>NC_072001.2:19550570-20800570 GCF_028885655.2 Pongo abelii | reverse complement strand
CGGGGAGCCCCAGATCGGTGGTTTCGACTGGAGGCTGGTGTTCACGTGGCACACGGTTCCCGAGAGGGAGAGGATATGGATGCGATTCCCCGTTGATGTCATTGGGTCAGGAGTTGACTTCTGGGTGACTTGTTTTTTAAGCATGCCTCGTTGCATCTGGCCGACCTGTCAGCGGAGGCCCTCGGGAGGAATGGTTAGCTGTCAGCTTAACTACCTCCCCTCTTCCCACTTTTTTGTCCGGAGTATTTGCTTATTTTTATTAAACATGTCTGCTACACATGTCAATTTTATATGGGTATATTTTATTTATTTAATTTTTAAATTGTGGTAAAATATGCATCATAGAGAATTTACCATTGTAACCATTTTGAAGTATGCGATATTAGGCTGAGCATGGATTACACCACCTCTAATCCCAGCACTTTGGGAAGCCAAGGGAGGAGGATTGCTTGAGTCCAGGAGTTTCAGACCAGCCTGGGCAACATAGCAAGAACCTATCTCTACAAAAAAATAAAAATCAGCTGAGCGTGGTAGTGTGCATCTGTAGGCCTAGCTAGCTGGGAGGCTGAGATAGGAGGATTGCTTGAGTCAAGGAGTTCAAGGCTTTAGTGAGCTATGATTATGCAATTGCACTGCAGCTGGGGCGACAGAGTGAGACCCTGTCTCTATAAAAAATAAATAAATAAAATAAAGCATGCAATTTTAGCAGCATCGAGCACATTCACAGTATTGTGCAAACATGATCTTTACCTATTTCCAGGGCTTTTTCATCATCCCACACGGAAAATATCCCCACTAAGCAATAACTTCCCGTACCCCACTTCCAGCCCCTGGGAACCTCTGTTCTTTCAGGTGCCCCATGTAAGTGGAATCGTACAATATTTGTCCATTTGTACTTGGTTCTTTCACTTATCATCATGTTTTCAAGTTTCCTAGAGAACATCATTCCTTGTGATGGCTGAGTAATATTCCTTTGTACATATATGCTACATTTTGTTTATACATCCTTCTGTTGGTGGACACTTGGGTTGTCCTTTGGTTATTGTTAAATAATGCTGCTATGAACATCGGTGTACTTTTATCTGCTTGAGTCCCTGTTTTCCATTCTTTCGGGTATACACCTAGGAGTGGATTGCATTCTTGAGGAAACATCATTAGGCCCCTTTGACCCGGGGTGTGGGTGGATCCATGGCAGGTGGAGGAGCCCGCTCTGGCCAGTGGGTGAGTCAACGTCTGAGTAGAGTGGGCCCAAGGGAGGCTCAGCAGCTCTCATTCTGGAGGTGTTGAAGTGATAGCCTGGCTTCTTCCCCCCTTCCAAATTCAGAAGCAAGTGGGAGACAGATGTGGGAGTTGGGCAGAAGGAGGTCAGGACTTCAGCCTCACCACTGGTGTGTTGAAGCGGAAGTAGGCTCTTAGTTCTGCATTCACATTTGGCATTTGGGCTTCTGAATCCTTTCACCAGAGTCCTGACCTTAAGATGACCCGCTGCTGGCTGGAGTGGAGCAAGCAAGGAGAGTGTCCAGAGATAAGGCTGGAGAGATGTGAGCGGGGCCAAGGGAAGGGATTTGGACTTGACCCTGAGCAGGTAGAAGCCACTGAAGGGATCCGAGCAGGAAGTGACCTGAGTATGTGCCACGTGCCAAGTGGTGAGGGCCCTGGAGGGACTGTTGTGGGCAGGGATACCATTAGGAGGCTCTGCAGTCCTCCAGGTCAGAAACAATGGTTCAGGAGATGGTGGGCACTGTGGATTCCAGAGATGGTAAGATGGAAGAACTGGAAGAAATTGAGTGGGAAGTGGGGAAGGAAGGAATTGAGAATGGCACCCAGGCTTCTATAGGAGCCCTTAGTGAGAACATCTTGCTCAATCCCTCACTGAATAGGTTTGGAAACTGAGACACAGAGTAGGAGGCTCTAATCCAGACTACTTAGGCAGCCTGTAATGAATTCATGGGGGGCCATGAATTCTGATTGCCCCCTTACCCCACATGCTCAGGGCACCTATCCTACCCATCCCATAATATCCCTGTGCCTCAGTTATCTCATCTGTATAATAAGTACCAGCATATCCACCCTGCCTATTTCCTAGATTTTTAGGATAATCACACATGAAGGTGCTTTGTAGTCTAGAACCTTCCCTTCCACTGGGGATGTTGCTGTTGTCTTCTCAGTTGGCCCCACGCTTGGAGTCCAGGGCAGGCCCCGATGCTGCAGGATGTTAACATTTTTAGTGGTTGTGCTCTCAATGTTCTCTTTCCCTATTTCTTTTTTTTTCAAGTTGGGGTCTCGCTCTGTCACCCAGGCTGGAGTGCAGTGGCATGATCTTCGCTCACTGCAACCTCTGCCTCCTGGATTCAAGTGATTCTCCTGCCTCAGCCTCCTGAGTAGCTGGGATTACAGGAGCGGGCCACCACACCTGGCTAATTTTTGCATTTTTTTTTAGTAGAGACAGGTTTTCGCCATATTGTCCAGGCTGGTCTTGAACTCCTGACCTCAGCAGATCCGCCTGCCTCGGCCTCCCAAAGTGCTGGGATTACAGGCGTGAGCCACTGCACCCGGCCGCCCTTTGCCCATTTATTAATGGGATTATTGGTTTGTTTTTGACCACTGATTTGTTTGAGTTCCTTGTATTTTATGGATGTTAATCTCCTGCCAAATGAGTAGTTTACAAATATTTTCTCCCATTCAAAAGGGTGCCTTGTCACTCTGTTGATTATTTCATTTGCTTTGCAGAAGGATTTGTTTTTAATATAGTACTATTTGCCTATTTTTGTAGCCTGTGATTTTGAGGTCTTAGTCATAAAGCTTTTGCCTAGACTAATGTCCTGAACAATTTTCCTTATGTTTTCTTCTAATATTTTTAGTAGTTTTGGGCCTATATTCATCTTGAACTGGTTTTTCTATATGGTGAGAGATAGAGGTCCAGTTTCATTCTTCTTCTGGTTATCCAGTTTTCCCAGCACCATTTCTTGAAGAAGGTATCCTTTCCCCAGTGTTTATTCTTTACCGCTTTGCCAAAGATCAGTTGGCTGTAAATATATGGATTTATTTCTAGATTCTCTATTGTGTTCCATTGGTGTATGTGTCTGTTTTTATGCCAATACCATGTTTTCTTATTCCCTGTGGCTTTGTAATATATTTTGAAGTCAGATAGTGCAATTCCTCCAGCTTTGCTGTTTTTGCTCAGTATTCCTTTGGTTAGCCAGGCTCTTTCTTGGTTACACGCAAATTTTAGAATTTTTTTTTCTATTTCTGTAAAAAAAAAATTGGTGTTTTGATAGGGATTGCATTGAATCTGCAGATTGCTTTTTACAGTATGTCCATTTTAATGATATTAAATTGAAGAGGACACAAACAAGTAGAAAGGCATACCATGCTCCTGGATCAAAAGAATTAATTATTCTTAGTTTAGACATGCAGCTACCTTATGCTAAGGACACAGTAAACTTAACTGCCATTACAACAAACCGCAAATCTAGGATACCAGGGTCTTTAAGACCAAAATAATGCTATTCCTTATTATACTCAAAGCAGTGTGAGAGGGAAAACATGTTGTGTTCTTTATCTCTCACAGTGACTATGGGAAGTCAGTGGGAGTTGTTTCATGTGGATAATTCAAGAAATAAAGGTTCCAGTGGCTATGTACTTAGAAATGGGATTCTGTGATAACACCTAATATTTTATGTAGTTTAAACCACTTTTTTCTTGGAGAATGGATATTAAAAGTGGAAGAAGGGGTGACTTTTTACTGGTTGTCTTATATTTGTTTACAGTATGGATTTGATGCCATAAGCTTGTGCTATTTTTTATGTTTATTAATATTGGTATAATAATTTATCATTTCCAGTATTTTCAACAATTCTGAATATCTTATATAACATGTTTTTATATTGGATCATAAAGCTCTTCAATAACTATATGCACTTTTGTTTATCAATCATTAGCACTTAATTTAAGTACTTGTGTATACAAAAATAACAGAAAAATAAAATTGAAAAAAGGAAGGAGGGGAGATAGAAAGGAACGGAGGCCTCTAACCAAATGGCTTTGGAAAGAATAAATCAGTCAGTCCCAAAGTAGTTTCATATAAATATGTACTTTTCAAACACCACGCCTAAAGCACAATGATTGAGATTACATTAATAAAATGTTGATTTAAAAGTCCTAACAGTTATTTGCATGAAGAAAAGCATTCAAGATGATATATAGTATTTTATGAATTCTGTTGTTGTTTTGTTAATGTCTACAATCCTCAAAACTAATGATTTCTGATTCACTGGTTATATTTCTTAATTTACCATACCAGCATTACATATTACACATTGCAGAGATTAGCAGTGTATTCATTTATAAGAAAATGTTTTCTCGAATGAGAAAAATAGTTATTTTAGCATATTCTAGAAAGTTTAGGGAAACATGTAAACGTTCATCTACCTCTTAATCATAAGCTGCTAAAATCTTGGAGAAAAATCTATTTTGGGTAAAAAAATAAATCACTTGTTATTACCATCATAATGTAGTTGATAATATTTTATCCATATAGCATACATCTTCTACATTAAAATTATATTATGCCAACATAAACTATACAAATAATATCATATAAAACTTAAGTGTAATATATATGATATTGTTACAAAATTCTTAAAATCGAGTGTGTTCATTTTTTAATGCAGCCATAAAGAATGGCCACAAATATGGTGTCTTAGCACAACACAAATTTATTACCTTAGAGTTCTGTGGATCAGAAGCCCAACATAGATTTAAGGTGTCAGTAGGGTGCATTTCATTCTGAAGATTCTTGGAAAGGAGAATTTGGTCCCTGCCTCTTCCAGCTTCTAGAGTCCACATAGTTTCCTTGGCTCTTGGCCCCTTCCTCCATTTCAAAAATCTGTCGCTTTGAGCCAAGTCCTTCTCATACTGCCATATCTCTGGTCCTCAACACAAATTTATTACCTTAGAGTTCTGTGGATCAGAAGCCCAACATAGATTTAAGGTGTCAGTAGAGTGCATTTCATTCTGAAGATTCTTGGAAAGGAGAATTTGGTCCCTGCCTCTTCCAGCTTCTAGAGTCCACATAGTTTCCTTGGCTCTTGGCCCCTTCCTCCATTTCAAAAATCTGTCGCTTTGAGCCAAGTCCTTCTCATACTGCCATATCTCTGGTCCTCTCTTCCACCTTTATGTGCTCTTGTGATTACATTGGACTGAATATAATCATGCTAAGGTCAGCTGATTAGCAACTTTAATTTCATCTACGTATCCTTATTTCCTCTTCGCCATTTAATGTAACATATTAGTAGGTTTCAAGCATTAGAATATGGAAATCTTTGAGGGGCCATTACTCTGCCTATGACACCAAGATATATGGGTGTGCAGTTGAAAATATTAACTGCAAAAAGTAATTATTTCATATTAAATTGTTGTATAAGGTCCTTTTCAAAATGTAGCCTGTCTTAAAAATGAGACTATATGTAATGCATTTGAATAAATATGCAAATTATATATATTTCATAAACTGAATAAAAACTAAAATGCACAAAAGCACATTACTAAAAGTTTTCTCTATCTTCTTTTATTATTATTCTAGCTATTATATTTGAAATTAAGAATTTAATTTGGTTTATAAATTTATATACTATATTACTGAGTAAGGAGTGTAACCATGCCATTTGTAGATGCAACTTTAATCATTATGTTATAAAATTATTTAGTTTCTAAGAAACTTAGATTAAAAATACATATTATTTAGTAAGTATTGTATCACTTTGAAGAGTTTTTCATAAAATGTTAGAAAGAAAAGTAGTCATAAAACTTCAATACAGAGTAATTAAAAATTATTTAGTTTACCAATAATCTCAGTATTAGCCCCAAAATACTAAACTCTCTCTCTCTCTCTTTCTTTTTTCTCTCTGTCACAGACACACACAAACACACTCACATACACACACAGAATGTTCAAATATGTAAAGATATTAAGAATAGAGAGCCAGATTTTCTCTTGATTGAAGAAAGAATTTACAAATTTGAAGGGTAAAAACTTGTGTGGTTGGATCAGAATTAGAAATAAGAGAAATAACAAACACATATTTAATACGCAGACTTTTCATCACCTCTGTCCCTTTCTTGATGCACTGATGCTTCTTCCCCTGCATCAAGATCCTCCCTCCCTTGTCCAGATTTCCCCATAATGTGCAGTCAATTGTTTACAAGAAAGCCCTTCTTGAGCTGGTTTGACTTGAACTTCCAGCCCGAGTGTCCCCTAACAGAATGTTCTCATCCTGCTCAACTTCTAACACCCCACACCAGGCTGCACACACATTTCTAGGCCCCTCTTGGACTCTGATTTCCATGCTTGAATGCCATATCGTTTCTCACCTACAGCACTTTTCTACCCAGCCTGGACTCTGACAACATGCCCTCCGTTTTGTTTCCCCCTTCTTTGCACAGAGACACTTTCCTAATCCACCTCATGTTGGTGTGTCCATCTCTTGTAGAAACAAGCCTCACCCTGCTTTCGCTCTGAAATGATGTCCTGGGTCACCATCCTACTCATTACTTTCTCACACTACTCGAAACACACCACTAATAATCTGTCCCCACGGCACTCTTGTCATCTCCCTCCCACTCCTCTGTCACCTCTTCTGTAACACTGTCTTCCCCGTCCTTAACATAATGCTGCTGTATTTGGCCCTACCTAGGAATAGAGTAGTTGAAGAAGAGAAAGGAATAAAAGCGAGGGAAAAGATGAAGTGGTTGTTTAAAAGAAAGATGATGAGGAAAATGAACAGCCCAATATAATCCTGAAAGTCATCAATATTAGTGTTTATTTCAGGTTAAATTTTTAAATGAAGTATCTTTATATCTTTGATGAAGAAGATACATCCAGTGTACAGTATTCAGCTCAGGGTTTTGTATGGAAAAGAAATGTTTCCTCATGAAGATCTAAAAAACTGTGAGCAGGAAGATCAAGTGTGAAGAAAATCATGTCATAGAAATATCTAAAGGCACAAGATGTGGCATAGACAAGTAAAGTGTTTGGAACATGAATGTATGATGATCTGAGTATTAATCGGAATGCCATATGCAAAACCGCTGTATTTATTCTGTGTGGTTTTGAAGGGATAACTGGGTAAAGCATAAACAGAAAAACCTAAACTAGCCTTTCTAAATATAAAAGCCATTAAAAAATAAGAAAGGCTTTTTAAAAAAATACGGAGGTATGAGCACACGCTTCCAACATTTTCCTCACTGGATATGCCTTCCATCATTACCTAACAAAAATATTTGATGAGCCAAAAAGTATGTGGACACGCTGGAAAAACTGGATGTGTGCTGGTGATTTTAGAAGTGTCTATCTTCAAATTCAAATTATGTGAGCATTCTTTTAGATACTGTACCAATGGATCCAGATGAATAGAAATCAGCAAAGATCAAATAAAAACTTGAGTTCCTGAAACAGGTCCTCCATGGCATGAGAATTAAAAATAAGCAACATGAACAGAACTCTACCAGTAACTTCAGAGAGAGAGAATGCTAGGTCCACTGGGCACACGACTGCTCCATAATCACATCTGCTTTGTTTGGTGTGACATCAGATAGAAAGCCTGCAGCATGGTGGCCTTTACTTGTCAGGGCTTTCTCTGATGCTGACCGTTTCTCCATACTTCTCACCCCTGTGAATTTGGAAAACCCACATACATTTTGTGAGAAAATAAATGGAAGTGACTACTGAATTGGGTAAATACACCGAATTGGCATTTAAAGCCATTAAAAGTTTAATTAACTGAAAACTGTCTAATTAAAACTCAAAACAGGATTCCATTTATTTTTCTTTTCTCCAAATGCTCACATTTACCTTCACTTTGACCCCTTGTTTAAACTTTTTTTTTCTATTTGTTTGCTTGTTTTTGTCTGTCTTCGGCTAATAAATGGAATGAATAGGGGGATAAAAGTGAAATAAGATGGAAGAGAAAGGGGAATAAAGAGAAGAAATGAGAGAAAATCTTTTTGTGAGGTAAGTTTAGATATATAAAGTGAGCACTGATATATATAAGTACTAGGAACAAACTACAGAGAATGCTCCAATGTGTGAAAAGATTTTAATGTGGTGCTAAAGGAAATGTGTAAGACTGAGTTAAAATGGGATGCCATGCACACAGTCTTTATTTGGTGTGGGATCTGGGGCAGGACAGTTAACCATATACAGCCCTTTCTTATGTCAGTGATTACAGCATCAGCTGATGGAAGAGGTAATAAGGAAAATAATTTAATCTCTGTACTTGAAGTCGTGAAATGTAAGGACAGAGAAAGATATGGTATGGACATGACAGAATACTTTTTCTAAAATCTCCTAAAGGTATGAGTTACTAATAAAGAAATAAGGATTTATAGAATTTAAATCAATTCATTCATAGCTGGAAAGAGCTAATATGCCTTATGTATTTTGTTATTTTGTACAAGCCAAACTAATAAATTTATCTTGGTAGGTTTTCAAATAGGAAACCTATTGTGTAAATTTTAAAACCAATTCTGATACCTCATGAACTGTAATTCCCAAGAGCATACTTTTTCTAATTATATCTTCTTTAAGAAAATTTACGATGAATGTAACACCTTAAAATATATTAACATAATCTTTCAGATCCTCTCAACACACATTCAAAGCTAAAATGTTTAAAAGTAACATGTTATAACACAGCTGGATTAGAACTCCTTGACATGACACCTTTTAAAACACCTGTGTTTCAAAGTCTAGTAGTAGGCTCAGTTGGAAGATATAAAGCTGAAAAGAATACTTAGCACAGGGAGAGGGTTTTACAAACTGGAACTGCTCATGAAAGTATAGTTCACGTGGGTATTACAGTAATAATACAATTTCTCTTTGGCTTGAAATCCACTATGCATTGCTCACATTCTTTGATAAAGAGGCTTGAGTTCCAATAACCCGGTCTCTTCTGTCATCTCTTTGAGATAGTTCAATTGAAGAACAGGTAGTTTTCTCAGTAGGTGTCTTTACACGAGACCTTAATAACTCAGTACATGCATTGGTCCACAAGGTGAGAAATTGAGTTAAAAACTACATGAAAGATGTCGCTATGCTAAAATTTGTATAATGCCAAATTAAATTTAGTAGTGATTTTAAACTAAATTTAACAATGATTTTTTTTGGTCTTATAGTGGCAGAAATGTCAACGTGGCATTGTGATGTTGTGTAAGCATCACCTTGAGTACTGTCATAATCACTGGCACAGCATACACAATGTGCTCATGAATAAAAAATAGGTGGTAGTTTGATTTAGTTTTTACAATCATATATTAATCATAAACAATTTTATATTCTACTCTACATAAATTACAAGCATAAAGGGAAAATATTTATGCAGTGAGTCAAATATTTTTACCAAAGCAAAAGGTATTCATAAAACACTAGGTAATAAAGAAAATAAATTATGCTTTTTTGCTCCCTTAATAATGCTGGGATGTTAGGAATTCAGTATAATTACACAGATAAATGGAGAGTCAGTATTAGAATTAAAATGTAAGGGAAATATATTAGTGACTCTGACAGCACAACACAACTAATTTAAGGGAAAAAATGCAAGAACACATTTATAAACATTTCAGATTTCCATGAGTTTCAGAAAATAACATGGTACATAGTCATTTGTACTAATATAAAGTAAATATAAAAACTAACAGAATACGAATAAAACATGCAAAAGCTTACAATAATGTACCTTTTACAAATAAGTAGCATATATTTGCTATTCAATTTGTGTGTTGTGTTTGTGTACAAAAACAAAAAAACCCAAAAACGCATATTTAAATTATTAAATTTTATTTTTATCTGGATTGAAATACACACATTGTACGTTACTAATTATTCCCTAATTTGCTAATGTCATGCACTTAGCCAAACTTTGGTTAATAGGTGGTTGTGGTACTGAAGAATGAGAAACAAAAGATCTCCTTCTTCCTTTTATGAAAGTAAATGTAATTTATTTAGTGTATCAGTCTTAAGAACTTACATATTAATAAGTCTTCCAATTGTTGTTTTTTGCATTCCAAAACAAAACTACTGTCTACCATATTTTTAGCCAATTTGAGTGATTTTCCTTATTCATAATCATTTTGTTCTATTGTGGCAAATGGGTACATTTATAAGGTGAAGAGCTGATTGTAAGGTGCCATCTGTTATGCTACATAATAGTCTTTTTGTTTGATGTGCTGTATAAGGATCAGACCCTCAAACTTGACCTCATCAGCATCATGAGATAGATAATGGGTCTAGTTAGTACCGATATAACTCATTCATATTCTATTGTGAAACACATTGGAGTCTCAACTCATATTTGATTACATTTCCATTAATCATTATTAAAGATTCCTCTGTGTAAATGAAATGGCATTTAGTTCATTTAACATATAATTGAGTTCTAGTGGAGCAGAAATTGTTTCATAGAATTCTTAAGTACTTTTTGAACGTAAAATAACACAGGTACCAATTTGTCGGTAGTTTTCTGTACCAATGTTTTCCCATTAACTTCAATTTCCATATACTGGACCAATAGCTATTGGTTCATCTTGCCCATCACGGTCCTCATTCCTCACTCAGTTATGTGGTATCATACACTTAATGAAATAAGTTACACCTTTGGATATCTTCTAAATGAAATATTTTTAGTTTTGTATGGAGCGATAAATGTCCTCATCGTGAAAAGAAAGTGTAAGCACGCACTCTTCTGTTAGGGAAAACCTCATATTTAAGAGGATGCTATCTGTAGTTTATGAGTAATTCCTTCAAACAGAATTAAAAGTATCTTATTTACCCTAATCAAAATTATAAATCAGGGTTGGGCATGGTGGCTCAGACCTATAATCCCACCACTTTTGGAAGACGAGGTGGGTGGATCACTTGAGGCCAGGAATTCGAGACTAGCCTGGACAAAATGGCAAAACCCCGTCTCTACTAAAAATACAAAAATTAGCCTGTCTCAGCTGCTTGGGAAGCTGAGGCATGAGAATTTCTTGAACCCATGAGGCAGAGGCTGCAGTGAGCTAGGGTCGCACCATGGCACTCAGCCTGGGCAACAGAGCAAGACCCTGTCTCAAAAAAAAAAAAAGAAAACAATCTTCATCAAATGTTTTCTTCTTAATTTTTTGCAATTTATTGCAATTTTGCAATAAATTTTGCAATTTATTCCCAATTTGAGAATTCAGTCCTCTATACAAACCATTTTTGTTCATTTTTACATTCATAACTCTGTAAGTGTAAAACCTCTGTAAGTTTAAAACTTTTAATATAAAAGTTTTATTTGTTCTTAATTTTTAATATCATTTGATCCTCATTAATCTTGGATCCCTTGGAAATTTGTCTACTTCATAAAATTTATTTATAACCTCAAAATTAACACTAGCAGCACTTTTGTGGTCATTTGTGGACAAGTGGTGAGTGGCAAAAACTTTCATTCACATTGTGCACAGGTTCCCAGCTAAAATTAAATGAGCCAAAGCTGTTTGTTTCAACTCTATATTGTAAAGAAATGGCCCTTTCATGATCTAATTGGTGCCATATTTTTCACAACTTTGTCCTTTCTCTTGGTGATTTCACTATTTAAATATCTCCCAAAGATAATGCTGAAGTGCTGCTTGGTTTTTCTGAGGGAAAACAGCTGATATGTCTTAGGAAGAAAATCTATGAATTAGCCAAGCTTTGTTCAGACATAATTTATATAGTGCTGTTGGCTGAGTTCATATAAATAAATCTGTATTTTAACATAGATTAAATAACATGTCTTTAAATAGAAATAGACATAAAACTAGGATATGTGTTGATTGCTTGGTAAAATGTGACCAGAGACTCACAGAAATCTAAGCCTGTGTTTCTCCCAGGAGTAAGCCTTCAACATTTGTTAATTCAGTGTTATCTGTGAATTTATAGAACATAACAACTGCATATAAGGAAAAATGCTTGCATGTGAGAGAGTAAGCTGGAAGAATTTGGAAAATAATATTTTTATCAATCTTAATATTTCTAATCTCAAAAAGCTTATAATTTCACTTATGAGACCTAATATAATCAAACTCATAGAAGCAGAGAGTATATTGGTGGTTTCCAGGAGCTGAGAGAAAGAAATGCAGAGCTATTGTTCAATGGGTATGAAGTTTCAGTTACGCAAGATGAATAAGTACTAGCCATCTTCCATAAAACATAGTATCCAAAGTTAACAACGCTCTATTGTGCACTTAAAGAATTTTTGAGAAGGTAGAACTCATATTGTGTTCTTAAAACACACACACACACGCACACACCAACACACACACCAACACACACACACACCCCAAAACCAAAACAACAACAGCAATCAAGAAAACAAAGGAACCTGAGGAAGCTTTTGGAGGTGATGGATGTTTATATCCCTGTGGTGGTGATTTCATGGGTGTATGCAAGTGTCCAAACTCATCACATTGTACACGTTAAATATGTGCAGCTTTTTGATATCTCTATTATGCCTCAGTGAAGCTGTTACAATCACTAATCAAGACAGAGAATATTTCAATATTTTTTAAAAATCAAAATTAATCCAACAAAGCTATGTTGACCAACATATAAAAATTTAATACATGAAATGTAACTCTGCAAAAAAAGAAAGAAAATGCAAGTATTTTCAATCTAATTTCAGTGTTTCCCGTATGACTCTGAATTTCTCAATCACTCGCTATACAAAATAAAAATTCGTGTATATATTTGACCCTTTGTATCTATAACCTTCTGCATCCGTGAATTCAACCAACCACAGAGCAAAAATATTTTTTAAAAAAACACAAAAAATAACAATACAGTAAAAAATACAGATAAAAATACAGTATGCTATTTACATGCATTTATATTGAAGTAGGTATCATAAGTAATCTAAAGATGATGTAACGCATATGGGAGAATGTACGTAGGTTATATGAAAATACTATGTCATTTTATTTATTTATTTTGTTTGTTTTTGAGACGCAGTCTCGCCCTGTCACCCAGACTGGAGTGCAGTGGTGCGATCTCGGTTCACTGTAAGCTCCGCCTCCCGGATTCACACCATTCTCCTGCCTCGGCCTCCCAAGTAGCTGGGACTACAGGCACCCGCTACCACGCCCGGCTATTTTTTTTGTATTTTTAGTAGAGATGGGGTTTCACCGTGTTAGCCAGGGTGATCTCGATCTCCTGACCTCGTGATCCACCTGCCTCGGCCTCCCAAAGTGCTGGGATTACAGGCGTGAGCCACCGCACCCAGCCAATACTATGTCATTTTATATGAGGAACTTGAGCATCCATGGATCTTAGTATCCAAAGGAGTCCTGAAACCAATTCCCTATGGATACCAAGGGAGGACTGTACATTGTTCTAACATTTGCCTTCATTTTCATCCTATTCTGAGCTGTACCATATCTATTATAAACATATGAATGTGTATTCATTTATTGTAAGCATTTTTTTCTGTAAACTGATGCAAAATATTTTTAGTGATCTTGATCTTGTAAATACATAAATAGGAAGCCAATTAGCATTTTAGGTTCACATTTGCTTTTGAAATGCCAAATCATCATGTTTGAGTTATTCATAGTGTCATTTATAATTGGGGTTGTTTTTATTTTCACTTCAATTTTTAATAATGTTTTAACTTACTTTGTATTTTGTTCATGACTCTACCACAACATTCTGTTGCATCTTTGTCTTATGTTTTCTAGTTACGATCTTTCTTGTTGCAGCACAACATGTAGCTGTTTCACTATAGACCTCTTTGTTTCTTATTTTTTCTGTTTTACATACCTTTTCATATTTTTATATTTTTAGAGAATTTCCTTTAGTACTACTCTCATTTCACATTAGTTTGTATTTAAAATCATAGTTTTAATTTCTCAGAGATGCATAGTTTCTATTTTTTATGGCATTTCTATCTTTTTATATACAGTATCTTCTCCAATAACACTGAGAAAATAAATTAGTAATTTCTTAAATATTATCCATTGTGCACTGATCTACTTCTGTTTTATCCTCAACTTTCTAAATATATTGACCTCCCTCTCTTCTTCCTAGATGCTGATTTTCTTCATATAACTATTGATCTATGGCTATTTGTTCATGGTTTAAGAAATAACTGGGTAGCTCCTTCTTTCATGAAGGATTGACTTTTATGAGATTTGCCCTCATGCTAAATACAACTAGAACCTTCCCCCCAAAAAATGTAAAATGATTTATTTTAAGACAAGGAACATTAGGTAGCACAGGACTGTGATACCTGAGAGAAGGAAAACAGAGTAAATTCAAAATCATTGTCAGGCCTCAGAACAAGTAGGGAGAACCCAGGAGGAGCAGTGTTCTTCTGCTTATATGTGGAGATGAGGGCATTAAGTTCAGGAAGGCAAAGATGGCTAGACTGCTGGGTGGGGTACTAAGAGGAAGAAGCTGATACAGAGAGAGTGACAGCTCAAGGGATGTGCTGAGGCATTTCCCTGAATCAGACCAAAGAGTGATGTACACATGTGTGAGGAATCTCTCTAGAATAATGGAAAGACACACCTTGAAGCACACAACAAACCAACTGGAGCTTCCAGAGGGCTAGGAAACATTTTGTTTCCACCAGCTAGGATGGAGAAAGCTTGTAATAATTCACAGGGCATAAGAAATAATTATAAGGAAGGTCATGTTGTAGAAGGGGGCTGCATTTGTACCAAGTAAAGAAAGGCTGTTATGGATATATTAATTAGAAGATTGGAAAATGATATACCATGGAAAAACAAAGTCTGAAGTAGACTTCAGATAAAATACTATTTCTAGAGATAAAGAGAAATATTCCAAACTATAAATGGTGTAAATTCATTAAGAAAACATAACAATCTTAAATGTATATGTTCCTAACAACAGAGCATCAACAAATACAAAATAAATACAAATATGAAGTAAAAACTGAAAAGAAAAATCCTGATTTTTATCAAGTAATTTAAATTCACATTATATATTTATTTATATTATAAATTTATTTATATTATATATTTCTCCAGTCTCAACTCTGAGTGCAAGTTTTTATCTGCTTTTTTCTCAAAACCTATCTGTGGAAAAAGAAATAAAATGGTATTTTGAAGGAATTTTTGCCCCCAAGGTTTACCATTTCATGTTTGTCCTATCCTTACTTGCTTGAAACCTTCCTATTGCATTGTATGCCTTTAGCACCATTCTAAATTGTTTTTACATTTTCAAGGATGGTTTTAAATTCCTAAGATTTGCCTTTTCCCAAATATTTATCTCAGAATTTTTGAGACCTGGGAATTTCGGGTGTCTAAAGCACAGAAAGGCTTTTACCTCACATGTTGAGATACCGTAAGAAACTTAGGCTGTGGTACTTTTCTCTGAATTATCAGTTACCACCTTTCCATCTGCCTTCTATCTTCCAGAAATGTATTGTTATCTCCCTGCTACTAATTGTCCTAGTTTTATAAATGTGCTTGGTCTAAATCGCCAATGTTCTTTTGAAATAAATTTAATGTGGCCTCTTAAAAAGGAGGAGATTAATATATATAGTGAGGCAGCTATGATAATTTCAAACATTGCCATGTTTAATCCATGTTTAATATATTTTATGTGATTTAGTCTTTTTCTTATTTACTCATAAACATCTATTTTTTAATTGACAAAATTATATATATCGTGTACAATATGTTTTGTAGTATGTTTACATTATGAAATTGCTACATATAGCCAAGTAACATATACATTACCTCATATACTTTTGGTGGCAAGAACACTTAACATCTCTTTTCTTAGCAATTTTCAAGAATTCAAGGCATTGTTATTAACTATAGACCTATGTTGTACAAAACATCTCTTGAATTTACTCCTTCTAGCTAACTGAAATTTTGTATCCTTTGATTAACATCACACCAACACTCGTCCGCACCCCCATCTGCAGCCCCTGGGCACCATCATTCTATTATCTAATTCTATGAGTTCAGCTTTTTTAGATTCCAAATATAAATGAGATCATGTGGTCTTTGTCTTTCTGTGCCTGGTTTATTTAACTTAACGTAATGTCTTTCAGGTTCACTATGTGTCACAAATGACGAGGTTTTCTTTTTTAAAAAAAGGTTGAATCATATTCCATTGATTAAATATACCACATTTTATGTATTCATTTATTAATGAACAATTATGTTGATTCTATATCATAGCTAGTGTGAATAATGTTGCAATTAACATGGGAGTGTAAACATCTTTTGGCATACTGATACCATTTTCTTTGGATATATACCCAGTAGTGGGGTGGTATGATATGATAGTCCTATTTTAAGACTAAATTAAAAATTTCCATTCTGTTTTCCATTATGTCTATAATAATTTGCATTCAACATACAACAGTATACAAAGGGTCCCTTTTCCCCATACCTTTGCCAATGTTTGTTATCTCTTGATATTTTGATCCTAAAGAGGATGAGGTGATAACATATAGTTGTTTTGAATGCATCTCCCCGATGATTAATGATATCGAGCAGCTTATTATATAGTTGTTGGCCATTTTTATATCTTCTCTGGAGAAATGTCTCTTTAGGCTCCTTGCCCATTTGTTAATTGGGTATTTGTCTTTCTGAGTTGCATGAATTCTTTACAAATTTTAGGTATTAACCCTTTTTCAGATATGTGGTTGACAAATATTTTCCAAATCCCTAGCTTCCATTTTATTTTGTTGTTTCCTTTGCTTTGAAGAAACTTTTTGAATTTGATGTTTTATTTTTATAGCATTGCTTATTGGTATGGTTTGGCTGCGTCCCCACCCAAATCCCATCTTGAATTGTAGTTCCCATAATCCCCACATGTCATGGGAGGGACCCAGTGGGAGGTAATTGAATCATGGGGGTGGTTACCCCCATGCTGTTTTTCTGATAGTGAGTGAGTTCTCATGAGATCTGATAGTTTTATGAGGGGCTTCTCCCCCTCCGCTGAGCACTTCTTTCTCCTGCTGCAATGTGAAGGAGGATGTGTTTGCTTCCCCTTCCACCATGATCGTAAATTTCCCGAGGTCTCCCCAGCCCTGCAGAACTTTGAGTCAATTAAAACTCTTCCCGTTGTAAATTACCCAGTCTGGGGCATTCCTTCATAGCAGCGTGAGAACGGACTAATACACTTATGTAGCCTGAGCTTTTGATATGATATCCAAAAACACAAACAAAAAAAAAATCATTGCCAAGGCTGCTGACAAGGAACTTTTTCTCTGCATTCTCATCTAAACGTTTTATGGTTTCTGGTGTTACATTTAGATCTTTTGTGCATTTTAACTTTTTTTGTGTTTTGTATAATAAATGGGTCCAATTTTCCTGTTTCCATGTGGAAATCCAGTTTTCCCAGAACCATGTATTGAAGAGACTATGTTTTACCTATTGTAACCTCTTATTGCCCTTGTCAAAAGTTACTGGACCATATAAGTTTGGGTTTGCTTCTGTGGTCTCTATTATATTCTACTGCTCCATGCGTTTGTGAGTGAAATAGATGATTGGAAATCAAATTTGAGCAACCATTAAATGTGTTTTCTTCCTCCTTGTGTTTCTTTTAGTATTGAAGCTTTGCGTTTTTAAGTAATTGTACATGCATAAGAAGTTGCAGAAAAAGAACACAGAGGCCCCATGTCCTCTTCATCCACTGAAGAGGATGAAAGTCCCACCTTTCCACTAATCTTCCTACACCACCACCACAGAGGGCAGCAGAAGTTTCTCATTACCTCCTGGTGGTGGTAGAAGTCCAGGTACCTAGTGCCTCTGAAGGCACTATAAGGTTGGGGGGTGGGGTAGAAGATGTTATTTTTTGGTGTTGGTGAAATTTCTGGTTTTCCAATAACCCCCTTCTCACACTACTTGAGGAAGGAGTGGGACAGGCACCTCTTATAGTCATGCAAAGTTGGAAGTATTCGCTTTCCACTCAGGCTTTGCTGATGTGTGTATAGATGGAGACACAGGTTTAGGTTTTTCTCATGGCTAGGGTAGGAGTAGAGAAGTATCATTATTGAAAAATTTTACTGCTTGCTAGGATCTTCCTTTCCTGGCCCTTTGTCTAGAGAGGACAAGCTTTTCTTTTTTCTTGGTGTGACTCTTTGCTGTTTCTAGGTTGTAAGTTTCTCCAGTATCCAGTCCAGTTAAAATGAAGTGAAAAGAAACCCCAGTGGAACTCACCTTCATGTAATTCTTCTGGCACAAGGCCTTTAGCATGTCTGCCTTCTTCTCTCCACGTTTTTATGTTGTTTTACAATTTTAGCTGTACATAGCATGAAGAACACTGAGAAGTATTTCTATTACATCTTTCCTAAAACTTGGAATCTCTTTCCCTTTTTGAAACATGTTCTGTATATAAAAATTAACTTTAAAAATGTTCTGCATCTTTTATTTTAGTTTCTTTAAAACATTACAGCAATAAAAAGAATGCAATCTTTAGACAAAAAAAATGTTAACTAAGCTCAAGTGAATATTTACTTTAAAATAAAATTCTTCATTTTGCACAGTAATTCACTTTCAAATTTCAATAATCTCTCTCTTAAATATAATACATGGTACAATTCCTTTGAATGTAAAAATTTACAGGACTTTTCAGGTACCCATCATTCTATAAAAGGATGCATATTTGTATTGAAAATTCTAAGACTGGCACTGGGAAGCTGATTTTAGATACTGTCTTTATTTATTTTTCTTTGAATTTGTATTAATAGTAGAAATTCACAAGTGCCTCACATTCATAACAGTGTTCTTTGTGCTTTGATCTATAGTTGTAATCTTCCCAGGCACTGGAGGCAATGTTGTTTACTCAACATAAAAAAGTAAGGGTCACAGCTTTGCTTGCATTTTCAGCCTGAATATGCTGAGAATATTCTTATAAGACTCTTGGATCATTATTACATCCATTATGCACATAGCTATTACACTAACTTTAATTTGAACTTTGTTTCCAATGATGCAAAAATCCCTGAGTCTGTAGTTAAGCCAGCATAGTCTGAGTGAGTGTAGAGATAAACCCATTATAGGAAAAAATACATTCTTACTACTAAAAGGTCACAATGTTCCCAGACTCCAGAAAAGGGTGAAAAAAAATACTCGTCTTTTCCCATGAAATGCTGTTTGTCCAGCTTTGATGGTGATGCCAGGCCAGAGCCCCTTCTTCCATTATCTTCTTCTGTCTTCTTTGCTTTAGTCTTTTATCTTCTCTGCCCTGACCCAGACTCCTAACTTCAATACTCTGAGGTCCTTGTAATCGTCATCACTGTTTTGACTTCATGAAAGTTGGAAGACTGACAGCAGTTATTATTCTGCTTCATTTTGGAGGACTTCACCATTTTGGTTTCATCTTGGAGCACTGACAGCAGTTTTCTACTAAGTCCCACTCTGTGCTATTTCAACTTTGAGGTTCTTTAAGGTAGAGCTTTTAAAAATAAATAAATGTTTATCATGTACACAATATAATGTCTTTGCTATACATAAAAATATATATAATATTTAAAATGTTGAGCACATTGATAGCAAAACTTGATGAATCATGCTCACGGAGTCTTTGTCTTTACGCCCCTCAAAGTCAAGCAGAAACAGAAAAAGAGATGAAGTGGAATGAAAATCTTGCTTTGCCATATGAGGTTTAGAATATTTAACTTAGTCTTAAATTTATTTCTCTTACAAGTAGCTGGAAAGATTAGAAATAGGATTTTCAATGTCAGTAAACATTAAGCATGCTGATATCATATTTACATTCCTGATTGTTTTATGTATGTAAACACATATATTGGAAATACATAATATATATAAATACAGTTGACCCTTGAACAACATGGGTTTGAGCTGCACAGTTTCACTTATACATACATATTTTTTCAATAAATATACTGGACAATGTTTTGAAAATTTGCAACATTTTGAAAAAAATTGCAGACAAACTGCACAAAATATAATTTATCAATACAACTTATGAAAAGTTAGGTAGCTCATGAATGCATAAAATATATGTAGATGCTAGTCAATTTTATTATTTACTATCATGAAATACACACAAATTTATTATAAAATGTCAAAATTTATACAAAACTTACAGACCATACATGGCACCATTCACAATGAAGAGAAATGAAAACAAACATAAAAATCCGGTATTAAAACATAATTGCCTAAAATTATAGTACATTTTGTACTACTGTAATGATTTTGTAGCCACCTCCTGTTGCTATTTTGGTGAGTTTGTGTTACAGGCATCCACTAAAAACATGGTGTGGCTCTAGTCAACTTCGAGTGAACAGTTCATCTCTTCAGTAAATTGTGTATTCAAGTAAAAAGTGTTCTCTCACAGTTCTTCTGTTATTTTTCACTGTGTTTAGTGCAATATCATAGACTTTGAATAACACAGGGGACCTATAGGCAGTGCTGCCATTGATGCTAGAAGTGCTCCACAGAAGCATGGAAAATCCATGGCATTACAAGAAAAAGTCAAATTGCTTGGTACATACCAAAGATTGAGGTCTGCAGCTACAGTTGCCCATCATTTCAAATAAATGAAACTAGTGTAAGCACCATTGTCAATGTAAGAAAAAAAACTGCTGCAGCTATGCTAGCAGGTACAGAAACCTTGCACTTTTCATGAAATACATTTTTTATCTCATACCCTTATGCTAGTATAGAAAAATGCAGCTCTTATGTTAGCATAGGATTGTTATAAGGAAAACATACCAATAGACTCTAATATAATTCAAGAAAAAACTAACCATTATATGGAACTTAAATCAAAAGGAAGATGAAGTATCAAAGCTGGAAAATTTATTGCCAGCAAAGGATGGTTTGATAATTTTAGAAAAAAAAGTTTGGCCTAAAAATGTCTACATAACAGGAGAAGCAGCTCCTATCAACCAAAAGGCAGCAGATGAGTACCCAGATGCCATAAAAAATAATTGAAAAGAAAAGGTATCTGCCTGAACAGGTTTTTAATGCAGGTGAAAGGTCATAAGGACTTTTAAGGCTCATTATGCATGGCACTCTATGGAAATAATTTTCAACTCTATGGAAGAGAACCCTGATAGAACATCTGGAAGAATTACACTGTTAAATTTGCCATCATTGTTACAGAAAAGCAATGAAAACCATCAAGGTTGAAACAATAAATTGCTGCTGGAGAAAACCGTATCCAGAAAACGGTGCTTGACTTCACAGGATTTCTGGCAGAGCCAATCTAGGACATAATAAGAGAGATTGTGGATATAGCAAAAAAAGGTGAAGTATGAATGGTTTCAAGATATGAGTCTTGGAGAAATTCAAAAGTTAACAGACACCACACAAGAGGAATTAACAGAAGATTACTTGATAGAGATGAGTGTTTCTAAACTAGTGCCAGATAATGATGATGGGGAAGATGTAAAATAAGCAATGCCAGAAAACAAGTTGACTTTTGACAATCGGTCAAAAGGTTTCCAATTATTCAAGACTGCTTTTGACTTCTCTTACTATAAGGAACCTTCTTTGATATGGGACTGAAACATGATGGAAGACAGATTTTTACCATATAGGAACATTTTTAGAGAAATTAAAAAGCAAAAAAGTCAGAAATTATTATGTATTTTCACAAAGTTGGGCCAACTTTGCCTGCTTCTCCTGACTTCCCTTCTATAGCCTCCACAAATCTGCCTGTGCTACCCATGAGATAGCAAGACCAACCACTCCCCTTCCTCCACCTCAGCCTACTCAATGAGAAAATAAGAATTAATAAATTATGGTGACCAACTTCATAAATAGTAAATATATTTTATCTTTCTTATAATAATAATTTTATATTTTTAGCTTAATTTACTGTTAGAATACAGTACATAATGCATATAACATTTAAAAGATATGTTCATCAAATGTTATGTTACTGGTAAGGCTTCTGGTAAACAGTAGGCTATTAGTTAAGTTTTTCAGGAGACAAAAATTATACACAGATTTTTGCCTTTGTGGGAAATCAGCACCCCTAATCCCCACATTGTTCAAGGGTCAACTGTAATACATAACTCATATAAATATATATATTATATACATAGTAATCCAATACTCAAAAATACTAACCAGGGAAACACGCTTTTCCTGAGAAATTAATATTTTATTAAATTGAAAATATATTGTGTTTTCATTAGTTTTCATTAGTGACTCCTTTTTGTGAGGTCATAATAAAATCCAAAATAAGGTCCATGTGGCAGTGGAACCAGCAATAAAAAATATTTGAATAGCTAGATGAGCACTGAAATATGACACCCAGAAAATATCATGACAGACAATAGCTGGATGTAGAGCGTAGAAAGCAGTCAAGGAGGCAACAGATGACATAGTGGAATTTGGGTAGATTTAGGTGGATGACCAGAAGACTGGAAGACACAATATAGGGAAGTTAAGGCAGACTGTTGTGACAGAAAAACGATAGCTGAAGGTGTCATTCCTACCATGATCATTTAAATTGTAGCAATGGGTTTAAAGCAGGTGTGGTGATTCATGTGACCACATGAAAAATAAAATCCCCTGGGTAACCACATCAAACATACTCCTACACTCTAGGGAACATACGGGGAAGGAAGCCGATGGACAGTAGATCCCTACAGAGGTTATACAGTAGGCTTGTGGAAAGAGCAGATTGTTTTGTTGAAGACAGAATTAATCTTTTATATTTTTGCTTTTCTGCACAACAAGAACATTATTTAGCTACTATGTATAAGCAGTTAAATTTGATTTCTTTGGTTTATAATAACGTTAAGCATGGTGTGTTTTTGTAATTCTAATCCAGTATTTTAAAGATTATTAAAATTATTATCACAGTTGTGATTGTGCATCCCATTTCATTTTTTTTTTATCCTGATACCTACATTCTGACCTCAAGTTTCAATTTTTTTATAAAACTAGGTTTCTTCTTTGCTCTGGTTCTCTATGTTTCTGTTTGGATAATGTGTCCCTTGCATGATTTTGCCTTCTAACTAGAACCTTAAATGGATCTTGGCACAGAAACGTTCGATAGTTTCTCACTGTTATCAGAGAGTACATCTTTATAATTCTGTGTTTCTACAATTCAAAGAGTCATCAGCCTCACTAGTCTCCATTATTTTTTTCTATATAACTCCAGCCATTTCCTGCCCTTGATATCAAATCACTGATGTCTTGCTGGAATAACCTGCTTGATACCACCAAGTAAATGCCATGAGCCTACTGATTAATTCAAATTTCCCATAAGTCCCCATGCATGTCATATCTCAATGATTAGGTCAGGTTCAAAAAGAGTACATATTTTTTTTTCTGCCAAATTCTCCTTAATTAGTACAGGCTCAGTTATAGCTTCTGGTTTTAGCAGGCAGTTATAGCTGCTGGAATGCAGATTTTAAAATATCCTCTCTGGGATATGTTATGTTTGGAGTAATTTCTTTTTCAGATGCCATTCTTGAAATCTATCAAAAGGCTAACTTAGAGATGACTGATTTTATCTACTATGCTACTCCAGTATTTGTCATGCAGAGGAAGTGTGACCATGTGCTTGCTCATATCTTGACTTTCACTGTGTTATTTTATTTGTGGTTTTTTGTTTGTTTTTTGTTTTTGTTTTTTTGTAATTGAGTAACTGGATGAGGGTTGTGGACTTCTATGAAGATCTAGAAATGGCTATCTTATTTTTTTCAGATAAAACTGGATGTGTGAGTTCAAAGGTCTACATTTTGCATTAGGAGGTAGGATATTAGTGTTAACTTTGTTACCAAGGCATATTTTACTTTTTCATTTTTGAGACAGGCTCTGACTCCATTGCCCAGGCTGGAGTGCAGTGGTGGATTATGGCTCAGGCTCACTGAAGCCTCAATCTTCTGGGCTCAAGTGCTCCTCTTACCTCAGCCTCCCAAGTGGCTGGGACCACAGGCTAGTGTCACCATGCCTGATTATTTTTTGTGTTTTTTGTAGAGATGGGGTTTCACCATTTGCCATGGTTAGTCTCGTACTCCTAGGTTCAAGTAATCTGCCCACTCCACCTTCCAAAATGGTGGGATTACAGGTGTAAATTACCCTAAGGCATATTTTTCAATCAAGCTTTTACTTCAGCTTTGCTCTTGGTCTAAAATTTTTGTTCTTTATCTCGATATGCTCTTGTTTGAGAACCTTGTAGGAGATGAATCCTATTTGGTGCATAAACCCAAAACAAAGTAATCTTTAGCAAGACTGCTATATACAGAACACAGCTCTGTGACTGATAGTAATGACACTCAGCAAGTACAAAGTCAAAATGCAGATATAAAAGTAGCAGTTACTAGTAGTGGGATTGATATTTTTGATAGAAGAATGTATCAGAGGCCAAGATTCTAACCAATTTTTTTCTGAATTAATTTTCAGAGAACAGCTGAATTGAACTAGGGAGACATACATTTGTTATGAATAAATCTGGCAGCAGGAATGTGTTCAAACTATGGAGATATGATATACAGTGAATAAATTTGTGGTTAGCAAAATGATGTTACAGTTTTATGATAATAAATTTCTTAGTATCTTGCACAGTGCTGGCGTGAATTAGATATTAAAACTTCCTACTCCCAAATTTAGCAATACATTATTAGAAAATGTTAGTCAATATTTACCAGTATGTATGCCCCAAACATTTTGCAAAGTATGGGAAATGCAAATTTTAAAAGTCATTGTCTTTGCCTAAGGTCTTTCCATTTTATGAGGGAATAACATCAAGAATGGAGAAAGAAGAGCGGACAGTGTTGGATAAAAGTGACATAGAAGTGGAAAAAAGTATGAGGAATAGAAAGTGTACACAAAGCAAGAAATAACAACAGTGATGAGAAGAAAAAGGAAAGAAGCATAGTAGTGAATACTGAAGAGGCGAGAGGATGATGAAAAAGAAGGATAAATAGATGCAAGTGGAGGATCAAGGCAGAAAGGAAAAACAGAGAAAACGTTAAGGGCAAATTAGACCAGAAAGGAGGACTAAAGGGAACAGGACTACAGCCAAATGTTTCTATATCTGCTATAATTAATTCATTACAATAGATGATACATGCTTTTACTCTAATAGGTTTAGTAGTAACTGATTTGAAATTATTAATATATATATAATTTTGAAATTTGTTTTAGAAATATTAAATTGGTGGCAGCAAATAAATGACCACTATGTAGAAAAATAATCGTTAAAATTTAAAAGGATAAATTCTTGACAGAAACCTGCTGCAATAACAATCGCTATCTTATGTAACAAACACAGAACTTCCATTAGCTCCAATTTAAATCAAACTGACATGTTTCACTCAGAATTTGTTATGACTACTAAACGTTCTTGTAAAATTATGTAAGAAATAAATCTTCTTTATGAAATAGCAGTCATATTCCTGAAATAAAATGTAGATACCAGGTTGTTTTACCCACTCCACCCCATTGGAGATTGATAATTAATTATAAAATATGCATACATGCACAATAATGCAATTAGCACATATAAGCATATTACTCTTTATCCCTCACACAGACGTGCACACACACACACACGCACAACCATTCATGCACACACACAGAGTTATTGCATATGGATAATTTTAATTGTTGCTACTCTTTTCAACTGTCATTACCACCCTTGTGTCTTTTTCTTTATGACTAATTGCTCCCCACTGTTAGAATGGAATGAAATCTGATAATCAAAAGAGAAACTTCTTGAGGTTTCTCTCCTACGTTCCCCATATCCCTCAGCAAATTTCATCTTTAGTTTTTTTAAGCTAAGAAAAAAAAGATTAGAGAGCATCTCTGTCTCCTGACTGAAACAACATGCATTCATCATCGTTGCACAGTAAACATGTCGCATTGGTCCAGCCCCAAACATTGCTTATTTGTACAGCCTTGGCCTCTAGCAGTGGGTACAAACTAGGCCCAGGTATGGTTTTGTCCTGTGGATCTAAGTACTTCTGCTGCATTTTCAGAAATTCCAAAGTCTAAAATTGTCTAGTGAAAAGGAAAGACATGCAATCTAAGTCGTTATCTTCAGTAGATTGTCATTTCAGAATATACTAAAGCATGTGCAATGAGTTGTTCGTTAATATCAGGAACTGACAAAGTCTGGAAATGTGCCTAGAAATCAAAATCTATCATAATGCCATTATAAAATATATAAAATAAAGGATCAGGAAGTAACTGCTGCTACAATGAGAAAAATAAATGTCGTTTATGATTGTTTGCTAAGTCTATTTCTGAAATATTTTATGATTATAAAATGATTGACATGCAAATAATTCTCATGATTTTCGGGTAAAAGCTAAAAATTAAATTATATTTATATGACCTGAATCAAGACAGTGGAATAAAACAGTAAATATTCATGAATGTACACATGGAGAGAAATGTATTTTTTTGTTTCCTAAGATTTGACTGTGTTCCCTGAAAACCCAGTGGGTTGTTTTAAACTGGCAAGGAGGAATAATCCAGCTTGTTTATGATGTGGCAGCCCATATCAGCATCCTATTCCACGCAGTCCTTGAAAATCTTGAAAATGAACACATCAGCATTATCATTACCTAAATATACATCCTATGTGAATTTATACAGCTAGAATGTAAGATTAATATAAACAATTCAAAAGCATCCTTCCCTTCCTAGAAATTAATTTATATTACCCTCTTATATTCACATCTTCCATAGTATAGTAAAGGTGCCTTCTCACACTTTTCCCCCTATCTTGAGCTTCTGCCTTCCTTTGTTTTTAAACTAAGTTACTC
Source organism: Pongo abelii (assembly GCF_028885655.2). Classification (NCBI taxonomy): domain Eukaryota; kingdom Metazoa; phylum Chordata; class Mammalia; order Primates; family Hominidae; genus Pongo; species Pongo abelii. Next base: position 20,773,823 of record NC_072001.2, on the reverse strand, counting down.
TCTATTTCCTGAAAATGCCTCCACTTCTAACACTGAGTCTTTACCCACGGAGACCCCAAACCCTTCATATATATTAACTCATCAGTTTTCCTAACATCTGGATATTTCTTACTTCTCTAATCTCCTCAGTCTTCATTCCTTCTCAAGAACCCTACGTGGTTAAAATCTTGCTAGACTGAGTCAGGCATTCTCAAAAGGATATTATTGTCCACAATGCGGTTACGATTGGCTCTTGAGGGGGAAAATATTCTTTAGAATTACAATAGTTTGGGCCGGGCGCGGTGGCTCACGCCTGTAATCCTAGCGCTTTGGGAGGCCAAGGCGGGCGAGTCACGAGGTCAGGAGATGGAGACCATCCTGGCTAACACGGTGAAAACCCATCTCGACTAAAAATACAAAAAATTAGCCGGTCGTGGTGGCGGGCACCTGTAGTCCCAGCTACTCGGGGCTGAGGCAGGAGAATGGCATGAACCTGGGAGGTGGAGCTTGCAGTGAGCGGAGATGATGCCACTGCACTCCAGCCTGGGTGACAGATTGAGACTCTGTCTCAACAACAACAAAAAAAATTACAACACTTTGGGTCTCCGCAGTTTAACACTATAGGACAAGATCTTCATTGTTAAAATTTAATTTCATGACAGAATGGTGGTGATTTTATAAAAGCATCTAAAAGGGATCCTGGTAGGGAGAGGAGTGATAATAAAAGAAGATTGGGAAACACTGGGCACAATCATCATCCCAGTTGCCCTCAATATATTTGGAAAACTCTGTACCAATACACATGTTGTTGTATCTTGCCCGGACCCCAAATCTATGTTATCCAATGTGGATTTCTGGTTTCCAACATTGTTCCTTTATTGCCATAAACCAAGGAGTGATAACCATAAACCAAGAGCCTCCAATTTCATTCCTGTAACACTGAAGTTATTCCTTTCAAGTCTTCCCTATCATTTCTCAGAGTGTATGTTTTCCCTATTTTTCTTCCTCTTATTTTTCCCCGGCACAAGCAAATAAGTAGCTTTCTATTCTCTATTGAAAATATTGAGTATCTAAAATATGACATATATTTTAATATTCATTTTTATATAATATCTTATTTAACCATCACAACTCTACTGTGATATATACAGTTTGTTCTCCTTAAACAGCTGAGAAATATCCTCAGTGAAATGAAGTAAATAATCCAAGAACATACTGCTATATAATGTTAGAACTTGGACATATAGATCTTCAAACTTGAATATAGGTAGATAGATAGATACCTCTATAGACACATATCTCCACTATATGTATATGTATGTGTGTGTTTGTGTGTGTGTATATATATATATATATATATATAAAATATATATATAAAAAATATATATATATAAACTGATTCTATATAACTGATTCCAAAACTTTGCTCTTGAAATATACAGTTATGAGGCAATTACCTAATCTTATTTTTCTCCCCAATTTAGTCAAATTGCTTTAATTTTGATTGAGATCTCTATGCTTTTGGATGTATGTGGCCTAACACATCTCAGGTAGGCAGCCTCCATAGCTCATCTATTCCCTCAGTAACTATGCTGCCGAAATCTTGAACTTCCAGACTTCTCCATCACAACCCAGAGCACACATACACACACAAAATGTATGCTTAGTCTCAGTCTATGTCCTATTCATGGAACAGCCTTTTATCCATTGTTGCTACCTAGAGCCTTCTGACATATTTGGGTCTTGAAGTTTGTCAGCTGGTTGACATACCACACCTCACTTCCCATGTCATTTAACACCTTCCCTTCCCAGGTAGCAAACTCCCTCTTGCTACTTCTTGCTTCTCTTATTATTAAAGAAATATATTGAATTATTTTATAGGATTTATAGTGAAATATTTGTATTTCCTATAATGTAAATAATGTGTACACTTTCCTTTCCATTTTTTAAAAATGCTAATATTGACAGTGGGTTCAAGTGTTAGCCTAATCTTCTGCAGCATTTCTCATAATTTTGGGTAGCCATTGATAATAATTTTTTGTGTCTACAATTTCATTCGTGGTGCAATATGTTGATACTACAATTCTATTAATCTTTTTTTCTTTATCAGCTGGAATTCTTAATTTAAAAAATATTTCATCAATTATTTAGTTGCAGTTGTATAAGAATATTAGGATGAATGCTAGAGTTCTTCCCTTTCTTTCTCAGTTTACAGAATGCATTGGTTACCTAGTATTCACCAAATGTGATTAAGGAATTTTTATTAAGTAAAAAAATTATCACTTTTTATCACTAATTAAGGTCAATCAATTTTTCAGTAACTTCCACTTGTTTTGCTACTAAAATTGCCTCTTCCTAACAATAGAATCCTCTTCCAGTTGTACCATGAGAGTTTTTGATATGAAGTTTTTGAAATCTTCGTTACATTTTTAGGATAATAAGTTGCTTCAGACCAATTCTGTACATTTTTTGCACCGTATCCAGATTTAATCATTTATTTGGGGTCCCTGATTTGTTTTAATGTAAAATGCTACATAAGAGGCTACACTCTGCTTGCCAAGGTCATCAGTGTTACTGGGCTTGTCATTGTTTTTAGGCTTTTTAGAATATGAGGCTTGGAAACATATGGATATAAAAGATAAAATATTTTATGTGTATAATATTTTTTATTGCCAAAGCCAAACTAACAAAATATTACCACCAATAAATGTACTATGGATATTGAAATAGTGATATTTAGTGGTGAGATTTTTTTTCCTTTTGAACCAAGCACTTTTTTACCCACTCCTCCAAAGTCAATCTTTAAACCATTCATTTCCAACATGGGAAAAATTATATTTCTTTTTATTTATATGACAGTGTTATGATGACACATTTATAAAAATGTGAAAATGTTTTAAAAATTAAAATGTTGCAGTCAGCTTTTAATTATCAGAAAGCAGCTTCTTCTTTGGTATATCCTACCTTTGAGAATTATTGAGGAAACTTCTAAATGATTTATTTTATTGGCAAAACTTTCTGAAAATGACACAGACGCAAAAATAAACAAAATCTTTAAACAGAGTTAGCAACCAAGGAGTGTGCATGACAACCAAAGTCAGCGCAATCCCTGCTGACATGTCCTTTGTCCAAACATGAAGGGAATAATTAAGGTGCATATTGATTTCATTGCAAAAAGCAGAATACTATTTTGTGCATCAGACTGCAGCATAAGACTCAGGACCTGTAAAGACCATGCAGAACAACGGGGCCATCTGTAGATGAATGTTTGATGACATTTTTGAAGCACCTGTGATGACATGGGTCGTTCACCCAGACTCCAACTATCTCACACCCTCACTGGGGTTCAGCTGAGTAACTTTGAAGCAACCCAATGAAGAGCTATTATTGACATTTTCTAAAAATAAGACGTGAGAAAGGAAAGTTTCAACAAACGTCTTCCATTCATTTCAACTCAATAAACATTTTTGAAGGCTCACTAATGTGCACTGTCTTTGCTGCTCTATGCATCTCTCTCATCTATTAAATGTTCATCCTGCTTCAGATTCCTGTCAGATGTATCCTTCATGCTGCTGATACAAGAATGTTTTTCAGACATACTCCTGGTAGGGTCACTTCTCCACCTAAAATCCCCAGGATAAAATTCAATAACTTTAGCAAGATATAAAATGTCATTAATTATTTGTTCCCTCCATCTCCTCTCATCATATCTCCTACTTATCCCCATGCACCTGACATGCAAAGCTATTTATATGTCTTCTGGTGTTATTCTCACCTGAGTCATTTGTGCAATGCTTACATTATAGCCTCTTCCTGAAATGGCCATTCTGTCTTAAATGGATTATATGCTAATTGGCTTTTTGATAACTCACACATTGCCTTCTACACAGAGTCTTCCATGATTTTTCAAGCATGCTTAAATATCTGTGGGTTCTTTCTATTAGAATGTGAGTGATTAAAAGGCAGGAGGCCGGCTCATAAGTCTCTTTGTATAACCACCCCCTACTTCTGCAACAGTACTAGGTAAAATAAAATGTAAAAAAAAATTAATGTTTTATTTAATTACTCAACCAACCCTACAATATATCGAACAGCTGCCATTCCATTAGAGTCCTGGGTATCTCAAAGACTTACTCAACATCTCCGTTTCAAGGGGATGTGAAAGAGAACATTTCTTAGTAGAAAGCTTTGTAATTATTTGAAAAGCAAACAAAGAAAATGAAGCACAAAATGGATTACATGGAGTAGTTTTATACTTGTCAGAAAGAAGATTGATTTCTGAATCTTCAGAGTGGCAGTTCATTATTTTATTGATTTCTAGTATAAGTGAGATATCCAAATATAAAAGCAAATAACAAAGGGATTCCATAAACAGATAAATATTATATTTGCATTGACAGTCTTCATTGTCTCATTGCTTTTGAGGGTGCCAAGACATAATCCAGGCTGTCTTCCTACTCAAGCCACTGGAAAAGCACTAGACCTGGAGATGTAGGTGACTCCCAAAGTGAAATAGCTGAATAATAGCAGAAACTGAAAACATCCCTTGGTTTCTGAACTATTAATCCACTGTGCATTTTACTAGAGTAAAGGCTATCAAATTATAAATAATATATATCACAGTAAAACACCTTCATTAAATATTTTGTTTCACAATAAAAAAATTCATTATTGACCAGCATTTAATTTTAGATTCAAAATTCATAAAAATATTAGGTTATACTTTTCTTTTTTGGATAGATATTTAATACCTATTTTTAATTTTTTCAAATTGAATTATGTTTTAGACCTTGTATGAACAGCTTTATAGTTATTTACAAGAGGTAGCCTATTTGATGGTCCAGTTAAGAAAGCTGCGTTTAACTTACAGCACTGAGTAAGGTTAGTATGTTACAAACAAAATTAATGAGGGGAGAATGGAGCAACCAACTTTTTATATAAGAAAATAGGATTATTTGAAGAGAAGTAAAAAATCAAATACAAATGATCAAAAATGTCACAATAAAGAAGATTTGAGACAGAAGAAAATGGAAATGAGAGACATTGTGATGTTCAATACTGATTATAAATATTAAATAGAGAAGATATAAAAAATGATATTGATATATATACTATGGCCTGAATGTTTGTGCTCCCTCAAATTTCATATTAAGTGTAAATTAGGTACTAAAACTCATATAGATATGGTATTAGGAGGTGAGGTCTTTGGGAGGTGAAAGAACCTCTTATGTAATTAGTGCACTTATAAAACAGGCCCAGGAAAGCTCCTTTGTTCCTTCCACCTCATGAGGACACAGGGAGAAGGCATTATCTGTGAGAAAATGGGCCCTCACCAGATGCTGCACATGCCTGCGCCTTGATTTTGGATTTCCCAGCTCCCAGGACTGTGAGAAATACATTTCTGTCGTTTATAAGCCACCCAGTCACCCAGCTGATGTATTTTGTTACAGCAGCTTGACTAGGCTGCAACAATCTGGTAAAAACATAAGAAATTATTTTTATCTCTGAAGGAATTTTTTTTTTTTTTTTGAGACGGAGTCTCACTCTTTCACCCAGGCTGGAGTGCAGTGGCGAGATCTCGCCTCTCTGCAAGCTCCGCCCGCTGGGTTCACGCCATTCTCCTGCCTCAGCCTCCCGAGTAGCTGGGAATACAGGTGCCCGCCACTACCCCTGGCTAATTTTCTGAAGGGACAGACATCCACAAGAGGCTCTCCCCTGACGATGCAGATTTTGTGGATGTCCCCCACACCTACATGCATTCCTTCAGCTTGAGCACTGGTATTTACATGCCCAGGGGCCACATTGACGTCTATCCCAATGGGGGTGACTTCCAGCCAGGCTGTAGACTCAATGATGTCCTGAGATCAATTGCATATGGAAGGGAGTTCCCTCTTTTCTGCTTTGTGTTTGACTCAGTTTATCCCATTTCCTTCTAAATCAGCCAGAGCCTTTAGTGCCGCAGGCACTATTTGTTCATTATTCTCACCTCTCACCACAGTGGCCCTCCAACACTGTGTTTAATGTATATCGTTGTCCTCCAAGACTAACTGACCTAGTCGTTCCTGCCCTGGTTTCTCATGCTTTAAGGTTGCAGTTGTTATTAGTTGTTTTCTTTCTTTCTTTCCTTTTTTTTTTTTTTTTGAGAGAGAGAGTTTTGCTCTTTTTGCCCAGGCTGGAGTGCAATGGTACAATCCTGGCTCACTGCAACCTCCACCTCCCTGGTTCAAATGATTCTCTTGCCTCAGCCTCCCGAGTAGCTGGGACTACAGGCACGTGCCACCATGCCCAGCTAATTTTGTATTTTTGGTAGAGATGGGGTTTCACCATGTTGGCCAGGCGGGTTTCAAACTCCTGAGCTCAGGTGATCTTCCCACCTCGGCCTCCCAAAGTGCTGAGTTTACAGGCATGAGCCACTGTGCCTGGCCGATTAATTTCTTTTTATGACAAAAGGAATACACACATTTGTTGAAAGAGAAATCAAGCATTATAGACTTGCATAAAGCAAAAGTGCACTCCCGCTCCCACCTCTACTTCCTCTCTTCAGATGTAGCCAGTATGAATGCTTTTGCGTGTATCCTTCTAGTCTTCTTTCTTTGCAAATTTATTTGCATTTGCATGCAAATTTTCCCCCAAATCACATTGTTCTGCAACTTTCTTTATTTTTATTTTTTTCAGCTTCATTTTTTTCTGTAATAATATATTATGGATACTCTTTTTCTTTTCTTTTCTTTTTTTAAAACACAGAATCTTTTTTTGTTGCTGTTGTCGTTGTTTTGTTTTTGTTTTTGTTTTGTTTTGAGATAGATTTTCACTCATTGCCCAGGCTGAAGTGCAATGGCACGACCTCGGCTAACTGCAACCTTTGTCTCCCAGGTTCAAGCAATTCTCTTGCATCAGCCTCCCGAGTAGCTGGGATTACAGGCACCCACCACCACACCTGGCTAATCCCAAAGTGCTGGGATTACAGGCGTGAGTCACTGTGCCCGGCCACATCCTCTTTCTTTCTTGAGACAGGGTCTTGCTCTGTCACCCAAGCTGGAGAACAGTGGCACAATCATAGCTCACTGCAGCCTCAACCTCATGGACCCAAATGATCCTCCCACCTCAGCCTCCCAAGTAGCAGAGACCATAGGTGTGCACCATCATGTCTGGCTACATTTTTTATTTTTGTAGAGATGTGATCTCACTATGTTGCCCAGGCTGGTCTCAGACTCCTGAGCTTAAGCCATTTTCTCACCTGGGCCTCCCAAAGTGCTGGGATTACAGGTGTGAGCCACCATGCCTGGCCTTGGTATTCTTAATAATATGTCTTGGAGATTGTTTCATATCATTATATTTAGAGCTACCTCAGTCTTTCAACAACTGCATATAATTTCATTGCATGAATGCATCATAATTTATCTGGCCCTTATAAGTGGACATTTAGGGTTTTAAAAAATCTTTTTCAGTTATGAACAGTGCTACAATGAATGCCTTGTCATATTTTTAAGATGAGTTTTAGAGCCAACGTACTAGAAGATGGAAGGAAGCATGTTTCTCACCCATTCCATTTCAGACTTCATTTTTAGGGGAAATTGTGCTATTTGGAGAACCACATTTGGCTTAGAGGTTCAGGAGTACTTGGATCCTACCCTGGTGTAACTCTTCCCTCCCCTACGTCTGGGCCGATGAGAGATGAAGAAAAAAAGCAAGAACCCTCATTCTTAGAGGGGCTGAAAGCCTAAAGCCGTGCTCTCTGGAGGACACCCCTTCCCCTAAGCCAGGGCTTCTCTTTGACGTTTGGGACTAGATAGACCTTTGTTCTGAGGGCTGTCCCATGCATTGGAGCATGTTTAGTAGCATCTCTGGTCTCGACCCACTAGATACCAGCAACACCTTCTCCCTAGTTGTGACAGTGTCTCCTGGCTGAGATCTACTGCTCTAACCCAACGTGGACCTCAGAATCGTACCACCCACAGGCTGGCACAGGGCAGGAGCCTGAGGCACCAGAAGTGCTTGGCCCAGAATAGAAGTGGAAGTGAGATGACCAGGCTTAGCACAGCAGGATCAGCCTGTCCTGCCAAAGCAGGCTCATGGAGACAGGGGTACTCCTGAGGGCCCCAAGTGCACAGCCTTTTCATGGTGGTGCCCCCCACCCCGCCCATTGGCAAACGTGGCCCCACGACACCCTGGAATCTATCCAAACATATAGTGACCTCTGCAGGAAGGATGGGTGGGAAGCCTGGGAAGATCTTGAGGCTATATTCATGCATGCGCAGAGTGAACCAATGCACCCGCCGACCACGGGTGGCCTCCATCAGAATGGAGACAGTAGATGTGAACTTTGCTTCCACCTCAGGGTCTAAGGACAAAGCTGCTGGAGCTGGCATTTTTTCCCCCACACTTCTGGATCAGGCTGTTTTTGAGTCCATGATCAGCCTGCATTTCTTTAATTAACTTGAACCAGGGGTGATAGATAATCTATACCCTTTTTCCTTGGATGGTTGGTCTTCACTTTTCCCCTGGTTGGCTCCTAGGAATTATGTAATTTTTGGTATTCATCTGATTTGTTGCTGCGGGACACCAAAAGGGAGGAACTTGGCACTCAGACATCAAGGTGAATGTCACAAACAGAGGCCAGTGGAGGGTGGAGGCTCCCAGGGGAGGCACGGGGTACAGATCACAATGTCAGGCTTAGGCTTTCTGATAAAGCTCCCGGTTGTCTTGTGATGGGGGAGGGGAGAGCTGAAATCAGGATTGTGAGCTGTGACTGAAATATCTGCAGCAGCTCCAGGTAAGAGAGGCCCAAGACCTAGGATGGCAACAAAATCTCCCAAGATCTAGCCAGCCAAGCAAGCCTCTATTTTCTTCATGTTCTTCCCAATCCATAAAGATCACAGCTTTTGCCAGCCATAATCCCCGCCTATAATCGCAGTACTTTGGGAGGCCAAGGCAGGAGGATTGCTTGAGCCCGGGAGTTTGAGACCAACCTGGGTAACATGCGAGACCCCATTTCTACAATAAAAAATACAAAAATTAGCTGGGTGTGGTGGCATGCACGTATAGTCCCAGCTACTCAGGAGGCTGAGGTGGGAAGATTGCTTGAGCCCAGGAGGCAGAGGTTGCAGTGAGCTAGATCACACAACTGCACTCCAGCCTGGGTGGCAGAGTGAGACCCTGTCATAAACAAAAACAAAAATAAAAACAAAGAAAAAAAACCCCACAGCACACAGCTTTTAAAGAGATGGAGTGACAAAGATCACACAACAAAGAGTTAACAAAAGAACTGGGTTGTAGGGCTGGGCAGCAATTGAAGCTGTTTTTCCTCCCAGATGATTGGACGCCTCACCTTTTAGGGATGAGGGGTCCTCAGGGGCAGGGTCTGGGTATGAGTAGGAGAGAAGCCTCCTTCAAAACCAACTTTCAGAGAGTTGGATGCTTTTTCTTTTTGAGATGGAGTTTTGCTCTGTTGCCCAGGCTGCAGTGCAATGGTGTGATCTAGGCTCACTGCAACCTCTGCCTGCTGGGTTCAAGTGATTCTCCTTCCTCAGCCTCCTGAGTAGCTGGGATTACAGACACACCACCACGCCTGGCTAATTTTTTATTTTTAGTAGAGATGGGGTTTCACCATGTTGGTCAGGCTGGTCTCAAACTCCTTACCTCAGATGATCTGCCCGCCTCGGCCTTCCAAAGTACTGGGATTACAGGCATGAGCCACAATGCCCGGCCAGAGTTGGATGCTTTTTGGAGAGGAATGAATTTGGATTAGGCATTCACATTTATTTATGCCCTTACATGTTAAAGAAGGTGAAACTGAGGCCAGGTGCAGTGGCTCACACCTGTAATCCCAGCACTTTGGGAGGCTGAGTCGGGTGGATCACGAGGTCAGGAGATCGAGACCACCCTGGCTAACATGGTGAAACTCCATCTTTACTAAAAATACAAAAAAAATTTAGCCTGGCGTGGTGGTGGGCACCTGTAGTCGCAGCTAATTGGGAGGCTGAGACAGGAGAATGGCGTGAACCCAGGAGGCAGAGCTTACAGTGAGAGGAGATCACGCCACTGCACTCCAGCCTGAGTGACAGAGCAAGGCTCTGTCTCGAAAAAACCAAACAAAACAAAAAACTCAAGCAAATTCGATCTGAGGAAAAGCCCAGTTCTCAGTGATGAGGATTCTGATCTTGACTTTGATATCAACAAATTGGAACAGCAGAGCAAGGTGCAAAGCAAAGGACATGGAAAACCAAGAGAAAAGTCCATAGTAGATGAGAAATTCTTCCAACTCTCTGAAATGGAGGCCTATTTAGAAAACAGAGAAAAAGAAGAGGAATGAAAAGATGATGATGAGGTGGCAGATACTGATTTTTCTGAAGATACTGATTCTGATGAAGATGAAGGGGGACTGTTTGGAAGTAAAAAACTTCAGGTAAAGTTTTGAGAGAGGAGAGAGCACTTTCCTCCTCCTCAAATTAGCTTTTGTTCTGTTTTTCTAGGAGAGATGTAATTGTGGTTAGAAGATTTGAAGCTAAGAAATGTTGTGCTCTATCTTATCAGTTATAAATGAATCTGTACTTCCATTCAGTTTGTGTTCCAGTTGTTCTTATAACAGTTTTATGGTAATGTTTTTAGTTGCCAATTTCACCTAATAACTATTTTTGGTTTGTAGTGTTATTAAGTTAGAAAGTAATGTAGACATACAGTATACACACAAATATATATGCATGTGTTAATGATGTATTTTTCTATTCCTAGTTAATAGTTTTAAAAACTTTTTATTTTTGTCAGATAAAAGTTCCAGAAATATGAAGTACAAAGATTTTTTTGATCCAGTTGAAAGTGATGAAGACATAGCAAGTGATCACGATGATGATCTGGTTCAAACAAGATGATGAAATTGCTGAAGAAGCAGCAGAAGAACTAAGCATTTCTGAAATGTATTTAGAACCATCCTTTACATTGTTAGCTGGAATTGCCCAATCATGTATTGGTACTTGTGGTTTTCACATATGTTTGTTTTAAGAAGTTAGATTCTCTCCTATCAGATATTCTCAAGATAGCCAGAGGAAAGTCTGGATTTAAAGGGACATTAGAGATCATTTAATGAAGAAAAATATTACTGGCAGTAGCAATCAAACCTTTCTTACCAGGAACTTTGATTTGGTTTTGTGCCCAAAATATCCTGTTATTTTTGTGAGATAGGAGGTTTGTATTATAGATTGATGAATAATTTATTTTCTATATATTGGACACTTTTTGTTCTGTTTCTTACATAGCATGTCACTTAAATGATACCTTCTCTTCCTCCATACCTGAATGATTTTGGAAGTTCTGAGCATTTGGTGGCATTAGGCATATAAAAGAAGAACTTTATTAAGGGAAAATATGTTTCCTTTTGTTTTTCTAATGGAAAGCAGTATATTTTTTTTTGTAAGAGTTTTGGTAGTGCAGGGATGGAGATGATGACCTGGAAGAAAGTGAAGACAGTAAACAAGGTAAAGAAAGCTGGAAAAGAGTGACCTTTGCTTCACCGGATGATGAGGCAACTGAAGATGCAGGTGTTTTAAATGTAAAGAAAAATTCTGATGAAGATAAATCCTCTTTTCAAAAAAGACAGGAAAAGGTAGTTAGGAATTTGAGGAATTTTTAATATGCTTGACATGATTGTGGAACTCACAGACTACTAACAAATCTTCTCTATTTTTCTTTTTTTTTTTTTTTTTGAGATGGAGTCTTGCTCTATCACCCAGGCTGGAGTGCAATGGCACGATCTTGGCTCACTGCAGCCTCCGCCTCCTGATTTCAAGTGATTCTCCTTCAGCCTCTTGAGTAGCTGAGATTAGAGGTGCATGCCACCAAGCCTGGCTAATTTTTATATTTTTAGAAGACAAGGGGTTTCACCGTGTTGGCCAGGCTGGTCTTGAACTCCTGACCTCAGGTGATCCTCCTGCCTTGGCCTCCCAAAGTGCTGAGGATACAGGTGTGAGCCACTGTGCCCCAGCCTTCCCTATTTTTCTTGTGGTAACTAGTAACCATCCTTTGAAAACAAATATGTTGGCCAGGTGTGGTGGCTTACACCTGTAATCCTAGCATTTTGGTAGTCTGAAGCAGGAGGATCGCTTGAGCTCAGGAGTTCAAGACCAGCCTGGGCAACATAGTGAGAACTTGTCTCTACAAAAAATACAAAAATTAGTGGGACACGGTGGTGTATGCCTGTAGTCCAGCTACTCAGGTAGCTGAGGCAGGAGGATCACTTCAGCCCAGGAGTTCAGTGCTGCAGTGAGCTATGATCACATCACTCTCTCCAGCCTGGGTGGTGGAGCAAGATCCTGTCTTCAAACAAACAAAGAAACAGAAAACTGAAAATCTTGCTGCTACTCTCTAATGCAAAAGCACAGTATATAGAGTTGCCATATGGAAAGCATGTGATTTGCAAAAATCAGTGCCCGCATTACCCAGCCTATAGCTTTCAACTTGGGGCCTGTGTGTAAAATGATTGTTTCTTTTCTGTCTCCCTTATGTCTTTATATGCATAGCATATCTCTCCTGACAAAGCTGTCCTGAGAACCTCTTCTTGTAACTGTTTTGACTGCTCCGGAGGATGCCGCCTACGTCTTTAAGGTGCTCCACAGATTTTGATGAGTTCCAAATAGTCATAATTTTAATTAATACCATGAAAAAGATATCTTCCAAAGTATGTCATGATTTCAGACAAGTGAAATTTCATTTAATTTTAGTAGATGTAGTCCGGCTCCAATAATTGGGCTATATTATTTATCCAATCTTAAAATTTTATTATAATAAAAATGAGAATCGCGCCAGGCACAGTAGCTCACACTTGTAATTCCAGCACTTTGGGAGGCTGAGGAGGGAGGATTGCTTGAGCCCAGGAGTTCGAGACCAGCCTGGACAACATGGTGAAACCCCATCTCCACTAAAAGTGTAAAAAATTAGCTGAGTGTGGTAGCGTGAGCCTATAGTCTCTGCCACTCGAGAGGCTGATAGGGGATGATCACTTGAGTCCAGGAGTTCAAGGCCACACTGAGCTATGACTGGACTATGGCACTCCAGCCTGGGCAACAGAGCTGGAGAATAAGCAAATAAATGATACCAAGAATATCAAAAGAATTATTTTTAAAATCTGTGAATCTAAGTTAAATTCATCATTGTCAGATTGTCCCTGGAAGATAAATTCTAAAGGAGAAAAAGAAACATAAAGTATCAATGAGATAGTGTCCTCCCATCCTGCTCCTCCCACCCTCCCCCACAAAAAAGAAAGAAAGGTTTGGTTTCGCTATGAAATTATATCAGAGCTTCAAGCAAAGTTTTCAGTAAATCACAAGTAATTTATTGCAATTTCCACATATAAAGAATAAAGTAGAACTTTCAAACTTTTTTCTTTTGAAACTGTTAGAGCATGAAAACCCAAACCTGACAAAGGTACCTGACAAACAGAGCATTAAAACCCACACACTCTCTCATTCATGACTAGTGATGCAAACGTAGCACAGTGGGAAAATTATGCCACACAACCACATGAGCCTTATTCTCTTGAATCACTATTAGAAGATCTGGTATGATTCCTGCTGGCAAGATGTTAAGGAGAGAATACACGGTTCCATCCATATATGTTAGAAAGACCTTTGATAAAATTCAATATTTATTTCTAATTTTTTTTTACTCCTAGTGGATTATAAATACATCTATCCAAAAGCTGCCATCATGCATGATGGGTGAAATTCTAAAAACATCCCTTTAAGATCAGGAATAAGACAAAATGTCCAGTATTACTGTTACCGCTGTTAATTAACATTAACAGTTAATAACCAAATAAGCCAGTGCAGCTACAAAAGATAAAGATAAGAGATTAGGAAAACTGCTGGGAGCAGTGGTTCTCACCTGTAATCCCAGCACTTTGGGAGCTCAGGAGCTCCCAGCACTTGAGCTCAGGAGTTTGAGACCAGCCTGGGCAACATAGTGAGACCTCATCTCTGTAAAAAAAATACAAAATTATCTGGGTGTGTTACATGTGCCTGTGGTCCCAGCTACTTGGGAGTCTGAGGTGAGAGACTGCTTGAACCTGGGAGGCAGATGTTGCAATGAGCTGAGATTGTGCAGCTGTACTCCAACCTGGGCAACAGAGTGAGACTCTGTCTCAAAAAAAAAAAAAAAAAAAAAAAGATTAGGGATACTAAAATGAAAACACTAGTGTTTGGAGAGAAAACTGAATGGATAAACTGAATTGACATTAGGAAAATAAGAGCATTCTGTAAGATAGCTGAAAAAGCTGGTATTTATACACTGAAGTCATAATTGTTGTCTTTTAGAAGTTAGAGATAATAAGAATTTGAGTTTAGAGTCAAAAGGGTCAACCTCCATCAAATACTAATATTCTAATCAAAGAATTACTTAGGTGGACATGATGGCTCATGCCTGTAATCCCAGCCCTTTGGGAGGCTGAGGCAGGCAGATCACAAGGTCAGGAGATCGAGACCATCCTGGCTAACACGGTGAAACCCCATCTCTACTAAAAATACTAAAAATTAGCCAGGCGTGGTGGCGGGTGCCTGTAGTCCCAGCTACTCAGGAGGCTGAGGCAGGAGAATGGCATGAACCCAGGAGGTGGAGCTTGCAGTGAGCCGAGATCACGCCACTGCACTCCAGCCTGGGCGACAGAGTGAGAGACTGTATCTCAAAAACTAAAACAAAAACAAAAACAACAATTACTTAACTTTAGGATGCTCTAATAATCAGAATTGATAGTGGCTTGTGAAGAGATAAATCACTTGAATAGAAGAGAACCCAGAAATAAACCCAAATGCTTCTGGGGGAGTGTAGTATATTATAAACATGACATTTTAAACCAATGAGGAAAAGAAATCATTTGCAGCTCACCCCACCATAGGCAGCAGGAATAGGAAGTCATTGGAAGAATAAAAAGACGGTAAGAACAGAACAGAATTGTAGAACAGTACGTTTCTTGCTTCCCCATTTTTCAAAGTATTTTTTGCTTTTTCACAAATGTAAGTGTAATTTTGTTTTCTAAATGAATACTAATTCTTTTTTCTCTTTCTTAGATGAATGACAAAAATTACATCTTTAGAAAAAGAGTTGTTAGAAAAAAGCCTTGGCTGCGTGTGGGGGAAGTGACAACACAGAAGAGACCAGAGAAGAGCCTCCTGGAGGAGAGCTGCGCTTTGACCATGCTGTCCGGATGGGTGTGGTGCACTCTTCTGCAGAGTGTTCACTTCTCTGCTTTTTCTATGGTCCCATTTCATAGAAAGATTTGGGGTGATGTTTCTTTCCCTCAACTTTTTATTTTAAAAACTTGCAAACACAGAAAAGTTGATAAAATCATGCAGTGAACATATGTATGCTATTCAACTGGATTCACTAGTTAACGTTTTGTCATATTTGTTTTCTCTCTTCCACATATGGAAGATTGTATATGTGCCCTTCTTCCCCCTGAATGATTTCAAAGTAAGTTGGCAGTATCAGAGCATTTCACTGTTAAGTACTTTTGCAGATATCATCTAAGAACCAGGACATTCTCCTATATAATCACAATGCCATTAATCCACCCAAAAATTTTAACATCAATACACTAATGATATCTAATGTATGGATTATAATCAGCTTTCTGGCAGTAATCTGTTTAGAAGGCTTGCATCCTGTCACTGTCCACCGATTAAATTTTGAACTCTAACTTGAAACCCTGGTCATCTCATTGCCTTCTTTCTTATACCCATTAAATCCAAAGGAGCTCTCATTTTATTTCTACAGAAAAGAGAATGGAAAAGAGGGGAAGAGTCCCTAGTACCTTGGATAAAGTATGAGCACTTACTACCATATGTATTCTAGTTCTGTAGTTTTCAAACTTCAGGGAGCATCTCAAGGCTTATTAAAGCACAGATAGCTGTCCTTCCCCACTCTCTGATTCAGGAGGTGTGAGGCTGGCCCAGGAATTTGCATGTCTAACAAGTTCCCACATGTTGCTGATGCTGAGGGTCTAAGGAATACAATGCGTGAACCCGTGGTTTAGTGGATATCCACCTAATGAATACATGTTGTATTTCCTTTTGCACCTGTGATTACAGAGGAAACACCTTTCAACTGGAAGATATCATTAAACAGAGGATAACAGATCAGGTCAGTAAGAATTAAATTTAACTTAATTGAAATGTCACTCAAAAGTTTAGAAATAATATGACAGGCCAGACACAGTGGCTCATGCCTGTAATCCCAGCACTTTGAGATGCCAAGGCAGATGGATCACTTGAGGTCAGGAGTTCAAGACCAGCCTGTCCAAGATGGGAAAACTCCCTCTCTACTAAAAATAGAAAAATTAGCTGGGCATGGTGGTGCATGCCTATAGTCCCAGGTACTCAGGAGGCTGAGGCAGGGGAATTGCTTGAACTCGGGATATGGAGGTTGCAGTGAGCTGAGATGCGCCACTGCACTCCAACCTGGGCAACAGAGTGAGACTCCATCTCAAAATAAATAAATAAGATAAAAATAAAAATAAAGGGAAGATGGGGCAGCTTTGTGTACTGCATGTCCCGAAAATGGGCTGATTTCTCTCAAGAGGCAGGGATTTAAGCTCTGTAGCCTACATGGGATACATACAGGAGAAAAAAGAAGAAAAAGAAAAGAAATGTAAATATAAATAAATGAAAATAACACTTCTCCATGATTATAAAGGAAATCACATTGTTTTTGTAATAATTTGGATGACAAAATATAAAGAAAAATCTTTAATTTTGCCACTCAAAACATTCCGGTTTGTTGCTTTTCACACTTTTTATGCTACAAACATTTTAAAAAGTAGAATCATAGTACATGGTCTTTTGTCACTTACTATATTTTAAGCATGTTTCTATGGGAGAAATATATCCTGGCATCATCACTTTTAATCGCTGGGTGTATGGTAAGTGAATGATTGCCACCCCAGAGGTGAATTTCCTTCTATATATATTTTAATGGACTCGAGTGAGGATTTTTACACTGAATTCATAGAAGTAGAATTTCTAGAGGAAAATAGTATAAAACAGTTTTAGGATTTTTAAAAGAAATGTTGAAATCATCCTATAGGAAAATTGGTTGGGTTTATACTCCCACCAACAGGGACAGAGCTCCAGGTTCCCCCTTCCATTTGTCATCTTCACTGGTCTTTAAGCAGAAAATCTCATTGTTTTCATTACCTTTCTTTGATTTCTAGCGCTTTTGAATCTTTTTCATTTGCTTATTGGCCATCTTTATTCTTGTGGGAGGTGCCGGTTTCTCCATTGTCCATTTTCTGCTGGAAATCATTCATTTTTTTTTCTGAGTAATTTTAAAGATTTCTTTATAGGCTAAGGATACAAACCTTTAATCTGTCATTGAGGTTACAAAGACCTTCTCCCAGTAAGTAATTTGTCATTTCACTTTATTTATTTATTTTTTGCTAGCAAAGCACCAAAGTCAAATTTCAGTTAATTTTTATCCTGCTGAATGAACACATTTTAACTTAGTGATTTTAGTGGAAACAGGAGCAGGACAGAATGTAATAACTAGATCTTGCTCTGTCACCCTAACTGGAGTGCAGTAGCATGATCATAGCTACTGCAGCCTCAAACTTCTGGGCTCAAGTGATTTTCCCACCTCAGCCTCCCAAGTAGCTCTAGGACTACAGGTGTGTGCCACCAAGCCCAGCTAATTTTTAAATTTCCTTTGTAGAGATATGAATTCACTATGCTGCCCAGGCTGGTCTGGAACTCCTGACTTACCCCACCTTGGCTTGCCAATATGCTGGGAGTAGAGGCGTGAACTACTGCTCCCGGCCAAGAGCTTACTTGTGTTTGCTAGCGAGATTCTTGCTATCTTTTTATATTTGAGGCTTTCGTGCTAGTGCTGAAGTATTACACTCACCATCTGAGGTTTACAGGACTTTTGTTTTAATGTTGAATAGAGGGAACTGTTTAGTTTTGCACCTTTGCAAGTATACAAAATGTGCCTACCAGGACTTTGCTTTATATCCATTGACAAGCAAGAAGTAACACAGTAAAAGTATGCCTGGCTACAGGCTGTGGAAGAATGGAGTATTCTGGTTTAATTCTATTAACTTGGAAGGATGAAGGTGAAAAAAATTCAAAACTTTAATTTCCTGTTGAATGCAATTTGAAAATATAGCCAGTGACTCCACTTTTCTTCTCTAGTAAGTTTGGACATTCAGATCTACATTGCCTTTTATCATAGAATTCCTAGTGCGCCGGAGTCTTATATTGTGAAGATCCTTTTCTAAAACTTTAGATGTAAGAGAATAGAAATGATATTGGATGAGATCAGGCTGGATGAGAACTGATACCTGTAAATATATTTTTTAGATGAAATCTCTGATTGCCACACGTTTTCTTATTGAACTCATAAAAATAAAACACACTGGCTGGAGGGTGGAAGTAGGAAGGAGATTTATGTCTTTTAATTGCATGTCATTGTTTCATATCGAGACAGAACATATAGTATCCCTGGCTTTGGACCTATAGAAGGAAACACATTTTTCTACCTGCTGTATGGCAGAGGTTCCTGAACACCTGGACAGCTTATTGCAGCACGGATTGCTGGGCCCTACTCCAGAGTTTCTGATTCATCAGGTCTAGGGTGGGGCCTGAGAATTTACATTTATAAGAAGTTCCCAGGTGCTCCTGGTCCAGAGACTATATGTTTGAGAGCCACTCTTACATACTAACTGTAAATTGTAGAAGTCTATAAAAAAGCTTAGTTTGGTCTGAGATAAGAAGCACACAGGTAATGGAGCAAATCATGAAAAAGTCAACCCTTGATCCCAGGTAACAAGTAATACACAGTGACAAAACACAATTCTTGGTTTTCATGATTGCAAGTCATAGCCAAGTATCTAGTGAGAAATTCAGTTTCATTTTCAGGGCTTAGAGGCCAGGTGATTCTAGAAAAATAGGATTTAGTGATTAACCTCATGAGAGTGGGAGTTATTTATGTCCTTTTTCTCTCCCCCATCACTTACCATTTAGCCTTACATTAGAAGGGTCCTGTATTTGCTTTAACCCTGTAAAGAACTTTGAGTGCTTATTAAACAGAAAGCTTTGTGTGTGTGTGTGTGTGTGTGTGTGTGTGTGTGTACGTATATATTTAGAGACAGAGTCTCATTCTGTAACCCAGGCTGAAGTGCAGTGGCATGATTTTGTCTCACTGCAACCTCTGCCTCACAGGTTCAAGGGATTCTCCTGCCTCAGCCTCCCAAGTAGCTGGGATTACAGGCACCTGCCACCATGCCCAGCTACTTTTGTATTTTTAGTAGAGACAGGGTTTCATCATGTTGGCCAGTCTGGTCTTGAACTCCTGAATTCGGGTGATCCACCCACCCCAGCCTCCCAAAGTGCTGGGATTACAGGCATGAGCCATCACGCCGGGCTCAAAAGCTTTGTGTTTTTAAAGATATTAGACATGTTTCTTGTTTTTTTTTTTTTTTAAACTTAACACTAATGTAGGAGAATAAGAGAAAGTTTTTCTAAAAAAGAGAAAACATTGTGATTACTTTATCTTATTGGAATGTTGGATACTAAAGTCTGCTTTATCAATCATCAAGCACACTATAAAATTTCCATTTTAATAGGATTTGTACCTCAATTGAGGTAATAAAGTTTTAAAGTTTTTCAAGTGAAAGCCAGCCCCGCCCCTCTCCTGGAGTGGGCGGGGACAGCAGTTGCAAGGGCAGCTTTCCTTGTGACCACACAGGTCCTTCATGACACGCTGCTGTCTGGCCACACCTCCTTTTCCTTTCATCTTTCTCATTGGCCAATGGGCTTCAAGCATTAAGGCCACGCCCCTATTCTGCATTCTAGTGCAGCCCTGGTTACGCCTCCTCTGGCTCAGTCACACAGCGACGTAGAGGTGACTGGAGGTGTATAGTTGTCCTCACCTGGATCGTGCTGATGTGGCCCCAACCCCACCTCCCTGACCATCCCCACCTCCCTGACAATCCCCACCTCCCTACCCATCCCCACCTCCCTACCCATCCCCACCTCCCTACCCACCCCCACCTCCCTACCCATCCCCACCTCCCTACCCACCCCCACCTCCCTACCCACCCCCACCTCCCTACACACCCCCACCTCCCTACACACCCCCACCTCCCTACACAGCCCCACCTCCCTACCCACCCCCACCTCCCTACACACCCCCACCTCCCTACCCACCCCGACCTCCCTACCCATCCCAGCCCCCCTACCCACCCCCACCTCCCTACACACCCCCACCTCCCTACACACCCCCACCTCCCTACCTACCCCCACCTCCCTACACACCCCCACCTCCCTACCCACCCCGACCTCCCTACCCATCCCCACCCCCCTACCCACCCGCACCTCCCTACCCAACCCACGATGTACAAAGAAACCCGACAGAACAAATTGGCCGAGGCCAAGGAAAAGGTAAACGCACCAGCACCCCAACCCAAGTTGAGGCTCCCTCTGACAGCCGAACTGCTGCCAGTCTGTGCCACTCCCGAGGCACACCGGGCTGGGCCCCACCCAGTACCTCTGGGATCCCCACACCAAAATCTTGTCAGTCAGCCCAACCCCCACATGAGTCCTGCCCCTGCCCTGCCTGGCACCCCAGGGTGACTTTGAGCAGGTGACTCCCGGGGCTTCCAACTCCATACTCTGCCCTTACCTCCTGCTACCCCAAACCCGACCTCCCTGGGCTCTTTGGGCTCACATCTCCAAGGACCTGGGTGCCCCAGAACCTGCCCTCACCAGTTGCCACAGGGTGACTTTGGGGACGTGACTCCTGGGGCTCCTTGTTCCTTACTTGGCCCTCACCTCCTGCCGCCCCAAGCCTGACCTCCCGGGGCTCTTTGGGGTCACATCTCCAAGGATCTGGGTCCCAATTTTGTGACCCCCCTCCCCAGTCTCAAAGCGGCAACTTGGGCATTGCACTCATGTGTCCCCCCCACCCCCGCCACTGCACCGAGGAGTGGAATGTAGTGATGTCACAGTCCCTCTACAAACTGTCATTACTACCACGAGACCGGCCTTTGGTCTTAGGACCCAGTCCCCTAAGTGTTCTTGCCCACTTCTGTTTCCTCTGGTTGCAGCACAGGTTTCCAGCTGGAAGGGGAATGGGGACCATGGGACCTAGAAGAGAGAGGTTTCAGGCTGCCTGACTTCCTTACCACAGACGTTGACAGTGTGAAAAGCCTACACCTCCCCCATGAGCTCCACATGTTGACAGTGTCTCTGGGTGGCAATGGGAGAACGGGTTGGGTTGGATTTTCTCCCAGGCTTCTACTCTCCAGAGAGACTTTAACATTTTTTCTGAGTTCTGCACCTCAGATTTGAATTCTCCATTGTTCTGGGACCAGAGTGCCCCTCAGTCACTGGTTTCTGGAGTGAGATCTGCTTATCTTCTGTGGAACAGATCTTGGGAAACTGGACTTGACAGCTTGAGTCTTCCTCATCTCATCTCAACCTGGGGTACTTTGAGTGCCACAGGATAAATATGGGGCATCTTTCTGAAGCATCAGTTTCCCTTGATTCTATTGAGAGATGAAACATTAATGTACTTAGGGATGAAAGTCACATAGATTTATAAGAGTATACAAAACTTCTCTCTGAAATGAGGCTTGGGTTGTCCTCTTTCTGCTAAATTCCCGGATTTAACAGAAAGGCTGCCTTCTGCCATGAGGATACATTGATGTAAAGGTTTGAGAGGTACTGGTGTACTTCTTAACACTAACAGACGTGTGAGGGTGTACAGTTCCTGCCTACTTAATATTTGCTTTTCTACCTCTGCCTCTGGTTTTGGTCCCTGGCAGCTGCTGATTTGTGGCAAAATCCCAGAGCTCAGAGTCAGAAAACTGAGTTTAAGTTCCATTACTGCCTTTTTTTTCAGCCATGGTATCAATCTCTCTCAGTCACTAAGTGATTGTGACAACATTTCCTACAGTTGGTGGCATTAAATCAGATGGTCTATAAGAGTATTTAGTATAAACTGTAAAGCAGGATGTGACTGTAGGAGCTTGTAGTTCTCATGAGTATCACTGCTCTTCCTTTCCACAGTTGAGAGACCATCATGCCCAGACCAACCCTAGTGTTGGTGCAGGAGCAAGCGACACCAAAAAGAAGAAAATAAATAATGGCACTAACTCTGAGACAACCACTTCTGATGGTTGCCACTCACCTGAGAATGTGAGTCTTGGCTGGCCAGGCTCCTGGGGACAGCGGGCCCAAGGGGTGGTGGAGGGTAATTGTTAAGATTGTGGAAGAACTGCCAGGTACTGGTTAAGAATTCTGGATTTGAATCCTACCTCTCCATCTGCTAGGGATATGATTTAGGGCAAATTGCTTGAGCTCTTTGGGCCTCTCTTTTCACATCTGTAAAACAGGAGTGGTATTGTTTTACTTGTATTTGTGAAGTTTAAATGAGATTTGTCATTGTGTTTTTATGTTAATCCCTAGTCCAGGGCCTGCTGTAAACTCTCCTTCTTGGGCTTGCATTTGCTGAGGTAGAGTTAGAGAGTATCAGAGGTTTCTGTTAGCTCTGAGAGCCTGACAGTTAAAGGCCCACTAGAATGGAAATCTCAGGGCCAAGGACTCCTGTCTGCCTTTTCTAACCTCTATCCCCGCTGTGAGGAACTGTCCCTGGCCTGTATGTGCTCAACGTTTGCTGAATGAATGCACCTTTCTAAATCACAAGCTGGCAGAAGGGTGGGCTTTTCTCACACTCCATCTCTGAAGGTTTCTGTTACTGTCTTTTCAAGAGAATCTAGTTTCAGACTTTGAGTTCCGTGGCTGTGGGCAAAAACCAACAAAGACCCAAATCCTTCTTCTTTGGGAGTTGAGGAGAGTTTACCAGTTTGTGTTCCCATTGGGTCTGAGAACTGTGCCTTTTAAATCCATTCCTGACCCCTGCCTACTGCTTCCTGGCCTGGGGAATAGAGTCAAGGAGGCCACCCTCAGTCACCTTCCTTTGACTCTCCCCACAGAAACAACAGAACCGAGCTCAGCTGGAAGAAGTAACACGATTTCTTTGTTTGCTCATGACATGACCGCTGGGTTTGGGGGCACTCAGATGTAGAGGCCCCAGTCTCATCTCCCCCACTCCTAGCCTGGGGAAGAAGGCTCACCCCCCTTATTCCACCCCATCCCCACAGGGTCCCTGATGAACTGGTCCCATGGGTGGGCCTGTCCTGGGGCAGTGGTGCCATTCTGGGGGCATGTCTCTTGCTGTGCCATCTCTGCCTCCTCCTAGCAAGAGCTCTGTCTTCCTCTTTCTATAGGAAAAGAAGGCAAACCACCAACATCAGGAAGCTCTAAGGAGGGAGCTAGAGGTGAGTGGAGGGTGTGAAGTTCCCTCCTGTCCTCTGGGGAATGTTTCTTTGCTTCTCTTTCAGCATTTGCTTGTCTTTTCTCCCAAAGGCCCAGGTTCATACCATACGAATCCTTACATGTCAGAAAACCGAGCTTCAGACGGCACTCTATTACAGCCAGCAAGCTGTCAAACAGTTGGAAGGTGGGAATCTGGCACCCCATCATCCTTGAACCTGGCACTTTGACAGGCCTTTAGGGGGAGTCCTTTGGGCCACATCTGAATGTCTCTCATTCCAGGAGAGGCCAGGGATCTGATCGGCCGCCTGCATGATTCATGGAAGTTTGCAGGAGAGTTAGAGCAGGCTCTCTCTGCCGTCACTACACAGAAGGAGAAGGCGGATAAGGTGAGTCCAACCACTGCCCCATACACTGGGAGCCCAGCTTCGCAGATGGAGGAGTGAGCCTAAAGTTCCCTTCTGTAGGATGGAGGTGTCCTGCCCAGAAGGCAGCATTGCCATTTCTTGCTGCTTTTGTGTGTGGTTGTTAGAGGCAGACTGGGGCTGAGTGGGCTGCTGCAGATGAGCTGGGGAGCATTGTGGGGAGTGAGCACTGGACATAGAACTCAGAGGCCAAGTGCCCGCCCTGCCCATCCTTGGCTGTGGCCTTGGCCAAGTCCTAAGTGGCGGTTAGGGTACTTTTACCATAAAGGTACAGAAGAGTATCTTGAGTATGTTATTATTTGTGTGGAGAGAGGGAGCAGGTATATATGTGTGTGTGTGTACATATTATGGTAATATACATAAAACATGTTTGTAAGGATTCATAAAAAAAACTCAGGATAGAGGCACAGTGTGGGGGGGAGATATTTCCCTTCTGGACTTTCTGAGTTTTGGACTATGCGAACGTATCACCCTTTCAAAAATTCGACAAAGGATTAATTTCCTCCTTCTTAACTGTGCCCCTACCTCCAGCGAAAGAATGGGCTTAGAGAATCAGATATACCTGGGTGTTGAAATCCCAGCTGTAGGTGATCTTAGGCAGCACTTAACCTTTAATACCACATGTTTTTCATCTACACAATAGAGATAATAATGGTAACCATCTCCTATGGAGGTTATGAGGATTAAATAGGATTATTAGCATAGTGCCTGGTGAAGCACTCAATAAAGGTTCCAACAGTGGTAGTAATAAGAATAATAACAATAGCAATATTATCTGATCTCTCTGGGCCCCTGTTAGCCAGCCCTAAATTCAGTCTCTTTCCCTGTCCCTTCCACCTTCACTGAGTTCTTTGAAAAACAAATGAGGGCCGGGTGCTCTCGCTCATGCCTGTAATGCCAGCACTTTGGGAGGCCGAGGTGGGTGGGTCACCTGAGGTCAGGAGTTCAAGACTAGACTGACCAACATGAAGAAACTCCATCTCTACTAAAAATACAAAATTAGCCGGGTGTGGTGGCACACGCCTGTAATCCCAGCTACTCGGGAAGCTGAGGCAGGAGAATCACTTGGACCCAGGAGGGGGAGGTTGTGGTGAGCCGAGATTATGCCATTGCACTCCAGTCAGGGTAGCAAGAATGAAACTCTGCCAAAACAAACAAACAAACAAACAAATGAAAAACAAATGAGACCATGGGCTTGGAAATGCCTTGAGAACATGTCAGGTGTGATTGAGAGTGAGGGAGTGTTACTGTGGAGTAGTCACAGTAGCTGTTGTTCCTGGTCGTCCAGCTACTCCTCTGCCTGCTCTGTCTTGACTTAACCTTTCTCTATTTGCAGTACATCGAGGAGTTAACAAAGGAGAGGGACACCCTGAGTCTGGAACTGTACAGGAACACGTAGGATGGGGGAAGGTGGAATGGGAGGTCTGGGGGCCCTTAGCGTGGGTGGTGTGCTGGGAGGTGGGGGGTACAGGTGAGCATGGGGAGAGGCTCCTACAGGTTTTCATGTGTGCACAGGGAAGCTCTAGTTCCGGCTGTGCCACTGACTCATGGGGTAGCCTCAGGCAACTCATGTCTTCTCTCTGGCCTGCCACCTGTGACCTTTAATTCCTGGGGTCCCTTCCAGTGCCACGGTTCTGTGGTTGTGGGCTGAAAGTAGAGGGTTGATCACCAAAGCGGTCCTTTCTGTTCTTCGTTCATTCCTTTCTCTACTGCCTCTGGCCATAGCATAACCGATGAGGAGCTGAAGGAGAAAAATGCCGAACTACAAGAAAAACTTCGACTTGTAGAATCTGAAAAGTCTGAGATCCAGCTCAACGTAAAGGAGCTAAAAAGGAAGCTGGAGAGGGCCAAGCTCCTGCTGCCACAGGTGAGCGGCTGCAGCCCCGGGGGTTGTGGGAGCCCCACCCAGCTGGGACCATGGTCTAGGGATCATGCAGGGTATGGGGAGGCTCCCGCCAAGAGCTGGAAAATTTGGGTTCCTGTTCTGGTCCCACCATAGAATCCTCTAGAGTGTGCTAAAAATGTACAAATTGGGGCCCTGCCTGGGGAATCAGAATCTCAGAGTTAGTGCTTAAAATATTTTTTTAAAGGATACTGGATGAAAACCATTATTTTATAGATTACATTTATTTATTTATTTATTTTGAGTTGGAGTCTCACTCTTTTGCCCAGGCCAGAGTGCAGTGGCACAATCTTGGCTCACTGCAAGCTCCGTCCCCCGGGTTCACGCCATGCTCCTGCCTCAGCCTCCCAAGTAGCTGGGACTACAGGTGCCTGCCACCACACCCGGCTAATTTTTTGTATTTTTAGTAGAGACGGGGTTTCACCGTGTTAACCGGGATGGTCTCCATCTCCTGACCTCGTGATCCACCCACCTCAGCCTCCCAAAGTGCTGGGATTACAGGCGTGAGCCCCCGTGCCTGGCCTATAGATTACATTTATATGGCTAGCTCATGAGTCTGTTTCCTTCTGAGGTTCAAACCAACACTTTCACTATTCCAGCAGCAGCTGCAGGCAGAGGCTGACCACCTGGGTAAGGAGCTGCAGAGTGTGTCAGCAAAGCTCCAAGCCCAGGTGGAAGAGAACGAGTTGTGGAACCGCCTGAACCAGCAACAGGAGGAGAAGATGTGGAGCCAGGAGGAGAAGATACGGGAGCGGGAGGAGAAGATACGGGAGCGGGAGGAGAAGATACAAGAGCAGGAGGAGAAGATACGGGAGCAGGAGGAGAAGATGCGGAGGCAGGAGGAGATGATGCGAGAGAAGGAGGAGAAGATACGGGAGCTGGAGGAGAAGATACATGAGCAGGAAAAGATATGGGAGGAGGAGGAGAAGAGGCAGGAGCAGGAGAAGATATGCAAGCAGGAGAAGAGGCAGGAGCAGGAGGAGAAGATGTGGAGGCAGGAGGAGAAGATGCACGAGCAGGAGAAGATACGGGAGGAGGAGAAGAGGCAGGAGCAGGAGGAGAAGATATGGAGGCAGGAGGAGAAGATACGGGAGCAGGAGGAGAAGATACAGGAGCAGGAGGAGAAGATGTGGAGGCAGGAGGAGAAGATGCATGAGCAGGAGAAGATATGGGAGGAGGAGAAGAGGCAGGAGCAGGAGGAGAAGATGTGGAGGCAGGAGGAGAAGATATGGGAGCAGGAGGAGATGTGGAGGCAGAAGGAGAAGATGCACCAGCAGGAGGAGAAGATACGGGAGCAGGAGGAGAAGATGTGGAGGCAGGAGGAGAAGATATGGGAGCAGGAGAAGAAGATGTGGAGGCAGGAGGAGAAGATACGGGAGCAGGAGGAGAAGATGGGGAGGCAGGAGGAGAAGATACGGGAGCAGGAAGAGAAGATGCACGAGCAGGAGGAGAAGATGTGGAGGCAGGAGGAGAAGATGCACGAGCAGGAGAAGATACGGGAGGAGGAGAAGAGGCAGGAGCAGGAGGAGAAGATATGGAGGCAGGAGGAGAAGATACGGGAGCAGGAGAAGATGTGGAGGCAGAAGGAGAAGATGCACGAGCAGGAGGAAAAGATACGGGAGCAGGAGGAGAAGATGTGGAGGCAGGAGGAGAAGGTGCGGAAGCAGAAAGATATGATGCGAGAGCAGGAGGAGAAGATACGTGAGCAGGAGGAGATGATGCAGGAACAGGAGGAGAAGATGCGGAGGCAGGAGGAGAAGATGTGGGAGCAGGAAGTGAGGCTGCGGCACCAGGAGGAGAAGATGCAGGAACTGGAGGTGAGGCTGCAGGAGCTGGAGGAGAGGCTGGGGGAGCTAGGGCGGAAGGCCGAGCTCTGGGGGGAGCAGACGAAGGTGCGTGGAAACCCTGGAGATCATACAGAACGACCTCACCACAACTTAGCAGATGGTGGTTGGCTCCCTCTGCTTTTCCACCAGTCTGTGGCCTACAGTTTAAATGGTGGGAAGAAGGGTGTGAGATTTGAGGCTGGGGAGGGAGGCATGGGCCTCTAGGCAAGGGAGGTAGTCATTTAGGCCTGGAGGAAGGGGCCAGGGCAAGGGGCCTGGGCAGGCGACAGAGCCCCGCAGTGCCCTCGCCACCCTGTTTATGGGCCCAGAATCTGGAAGCCAGCCACTACCTACCCTGACGCCTATCCTGCAGGTGGAGCTGAAGAGCCAAGAGGCTCAGAGTCTGCAGCAGCAGCGAGACCATTACCTGGGTCACCTGCAGCAGTGTGTGGCCACCTATCAGCAGCTGGCCTCTGAGAAGGAGGCACTGCCCAGCTGCAGCAGCAGGAAGCTCAGGGCGAAGCGGTGGCCGAGGTGGCCCACCAAGAGTTGCAGGAGACCCGGTTGAGGGAGGTGATGAGGGCGGGGCCCCAAGCGGGATGACCTGGCAACCTCCGTGCCTTCTCACTCTCTTTCCCGGCCCCTTAGGAGCACCTGGAAGCTGCCATCTACCGAGCAGATGACAAGAACGCACAAACAATAAACATGTAAAAGCCGGCAGCAAGGCCTGGAGAAGAGTAAGCTGCCACGTGACTGTTTAGAATAGAGTCTGAGCACAAACCTGAAAAAAAACATTTATTTATTTTAAATTGTGGCAAAATACTAGCCAGGCACGGTGGCTCATGCCTGTAATCCCAGCAACTTGGGAGACCGAGGTGAATGGATGACCTGAGGTTAGGGGTTCAAGACCAGCCTGGCCAATACAAAAATTAGCCGGGCATGGTGGCGCGTGCCTGTAATCCCAGCTACTTGGGAGGCTGAGGCAGGAGAATCGCTTGAACCTGCGAGGCAGACGTTGCAGTGAGCTGAGATCGTGCCACTGCACTCAAGCCTGGGTGACAGAGCGAGACTCCGTCTCAAAAAAAAAAAAAAAGTTCTTCCTTACATGTATGTTTCTATTGTGTTTTTTCTTGGTCTTTCTCGTTTAGTCTTGTGTTGTCTTATGGCATTCCTAATAAACTTTGTTCTGCTTCCAGAGAGTATTGACTTTGACTTTATGGCACACAACTGGAGTAAGGGCACATCGCCTTCATCTAGTTTGGGACTAAGCTGGTTCAAAGCAAGTTTTAGGTTTTATGATGGCTGGTCTATGTTTTATTCATTTGGACTCCTAGGGGTGGCCCTTCCAGGGTCCCCACCGAGGTCCCATCTCCTTCCTGGGACCCAAATTCTCATTAGATCATTTCAGCCCTGTGAGAGTGCCAAACATTCAGGTAGGCTCTCCAGCCCCTTAAGTACTACTTCATACTCAGTTTCTTAGCCTCTTAGCCCTCTACTGTTGACCAATCACCAAATGTGGGAAAAGCACCACAGACTGTCAGGGTCACCTCCTAGGCATGGTCACTCAAGTTCTGGCTGAGGTTTTCAGTTACCTTTCAACAATTGTTTTTGATTGGGGGCAGGGCACACTTTTGTCCAGTTTTTCTAACTGCTCTTGTGGGGAGGCGAATCTGTCACAAGCTCCTCTGCCTTTAGTGAAAGTTGAAAACCTCCATCTGTCCTTTTTTTGTTGTTTTTGAGATGGAGTCTCGCTCTGTTGCCCAGGTGCTAGTGCGGTGGCACGATCTCTGCTCACTGTAACTTCTGCCTCCTGGGTTCAAGCAATTCTCCTGCCTCAGCTTCCCAAGTAGCTGGGATTACAGGCGTGTGCCACCATGCCTGGCTAATTTTTTTGTATACCTTTAATAGAGACAGGATTTCACCATGTTTTCCAGGCTGGTCTCGAGCTCCTGACTCAGGTGATGTACCTGCCTCAGCCTCCGAAAGTGCTGGGATTACAAGTGTGAGCCACTGCGTCCAGCCCATCTGTCTTTTAAAAAAATGTTTTTAATTGGAGGTATAATTTATATTCAGTGAAATGCACAGATCTGGTTTACATTTTGATGAGTTTTAACTCATTTAACATTACCCATGGAACCTACCTCCTTTGAAGATACAGAGTATTTCTATCATCCAGAAAGTGTTCCTGTGCTTTCATCCTGTCCGGCACTCCCCCAGCAGCTGATGAACATGCTGAGGATATTGGTACTGGATTCTGGCCACCCCAAAAGAGCTGCTTTGAGAAGGTTTACCCAGCACTAAATCCCTGCCTGCTCTCTCAAAATTTCCATCTTTAAGGTGGTTGTACCTATAACCCTCCCTCATCAACTCAATAGATAGATAAACAAACCCTGAAAAATAAACTCCCCTTCCTGGCCCAGCAGCCCACAGCCTAATATTGACTGTATTCCCAGGCTTTCAGAAATGGAACTCACCTGCCGGTTCACCCTCACTAGGGCGGCAGCTGCACAGGAGCAGCTGGGCTCACCCATTAAGCCAGAAGCCAATAGCTGGACAGTGACACTCAGACCCCAGCCTGGGCCAGCCTGGCTGAAAGCCCCCTTCTTTCCGTCCCACTCTGGAGAGAGGGGGCGGAGCATACACAACTCTACTGCCCTCCGCATCCTTCAGCTGTGCTTCCTCCTGGGAGAGGGAGCCGCTCATTAATTTGGCCAAAGCCTTCTTGAGGGCTGTAGGTTTCACAGGCTGGGTGTGTGGGGCCCACCGTTCTAGAGAGAGAGGCTGGTGTGTCAGAAGGCAGCCACCTGGCCAGAGGAGGGTCAACCCCCTTGGTGACCTCCTTCCCCCGGCTGGACACAGCGTCCTGCACTCTCTACATGTGACTGTTCCCCTCAGAGCTGCTTCCAGGGGAGGGGTTCTAACCCTGTGGGTGGGGACATTGTGTCACTTTACAGTGGGCCATGGCTCCCTCTGACATCGCCAACTCAGAGGCAGTAGAGAGAAGATGAGAAATTCCCTGGCCCCTCCTCCCTCAGCACCCCCACCTCTGCACACGTCCACATATGGAGGCCCTGACAATGGGCCCTGGGAGTGCCACCACCTGCGCCTCCTTTCCATGCCTGCAGCAGCCATGTCCACTCTCCAGACCCTCACCCGCCTGGCTCAGTAGACGCTGCACTGCCTGTGGTCCTGCACCTACACCTGGGCCTCTGTACCCGTCAGTTCCCCCAGTCTGGTTCTTATTTTCCCCAACAAGTAGGGAGCCTGTAAGGACACCTGTTGAGCAAGCTGGGGGAGAGAGTAGGGTGGGGCTGGGGGGATGAGGAGGAGAAGCTCATGGTCATGCTGGAGACAGCTGAGCAGAGTCTCTGCAGGCCCCTTGGCTGCCTAGCCAGTGGTGATCCCACCCCCACCCTCATTTCTTCTTTGTTAACAAAACCATGACCTCATTAAATACTGGACACCTATAAACCTCATGGACCCTCCTCCAGCCTCCCCACCGTGTACTGGTCAGTCTAAGTCAACTCTAGTCATTTCATTCCTCTGGACATTGACTGCTTGGGGCTTG
Organism: Pongo abelii; assembly: GCF_028885655.2. Classification (NCBI taxonomy): domain Eukaryota; kingdom Metazoa; phylum Chordata; class Mammalia; order Primates; family Hominidae; genus Pongo; species Pongo abelii. The sequence continues at coordinate 20,742,807 of NC_072001.2, read as the reverse complement.
GGCATGAGCTGCCTCTTTGCCTGAGCCTCAGCCACAGGTATCCTCTGCACCTACCACGCTGATGCACTGGGCCAGGGAGAGCTCCGTCTCGATGGAGATGAGCTGTGAGGAGGTGGCGGCTGGGTGGATCAGGTTGTGGTAACGGGTTTTGTTCAGAAGGTCGTCCATCAGTTTCTGCTCGGCATGGGCCACACGGCAGTCCCCTGGGTAAACACACAGATATGCTGGGCCCTTGCTGCAGCTGTCCCCCACTGCAGCTGACAGCTATGAAGCAGGAGCTGAGAGGGCCAGGGAGCACAGACACCCTGAGAGCTGGCTGAAGCAGTGAAGGCGCTGGTGGGCCTTTCTTTCCCTGGGGACTTCAAATGACATTAATGACAGAGCTCAGCTACCTCCTCCCCATGCCATACCTCTTCCTCCTCCCCCTCCCTCGATCAATGAACAGCATCCCACGCTCTACACATCTGATACAAAACTGGGTGTCTCTTCCTGACTCCCCCCTTGGTTCATCCAAGTAGCCCCCAAGTCCTGTCTGTCCTCCCATCTCCACGGCTACAGCCATGTCCCTGCCTCCCCCACCCTGCCCACCTTCTATTCTCTCCACCTGCACTCGGCCCCTGCCATCCGTGTGCCATACAGTGGCAGACTGGTCTTTCTACAGCAAGCTGGTGCAGAACTGGGTCTGAGGTGGTGCTTTCCCTATGAAGAGACAGGGCCTACATGGGGGGATTTTCTGGGTTCAGAGTTAGACCTACAGAGTGCAAGGTTTCTCTGAGGCACCAAATGGAGGGGTCGAGCTAGCAGCTGGCTCCTGGTCTGGAGCTTCAAGGAGGGGTCTCAGCTCAGAGCCACATTCAATAGCCGGCTTACATGCAGCCTCCGGCAGGGAGCCCCTGGAGCTTCCACAGCCTCAGATCTGCCCCTCTGCATACCCCAGATCTCTTGCCAAGGGGCGTTTGGGTCTTCATGTCATCTCCCTCCCATGTCTGGGAGTAAAGGTGAGGTGCAGGGACTTGCGCTTGTGTACTCTGGTGTCTTAAGGGAGAGTGTGTCAAGTAGAGTGGAGGCGGCTTGGAAAGAGGGAGACTCAGAGGAGAGTGAAAGACACATGACCAGGCGAGCCTGGGAGCAGGAAAAGAGAGTGAGCAGAGGAAACCGCTGGGTCAGGGGAGCAGATGGGAGGATCAGGGAATGAGGGTGGCTGGAGATGTGGGGGTGGGGACACTGGTGAGGGGCTGCCTGGCTCGCCAGGCTCAGGAGTCAGTTACATCCTCCCACAAGGGCCAGGTCATCTAGTCGCCCCAAAGCCCTCTCTCTGTGGGTGGGACCAGAGGGCCAAGAGCACAGATAACCCAGTTGAGCAGGACTGAGGCGGACTCAGGTGGGTGCTGGGCTGGACTCCTGGCTCTGGGGAGCAGCCGCCACCCTGCCTACTGCATCCACTTTCCAACTCGCTGCCTATCTGAGCAGATGCAATATTGGGCACCTTGTGAAACATGCTCCTGGTGCACCTGCTGCCTGCTGCCCCTCCTGCAGAGCGCCCAGGCTCTCCAGAGGGGATTCCTGTAGAGGCTTGGCCTAGATTCTGAGTCCTGCCTCTCATACCCGGGGCTGCTACCCCAGAGGCCAGCTGCTTGAGTACCCTGGAAACTAGTCTGTAGCCCCAGGCTACAGCTGGGTCCATCCCACAGCCCTTCTTTAGTGTATCTATTTGGACTGACTGCTCAGTTCATAGAGAGGGGTGTGTCTTGCCCCAGCCCATCTGGCATGTCTAAGGCAGCTGTGGGGTCAGAATCTGCAGCTCCCAGCCCCCAGCCCTGCAACAGTAGGAGAGGCTGGACCCCACATCTCTGAAGTCCCACTGGGCTGGTGCGAGCGGGCTCCCGAGTCCAGAGCTGCTCTGCAGGCTGTGGGGCTCATGCACCAGCTTTGAACCCACCTGATGTGCTCAGGTTGCTCACCTTTGGGCCTGTCCTGACTCTCAGGCATTCGGCTGAGCCTGAGGGCCTCTCCCTCATCTTGACCACCAGCTACAGGCTCTGACTTAGAGGTTCCCAGAACCTTAGACCATTTGGCCGGTCCCCCATTTCTCACCTGAGGAAACTGAGACCAGAGAGGGGAAGCAACTTTCTCAAGGACCCCCAGCAATTCAGAGGCAGAACCAGGTCTAGGAGCCTCTTCTCGATAGATTTTCTCCCTGTCCCCAAGCCTTCTTTAGTGCCTCATTAACTTCCCTGTAAGGAAACTGCCCCCCTGAGGCTGGAAATGGTGCTGTCCAGAGTGGTGTGCGACAGTGACTGCGCCTGTGTTTCTACTTGTGAGTGTGTATGGGGGTGGGGATGGGGGGGGAATAAACGGCAGGGATTCTGGGGGCTGGATGCACTCCACCTCACCCCAAAAAGGGGCGCAGGAGAGCCCAGCCAAGCACAGCACATGCTTCGACTTTCCAATCTGCTGAATGCCTGTGAGGCCGGCTGGGCCCAGAAGACAAGGGACAGGCCTTACCCCATAGATGGCAGGGGGGGCCCAAGATGGGTGGAAGCTTCTGCTGCAACTTTGGGGGTCACATCCCAGCCCATGGGCTGACACTTAAGCAGAAAAAGCCACCTCTAGGAGTCAGTCATGATCTAGTGATTCTGATGAGGAGGGGCCCCACCAGCCTGTGTCCAGGGTCTTGTCTGGGAAAAACTGCTCCCTGGCAGAAAGAGGCTAATAATTTGAGAGGAAGCCATAGCTGAAATCCTAAACTGTGTGACTGTGTGTGTCCAGTTTGAAAAAGCGTATCTGACCTAAACATTTATATTGAAAAAATGGAAAGATATTCCCCTTGTTTTGGAATACAAACTACAGAAAGCAACACTTAACAGAATCTCATCAGAAACGTCAGATTCTGCATCTGGAAAGGCACAGTGATTTTCAACTGCGGTGTGTGTCCTCAACTGAGGAAGGGAAGGTGAGATTTATACTTAGTAAAAGGCAGCTATGAATTTACCTTTTATAAAGAGCTTGCTATATACTATTAGTGCTTTTCAATCATGTCAGAATCAGCCAGATGCTTGTGGAAATGCAAATTCCCAGGCTTCATTCCCAGAGATTCTGGTCCTGTGAGCCTAGGGTGGGGCCCAGAAATCTCTATGGGGTGGTGCAGGCTGCCCCAGGACCACACCAACAAACACTGCAACTGGCCCCCACACATCCCAGTCCACAAATATGCAGGCAGGCATCTTATCTCCACAGAACAGATAGGGAAACTGAGGTCCAGAGTGGGGAAAGAAACGTCACGGGGCCACCCAGCAAGTAGTAGCAGAGCCACGATACACCCACTGTCTGCAGACACCATCTCTGATGACAGCTCCACCTCCCCACAGGAAACTTGCCTACCCCCACCCCTACCTCCTGCTGCCCGTATGGTGGGTCTCTGTCCAAGGAAGATGTATCCTAGGTCCTCTAGGCTGACTGGGGCTCAGAGGAAACCTTGGCCCAGAGTGTAGGAGCTAGAAGGGTCCTTGGAATTCATGTGGGGAATTTGAGGCCCAAAGAAGGCAGTGCACATTTGAACTCTGTCTGGAGAAGGGCTGGGTCTCCTTCCTGAGTGGTACGTTTGACTTCACCAGCCTGGCCCTCAGTCAAGCTGGCTGTCCAGGCCCGCCACACCTCAGGGTGGGTGACCAGAGGTGGTGGTGCCATAAAACACATTTCCTGGGAGATCCACCCCCAAAGCTCAAAACATTCCAGGGCTGGTGAGTTGGGCAAGCCCCCTTCCCTCTCAGCCCAGTTTCCCCATCTCTACAACAGCTGTGCTGGTGGAGACTTCTCCCTGAGACTGAGCCACAGATTTTCTCCTGGGTGCCTACACCACCCACGTTGCCAGCTCCTCTGTGCCCACTCTTCAAGAAACTCAGCTCTCAGGTAAGGAAGGTGCCTTGGCTCTATCAGGAGCAGGAGCTGGTGCACCCCCAGCCTCCCAGACCAGTGGGGATGGCCCGGGCTGCCTATAAAGCTGCTGCCCAGCCCAGAGACACCCACCTGGGAGGGTGGCCCTGGCCCTCACAGCGGCTCTGAGAAGAGGCGGCCCCCACTCCAAAACTGGCAGAGCCACCCACGCCTTCCCTCAGCCCAAAGAGGCTTTTAGGAAAATGAATCATCTCAGGTTCAAACCCATGGGGTTGCTGAAAGACAAGAAAGTGCGGGGCGAGCTGGCGCGAGGGAGCGCTGCTCCATGCAGACTTTGCAGGGAGGGCACTTAGGAAAAGGGACTGGAGTCTGGGAGGGTGACTAGCTCAGGGTTAAAGGGAGGGGATGGAGCTGGAGTGAGCTGGCCTCGTCCTCCCCCTTGGGCCTTCCAGCCTGGGCTCAGGCGATTCAAAGGAGCGAGCACCTCCCTCTCCCGGCCAGGGAGTTCTTGCCACATTCTTCAATCAGTACCATTCCCTTGGGGGCTGAGTGACAGCACCCACCTCCAGACCTGGCTGGAACTGCTGTCTCAATTCTAGATCCAAAAGAACCTCTGGCAGCTTCTCCATCTCCCTCTCAGTCCAGCCTCACCTCTTCGCCCGTGGAGGAGCTCCAACAGCTGCTCTCGCAACTGGAGGAACAAGGCAGGAAGGGCAGGGTCTGAAGAAGGAACCACCTTCGAAACGCAGCTCTGCCACCTTCTCTCCAGGACTCTTAGGCTTGCTATCCTATTGCGCCCTCGACATCCTTTTGCTATAATCTGGCATGTTGACATATAGTCTTTAAAAGCAACAACACTGTTGACGTGGAGCAGACTTCCCATTTGGGATGGTCTGGAGAAGTTAGGTTTGAGGGCATCCTCTCTTCTGCAAACTGCAGCAGTAATAGATGAGATATACAAAGTAAATAAAGGCCGCACGCGGTGGTCACGCCTGTAATCCTGTAATCCCAGCACTCTGGGAGGCTGAGGTAGGAGGATCACTTGAAGCCAGGAGTTCGAGACCAGCCTGGCCAATATGGCAACACCCTGTCTCTACTAAAAATATAAAAATTAGCTGGGCATAGTGGTGCACACCTGTAGTCCCAGCTACTCAGGAGGCTGAGGCAGGAGAATCACTTGAACCCGCGAGGCAGAGGTTGCAGTGAAACGAGATCCCGTCACTGCATTCCAGCCTGGGTGAGAGAGTGAGACTCCATCTCAAAAAATAAAAATAAAAAATAAAGTACATAAAAAAGACATGCCCAGGCTGAAAAATAAGTTAATCTTTATCTCCATGAACGAAAAGCAGAAAAGAAATGCAAAGTGGTTGGAGGCTGAAGAGCCTGGACCCTGCTGGGCTTTGGGAACCAATGATGGTGGCAGGTCCTTTGGGATAAAGAGGGACCAAATGACTCCTAGCTAGAAGCTGGGAGCTTGGGTGTACCCCAGTACTTGAAAGGATGCTGGCCGGGCGCAGTGGCTAATGCCTGTAATACCAGCACTTTGGGAGGCCGAGGGAAAGTAACTCTTACATCAGTGTGAAAGCAAATCAGACAGGACAGGGGAACATGGAGGGGAGGAGAGCCAAACCAGGGCCTGGTTCCACCCGCCCCATTGGGCCAGAAGCACAAGTGGTTCTCTGCACAACATCAAGAGTGAGGACATGCTTTCAGCTCCACTTTAACTCAGGTTCCTAATGTGACAGCAGGCTTGTCAATCCCACTTGCCTCCGTGGCTCACACCAGAAAACCACCAGCAGTGTGAGTAAGGACAGAAGCAGGAGACAGAGGAGCCAGGGTTTGGGAATCCCACAGCAACCCACAGGCCCTCATCACACACGGCAAGGATGTGCCCTCACTGGGCTCACCACCACCACCAGACAGCACCTTCACTACCTGATAACCTGCCTGGGTAACACCACTGTAACACAAGAAACAGGTCTAGAATCTAGCATGTAGGCTATACCTGAAGGAGTAAAAGATGGTAATAAAATACGATAAAATTTTTATTTCTTTAATATAAAATTTAGAGCCATAATCAAAATGTGTAATTCTGACGGGGTTCACTACTTATGAAAACTTCACAGCCCTCTATTTTCAAATGTAAATGGTATTCCACGGCTCCTCGCCAGCATGTAACTAGAGTTACTCTGAAATCCATATCACAGCTTATTTTTGGCAAGCGGCGATTTCTTCAACCCATGTTTTCCAAGGGAAAAAAGGACATGAAATGTTTCCAAAAGTTTCTTACAATCTTTAGATAACCTACTGCTCAACAACTGCATCCTCCAAGTCAACACATCAAGAATCCTTCAATCACAAACACTTAAGGTGAGAAAACGGTGTCTATCCATGCGGGAGAGGGACACGTTATCCATGCTTATGAAGACAGCCTGGATATCGGCTACTGAAAAACTGTGAATGCATCTTCCTTTTTCTACTTTCCAAAATTTTTGTGAGGTGATACTTATTTCTATGTTTGTTTCTATTCTTTTTATTTTGTATTTTTTAGTAGGTACATCCTTATTATAAATCTACTGTAGAACCAATGTCCCATACAGGACTCCACATGCCACAGGAACCAAAAAGTCACATGCAGCGAAGATGAAGACACAGCAGACAACCTGTGTGGACACCACAGAGCCACCTGCCCAGGACACCAGTGGAGCCACAAGTGCAATTCAAAATGTTCTTAGTCATATTAATAAACATGGCCAGGTGCGGTGGCTCATGCCTGTAATCCCAACACTTTGGGAGGCTGAGGCGGGCAGATTACCTGAGGTTGGGAGTTCAAGACCATCCCGGCCAACATCGTGAAACCCCATCTCTACTAAAAATACACAAATTAGCCAGGTATGGTGGCATGCATCTGTAGTCCCAGCCACTCAGGAGGTTGAGGCAGAAGAATCATTTGAACCTGGGAGGCAGAGGCTGCAGTGAGCTGAGAATGTGCCACTGCACTCCAGTCCAGGCAACAGAGTGAGTCTCCATCTCAGGGGGAAAAAAAATTGTTCTTAGTCACATTAATAAAAGTAAACACACACACACACACACACACACACACACACACACAGATAAAATTAATTGTAATAATGGCTGGGTGCAGGGGCTCATGCCTGTAATCCCAGCACTTTGGGAGGCCAAGGTGGGCAGATTACTTGAGATCAGGAGTTCGACACCAGCCTGGCCAACGTGGTGAAACTCTTGTCTCTACAAAAATACAAAAATCAGCCAGGCGTGGTGGTGTACATCCATAGTCCCAGCTGCTCGGGAGGCTGAAGCAGAAGAATTACTTGAACCCAAGAGGCGGAGGTTGCAGTGAGCCAAGATTGCACCACTGCACTCTGGCCTGGGCAACAGAGCAAGACTCCATCTCAAAAATAAAAAATAATTTTAATAATGTATCATACTTATCCCAAGAGATTGAAAATATTACCATTTCAACATGAAATATAAGAAAAATGATTGAGATATTTTACATAGGTTATTTCATATTAAGTCCTCAAAAACCATCAGCATAGCTTACATATGTAGCACATTTCAATTTGCAGTGAAATTTGCATTGAAAATATCTGATCTGCACTTAGACTCATAAAATATATAGTTGACAAAGGAGACTCACGTGGCCAAGTGACATTCTTAAATGCTTTCTAATAACAGAATCAAGTTTTTAAACCTGCATTTTAATTAATAAAAATTAGATGAAATATTCAGTGTCTCAGCTACGACGGACACACTTCAAGTGCTGATCAGCAAACGGTGTGAGTGCCGGCCAAACTAGCCAACGCAGGCTACACCGCTGCAGCTGAAACAGGCCAGTCTCTCTGCGCACGGGAACAGTCTGGGCAAGCAGGAGATGGGAAACGGGCGCTGCCCTCGTGAGAACAAAGGACCCACAACAGGAACCCTGCACTCACCCCCTGCCAAAGACACCAACAGCCCACGACGCAGCCTCCTCACAAAAGGGAGAGGCATTCAAGAACTTAGAAAATCACCTCTTCCTGGAAAATGCTCACTTTAAAACTTTGCACGTAACTTTACACTTTAATTACAAGGTTTTTAACATCCATTTTCTCATGTCTTCTGAACTCTGTGAAAGTAAACACAGCTTTTATTCTTACTCCTATAGTTACTGTGTTAGAAGTTCACCTATGTGAACAAGCTGTTGCAACTGAAATTTTCTGAGAACAAATCTCCAGCTCTTTCCATTAACACAAACTATTAAGTTTAGTTCTCTAATTTCCATTGCTTAAAGGCCAGAATGTGTGAAATATGCATTATCAGATTAGAAAAACAAAACACCAGAAAAATATTTTGCAAAATAGCATTTGCTAAACTCTATGATAGAAACTAGCTCTAAAACTTCCTGTTTCAAAATTTCACTGTGTGTCCACTAAGTTAGTTTTTCTGGCTGTGGACAGCAGGCCCACCGCACGCCGCAGGCCCACCGCACGCCGCAGGCCCACCGCACACTGCAGATGCACCCCATGACACAGGCCCGCCGCACGCCGCAGGCCCACCCCACACCACAGGCCCACCCCACGACACAGGCCCACCCCACGACACAGGCCCACCCCACGCCGCAAACGCACCCCACGCCGCAGGCCCCCCGCACGCCGCAGGCCCACCCCACGCCGCAGATGCACCATGCCCCCCATGAACAGGCCAGCTGAGAGCTGCGGCCACTGCCCAGGGCTCCCTGCTCTGTGCTCAGCTGCCTGATCCAACCTGCCAGGGCTCTGCTTTCTATATGTGTAGAAACAAAAAACCAGGAGCATGATGTGACAAAAAGCAGATTTTTATTAAACAGAGGTACAAATGTGTTTCATTTTCTAATAAATCTCTTTCACAAATCACCTTGTTTTCTCGCTCTTCTTGAATGATCATTTTAGACAACACTGTCTGACTGTTTTGGCTTCTGCCAAAGTTAGTCTCTGTTCACAGGCTGAGTCTGACTTCTTCCCACCTCCTCCTAGTCGGGCCTTCCAAAACAATGCTCACCATTCTTTCACATTGACTTTGGTTTTGAAAAGAAAAGTTATCTTACAAAGTAGTATGTATAACTCTGTAATATATGAAGTGAGGCAATGATACAACCAGTTTTAAAAATAACCTTCCATGATGATTTTCATTTACATCCACCTGCTTATTAGCAAGAATCTTTTTACAGGCTTACTGCACACCCAATTTCTCTTCTGGAAAAACTTTTGAACATCATCATGCCCTCCAACTTCTCCTCTCACCTATATTTAAAAGGGTCTGCTCTTTACCCTAAAATCTATACTAGGTAATTTTCAGAATATTCCTTCAATCATCAAACAAAGTTTTGAGATCCTCGTGCTGGATTTCACTATCTTAATATGAAAACCAATAATCACCTATTAAAATTCAATACAGGCCAGGCACAGTGGCTAACGCCTGTAATCCCAACATTTGGAGAGGCCAAGGCAGGTGGATCACCTGAGGTCAGGAGTTTGAGACCAGCCTGACCAATATGGTAAAACCCCATCTCTACTAAAAACACAAAAATCAGGCAGGTGTGTTTGCAGACACCTCTAGTCCCAGCTACTCGGGAGGCTGAGGCAGGAGAATAGCTTGAACCCAGGAGGTGGAGGTTGCAGTGAGCCAAGATCGTTGACACTGCACTCCAGCCTGGACGATAGAGAGAGACTCCGTCACAAAAAAAAAAAAAAAAAAAGTTAGTAAGTAAAATAAAGAGGCCAGGCGTGGTGGCTAATGCCTATAATCCGAACATTTTGGGAGGCCAAGGTGGGTGGATCACCTGAGGTCGGGAGTTCAAGACCAGCCTGACCAACATGAAGAAACCCCATCTCTACTAAAACTACAAAATTAGTGGGGCGTGGCGGCGCATGCCAGTAATCCCAGCTGCTCGAGAGGCTGAGGCAGGAGAATTACTTGAACCTGGGAGGCGGAGGTTGCGGTGAGTCAAGATCGCGCCACCGCACTCTGGCCTGGGCAACAAGAGCGAAACTCTGTCTCAAAAATACAAAAAAAAGTAAATAAATAAAACACAATACAATACAGCTAATACGATTTACCTAAGATGCTGTTGTACGAGCTGAACCAGAGGCAAACAATGTTTGCCAGAAGACTCACAGATCCCCGTATTAATAAGGTCTTTATCCAATGGAGTCCTGCTTCTATGAAATGCTGAGGCATTTGCTTCCTGTTCATCAATTTCTTTTTCCTTCTGTGCTTCTTTCTTGGCTTCAATATCCTGTAATTCATAAACAGAAATTGTTTACAAGTGATCTCATTAGCAGGTGTGAAGACACACAGGCTGGCTGAGCCCTGACCCCAATGCCAAGCTATCCCAGCCTCTGTGGCTGCTGCACACACCTACCCACAGGCCTCCACCTGCCCTGTTGGAAACCCCAACTCAGTTGTGCAGTTTCAAACAGTGTCTTCTGTTTACAGATCCAAGGTCCAGGCTGCCTCTGCTGATGCTCTCCAGCCTCCTTCTGTGAAGTCCCTAAAATCCTTAACCCTGCATACTGGCTCTCACAAAACCCAATGTGATCTGCCCCACACATGCAGCATCCAGCTGCTCTGCAAGGACAAGAAGGAGCTAGAATTCTCACACACAGAAGTCCTGGCTCAAATGTAAATGGCAGAGCCACTTTGGGAAACTATGAACACACACTGACCCCAGAACCTAACAAATTCCACTCCAAGTGTTTACCCAAAGGGAGGACATATGTTCACTAAAGTACTTGTTCACAGCACAATTGTGGCAGCTCTACACGGCCAAAAACAAGAAAGCCTGGACGTGGTGGCTCACGCTTGTAATCCCAACACTTTGGGAGGCCAAGGTGGGGGGATCCCGAGCCCAGGAGTTGGAGACCAGCCTGTGAAACACAGTAACACCTTGTCTCTACAAAAAAAATCAAAAAACTAGCCCGGCATGGTGACATGCCTGTGGTCCCTGCAACATAGGAGGCTGAGGTGGGAGGATCATGTGAGCCTAGGAGGACAAGGCTGCAGGTCACTGTATACAGCCTGGGTGACAGAGCAAGACCCTGTCTCAAAAAAAAAAAAAAAAAAAAGAAAACAAAAACCAAAAACAATTTAATATCCTTCAATAGGAGAATGAACTAACAAAGAGTACTACACCCAGAAAATGGAAAACTTCCCAATAATAAAAACGAAGTCACAATAGACACATCAGTGAGTGAATCTGAAAATCATTCTCCAAGGCCAGGCAGGAAAGAGTGCATACTATACAGTTATATTGCTGCGACACTCAGAGCAGGCGAAATGCATCTCATCTGAGGGCAGGGGAGTATCCTGGCTGCAAGTGCCAAGGGCATAGGGATATTTCCGGGTGACGGGAATGGTCTACCTGAGTAACAGGTTATCTGTTAACTTCACTGAAACAGGCAACATGCAGTATTTTATCACAATTAAATCATCTCAATAATTTTTAAAATTAGCACATAAAAGAATTTTAATTTAAGAAAATACTTGGATATGATAAAAGTTGAGTGTTTTACTGTTTTCAGTTATTCTTCACATGTGTGAGTGTGGTATTTCCGATCTCAGCGCACCACCAGGTCACGTGTGCCTCCAAGGCCATACCTGGATCTCCGCAGTAATGGCTGCGTGTAAGGCTGACTCCAACCCTCCAGCAGCCATCAAGCTGCCCACCAGAAGATCAATCATGAATCGACGACCTGGACTTATGTTCACTTCATTGCCTGAAACTGAACTAGAAAGTGTGTGCCAATTTGAGTGAAACGCCATCCCCTCCCAGCACCCTGACCCATGCCGTCTCCTGTTCCTTCCCCGAGCCCACCTGCACAGGGCAGGAGAGCAGAGAGCGCCCGGGCCTGCTTCTCGGCAGTGGGCAGCAGCACGGACCAGCCGCTCTGCAGCATGGCCTGGGAGGCTGAATGCACGGTGCTCAGCATGCCTGTGCTGCTGGCCAGGGTCACCATCGTCTGCTTCAGGCTGTTCAGGAGGACGCTGCCCAGACCTAAACCAAGGAATTCCGGGTGAACCTGGTGACTAATGGCAGCATGCAACTGAAAGGAGAAAAACAATTTTCACTTAGAACCCCTAAAAATGAGTGAATTTCAAAGTCTTATTAAACACCGAATAAAACTCAATTTGAAGTATTATTTAAATAGACAAAATAACTTCTCAGCTTATGTATTTTTAAAAACTGGACTAAAAAAACTCTTACCCACAATAGTTGAAGTATTTTCTAGGGGAATTTTTGTAACCCCACTATGAACACATACATGGAAAAGCTCAAGATCAGCAGAAGAGCTAAACAACTAGCAACAGCAACCTCCACCCCACCCCAACCATCTGCACCAAACACAAATAATGGCTACAATGTAACCACAAAAGCTGCCACAGGCGGTGCCTCATGCCTGTAATCCCAGCACTTTGGGAGGCCAAGGTGGGAAGATTACTTGAGATCAGGAGTTCAAGACCAGCCTGGCCAACATGATGAAACCCCATCTCTATAAAAAAATCAGCCAGGTGTGATGGTACACACCTGTAGTCCCAGCTACTTGGGAGGCTGAGGCAGGAGAATCACTTGAACCTGGCAGGCCAAGACTGCACCACTGCATTCCAACTAGGGTGACAAAGTGACACTCTGTCTTAAAAAAAAAAAAAAGCTGCTAAAAATTAGATTGTGGAGCTGAGAGTACACAAGGAAACTCCTCAAGTGCAAAACCGAAATTCACATGGGCACACACAGCAGGAATCAAGAGGTTCCGGGCTCTGAAAGCAGAGCCAAGCTGCCAGGCTTCAGCACAACCTCCCACACGGGAAGGCACACAACGACCCACTGAACCCGAGCTTCCTGCAGAAGGCTGGGAGCCACTCAGGATCACCTGCCTGCCAGCCAACCACAGCCAGGGGGCAACACACTGCCCGTCCCAGGCTCTGGGTGGCAAGAGGCCCCACGAGAAATCAGAGACCCGGCCTTGCCCTGGGAATAGAAGTGAAATCAAAAGCACACCACTCATCTAGGTGTAGATATCACAGGTCAGGAAATGACCACCGACACTCACCTAGAGTCTGTGAAACCTACAGAACCCTCAGGACCCCGGAGAGGCAAATGCAAAACCATATGCTGGGACACCTCGACAGCCTAAGACATACACGAGGCCACGCCCCACAGCACCGACCAGAACAGAAACATCACTGAAAACCAGGAGGGGCAGCAAACACCTGGGGTGCACCCACGCAAATGCCAGGATGCCACAGGTATGGTGATAAACGCGTGCTACAGAGGACTAGAGAAGCACACTTCAGACCTCTGCTCAGTTCATTACTGCAACTAAACACTACACTCAGTTCTGTACATTCTAGAAGCAGGGCAAAAAGGGGAGGGGCTGGAAGAGGGACATGACGGGTTGTTACACAGAAACCACTGTAATAAAAGGGAAAAATTACTATGTCGAGAAAACTGTGGTTCCTGTCATTAAGTTAGAGGGTTTTATTACAAAGACAAAAGATGATGATCAAACACTTCAGCTTTAGTTTTGCCAGGGAGGAAGACTTTTGCAGCTTTTATTTTGACCATAACCATAACCTTCATGGTGAGGAAAGGAAGGTATTGCTTTGGGAGCCGAGCTTACTGAGTAGATCAAGCTTGTCCAACCCATGGCCCAAGGGCAGCACGGGGCCCAGGACGGCTTTGAATGTGGCCCAAAGTAAAATTTCTTAAAACATCATGAGATATTTTTGGGATTTTTTTCTAAGCTCATCAGCTATCGTTAGTGTATTTTATGTGTAGCCCAAGACAATTCTTCCAGTGTGGCCCAGGGAAACCAAAGACCGGACCCTCTTGGTGCAGGGTTTTCACAGTACAGAGGAGAGACAGGCCAGCACTGGTGTCTCAGCTGAGCGCTGTCTCTCTCCATCACCTGTGATCTCACCCAGTCATTTCTCCACAAGCAACAACAGTAAAACAGTAACAATGCCAACAAACTAATGATTCTAGCAAAAATAACACAATCCATACACACTTTTCCTGCATGCCGAGGCTGACTTCCAGGACAAACAAAATAAACAGATCAAGTTTTTTAAGCCTTGCGTCCATTATTAGTGCATTACAATCTTACTTTAAAATACTTCATCCAACAGGCCTTCAAAATACATAAACCTTACAAATCGCTGAGACACTTATAAAAGGAGCAAGAGGAAGGGAAATCACAAATACCTGAAGTCGTGGAAGATTCAGCATTGCCACGGCCATGCACTCTTTCTCCTGGGGCGGCGGCCAGTTCGTGGAGCCGTCCATTCCCTCACTCACCTGCTGCAGCAGGAGATCCAGCTGCTCAAAAGTCACTGAGCAAATGTCCACCCGTAAAGGGACACGGAGGCCAATGGACCACTCAGAACACGATGACCAAGCACAGCTCTAAGAGGAAACGGAACAATCTAAAATGAATCTCCAAATGCAGCTGCTGGTCTGTTCCACAGGAGTCACCAGCGTGTGTGATGGAGCTGACTTATGTTATTACCTATCATCCCTCTAACTGCCCAGTCAAAAAGCATTCATGGGTGTCTAGCTCACACACTATCAGCTTCCAATTTTCATGCCCATTTCACTAGCCCCATCTCACTTGGCCATACCTAAAAAAGTAAAAACATTTTTAAAAATCTTTTCACTTTCAAAATGATTAATGCACATTAATGGATGGCAGTGAGGCTCTCCATCCACTTGAAGTGGTATAATAGCAACTCTAACTGGACAATGAATTGTTAGACACATATAACACACACACTCCCTTTCATAGTGAGAGAACAAGTAATCGGCAAAAATCTAGGAGAACTGTAGAACACCATCAATAAACTGGATCTAATTTATAGAACACTTCACCCAGCAACAGCAAAATACATATATTTTTTTCTTTTTTGAGACAGAGTCTCACTCTGTTGTCCAGGCTAGAGTGCAGTGGTGCAATCTCAGCCCACTGCAAGCTCTGCCTCCCGGGTTCACGCCATTCTCCTGCCTCAGCCTCCTGAGTAGCTGGGACTACAGGTGCTCGCCACCATGCCTGCCTAATTATTTTTTGTATTTTTAGTAGAGACGGGGTTTCACCATGTTAGCCAGGATGGTCTTGATCTCCTGACCTCGTGATCCACCTGCCTCAGCCTCCCAAAGTGCTGGGATTACAGGCGTGAGCCACCGTGCCCGGCCATACATATACTTTACATATACATTTATTTTATTTTATTTTATTTGAGATGGAGTCTAGCTCTGTCACCCAGGCTGGAGTGCAGTCGCGCGATCTCAGTTCACTGCAACCTCCACCTCCTGGGCTCAAGCCATTCTCCTTCCTCAGCCTCCTGAGTAGCTGGGACTACAGGCGCCCGCCATCACGCCCAGGTAATTTTTTTTGTATTTTTAGTAGAGACGGAGTTTCACCGTGTTAGCCAGGATGGTCTCGATCTCCTGACCTCGTGATCTGCCCGCCTCGGCCTCCCAAACTGCTGGACCATACATATACTTTTTAAGCACAAACAGACCACACATATACTTTTTATACGTATATGTATACATATATGAATACATATATGTATATACAGACCATACATATACATACCATACATATACTTTTTAAGCACATACAGAATGTTCACTAAGAGAGAACATATCCTGACACATAAGCCTTAACAAATTTAAAAGAAATGAAATCATATGCAGTTTGTTCTCCAATCACAATGGTATTAAACTAGAAATCATTAACAGAACAATCTGCAAACACTTTAAAATAAAACAACATACTTAATAATCCATGGGTCAGGCCAGGCGCAATGGCTCATGCGTGTAATCCCAACACTGTGGGAGGCCAAGTTGGGGGGATCACCTTGAGGCCAGGGGTTGAAGATCAGCCTGGCCAACATGGAGAAACCCCATCTCTACTGAAAATACAAAACAATTAGCCAGGCATGGTGGCGGGCGCCTGTAGTCCCACCTAATCAGGAGGCTGAGACAGGAGAATCACTTGAACCCAGGAGACAGAGGTTGCAGTGAGCTGAGATCATGCCATTGCACTCCAGCCTGGGCAACAACAGTGAAACTCCGTATTGAAGAAAAATAATAATTATGATAATAATAATAATCCATGGGTCAAAGAACAATTCTCAAAAGAAATTAGAAAATACTTTGAACATAAATGAAAATGCACCAAAATTTGTGGGTTTAATTAAAGCACTGCTTAGAGGAAAATTTATAGCATCAAATCATTATATATTACAGAAAAGATAGGTCTAAATCAGCAATCTAAGTTTCCACCTTAAGAAACTAAAAAAGAGCAAAGTGAACACAAAACAAGCCAAAGGGACAAATGACAAGATAAAAGCAGAAAACCAATGAGATTGAAAACAAAAAAAAGGCAAAAATTAATGAAACTTAAAGATTGTTCTTTGAAAAGATCAACAAAATTGAAAAACTCTAGTAAAACTGACAAAGAAAAAAACAGAAAAGATACAAATTATCAGTATCAGGAATGAATGAAGAGACATCACTGCAGGCCCCACAGACTTCAGACGGTTAGCAAGAGAATGCTAAGGAAAACTTGACATGTAAAAATCAGACAACTTAGATGAAATAAAGCAATGTCTGAGTGCCACAAACCAGGAAAATCCTCCTAGAAACAAACAGGTCACCTCAATAGTTCTATATCTGTTAAATAAATTGAATTTGCAAAATCTTTTTTTTTTTTTTTTGAGCCAGAGTCTCACTCTGTCACCCAGGCTGGAGTGCATTGGTGCAATCTCAGCTCTCTGCAGTCTCCGCCTCCCAGGTTCAAGTGATTCTCCTGCCTTAGCCTCCTGAGTAGCTGGGATTACAGGCGCACGCCACCAAGCTCGACTAATTTTTTGTATTTTTAGTAGAAACGGGGTTTCACCATGTTAGCCAGGCTGGTCTCAAACTCCTGACCTCTGGTGATCCACCTGCCTTGGCCTCCCAACGTGCTGGGATTATAGGCGTGAGCCACCGTGCCCGGCGAAAAATCTTTTAGAAAGAAATCTCCAGGTTCAGATGGATTCAAAAACATTTAAAGAAGAAATAACACTAATTCTACACAATCCCTTATAGAAAATGGAAAAGGAGGGAACACATGCCAATACTTCGTATAAGTTCAGCTTTCCCCTGACAGAAAGTCAGACGAGATAGTATAATACAAAGAAAGAAAACTGCAAACCAACATCCCTGATGAGCATCAACAGAAAAATCCTCAAAAACGTGTTACCAAGTCAAATTTAGCAATATAGAAACAGAATAGGGCTGGGCGCGGTGGCTCACGCCTATAATCATAGGAATTTGGGATGCCAAGGAGGGTGGATCACTTGAGGTCAGGAGTTGGAGACCAGGCTGGCCAACATGGTGAAACCCCATCTCTATTAAAAACAAACAAACAAACAAACAAAATTAGCCAGGTGTGATGGTGCACACCTCTAATCCCAGCTACTCAGGAAGCTGAGGCAGGAGAATTGCTTGAACCCAGGATGCAGAGGTTGCAGAGAGCTGAGATTGCACCAATGCACTCCAGCCTGGGTGACAGAGTGAGATTCTGTCTCAAAAAAAAAAAAAAAAAAATAGAGTAGTAAATTGTGGCCAAGTGATCCCTATCCCAGTAACACAAGGCTTGGTCAGTATTTAAAAATCAGGCTGGTATAGTGTCTCACACCTGTAATCCCAGCACTTTGGGAGGCCAAGGCAGGCAGATCACTTGAGCTCAGGATTTCAAGACCAGCCTGGGCCACATAGTGAAACCCCATCTCTAAAAAAGAAAAAAAAAGTTTAAGAAAAGGAAAGTAAAAATCATCAATGTAATACACCACACTAACACACTAAAGAAGGAAAACTGCATGACCATTTCATTTGGATTAAAAGCATTTAACAAATTTTAACACCCATTCAGCATTTTTCAAAAGCTTCTAAAAGGGGGAATTAAGGCCGGGCACGGTGGCTCACGCCTGTAATCTCAGCACTTTGGGAGGCCGAGGCAGGCAGATCACAAGGTCAGGAGATCAAGAGCATCCTGGCTAACACGGTGAAACCCCGTCTCTACTAAAAATACAGAAAGTTAGCTGAGCACGGTGGCAGGCACCTGTAGTCCCAGCTACTCAGGAGGCTGAGGCAGGAGAATGGCGTGAACCCAGGAGGCGGAGTTTGCAGTGAGCCGAGATCACGCCAGCGCACGCCAGCCTGGGCATAGAACGAGACTCTGTCTCAAAAAAAAAAAAAAAAAAAAAAAATTGGGGGGAATTAAAGAAACTGCCTTAATCTGGTAATAAGGCACCTACACATAAATATGCACAGCTAACATCACAGTTGATGGTGAAAGTCTGAACTGCTTTCCCCTACAGTCAGGAGCAAGGCAGGGCACCCACTATCACCTCTCCTACTCAGCTTCACACTGCAAGTCCTGGCCAGGGCAATCAGGCCGGGAAAAATACATAAAAGGCAAGCAGACTGGAAAGGAAGAAATGAAACTGCCCCTCTATACAGATAGCATTTAATTGTCCATGAAGAAAACCCAAGGAAACTACAATGAAGCTCATAATAAATGAGTTTAGCACAACTGCAGGACACAAGAACAACAAACAAAACTCAGTGGTATTTCCTATATACTGATAATGAACAACTGGAAACCAAAATCCTCCAAAATACCAAATCAAGCTCTATATTCAGTACCTGGGCAGGCCCACAGGTAACTCCCACTATGTGTTTGGCATCCAGTCCTGGCAATGCTGCAGGTTCTGGCTTGGTCACACGCAAGGTGTCAAAGTGCTGGCACTGGTCGTTGCTCCTCCAGCTGTGGACCTCGCTGTCCTCAGTCAGAGCCAGGCAGTGGGTGGAGCCTGCAGCCACATCAATCACCTTCTTCCCTACAAGGAAAGAGGGATGCAGATGCAGCTTCAAGCCTATGACCTGAATGGCCTAGAAAGATATTTCCACTAGGCCATTCAGGTCAGAAAGCTTTTAATATTACCTTCTTGAGGATAATCTGTTGCTTTAATATTAAGCACAATCATTTGCTTTCGGTGTGTTATTAAAACTCCTGTATTTTGTCAGCTACAATTTGTTAGGACCCACAGCCTACAAACATCATAATGCTGGGATACGAAAAGGATCTGTTCTTTTTTCTCCTCCTCATTCAGATTTTCATTCCGAAAGAAACAAGGTGCTTTTAATTAACCATTAGATCACATTCTCCCATCCCAGATACAACAATGCACAGCACACTCTTCACTGAGGAAGGCTTCCTAAGAAGAAATCTATTGTTCTCTCAGAGTTAGGAGATATCACTATTTAAAACGTTGTTTCTATTTAAACACTCAGCAAAATATTCTATTTTTCTTTCCTGGTAAATCTAACATGACCAACACAAAGGGTGTTTCACAAAAATGTCAACATATAAAATAATTCAGCTGAAAAAACACACTGCAGTGAGGGGAACAATTCTATTCTAGGAGCTTACCATAAGTTAACATCAGCAACAACAAAAGGTGTTTTCAACAGTAATTGAAATACCCTCAAAGTAAACGATTTCTGTATCTAATAACTGTCGTAGCTTTCCTATACTAATGGAGGGGAATATAAACAAGGAGGCAAGTGAAATTCAAATACCATTCAATGACACAGAGTAAACTTCTTCCTCTGCAACTTATCTCAGAAGCCTAGAAAATAATAAATACCGTATGGGCACACAAAACTCTTAGACATCAAGATATTAACTCTTAGACATCAAGATATTAACAAGATATAAACAGAAACCCATTTTAAAACTCAGCTCCAATCACTTACTGCAGGACATCCGCAAGCTATCAAAACTCAACGAGTGACGGTGTGTTACAGAATGGGTGTCTGCGTCTTCGAAAGGTTCACATTTGCTCTTGAATGACAATTTTTCTGATACAGTGGCCCAGATATGACCAATGATCTCATGCCATCTGGTGTTCAGAGAAGGTACTACATGAGAAGCAAATCCCAAACAAGAAAGTTTGTCTCTCAACCCTTTTTTTATATTTTTTATTTTGAGACAGGGTCTCACTCTATTGCCCAGGTTGGAGTGCAGGGGCCTGGTCTTGGCTTACTGCAGCCTCAACCTCCCCGGCTCTTGCTTACTGCAGCCTCAACCTCCCCGGCTGACGTGATTCTACCACCTCAGCCTCCCACATAGCTGGGACCACAGGTGGGCACCACCATGTCCACCTAATTTTTGTGTCTTTTGTAGGGATGGGATTATGCCATGTTGCCCAGGCTGATCTCGAACTTCTGGGATCAAGCAATCTCTCTGCCTCCATCTCCCGAAATGCTGGGATTACAGGCATGAGCCACCATGCCCAGCCCTGCTTTAATTTAAAGTGTATTTCATTTGATATTAGTACAGCCACTTCGGCTCTTTTTTGTTACTATTTGAATGTTGTATCTTTGTATTCTTTTACTTTCAATCTGTTTATTTTAATTTAAAATGTTTATCTTGTAGATAGCACATTGGTGGATCATTTTCTTTTTTAATCCTTTCAGCCAGTCGGCTTTTTTTTTGAGAGAGACTGTTGCTTGTCACCCAGGCTGGAGTGCAATGGTGCCATCTCAGCTCATTGCAGCCTCTGCCTCCTGGGTTCAAGCGATTCTCCAGCCTCGGCCTCCTGAGTAGCTGGGATTACAGGTGCCTGAAGCCATGCCTGGCTAATTTTTGTATTTTTAATAGAGACAGGGGTTTCTTCATGTTGGTCAGGCTGGTCTTGAACTCCTGACCTCAGGTGATCTGCCGCCTCGGCCTCCCAAAGTGCTGGGATTACAGGCGTAAGCCACCGCACCCGGCCAAAGTGGTGGATTTTTTTTTTCTCAGAAAATCTATTCCATTCCTTTTCCAGAAACCGAATTTGTACAAGTTAACTAAAATAAATATTTATACTCCAATTTTTTTTGTTCTGAGGTCTTATTGAGTTTTAAGAAGAGAATTTTATCTTTACACGTTTAGAAAAATTAGAAAATATAGATAAAATATAACTAAGAAAATAATAACATCTTTTCCTTGTGTTCTAAATTCATTACTATTAGCCGAGTGCAGTGGCTCACACCTGTAATCCCAGCATTTTGGGAGACTGAGGCGGGCGGATCACTTGATTCCAGGAGTTTGAGACCAGCCTGGGCCACATGGCAAAACCCTGTCTCTACAAAAAATACAAAAATTAGCCAGGCGTGGTTGCATATGCCTGCAGTCCAGCTACTGGCAAGGCTGAGGTGGAGAACCACCTGAAGCCGGTAAGTCAAGGCTGCACTGCAGCCTCTGTCCCCCAGGCTGGAGTGCAGTGGTGCAGTCTCAGCTCACTGCATTCTCCGCCTCCCGGGTTCAAGCGATTCTCCTGCCTCAGCCTCCCGAGTAGCTGGGATTACAAACGCGTGCCACCACACCAGGCTAATTTTTGTATTTTTAGTAGAGAAGGGGTCTCACCATGTTGGCCAGGCTGGTCTTGAACTCCTGACCTCAAATGATCCACCTGCCTGGGCCTCCCAAAGTGCTGGGATTACAGGCGTGACCACCATGCCTGGCCAGTATTTTTCTTAGAGGCAGGATCTCACTCTGTTGCCCAGGCTGGGCGTGCAGTGGCACGATCTCAGCTCACTGTAGCATTGATCTCCCAGGGTGAGGCGATTCTCCTGCCTCAGCCTCTGGAGCAGCTGGGATCACAGGTGTGCGCCACCACACCTGGCTAATTGTTAATTTCTTTTTTTAAGAGATGGGGTCTTGCTATGTTGCCCAGTCGGGCAACATGGGATCCTCCAACTCCAGGCTTTGAGGGATCCTCCCGCTTCAGCCTCCCAAAGCTCTGAAAATTACAGACGTGAGCCACTTTGCCGGGCCTATATTGTTTTATATTTCTTCAGTTTTGTTTTGTGGTCGCTGGAGGTGTTTCTTTCTTGGATTCCCTGCCGAATGCTTCCACAGCTGCTCCATGTAATCTGCCCAAGACTCTTGCTGCATTCAGTTGAACACACACCAGGAAGCTCTTCAGTCCCCAGCCGACCACACAAAGATCCGTTCTCATCCCCAGGGGAGCTGGTCTCGCCACTCGATCCCTGGACAGCTCCAGTTGGCGTGAGCGCAACCACCCGCGGCATAATTAAGAGCGCTGGGCGGGGAGAGACAGTCTCCTGTGGGAGTGCCGTCGGGCGTGCCTGCAACGGAAATCCCGCCTTCCGGCGCCCGCGGTTGGCCCTGGCCGCAGCCTGTGAGCACCAAGCAGGAAGATAAACGGGATTGCGGGAAGCCGGAGAGTCCGGAGGAGCCGCGAAGGGCTTCTTTTCCCCTTTGGCTGCGCCCGCGGAGCAGCCCCGTTGCGATTGGCCGTACGCGGGGGGCGGTAGTCCCGTGTCCGCCCGCCCCTCGGGCCTCGAGAGGCGCCGGGATCGTGGGCGCGGGCTGAGCCAGCGGCTGCTGTGTGGCTGTGTCCGCAAGCTGGCGGGGCGAGGCTGCCCGGCCCAGCGCGTCAGGTCCTGGCCTGGGACACCGGGGACGCCAGCTGCGGGGGCGGTGCAGGCGCG
Source organism: Pongo abelii (assembly GCF_028885655.2). Classification (NCBI taxonomy): domain Eukaryota; kingdom Metazoa; phylum Chordata; class Mammalia; order Primates; family Hominidae; genus Pongo; species Pongo abelii. The sequence continues at coordinate 20,720,321 of NC_072001.2, read as the reverse complement.
GGGCTGGCGGGCGTGGGCGCGGCGGCCGCACCTGGGCCTGCGCTGACCGCCCGCGGCGCAGCCTCCGGCCTCTCTTCATCTCTAGGTGGTGGCGGCTGTGGGTTTTTCTACTGGCGATCCTTTTGAGTAATTTGTTTCACGCACGTGCCCTCCTGTGGGGTAAAGCGGCCGATTTATGCTGCTGTCATTTGTCCGTTAACACGATGGACTTCCTGTCGTGTGTGTGTACTTTTTGGATTTGAGGGCAGATGACATTGTGACTTGGCCTCATGTGAGCGTCCATTCTCCAGGTCTCGCCAGCGTGGTGCAGAAACCCGGCACACCCTGCCTACCCCGAACCTCCCTCTCCCTCCATCTCTTCCCTCTTTCCCTCTCTCCCCCTCACTCCCTTTCCCCAGCTCTTCTCTCCCCTCTTTCTGTTCTCTCTCTGTCTCTCTTTTTTTTTTTCTGCATTAAACTTTTTCGGGAGTGTCTTTGTGAGTTATTAAAAAGCGTTAGGTCTTCAACATGTATGTTTACTTGCAGGCCTGAGAACTGGGAGGAAGCTGGAGAAAAGATGCCCTCTGAATCTTTCTGTTTGGCTGCCCAGGCTCTACTTGACTCCAAATGGTTGCAAACAGATATACAGGTGGGGTTTGACATGTCTTTTTCTTGATGTGTTTCTGCTTCCATTAAATTTCTCGGGTAAGGCTTTTTTTTAGGGCATGTAAGGGGAAGTCAGTTGTATTTTGCTATATTAGAGGAGCAGGTTTATTTCCTGTAACTTACAATGTTAACAGTCTTTATGGCTGTTTCTGTAAATTGTGCACGGCTGCCTTTTAATTAGTTTCTTGCAAGTGCACGAAACTTGAGATATATGAATAGGCAGAATTTTTTTCCTATTTATTATTGCTCGTTAAGAAATCTGCCACACTCCTAACCATATCATGGTGACTGTTGTTGCTGACAGTTTTTGAGCTGTTGAGTTAACTGTGGAGGGGAAAATTGGAGAAGTAAGTTCAGTAATTATGGCCTGTAGAAACTCACTCATTTTATGAGGTCTTGTGTTTGTGTTTCTGGAGAGATGAGAGTTAGTTCAGTTGAGCTGTTTGGTTTGTATTTGTAACCAATACAAGGACTAAGGACAATTGTGTTGAAACTGAGGTCATGATGTTAGGATCTTGAGGGCTGAAGCCTCCAAATAAATGGTATATATAGAATTCTATCTGACTTGAAATTTTCCCTTTCTGGACCTCCACATGCTGAGGCTAACAGTGTCCATATGACAGTGTCTTCCATGACAGGAATCAGCAACTTTTTTTTTTTTTTTTTTTTGGCACGTATCAATGATTCACTCTGTATATTTTAAAAAGTTTTAACCTCTTCCTCCTAGCTCTCCAGTATTTGTTAATAAATTAAAACATTCCCCAAAGTGTTTTCTGTGAAACAGTAGTTCCAAAAGATGCTCTTAGAAAAACTAAGTACATGGAAAAATCTAAACTATGTGTTTTATTCATTACATTTGATGAATTTTTTTGTTGTTGTTTTTTCCTCTCGAGAGGAAGTCTTGCTCTGTCGCTCAGGCTGGAGTGCAGTGGCATGATCCTGGCTCACTGCATCCTCCACCTCTTGGGTTCAAGCAGTTCTCTGCTTCGGCCTCCTGAGTAGCTGGGATTACTGGTGCCCTCCACCTCGCCCAGCTAATTTTTATGCTTTTAGTAGAGACGGACTTTCACCATATTGGCCAGGCTGGTCTTGAATTCCTGACCTCATGATCTGCCCGCCTTGGCCTCCCAAAGTGTTGGGATTACAGGCTTGAGCCACCGCGCTTGGCCCACATTTGATGAATTTTTTTGCCCTTTGTTCTTTTAAAAATCATGGTTAGAAAGCAGAGCATAATTGTTCTTTATGTAGATCCCAAGTGATTGGGATTTTTAGGGAGATTTTTTGGAACTCAGTAAATGTCTTTATTTTTAGTGTGGCATGATGTGTTTTTTATTATTAGAAAATATTTATAGATAGATTTATACATATTAAATTCCTTTTTTTTTTTTTTTGAGACAGAGTCTCACTGTGTTGCCCAGGCTGGAATCCAGTGGTGCCATCTCGGCTCACTGCAGCCTCCGCCTTCTGGATTCAAATGATTCTCCTGTCTCAGCCTCCAGAGCTGCTGGGATTATAGGTGGCTGCCACCATGCCCGGCCAATTTTTGTATTTTTAGTACAGATGGGGTTTCACCATGTTGGCCAGGCTGGTCTCAAACTCCTGACCTCAAGTGATCCGCCCGCCTCGGCCTCCCAAAGTGCTGGGATTACAGGTGTGAGCTGCCCACCTGGCTCATTTTCACTCTCCATTAGCTGCTTTTTTCCCCTATTCATTTCCTACCTTTCTGTGTATGATTTCTGAATTCAGTGTATTTCACGTCTTAACCTTCTGAATTGTTTGTTCTCTCATTTTACATGTTGTTAAGGAAAATAAGAGGCTAAGTGAGACTTATAAATTTGCATGTAGTTTCTCAGATCGGGATAAATGCTCACCTGTTGCAGAATGGGACTCTGCTCTTGCTTCACCCAGGATGTGTTTCTCAGTTTCTTTCTAGAGTGGGGCCACACCCTACTCCAGCCCTCCAGACCTAGCCCCCTGCTCTGATATGATTCCACCAGACTGTATTCCAGCTGTCCTCCCTAACCTGGACCTAGATATTTTCTTTCTTTCTTTTTTTTTTTTTCTTTTTTGTGAGATGAAGTCTCACTCGGTGGTCGGTGGTCCAGGCTGGAGTGCAGTGGCACAATCTCAGCTCACCGCAACCTCCACCTCCCAGGTTCAAGTGATTCTTCTGCGTCAGCCTCCTGAGTAGCTGGGATTACAGGTGCTGGCCATCACGCCCAGCTAATTTTTGTATTTTTGTAGAGACGGGGTTTCACCGTGTTGGCCAGGCTGATCTTGAACTCCTGACCTCAAGTGATCTGCCTGCCTCAGCCTCCCAAAGTGCTGAGATTACAGGCGTGAGCCACCGTGCCCAGCCCCTGGGCCTAGATATTTTCTCATGACCCTTTCCAAAGCCAGATTTGCATTGATTAGTTATATGTATGTGATAGGTTTTTCTAAAGTTTTTTTAGATGTTATCTTTTTACTTTAGTATAAAAGTGCTTTGAATACGCTGAGTGTTAAATACATGTTTGTAGAATTTCATTGAAACTTTAATATTAATGAGAACCATTAACTTTGTGTGTGTGTGTGTGTGTGTGACACAGTCTCGCCCTGTCGCCCAGGCTGGAGTGCAGTGGCATGATCTCCGCTCATTGCAACCTCCGCCTTCCAGGTTCAAGCGATTCTCCTGCCTCAGCCTCCCGAGTAGCTGGTATTACAGGCACATGCCACCACACCTGGCTAATTTTTGTATTTTTAGTAGAGACGGGGTTTCACCATGTTGGTCAGGCTGGTCTCGAACTCCTGACCTTGTGATCCGCCCGCCTTGGCCTCCCAAATTGCTGGGATTACAGGTGTGAGCCACTGCACCCAGCTGACATTTTTTTTAATTAAAAAACTTATATAAAATTTATTTTATTGTGGTATGTAGTTCAGTAAATTTTGACTTCTATAGATTCATGTAACCTCCACCATCATCAGGATGGAGAAGTTTCATCACCTCAAAAGCTCCCTTAAGGTGCTCCTTTTTATCACATGATCCCTGGCCTCCTACCCTGGCAGCCACTGATCTGTTCTCCATCGATGTAGGGTATTCTTTTTGAGAATGTCATGTAAGTAGAACCTTATTTTAAGTAACATTTTGAAACCATCTTCATTTACTCCCAGTAATATGTTTGAGATTTATCAGTTGTTCTGTGTATTAATGGTTCTTTATATTGCTGAATAGTAGTATTTCATCATTTGGATGTACCACATGGTGTTTATCCATTCTGCTATTGTAGGACCTTGTGGTTGTTTCCATTTTTCTTTCACAATTGTAATCCTGCTGTGAGCATTTCTGTACAGATTTTGTGTGAATGTAGGTTCCATTTCCCTAGGATAAAGTCCTAGTAGTGTGAAAGTTGGGTCATGTGCTGAACTGTTTTCCGAAGCAAGTTAAGGCATAGTTTTAGATGGTCTTAATGACTTAAAAATATTGTGATCTAAAAAGTTTACCAAGGTGTCATCTGTGTTAAGAACTTGAAATGCACCACTATTTCTTCATTACACTTTTGTTTATTCTTTGGAAAATACGACTTAAATAGCACACAGTTTATTTGTTACCATAAAAATTCTGACTAAAGTTATATATGTGTATATACCTACATATAACTATATATAGTTATGAATATTAATACGAATATTGTATCTTTGAAATTTCATGATTCTGCCCTATTTATGCAAATGAAAACAGTTGGTAAATATTTTGCTAATTATTACTTGAACTGATTTTCTGTGTCAGTTTTTGTTCATGTTTATTTCAGATAACAGAGGGGTCTCTATATTTCAATATGCAAAGTTTTACCACCAAACTATTTCTGTACCTTTTAGATGTCATTTTGTTTTCATCACCAATGTTATCAAATTATTTAACAATCTTATTGCTTCTAAATAATTTCTATTTGTAAGCCTACCTGTACACTATAATTAAATGTTAACTAATGTTTCTTATAGAAGTCATCTATACTACATAATTTTCACTCTTAAGAAACTGATTTCAGTAGAATGGCTTAAAAATCCCATTAGGAAGTTGATGGAATATCATTTTGGAAGACATGCTTTAAATAATTTGATATATTGGTTTCTTTTCTTTTTTTTTTTTTTTTTGAGATGGCATCTCGCTTTGTCACCCAGGCTGGAGTGCATTGGCACCATCTCGGCTCACTGCAAGCTCTGCCTCCCAGATTCACGCCATTCTTCTGCCTCAGCCTCCCGAGTAGCTGGGACTACAGGCGCCCGCTGTCATGCCCGGCCAATTTTTTGCATTTTTAGTAGAGGTGGGGTTTCACCATGTTAGCCAGGACGGTCTCGATCTCCTGACCTCGTGATCCACCCGCCTCGGCCTCCCAAAGTGCTGGGATTACAGGTGTGAGCCACCGCACCCGGCCAATGTTTTGGTTTCTTTATGAAAATTTTACTGGATCTGTTACAGATATGACTGATGTATTTTATTTTTAAGTTGTCAAACATTCAGTTCATGATGTGTGTTTAACTTTTCGGGGAGGGACATTTGCAGAGACTGACTAATGGTATGGCATTCTGAAAAGCAGTTACAGATTAAAAATTTTTTAATTCTGCAGATGATAGTGTTGAACAAAGTGGAACAAAGAAAGAAGATCTGGATGACAGAGAGAAAAAAGATGAAGAAGAAACTCCTACACCTGTATATAGTGCCAAGTGAATTCTGGACAGCTGGGTATGGGGCAAGCAACCAGGTAATCTTCTGAGTTTTGGCACTTTGGAAAGCTTGATCTGACACTCCTTTTCTAAATAACTTGGATGGATTATTAGTAATTTTTTGGTAACAATTTTTTTTTTTTTTTTTTTTTTGAGATGAAGTCTCACTGTGTTGCCCAGGCTGGAGTGCAGTGGCGGGATCTTGGCTCACTGCAAGCTTTGCCTCCCGGGTTCACACCATTCTCCTGCCTCAGGCTCAGCCTCCCGAGTAGCTGAGACTACAGGCACCTGCCACCATGCCTGGGTAATTTTTTGTAGTTTTAGTAGAGACGGGGTTTCACTGTGTTAGCCAGGATGGTCTCGATCTCCTGACCTTGTGATCTGCCTGCTTCGGCCTCCCAAAGTGCTGGGATTACAGGCGTGAGCCACCACACCTGGTCTGTTAACAATTTTTAAAAATGTAATTTAAAAAATTTAAATATTGTGGTAAAATACACATACCATAAAACTTAACCATTTTAACCATTTTTATGTGTACAGTTCATTGGCATTAAGTATATTCACATTGTTGCCCAGCCATCACCACCATCCATCTCTAGAACTTTTGCATTTTCTCTGACTGAAACTCTGTATCCATGAGACACTAACTCCTTGCTGCCCCCAAGCAACCACCATTCTACTTTTGTCTCAGAATTTGACTACTCAAGGTGTCTCCTTATAAGGGGAATCATACGGTATTTGTCCTTTTGTGACTGGGTTATTGAACTTCTTAGGTCTGTGGGGTTCATCCGCATGTATCAAAATTTTCTTCCTTTTAAAGGCTCAATACTAGTCCATTATATACGTAAGCCACATTTTATCCCTTCATCAGTGGGCACTCAGGTTGCTTTCGTCTCTTGACTTGTGTGAGTAATGCTGCTATGAACATTGGTTTACAAGTGTCTTGAGTCTCTGCTTTTAATTCTTTGTGTCTATATCTAGGAGTGGAATTGGTCAATAGATTTTTTTGTTTTTGTTTGTTTTTTTGAGACCGAGTCTGGTTCCATCTCCCAGGCTGGAGTGTAGTGGCGCAATCTCGGCTCACTGCAAGCTCTGCTTCCCGGGTTCACGCCATTCTCCTGCCTCAGCCTCCCAAGTAGCTGGGACTACAGGCGCCCGCCACCATGCCTGGCTAATTTTTTTGTATTTTTAGTAGAGACGGGGTTTCACCGTGTTAGCCAGGATGGTCTCGATCTCCTGACCTCGTGATCCGCCTGCCTCGGCCTCCCAAAGTGCTGGGATTATAGGCGTGATCCACCGCGCCTGGCCAATAATGTGGTAGTTTTATGTTTAACTTATTATTTATTGTTATTTTTGAGATTGGGTCTCACTCTGTCGCCCAGGCTGGAATGCAGTGATGTAATCATAGCTCACTGCAGCCTTGGACTCCTGAGCTGAAGTGATCTTTTTGCCTCAGCCTCCCAAGTAGCTGTGACTACAGGTGAACAACACCACGCTTGACTAATTAGAGACAGACTCTCACTGTGTTGCCCAGGCTAGTCTTACACTCCTGGCTTCAAGTGATCTTCCTGCCTCAGACTCCTGAGTTACTGAGATTACAGGTGTGAACCACTGCACCTGGCAGTAGATGTAACTTTTTGAGGAACCAGTAAACTGTTTTCCACAGTGGCTACACTGTTTTACATTCTTGCAGCTGTATACCAAGGTTCCAGTTTCTCCACACCCTCACCAACACTTTTTCTTTTTTTTTCCTTTTCTGATGATAGCCATCCTTTTTTGTGTGAGTAGATACAGCATCTCGTTGTTGTGATTTGCATTTCCCTGATGATTAGTCATGCTGAGCATCTTTTTACATGCTTATTCACCATTTGTATACATTTACTGGAAAAATGTCTGTTCAAATCCTTTGCACATTGTTTTTTTTTTTTTTTTTGGAGACGGAGTTTGGCTCTTGTTGCCCAGGCTGGAGTGCAGTGGCGCAATCTTGGCTCATTGCAACCTCCACCTCCTGGGTTCAAGTGATTCTCCTGCCTCAGCCTCCTGAGTAACTGGGATTACAGGTACCTGCCACCATTCCTGGCTAATTTTTTGTGTTTTTAGTAGAGACGAGGTTTCACTATGTTGGCCAGGCTGATCTTGAACTCCTGACCTCGGGTGATCCACCCACCAAGGCCTCCCAAAGTGCTGGTATTACAGGCATGAGCCACTGTGCCTGGCCCTTTTGCCCATTTTTTAATTGAGTTTTTTGTTTTGGGTTATAGGAGTTCTTTATCATGGATGGAGTTCATAATCTCTTCCCTTTCTCCAACACGGTGAAACCCATATATTTATTCTTTGCTTATTTTATTTTGTGTAATTAAATTTTTTAAATGTGTGATGCATTTTTGTTCCATTTAAAAATATACCTGGATTCTTATAAAAATGTATAGATGATAAAGATTTCACCTGACTGCCCACCCCAATTTCAGTTTTCCTCTAAGAGCTAGCCACTATTATCCCTTCAGTGTGGATATTCAGACTTTCTTTTCCTTGAATGGACATACCTGTGTAAATGTACATATATAAAAATAATTTGTGATGCCAGGCATGGTAGCTCATGCCTGTAATCCCAGCACTTTGGGATGCTGAGGTGAGAGAATTGCTTGAGGCCAGCAGTTTGAAGCTGCAGTGAACTATGATTGTGCCACTACACCCAACCTGGGTGACAGGGTGAGACCCTGTCTCTTAGAAAAAGTCCGTATGTGGAGTTAATAATAGTACCTACCTTGTAGGCTATTATGGGCTCAGCACAGTAGGCCAGGCAAAGAGCCTATGCAGTTATCTTGTGTGTAGTAAGTACCAGCATATACTACCTGTTATCCAGAAGTTTGCTGAAATGTGCCTTGTATTTTCTCTCTTTCCATTTTCATCAGTTTTACTAGAAGTTATCAGTTTAATTGAGTTTTTTCAAAGAGCCAGTTGTTGGTTTTATTGATTTTGTTTGTTTTGTTTTTCATTGATTTCTGTTTACTCTTTATTATTTCCTTTTTTCTGCTTCTTTGGGTTCCATTTGCTCTTCTGTCTCTTCTAGTTTTTTTTTTTGAGACACAGAGTCTCGCTCTGACTCCCAGGCTGGAGTGCATTGGCACCATCTCAGCTCACTGCAAGCTCCGCCTCCCGGATTCACGCCATTCTCCTTCCTCAACCTCCCGAGTTGCTGGGACTACAGGCGCCCGTCACCACGCCAGGCTAATTTGTTGTATTTTTAGTAGAGGCGGGGTTTCACCATGTTAGCCAGCATGGTCTCGATCTTGCGACCTCATGATCTGCCCACCTTGGCCTCCCAAAGTGCTAGGATTACAGGTGTGAGTCACCACACCCGTCCCTCTTCTAGTTTTTTAAGGTAAAGGCTTAGATCATTGACTTTAGATTTTTTGTCTTTTCTAACAGGTGTTCAAAACTATAACATAAATTTAAGCGTTGTTTAGCCACATTTCACAAATTTGGAAATGTTTATTTATTTTCATCTTCATTCAGTTGAAAATATTTTCTAATTTCCCTTTTAATTTCTTCTTTTACCCACTTATTATTTGGAAATGTGTTATTTCATTTCTAAATGTTTGGGGATTTTCAAATATCTCTTGTTAACAATTTCTAAATTAGTTGTAGTCAGAGAAAATATTCTGTGATTTCAATGTTGAGGCTTGTCTTAAGCCCCAGAATATGATCTGTTCTGTGGAATGTTTCATGCACACGTAATAAGAATGTGGCTGGGTACGGTGACTCATGCCTGTAATCCCAGCACTTTGGGAGGCCAAGGTGGGTGGATTACTTGAGGTCAGGAGTTCGAGACCAGCCTGGCCAACATGGTGAAACCCTGTCTCTACGAAAAATACAAAAATTAACTGGGTCTGGTGGTGGGCGCCTGTAATCTCGATTGTGCCACTGCATTTTACTCTGGGTGACAAAGTGAGACTATGTCTCAAAAAAAAAGAAAAATGTGTATTTTGCTGCCTTGTAAAGCTTAATGAGATCAAGTTGATAGTGTTCAGGTATCCTTGACTTGAAATAATTTTCTGCCTACTTGTTCTATTCACTGTTAGAAGAGGAGTTGAACTAACACACAAGGTTGGATTACCACATTAGTTTGACATGAATCTCAGAGGTCTTACCCGTTCCTGATTACTTAGTAACTTTAAAGATACAAGTAATATCCTCACTTGTGTGCTCAGGCAAAGTGGGGAGAGATGTGGGACAAGCTGTGCAACTCCCCCAAGTCCGTCCTCTTTGAACCCCGCCTGAGAGATGAGACCTCTCACTGAGGCGTGCCGTCCCCTCACTGAGGCATGTTGTCCTCTCAGGTCTGTCATCCCCTCACTGAGGCATGTCGTCCCCTCAGGTGTGTCGTCCCCTCACTGAGGCATGTCGTCCCCTCAGGTGTGTCGTCCCCTCACTGAGGCGTGCCGCCCCCTCACTGAGGTGTGTCGTCCCCTCACTGAGGTGTGTTGTCCTCTCAGGTGTGTTGTCCCCTCACTGAGGCGTGTTGCCCTCTCACTGAGGCGTGTCGTCTTCTCACTGAGGTGTGTCATCATCTCACTGAACAAGGAGCATTAAGGATGTGCAGTGTTCCCATTTTGTAGTCAGACGGTTTATACACCTTAGGGAACCTTTTCCAGGGAGCCATGTCCCATAAGTCTGTGGATTTTAGGTATGTTTACCAAACACAATCCTCAACTAACCACATCTTGCTAAAAACATTTCATAGATAAGGACTCTTTTCCTAGCAAATACTAGTCATTTATTTACAGAGAAGCCAGTCTCAGAGTCTCAGCATTCTGGGGAGATGAGCCCCAGTGACTGGCCTTTATTTCCCTGGAGTATCTCCATTGTGCTGGGGAGGCATGAAGAGCAATTTCACTGCTTAGTTCCTCTTCTGAGGAGAATTGAAATCTCTCATGCTAATTATGGATTATTTTCTTTCAGCTCTGCAGTTTTTGCTTCATGTATTTGAAAACTATGTTATAAGGTGCATGCAGTTTTTTTCTTTTTTTTTTTTTGGAGACGGAGTGTTGCGTGTCCCCCAGGCTGGAGTGCAGTGGCGCGATCTCAGCTCACTGCAACCTCAGCCTCACAGGTTCACGGCATTCTCCTGCCTCAGCCTCCTGAGTAGCTGGGACTACAGGTGCCCGCCACCACGCCCGGCTAATCTTTTTGTATTTTTAGTGGAGACGGGGTTTCGCCGTGTTAGCCAGGACGGTCTCAATCTCCTGACCTCATGATCTGCGCGCCTCAGCCTCCCAAAGTGCTGGGATTACAGGCGTGAGCCACCATGCCCAGCCAGGTGCATGCACTTTTAGGATTTTTATGTCATTTTCATAAATTTGACCCCCTTTATCTCCGGTGATATTGTTTGTTGTGAAGTAACCTTGGTCTGACTACCCTCTTTTCTTCTGATTTGGTGTTTGCATAGTGTGTTTGCCTGGTTTAGCTTTTTTCACTTTCAACCTTTGTGTATATGTAAAGTGGATTTCTTTTAGGTATCATATAATTAGGTCTTGCTTCTTTATTCACCCTGACAACCTCTGTTTTTTATTTGGAATCTTTAGACCACTTGGGTTTAAATCTATCATCTCTGGCATTTTCAGTTACATCTTTAACTTGTCACTCTCCACTTGCAAATGGTATTAATGCTGCCTGAGCTGCGGGGCAATGCTCTGACCACAGCTTCCTGCTTCTGACCTGTTCTTGGTTGGTTGTGTTGCTGTGTCATATGTCCAAGTGAACACCACGGCCTGGCTAATTCTGTATTTTTGAGTAGAGACAGGGTTTCGTCATGTTGGTCGGGCTGGTTTTGAACTCCTGACCTCAGGTGGTCCACCTGCCTTGGCCTCCCAAAAGCCACCACGACCAGCCAAAAAAAAAAGTATTTATGTTAACCTACATGTTTATCATTTTGGGCCCTTAAGGTTTTGTTTATATCCCAGTTGCCCTCTGGTATCATTTTCCTTCAGTTTGAAGATCTTCATTTATCATTTCTAGATCTGCTGGCAGAGAAGTTTTTCAGTCTGTCTGGTTATCAATTTTGGCTTTATCTGACTCTACACAAATCACTTTGTCTCACCTTGGGCCTCTCATGTATAAAATAGGAGTAAGTGGCCGGGTGCGGTGGCTCACACCTGTAATCTCAGCACTTTGGGAGGGCGAGGCGGGTGGGTCACGAGGTCAGGAGATTGAGACCATCCTAGCTAACACGGTGAAACCCCGTCTCTACTAAAAATACAAAAAAATTAGCTGGGCGTGGTGGCGGGCACCTGTAGTCCCAGCTACTCGGGAGGCTGAGGCAGGAGAATGGTGTGAACCCGGGAGGCAGAGCTTGTAGTGAGCCGAGATCACACCACTGCACTCCAGCCTGGGTGACAGAGTGAGACTCTGTCTCAAAAAAAAAAAAAAAAAAAGGAATAAGTATAATATAATGTAAATAATTAAAATTATATAATATATATAAAATAAGTGAATACTTATCAGAGAGTTGCTGTGCAAATGACATGAAATAATGCACTTGAAGCTTCTAAGTCAGTGCCTGGCACATACCGTTTGATAAACATTTGTTGTGATTTTTAAAATCTGTTGTTTTGCCTTTCTCCTTCTTTCTCCTCACCTAGCTATCAAAGTACCTACAGTTATGGGTGGGTAACTAGCCACGAAGTATACCTTTCTTGCCCAGATTAAAGCCCAGCTTGTTGACTCAGGGCAGCTTTAATGAAGAGGGTTTACTTGGAAGCTCTGCTTGCTCACAGGTATGGAGCTTTCGCAGAACCGACTCTCTACCTGGCAGCCTTGAAGGGGCTTGGATTCAAAGCATGTTCTTCAGCCACGTCATCTTTAGTCAAACTGCAGGTGGAATTTGTCGCTTTTAGAATAGCTCCTATTCCTTTCATTCCTTTTTTTCTTTTTTGCTTTTGCATCTCAACCTAAAAAGAAAAACACATTAATTTGAGCCATAGGAATTTAGAACTTGCTTTTTCTTTTGCTTAGATACGTTTGACTAAAACTTCCTTTTTCACAGGTTTATTTTTTCCAATATTTTATTATGAAAAAAATACGGAAAAGTTGAAAGAATTTTACAGTGCGCACCCACATATTCACCACCTAAGACTGTGCCGCTGGCATCATCCCACTTGCTTTATCGCTGCTCTCTCCACCTTTTCGTCCCTCTATTCATCCATCAGTCCCTCACATTTTTTTTGCAGTGTTTCCAAGGAGACCTCTGGACACTTGCTTCTCAACACTGCAGCGTGTAGGCCCTCAGCAGGAGTTCAGAAGTGTACATTTCATAGTGAGCCTTCTGAGAGTGTTAACAGATCACAGCTTTTCTTTTTGTCTAATGAAAAAGGCTTGCTGGCCATTTGGTGTTGTAATCTCTTAGGAGAGTAAACTCTTAGTGACTATCTAAATCATTCCTAATAATTCTCTCTGCTGTGTAAAGTAGGTCTAGGAGGACCCTCTCTGACATTGTTGTTAGCATAGGTTTTAGCTTAAGGTTTTGTAAATGCTGCTTATCAAAGTGATGAAGTTCCCATTTGTTACTGTTTTTTGAGAATTTTTATGCATGAGTATTGAGTTTTGTCATTTGCTTTTTCTTTTGTTTTTTTTTTTTTTTTTTTGAGACGGAGTCTCGCTCTGTCGCCCAGGCTGGAGTCCAGTGGCGTGATCTTGACTCATTGCCAGCTCTGCCTCCCAGGTTCACGCCATTCTCCTGCCTCAGCCTCCTGTAGCTGGGATTACAGGTGTCCGCCACCACGCCCTGCTAATTTTTTGTATTTTTAGTAGAGACGGGGTTTCACCATATTAGCCAGGAAGGTCTCGATCTCCTGACCTTGTGATTTGCCCGCCTCAGCCTTGCAGAGTGCTGGGATTACAGGAGTGAGCCACTGTGCCCAGCCTGTCATTTGCTTTTTCTAAATCAATTGATTTGTAATCATGCAATTTCTGTTCTTTAGCCTATTGATAGGGTGGGTTACATTGATTTTTGACTGTTGAACCAGCTTTGCATTCCTGCAGTGAAACTACTTGGCGATGATGTGTAATTCTTTTTATATATTGTTTAATTCTACTTGCTAATAATTCACTGAATATTTTTGTGTCTATGTATATATTGTCCTGTAGTTTGTACTGTCTTTAGGTTCGATATCATGCTAATATTAGCTTCTTAAAATGAATTGGGAGGTTTTTCCTTTTCTAGTTTCCAGAAGAGATTGTTTTGAGTCTGTGTTAATTCTTTTTTAATGTTTGATGGAATTATCCAGTGAATTCATTTGGGTCTGGTAATTTCTTTTTTCTCGGGATTCTTAGAATTATGAATTCAGTTTTCTTAATAGTGGTAGGGCTATTCAGATGATCTATTTTATATTTGGTGAGTTGTAGTAATTTGTATTATTTGAGGAATAAGTCCATTTTGCCCAAGTTGTCAAATTTATGTGTGTAGAGTTGTTCCTAGTAATTCCTAATTAATTATCTTTTTTGATATCTTTAGAGTCTGTGACATCACTAATGTTGGTAATTTATGTCTTTTTTTTTTTTTTTTTTTTGGTCAGTATTGCTGAGAGAGGTGTGTCAGTTTTATTGATCTTTTCAAAGAAGCAGCTTTTTGCTTTACTGTTTATTGTTTTTTTGTTTTTACTTTGTTTCTACTCTTACCTTAATTATTTCTTCGTTTCTGTTTACTTTTGGGTTTATTTTGCTATTTTTTTTTCTTTTAGGTTGTCGAGGTGGGCACTTATATTATTGATTTGTTTCCAAGTTTCTAACGTACCATTCATTTAGTGCTGTAAATTTCTCTCTCATCACCCACTGTAGCTCTTTCCCATTCATTTTGATGTATAGTACTTGCATTTTCTCTCAGTTCAGAATATATTTTAAAATTTCCCTTGAGACTTCCTCTTAGATCCATGGGTTATTTAGAAGTTTTAAAGTTTAGTTTCTGAGAGTTAGGCAATTTTCCTGTAATTGTTCTCTTGTTGACTTCTAATTTGTTTCCATTGTTTGAGGGAACATATGCTGTGTGATTGTAATTTCAAAAAATTTGTTAGGTTTGTTTTATGCCTCAGAATATGTTCTAACTTAGTATTTGTGGATACTTGAACAGATTATGTATTCTGCTGTTATTGGCTGGAGTGTTCTATAAATTTTGATTGGATCTAGTTGGTTGATGGTGATGTTGAGTTCTATATCCTGGCAGCCTTTCTGTCTCCTAATTTTATTAGCTGTAGAGAGAGATTTTGAGGTCTCCAACTATAAAAGTATAAATGTCTTTTTCTCCTTTCAGTTCTGTTCATTGTTTTTTGTTTCAAATTGCTGCGTCTTAATGGTGTATTGACCAAGTTCTCATTTTGTAATGTTGCCGTCTGTTCCTGGTAATTACCTTTTTCTTTTTTTTTGTTTTTTTCTTGAGACAGAGTTTCGGTCCTTTTGCCTAGGCAGGACTGAAGTGGCGCGATCTCAGCTCATCAACCTCCAAACCCACCAGGTTCAAGTGATTCTCCTGCCTCAGTCTCCTGAGTAGCTGTGATTATAGGGGCCCGCCATCACGCCCAGCTAATTTTTGTATTTTAGTAGAGATGGGGTTTTGTCATGTTGGCCAGGCTGGTCTCAAACTCTTGAGCTCAGGTGATCCACCCACCTTGGCCTCCCAAAGTGCTAGGATTACAGGCGTGAGCCACTGTGCCCAGCCCTCTTGGTAATTATCTTTGCTGTGAAGTTTACTTTATTTGGTAGTAATGTAGCCAACTTCTGCTGTCCTTTCAGTAATGTTTGCATGATCTTTCTTTTTCTGTGCTTCTGTTTTCAGTTTGCCTATTTGAAATCACTTTCTTATGGACAACATGTAGTTGGATCATGTTCTCTACCCTATTCTCCCAGTGTCTTTTAATGTATTTAGACTTTACATTTAATTTAATGTCATTATTGTTAAATTGAGGCTTAACACTGCCATTTTATTTTGTATTTTCTATTTCTTTTGTTTTTCATTTTTTTGGTTTGATTCTTCCTGGCTGTCTGTGGTTTACTTGACCATTTTTAGCATTTTATTTTGATTTTTCTGTAGTGTTTTAGAGTGTATCTTTTCATATAGCTTTTTTAGTGCCTTTTCTAGGTACTATATTACATATAGATTGAGCATCTCTAAACCCAAAATCCAAAATCAGAAATGCCCCAAAATTCAAAACTTTTGGGCACCCCAGCATGATGCCCCCAAGTAGAAAATTCCATTCATAGGTACTTAGCATGAATTTTGTTTCATGCACAAAATTATTAAGAATACTATATAAAATCACCTTCAGGCTCTCTGTATAAGGTATATGTAAAACATAAATGAATGTATTTCGACTTGGGTCCTATCCCCAAAAAGTGTCATTATTTATATGCAAATATTCTTAAATCTGATAAAAATCTGAAATGCGGAGCACTTGTGCTCCTGAGCATTTTGTAAGGGACACTCAGCCTGTGTATGTATGAACACTTATTAGATTGTACATGGTGTTGTCATTTACTAGTTTCAGGGATATAGAAACTACCTCCCCTGACATTCCTTTATGTTCTCCTGTTCGTAATATACTTGCCTTAAATATTTCATTTGCTTACATTTATAACCACATATGACAATGTTATAATTTTTGGTTGAACCTTCAGACATAATTTAGCAAAATCAAGAGGTGAGGGAAAAGTCTGTTGTATTTATGCATTGGTGTGCTTGTCATCTCCTCCTTCCGGAAGTTCCAGGGTTTTCTTCTTTGATGGTTGCCATTCTGCTTAGAGAACTTCCATTAGCCTTTCTCTTAGTGTGGGTCTTCTGGTGACAAATTCTGTTTTACTTCCTCTGAGAATGTTTTGCTTTCCTTTTCATTCCCGAAGGACATTTTTGGTGGATATAAGAATTCTGGGTTAATGGTTCTTTTCATCATTTGAAAACTATTTTGTACTTTCAGCTGGCATCCATGGTTTCTGATGAGAAATTTGCTGTCATTTGACCTGTTAATCCATGCTAGTTGAGGTACTGTTTTTCTTTAGTGGCCTTTGAAATGTTTTCTTTGTCTTTTGTTTTTTGGAGTTTGGTTATGATATGTCTTAGTTTGGATTTCTTCGGATTCATCCTGTTTACGATTTGCTTACCTTAGATCTGTAGGTTTATGTCTCTTGTCAAATTTGGGAACTTTTAAGCCATCACTTCTTAGAGTACACTTTCAACCCCAACTTCTTTATTTATTTATTTATTTTTTTTTTGAGACAGAGTCTTGCTGTGTCTCCCAGGCTGGAGTACAGTGGTGTAGTCTTGGCTCACTGCAAGCTCCGCCTCCCAGTCAACCCCACCTTGTTTCTCCTGTCCCTTTGTGAGTTCAGTGACTGGAGTTGTTATAGTCCCATAGGTCCCTGAGACTGTTTTGTTTTTTGTTTGTTTTTCTTTTCCGCGGGGACATATACTTCTTTCTTTTCTTTCTTTTTTTTTTTTTTGAGATGGAATCTCTCCCTGTTTTCCAGGCTGGAGTGCAATGGCACCATCTCGGCTCACTGTAACCGCCGCCTCCCGAGTTCAAACAATTCTCCTGTCTCAGCCTCTTGAGTAGCTGGGATTACAGGTGCCCGCCACCATGGCCAGCTAATTTTTGTATTTTTAGTAGAGATGGGGTTTCACCATGTTGACCAGGCTGGTCTCAAACTCCTGACCTTGTGATCCACCTGCCTCGGCCTCCCTAAGTGCTGGGATTACAGCTATGAGCCACCATGCCCCACCTTAGGGGCGTGTATTTCTTCTGTGTTATTCACATTGGGTAACTTCTATCTTTTACATCACTGATTCTTTGCCCTTTTTCCTCCACTCTACTGCTGTGTCCATTCACTGAGCTTTTTATTTTGGTTATTGTATTTTTCAGTTCTAAACTTCCTATTTGGTTTCTTTTTTTTTTTTTTTTTTGTCTTCCTTTTCTTGTCTTAGGCTTTCTATTTTTTCATTTATTTCACATGTGTTTGTAATTGCTTGTTGAAGCCTTTTTATCATGACCGCTTTTAATTATTGGCCACATTATTCCCACATCTTTCATTGTGGTATTTCTATAATTGTTGTTTAAAATTTGGTTTTAGATCTTCCTGGTTCTTGGTATCATGAGTGACTTTCTCAATAGAACATGTTGTTAGGTGACTCTAGGTCTTACTTAAATCTTCTGTGTAAGTGGTTAAATCTTTCTGTGACCCTGCTCTGGCCGGGATAGGGTGTGCTTCAGCTCATCACTGGCAGCTTGAGACAAAGTCCAGGCTTCCCACTTTGCCTAGAGGCCCCTGGTTACTGTGAGGCAGGGGTAGGAGTTCTGACTCCCCAGTGGTGTCCATGGTTTGTGTATTTTCTCACCCACTGTTTCAGAGTGTACATGAATGATGGACTGGGCAGTCAGGATTGCGATGGAATAAGCAGGAGGGTGTCAGGGAGAAGGGCACGTGGGTGCTCAAGGGCAGAGCTGCCTTCTTGGAGCTTTGGGGTTGTTTCTGGGCTCCGCAGCCAAGCAGAAGGGAGATGTATTATTTAAAAGCAGAAAATGCAGTGACTCTTCAGGAAGGGCTTAGCCCTTGAAGTGCTGGGCCAGCCTCCTTGCCTGAAGGGTGGCTCAGTGGCGATGCCCTGAGAAGGGCAGGGGCACTGCTTTACCTGTCAGTCTTTCACTTCTCCATCTTGAGCCCAGTGTGCAATTCAGTATTCTTCATGTCATTTTAAATAACTATTAGCTCTTAGCTGCAAAGCTTCAGCTCTCACATCCTACTGCTGGTGCTGGGCACAGTGTGCGTCACCCTGTGCCTTTCCAGGGAGTGGTGAGATGTGTCCCTCTCCTGCCTTCTAAGGTCCCTCCCGTCCAGTGGAGAGCATATCCAGGGAATGGGTAGCCGGAAAACTGATGTCTTCTGCCCAAGGGGAGGCAGCCAGTAGGGGTGTTGTTATTACCTGTCAGGATCCAGGGCTGCGAGGCTGGTGACTGCTGGCCTCCAGGCTAGTAAGCAGCAGAGAGGCAGGCCCAGAAGAGCCTAGCTCTCACCCTGCCACTGGGAACTGTGCTGTTATAGGGGATTGGTGGGAGGTAACTTACAGTTCCCCTATAATGATCTGTACTCTGAGGTAGACGCATGCTTAATCGAAAGACCAGAATCCTTTGAATTATTTTCACTCATGTGATTGCCTTCTAGCTACTTACAAAACACTTCTTAGTATGGAAATTTTTGAAGATACATAGAACTAAAGAGAATAATATAATGAAATATCACTTACTAGTTGGAATGTGTATTCTAACTGGTTACTTTATCTTCCTCTAAAATATGTCCATAAATGTATTTCATGAGTCATGCGTACTGGGTAATTTTATCAAGACATCGTTTTTATTTTGAATTTGGTTTTTCAACATAAAAGTAACGGCTAGTGTTTTTCTCTGTTTAGGAGATGTGCTGCTGAAAAATATTGATTGATGTTGACTTCAGAGTTCTGTGTTAGTAACTTTTTTTTTTGGGGGGGAGACAGAGTCTCATTCCGTCACCCAGGCTAGAGTGCAGCAGCACAAGCTCAGCTCGCTGCAACCTTCCGCCTCCTGGGTTCAAGCGATTCTTGTGCCTCAGCGTCCTGAGTAGCTAGAATTCTAGGCGCGCACCACCACACCCAGCTAATTTTTGTATTTTTTTTAGCAGAGAAGGGGTTTCGCCATGTTGGCCAGGCTGGTCTCGAACTCCTGACCTGAAGTGATCCACCCGCCTTGGCCTCCCAAAGTGTTGCGATTACAGGCGTGAGCCACTGTCCCTGCCAACTTTTGTATGATGTTTTCAGAGAGGCAGTATGCCATGGTGGTTCAGAGTCTCTGTCATGTGCTGTACTCCTCTGTGTGGCCTCGGAGAAGTTGCTTAACCACTTGGTGCCTCAGTTTCTTCATCCATAAAATGGATGGACAGCACTGCTTGACAGTGCTGGTTGTGAGGGTTGCCTGAATTCGTATGTGTAAAGTGGTTAAAACCGTTGTTGCCACATATCATGCCTTTGAGTACTACCTGTTGTCACCATCCATTTTCTCAACATTACAACAAACTGTGGCCACATTGTCCACAGGTGAGATGTTATCTTGTCTTGTTTTCTAGATGTGAATGAACTGAAGGGGTGTCTTTCTGTGCTGGTTAAAGAGCAGCAGGCCCTGGCCATCCAGTCAGCCACCACCACTCTCAGCCCCGTGACTCAAGCAGAGGCTGGTAATCTTGGAGCACTGTTTCATTGCCTTGAACCATTTTTCAGGAGAATGTCAAAGTTAAGTGGAAAAGCAATGGCATTTCTCTGCCTCTTGTGGACAGAAA
Source organism: Pongo abelii (assembly GCF_028885655.2). Taxonomy (NCBI): domain Eukaryota; kingdom Metazoa; phylum Chordata; class Mammalia; order Primates; family Hominidae; genus Pongo; species Pongo abelii. The sequence continues at coordinate 20,700,632 of NC_072001.2, read as the reverse complement.
AAGGTAATATAAAGCAAAGAAAGAATCCTAATGGGCCGGGCGTGGTGGCTCACGCCTGTAATCCCAGCACTTTGCGAGGCCGAGGCGGGTGGATCACGAGGTCAGGAGACCGAGACCATCCTGGTTAACACGGTGAAACCCTGTCTCTACTAAAAATACAAAAAAAATTAGCCAGGCGTGGTGGCGGGTGCCTGTAGTCCCAGCTACTTGGGAGGCTGAGGCAGGAGAATGGCATGAACCCAGGAGGCGGAGCTTGCAGTGAGCTGAGGTCGTGTCACCACACTCCAGCCTGGGCGACAGAGTGAGACTCCGTCTCAAAAAAAAAAAAAAAAAAAGAATCCTAATGCCAGTTAAATATAAAATTCAGACTGTTTTGTTTCAGAAAGTTTAATTAAGATTTTCAATATAGTGTCTGTCTTCCCCTTCTGAAATTTATTCTTGCTTTCCCTTTTTGTATGTTTTGTGTAATCTGGAGAATGAATTTGCCAATTTGCTCATGTAGTAACAGACCATACTATGTAATCTCTGTCATTATTTATTCAATTAAAATTTTTTGTTTCTTTTTTTTTTTTTTTTTGAGAGGCAATGTCTTGCACTGTCACCCAGGCTGGGGTGCAATGGTGTACTCATAGCTCATTCTAACCTTGAACTCTGGGTCTCTAGTGATCCTCCTGCTTCAGCCACCTGAGTAGCTGGGACTACAGGCACATGCAACCATGCCTGGCTAAATAAAAATAATTTGTGTGTGTGTGTGTGTGTGTGTGTGTGTGTGTGTGTGTGTGTGCACGCATGGAGATGGGGTCTTGCTCCTGGCCTCAAGCAATCTTCCTGCTTCAACCGCTCAGAGTACTGGGATTACAGGCATGAGACACTGCGCCTGGCTCTGTGTCATTATTTTAAAGACCTTTTTCTGTCAGTAACTGTGGAAGCCAGCCAAAGCTTTAAATCAGCTCAAGTATAAATTTGAAAATGAATTCTGAACATTGTGTACGTTTTATTTTGTTTTGCTGCTGGGTAAGGAGATAGATTGTAATGTTCAGTGCCCATCTAGTTTAGATGCTTCATGTTTTTCCTTCCTAATGTGATTTTCTTATTCTTTTATTACAAGAGATGCTTTTGGGCCGGGCGCGGTGGCTCACGCCTGTAATCCCAGCACTTTGGGAGGCTGAGGCGGGCGGATCACCTGAGGTCAGGAGTTTGAGATCTGACCAATATGGAGAAACCCTGTCTCTGCTAAAAATAAAAAAATTAGCCAGGGCATGGTGGCACATGCCTGTAATCCCAGCTACTCGGGAGGCTGAGGTAGGAGAATTGCTTGAACTGGGGAGGTGGAGGTTGCGGTGAGCGGAGATCGTGCCGTTGGACTCCAGCCTGGGCAACAAGAATGAAACCCTGTCTCAAAAAGAAAAAAAAAAAAGTGGGGATGCTTTTGGGCATATGAGTTTTAATTTGTTGATGCCTGATAATATATTACAGATTTCCTCTATTTGCTGACAGCCATTAGAATGTTTAAAGCTTATGTAAAATTGTACTTTTCCAAAATGAAGCTGTCTATCAGACTTTTGTCCTCAGAAGGCTGAACTACAAGATTGCCAGATGAAACTATATTTTGTGTAGTTAGGAGTGTTGGCTTTATTTGACTGTGATAGTGACTTTGACTCCCTGGAGAGCACATAGAAAGTACAGGAGGCAGGAAGAAACAAGAGCAAAACCCTGATCATCTTGCCCGCCAGAGACACGAGCGATACTTGCAGCTTGTTTCCTTGTTTTCTTACGTTTTAATTTTTGTGTTTGTTTTCCTTTTTTGTTTCCTTATGTTTAAATATAGTTGAAATCACATTACAGTTGGCTCTCTGTATCTGTGGGTTTCACATCCACAGATTCAACCAACTGTGGATCGAAAATATTGGAAGAAAAGCAATAAAAAACAACACAACAATTAAGAAATACAAATAACAATACAATATAACAACTAATTACAGAGCATTTACCTTGTATTAGGTGTTAATCTAGAGATGATTTTGTTTGTTTGTTTGTTTTGACATGGGGGTCTCACTGTTGCCCAGGGCAGTGGGGCTATCATGGCTCCCTGCAGCCTTGACCTCCTGGGCTCAAGTGATTCTCCCACCTCAGCCTCCCAAGTAGCTGGGACTGCAGGCGTGTGCCACGATGCCTGGCTAATTTTTGTATTTTTTGTAGAGCCGGGGTTTTGCCATGCTGGCCAAGCTGGTCTCAAACTCTTGACCTAAAGTGACTCACCCACCTCCTCTGACCACACTTGGCCCATGTGCTTCTCTTGTAAGGACTGTGTGTCCTGTTACATGTCTGTGTCTTGTCATGTTCATATTTCTCCTTTAGGATTCGGGAGCAAAGATTTCCATCTTCCAGGTACCCAGTGCCCTTCTCAGAGGTTCTTGTGTTTCCTCTCTGAGCTCCCGGTGCATTATTCAGGCACTTGTGGATAAGCGTGTACCGTTGCCCTGGCCAGCCATGTTCTTCTTTGCCATTTTTATTACACATGGTATCTTGGGGAGATCCTTCTATAACATCCCTGTTTGTTGTTTTTTGTTTTGTTTTGTTTTGTTTTGTTTTTTTTGAGATGGAGTCCTGCTCTGCCTCCCAGGCTGGAGTGCAGTGGTGCGATCTTGGCTCACTGCAGCCTCCGCCTCCCAGGTTCAAGCGATTTGCCTGCCTCAGCCTCTGAGTAGCTGGGATTACAGGCATGTCACCACCACACCTGGCTACTTTTTGTATTTTTAGTGGAGACAGGGTTTCGTCCTGTTGGCCAGGCTGGTCTTGAACTCCATATCACCTGTTTTTATAGAGTATCCCCTGATCATGAAAGCAAATTTTAGTAAATTTGGAGAATATATAGTAGCAATACTGTAATATACATATATTAGAAATATGATATACTATAAAGTATAAAATAAAATTACTTTCTATGCATAATTGAGTTGAGATTATGCCTTTTTGTATTCTAGCCTTTTCTCTCTTGTACAGGATGGTTTTTGTGGTGTACCATTTGCATAACCTTTTACTACATGCGGAATGAAACTGACTTGTGAAATTAACATACGCAAGGAGCGAAAAGCTTAAAAACACACAGGACGGTGATGAGCACCATCCTCAGAAGAGGGCAACTCCCCACGGGGTGGCTCAAGCACACAGGGCTTCACCCGCGGCCAGGAGCAGACCCCGAGTGGAGGACGCCGGAGCTGGGGCGAGCCAGGCTACCCTGTGCGTCTCTGCTGCTCTTCTTCCAGCTCCTCTCCGGCCTGGTCTCCCATGTGGGGTTTATTCTCCCTCTGTTTATGTATTTATCTGTTTATCGTCTGCTTCCTCCCACTAGAATCTCACTTTGGGAGGTCATTTCATGAGCATTTTCCCAAGACATTTAAAATTCCTTATACGTTTCTTTGATGCTTAAAGAGAAAACTTTTCCTTTACAAAAGACATTTGATCAAAGTTGTTAAACAACGAAACTAAAAATCCACTTGTGATCCTGTCACTTGAAGAAAACCATTGGTCAGATTTTGGTACACACCCTTTCATAGTATTGATTTTATGTAGTATCTGCACCCTCTGCTGCTGACTGGTTGTATGTTCCGTGTGTGTCGTCTGCAGTTCCCGGCCTGTGAGCAAAGGTGTGGAGGGGCTCGCCAGAGTGGGATCCCGAGCGGCACTGTCTTTCGCCTTCGCCTTCCTGCGCAGGGCTTGGCGATCAGGTATGGTCCCTGGTGTGATGCGTTGTTCTGCTTCCCTAACGCATCAACAGTCTGGGTTTTGAGCTTGGTTCAGCCACCATGTGCCCTTCGGCTGATCCCTTGTGCTCTCTGTGCCTCGGTTTCCTTGCTTGTGAGATGAGAGGCTGCAGAGGCTGTTTCACTTTTCATGTCTGTGCTTTAAAGAAAAAAAAAGAGAGTGCATGCACCCTCACCCCCACGTCAGCCACTACCATGGAACACCTGAGTACAGACTTAATTCTAGAAGAATAAGAAGTTACTGTATTGCTCATGTGACAGCCGTGAAATACAGAATTGACTGGAACAGCTGTGCTAGATTTTGGCCTGTTGAGTGAGGGATTGGAAAGGTGACAGTGGCATCATCTCTCGCTGAGGGGTGGGAAGCCCAGCAGGAGAGTGAGGGGAGTGGGCAGGCTCCTCTGACATGTGTGCGCCCAGGCGAGAATGCGGACCTCTGCAGTGAGCTGTTGTAGGAGTCCCTGGACGCCCTGTGAGCACTTCCCGAGGCCTCGCTCTTCGATGAGAGCACCGGGTCCTCTCTGTGGCTGGAGGTGGTGGAGAGAGCGACCAGCTTCCTCAGGTCCGTTGTGATGGGGTGAGTTCTTTCCTTTCTTGCCTTCTGCACGCAGACAGCTGGCCTGCTTGAGGCTGGTTCTTACCACCCTCGCTTTAGAGCTAAGAAGACTAGTAGGTTGGTTTCTCACCTCTGTTTTCAGTGGGCTCTCAGTGCTGTGATTCTGGGTCTGGGTTCTCAGCTTTTCAGGAGATTTGATATATGATACTCTGACTAGACCCAGGAAGCTGTGATACTAAATGAGATGGATGAGGGAGGATGCTTAGAGATTTGGCCATCAGTCATTCATGGAGGGTTGAGCACTTACATTGTGTGTCTGTCTGTGATTAGGAGCTGCTGTCCTGAGTGCAGAGTGGCACTTGGTTTGAAGTCTTATAGATAACGTGGGAGTAAACAACTACTCAAGATCAAATAGTTTAGTCCTTTAGCTGGTCTTTTTAGCATAAAAAATTTTGAATAGGAATCATTTGTGTGTAAGAAAAACATGAATTCTGGTCTTAGGTGCTATGCATTTTTGTTAAGGTTTTTAAATTTAAAGAAAATATAAAATTCAACAGGGAGGACAGATGCAGAGGAAAAGTGAGGCCACTCCTCACTCCCCTTGCAGAGGTCAGCACTGTGCCTTCTTCCATCCGGCAGGAGGCCTTTGGCGTTTGCATCCCTGGCTCTGAGTCCACTTCCTGAGCCTGCTGGTGAAGGCATCACCACAAATTTTTAATGCTGGAGGCCCTGAACATAGGCATGGAGTTGATTTCAAAAATTCAGCTGTAATATTGATGCCATAGGATCCTTTCTCCGCAGTCTTGGGATAGAATTTTAAAAAATTTATTATTGAGTAACATAGAAAAGTTAAAAATATTTCATTGATCAGAGATAAAAATTAGTGTAGACATTTTGCCTTCAGATTATCAGGTGGTTTTGGAGATTGGCTCTCTAATTCCGTAGGAGGATGTTGATACTGTTATAGTCTTACAAGTCATTGAAACTGGAAAAGATAGCTAGATATTCTTCTACTCATGTTTTTGATAATGAGATAAATTATTTTATGTTTCACAAACTTGGAGTATGTCATCTACTGTAATATAGTGTCTGAATGAATAATTTAAATAAAATATATTTCTGTAAGCTAATTTTACACTTTAAAAATCTCTGAAAAATTTGAGTAGCAAGTCTCAGAAACTTGATTCTAAATATTAAAAATATATCCTTCCTTGGGAGGGAGCGTGTAGTAAACGTGTTAGTGTGATTGTAAGCATGCTGTCTTTCTGGAGGTCGCTTTGTTCCTGCATCCATTGTTTTAATTTCAGGGATGTTCACGGAACACCAGGCACCAAAGGGCCAGAAGCGTCCGCCTGCAGGACCAGCACTTGGCCCTGGCCATCCTGCTGGAGCTGGCTGTGCAGAGAGGCACTCTGAGGTGAGGGCTGCCACAGACTGGGAACACTTTGGGGAAGCGGCTCTGTGTCCAAATACCTGTTGCATTGTGTTTGTTTCACTGAATCGTGTGTGACTGCAGCAGATGTGGTGCTCTGTAACCAGAGAACCATGTCCCAGAGCTCACTCTCTCTTTTCCTTTTCTTCACTTCCTTTTTTTATGCTTAGTTTTCTAGACTGGGAATTTTTTTTTTTTTTCAGTTTTCCTCATTTAATTATTTTTATTCCATGAATTTAAGATCCTAGATCTTTCATGTAAACATGCTCTTTGAGCTTCTTAACTGGTCTTTCCTATCAGCAAAAGGTGATGTCGTGTGCTGAAATCTTGGTGTCAATTCAGTGATTTAATTACCACGGCTTTACTTTCGTTTCCTTTCATATCCCAAGTATTTCTTCACTTCTATCTAGCTGTTTGCTTTTATTTTTGCTCCACCATGAAAAAAAAAGTTAATCTGTTTTTACTAGGAATAAATATCTTTTCTCCTTTGGCCAAATGTTGTCTGCCATCCTGATGTTGCTTCAGCTGTGGGACAGCGAGGCACAGGAGACTGACAATGAGCGTTCCGCCCAGGGCACCAGCGCCCCGCTTTTGCCCTTGCTGCAAAGGTTCCAGAGCATCATTTGCAGGAAGGATACGCCCCACTCCGAGGGCGACATGCACATGGGTGTCATGATGGAACTTTGTGTGTAGGTGGCACTCGAGTCTAGTTATTTTTTAAGCAAGACCGGCGTGCGTGTCCACGGCAGTATTTTTCTCTGGCGTGTGTGTGTTTGGTAGTAACAGCATTGAGTCAGATGAGACAGGTGTGGGAGGCCACTTGTTTGTGGAGAAGACTCGGATCAGTGAACACTGACTTCCTTGTCAGCAGAGAACCAAGCTTGAAACATGCACTTTTAAATCAATACCAGAAAAGAACAACGAAAATAATGGCCTGCTTTGTTGGCCCTTCCTATGTACTGGGCTCTGTGCAGGGCATGTCACCTGAGCTATCACTCTGTTTAGTACCAGCTCCCCCCTTAACAGGTGTGGACGCCGAGCTGGGGGAGGAGCAGGCGTGTGGGGCCCTGGGCCTAAACCTCCAGGACTGCTGGTCTTTACAGGTCAAGTACAAGTTGGATTTTGCTGGTTTTTTGGGAAAGTCTTAGGCATTCCAATATCATGCTTTGGTTTTTCTATTATTTGCAGTCTTTAATGATAATAGGGCTCTTCTGCCTTTAGAAGAATTAGAACTATGCAAATGAAAGTAGGTGTTCTCCAGAGTGGGCAACGTTTAGATTAAAATAAAGGTTTTGGTTTTAGATTTCAAGGCCAGCTTGAGATGCTGTGCTGGGTTCCCACAGAAGTGGTTCTGCCTTTCTCCGGGGGTCCTAGGCCTGTAGGGTGGTTTGGTTGTGCTAGTAATCTGTGTGGATTCAACTTACCTGTAGTATCATAAATGTATATATGCACAGTCAATGTTGTGTACATGTATACAGCAAATTTAGACATTTGTACAGTCAGTTTATATGCTGCATAAATATATAGCTGTATAGTATAATTGTATCATTGACATTGTCATTTGATGGGTCAAATGAGTCTATAGCAAAATAAAAAAGATAATTAAAGGCTAATTGTTACTTTAATTTTTCCCACCATTTCTGAATGTTTGTTTTCTTTTCCTTTCTAGCTTTTGTGTGGCCCTCTGAGCCTCATTGAGAGTTTCCTGAGGTACCTCACCCTTCCACAAGACAACGAGCTTGCCATTGATCTGCGAGAAATGGTGATTGTTGTCATGGCCCATTTAGACCGTCTGGCTACGCCCTGTAGATGCTTCCGCTGTGTAGCTCTCTGACGTCTCATAAGGTGTGTGTGCAAGAACCGTGTTCTCCATGTGTTTTGTAGCTAGTACCACTTCTAGGTTCTCATCCTGGGCCCATGTGGACTTGTTTTTTCTGGTATTGTTGGGGGGAGCTGGCTTATGGTTTTTAAACATGTTTGCTGTTGAAAGTGTTATCCGTGTTGAGAGTGAGTGATGAGCAAGCTGAGGCACACAGGCCTGGGGACCCAACCTGGGGGCCCGCGTTCCAGGTTCAGGTGGCACAGCCCCAGAGAGCTCCCCTTTATCCACAGCCCCAGGCCCTCCCACCTGCAGGGGATTCCACAGCCTTCTTTATGCTCTGAACATGGGCTGTGTTAGTATGTAATGCTGGTTATAGCAGTGACAGTATAATTATATATTATATCTGTTATGTAATAGTAATGGTAATAGTAGTGATTTGCATGTGTGGAGCACCTGTAGGGTGCAGGCCCGCTGAGGACCTCATGCACGCTGTTGTATCTCATTATGTCAATGAGAAAACTGCCTTTGCTAATGGTAGTGAACTTTGTCAGTGTAGAACAGTAATCCTAGTTTTGAATCCAGATTTTTCTAAGATTTTATTTCTAGTATGAAGAGTATTTATTTTGTTTTACAGTGATTAAAAAAAAAAAAGGAATACAGTCACATGGTTCAAAAATCAAACCTAGGCAGAGACACACTGTCGCTTCCCCGCCCACGCCTTCCACCCATTTCCCACCTGCTGCCTCTGACTTTTCAGTCTCCTCTGTAACCTCCTTGTTCTCTGGAATGAGTACGCTAGTGGTAGCATGTTGCATTACTTGTGTTGCTTGTTTTTTTTTACTAACCATATATACTGGAGTACTGTATCAGAGTGTCGCTCTTTGTTTTTATAAAGCAGCTTAGTCTTCAGTGTGTGGATGTGTCTTTTATGTATCTTTCTTTAGTGAGTCTCTTATTGGTGGACACTTGGGCTTATTGCCACAATGTTGCTATACAAATAGTGCTGAGGGTCGGGTGTGGTGGCTCACGCCTGTAATCCCAGCACTTTGGGAGGCCGAGGTGGGCGGATCACCTGAGGTTGGGAGTTTGAGACCAGCCTGGCCAATTTGGAGAAACCCTGTCTCTACTAAAAAATACAAAAATTAGCCGGGCGTGGTGGCACATGCCTGTAATCCCAGCTACTCGGGAGGCTGAGGCAGAAGAATTGCTTGAACCCGGGAGGCAGAGGTTGCAGTGAGCCAAGATCGCGCCACTGCACTCCAGGCTGGGCAACAAGAGTGAAACTCCATCTCAAACAAAAACAACAAAAAACACAAATAGTACTGCAAGGCTTGACCTGGAACATGTGTCCTCCATGTGTGCATGCATGTGTGCCTGTGCACATGCACGGGTGGGGATGCACCTAGTGTGGGCTGGTTGTCACCAGATTGCTCCTGTACAACTTGATTTCTCTCACCACCAATAGGGCTGCTGGCCTCCCAGCCTTGTGTGTGGGCTTTTGGGATTTTGCCTGCCAAAGCACAAAATGGTGACCCTGATATAGTTTGAGCATTTTAAAATACATTAGTATTTAAGGGCCATTTATACTACTTTTTAATGGTCTCTGTTAAAATGAAATGCAATGGAAACGGAAAAATAACCTGTTCAGTTGCTTCATCATACCTGTTAAATGAGGTAATACAGCATGGTACGAGCTATTTTGATGCTTTGAATCAGCATATTTTCTCTTTATTTGCTTTGTTTTTTAGCTTATAATATCTCAGTGCTACTCCCAGCATTTTTTTTTTTTTTTTTTTTTTTTTGCTGTTGTAAAAGAAAACATTTACTTTCTCATCTTGCAGGGATCATTGCAAGAGGTCATATTCATAGGTTGGGTGTTAATAGGATGGAAATACTATGCCAATGTGATTGGTCCAATCCAGTGCAAAGTCCTGGCCAACCTGGGAGTCACACAGATTGCCTGTGCAGAGAAGCGCTTCCTGATTCTGTCACGCAATGGCCGCGTGTACACACAGGCCTACAATAGTGACACACTGGTGAGTGTTCTGGGCACCGCCTGCAGTGTTCCCTTGTGGAGCAGGGTCTGTACTATAGATGCACAAGCTCTGGTGTTTCTTTAAGCCATTTGATTTCTGAAGATTGATAAGCTTCTGTTGGTTGTATATTATGTTTAATGATCTCAATTGTAATATTGTCAAGATTTGGGTTATGAAGATTAGGAAGTCCTTACAGTGAAACTCATTGCTAATCATGAGATTCCCATTTGTAAACTCATTTCCACGTGTAAACTCATTTGACTTTGGGACCAGACAGGTGACAGATGAGGGAGATGGGCCTCATGGGGATAGTGGCAAATTGGGACGTGGCATTTTTCATTAAAGCGAGGTATTCCTCCTTGTCGGCTGTGTGTCTCTGTGGCATGGGGCTAGCCTGTCCTGCCCCTGCATCGGCTCTGGTCTTGGCACAGAGCACTTGGAGGCTGCCCGCTGTTCTGTTGGTGCTGGGTGGGAAGGGCTGGAGAGCCGGCCCGTGCCCCCAGGGACTTATGCCCCACTTCCAGTTAGAGCAGGCTTTGCTCAGGGATACATGATAAAGGAGAGCTGCGCTGGTTTCATTTTCCTTGGACTGATGACTACTTTTCTTGGTATTTTTCCTTTTTTAGGTCCCACAGCTGGTCCAAGGCCTCGCCTCCAGAAACATTGTAAAAATTGCTGCCCATTCTGATGGTCACCATTACCTAGCCTTGGCTGCCACTGGAGAGGTGTACTCCTGGGGCTGTGGGGATGGCAGATGGCTGGGCCACAGGGACACTGTGTATGTATTGCTCATTTCTGTAGGGGACACACTCTTCTTTTATGTTGCTATATCCTAAACAGGATGGAGCACAGAAGTGTGTCCAGGTGTTTTCCAGCTGCCCTGACATGTAGCGCTGGGGTGGAGCAGGACACTACGATGTGCCCCTCCTTGGTGATGGCTTAGGAGCTCTGCCCATGCGTGGAGGGCAACAGGAATTGGCCTTTCGGCTCTTCTCCACCCCGTGTAGCCTTGGCCAGCCTTTTATCTACTCAAACTGCATCGCCACTCTGGAGTTTGCCAAAACAAATCCTACACCACTGTTCCTTCATTCACAAACAGTTCACCCTGTCTCCCGTAGATAAGGTTGTCACCCTTTCCTTGAACCATAATATTATTTTTACAGGAACAAAAGTCAGCAGTTTCTTCCTAATATTATCCTATTCGGTGGAACCTTTTATTGTGAAAGAACAGAGATAAAACAAAGTTATTATAAATGCCAGGCTGTAAGAATTGGGAGGTCTGACAGCCCCATGGAGTGATGGGGAACCCTCTTGTACTTTGCTGTTGTGCGTGGAACTTTGGCATTAGGTTTAAATGAAGGACGTGTGTGCATACCAACTCAGCAAGCCCATTTCATGTGGGCCAGAGCCCTGAGCAGGGAGCAGGCAGTTGCAGAGCTTGAAATGAGTGAAGTCATGACTGCACTTGTGTCCCTTGAGAGGAGCCTGGGGGCATGGCCCATGCACACCACAGGGTGGAGTTGAGGTCATCATTGCTGACAGCATCCGCTGGGAAGATCCCAAACTGGGAGAAAAGCAGAGTGATGCGCATTGTGTGGTACATGTATGCCAAGCTCAGAACAGCCCAACCCTGACCGTGTTGAAAGGGATTCAGACAAATGTAAAATGAGTGAAAAACAAAAGATTGATCTCCATGGAATTTATAGCTGTTACTCTCACACTGGATCCTAAAGGCTGGGATTGACATGGGGTACATGGGACTTGAAAGGTATAGAGGTGCAGGACAGGGTGGTATATCTGCTTACTTCCTTTATGGTATTTATAACTGACTTTGTATAACATATTTCATAGTAAAACAATTCTCAGTGGAGAGTAAGTGCTGGGATGAGTAACTTAGGCCTTATTCTAGGACTTCAAGGAAGGAAGAGAGATGAGTGCAGATGGCAGAAGCTGGAGATAACCTTTTGGGGAAGTTGAAACTTAAGCTGAGTAAGGGAGAGTTTGTACTGAGTAGAGTCATTGGGCTGTCCCTGTGAGCACCTGTGCCACTGTGTGTGTGTATTTTGCAAACTAGTGGGTCTCAAAGTGAGTAAACCATGTCGTTGGAGAGGCCTGGCTTCTATAGATTCTCAAGAAAATGTCATCCATCATAGGAACATATTCTGGATCCTAAGAATAGGGTATTTTGCTAACTTTGCAATTTCTTCAACTAGTAAGACTTCTCTACCCTAATCCCCACTGCCTCATACTTTTCATTTGTAAAGTATAGATTGCGGAGTGCTGGCTTCATTCCATCCCCATTCATTTAACAAATACATACAAATGTTAGTCAGCTTTATGAGGCTTCCATACAGCCAGATGACAGTTTCAGATGTAGAGTTGGGTGGTTTTGACAAGTGCACACAGTTGGGTCACTGCCATCAAGACATGGGGCGCTCCCGTCGCTTCCGGGGATTCGAGTCGATGCCCGTTCCTACCTCCAGTTCCTGACAACCTCTGATCTGCCCTCTGTTGTTACGGTTTTGTCTTTTCCATAATTTAATATAAACAAAGCCATACAGCGTATGGTGTTTTGTTTCTGGCGTCTTTCACTTAGCATGATGTCTTGAGATGCAGCCATGTTGTTGGGTGTGTGGGTAAGTCATTCCTTCTGTTGCAGATGGACCGTGGTTTTGGGCCATTGTGAATAAAGCTGCAATGGACTTTATTGTACAAGCCTTTTTTTTTTTTTTTTTTTTTTGACATGGAGTTTTGCTCTTGTTGCCCAAGTTGGAGTGCAATGGCATGATCTCAGCTCACTGCAACCTCCACCTCCTGGATTCAAGCAATTCTCCTGCCTCAGCCTTCCAAGTAGCTGGGATTACAGGCACCCGCTACCATGCCCAACTAATTTTGTATTTTTAGTAGAGATGGGGTTTCACCATGTTAACCAGGCTGGTCTCAAACTCCTGACCTCAGGTGATCCGCCCACCTCGGCCACCCAAAGTGCTGGGATTATAGGCGTGAGCCACCATGCCTGGCCTATTGTACAAGTCTTTAACAAACACTGTTTTTATATTTCTACTGGATACCATGCTTGGCATCGGGTTCCAACTGAACAAAAAGTCATGGAGGTGTTAGGTGTTTGAATTCTGTCTTTCTTATTTTATTAGGTACCTGGAAGGTGAAACTGGCCTGATGCTGTGATGGTCTAAATTTGGATAGTGAATTTCCTTTGCTAACACTAATAAGAAATAACACCAAGAAGAAAGGCGTTCATGTTTGTTCCCTTCCTCCCCAAGGCCTCTGGAGGAGCCTAAGGTGATCTCCGCCTTCTCTGGAAAGCAGGCCGGGAAGCACGTGGTGCACATCGCTTGTCGGAAGCACTTACAGCACAGCCGTCACTGCCGAGGGGGAGCTGCACACCTGGGGCCATGGGAACTACGGCCGGCTGGGCCACAGTACATCTGGTCTGCATCAGTGGGAGCATGCAGCAGGAGGTGGCCTCTTACAGGACTTAATAAACGGCCGTCCTATCTGTTTGAAGGCTCCAGTGAGGACGAGGCCATTCCGATGCTGGTAGCTGGGCTTAAAGGACTGAAGGTCATCGATGTGGCGTGTGGGAGTGGGGACGCTCAAACCCTGGCTGTCACTGAGAACGGTACGTAGAGCTCTCGCCACCCTCGACAGGCCCTCGAGGACACGCATGGCAGCTTCCCTGGAGGAAGCCGCCCACCCTGTCGTCCAGTGGGTGTGGGGCTCAGTGTCATTGGTGGAGAGGCCCCGGTGGTTACTGGGCTTGTTTGCCTGGGGCCTGTCAGATGGTTCGCAGCTGCCACCATCTCTATGTGAGCATTTTATCAACTATGCTGATACATGCAGTTGGGAACACATACAGTGGTACGGTTGACCAGCAGTCCGCACGGTGGCAACAGAAGCAGCAGGCAAATGGGAGGGTGGTCCGCAAGCATCTGCAGTGTGCCGGGCCCCAGTTATGTGTTACGGAGGCAGTGGGCCTTTGGTTCTGTGAAGCAGTGAACATTGAGCCCAGGCTAGTAAGAGTCAGGACTTTGTTTTTCATGGAATGAAAACAAAAAGAAAACTCAGCTTTCCCTGTCTTTATTGTTTCTATATCAACCTCAAGTGTCATCTAGATTTCATTTGCTCAGTAGCCACCCTGGTAGTGTTAACTATGCACATGGGTGGTCTAGATTAGTGTGCATTTTTCATTATATTATTTTCAGTCATTTAAAATTTTTCATTAAAATGCAGAGTTGTTGTTATTTAAATGCATTTGTATTTTTTATGGCAAGTGTGGTCTTGGGGAGATGGTGACTATGGGAAATTGGGCAGAGGTGGTAGTGATGGCTGCAAAACCCCAAAGCTGATTGAAAAGCTTCAAGACTTGGATGTGGTCAAAGTCTGCTGTGGAAGTCAGTTTTCCATTGCTTTGATGAAAAGTGGCCAAGTTTATTCATGGGGAAAAGGTGACAACCAGAGACTTGGACACAGAACAGAGGAATATGTTCGTTATCCAAAACTCTTAGAAGGCTTGCAAGGTGAGTGCAAATGTAAACTTTTAAAACCCTTCAGGACAGTTTCTTTAGTAATGTTTTAAAGTTTGCAGGTTTAATGTTCTTAACCTCACATTCCATGAATGGACTGTCATTAGAAACTTTTACTGCCAGCTTGGTGTAGGTATTGATACTAAGAGGAAAGTGGGTGTGTCTCTATTAAAAAATGACTTTGAGTTACTCTTACCAAATTTAATTTAAACCCATTGAGTTTTACAAACATTGGCACTTTCTGTGGCAGGCACGCATTCCTCACTCAGCAGGCTGGACTCAGTAAGGGTTCCTTCTGTGTGGTGAGGTCACCTGTACTTGTACTGCAGGCACACTGAGGACCGTGAGTGTGCGTTGTGCTGTGGGGCCACATTGGGAGGTGGGATTGGGTCCACCTGGGACGCTCTCATGTGAACTCATCCTTGGTGGGTGATTCCTGCTTGCTCAGTTGCAAAGGTGTCCAGCATGCATTGTAGTTGGAGGGAACAGATGGAAGCCAAGCTATGTAGATATGAGTGCCAGCGCCTTCAATGTGGGCTGCCAGCGCGGGCAGAGAGGATGGGAGCCTCTGCAAAAAGACCCTGAGATTCTTCTGTGGTGTGCTTACTAGGGATGTTATGCTGCAGGAAGTTGGGGTGGGGGCCATCAAAACTATGATGATGGAGGGATTTTTCTAAGGTAAAACTGGACTTTTCCGTACCACCTGGCCTAGTGGTTGGGAGATAGTCTTCATCCTAGTCGAGAACTGTTGAAGGGCAGGCAAGTTGACAAGAAAGTAGGGAAGAAGGGAAAAGGCAGTGAGAGGTAGGTACATCAGATGGACTCTTTAGGGTTCTCTCAGGGTGGGCAGCCTTTTTCTTAAAGGGCCAGATTGTATTTGAAGCAGGTGGACCTGACTGTGTTCCAACACCAGTGTCTTCACAGAAGCAGGCTTTGGGCTGCGTTGTGTGTGGGGGCTGTAGTTCGTTAGGTCCTGGTCACTATATACATTCTTTGTGTGTTTGCTTCTTTACCAAGTGGGTTTGGAAGTGGGACTTTTAACTAAGACTTGGCAGCTCCTTTCTCCATTAGTTTTATTTTGAAGCATGTTAATATCTTGATGTCTAAGAGTTTTGTGTGCCCATACGGTATTTATTATTTTCTAGGCTTCTGAGATAAGTTGCAGAGTAAGAAGTTTACTCAGTGTCATTGAATGGTATTTGAATTTCACTTGCCTCCTTGTTTATATTCCCCTCCATTAGTATAGGAAAGCTACGACAATCATTAGATACAGAAATCGTTTACTTTGAGGGTATTTCAATTACTGTTGAAAACACCTTTTGTTGTTGCTGATGTTAACTTATGGTAAGCTCCTAGGATAGAATTGTTCCCCTTACTGCAGTGTGTTTTTTCAGCTGAATTATTTTATATGTTGACATTTCTGTGAAATACCCTTTGTGTTGGCCATGTTAGATTTACCAGGAAAGAAAAATAGAATATTTTGCTGAGTGTTTAAATAGAAACAACGTTTTAAATAGTGATATCTCCTAACTCTGAGAGAACAATAGATTTCTTCTTAGGAAGCCTTCCTCAGTGAAGAGTGTGCTGTGCATTGTTGTATCTGGGATGGGAGAATGTGATCTAATGGTTAATTAAAAGCACCTTGTTTCTTTCGGAATGAAAATCTGAATGAGGAGGAGAAAAAAGAACAGATCCTTTTCGTATCCCAGCATTATGATGTTTGTAGGCTGTGGGTCCTAACAAATTGTAGCTGACAAAATACAGGAGTTTTAATAACACACCCAAAGCAAATGATTGTGCTTAATATTAAAGCAACAGATTATCCTCAAGAAGTTAATATTAAAAGCTTTCTGACCTGAATGGCCTAGTGGAAATATCTTTTTAGGCCATTCAGGTCATAGGCTTGAAGCTGCATCTGCATCCCTCTTTCCTTGTAGGGAAGAAGGTGATTGATGTGGCTGCAGGCTCCACCCACTGCCTGGCTCTGACTGAGGACAGCGAGGTCCACAGCTGGAGGAGCAACGACCAGTGCCAGCACTTTGACACCTTGCGTGTGACCAAGCCAGAACCTGCAGCACCGCCAGGACTGGATGCCAAACACATAGTGGGAGTTACCTGTGGGCCTGCCCAGGTACTGAATATAGAGCTTGATTTGGTATTTTGGAGGATTTTGGTTTCCAGTTGTTCATTACCAGTATATAGGAAATACCACTGAGTTTTGTTTGTTGTTCTTGTGTCCTGCAGTTGTGCTAAACTCATTTATTATGAGCTTCATTGTAGTTTCCTTGGGTTTTCTTCATGGACAATTAAATGCTATCTGTATAGAGGGGCAGTTTCATTTCTTCCTTTCCAGTATGCTTGCCTTTTATGTATTTTTCCCGGCCTGATTGCCCTGGCCAGGACTTGTAGTGTGAAGCTGAATAGGAGAGGTGATAGTGGGTGCCCTGCCTTGCTCCTGACTGTAGGGGAAAGCAGTTCAGTCTTTCACCATCAACTGTGATGTTAGCTGCGCATGTTTATGTAGGTGCCTTATTACCAGATTAAGGCAGTTTCTTTAATTCCCCCCCAATTTTTTTTTTTTTTTTTTGAGACGGAGTCTCGCTCTATGCCCAGGCTGGCGTGCGCTGGCGTGATCTCGGCTCACTGCAAACTCCGCCTCCTGGGTTCACGCCATTCTCCTGCCTCAGCCTCCTGAGTAGCTGGGACTACAGGCGCCTGCCACCGTGCTCAGCTACCTTTCTGTATTTTTAGTAGAGACGGGGTTTCACCGTGTTAGCCAGGATGCTCTCGATCTCCTGACCTTGTGATCTGCCTGCCTCGGCCTCCCAAAGTGCTGAGATTACTGGTGTAAGCCACCGTGCCCGGCCTTAATTCCCCCTTTTAGAAGCTTTTGAAAAATCCTGAATGGGTGTTAAAATTTGTTAAATGCTTTTAATCCAAATGAAATGGTCATGCAGTTTTCCTTCTTTAGTGTGTTAGTGTGGTGTATTACATTGATGATTTTTACTTTCTTTTTCTTAAACTTTTTTTTTTTCTTTTTTAGAGATGGGGTTTCACTATGTTGCCCAGGCTGGTCTTGAAATCCTGAGCTCAAGTGATCTGCCTGCCTTGGCCTCCCAAAGTGCTGGGATTACAGGTGTGAGACACTATACCAGCCTGATTTTTAAATACTGACCAAGCCTTGTATTACTGGGATAGGGATCACTTGGCCACAATTTACTACTCTATTTTTTTTTTTTTTGAGACAGAATCTCACTCTGTCACCCAGGCTGGAGTGCATTGGTGCAATCTCAGCTCTCTGCAACCTCTGCATCCTGGGTTCAAGCAATTCTCCTGCCTCAGCTTCCTGAGTAGCTGGGATTAGAGGTGTGCACCATCACACCTGGCTAATTTTGTTTGTTTGTTTGTTTGTTTTTAATAGAGATGGGGTTTCACCATGTTGGCCAGCCTGGTCTCCAACTCCTGACCTCAAGTGATCCACCCTCCTTGGCATCCCAAATTCCTATGATTATAGGCGTGAGCCACCGCGCCCAGCCCTATTCTGTTTCTATATTGCTAAATTTGACTTGGTAACACGTTTTTGAGGATTTTTCTGTTGATGCTCATCAGGGATGTTGGTTTGCAGTTTTCTTTCTTTGTATTATACTATCTCGTCTGACTTTCTGTCAGGGGAAAGCTGACCTTATACAAAGTATTGGCATGTGTTCCCTCCTTTTCCATTTTCTATAAGGGATTGTGTAGAATTAGTGTTATTTCTTCTTTAAATGTTTTTGAATCCATCTGAACCTGAGATTTCTTTCTAAAAGATTTTTCGCCGGGCGCGGTGGCTCACGCCTATAATCCCAGCACGTTGGGAGGCCTCGCGAGGCAGGTGGATCACCAGAGGTCAGGAGTTTGAGACCAGCCTGGCTAACGTGGTGAAACCCCGTTTCTACTAAAAATACAAAAAATTAGTCGAGCTTGGTGGCGTGCGCCTGTAATCCCAGCTACTCAGGAGGCTAAGGCAGGAGAATCACTTGAACCTGGGTGGCGGAGATTGCAGAGAGCTGAGATTGCACCAGTGCACTCCAGCCTGGGTGACAGAGTGAGACTCCGGCTCAAAAAAAAAAAAAAAAAGATTTTGCAAATTCAATTTATTTAACAGATATAGAACTATTGAGGTGACCTGTTTGTTTCTAGGAGGATTTTCCTGGTTTGTGGCACTCAGACATTGCTTTATTTCATCTAAGTTGTCTGATTTTTACATGTCAAGTTTTCCTTAGCATTCTCTTGCTAATCATCTGAATTCTGTGGGGCCTGCAGTGATGTCCCTTCATTCATTCCTGATACTGATAATCTGTGTCTTTTCTGTTTTTTTCTTTGTCAGTTTTGCTAGAGTTTTTCAATTTTGTTGATCTTTTCAAAGAACAATCTTTAAGTTTCATTAATTTTTGCTTTGTTTTTTTGCTATCAATCTCATTGGTTTTCTGCTTTTATCTTGTCATTTGTCCCTTTGGCTTGTTTTGTGTTCACTTTGCTCTTTTTTAGTTTCTTAAGGTGGAAACTTAGATTGCTGATTTAGACCTATCTTTTTTGTAATATATAATGATTTGATGCTATAATTTTTCCTCTAAGCAGTGCTTTAATTAAACCCACAAATTTTGATGCATTTTCATTTATGTTCAAAGTATTTTCTAATTTCTTTTGAGAATTGTTCTTTGACCCATGGATTATTATTATCATTATTATTATTTTTCTTCAATACGGAGTTTCACTGTTGTTGCCCAGGCTGGAGTGCAATGGCATGATCTCGGCTCACTGCAACCTCTGTCTCCTGGGTTCAAGCGATTCTCCTGCCTCAGCCTCCTGATTAGGTGGGACTACAGGCGCCCGCCGCCACGCCTGGCTCATTTTTTGTATTTTTAGTAGAGACGGGGTTTCAACGTGTTAGCCAGGATGGTCTTGATCTCCTGATCTCGTGATCCGCCTGCCTCGGCCTCCCAAAGAGCTGGGATTACAGGTGTGAGCCACTGTGCCCGGCCTCAAGATGCCAGTTTTCTAAAGTGAGAAAAATTAATTTTAAAAATTAAGTTGTATGTTCAATATCGGTGTGAGAGCAGATAAACCATGTGTCTTAGAGAAGGAAAGGTTTGAAAGTATAATTTTTATAGTTTCTTATTTATCTATATTTTCCTATATGATTGTTGTTGAAATATCTTAAATTTATTTCACATTACAATTGTCAAATATGTGAATTCGTGAGCCATCTGTTGAAGACCACTGAAAGAATATAAATAAATAAAATTGGTAGCTCATTGTTTTTCAATAACTTGTGAAGACTAAGCTCTGATTTTTTTATTTTGCCCAAATTCCTATCTAAGGGGTCTGGGGAGTCATCCCTTACTAACCATAAATTCTCATCAGATGGATTTTATTTAACCCTATATATCATGGCTTACTTTGCAATCTGACTCTGGCATAACATTATGTGACAAAGAAGAAAGTAAAAAGAATTTACCCCAAAAGCAAGTTTCTTTGCCATATTTTGAAATGGTCCTGCAAAGCTTCCCTTTGTTGGGGGACATACGCATCTGTAAAGAATCTCTGTTGACATAGCTAGATCTTTTTCTTCCAAGCCTTCCCAATCCTGAAGAAATTAGTAGAAGTCCAGCACTGTTTAAAGGTCTGAATAGGAAATACTTGTCATCTATTATCTCTAAGGGCAGCCACTATAAGACTTCAGAAGAACCTTGGTATCCACAATCTTTTAGCTTAACCTGAACATTTCCTTTCCTTTGATCCCAGGTTTTTAGACAAACTCAACCAATTGTCAATTGGAAAATGTTTAAATTTACCTATAGCCTGAAAGCCCACCCATCCCTGCTTTGAATTGTCCCGCCTTTCTGAACCAAACCAATGTCTTTCTTAAATGTATTTGATTGATGTCTCATATCTCCCTAAAATGTATAAAACTAACCTGCACCCTGACCACCTTGGGCACGTGTTCTCAGGATCTCCTTAGGGCTGTGTCATGTGCCGTGGTCACTCATATTTGGCTCAGAATAAGTCCCTTAAAATATTTTACCGAGTTTGACTCTTCATCGACACTTGTTTTATTGAATGAACTGGATTTCCATTGTTAATATTACCCTAATGTAAAGAGCAGTGAAGTAACAGACTTTTTGTCAGCCTTTTACTTACAGAGCAGATGACCCTGTGATCTGAGCCCTAATTCCTAACAGGGGATGCTTTGGAATGAATAAATCAAGAGGTACCTTGAACTGGAGATTGGTCCTGCTTCATGGTAGCATTTTCCCAGAAAATATGTCTCCATAATAAAAAAGAGTGACTGAATGGCAGATGAAGGTATCCAGTTATAAAGCCAAGAGATAAGCCACCCATTCCAGAATTGCTACTTCCTCCTTTATCTGCAGTGATCAAGTGGCAACTGTGACAGTGTCAACAGGTTGTACAGTGCACAAAAGGGATGTTCTGGCTGAGAACAGAAAGTCTGCAAATGAGTGGATAAGAGAGCAAAAGGAAGAAGTCCTAAATTGAGGAGAAACTGTCCTTTAGGCACAGGAAAAGGAAAATGAGCAAGAAGAATAAAAGATTTTAAAA
Organism: Pongo abelii; assembly: GCF_028885655.2. Lineage (NCBI taxonomy): Eukaryota > Metazoa > Chordata > Mammalia > Primates > Hominidae > Pongo > Pongo abelii. The sequence continues at coordinate 20,679,878 of NC_072001.2, read as the reverse complement.
AGAAATGAAGCTGGAAATCTATCATCATAGCCTAGTCCATAAATACCCCACAGATGTTAGAAGAATGCCAAGCATTCCTGAACTTGATAGACACAGATATAGATAGGTAGGTAGATACATAGAGATAGATTAATAGATAGGCAGATCCATACATACATACATGCATACATAGGTAGCTACGTAGACACATAGATGTATTGAATTGTACACATACACGTGTATATATCATATGTACCTATGTATGAGAGAGACAAGTGAGATATTAAATTATAATTAGCTAAAGACCATTTACAATACCCTATACAAAGAGAAATATCTAAAGTGTTTTTGGATAATTAATTCCATATTCTTTAGCAACTCATCCAATTTCCCTCTGGCAGAGATTCAGGGCAAAGACGTTTCAAGCCGTTTTACAATGAGTCTCAAAAAGCAGTAAAATACCTTTATTCTGAGCATCATTTTAAACTTTTTAGCAAGTTGATGCTACTGCGACTCTTATTCCTGTCACCAGAGAAGCAATTCAGAAGAAGTGTTAATATTTCGGAAGTTGCTTAAACTTCCTGTAAAGTGATAGGCCTGACCTTCTGGGGTTAATGTGAGAATCATAACAGTTAATACACGTAAAGTACCTAGAACAATGCTTGACATACGATAAATGCTAGTAAGTGTTAGCCATGATTAGTATTTTCATCAGTCAAAAATGCCTCTTTTCTGTCTCACACCATATTTCCCTAAAGTGCTCTGCCATTTCCTTATCTTTAACCATACTTCCCACTCTTGCTCCAATATTTCTCTTTTATATTTTTATTCCTTCATATACTGCTTCTAATACCTTCCTACTCAAACAGAAAGCTGCCGCTTTCCTTTAAGAATACCCACTAGTAGTCCCTAGAAAGATTATTCTTCAGACACTTACCATAAGGTGGGGTGGGGTTAGCAATCACCTTTTTTCATGCTGCGATTTTTAAAACTACACTATCTCAGTCTCCTTATGTTCAAGATAACACCATTCATAATCTACCCCTTCTTCATTGGGCCTTATGCCATCATGTCCACATTTTTGGAATACACAAACACCTGTCATTTTCCTTGAGACCTCAGAGCCCTGTGCAGGTGTCATCCAATTACCCGGCCTCACTCTTTCGTAACTGATGCGTCAATGACTACCATCATCATTTATGCATTTCTCACCTTAATTGATGGGGAGGGGCTGGGTGCAGTGACTCACGCCTGTAATCCCAGCACTGTGGGAGGCCAAGGCGGGAGGATTACGAGGTCAGGATATCGAGACCATCCTGGCTTGCACGGTGAAACCCTGTCTCTACTAAAAATACAAAAAATTAGCCAGGCGTGGTGGTGGGCGCCTGTAGTCCCAGCTACTCAGGAGACTGAGGCAGGACAATGGTGTGAACCCAGGTGGTGGAGCTTGCAGTGAGCCAGGATGGTGCCACTGCACTCCAGCCTGGGCAACAGAGCGAGACTCCGTCTCAAAAAAAAAAAAAAAAAAAAATTAAGAGGGAGCTTGCCTGAAGGAAATCATTTCCTAGTACTGAATTATGATATAAGTGCCTTTGCTGAGACATTTTATATATATGGGCCATTGAACTATGATACTCTTCAACAATATTTTTGTATTAGGCAATAAAATGGATTTCATATGACTATTTGTTGTATTGTTCTTTTATTAAAAGGAGTAGGGCATGGCCCGAAAACTTAATTCAAGGAAAGAAATTCTGTTGGAGACTAAGGCAATGTAGTTCAAGTTTGTAGCCTCCTGGTGATTCGATTTGACCAAGGGTAAAATTTATAATACCCAGAGGAGTGACAGCCTTCAAATGATTTTCTGTAAGTATTAAAGTTGAGGTGTTTATTAAATGTCCACTTCTGTTTGGTGACACTTTAAGATTTTCTAGTTATTTTGAAGACTCATAAAATTCTAAAAAAAAAAACTTAGTAAAAAATAGTTTCCTCAAAATAAATATATTGCTCACAATTTTAATGACTCAGCATTAAAGGTAACAAGGAAAGGGGAATTATCGGTCTTAAACTATTTGTAATTGATAAATAAGAGGTTAAATTTTTCCCTGCAGAGTTTTATTGAGCCATTATTCAATTATGAGAAAGAGTAAAGTGAAATGTTTGCCAAGTACTTATGATATGACAGATATAGTGCCAGGTTATTTTACATATTGTATATCACTAAATGTCAGAATTAAACTTGTGAAAATCAAAGCTGGCTAAAAGTAGGTATTTAACTTTTGTGGGCTTGTTGAAACCCAATACAGAGATGTGTCTACTTGGGATCATGAAATCAAATATTCAGAAGAAATATATTTTTCATGCATATTCTGAAATCAGTGGCTGAAACCACAAGAAATAAGTGAACAGAGCTTATAAATATTGATTTATTGAGTTTATTCCCTTAGGTTCATATCATGGAGATGCTTAAAATACTTAAGCTAGAGTTATATTTAAAGTACTGCTATGTACAGATGTAATACAACTTATTTTACAGAGCTTCCCTTTGGGGGACAAGAATTATTAATGTATGTGGTTACCCTGAGCTCCCTCTTTCTGTGTGCTAATGGGGATTCTGGCTTTGTCTGCTCAATTTCTTCCCCATTGCTCTTCTCTGAAAAGGCACTTCTGGTGGCTGACAGTGATATTCTCTTTCGTTATCTCCACATCAGTACAATGTTAAGAGGAAACTGGAACAAAAAGGCAGGAGGGGTGGTAGGTAAAGATTGAGAAGATGCATTTGAATAAGGCTTAGGTGAGCTTTCTTCCAGAAAAGAAAATATATATATATATATATAGTCAGGAGGTGATAACAAATTTTAACCAAAAGGATTTAAAGAAAGAGAGATATGGATAAAAGGATATAAAGATGTGTGCATAATATTTTATGTTTTATTCAGATATTACCAAAATACAAATAGACTCGAGGTATTTTTACATTATGTTTCATTATAATAGAATGACTTATATTTCTTTGGGTATATACCCAGTAATGAGATTGCTGGGTCAAATGGCAATTCTGGTTCTAGGTCTTTTAGGAATTGCCACACTGTCTTCAACAATGGCTGAACTAATTTACATTCCCACCAACAGTGTAAAAGCATTCCTATTGCGTCTGTTTTTTGCTTCACTATTCACAGTAGCACAGACATGGAATCAACCCAAATGCCCATCAGTGACAGACTGGCTAAAGAAAATGTGGTACCTTACACCATGGAATACTATGCAGTCATAAAAAGGAACAAGATCATGTCCTTTGCAGGGACATAGATGGAGCTGGAAGCCATTGTCCCCAGTAAACTAACACAGGAACAGAAAACCAAACACCACATGTTCTCACTTATAAGTGGGAGCTGAATAACAAGAACACACGCACACAGGGAGGGGAACAAAACACACTGGGACCTATCGGGAGGCTGGGGGCAGGGAGAGCATCAGGATAAATAGCTAGTGCATGGGGGCCTTAAAACCTAAGTGATAGGTTGATAGGTGTAGCAAACCACCATGGCACACGTTTACCTATGTAACAAACCTGCACGTCCTGCACATGTATCCCAGAACTTAAAATATTTTTTTAATTACATTTCAGTTTTTTTAAACCAGAGTGTTGTCGTGCTATATCATGTGGGTCCCTCATTATAGGCATTATGTATTCTAATAAGATGGCAAGAGAAAAAATGTTTAAGCTGTTCAGGCTAGAGGTAAAATGGAAGAGTTGAGGCTGGTCTTGGCTGAGAGTCAGTTGAGTCTGGACTCTGGCCCTACCTGGCCATGTCTATGGATAAGTTTCTGAACTTCTTTTCTTCAAAATATAACCAGGCTAAGAGCAGCCTGATGGGAGTCTGACTGAGCAGGGTTTGAATCCCAGCTTTGCCATTTAGCATGATGAGATGTGAGGTAAGTTACTTAATTCAAGCCCCACGTCCTCATCTATAAATGCAGACAACAGTATCCACCTTCAGGTTGTTGTCAGGATTAATATAATTTATGTAAAGTATTTTACCCAACATTTGGCATATATTTTTATACAGTAATTGGCATATCTTTGGTATAAAATAAATGTTACAAAACATGAATGTTTTTCTTGTTATTGGTGTGGTACCTTGCATTTTCAAGTTGTCTTAAGTCCATTCACATTACTATAACAAAACACCTTAGACAGGGTAATTTAGACAATTATAAAACAGAAACTTATTGCTCACAGTTCTGGAGGGTGGGAGTTTAAGACTGAAGTGTAAGCAGATTTGGTATCTGGCGAGAGCTTGCTCTCTGCTTCATAGACGGTGACTTCTGTGCGTCCTTACTTGATGGAAGGGGCTAGGGAGATTTTGGAGGCCTCTTTTATAAAGGCACTAATCCCATTCATGAGGGCTCTGCCAGTCACATTCCAAAGCCTTCACTCTTAATACTATTGCATTGGAGATTAAGTTTCAACACATGAATTTTAGAGACACAAACATTTAGACCATAGCACAAGTCGGTATGTTTCTCTTTTGTTTAGATTTGCTGAGAGAGAGAAATTGAGAGACAGATTGAAATTCAGTAAAGGGTAAAGTTACTGAAGTTGTAAAAGTATATTCAAGAACATTATAAGGGAAATGTATAGGGCATTGCAGCAAATAAAATATAATATGGATACTGTGAATGATTTCTAAAAACTCAAGTTTACAAAAAATATATTTTGAACACTTGAACTGTTTGAAACATTCAATCCTTGTAGATCATGAGTGGAAGAACAGATTCTCTAAGCAGTGAAGAAAAATAGAGCAGTGGTCCCCAGCCTTTTTGGCATCGAGGACTGGTTTTGTGGAAGACAATTTTTTTCAGAGACCTGGTGGTGGTGGGGATGGTTTCAGAATGATTCAAGCCCATTACATTTATTGTGCACTTTATTTCTATTATTATTACTTTGTAACATATAATGAAATAGTTATACGACTGACCATAATGTAGAATCCCTGGGAGCCCTGAGCATGTTTTCCTGCAACTAGATGTTCCCACCTGGGGGCGATGGGAGACAGTGACAGATCATCAGTCATTAGATTCTCATAAGGAGCACACAACCTAGATCCCTTGCATCCTCAGTTCACAACAGGGTTCATGCTCCTATGAGAATCTAACGCTGCTGCTGATCTGACAGGAGGACGAGCTCAGCGGGTAACACGAGCCATGAGGAGCAGCTGTAAATACACTGAAGCTTCGCTCACTCAGCCGCCACTCACCTCCTGCTGTGCAGCCCAGTTCCTAACAGCCATGGACTACTACGGGTTTGGAGAGCCCTGAAATAGAAGATATCCAGCAAGCCTTTTAAAAGAGTGAATTATTCCATTCCAACCTCTGGAATATAAAAGATAAATAGTCTCTCAGGAATTCACACTGTGTTGCCTTTTGCATTAAAAGAATCACCTAGGTTATCTGGAGCTTCATGTACATGGGTCAGATGTTGCTGGCATTGTCCTAACTCTGCATGGCTGTTCTCAAATCAGTCCTTCACCACCTCCATGAGATTCATGCTGTGAGACCCTAATTTCCTTCATTTTTTCAAAGATGTCTATTTTCCAGGAGGACACATCTGCATTTTTAAGGAAAACTCTGGCTACAGGCCATCAGATGTTTTTCCCCCTGCCAACACTCTGGGTAACGTTAGTGCATTTGTGCAAAATACCTTCAACACGCTGGCCTTACACCTTTTGTTCTCCTTGTCTTCAATAACATGTATTTCTACTCTAATTTAGGCACCCACATTCATTGCCTCATCAGGAATGATGACATCTTCTGTAGTTATTCACATTGTATTTTTGAATTCCAGTGGCCCTCTCACCTTTGACTTCAATACCTGATTCTTTTAGTTCTTTAAAATTTTTATTTTCTCTTCACACATTATTTGATCTCCTGCAGAACACTATTTTCTTCCACCTTTGCCTCAGTTATTTACCAAATATCTCTCCTCCTTCTTTTTTTTTTTTTTTTTTCTTTTGAGACGGAGTCTTGCTCTGTTCCCTAAGCTGGAGTGTGGTGGTGCAATCTTGGCCCACTGCAACCTCTGCCTCCCAGGTTCAAGCGATTATCCCACCTTAGCCTCCCAAGTAGCTGGGATTACAGGCACCTGCCAACATGCCCAGCTAAGTTTTGTATTTTTAGTAGAGACGGGGTTTCACCATGTTGGCCAGGCTGGTCTCGAACTCCTGACCTCAGGTGATCCAACCACCTCGGCCTCCCAAAGTGCTGGTATTACAGGTGTGAGCCACTGCACCCGGCCAACCAAATATCTCTTAAGCACCTCAAGTGCTTTACAACATGGAATGCCAGAATACACCAGTTCCAAGCCAAATCCACACAGGAGTGAAAAATTGTGTTTAGATAAATGCAACTATTCAAACACATGCTTTCAAATAACACTTCGTCCTTAGTGCTGAGGGCCATCTTGATACTTTGTTAAAAGGATTAGATCAAGAGACAGAATAGAGAGATTGAGGGAGAGTGTGATGCTTTCTTTAATGCCCTGATCCTGAGTTAGATGTATCAGCAATGTGTCCTGGAGCTTTTTCTAAATCACCTGTTTCCGCATCTACCACCTTCTATCACACTGGATTCTTTACATAGTTTCCACCACGACACTGTAAATGTTAAGGATGTCAAATCAAGATTGAATCTGGGTTTTTCCATTGCCTTTATATTATAGCGAAGTACCTGGTACATAGTTTATAGTTAATAAGTATCATCTAAGTGGATTAGTTACCCTACATTATCTTCCCAAATAAATATTGATTTCAAATAAATACCAAATTTTGCCAACTGTCTATTCAAACCCACATCTTTCATTTTCAGGAAATGACATATTCTCTTTAATGAAAATAAGGACTTAAAGTATCACCTACCTTTATGTAGCCAGTCTCACCCTCCTATAAACTTACCTATAATTGGGTGATGAGTGATCCTTCCTCTTAACTAAATATAATTTTTCACTTGTAGAATTGATCTAGCTCATGCCTTTCATTATATCTTGTATCTTTCCCCATTTGTTATTGTGTCTCATATCCCTGCCTTCACCCCTTCCCACTTCTCTCTCTCTTATTTTGCCTGTAAACATGATTGAGGCAAAATGATTGAGGTAGAATGACATAACCAAAAAGAGGGTAATTTCAGAATTTCATTCCAATGTGAGAGATCTCCAGTGGGCCCTTTTATCTTCTAAAATCACCCTCTTTTTTGTTATGCTATTCTCTAGCTTCCAACTACATTTTTTTTAAAGAGATGGGGTCTCGCTACATTGACCAGGCTGGTCTTGAAATCCTGACCTCAAGTGATCCTCCCATCTCAGCCTCCCAAAGTGCTGGGATTACAGGCGTGATCCATCACAGCCAGGCCCCAACTACTATCTTGCTGACCCTTTTCTAATTCTCTTCTTTTGAAAGGAGTTTTCAATTTGCCACTTTACTTCCTAATATCCCATTCATGCATCAACCCAATGTAGAGTAGCTTCTATTCTAACTACTCTACCAAAGCTGTTCTTCCATACCGTTTCACTCCTTTCACTCAAAGTACCCCGTATTTTTGAAGAATGGTTTCATTCATGATACAGTGTTCTCTAGTAAGCAGATTTGGACATGGGGATATATACTAGGGAGTGCCCTTGGATTACTACCTGTGAAAATGAGAAGAAGGAAGCTGGATTGGGGGAAAGGGAAAAAGCTGGGCTGAAAAAAAGTCCTGGACCACAGCTTTGGCTCATCTCACCAGGGGACTTTGAAGATAAAATGGCCCACTGGCATCCTCTCACATTACAATGACATGACTGAGTCTTTATAGGCCCCAAGTCCCCTCCCCACCTCTTTCACCTGCCTCCTTGCCTCACCTCAATCAGTCATTGGATATGCACCACAACTGGGAACATCAGGACCTTAGGCAGGGGGAAGCTCTGCAGCTGAGGACATCTGAAGGGGCTCACAGCTGAGTCCTGTCTACTGACACAGCTCTCAGGGAGGACCTAGGTGATGCATCTCTGTGTATATCATATATATGAGTAATGATATTAGAGGTTTTATAATTTAACCTTTTTTCTCCTTTTTATCTTTAATCTTCACTGTATTTCAGTCACGGTCTTCAGGCTTCAAAGTGACCTTTAAGATTCAGCAAAGAAGATACAGCTTTTTAAACACGGGGAATAAAACAAGAACAATGTGATAGCATAGTGTAATGGTGCCATAGAAATAAACAATAAAAAATAATTTAAAGAGAGAACCAGGAATCAATTTCATAAATGCCACCATTACATTACTTAGGTTAAGCTTTTGAATTTATCTAGAAAAATGTCATTGGCCAAGACATTAACATTAGTAGAGGAATGCAAAAGTGCAAAATTAAAGTTCCTAAGAATCAAGTCCAGAAAAATAGAAAATGTGTAAAGGCTATTGTTCTCAGTTTGGCAAATAAAAAAAAAAAAGCAAACCCAGAATTGGTTAATTTCAAATAACATTTCTAGTATTTCCCACACAATTTTTTTACATATTTTAAAATCACTAATATAGCATTACATTTTAAAAAGGCATATTTCAATACCTTACCTTGAAATCATAAGATGCATTTGTTCAATGAAATCTTACAGTAAAGCAGCATAAAAAATATAAATTGTACAGTGTGATATAAATGCAAACTATTTGATGTTCAATTTAATCATTTTTTTCAGGAACCGAAATATTAGTTATTACTTTAACGACTTAATATTAATTACAGTGAAAAGAATATTGCCTTTGAGATCTTCCATTAATGATTCAGTTCCAAGGCCCTGATTTCTTTATAAACTTCTAAATTCTTAAGAGAGAAATGTACTTGGCTCAAATTTAATCATTTTAGAATACAGGTTCTGTATCAACTTAGTTTTTGTAGACACTGTATGGTATAAGAAGACAATGTTTAATTTTATGTCAATTTCTTGCATAAACTTGTTCAATTAATTCATTCAACAAATAGTCATTGAGTTCATATCATGTCCCACGTCCCAGGTACTTTCTTTTTTTTTTTTTTTTTTTTTTTGAGATGGAGTCTCACTCTGTCACCCAGGCTGGAGTACAGTGGCACGATGTCCGCTCACCGCAAGCTCCGCCTGCCGGGTTCACGCCATTCTCCTGCCTCAGCCTCCAGAGTAGCTGGGACTACAGGCGCCCACCGCCACGCCCGGCTAATTTTTTTGTTATTTTTAGTAGAGACGGAGTTTCACCGTATTAGCCAGGATGGTTTCGATCTTCTGACCTCGTGATCCTCCCTCCTCGGCCTTCCAAAGTGCTGGGATTACGGCGTAAGCCACCACGCCCAGCCATTCCAGGTACTATTAAAAACACTGATATTATATGGTGAAAAAGACTGACGGGGTCCCAGTACATACTTTATGTGGAACATACTGATGTCTTTTCTAAAACCTCAAGTATAGTCTCTGATTTGCCTATATAAAGAATGACAAGTTTTATTTTTACTTTCTACAAAAATTCAGTTTCTTATTGTTTTATCATCATACATACAACTTTTATTCAAATATTCATCTAAGGGCCAGGTGCCGTGATCTCTACTAAAAATACAAAAAATATTAGCGGGCATGGTGGTGGGCGCCTGTAGTCCCAGCTACTCCAGAGGCTGAGGCAGGAGAATGGCGTGAACCCGGGAGGCGGAGCTTGCAGTGAGCCGAGATCGCGCCACTGCACTCCAGCCTGGGGAGAGAGCAAGACTCCCTCTCAAAAAAAAAAAAAAAAATTTAAAAAGAAAACCCGATATTAGGGATTTCACAGTGCTGTAGACTGAATGATGGCGCCCCCCAAAATTCAACTGTTGAAATGTAACACCCATATGATGATATTTGCAGGTGGGGCCTTAGAGGGAGGGGATTAGATCCTGACGGTAGAGCCCTCATGGATGGGATTAGTGCACTTATAAAAGAGTCCCCAGAGAGACTCCTGCCCCTTTCACCAAGTGAGGACGCAGGGAAGAGATGACAATTCATGAATCAAGAAGCAGGTCCTCACCAAATCTTATGGCACTTTGATCTAGGACTTCCCACCCTCCAGAACTGTGAACAACAAATTTCTATTGCCTATAATCCACCAATTTATGGTATTTTGTTATAGCTGTTTAAATAGATTAAGACACCTAGGATGGGAAACCCATTAATACTGTAATAGAGAGATGAGCTTTCTTTTCCTCTAACTACTTTTAAAGTCTAAGATAATTAGCAAACGATGTTTTGTGTAGCTATATTTTGATTTAAAATTATCTGCCTCAATTACTGATGAACTAACTTGATTTTGTGCCTGAGTTTTAATAACTGTGATCTGTTTGAATCAATGTGAATTATTTGATCAGTTCAAAATATCCAAAAAAAATGTGTCAGGTTAAGATCATGTTCATCTCCATGATGGGATTAGTGTTCTTATAGGAAGAGAGAGTGAGACCACAGCTCTCTCTTTCTCTATTTTGTGCCATGTGAAGACACAGTCAGAAGGCAGGAGCCTGTAGTCTAGGAAGGGGGCTTTCACCAGGGACTGAATCTGCCGGCACCTTGTGGAGGATTTCCCAGCCTCCAAAACCGTGAGAAATAAATGTCTGCTTAAAACACCAGTCTCTGGTATTCTGTTCTGGCAGCTTGAGCTGCCTAAGACACCATGATAATATAAAAATATTAACAAGACTAGCCTGGGCACCATAAGAAGACCCCATCTTTAAAAGTAATACAAATAATAATAATAACAACAAACTAAAACATTTTGAATTTTTAAGTGATAATTTTCTCATTAGATACAGAATCACCTACTTAGAAAGATACAGATCCCAGGGCAGGGCACAGTGGCTCAGCCTTTAATCTCAGCACTCTGGGAGGCCGAGGCAGGCAGATCACGAGGTCAGGAGATCGAGACCATCCTGGCTAACACGGTGAAACCCCGTCTCTACTAAAAATACAAAAAATTAGCCGGGCGTGGTGGCGGACGCCTGTAGTCCCAGCTACCCGGGAGGCTGAGGCAGGAGAACGGTGTGAACCCGGAAGGCAGAGCTTGCAGTGAGCTGACATCGTGCCACTGCACTCCAGCCTGGGTGACAGAGCGAGTCTCCGTCTCAAAAAAAAAAGACAAAGAAAGAAAGATACAGATCCCAAACTATTATTCTTAATATTTCTTCTAAAATGTTCATCATTTTGAGGATTAAGATTTCTTAATGCATCCATACAAACACACATGCATATATTCATACAAATAACTATAGTCATTTTATCAATGTTTTATTCTGACTTTTATTTATTTAAAAATATTAAATGTATTTTATAAATGAAGAATGCATGTGTGTATAATTTATTTATTTATATTTTTACTTTGAGACAGAGTCTTGCTCTTTCGCCCAGGATGGAGTGCAGTGGCATGATCTCCGGGGTTCATGCCGTTATCCTCTCTCAGCCTCCCGAGTAGCTGGGACTACAGGCGCCTGCCACCAAGCCCGGCTAATTTTTTTGTATTTTTAGTAGAGACGGGGTTTCACTGTGTTAGCCAGGATGATCTCCATCTCCTGACCTCCTGATCCACCCGCCTCGGCCTCCAAAAGTGCTGGGATTACAGGCGAGAGCCACTGCTCTGGGCTTCATTTAAGTATATTTATATAGGAATGTCTGAAATACTGCCACCTAATGTTTAGCAATTATTTTCATTTCTGAGCAGTAGAATTTGAGTGATTTTTATTACTTTTGATTCTGCAATGTGATGTATTCTTTAATTTTTTCATAATGTCTTTCGTATTTATTAAAAGGTTAATTAAATCATCCTAAGAATATTTTATGCATATTTTTGTTAAAATGGAATGTTTAATACTCAAAATTCTCCATTTACTAAATCCTTCTCAGTCAATGCTTCAGGCTTACCTTTTCTGCATTTACTAATAATAAATTTAATTTCAATGTTATATAATAGAAGAACATAAAGTATCTATTTTAAATTTTACCTCCACAAACATCTTTAACCAGAAAATGAAATAAGCATTTAAAATATCAAATAAAATACTAGTTTTCAGGTCTGTTGCTTTGAAAATGTGCTTCCTCGTTGAGCAGTATCTGAATTTTTATTACTATACCAGGGTATAGATGAAATATCTAACTAGTATATTTTTAAATTAAAACTGCAAAAAATATATACAGAATTCAGTAGTGCATATTCAGTATGTAAAACATTTTGCCTATTACATTCTTCACGTTGATGGTAGTTATGGCTAGAGTTTGTAGATACTTGGTTTCATTAGCTTTTAGAGTTGCTTAGGTTAAATATGCTATAATATACCAGTCCCTGTTGGCTTTGAACTACTTGAAATTCTAAGAAGTGGAGTAACATAGTACAAACCTATAGAAAATATGATAAATGTACCACGAATGACACAAAATATTTTCTGCATGTCACATAAGGAGTCATTCTCTATTTTGTCAATTTCCTTACTTATTTTGTCTATTTTGTCTATTTTGTCAATTTCCTTCAAAAGTTCCCGGCCAGGCGCAGTGGCTCAGGCGGGCGCACACCTGTAATCCCAGCACTTTGGAAGGCCAAGGCAGGTGGATCACAGGGTCAGGAGGTCGAGACCATCCTGGCCATCCTGGCTAACACGGTGAAACCCCGTCTCTACTAAAAATACAAAAAATTTGCCAGGCGTGGGGGCGCCCACCTGTAGTCCCAGCTACTTGGGAGGCTGAGCCAGGAGGATGGTGTGAACCCAGAAGGTGGAGTTTGCAGTGGCCGAGATCCCACCACTGCACTCCAGCCTGGGCTACAGAGCGAGACTCCGTCTCAAAAAAAAAAAAGTTCCGAATGCACCAATCAATCAAGAATTTCACCCTCAACAGTGAAAAAAAAAATGTGAAAGCAGTCCAGTTTTAGTCACTGTAAATCACAATTTCAATTCCACCCCATCCAAAGAAAGCTGTGTACGTCCTTCTCATTCCAAATACATACAGGCCATGAGTTAATAATCTTTCATTCTTCTAAAACACCAACAGATTTGCTTTTTTACTTTCATTTGTAGTTTATAGTACTCATGATTAAATTGATCCAAATGTATTTGAGGTATATATCTAAATATATATATATATGGATCAAAGGTCAATGCTATTGTCTATGCATTAGCCACTCCCATTTATGAGAATTTTCTAAACTTGTTGCTATATATCTCTTAAATGGTGTCAGTTGGCCACACTTCTTTCCTGAGAAACAACTGAGAAGCTGACAATGAAAATGAAGCTCTCTGCATTCCTGTTAGGCATACTGCACACATCTTAGGCTCTCTGCATGCCTCTTAGGCACTTACACTTACATACATTTGTATCTCATTACATAGTGATACAGTCCTAAAATAAATAATGAGTTATTTTCTAGACAAATTTGATCAGGCTTTTGATAACAAATTAAAATTATGCCACCAGATGCCTATACTTTGACTTATAAAATGTGTTATGTTCTGCATGGGCAAACAGAAAGTGTAGAAACGGCTACCTGGTAAAATTACCTAAATCCACAATGCCACTGGACAACATTGAACTAGATATTTAAATAAGTGAAAGTAATCAAGTATTTGAGTTCACTGATAAAATTATACTTGGAATCTTACCTCATTCCCAGATTAATATATACAATGTATGTCAAATGTCATTGCTATGGGAATGCAAACTGTTACACATGAGGTTAAATTTTTATAAAGAATTTTTTTTTCCTCTAGAACTGACCTTGAGAAACTTGATATCCTCTGTTTACAGCATGTCTTAAGAAAATGTCAACCCAATGTCAAAGGATAATTAATTTTTTAAAGAAAAGAAAAATAATGGTTCTCCTACAAATGTAAAGTGGATATATGTTCATGATTTTATTTAACTGATTAATAAATAAGAGTGCCACAGGATGTTTTGACTGGTTCAAAGGAGAATACAAAGAGCAGAGAATATATAGGCAGACATTCATGCTGAAATGAATTTGCTTAATAAAGGCAAAATTAGCCAATATCCATAGGGTGACGGTCAAATATATCTACAGTGGATAATTTGCATTTTCATGGACAAGAGTTATTTGCAATTTACACAGTTGTGAAATAGGTAAAACAAACAAAAAGTGAAAGGTTCAGAAACCCCATACAATCAGCTAAACTAACATTTAGTTTTCCATTGAAAATATTTAGTAATTTTTTGAGACCATTTCAAAGTTTTTCTTAATTTTTCTCTGCTCTAAAAAAGTCTATAAATTATTTCCAATGAACATTAGAGCTTTTTCTTTGTTGAATTAGTATTTTGAAAAATTTATGGAAGGAGACAACATAAAAGCAGTCGCCAAGTTTATCCATTAAGTCAGTACGATTACAAATTCCAATTGAGAAATATTTTTAAGTATATTTTTCTTTCCAAGACAAATAGACATTAAACAGTCCTAGTATTCATATCCTTTATGTTACATATATATGTATGTGTAAGTATATGTATACCTACATGTATATAAAAAGACACAAACTCACATAGTTATTTCAGAGAATTATTTATGCAAATGTGTTGGATTTTCTTTTTGTGAAGCTATGTTATCAAGAAGTTATTCTTAGTTTTACAGAAAATAAAACAGCTCTAGCTCTTGGAATCATAAGATAAATATCTGTTTATAAATATCAGTATTTTCTAATACTTCTAATGTACTCTTTTGGAGGTAATGGTATATGAAACCCTATAAGAGCAATTCTACTTCATTAATTCGGAAGAAACACAAGTTTTTAAGACCCAGTGTATGCCAACAATTGACAAAGTCATTAAGGTAGACAAAGATGGGTAGAGCCTGGGCTTTGGCTATGAATGTTAGAAAATGAATCACTGAAAGTAAAACATGTTTAAAAGATTAAAATAACAAAAAACGGTTTGAAATTGATTTCAGTTATTGGCCATCAATTGGTTAGAAAGAGTAATTAAGAATGAGTCAAAGCTTTTTTCTCTTCATTTAGGCCAAATATGTCATAAAAATAGTCAGTTTTAGATTATTATAAGTCGATTATGTCAAAATGGTTGATGAGATGTCATTGAAATTAATCTTTAGCTCGTAATGCTATCATTTGAGTTTTAATTAATATTGGGGCCAAAATGTTCATTAGATACTGTTTTTAATGACCAGTTTTTATGCAAATGATTTATATAAGGCAGAACTTCAATGTTTGGTAGCTGTTTGATTTTTAGGACATTATATGTTGAAATGTACACTGATTATCCTAAAGTTGTAAATATTTAAGAAACTTTTCAGCAAAAAGTCTAAAATATATATTTATATTACTTCCAAAACAGAAAATTTAAATTGATTCCCTAGTCAAAGAAACTGTTTGTAAATAAAATGTAACAAACTATATATTCCTTGGCCCCCAGACATTTTAAAGTGACTTTTCCTTTTTATATACATGTTCTAATATTATAAACAGTGAGCTCAGAAATATCCTAATTTGTCTTTTGTATATTTTCAGCAGATTGTGCTGCTTCAAATTCTATTATTTTACTCCAATTCTTTTGTTTACATATTGCTGTTTTTGCTAGTGTTTTTCATATTTTAAAATACATTACTATATTGTATATAGTAATATTGTGTTTCTATTTCTCTTTCTTCATGTTTTATTTTGTTCCATAACCTTTGGTTTGTCCTTTTTATTCCATATTCCCATTTGTAGATGTAGTTTTCAAAGGTGATTTTCTTATTTACACAAACATAAGACTTTTGGGCCAGGTGTGGTGGCTCACGCCTGTAATCCCAGCACTGTGGGATGCAGAGACGGGCAGATCACGAGATCAGGAGATTGAGACCATCCTGGCTAACATGGTGAAACCCCATCTCTACTAAAAATACAAAGAAAAATTAGCTGGGCGTGGTGGTGGGCGCCTGTAGTTCCAGCTACTAGGGAGGCTGATGCAGGAGAATGGTGTGAACCCAGGAAGCGGAGCTTGCAGTGAGCCAAGATCACGCCATTGCACTCCAGCCTGGGCAACAAAGCGAGACTCCGTCTCAAAAAACAAAACAAAACAAAAAAAACACTTTTGAACCAAAATATTCTGAATGAGATCAAAGTCAAAGCTCAAACATTTCTTAAAAATGAGGTTTTTCTGAGTTGGGAACCAGAGTCATCTATTGCCTGATGCAATAGGCATTGAGAATAGAACTTGTGATAACTCTCTGTGCATTAACAATAGAAAAAATGGGATAAGATAGAGGCAAGGAATATACATTCACGGAGCAAGAAGAAACACTGAGGGACTAATAGAAATTGGGCTTATTAAAATAAACTTACCAAGTTATGGTACCAATTCTGCTTTTTTTGTTCAGTCTATAATAGAGTTCTTAATGCTTTCAATTTTTTTCTTATAATAGTTTTCCTAAATATATTTTATTTATTTGTTTGTTTGTTTGTTTGTTTGTTACATGGTGTCTCACTTCATCGCCCAGGCTGGAGTGCAGTGGCGTGATCTCGGCCTACTGCAACCTCCGCCTTGTGGGTTCAAGCAATTCTCCTGTCTCACCCTCCTGAGTAGCTGGGACTACAGGTGCCCGCCACCACACCTGGCTAATTTTTATATTTTTAGTAGAGACGGTGTTTCACCTTGTTGGTCAGGCTGGTCTCAAACTCCTGACCTCAGGTGATCCACCCGCTTCGGCCTTCCAAAGTGATGGTATTACAGGTGTGAGCCACTGCGCCCGGCCCTAAATCTATTATTTAAAAATCCACCTGTACAATTGGTATTCACAGAAATCTCCCATATATGTTATTATTTTATGCTCATAACTCTCTGTGCCAAGTATAGATACATTTTTGATGTGGAAAATTAGATCACAGAGATAAAGTGACTTTCCCAAGGTCAGTGCAGAAAGGGAAAGGTGAAAATTTGAAATTGTACCTGAAGAGTAAGAGAAAAGGGGTTAAGGAGTTACTCATAGATCTTTGTGCCTCGGAGGTCCTTACTGAGAGTTTTAATCCAAATGGTTTGGTAAATTTGGGGCGACAGGTATAACATGGCTTATGTGATGCTTAGAGTGTTTTGGAACCATCAAGATCTTTGCAATGACATCACAGATAACAACCCCATCATCTTGTAAAACATGGACATGTTGGGAAATAATGTTTTAGTTCAGTCATTGAACTGACCCAAACTTCTGTGTTCATATTTTTATAGACCTCATGATTGTTAAGGTATAAAGGAGCATCAGAAGTTTTGTTTTTGTTTTAATTACAAAGGAGTTAGGATATTCCTAACATCCAAAGCGAATTAAAATAATTCACTTTGATGTGAGAAAGAGCTTATTGTCTTAGGGGCACTGGTGAGGTGAATTCACAACTATGGGTTGTTTTAATTGAATTACATCCTCAGAGCTTTAGTTTTGAGCTCTGAATCTACAGTCTGTATTTTGCAAGTAATCAATGGTATTTATTTAAGTGCTCTTGCTAAAGATAATGTGAATAGAGAAATCTGCTTATTTCTAGCATAAAATTGTTTATTAAGCAAAATAATAGAGCACTACAAATTAACTAGTAAAAAATTGAAATCTTTGACTTTCACACCTTCATTTGATATTTACTGAATATTTTGGGGACTAGCTTATATGTAATTTAGCTCAACTTTTGTTTAAAATAGGAAACTGAACTTTGAAAATAAGTACTTTTAAAAATATTTTAGAATGCAAGATAGTTTTCATGGAAACTTTCATGGAATCATATTCTTTATATTTTAGAATGAAGGTATGTTCCTACTTGGTACTTAATCAAGGAAATACCTAAATCAAGAACCATTCCAAATGGCTGTTTATTAAGTGTGATGGTTTACTAATGTCAACAAAAGTGAAAAAAATTATATTGAAGTATAAATTATAAATAGTAATCTTGTTTAACATATTTATAAATATATTTTTGTACATATTTGTATTTTGTACCTATTTATATAAAAAACAAATATTATTATCTTTTGTACAAATATTTTTAAGATCTGGCACTTTTTTAGCACCCCAGAAAAATATTTTTCAGGCTCTCAGCTGATGCTGAGAAAAGAAGTCACTCTCACATGTTACCATAGATTAATATTGCCTATCTTTGTCTTCATATAAATGGAAGCATACGGTATTTATTTTTTTCTGGCTTATTTCACTCAAAATTACATTTGTGAAACCTATTTATGTTATGGACCAGTGACTCATTCCTTTGTGTTTTGTGTAGCACCCTGTTGAATAAATACGGAGCTTTCCAATCCATTCTATCCTGATGAACATCCAGGTGTTTCTGTTGAAACTGCTGGTCATAAATTATGTGTTTAAATGTAGTAGATAATGATCATTATTTTTTCAAAATGGTTGTATCAACTTAATAACTCATTCAAATATGTGAAGACCCCCTAACAATCTAAAAAGATGGACCTCCAATTTCAAATAATAAAAAGATTAAGTACTTGAACAGGCAGTATATGCACATTTTTAAAAATAAAAGATTGAGTTAAATTTTGAAAAATGTAGGCCAGGCGTGGTGGCTCAGGCCTGTAATCCCAGCACTTTGGGAGGCCGAGGCGAGTGGATCACGAGGTCAGGGATCGATACCATCCTGGCTAACACTGTGAAACCCCGTCTCTACTAAAAATATAAAAACTTAGCTGGGCATGGTGGCGGGCACTTGTAGTCCCAGCTACCTGGGAGGCTGAGGCAGGAGAATGGCATGAACCCGCGAGGCAGAGCTTGCAGTGAGCCGAGATTGCGCCATTGCACTCCAGCCTGGGCAACAGAGTGAGACTCTGTCTCAAAAAAAAAAAAAAGGAAAAGAAAAATGTAAGTAAGAATCTCATTTGAGTTACATGTGTGAAAATATTTCTTTTACATTATTATATAACACAGATTTTGGATATGACAAGTGCTGAACTGAGGCTTTTCACTTGATATGCATTACAAATTAGAATTTTTCACTCACAAAACATGCTTATGACAATTTTATATGTGAACAGAATTGTAAAAATTGCGAGTTATTGAATAAAATGTTTAAAGTACCTCATAGGATGAGGAAAAAGTGGAAGAGTTAAAAGGATACAAAGCGTAAAAGATAGAGAATAAGAGTTCAAATAAAATCCAATGAAAAGGCACCATCTTGTGTAACTCCGTAGTTAATTGTGCATGTGTGCTATTTTTCATGACTTGGAGCACGTTATTTTTGGCCAAGAGTTTCCATTCTATCTATGGATATGCCAAAAATTTCCTATTTTAGATCTTCTAGTCTCTAACTCTCAAGATAAAAAATAAAAATCATTAAAACCTCTGACTCTGATATTGAATGCCTGCATAAAAATCTCCTCCCATCACCGTGCAACAGATGACTTGCTCGTACACCTTTTTCACTACCACTCCCCATCAAGGGTTTTCTCCTTCGAGACTACAGTAATTCTCTTTGTATTTCATATTATGTGCAAACTTTACTTTCAAAGAGTTACCTATATTAATGTATTTACATCATTCACTTAATATATTTTCTCTATCAGTAAAATTGGTTTAGATATCTTGGATTAGGACAGAACACATCGCAATTTTTCTCACCTTTATGATCAGTTTTTTTTTTTTTAAGTTGGACCGTTTTTCAGTTGGTGACTGTCAGAAATGAATTAAAGTTGTTAAGAGAAGAATAGGTAAGAGTAAAGAGAAGGGTGTCCTTACGTATCAACTTTGTTTATTTAGTTTTTTCAAGTTCAACAAGACCCTCCTCTCCCTTCAAGGAAGATGATTCCTAGGCATGTTTGTTATTTCTATCAAAACAGCTGAGGTTTTCTTTTTTTTTCATTCATATTGTTAAAACACCAATTGTGGAGCGAAAAATGCTTCAGCTGGGACTGTCCTCTGACAGGCCGTGCGACGAGGTCAGGCCCGCGCCCGCCAAGCCCTAGGGCCGCTGCCGCCTACGGCCATGGAGGACGAGCAGCCCGACAGCCTGGAGGGCTCGGCGCCGGTCCGGGAGGGCCTCTTCGCCGATCCCGAGAGGCACCGGCTGCGCTTCCTGATGGCTTGGAACGGCGCGGAGGGCAAGTCCGCTGTGACTTGTCACGACCGCAACCGCGCAGCAGCGGCAGCGGCACGAGGGGGCCCGGCTGGGGCTCGAGCCCAAGCCCGAGGCCGCCGTGTCCCCGCCCAGGTGGGCCGGCCGGCTCTCGGCCGCGGAGTTCCGCGGCGCGCGCCGGCAGCTAGCGGCGCTGTGGCCGCCTCTGGAACGCTGCTTCCTGCGGCTGCCGCCGGAGCTGAACATGCGAGGCGGGGCCTGGGGTCTAGGGCTCGGGCTGTGGGCGCTGCTCTGGCCGGCGCCCGCGGGCCCCTGCGAGGAGGCGCTGCAAGAGCTTTGCGGGCAGCTGGAGCGCTACCTGGGCGCGGAGGTCCACGGCTGCGGCGGCGCCACCGTGCGCGACGCGCTCTTCCCGGCTAAGGGCCGCGCGGCCGACTGCGAGAGCCCGCGCGAGTTCCGGGAGCGGGGCTTGCGCGCGTGATGGGTCGAGGCGGACGCGCGGCTGCGTCAGGTAAGCGAGTCCGGGCCGCCGGCGTGAGTCCGGGCCGCCGGCGCGAGTCCGGGCTTGGGTTACCTGGGACCCTGTGGGAGGCTCCCCCGGCGCCGAGAGCCCTGGCTGACGGGTGACGGGAGGCGCCGGCGGGCGGAGAAGGCCAAGGGTTCCCCGGTGCCCTCACCTGCGCGGGACCGCTGCGGGAAACCGGGGGGTGGGGGGAGCTCCGGGAGGGCCTGCAGAGAGGACAAGCGAAGTTAGAGCCTAGTGTACTTGCAGCTGGGAGCTGGGCTAGGCCCCCCAACCTTTGCCCTGAAGATGCAGGCAGAGCAGGATGTTGTAACGGGAAATGCCAGAAATACTGCAAGCAAAACTCAAAACAACCCATCCATGTAGGAAAGAATAACACGGACTACATGTAAACAATTCCAAATCTGTGTATGAGGAGACGTCGCAAGTGGGATAAAATGGTTTAAAGGAAGAAATGGCTTTTAGGAGATAGGGTGTTTTGTTTTAAGTAATACAGACTTGGTCAAATGGAAAGCCGGTAGAAAGTGAACTTTATTCATGAGTTTAGAATAACCGCATTAGTGCCCTTTTAAGCTGGAAAGAGGTAGTTTGAGAGAGGAATTATTTGAGTGGTAAACTTACTGAACCTAAGGGGACGGGGAAGTACATGTTCATAGAAGGGTTTAGGAGAAAATATGCCTTCTAAATCCACACTCACGGTTTACTAAGGAGAGCTAGGCTGGAGTCTCAGCTCACTGCTCTTATTAACCTGAATGATATTTTTCTGTGCATTCTTTTGAGGAAGGGGAGGTGAAAAGAATTCAGCCTAAGCTAAATATAGAATAAGCTTTCTAAATTAAAATGGTTTTATAAAAGGAGCTTGTTAGTGGGGTCATTTTTGTACTGTGAGCTTTATGTGTAAATGTGTACACACCCACTTAACGTGTTGATTTCACTTTAGAATATGAGGAAACCACAGGGGAGTTTCAGGCCAGTCAGCTTTTGAGCTTCATTTTCACCTTAGGATATGAGGAACCCACAGGGGAGTTTCAAAAATGGTATCATTTTGTATCAGACTTGTTTTTTAAACACTTGGTTTCTCACAGAGATAGGTGGTTTCTCCTTAAAATTGAACATTTATATGATGTATTTTACTGTAGTTACTATCAGAAAAGTTAGTTTTCCCAAATTTCAGTTCACTCTGGGGTCCTATAGCATGAATGTCGTTCATTCTGTTGAGCTAGCTGTTCACATTAGTGTAGTTCACATGTTTATCTGGAACTCAAAAATGAGGGGTTGAGGGGGAAGCTAAAATTCAAAACATGTCCAAATATAAAATTTTAATATTTACTTTATATTTGGAATAGAAAAGCAATTGATTCTAGAATTAGACCAATTGCTAGCATTGCTAGGATATATAAAATGAAGCTGAATATTTTAACTCTGGAATTTTTCTGAATAGTTTGAGAAATAAGGCTGAAATGTATCACTTGCCTTAAGTTTACTTTTGCGTGTGTGTTTTAATATTGTTCAGTGAGGCTTTCACTTAAAAAAAAAAAATAATATTATTACCTGGATAAAAAATACAGCTGAAAGTAGATCACTTTATCCTTAAGCAGAAGGATGGAAATAGAAGAATTTAAGAATGTATTGGTTGAAAAACATCTATATTATTTGATTTTATTTCTCTTGTGGGAGTAAAATAATTTCCAACCAAATCAGTCCACCTAGATTACATACACTGTTCAGTTTGTTTTCTGCCTTGCAGCACAAGCAATAACCAGCAGAGACTGGAACCATAGCTGAGGCTCTGTAAATGAGTTGACTGCTAAGGACTTCATGGGAATATTAACCTGGGGCATTAAGAGAATCAACATGCTAAAGTACTTGGAGACAGCTCTGTGATGTTTTATGAGGTTTTTGTGTGTGTGTGTGTGTGTGTGTTTTTTTTTTTTTGAGACGGAGTCTTGCACTGTCGCCCAGGCTGGAGTGCAGTGGTGCCATCTCGGCTCACTGCAAGCTCCGTCCCCTGGGTTCACGCCATTCTCCTGCCTCAGCTTCCCCGGTAGCTGGGACTGCAGGCCCCTGCAACCACACCCGGCTATTTTTTTGTATTGTTAGTATACACAGGGTTTCACTGTGTTAGCCAGGATGGTCTCGTTCTCCTGACCTCGTGATCCGCCTGCTGTGGCCTCCCAAAGTGCTGGGGTTACAGGCGTGAGCCACCACGCCTGGCCCTTATGAGCTTTTAAAAAGGAATACAGCCTCACAAAACCTTTACAGTCAGAAAAGTCAAATGAAAAAATATCCACAATCTCAAGTGTTCTTTTGAGTCCTTTTCGCTGCATACTTAGTGCATAGTTGAGATTAAATTTTGTACTCTGCCTCTCCATTTAATTATAAAAGTCTCTTTTTTTTTTTGAAACGGAGTTTCGTTCTTGTTGCCCAGGCTGGAGTGCAATGGCACTATCTCGGCTCACCGCAACCTCCGCCTCCCGGGTTCCAGCGATTCTGCTGCCTCAGCCTCCCCAGTAGCTGGGATTACAGGCATGCGCCACCACGCCCAACTAATTTTGTATTTTTAGTACAGACAGGGTTTCTCCATGTTGGTCAGGCTGGTCTCGAAGTCCTGACCTCAAGCGATCCACCCGCCTCGGCCTCCCAAAGTGCTGGAATTACAGGCGTGAGCCACGGTGCCTGGCCAAAAGTCTCCATATTATTAAACAATCTTCAGAAGCACAGTGCTGAATGACTATAGTAATAATATTCTGCCATGGATATATCATAATTTATGTAACAATTCTTGTTTTATTGGACATTTTTGATGGAGGATGATAACATTTTCATATTTAATCAATATTTTAAATTGATGTATTGAAAGTTGAGAACATGAAGGGTTCTTTTGTTTAGTTTTGTTTGTTGGGTATGTATTACACTGTCCTGACTTGAGCTTTATTCACATTTGCTCTCTAGGTTATTCAAGGACACGGAAAAGCCAACACCATGGTGGCATTAATGAAAGTTTACCAAGAGGAAGATGAAGCGTACCAGGAATTGGTTACCGTGGCAACCGTGTTCTTCCAGTACTTATTGCGGCCATTTAGGGCTATGCGAGAAGTTGCAACTTTATGTAAGCTTGATATTTTGGTATTTTTTTTAATTTTTATTTTATCACATTTACTATTTGTCATATATTATTTCTTTATTTACACTTAATGTTCGATCTCTGTACTTTGTTTGGGTTTACTCTTATGTTTATTTACTTATTTATTGATAGAGATGAGGTTTTGCCATGTTGCTCAAGCTGGTCTCTAACTCCTGAGCTCAAGCAGTCTGCCCACCTCGGCCTCCCAAAGCGTAGCATTACAGGTGAAGCCACTATGCCTAGTTCACCCTTATGTTTAAATATTGAATTTATATTTAAAATTGATAGAAAATGAAGACATTTACATAGGTCAGCTTGATAGCTTAAGATTCCTACAAATTTTAAAGAGTTAAATGTTTTTTCTGGCGATGAATTTTTTTTTTTTTTTTTTTTTGAGATAGGGTCTCTTTTTGTCAGCCAGGTTAGAGTGCAGTGGCACAATCTTGGCTCACTGCAACCTCCTCCAGGTTCAAGTGACTCTTCTGCCTCAGCCTCCTGAGTAGCTGGGATTACAGGTGTGCACCACCACGCCCTGCTAATTTTTGTATTTTTAGTAGAGACGGGGTTTCACCATGTCGGCCAGACTGGCCTCGAACTCCTGACCTCAAGTGAGCCACCCGTCTCAGCCTCCCAAAGTGCTGGGATTACAAGCGTGAGCCACTGCGCCCAGCCTGATGAATTGTTTTTGATGTGATGTTTATTTGCTTCAGCTGTTTTCCTATAAGGACTCATGCAGATTTCTTAAAATAGGATGAAAATTTAAATAGCAGGACCCTAGATTGTAATTCAGTAACTTAAATTTTAGTAAATACAGTTATTGCTCTTGCTTCATTGAGCCATCAAACAACTTTGTGACACCATTCAGAAAAGGCATTCTTATTCCAGTGTTACAAATGAATCTAGAGTCCAGAGTTGTTAAATAGCTTGCCTTGGGTCTCAACAACGGGAATCAGAAGACACCTAAGAGATCTCTTGATTTCTGCCCCCTGCACTGGGCCATCTTTCCACATATAATCTCATGACCCCTGCCAGATGATTGTACTATAAAAATAGTGTCACATTTAGGTGAAACTCATGCCACTCTAACCTGTGGATAAAGTTGTTCTGTTCATTATTTTGAAAGTCTATTATTTGGAGAGTCTACTTCTTGCATATATTTTGCTTTCTTCTTCTTTTTTTTTTTTTTTTTTTGACATTGAGTTTCGCTCTTGTTGCCCAGGCTGGAGTGCAATGGCATGATCTCAGCTCACTGCAACCTCCGCCTCCTGGATTCAAGCGATTATCCTGCCTCAGCCTCCTGAGTAGCTGGGATTACAGGCATGTGCCACCATGCCCGGCCCGGCTGATTTTGTATTTTTTTAGTAGAGACGGGGTTTCTTCATGTTGGTCAGGCTGGTCTCGAGCTCCTGACCTCAGGTGATCTGCCCGCCTCAGGCTCCCAAAGTGCTGGGATTACAGGCATGAGCCACCGCACCCGGTCTGTATTTTTCCTTTCTTTAAGTAACAGCTGTTTTAAGATACCATTCACAGATTTTATGTATATACGTATATATATATAAAACACATATACGTATATATGTATATATATAAAACACATATACGTATATACGTATATATATAAAATACATATACATATATACGTATATATAAAATACATATACGTATATACGTATATATAAAATACATATACGTATATATGTATATATATAAAATACATATACGTATATATGTATATATATAAAATACATATACTATATATGTATATATATAAAATACATATACGTATATATGTATATATATAAAATACATATATACGTATATATGTATATATATAAAATATATATAAAAAGATGTACAATTCAGTGATTTTTAGTATATTGAAAGTTGCACAATGATCATTACTATGTAATCTCAGGACATTTTCACCCCCAAAAGAAACTCTGTACCCATTAGTCACTCCCAACCCTGGGCAACCACCAGTCTGCTTTCTGTCTCTGTGGATTTCCCTGCTCTGGACATAGCAACAGCATTATTCAATATGTGGTCCTTTCACTCAGCACAGTGTTTGCAAGGCTAATCCATGTTGTAGCAAATATCAGGATTTCATTTCTTTTTATTGCTCAGTAATATTCATTGTATGAATATATTGCATTTTATTCATCAGTTGATGGACATTTGGGTTGTTTCCACTTTCTGGCTATCATGAATAATTCTGCTTTGAATGTTTGTAAGTTTCTGTGTAGACATATGTTTTCATTGCTCTTGTGTACGTACTGAGAAGTAGGATTGCTGGGTCCTATGATTACTCAATGTTTAACCTTTTGAAAGACTGCCAGATGGTTTTCCAAAGTGGGTGCACCATTTTATACTCCCAAAAGCAGTAAATGAGGGTTCCAATTTGTCTACATTATCACCAACACTTGTAATTGTGTGTCTCTTTGGTTACAGCCATCCTAGTGGGTGTGAAGTGGTATCTTATTATGGTTTTGATTTGTAATTCCTTGTCAGCTAACTTGTACATATTTCTTATGCTTTGTAGAAGAAAAATTGCATATTGGATGACATAGCAGTACATGTCTTAGTTCAGGCTGTTATAATAAAGTACCGTAGATTAGGGGCTTATAAACAACAAAACTTTTTTTCTCACAGTTCTGGAGGCTGGTTAGTCTAAGATCAAGGTGCTGGCAGATCCAGTGTCTTGTGATGGCCAGTTTTTTAATTTGTAGATGACTGTCTTGCTGTGTCTTCACATGGTGAAGAGCAGAGAGAGAGATCCTGTGTCTCCTCTTCTTTTTATAAGGGCATTCATCCCATTCTTGAGGGTTCCACCCTCATGACCTAATTACCTCCCAAAGGCCCCATCTTCAAATACCATCACACTGGGGATTTAGGCTTCAACATACGCATTTTGGGGGGATCCAAACATTCAGTCCAATACCAGTACATGTTATAAGCATGAATATACAGATACTGTCTTTCAGGTGATTATATTACATATCCCTGAAAGAAATGATAACAACAGCTAACACTTAAGTGCTGTGTTCCAGGCCCTATGCTGAGTGCTTGACAACACAGATGACTCATTTAAACAATTGTGTATTATTATTAATAGAGAGAAGCATAAGTTGACAACATTCCTCTCTAGAAAAAGTTATTCTAGGCATATGAAGTGAAAGTAGGTTTTTTTCCCCCCCTTTATGCCCCAGAGTGTCCTTTTGTCTTCCAGGTGGTGCTCAGCTTAGAGCCTTATTCATATGCAGTAAGGGACTGCTGAATGAATGAAAATTTAATTGAGTAGTAGTGTAGTTAAATTAATCCATGTGACCGATTTCCTTTCAATTTCCTAATGGTTCTATATAACTATTAGCTTTTACTAAGATAATTTTCCCTTCTGTCTGTAGAAGTCCTTGGATGAGGATGACCTAGGTCCTAGAAGGGTAGTTGCCCTGGAGAAAGAAGCTGAGGAATGGACCAGATGGGCTGAAGCAGCTGTCGTCTCTATTCAAGATATCACAGTGAATTATTTTAAGGAGACAGTAAAAGCATTAGCAGGTGATAATCTAAAAAATGCTATATGCAGATACGTGTAATTGATTGTCATTTTATTCAAATACCATTTGAGTCCCTCTTAACGCACTAGGCACTGTGTTTTCTAAGTGGCGAGATTTCAGTGTCAAGCATTAAGAGACATTGTACAGTCTGGTGAAGAGAGAGAAATCTTAATTATCTATTCACTGAAGCACATGGAAAATGGCAGTGACAATAAATGGCACAAAGAAGAGAGACATGGGGCTCTGAGGGTCTGTGAGAGAGAAATTGGGCTTGATCAGGGTGGTCACTGAAGGCCTCTGAGAAGTGGCGCTTGCCCCAATATCTGAAGGGTAAATGGAAGTTGAGAGAATAGAAAAAGTGAGGAGTGTTCCAGGCAGAAGGAATAGCACTGGCAAAGGTCCCCTGGCTTGAGGGAAGTTGGCAAATAGGAGCTTACAGAAAACCTGCGGGGCTGGATCGCAGAGAGTGCAGGACAATGTGGTATGAGGGAAAATGCTGGCAAGACAGGCAGGGATCAGACTGTGCAGGGGCTTGTGGGCTGGGTGAAGGACTTTTTTTCAGTCTTAAATAATTTTTGATAAAAACACCAAGTAGGACACAACTTAATGTCTGTCAGTTTGTTAAGTTATGGTACATTCATGAAAGAGAAAACTACATAGCTATTAAGCATGATTCTTGATTTTTTTTTTATGAGTGGCAAGAGTTTCTGATATATTGTGCAGAATCAACAAGATATAAAGCAGAATGATGATCCTGGTTTTTTGGTCAAACTATCCATATGAGCCTGTCTGTCTAGCTAGACATAGAAACGATATGGAAGCAAGTGTGCCAAAATATAAGAAGCAGTTGCCTCAACTAGGTGAGATCATGACTTCTTATTGTCCTTTTAAAAATTGAGTACCTAAAATTTTATATTAATGACCACGTATTATTTTTATAATAATAAAAAAGTTAATAAAACAAAATTTCTTTTAAAAAAGATGTTCTGTAGGTAGTATGGAGGCAATAAAAAAAGGATTAGTTCATGATCAATGTTTCCCTTTTTAATGAGGTGTAATTATATTTTATCTTTATAATCCAACAGGAATGCAGAAAGAAATGGAACAGGATGTGAAGAGATTTGGCCAGGCTGCCTGGGCCACAGCAATTCCCAGGTTGGAAAAACTTAAGCTAATGCTAGCTCAGGAGACTCTGCAACTCATGAGAGCGAAAGAGTTGTTTAAATCACAAAAGAGCTGAAATTCAGGGAAAGGTAAGACAAAGATAAATATAACTTTGTTTTAAAAATACACTTTTATTTTTTTTTATTTTTTATTTATTTTTTGAGACGGAGTCTCGCTCTTTCGCCTAGGCAGGACTGCAGTGGTGCAATCTCGGCTCATTGCAAGCTCCGCCTCCCGGGTTCACACCATTCTCCTGCCTCAGCCTCCCGAATAGCTGGGACTACAGGCACCCGCCACCATGCCCGGCTAATTTTTTGTATTTTTAGCAGAGACGGGGTTTCACCATGTTAGCCAGGATGGTCTCGATCTCCTGACCTCATGATCCGCCCACCTCGGCCTCCCAAAGTGCTGGGATTACAGGCGTGAGCCACCGCGCCCAGCCCCACTTTTATGTTTTAAAAATTTTGTATAAATAAAGGATACAAGTGCAGTTTTGTTCCATGGATATATTGTGTAGTGGTGAAGTTTTCACTTTTAGCGTAATCATCACCTATATAATGTAATTGTACCCATTAAATATTTCTCATCCCCCGTCCCACCCACTTACTCTTCTGAGTCTCCAGTGTCTATTATTCCACACTGTCTGTGTATACACACTACTTAGCTCCCATTTATAAGTGGGACCATGTGGTAAAGCACACTTTTATTTTTAGATAGCACTTTTCTTTCCAGGCATCATTAAGGAGCTTCTTTTCTTCACTTATTCCAACACCATCTTCTATGGAAGGTTAGACATAAAGTTTTCCTTTGGTTAAGATGTTTCAAAATACCATATTGTAGGATTCACTTTATAGTAACACTGAGCCCAGTATTGAAGTGGGTACTGTACTTGAAAATCAATCCAGCAATGTTTTCAGTACAGCTTTAAAATAATCAAAGAGATACTTCACTGAAGGATCATAGACACTTTTTTCCTATAATCTTATGACTTTAAAGCAGAAAACACTGTAAACACCTGTCTTAGTTGGCTAAGGCTGCTATAACAAGATTAAATATCACAGATTGGGTGACTTAAACAACGGACATGTATTTCTCACAGTTCTGGAGGCTGGGAAGTCCAACATCAAGGTGCCTGCAGATTCACTGCCCGGTGAGGATCCTCTTCCTGTCTGGTAGACAGCTGCCTTCTTAACTGAGTGCTCATATAGCCTTTTTTCTGTGTGTATGTTTAGAGAGAAAGAAAGTGATCCCTGTCTTTCTCTTCTAATAAGGGCACTAATCCCATGATGGGGGTGCTATCCTTTTGACATAATCTGAATCTAATTACTTCCAAAGGACTCACCTCCAAATAACATCACATTGGGAGTTAGAGTGTCAACATATGATTTTGGGGGGACACCAATAGGCAATACATAATAATACCTCATTGCCATTTATGTTTCTCAAAACCTAAATGTTTTTCTGTGTTTCAAGGATGAGATAAAGTATTAGCATCACTAGATGAAATGAAAAAGTGTTTCTTTCCTATTTGCTCTTTTATATTTAGTACTGAACAAGGAATAGAAAATAGCTAGAATGCTTCTAAAGTTTGTTTTTAATATACTATTTATTTTAACTTATTTTTCTTTTTTTTATGAAAATAAGATGGAAGATCTTCCAGAACAAGAAAAAAATATAAATGTTGTAGATGAATTAGAAATACAATTTTATGAAATTCAGTTAGAACTATATGAAGTTAAATTTGAGATATTAAAAAATGAAGAAATACTGCTTACTACACAGTTGGACTCTCTTAAAAGACTTATAAAAGGTAAAGTTTATATTTAAGTATATAGATTACAATGTTTATAAATTTAAGGAAATACAGACCATATTATCAATTACTTTTTGTAAACTGTAACATCTGAAAATTTCCTAAAGTTTTCCTTCAGTGGTTTATTATTCAAATAATATATTCATTGTTAGCACATAGCAAAACAAAGAAAGAAAAATTATTATTATCCCAATCCCATCATCTAGAGATGCTTAATGGTTGGCTGGGCACAGTGGCTCACGCCTATAATCCCAGCACTTTGGGAGGCCTAGGCGGGCAGATCACTTGAGGTCAGGAGTTCCAGACCAGTCTGGCCAACATGGTGAAACCCCGTCTCTACTAAAAATACAAAAATACTAAACCCTGTCTCTACTAAAAATACAAAGTCCCGTGTGGTGGCACGTGCCTGTAATCCCAGCTACTTGGGAGGCTGGGGCAGGAGAATGGCTTGAACCCGGGAGGCGGAGGTTTCAGTGAGCCAAGATCGTGCCACCGCACTCCAGCCTGGAAGACAGAGCGAGACTCCGTCTAAAAAAGAAAAAAAAAAAGAGAGATACTTAGTGGTAATAATTTGCTGTATAACTTTGTAGATTTTAAAATATGCTGATATATAAAAGCATAAATTTTTAACCAAAACTACATAACCAGTTCAGTAACATCTTTTTTAAATTTTTTTAATTTTTATGGGCGCATAGTAGATATATATATTTATGGGTTACATGAGATATTTTGACACAGGCATACAATGCATAATAGTCTCTTTTTCATTTAATACATAATAATTGTCTTTCTATTTCAGAAATAATAAAAGTATCAAAATTTTAATGGCTGCATAGTATTCCATTATATGGATATACCGTGATTTCCAAATTTCTGCTGTTTTGAACAGTAGTGTAGTGAACTTTCCTTTACACATGTCTTTGAGTATACGACAGATTATCTCCTTGGAGTAAATATCTAAGGATGAAATTATTGGGTCAAGGGCAATATATATTTTACATTTTGCTACGTAATAATACAACAATCATCTGAGATACATTTTTCCTCACCTCCGTATTATTTTCTGATTTCTAAATTTCATACTACGTAGTGGCCCTCTAGATAGGTTGTACATTTAAAATGACGCTCCCAGGCTGGGTGTGGTGGCTCACGCCTGTAATCTCAGCACTTTGGGAGGCTGAGGGGGGCAGATCACTTGAGGTCAGGAGTTCAAGACCAGCTTGACCAACGTGGTGAAACCCTGTCTCTACTAAAAATACAAAAATTAGCAGGGCGTGGTGGTGGGCGCCTGTAATCCCAGCTACCTGGGAGGCTGAGGCGGGAGAATCGCTTGAACCTGGGAGGTCGAGATTGCAGTGAGCTGAGATGGCAGACTCTGTCTCAAAAAAAAAAAAGAAAAAAGACACTCCCATCAGCAGAATATGAGTGTGTATGTTTCCCAGACTCATACCATTCTTTTGCATTTTTGCTTACTTGACAGAGAAAATGGCAATTTTCCAATTTTCATTTATTTAATTATGAGTGAATATTGAACAAAATTTTGTATGTTTACAAGCCATTTGTACTTATTTTATGAAATGCCTATTCATAGTCGTTGTCCGTTTTTCTTTGGAATATTTCCTTTCGACATTAAGAATAATATCCTCTATTGTCTGTCATATATTGCAAATAATCTCTCCTTGTCATTTGCGTTTTCTTGCCTTTCAGAAATATTTAATTTTTATGAAGTCGTGTTTATCGATTTTTTCCCCTATGGCTTTTGCTTTTAGTATTATGTCTGGCAATAGTCTCCTATCCCAAAATTATGTCAATATATACTTATGTTTTCTTTTAGTATGTTTATGATGTTACTTTTTAAAACATTTAATTCTTTAGTCCAGGTGGAATTTATTTTGATTGTGGTAGGAACTGAAACTTTCACTCAAATTGTTAAGCAGTCCCAATCACTGATTTTAAAAACATTTTCCCTAAATGTTTAACATTTCTCCAGTTAAACATTAGATTGACTTTGGTCTGTTTCTGAGTTGTTCTCCTCCATTGGTTCGTGAGTGGCTTCTGCTGCTGGCTCCATGCTGTTCTCATGACTGTCTTGGAGGCACGTTTTAGGGTCTGGTAAGGCAAGTACCCCCCCATTACTTCACAAGTTTTCTGACTATTTTCACTCCTTTATTCTTCCAGATGAAATTCAGAATCAAGTTCAAAACAAAAACTCGTTGGAATTTTGATTGTGATTTTGCTTCAAATTAGAGATTACTTCGGGGAGAATAGTGGTCTTTGCAATTTTGAATCTTCCTACCCAAGAACATGGTATGTCTCTCTCCATTTATTTAAATCTTTTTTCCTAAAGTTCCTCCAAGTTTAATAAATTTCTTCACATAGATCCTGAATTTTTAGTTTAATCCTGAGTATTCAGAATTTTTTTCAGTAGTTTCAGGTTATAAGCATTTTACATATTTAGGAAAAAAATTACATTAAAAAAAGAAGTTAATCTGGAAGGATGCATGCCAAATTGTTCATAATGTTTTTCCTCTGAGAATGACTCAGAAGGTTTGGGGAAGAAGCAATAGAATTTCACTGTTTATTTAATGTACTTTGGGAGGGTTTGAATTTGTTACAGTAAGCATGACTTTTAAAAAATCAATATGAAATCAAGATTAAATATCACTAAGGCATCTTAATAATATATTGCTGATAGAATATAAGTTGCCTTTCTGGAGGGCATTGTGGCAATGGGTATCAAGATCCTTAAATACTTATCTGCTAAGGAAGTGATAAAAAGTGTACACAAAGATTTATACAGAGATGTTCATCACAGTGAAACGAATAATGGAACATTGGAACAGCCTAACAACATGGATTGCTTAAATTAGAGAATACTATGCTGCCATTAAAATTTATCTTTTTTAATATTTTTTTATTTTTGGAGATGGAGTCTTGCTCTGTTGCCCAGGCTGGAGTGCAGTGGCACGATCTCAGCTCACTGTAACTTCTGCCTCCCAGGTTCATGCTGTTCTCCTGCCTCAGCCTCCTGAGTAGCTGGGATTATAGGCACACGCCACTGTGCCCAATTAGTTTTTGTATTTTTAGTAGAGACGGGGTTTTGCCATGTTGGCCAGGCTGGTCTTGAACTTCTGGCCTCAGGTGTGCCACCTGCCTTGGCCTCCCAAAGTGCTGGGATTACAGGTGTGAGCCACCGCACCTGGCCTAAAAATCTATTTCCATCCCATGGAAAATGTTCTTTTAGAACTCCATTGATATGTGTAGCTATGTAAGTAGTATGTGTATGTGTGTGTGTGTGTGTGTGTATATACGTATGTCTATACAGGTGTGTATACATGCATATACTACTTACAGGTATATGCACACATGCTACTTACATACATGTGTATAGTCATGTATATATACATGTGTATATGTATATTACATTTATACACATACATTTTTTATATGTTAATAGCGATTCTCAGTGGTGGGATTACAAGTGATCTTTATTTTCCTTACATTTAAAAAAATTCAGTGCAGTTTTACAAATAATAAAATATGTTTTAAACAATCATTAATACGTTTTTGGAAAAACAGGATGAAGTTGTCTATTATGATCCATGTGAAAGTCCAGAGGAACTTAGTCATTGACTGTGGTGGGGCTGTAGGACGATAAGAATTCAGAAGTGAAAGAACTCAGAAGGCAGTGCCAGCAGCTGGAGTCTATTAAAACGGGCAGGATCTGTGTCAAAAGAGCTTCTCTCCAGAGTAGAAAGGTAGGTACGCTCAGAGCGGCTTTCTTTTCTTTTCTCTTCCAGAGATTTATTCTTGTATGAAGGATAAAGAGGTATTGAAATAAGGTTTTTACCCACACAGTGATTAATTTTTTGTGTGCTTATGCACTTATCCATGGCTATAGTTAAAATGATTTTAAATATTTTTCTTAAAAATATTATTTTTTTCTTTTGGGTTTTAAGCATTTAGCAGATCTCAAGGTTTTAATTTATTCATTCAACAACTATTTGTTGAATGCCCACTGCATACACAGGCACTTTATTTTTATTTTTTTGAGACAGAGTCTTGCTCTGTCACCCAGGCTGGAGTGCGGAGGCACGATCTTGGCTCACTACAACTTCCGCCTCCTAGGTTCAAGTGGTTCTCATGCGTTAGCCTGCCAAGTAGCTGGGTTTACAGGCACGTGCCACCACGCCCAGCTAATTTTTGTATATTTTGTAGAGACGGGGTTTCGCCATGTTGGCTAGGCTGGTCTTGAACTCCTGACCTCAAGTGATCTGCCCACTTGGCCTCCCAAAGTCCTGGGATTGCAGGTGTGAGCCACCGCCCCTGGACCATGGGTACTTTAAAAACTACAATAGGTAGAAACTCTATTTCTAATAACCAACTATAACAATTCTAAATATATTTTACTGTAAATTATTGAGTACACAAAACAATTACAGATAATATTCAGCTCACCTCAGATCTTGTATTTGGTGATTTTTTTCTTAATTTTTAAAAATCCATGAATACATAAAAAGATAACACTAAGAAATTTGTTTCCGACAGAAAAGGAAGCTTCTATATATCATTTTTATACAGACTTTTATATGTATTTACTCATATTTACTATACTTTTCTCCCTTTTTTTTGTTTTGAGACGGAGTCTTGCCCTGTCTCCCAGGCTGGAGTGCAGTGGTGCAATCTTGGCTCACTGCAACCTCTGCCTCCCCAGGTTCAAGCGAGTCTGCTGCCTTAGCCTCCTGCGTAGCTGGGATTACAGGCGCCTGCCACCACGCCTGGCTAATTTTTGTATTTTTAGTAGAGATGGGGTTTCACCATGTTGGTCAGACTTGTCTTGAATTCCTGACCTCAAGCAATCCACCTGCCTCAGCCTCCCAGAGTGCTGGGATTACAGGCATGAGCCACTGTGCCCAGCCTACTATACTTTTCTTGTTAGAATTAAGAAAACGTGAAAATTGTGACTTTTGTAGCTTACAAAAATGTTGATTACTCTTCTATGTAAATACGAATACTTAAAAAAAACTTGTCTAGGTGCTGTGGCTTATGCCTGTAATCCCAGCACTTTGGGAGGTTGCGGTGGGAGAATCACTTAAGGCCAGAAGTTCGAGACCAGGGACAACACAGTGAGACCTCATCTCTGTGATGCGCACCTATAGTCCCAGCTACTCAAGAGGCTGAGGCAGGAGGATCGCTTGAGGCCAGGAGGTTGAGGCTTCAGTGAGCTGTGATTGTACCACTGCACTCTAGCTGGGGTGATAGAACAAGACCCTGTCTCTAATAAAAAATAAAAATAAAAAATTTTGTTAGAAGAATATATTCTTTGCATGTTCGTGTTTAAGAATTGTACTTCTGAATTTAGGAACGGTTATTCAGAGGATTTGAAGATCTACAGGCATTTGCCCTTTGCTCCACATTTCAGAAAACCCATGAGCCCCAAGAGGAGTCTCCTTTGGCACTCCCATGGTGCTGTGGATGAACAGATACCTCCACCTCCTTGGCAGTGTTATATGTATATGTATATGTATATAAAATGCTCCTGTGCCTTCTCTTATCCAGACTTGGAGCATTAACCTTCACTCTCAAGATATAATCACTCCCCTTACCCCATTTAGAGGAGCTCTTTCCACTGATTCTGGAAATGTTGGAATTTGGAAGGCACTCGGTTCATAGAATGGTAGTTGAGGTGAGCTCTTAACTTGGGTTCAGATCACAGCCTGGCCACTTAGGTAGCCATGTGACATTAGGCAAACTACTTAAATCTCTTTTCGGCTCACAGTTTTCTCCTCTGTTAAAAGACGATGACAGACCGGGCACGGCACCCGTAATCCCAGCTATTCAGGAGGCTGAGGCAAGAGAATCGCTTGAACCCAGGAGGCGGAGGTTGCAGTGAGCCAAGATCACGCCATTGCACTCCTCCAGCCTGGGCAACAAGAGCAAAACTCAGTCTCAAAAGAAAAAAAAAAAATAGTGGTAATAATACAAATTTCATGTGAAGATAAAGTATCATAAGGCATGAAAAGTACTTGTCATTGAAGCTAAAACCTACTCAATAAATGTTAGTATTATCTGTGAGTATTACTGTATTATTTTTTACATAGATTAAGGATTTTATGTACATATAGCATATTATATATTGGTATAGTGAGTGGTTAAGCACAGGTGAAACAGTGGTAACAATTTTTCAGGTTTTTTTAGATTGCTCTGTGTTTGTAGGTATGCTTGGAAATGTAATTAGTATTTATAATGTTATGGGGAAATGTGTTTAAAACAATCACATTAAAACATTGTTGGGACACATCCCATTTAAGAATGGGGGCTGCCTGTATGTCCTCTCATGGTTGGAGGATTGTTTTCATCTCTTAAAGCACTCTGCTGGGAACAAATTATTTCCATAAGCAGCCAGGCAACTCTCATCATAGATTCTGAAGGAGACAGTACCATTGGGCCGCGCCAGAACTAATATTAATGAATGCCTTACCCTATGCCCAAATGCAGTGCTTTCTTCTTTTAACCTTTTATGCTATACCAGGGTAATATTAAAAACCATGTAGGTGATTTGTATTATTCCACCAGGATCAGTGCAAAGAAAATCATCGGCTCAGATTGCAACAGGCTGAAGAAAGCATAAGATATTCTCGTCAGCATCACAGTATTCAGATGGTGAGTGTCCTCTGAAGGAAAATGTTTTGTTTGTGTAGCATGACATGCAGGCCTAGACTTGTGGAAACTGGAGTTGCGTTGCCCTGGACCTGCAGCTGTCAGCCATCTCGCCTCCAGGCCTGCAGTCTGGGTGCAGCCTTGGGGTGGTAATGTTGGGGTACAGCCTCTTTCTTTGTCAAGACATTTTTATTGTATGCCAAGACATTTTTTGTAATGTTGAGCAATTTACAAATATACATTTGTTTAAATACAGAAAAGAGACAAGATAAAAAGGAGCAAAAGAAAAAAGAATGGATCAACCAAGAACGTCAAACACTCCAACAATTGAGAGCATTTAAAGAGGTAAGTTCTATAAACCATCACCTCATCTACACTTCTGGGGAAATAAATGAAGACTGCTCTAAAGAGGAAAGTATAAAGTATTAAGAACAGGTCATTCAGAACAAGAAACATTTTAAAATAACATTATTTCTGGTATATCAATAAAAAGCAACAACAAAAATAGAATATCAGTGATTCAAAACCCATGACATAAAATAACTGCTGTTTTTGACATCACAACACACTTGGGTTCCTGCTCTGCACTCCTCACTGAGTAGTCCTAACTGGCACTGGTGGTTTAGATTGGCAGGGAAAACTGAAAACTGTTCAACTCCCTTGACTTTAGCTGGCATTTCCTCTCATTTGTAATAAACAGTTCTTTAAAATGTTATCCAGGCAGCATTGTGATATAAGTGTAGTGAAAGTGCCCAGTTAAAAGTAAAATGTGGTTTTTTTTTTAATATCTACAACTTTCTTTTTTCTTTTTTTTTTTAAAGTATATACTTAAGAGGGTAATGTTATTTTTTTATGTCCTCTGTTCCAGGCCTACATTTGTATTTCCTCCACAAAATGATCCTGAGTCTGTAATTTTTGTTCTATTTGACTTTATTATTAGAGATAAATTTGTTTAATTAAAAAAAGCTGCTATGAAGATTCAAAAAATAATTTTTTGCTTTTATTTTTAATTGACACATAATTGTACATATTTATGAGGCATAGTGTGATGTTTTGATACAGGTATATAATGTGGAATGATCAAATCAGGATAATTAGCATATCTATCACCTCAAACATTTATCTAAAGGTAAATAGGTTTTTTTAAATAATGTAAATAGGGAGTCCGGCACGGTGGCTCACGCCTATAATTCCAGCACTTTGAGAGGCTGAGGCAGGCTGATTGCTTGAGACCATGAATTTGAGACCAGACTGGGCAACATGGTGAAACCCGAGCTCTCCTAAAAATACAAAAATTAGCCGGGCATGGTGGTGCATGCCTGTAGTCCCAGCTACTTGGGAGGCTAAGGCACAAGAATCACTTGAGCCTGGGAGGCAGAGGTTGCAGTGAGCTAAGCTTGCGCCACTGCCCTCCAGCCTGAACAACAGAGTGAGACTCTTCTGCCTCAAAAAAAAAAAAAAAAGTAAATAGGGGCTTATTAAAGAATATCATTGAATTTACCGACTATAAAACATAGACCTGCTTTCATTCCCCAGCCTCTTCACAAAGACCCAAGTTTATTGTAGCCCCAAAAAAGGAAACAACCCACTTTATCCCAGAAAAGATTCTGGAATAGGTATCAGATGCCTTCCATATACCAGGCACCATGCTATGCACTTCACATTCACTCTTAGTTCTTGAAACAGCCTTGTGAGATAGTTTCATCACCACTTTACAAATGAGTAACCAAGGTTCAGAATGGTTGGTTACACAACTTAGTTCAAGGTTAAACAGGCATTGAAGCCAGGTCTTACCCCAGAGCCAGACATGGCTTCTCAGCGTAGGCAACACATCCAGATTCCCTGGAGAGCTTCTTCTAAGTACTAACGCCCAGCCCCACCCACAGAAATTCTGATGGTTTGGGTTTGAACTGCAGCGGGAAGCATGAATTGAAGGAGCTGCATGAATACCAGATGAACGCAGAGCTAGTGAGGTGGAGAGGAACTGGCGGGTCGCCGTCACAAAGAGAGTTTCGATGAACAGAATGGAGTCAGTGTGGAGGAAGGGATCCAAGGGCGGCCAGCCCGTCTCCTCAGCTGTCACTCAGATCAAGGAATTGTTTGGCAGTACAGAAGATTACTTTTTCATGTGTGGGTGATACGAAAATGGGAGGGGTAGGCAGATTTAAGATGACAGAATCAGGCCTCCTAACCTCCCAGTGAAACTGGAACAATTAGTTAAATGCTAACAAGTTCACCCAAAATTTGGATAAATTACTGGTTTTCTAGTGCAGAAAAGCCCATGTGGAGCTATGCACTTGCATGGGGTGATAGGAAAGTCTGTGTGGCTTAAGTTTTGGGTAAAAGAATTTGAGAATTCAATTTCCTTCAGCTTAATGAGCCATCTGTGTGATGAAAGCTCATGGGCTTTTGGGATGTATGGACAGCAGCATCCTGTGTAGAATAAGGGAGTTCTGTGTTTACCAAGAAGTGCCACCCTTGAAGGGGACATAGCCAGTTTGAGCACATTTAGAAGGGAGGAAGTAGGAGAGGGAGAAAACTAGAAATAAAATCTTGTGATACATGATATCTGTTGAGATCAAGGAAGTTCTTTGAATATCTGAAGGGCTGCACGAGGTAAAGGATTTAATTTATCGTGGGTGGACAGACTGCCTGTGTAATATAAGGCAGAACTTGGCCAGGCACCGTGGCTCACGTCTGTAATCCCAGCACTTTGGGAAGCTGAGGCAGGCAGATTGCTTGAACCCAGGAGTTTGAGACCAGCCTGGGCAACAAAGCGAGACCCCGTCTCTGCAAAAAAAACAAAGGCAAACTTAATAGTTCAGAGTCACAGTGACATGCTGCAGCCGGGATGCCACAGAGGGCATCCTTGAGTGGTTCAGGGAACCCCAACATCAGGGATGACCTGATCAGTTGGATGGAGATCAGCTGGATGACCACTGCAGTTTAGCCCTCTGGCCCAGTTTCTGGGATTCTAATTCTGCTGGCATGCTCTCTGACAGAAGGCTGCAGGACGGCAGCTGCATGGCTGTGTCTGCATCGGGGAAGTTTGGGGGCTTGTTGCCATGACATTGCTATTTGTCCTGAAAGGAGCAGAATGTGAGGGAAATGGAAATAGTCCTTGAGTTAATCATGGATTGCAGTGTGTGTGTGTGTGTGTGTGTGTGTGTGTGTGTGTGTGTGTGTGTGTGTGTGTGTGTGTGTGTGTGTGTGTGTGTGTGTGTGTGTGTGTGTGTGTGTGTGTGTGTGTGTGTGTGTGTGTGTGTGTGTGTGTGTGTGTGTGTGTTTTAGGTTTGCATTAATAGGATCATATTGAATGCATCCTTTGCCAGTGTCTTTAGGTTTGCATTAATAGGATCATATTGAATGCATCCTTTGCCAGTGTCTTTAACTTAGGTTTTTGAGATATATTCATGTTAATATGTATAGAGCTAGTTCATTTTAATGAGTTCATAGTATTACATTTTATGTTTTATTGGCTAATCAGCGCCTTCTTTAGGGACCTCCTCTCAAGATTAGCTCTTTGTAGGGCTAGGTTTTTCTTTATCAAATGAATACCTGAAAGACCAGAACTTTTTCAATTTACATTTTTTAAATTATGAAATTAACTCTAAGCCTAAAAGTTAGAGAAAATAAATATCCACAGGCTCTGTAATAGCTGCCACTCAGATGTCCACTGTGCTGGCATTTTTCATAGAACTTTTCTCATTTTTAATTGTAATACATACTATTTTATATCTGGTTTTCATTGAACACTGACTGTATCATCTGATTTTTTCAGGTGTTTCAGGGGTTGTACTATTTATGACTTTTTATGACTACTTAATATTTTGAATAGATTTGTCATTTTTTCAACTAGTATCCTATTATTTGTATTTTAGCATTTCTAATTTTCCATACTAAAATTGATGACTATTTTCCTCTATACATATGCTTTCGTGTCTTCATTTTACTACAGAGAAGGTAATACTTGATCAGAGGATATAAATGCTTATCGTTTAGCCCATGAGAAATGGACTCGGTAGCAAGGATGGCTGTGCAAACAGGAAGGAGCCACTTTGTGAATTAGACCATCCGTGCATAGAAACGCATGTGTTTATAGATTTCTAGAAAGTTGCAGCATTTTGAGGGTTTGCACTTGTGGCAGATTCCTCACCATGGTTTTTCATTTTCAGAAATGCCTAGCTCAATCTGTCTGAAACACCTCTGGCTCAGAATCTGTGGCTCCAAACCTGCCAGGTGACCTTTCCCAGCAGACGTGCTTGCCAGCTTCCCAGGTGGTGTCAGTAATCCACCCGTCCTCTAGGAAAACTAGAGGTGTTCCCCTATCGGAAGCTGGTAAAGTGATAAGCCCCAAGTGTCAAGACTGTCATGGAAATATCCCTGTCCAGCTTTTTGTTCCAGTTGGTGATCAAACACATTCCAAATCCAGTGAGGAACTGTCACTGCCACCACCTCCTCCTCCACCACCACCACCACCCCACCCCCTCCTCTGCCTGCTCTGTCCTCATCCTCTCAAGCTGCAACTCATCAGAACTTAGGCTTCTGGACTCCAGTGAAAGATGACCAGCCACTTCCTCTAGTGTGCGAATCACCTGCTGAGAGACCACGTGACTCCTTGGTAAGTTTTCCATGTCCAGGATCTATGGATGAAGCGTTGGCCTCCTTGAGGCACGGCAGAGCTCCTCTCCAGAAGGTGGAAGTGCTGGTGGTGTGTCCTCCCCGTGCCTCAGTCAATGAGCACATTCTGGCTGCCATAAGGCAAGGGGTCAAACTGAAGAAAGTTCACCCTGATATTGGCCCAAAACCCAGCAGCAAACCAACCAGCAACAGATGCAACAGTGATCTTGAGAGGAGAATCAAGGCCGCACTCCAGAGGATCAAGAGGGTGTCTGCTGACTCAGGAGGACAGCGACGAGCAGGACCCTGGCCAGTGGGACTGTTAGGCTCAAGTTTGACAAAGGCATCCGCCACTGTAGGCTTGAATAAAGTGGGTGAGGCTAAGACCTATTGAAAAGCACACTAACAGGGTGCTGGTAGTTGGGCCACATAACATTCCGGAAGATCAGCAGGGCCTTTTGTGGGATGCTGCAGCATTTTTTTTTTTTTTTTTTTTTGAGAGATGGAGTCTCGCTCTGTTGCCCAGGCTGGAGTGCAGTGGTGCAATCTTGGCTCACTGCAAGCTCCACCTCCCGGGTTCATGCCATTCTCCTGCCTTAGCCTCTCGAGTGGCTGGAACTACGGGCACCCGCCACCATGCACAGCTAATTTTTTGTATTTTTTAGTAGAGACGGGATTTCACCATGTTAGCCAGGGTGGTCTCAATCTCCTGACCTCATGATCCACCTGCCTCGGCCTCCCAAAGTGCTGGGATTACAGGGGTGAGCAACTGCACCCGGGCTTTTTTTTTTTTTTTTTTTTTGAGGTGGAGTCTCACTCTGTTGCCCAGGCTGGAGTGCAGTGGCACGATCTTGGCTCACTGCAACCTCCACCTCCCGGGTTCAAGCAATTCTCTGCCTCAGCCTCCCAAGTAGTTGGGATTACAGGCACGTGCCACCACATCCACCTAATTTTTGTATATTTAGTAGAGACTGGGTTTCACCGTGTTGGCCAAGCTGGTCTTGAACTCCTGACCTCATGATCCACCTGCTTTGGCCTCCCAGGGTGTTGGGATTGCAGGTGTGAGCCACCGTGCCTGGCTGATGCTGCAGCTTTTATGTGACGCGGTGACTCTTAAAACTGGGGAGGGAAGTAGACATGAGAGTTTCATACACCACCCCATACGTGGGATGTCAAGACCCATCGGATGTGTTGCTGGCCTAACAGAAGAGCACTTATTTCTCACCATGGGTGATCTAGAATTGTTCCCTGATTCTGAAAGAAGTTTGCTCTACTCTGGTAAGCAGCACTATTAGACTACTGACTGTGGCCTCCTGTGCATATGGAATAGTGATTTCTCAGATTTATAGGTTTGAATGTGAATGTTATCAATAATCAGAATAAATTGCTTATATTCAGGAAAAAAATACCAATTATGCACATATTTTTATAAAATTATACATAAACACTTTATTTTTATGTCATTCTAAATAATTTTTTGTATGTTTCTATTTCCAAATGTTTGGTAATAGATAGAAATATGATTGATTTTATTTATTGAGTTTGTGTATAACCACGTTACTAAACTCACATATTGAGCATTTTAATAGGTTATTTTGAATAGTTTTACATAGACTGTTAAGTTGTCTGAAAATAGAAACAGGTTTAATTCTTCCTTTCTGATGTGGATGTTACTGATTTTTTTCCCTACATTACTGATCTGGCTAGCACTGTCAGTATAAAGTTGAATATAAGTGGTAAAAGAGCTGACTTCTTGCCTTGGACCCAGTTTTTAAATCAGTCGGAGAGTCACCATTAAGTGTAATTTAGTGGTAGTTTTGGTTTTTTGTTTGTTTGTTTGTTTTGTAGATGGCCTCTATCAGGTTAAGTTCCCTTTTCTCATTTTGCTGAGAGTTTTTATAAAGAATAGCTATTGAATTTTGTCAAATGCTTTTGCTGCATCTGCTGAAATGATACATTTATTCTTCATCTACCTAATGTTGCAATTTATATCTGTTGAGCTTTGAATGTTGAACCAGGCTTGCATTCATGGTATAAATCACTTGTTTGTAAAGTATTGTTTTTAAATATTGCTAGATTTGATATCTTAGTATTGTATTTTTATATTTGTCTTCATGTGTTTTTCTTTTCTCATAAGTGTCTGTAACCCCTTTTTTTTCTTTAAAGAGAAATGATGAGAGAGATTGTCTCTCTTGAAGTTCTCAGTGCCTGTGCATTACTGCCACTACACAGCTAGTATCATGACAACAGCTTCAGAACCAGAGCTGGCTTCCAGGCAAGGCTGGGTGGGGAAGAAAGAGAAAAACAAAAGAATTATTTCGCTATGCCGAGACCCTAACCTAGCAGTGCTAGAGGAATTAAAGACATACACACAGAAATATAGAGGTGTGAAGTGGGAAATCAGGGCTCTCACAGGCTTCAGACCTCAGCCCCGAACAGAGATTTACCCACGTATTTATTAACAGCAAGCCAGTCATTAGCATTGTTTATATAGATATTAAATTAACTAAAAGTATCCCTTACGGAAACAAAGGGATGGGCCGAATTAAAGGAATAGGTTGGGCTAGTTAACTGCAGCAGGAGCATGTCTTTAAGGCACAGATCGCTCATGCTATTGTGTGTGGCTTAAGAATGCCTTTACACGGTTTTCCACCCCGGGCGGGCCAGGTGTTCCTTGCCCTCATTCCCGTAAACTCACAATCTTCCAGCGTGGGTGTTAGGGCCATTATGAACATGTTACAGTGCTGCAGAGATTTTGTTTATGGCCAGTTTATGGCCAGATTTTGGGGGGCTTGCTCCCAACACTCTACATATGCTCCATTTTACAGAGGCTTCATTCTTGGTTCTCTAGCTAAAAAGAGTAGAAATTTTGCACACCTGGGTTAGAAAAAAAAATAGCCATTAAACCCACCCCTGTTACAGGTCACTATTGGTATTTTGATTTTGCTTTCAATCCATCTGTTATTGTTTACTTTTAAGAGTTCTTGATAGTTGCTTTTTATGTCCAGAGTTTTAATTTCAATCAGAAGGAAAATAGGCCTTGGTGAGCATGCTTTGTCTTGGCTGGTGACAGAAGTCTATACTCAAATATTTTTA
The DNA here is from genome assembly GCF_028885655.2 of Pongo abelii. NCBI lineage: Eukaryota > Metazoa > Chordata > Mammalia > Primates > Hominidae > Pongo > Pongo abelii. The sequence goes on along the minus strand of NC_072001.2, from coordinate 20,635,284 downwards.
AAATAATTTTTAGTTGAATAACAAGTTAGACCTGTGCTTAGCTTTCTCATTGTTTTCCTAAAAATAGAAAAGGTTTTAAATACTTTAACCACGAAATAATTTAAAGCAGGTTTAAAATAAACTCCTTCGTTTTGCCTATTGTATTACTCTGTTCTCACACTGCTAATAAAGACATACCCAAGACTGGTAATTTACAAAGTAAAGAGGTTTAATTGACTCACAGTTCCACATGGCTGGGGAGGCCTCCCAATCGTGGCAGAAGGTGAATGAGGAGCAAAGTCACATCTTACATGGTCGCAGGCAAGAGAGAGCATGTGTGCAGGGGAATTCCCCTTTATAAAACCGTCCGATCTCATGAGACATTCACTCTCATGGGAACAGCATGAGAAAGACTCACCTCCATGAGTCATTTACCTCCCACTGTGTCCCTGCCACAACATGTGGGAATTGTGGGAGCTAAAAATCAAGATGAGACACAGTCAAACCATATCTCCTATATACATTCACACTAGCGTTTTAGTTGTAGAACTAGTTCTATGTTACTATCTGAATTAATTTTTCCACAATTTTGTAAGGAAAAATAATGCCTTCTTTGAATTTCATGTGTAAATGATATTTTTAGTTTTGTGTCATTTTGTCCAATAAATTCTGAAAATCTTTGTATTGACAGTGTGTATCTCTGCACAACCATCTATGTATAAGAGCGCTCAATAAAAAAGAATAAAGAGGAAAAAGCACTGGATCTATATTTATACAAAACAAGCTACCAGCAGAGCCCACTGGGAGTGGTCATGATATAATCAGGAATGTTATATTCACAGGCTGTAGATCTGCATATGAGAAGAGGGTTTGCAGATAGCAGATTCTAGAAAAGTTGTCTAATCAGACAGTAAATGCAGGTGTCGAAGCACTGAACAAAAATAAGCTGCTTTAATTACTTATAAGAGGGAAGTACAAGTCATTATTCCATCTGCTAATTTACAGACTGTAAGATACCCTTTAAAAGCAGCAGTAAGTAAACTCTTCATAAAAGTTAGACTCTATGACAAATCCACTGCCTTTCTTCTTTTGTAGCAGGGCCTTTCTTTTTAATGACTATTTTTTGTTTTTGGAGATGAAGTCTCTGTCACCCAGGCTGGAATTCAGTGGCATGACTGATCACTGCAGCCTGGACCTCCAGCTCACATAATCCTCCTGCTTCAGCCTCCTGAGTAGCTGGGACTACAGGTGTGTGCCACCATGCCTGGCTTTTTAAAAAAAATTTTTGTAGAGATGGTGTCTCGCTATGTTGCCCAAGCTGATCTCAAACTTCTGGATTCAAGCACTTCTGCCCAATGTGCTAGGATTATAGGTGTGAGCCACCGTGCCCAGGCTAGTGACTATTTTTGAAAAAAGAAACACATTACCCTCCCTTGTTAATCACTTATGTACAAAAATGCATGTTTTGCTGTTGATCTGTTTTAACTAACTCTTTCTACATAAATAACACATTTGTACATGTATATGTGCAGATATATTTATAATGTTAAAATTGTGTTTAAGTGATGTTTACTAAACAGGATAAAATTTTGTTTGGAAAATTGAGATGTGAAATTTTATCTAGTTAATCTATAGTCCTTTCCCTTATGGCGTCCAGCTCTATGCAGGCTCTGCCTCACTCCAGATTATGTAAATATCAATTCATATTCAAATGAATTTGAAATTTAGCTTTCAACATCTGCCTTTTCAATTCATCTTGAAATTATTGTGGTAATATTATTTCCTATCCACTAGCATACTTTTTAATCCCAACAGTAAAGTTTCTGAAAAGACCACTAGTTCTTCTGTTGAGCAGTTACTGATACCTTGTCATTCAAGAGGAGGATAGAGATGCCCACAGCCCCTCTCCTTCAACCACATATGTCCAAGTAAAACTAGTATTTCTTCCTTTTAAAAATAGACATAATTATTTTCCATATTATTGAATACATTTCTGTTGTAACCTCAGTTCTACTCTTCAGAATCCTTTGTTCGATTTTCTTGTAGTTGATTTGATGATCCCACTCACACTTTCCTACCAGTTGTTCCAGAGACAATGGGCTTAGTCACACAGTGGGGAGACACGTTTGTGGGGGTTGGGTGGAAGTTCTGGTTCAGGTCTGCATCTCTGTTCACCATCATTTATGATGATGCTGTAACTCACATCTGCTCTTTGATGAGAAGTCACACAAGTAATTGCTAAATTAACCCGTCAAATCTAACTATCATTCAGCTATGTCTCACTGAGCCTTTTCTGGACAAATCATGTTCTCAAGAATATTTATGTGACTTTATCCTTTGGGCAAAGGCTATAGGCAACGGAAGCGATAGGGGAAGTATGTGGAAGGTTGACCCACATAGCTGTTGTCATATGCAACTTTTCAATCTTCTTGATTTCTGCTTCTCTTCCCAGTTCTTATCACCCATAGTGATTTTTGGAAAAACTGCCACTACGTTGGCATTGTGAGTACTCAGAGTGGTGGGTCTCTTCTCCTTAGCTAGACTGTCAGGACAATTCTATTCACTTTCAGACTTCCAAATGTCATCACATCTTCTTAGTGCCTGACCTCCTTTTCTCTCATTCACAAGATATTCATGGCTCCTTTTAAATAGGATAATGGCCCAGTGAAAATGTGTATTTTCTGAAAACATTGCTGAAAGGTGACGAAAGTGCCAAATGTATTTGCTTATAACATTTTTAAAGAAAAAAATTAAGGTTGAAATGAAAGTAAGGATATTTTCATCCAATTACCTCATTCAGTTATCATAATCAAGGTCAGAGAAGAAAGAAACTTCAGCCTTTGCTAGAAGCAACTTGCAACAAATCACATATCTACTGACTCTGTGACATTCGTCCAGTGATAGCAGCAATGTTCCACTTATCACATGGTATACAGAAATACAGCAATTAAAATAGTTTTAGATGCAGATCAAGAAGTAATTACTTTTGCCCAGAAATCTTAAAAAATAAATTGTATGTGGAGAACAGGAAGCTTAGGAAATTAGGGTGCCTTTTATCTTTGCAGTGACAATTTACCTTGCGCTCGCAGTGACGTTTTCTAGATTTTAAAAATCAATGTTTTTATTTTTATTTTTATTTATTTATTTATTTATTTTTTAAAATCTGCTAGCCCTTTTGCTTTTAGCAGCCACAGACTTCTTGGCCTCTTAAAGGCCCGGATGCCTGAAACTTCTGAAGAGATACTGCCTTCAGCTTCTTCTCAGTCACAGCGCAGTGTGAACACGTAGCTCCAATTATGCCTCTGCTTGCTTCAGCCTGCTGGCGCTTAATTAGGTGCTTATCCTAACACCTTAGAACATACTTTCTGTAGATGGTTTAATTCCAACCATCATATATGCTTTTTCTCAGAGTTTCTCCAGCTTCTCCAAACTTCCCTGTAAACGAGGCCTTGTAGGCAGTTTTCTTGCTATGACCTCACCTTCCATTCAGCGCAGAAACAGCATCCATTGCTGTTATGCAGTGGATAAAATTGTGTAACAATGGTTATGGTTTCATATCTTTAACGTTACCGGCAGACTTTACTCCTGGCCTTCTCCTAATCAATAGGCCAGTCTTCCCCTCCCCACCCCCACATTTTTAGCCATCTAATTTTATTCCTTACATTCGTTCTTAAAAAGGCAAAAACCTGGCCGGGCGCGGTGGCTAACGCCTGTAATCCCAGTGCTTTGGGAGGCCGAGGAGGGTGGATCACGAGGTCAGGAGATCGAGACCATCCTGGCTAACACAGTGAAACCCCGCCTCTACTAAAAATACAAAAAAATTAGCCTGGCAGCGGGCACCTGTAGTCCCAGCTACTCAGGAGGCTGAGGCAGGAGAATGGCATGAACCTGGGAGGCGGAGCTGCAGTGATCCGAGATTGCGCTACTGCGCTCCATCCTGGGTGACAGAGCGAGACTCCATTTCAAAAAAAAAGAGGCAAAAATCTTTTTTAGCCTTCTCTTCAGGATGGTTAAAATATATGGGCAACAAAAACAATTTTTACAAATGATTTAAAACACAATTTGCTTATTATTTTTCACACTAATAACACAAAGAATATAGACACTATATATATTCCAATCACATTGATCATGCAGAAAATAAATATTCTTTGATACTGGTTTTCCTTTGATCACAAATAGATATGAGGGCAAAATGTCTTATCACTTATTTACAAATAACTGATGGCCAAAATAGATAATTGTCATGATAGAAGTTATTGACACTGGCTGGGTGGGGTGGCTCATGCTTGTAATCCTAGCACTTTGGGAGACCGAGAAAGACGGGATCACCTGAAGTCAGGAGTTTGAGACCAGCCTGGCCAACATGTAGAAACCCTGTCTCTACATAAAAAAAAAAAATAAAAAATAAATAAACACTCTTTGGTTTTGGTGGTGGGCACCTGTAATTCCAGTTACTTTGGGAGGCTGAGGCAGGAAAGAAGTTATTGATACAAATATTTGCAAAAATAAAAAGTTATTTCATAACCACAAATAATTCCAAAGTATGTCCATGTGCTAATTTGTAAATAGGAAGAAAGTTCTTATTTTGAAACTTGCAGCCTGGGAAATATTTATAAGATTGTTATGGCATTGATAACTGGAGTACTTCCTATATCAACTTACTAGAATTTTGGAGACTGACTTTAAAATATAATAAAAAGGGAAAGACAGGGAATTGAACTTTCTTCTCATGTTTTTTACAAATTTTACAGGGAGCCAGAGTCTCATTTATGTCATCACAGATTTATTTTACAAGTTTGGACTTGCAAAAATGTGCCAAAATTTGAATGCCTTACACATTTTTTTGGGAAGCAGCTAAAATATATAATGCACTGACCTTTTAATGTTCACTTTGACTGGTTAATGGTTACACCTTTACAGCTCAGTTAGATTGTAAACAAGGGGACAAAACTGAATATATAAGGTCAGAGAAGTATAGTGACAAAATTTATGAACCCCTATACATTTCCTATGAATAAAAAATGATTAAAATTCATACATTTGCTTTTTAAATATATATATAAGAAACACATCAAAAATTAATTCAAAGCATATATTACCAAATATATTCTTAATTTTGAATAACCTTATTTAGGTGTACCTTTTTCTACAAAGTTATGTCTTCATTAAACATTTTTCAAATTATTAGTATTATTATTTTTAACTGATGCTTCATATTTTATTTCCCCTCTGCTCTCCCATCCCACCCTTGGTGATGGTTGTGCCCATTTGAGCATTTCGGAGCACATGACCGTAAGTAAATCTTGAGAGAGGAGCGGAATTACTGTCTAAACAGTAACAGAAGGGGATTAGCTGTAAGGATAGCATAACTGTTGTGCAGGAACAGAAGCTGCCCAGATCTTCTTGGTGGACAATGCATAGAAGACTTAGAATTATGAAACATCTGTCCCCGCAACCACCCTTTCCCACCCATCCCCCAAACCCCCACTCCCACCCTTTCCCCACCCCATTTAATAGTGTTAACAAAAGCTTAATCTAACTTTTTTTTTTTTTTTTTTTTTGACGGTGTCTTGCTCAGTCGCCCAGGCTGGAGTGCAGTGGCGCAATCTCGGCTCACTGCAAGCTCCACCTCCCGGGTTCGCGCCATTCTCCTGCCTCAGCCTCCCGAGTAGCTGAGACTGCAGGCGCCCGCCCCCACGCCCAACTAATTTTTTGTATTTTTTAGTAGAGACGGGATTTCACCGTGTTAGTCAGGATGGTCTCCATCTCCTGACCTTGTGATCCACCCGCCTCAGCCTCCCAAAGTGCTGGGATTACAGGCATGAGCCACCGCGCCCGGCTTCCAGAATATAAAAAATGAGTTCCATGACGACCGGGCCCTCACTGAGCTGGCAGGCCCCTCCATGGATCACCGGCACCAAGGCGCTGTCCAAATCATTCATGTACTGTGAGGAAGGGGGCTGGCCATGGCTCCCTGCTTGATAGCCAACCCGATCTGAGGCAAGTGTCACACGTAGTCCCAGTTTGGTCATTCCATCTTCCTTCAGAAGCTTCAGGAGCAAGGCAAAAAGCCTTGGCAACATGCTCCATCTACTGTGATCTGTAGGATCACCGAGGCAATTGTGCTGGTAATCGTTTTCTTGTAATCCCAGCACTAGGATTTCTAGGAAATCCTGGGAACCGTTTTCTAGGAAAAACACCTCTGTCCATCTGATGACTTTTCCATTTGCTTTATATTCTGATCCATGGAATATCTTCACATTTGTTAACAGTCTCCATGGACTTCCCATCTATAGGACTTAGGTCACCCTTGCTAACGTTTTTGTCATCATCCACCCACTGGATGTGGATGTGCTCCTGGGGTTCCTCCGCGTCTGCCTTCCCACAGGTGATGGTGAAGTCCCTCATCTCTAGCAGTGCCTGCCTCAAGGAATCCATGTTCTCTGCAGTGATCTGGACCATAACGCCATCTTCCACAATACTGGACTTGGCAAGGTATCCAGAAGAGGATTTCAGAGCGCCACTGAACACAAAAAAACTGCTTTGAGTTTGCATATAGTTACAGTAGTACTGAAAAATCCTCCCAATTTAGGTTTTTGTTTTCAGTTTTGTTTCTCTGTTTTCTAGTGCATAAGGACTTAATAAATATTCATTTAACAAAATTGAAATCTCAAAGGTACATATAAATAAACAATATAAATAACCATCCTTATTACAGTTAACTTTGTGCTTTAAAAAAAAAAGGTATCCGAAGAAAGACAGACGTATTCATGCAATAAAATCTTAGCAATCCCTGCAATAGTTTTCCAGAATTATCAGCCCTCCCATCTTACTCTGGACAGAATGAAAAAAAAAATTAGTTCTCTTGTGTTGCTCTTTGAGTTCCAACTAGGAAAAATTACTGAAAAGAGCTGGATGTTACAACTGTTTCGGGCAGAGAAGTCACACTGTTCAGGAGGACCCCACAGTAGAAACTGTTTTTAAAAAGTTCTTTTTACTTGAAATTACACAAGAAAGCAGAAAATGACATTGCAAAAAGGAAAAAAGTATAGGCAGGAACATTGTTACAGAAGCCAGGTGACAATAAGTAGAGAGTAGAAAGCAATCAACACTTTTGACCATTGAGAATGAGGAAAGTGGAAATTGAATGGCTCACGGATAAAAATAGTCACCCACATGTCAATAACATGGATTCTGAAGAGTCAGACTTACGCACACACAGAGCATCTACCACATGCACGAGTTGTGTGTGAGTTTGGTGATAATGAAGAGAGACTAACTGTTGCATCAACTAATATACTCTGGGAGTGAAGAGCAGGATAAAAAAAAACTGTAGAGACCGCTACTCTAGGTCATTTAAGTGTTCTAAGGAGAGAAAAATAACATAATAGAAGAAAGTGATAACTATCTGGAATGGTGGGATGGGTGGCTTCTGACACAGCTCCCATGTTTCTGATTCCACCTCCCGATATCTTGTATTATCTCCCCTTCTTGAGTATGAGCTAGACCTGGTGCCTTGCTGCTAAGAAACAGAATTCAACAAAAGTAATGCTGTGTTACTTCCTTGGTTAGGCAACAAGGAACTACGTCTTGCCCCTTGCTAGCCACCCCCAACTCTTGCTGGCATTCCCTCTTGCACTCTCGCTTGCTTGCTTTGATAAAGAGTTACCATGTTGTGTGATGCTTTGTGGAGAGGCCCACGTGACAAGGAACCAAGGGAGTTTACAGCACAACACCTGGCATAAAACTAAAGCCAACAACTATGTGAGTGAGTCTGCAAATACATTATTCCCTGTCCAGCCTTAAGGTGACTGCAGACTTTTAAAAGAGTGAGAGTCAGAGGCCACAGCTAATCCACATGTGGATTCCCACCAACAAAAATTGAAATAATGTGTGTTTTAAAATGCTAAGTTTGGGGGTGATATGTTACATATAAATAGATAAATAATAAAGATGGTTTCGCATGGAGATAATGACAGAAAGGAATTCGACTATTTTAATAGTCCAATGAAGAGGTATGAAAGATCTGAATTTGGATGGTAGCAGTGTGAATGATGTAAAAGATAAATGTGAGATTCTATAAAGTAAGATTTTATAGGACCTACCAATGATGGGGGTGAGAGGAGGATAGAGAGATGGGAGAGAGAAAGGCAGGGGGAAAGGGAGAAAAGGAGAGGGAGAAGCGGTAAATGAACAAGATTTTTAGTTCAAGTCAGTAGGAAAACCATTGGCAGAGTTGTTTTATTTAAGCATTAACAATTACTTCCTGAGCATCTGTGATGTGTAAGACATTATGTTATCTGTACTAGACACCGAGATGAACCCTCAAAATGGTGATGCCCTCAAAATGGTATAGTGCAAAGTAGAATGTTGTGAAATTTTTCCTAATGGAGAAATTCATCCAATTAGCATTTGAGGAAAGGTATATGTGAGTTGGACTTTGGATAGTAACATATAGAGATTAACATTAGAAAGGAATCAAAATATTTCATTAGACATATAAAGAAGTCAATAGTTTATTTTCACTAGATTGCAAGCATATGAAAAAGACAATGGGAAAATGTGTCTCAATTGTCAGCCTAAATTTAACATCTTATTCTGTAGTGAAATCACAGGACAATTAAATAGATGTCTTGCACTTAGGACAAATTATTTAAGTTTGTTGAAGAAATGAGATGATTGATTTTATTTTTAAGTAATAAGTAATGTGAGAAAATCTGCAATCAGTAGGGTTTATGTAGATCCAGCCTCAACAAACTACTGCCGATGGGCCAAATCTAGTCTGCAGCTCATTCATGTAAACAAAGTTTTATTGGAATATAGCCATCCTCATTCATTACATAATGTCTATGGCTTTGACAGAGACTGTGCCACCTGCAAAGCCAAAAATATTTACTATCTGTCCCTGGACAGGAAACGCTTCTCAATCCCTGGTCTACATCATAAAATGGATTTGAGTAGAGAGAAAGAAAAAAAGCTCATTAAAACATATGGGGTGTTACTGCCTTAAACAAGTAGGATACTAACAATAAAAATGGAAAGGAAAAGTTGGAGTGTGCGTGTGGGTATGCATCTGTGTGCATTTGTGTGTATGTGATGAAAACTGCTTAAATGCAAGGTACAATACAGAAGAGGAGGCCGTCGTGGTGCTTAGATGGCTGTGAATTCACAGTCTCCTCCATTAATATTTAAGTGCAATTTTGGAGGAATAAGCCTTTCCACTCAACTCTTAAGTGGTTTAATCAGCTCGTCGTATTTTTTTCCTAATGGTTAGAAAGGATAAGTTACTCAGAAGGAAAAGTAGTATTGATTGAGAAAGAATTATAATGGAAGGGAGCGGTGATTGCATACTTCTAGGAAAGCTGGAGGGAACAGCTAAAAATCAGTATGATACCGAACACTTGGATGAACGCATGAGTGAAAGCAGGTGAGAGCAGCCCTAAAAGGAAGCCAGTTTGCACCAAAAGTAAACACTGGTTTTCATGCTGCCTCTTGTATATATGTATCAAAAGATACTGGTACTTAATGTATAAATTAGAATATTAACTTTTTTAGTATGAATTGAAATTATATGGGGTTTAAAAAAATCAATGATTTAAAAACATCACCAGGTTCCTTTTGTTGTTTAAATTCTCTCCTGATAGAACTAAATAGGGGTCTCCTAAATAGGGTTCAAGAAGCAGAAACTTACATAATGGTACTCAGGATTCAATGCATTAAAGATTAATATTCCTTGAATTAGAAGAGCCGAACTAAGCATCTAAACACCAGATATAGGTCTAGAATAGCAGATACATCTAAGTAGGTTTCAACTGTCTAAGGGCACATGCCTGGTGCAGGGACATGAACAAATGGTGGGTAAACAGGGATAAAAGCCCTATGAGGGATGTTTAGCATTGAAATGTGTAAAGTTTTTATTTAATCACAAAGTTTTCTATATTAGCTTAAATTTTATAACGATGATGAATTATTCATGTGAAAATTAAAAACTTTTTTTTGTATTTTTAAAGAAAAAAGCACAAATACACCCATAGAACACTGTGAAATATTATCTTTCACAATGTACACCAGGCCAGGAAATTATTGGGCTGATTTGAGTCTTCAACAAAATTTTACTTTGTGAAGAAATAAGACAATGCTAGAGGGACCAAGATTTCCATTTGCCTGTGCTCCTTCTGATGCCGTCTTTACTCTCCAGGTGAAAGGATGTTTGTGAGATCAATATTCCTCTCCTTTGATAGTTACCTTCTTTTAAAACCTACTGAACACTGACTTACTCAGCTCTTCTCTATTCTTTCCCATTTCCTCTGGGTCCTTTGATAATAGATGCTAGTATCCCTGTCTGTCATTCACTCCTATATGGTTCTCAGGGTTTGTTTGCTGTTCTTCCCTCTGTTAACCTGAGCCTTACAGGCCAAAGTAAATTACTCTCCCAGCACCTTTTATACAGAGTGGTTCATAGTAGTTTTCCTGACACCTATGTTATTACACATTTCTCCCCAAGACCATCTCTAAAGCTTTATGATTTACACATGAGTTACCTTAGACCAACTGACCTAAACACAAGATATGCTGTCACATTTGAAGCTGCTTCCTCAGAATATGTTGGTTGAAATCTACTGCCTCTTCCTTGTCCAGGGTTTCTAAATACCTGTAGGGCAGCTTCTCAATAATATACACTACTAATATCTCAGAATCATTATTATACCAACAAGAACTTTTTACTTTCATTACTGTGTCAGACGACTCGGAATATTATTAGCAAAACCTGTTTAGAACAGCCGTCTTAAATCCTTGTTGAACCAATTCCAGCATGCTTTTAATTTAAGAAGTAATCCTGGCGCAGTGGTTCATGCCTGTAATCCAATCACTTTGGGAGGCTGAGACAGGCAGATTACAAGGTCAGGAGATCGAGACCTTCCTAGCCAACATGGTGAAACCCCATCTCTACTAAAAATACAAAAATAGTTGGACGTGGTGGTGGCATGTGCCTGTAATCCCAGCTACTCAAGAGGCTGAGGCAGGTGAATCTCTTGAACCCAGGAGGCAGAGGTTGCAGTGAGCTGAGATCGTGCCACTGCACTCCAGCCTGGTGACAGAGTGAGACCCCATCTCAAAAAAAAAAAAAAAGTAATCTTGAGTAGTATATTCCTTCCCAAGATGAGCATGCAAACAAAGATAACATGACTTTTTATTCTATATGTACGTTTGAAGGATCTCTTTAGTTCTTTAAAAACTGCATGAGATGTATAATTTTATAAATATTGAGATGCTTTGGAAAAAATATTGAAGAAAGGCCATTTGATTAGGCATAAAGCACTTAAAGCGAATGCCAAGAAAGTTGCATAGGTCAAAATAGGTCCACAAAAATGCATAGATTAGTGAAGCTTCCAATGTGAACTCACCATTTCTCTGAGTGTCTTTTATAATTATGGGTGAAGGCTGAGGATTGGGCCTGGCCCAGATATAGATTAGGGGTAAAATAAGCAGTGGCGCACAAAAGATATTTTCCCTGAGGCATATTGATTGCATTATTGTGTTATATGCAAGAATGATGGGTTATTCCAGAAGATTTCAAAAGACAGAATAAAATCTTCAAGAGTATCACAGCAACTGGGAGACAAACTCATTGCAAAGAAGACAGCCTGCCTCAAAAGCATGGCTAACTCCCTTGTTCAACACATTTCTAAGATTTTGAATCTGAATAGGGTGAATTGGTAAAGGGCTAGGCCCAATACCCCTGAAATTAAAATTTAATCTCCAACAGCATTTTTTGAGACTAATGAGTAGTTCCAACCAGCTCTCAATCAAAAGCTCAAAAGGAACATACTTCAGAAACAGAGATAAGCCAAAGATGCCAGTCTTACTGAAACCAAAACTGAATCCTGACTGCTCCAATATCTGATTATATTGGTAATGACTTTCTCCCAATACTATCTGCTTAATAGAGAAAAGTGGGAATACATTCTAAAACTACTATTATCAGAATACTTTATTATTCTTTTATACACAATGTCCAGCATGATACAAAAAATGTCTAGATATGTGAAGTGGCAAAAATTTTATTAATCAAAACACAAGTGCACAATAAGCACAGCTCCACTGATTCACAGTTCAGAATTTAGCAGACAAATTTAGAATGACCATTGCTAATATAATAAAAGTAGGCAAACTGGATGAAATGATGGAGATTGCAGCAAAGATTTAAATATCTATAAAAAGTCGCACAGATATTCTCAAACAGAAACATAATAATTGAATTTATGTCACTGAATAGGTTTACTTTAGAATAAATGTAGTAAAACAACCTGAAAAGAGATTCATAGAAATATAAATTGATCTATAGAAATAATCTCAACTGATGAGATTTAAAAAAGCAGAACAAAAAAGACATGAGGCACAGTCAAAACATCTACTATAACTGAATTGGACATAAAGACAAGTGAGAGAGAATGGAGAAGAAGCAATATTGGAAGAGCTGTTGGTCAAAAATTTTGTAAAATTGATAAAGAATATCAACCTACTTGCAAGAAACTTAACAAAACCTAAGAAACATAATACAAATAAAACTTTACCTATCCAGATTATAAGCTGCTGAACCAAAATGAAAGTCTCAAAAGTAAGTAAAAGAGCAAAAATAAGTATTCCAACAAAAACAATAGAAGCTGGAGACAATGAAATGGCATTTTAACATGCTGAGGGGCAAATTTGCCAGTCTAAAATGTAATAACCAGTGAAAAAACACATAAAAGTGAAGCGCAGTAAAATATATTCAGACAAGTAATTGTTGAGAGAATGTTTGCCTAGGAGAACTGAACTACAGAAATACTAAGGAAAGTTCTTCAGACTAAGAAAAAAATTACCCCAGAGAGAAGCATACAATTAGAGGAAGCAATGAAATTAACTGAAATAAAAGCCTTAAAAGATTGGCACAAGAAGTTCTAAAGATCTGAGTAAGTTCTCTATGTATTATAGAAACTATATTTATGATTAACACATTTTACACACACACACACAAAATTCCAATCACATGTGGATTACCTGGTGACTCCTTACCAAAACTTAAGGAACTAATTGGACTAGTCTTACACAAGTATTTTCAGGAAATAATACAAAAGAAAGAACACTTTAATTTTTTTGTAGGAAGCCAGTAATCATTGATACAAAAATCTGAAAGATATTAAAGAAAAGTAATTTATAAGGAACATTCACCATGAAAATAAACCTGAGAAGTAAGGATAAATATAATTAACTTGTCTTTTACAAAGTTTAAATGTTGAATAAAATATATGACAAAGAGTGGGAGTAGCTAAATAGTGTTGAACTGTTCTAAGGTCCTTATATTGTTGGAGAAGTGGAAAAAGTACGAACATACTTCAGAAATAGTAGTCCACAATAGTCGAGAATAAATATTATATCCTCTAGGATAACCAAGGTACTTAAGATAGTCCACAATAGTCTAGAATAAATATTATATTCTGTAGGGTAACTAAAGTACTAAAAAGGAATTACAAGTATTTTAATAAAATGAAAAATAAATAATTATTCTAAAAATGGGAAAAAGGCTGGGTGAAGTGGCTCCTGACTGTAATCCCAGCACTTTGGGAGTCTGAGGTGGGTGGATCACAAGGTCAGAGTTCCAGAGCAGCCTGACCAACATGATGAAACCCCATCTCTACTAAAAATACAAAAATTAGCCAGGCATGGTGGCACACGCCTGTAATCTCAGCTACTCAGGAGGCTGAGGCAGGAGAATCACTTGAACCCAAGAGGCAGAGGCTGCAGTGAGCTGAGATGGCGCCACTGCACTCCAGCGGGGGCAACAGAGTGAGACTCTGTCTCAAATAAATAAATAAATAAATAAATAAAATAAAATAAAAGCCAAAAAAAGGAAATAAGAATAAAAAAAGATAGTACAAATATAAAAATATTAAATCCAGGATTTTAAAGATTAAATCCAGAATTTTAATATAGAAGATTGTTTCAGAAGATGTGGAATAACTACCACTCTTGTAGACTGTTGTGTAAATGTAAATCTGAGCAACCATCTTGAAAATTCTTTTGGCAATATCTACTACAGTTAAATGTTTGTGTACCGTTTGACCCAGCAATTCCACTCCTGGGTATATATACTCAAGATCAATGAGTACTTCAGTCTAACAAAAGATATGTATAAGATATTCAATTAGCATTATTTATAGTAGCCCAAAATTAGAAACAGATGAATCATCCAATAACACAAAAAGTTATATATTCATAAAATGGAATACCCCTATTAAAATTATAAGGTATGAACTATAGGTATATACAAGAATCTCATAAATGTTTAAAACCTAATGTTGAATAAAATCAGCCATACGCAGGAGCATATATACTGCATGATACTATTTTTATGAAGCTCATTAACAGCCTATTAACATTGATTCATTAATGGAATGAATCTATATAAATAGAGGTCAGTATAGGAGTTATCTTTTTTTGGGTTGTGGTTATTGACTGAGATGGCAAGAAAAGGGTTTATGGGGTATTTGTAAGATTTTTTTTTTTTTTTTGAGATGGAGTCTCTCTCTTGTCACCCAGGCTGGAGTGCAGTGGCGCAATCTCGGCTCACTGCAACCTCCGTCTCCTGGGTTCAAGTAATTCTTCTATCTCAGCCTCCCGAGTAGCTGGGATTACAGGTGCCCGCCACCACACCCAGCTAATTTTTGCATTTTTAGTAGAGACGGGGTTTCATCACATTGGCCAAGCTGGTCTTGAACTTCTAAACTCAGGTGATCCACCTGCCTCGGCCTCCCAAAGTGCTGGAATTACAGGCATGAGCCACCACGCCCGGCCTGTAAGATATTTTTTATCTGAGTTGTTCCACGTGTATGAAGCTATGTGAAAATTCAATAAGGTGTATACTTAAGATCTGTACACTCTGTTATGTGTAAATTATACATTAGTATTTAAAAGAAAAATAAGTAGATTAATAAAACACAGTTTGGTGTTACAGATACCTATCTATGACCCAACCATTCCACATTTAAGTATATACCCAACAGATACGACTGGGAATTTTTTACACCAAAAGACTTTCATTACAATATTATTTTTATATGCAGACACTCAAAACAGTTCAATTGTCCACCAAGAGCAGAATGTAAAAATATTTTATGGATCATTGATAGAGTGGAATAAAATACAGCAGTTAAAGAACTGCTGCTACATCTGTGGTGTCACAAATATGCCTGCATTCATATAAATTTCCTCAGGAAAAATGAATCTATTGTAGAGGAAGTCAGAAGAGTGTTATATTCGGTAGAAGAAAATTAATGAGGCATGAAAGAGGCTTCTGAGGGGCTCTTGTTTATGGTAGTCACATGACTCAGTCCATATTGAAAGATTATAAAAATTGTACACTTATGATTTATGCACTTTTTAGTCTATAACAATGTATTCATTTGTAGGAGCTACTCTCCAAGGTACCACAAACTGGGTGGCTTAAAACAACTAACAGTTATTGTGTCACAGTTGGGGAAGCTCGAAGTCTGAAAAGAAGATGTAGTCAAGGTAGTTTCCTCCAGAAGGATATGAGGGAGGCTGTCCATGTCTCTTTCATCTCTCCCAGGTTCTGGTGGTTTGTTGGAAATCACTGGTATTTCTGAGTTTACAGATGTGTCAGCCCAGTCTTCCATATAGTGTCTGCATATCATCTTCCCTCTGTGCATGTTCCTCTTGTGTTCAATTTTCCCCTTTTTATAAGAACACTAGTAATATTGAATTAGTACCCACCCTAATGACTCCATTTTAACTAGATAACCTCTGTAAAGACTCTTTCTATATAAGGTCACATTCTAAAGTATTGGGGGTTAGGGCATTCGCATATATTTTTGGGAAAAACACAGTTCAACCCATAACAACATATAATTCCATTTTTAAAATCCCAAAATTACATCTAGCCTAAAAAGGAATGAAATTGAAATACAGATCGCAGAGGCCTGCAGTAAACCTTGACGATGTAATACCTATTTATAAACCAAATGTTAGAATGGCTTGAAACAGAATTGAACATTTTTGAGCTATAAGACACATAGGAGAAATTTTAAGTTCATTTTTTTTGGATGAGACATTTATTAGTCTCAACAAGACTGAGTGATTTTCTTTTAAGGTCACACATTTAAATAGTTAACAGGAGAAATAGCGACCTGAATCATAGTCAAATACCCACCTAACCGCTTTCCAAGACAACTAAGGTCTCAAATTGTGCCCATTTTTCTCAAATTATTTCTAGAATATTTAGCAAAAGAGGCTTTTAATTTGGCATATCTTTTTCTACAATTTTGTTGTTTATGTAAAGAAAGGTAGATTAAGGGAATTTCATTTTAAAGGTGAGAATCAGAATGACGTTTGTGAAGCTATGATGCCTGTGCCATCTGGCATACATGAGGGTGTTGTACTAAATGGGATCAGAATGAGCTCCTTTTGGAAGGAAAGCTTTAATAGACTGGGAAACATTAAGGGAATCTTCACTTTTTAATTTTTATTTTATTTTCTTTCTTTTTTTTTTTTTTTTTGAGATGGAGTCTCGCTCTGTTGCCCAGGCTGGAGTGCAGTGGTGCGATCTCGACTCACTGCAATCTCCGCCTCCTGGGTTCACACCTTTCTCCTGCCTCAGCCTCCCGAGTAGCTGGGGCTACAGGTGCCCGCAACCACGCCCGGCTAATTTTTTGTATTTTTAGTAGAGACGGGGTTTCACAGTGTTAGCCAGGATGGTCTCGATCTCCTGACCTTGTGACCCACCCGCCTCAGCCTCCCAAAGTTCTGGGATTACAAGCGTGAGCCACCGTGCCCGGCCTTTTATTTTTAATAGAGCATTGGAAAATGAATTCTGCAAAGCTGGCTAATGAAGGAAATCCAGAGTCATTGCCAAAACCAAGTTTTAAAGGAATTTGCAATCCTTCACATTTCATTCAAGGAGGCAATGGAAAATTTTGATGAAGAAATTTTTAAAAATCTTTCTTAAAAGGAGCCCTTACATTGGCATTGTATCATGACTAAAATCTTCCTCCCTCTCTCTCTCCCTTCTATGCTTTTTGTTTCTCTTTTCTATCTTTCAATGACATCAGTTTCATGGAGATAAATGGTTAAAAGATAATGATTACAACACATGCAGTTGAGTGACACAAATCTTGTTGTAGTGTTAGAAATACATCAATACATTGGGATCATAAAGAGAAATGGCAAGAAAAAAATCTAAGTTAATAACAGAAAATGCTGATTCTCACAGTCCGTGTAGAAAATAGACGTTTTTTTCTGTCAGTGGAGATAACTGAGACTAGTTAATACTGTCAATTCTGTTCCTTCTGAGTGAGCCAGGTGAGGCAAAATTTGGCAGATGAGTTGAAGGACAAAACTATTACCTTGGCAACATAAAAATTAATACTGTCTACATTGTTTACTAGGAAATGCATGCAAAATTAATACACTCTTGGTAGTACAGGTTGGTTTCACTTCTATAGTGTGTGGTTAATAGAAAGCTGATTCAACAGACGACAGATTCAACAGACGATGTAGAATTGTCTAAAATCCGGCCGGGCGTGGGGCCTCACGCCTGTACTCCCAGCACTTTGGGAGGCCGAGGCGGGCAGATAACAATGTCAGGAGATCGAGACCATCCTGGCTAACATGGTGAAACCCCGTCTCTACTAAAAAAACAAAAAAATTAGCCGGGAGTGGTGGTGGGCGCCTGTAGTCCCAGCCACTCCGGAGGCTGAGGCAGGAGAATGGCGTGAACCCGGGAGGCGGAGCTTGCAGTGAGCCGAGATCGCGCCACTGCACTCCAGCCTGGGCAACAAAGCGAGACTCCATCTCAAAAAAAAAAAAAAAAAAGAATTGTCTGAAATTCATCTTCAGTGAGTCCATGGCATGTTTTGGAATTTACTCACTTGTTTGCCTCAGGAACAGTAGCTGTTCAGATTTGTTCTGTCTTTGATTTTGGAAATGAGGTTACCGTGCTCTGTAGTGTCGGGAAGATGACATGGCATAAGTAGGCAAACGGCTAGGCATTTTCTCAGCAGTAAATTACCAGTGCCCTTACTTGCCATGATACCCACAACAGGCAGAGGCAGTTTCCTGAGGCAATCCAGTCCACAAAGAACTGTACGTTTGGGGAAAACATATCTTCAAATATATATGTTAAAATCTAAAATATTGGTTAGTATGTATTACTTTTGTCGATATTTAAACATTCCCTATGCATAAAGACCTAGTTAAAGAGATGCAGGCTTTTGGCATGTTAAGTAACTCCTTGATGAGAAATCACACTACGAATAATAAATATGACTTAATAAAAATTAAAAATAATGAGATTAGTTACTATTGAACTATTCTTGCTTAGAATGCCCCTGAATTTCAGTCATAGAAGTTCACTTGTACCTGGGTAAGTTACAAGTTCTTATTTGTGCTGGTTTCTGTTCCATTGGCAATTAAAATTTTGGTAAGTTGAATAAAAGATCTTTCTAAAAAGGGAGTTCTTTTTTTTTTTTCTTTTTTGGGGGGGACGGAGTCTTGCTGTGTCACCCAGGCTCGAGTGCAGTGGCGCCATCTCGGCTCACCGCAAGCTCCTCCTCCCGGGTTCACGCCATTCTCCTGCCTCAGCCTCCCGAGTAGCTGGGACTACCGGCGCCCGCCACCACGCCCGGCTCATTTTTTTTTGTAATTTTAGTAGAAACGGGGTTTCACCGTGTTAGCCAGGATGGTCTCCATCTCCTGACCTCATGATCCGCTCTCCTCAGCCTCCCAAAGTGCTGGGATTACAGGCATGAGCCACCGCGCCCGGCCAAAAGGGAGTTCTTATATTGGCAATGTATCATGATTAAAGTTATCCTCCCTCTTTCTCTCCCTCCCACATATGTATTTTCGTGGAAGTATATGTACATGTGATTTGTGCCATTTGTGTGTGTGTAGGTAAATGAAAGTGGCATTGAGAAAATCTCACATTAAGAAAAATTTGAGATAGTACAATTCTTATGCATCATATGTTGCATAATGTTTGACTATTAAGAAATTTGCATCACACGTCTACTTATTTCATTAAACATGTTACAGGCAATTAATTTACTTATACCCTCCATTTCCTTTTTTCCCCTCTCTGGTTCTCCTGCTGCAGGGTCATTATACATTCCTACTCACAAAATGTCCTTGTTTTTTCCCTTACTCCTGTCATTGATCTTCTGAATCTTTCCGGTGAACTTAGCATGGATGTTTTGATAGAAAGCTCTGGCATTAACTCTGGAGTTGTTTTGCAAGGAAGGTTGTTCGCTTTTTCACCATTTTTTTTTTCAGGTCCTTGAAGTGTTTTCACATAGATATTTCACAAGGGCCATTTCAGAATTGAGAACATTTGGCGTGCACTCTTCCTCTTTTGGTCCCAGAGTTATTATGAGTCCTACTTGAAATTATGTTTGCTCCCCTGTTTCAATTGTAATATTGCACTTACTCATTAGTTTTTAGTTTGAACTCTCCTGGGAGGTCTAACGTAGAGTTTGGACAAGGACACAGATTCATAATAAACCTACCCAGTCAATTTGGTATAAAGGCTTAGAAGGTGGAACTGGCCACATTTTGAATTGGAGGTAAGGATCAGGAATGGTAATGGAGAGACATACAGGATTTTCTTATGGGAACAAGAAACAACCTCTGGACAGTATTAGAGCCCAGAGAGTGACAAGCCTCTTCTAACTTCAATATTCTATGTACAAATTCACGAGACTTTTTTTTTTTTGAGATGGAGTCTCACTCAGTATCCCAGGCCGGAGTGCAATGGTGCGATCTCGGCTCACTGCAAGCTGCACCTCCCGGGTTCATGCCATTCTCCTGCCTCAGCCTCGCGAGTAGCTGGGACTACAGGTGCCTGCCACACCGGACTAATTTGTGTATTTTTAGTAGAGACTGGATTTCACTGTGTTAGCCAGGATGGTCTCCCATCTCCTGACCTCGTGATCCGCCCGCCTCGGCCTCCCAAAGTGCTGGGATTACAGGCGTGAGCCACCGCGCCCAGTGGAGACTTTTAATTGCCAGACTGCATTGCATAAACCAAAGGCCAACAGAGAGGTGAAGTTTCAAATTACTGGCACAACAAGAGCCGAGATCAGAAAGCTCCAACTTAATGCAAACAGCAACAAGAAATCCGACAGAAATGACTTCTGTATCTGCTCAACTTAACATAACATGACATATTGTCAAGCGCATTTGGCTTTTTAGGTAGAATTGTCTAAAAAGGTTTAACTGCTTTAGAAAATATAAATGTGAAGATTTGTGGTATTCGGGTTTATATATAAGATATTTCTACATTTAAAAGAGACAGAGTGGAAAAGCTTGGTATAAGATTTGTAAAATATGTTTGTAATAATGCTAATGGAAGAGGTGAGAGTTGGGTGGGGTGGGGTGTAGATGGGAACATGGTTTGGGCATTGGGGAAAGGGAAGTCATGCTGTGAATGAAATAGTGAGGCATGTTATTAAAGTGTGTTTTATGTCTCAATTGAAATGTTATAGAGAGAAATTTAAAATAGATCATGATGGGTTTTGAATCTGACTTCTAATTTTAAAATGTTATGAGCTTTGTCGCTTTTCTATTTCATACACATTTCTTTATGGGTTTCACTTAGACTGCATGAAATTGCAGATGCCAATTGCCTTTTAACAAAATTAAATTCACATATATGTATAATTTGCATGTATATATTCATGGAATTTTTTATTCTACACATGATATATTATTTTAAAATGGTTTATCAATGACATAACGTATAATTTTTCTATACTTTCTGTTTCTGGTTTGGATTTTTTCTGGCAACACTAATTTTCACCTACCTATACTCATTGATAGTATAAAATTGTACAAGTGCATATTTTACCATGATTACATTTGAATAGATGACTGGAGGTACATCTATGATGACTAATACTTTCTAAACACATATGTACTTCTTATATATCTGTGTAAATGATTGTAAGAGGAAGGGGAAAATAGAGATGTATCATTATGTATACCGTCTTAAAGCACATTCAACTGCTCTCATGTTTGGAGAATTTTGAATGTGATGAATGTTTCTCTTTCACCGCTAACAGGTTGTATGTGTGAGCCAGATTTTATTGCAAGTGTTTGAAGGACTATTGCAAATATCGGATATTGCCAGACAGTTGGTAAAAAGCAAATTGAGTCTATTGAGAAATTAATTTACCAGCTGAAAGAAGTACATTTGCCTTAGAGTCATCAGATATTCTACCCACCAGACTCATCTCCAAGATAGCATCCCTAATGAGCTTCCTAAACCAACTAAACATAAGCAGGAAGCATCAGTCATCAAAAGTGACTATTTTCAGCCAATCAGCTGACTGCACAAACTGCATGGCATTGAGGAAAGGAAGAACATTCTGAAAGTTTTTTTCTTTTTTCATTCTGCCCTCACTTTGTTGGTTTCTCAGTTTTACGGATGCAATGTCATGCGCAGAACCCTGTAAATGAGCATAGTTCATTCAAGTATATAAAGTGCTTTCATGTATTATTATTCAGTGGAATAAAATGAATTTTAACAGGCTTAAGTGATTTTCCTGAAGGCACACAATTAATGTGTGGCTGGAATTCAAAATCGTGTCTTTTCCTCTGTTCTGATTGTTCTATAAATAGGGGTGTAGTGATTGATTTTCTACCCACCATGACAGGGAATAGGTTCAAAACTTAAAACCCTGTTCGTTTCATAATTAGGTAGACTCAGATGACAGGATCAAGGTAGGGAGGGGAGCCAGTCATTTTTACTCCCATATGGGTTTGCTCCTTCAAAGACAGGATTGGGGTAGCAGTGTCAGTTCCTACAGGTTATAACGATCTTAATGATAAAGTTAACTAACCATAACTGAATATTCATAATGTGCTAGCACTTTTCATAATGTATCCCAAATAATACTCACAAAACCTTCCAAATAAATATTGCCTTTTTGTTGTCTTTGTTCTATTTTGTTTGAGACAGGGTCTCACTGCTGCCCAGGCTTTAGTGCAGTGATACAATCGTGGTTCACTGCAGTGTCAAACTCCTGGGCTTAAGGAATCCTCCTACCTCAGCCTCCCAAGAAGCTGAGACTACAGGCATGCACCACCACTCCCAGCTGCAAATAAATATTCTTATCCCATTGTACTGATGCAGAAAAACGTATGGCCCGGAGAAGTAATGTTAAGTTTATTGGGGGATTTAACTTGTAAAAAATTATTTTATCGAACCGTAATGTAAACTGTGGACCCTGGGTGATAGTGATGTGTCAGTGTAGGTTCATCGATTATAACAAATGCATCATTCTGGTGCAGGATGTTGACAGTGGGGGAAGCTGTGTGTGTAAGGGGAGTAGGGAGTTTATGGGAACTCTTCTACTTTCCACTCAATTTTGCTGTGAGCCTAAAACTACTCTAAAAAAATTAAGTTTATTAATCAAGAAAAAAATTCTTATATTTTATGAATATATGGGACAGCTATTCATGTATGTGGTAAAAATGAGATTTGTTACAGTACTCAGCAGGAGTGTGTCTAATACGACTGATATTCATGTGTCACTTATAAAAACTGGCTTCATTATCAATCTATAGATTCATTTCATTTGTGTATGTTCGCTTAAGGGCGCACACATGGAAACCCTTTGGTGTTATTAGAGGTCTGTTGGGAGGGCTCCTTTTTGGTGGAAGCTATGTCTATTTCTCAAAAGTGATTTAAGAGTAAGATGTGAAATAGCACTTGCCCCCGAGGATGGAGCCAACAGAGCATAGGGGATTTATTTGATGCTATCTCTGAGAGACTGGAGAGAGGAATATAAAGAGCTTATCCCTTAAGAAAGAATAGGGGAGGACTTCCTTACCTGATATCTCAGATCATGAAGCTACAGTTCTCTCCCTGCTTTAGGGAAAAATAATAATAACAGACTTTTTGCAAAAATCAATTACTGAACACATTCCTATATTCTAGATTTATAATGAAGCATTTTTGTACATATTCATTAAAAAGAGTAATTAGAACATTTTTCTCTGGTTTATAGTAACTAGGATGGCAACACATATATCTTGGAAGTATTTTGTGGTATGATTCTTCAACATAAAATTATTCTTAAAAACTTCTTAGAAGTCTCCAGGTGCTCAGGAATAAGGTCATTTTAAATCATTCCTTATTGACCATAAGAAAAATAATTAGGCAAGACCACAAAACTAAATATTTAGACTGTTTCTCCTGTTTCCTGATTTTCAGGTTATTTTTTATCCCAATTTTATTTTGCTGTATAGTCATACATTTCATCTTTGAAATAAAGTATATAATAATCACTTTTTTTTCTTTTTTTTTTTTTGAGACGGAGTCTTGCTCTGTCACCCAGGCTGGAGTGCAGTGGCACGATCTCGGCTCACTGTAAGCTCCGCCTCCCAGGTTCACACCATTCTCCTGCCTCAGCCTCCCCAGTAGCTGGGACTACAGGCACCTGCCACCATGTCCCGCTAATTTTTTTTTTTTTTTTTTCAGTAGAGACGGGGTTTCACCGTGTTAGCCAGGTTGGCCTTGATCTCCTGACCTTGTGATTTTCAAAGCTGTTCGAGGGCATTTATCAGGCTTTTAACTCTAGGTACTCTTTCCCACAGTGTGAAGGCCAAGAGAAGGGATCCAGGGCTCTCTTCCCTGGCCCCAGGATGGGAATTCAGGGGGAAAAGTTCACCTACTCTTATCCCACAAAAGAAAACTTATTCATCAGTTGTCAAGCTAAGGAGCTTCAGAGTCCATAAACAGGGAAATTGCTAAGAGCTTATCAGTAGCGTCTACCCCTCATTCCACCTGGGGTCGCATGGAGAATGATGGTGGGGGCACCGATCTTGTCCTACTTCAAGTGAAAAGCAGGGGTGTGGGGGGGTTTCATTGTGAAGGGCTCCTTTGTTAAAATTCCTTCCAATTCCAGGAAAAACATGCACTCCAAAGCCATTATCTCTTTTACTTCTTACTAGGGGACTTCCAGGAAAGAGACAGAGAGAGGAGAAAGAAGAGGGCAAAACAGCTGCAGTGAATTTGGTCACCTCTCCAATTGCTTTTCTTGTTGCAGAATATTTCACATCCCAGGATTTTCCTTCTTGACCTCTGGACTGTTGATACACCCAAGATCTTAATATGCTTTCAATCACAGGTTAAAGACATCAAGTGCCAGAGCGGTTGGGCCTAGGAGTTCCAGACCGGCCTAGACAACATGGTGAAACCCAGTCACATTTTTTTTTTTTAAGGGGGAGATTTGCTTTTGTTGCCCAGGCTGGAGTGCAGTGGCGAGGTATCCGCTCCGGGACCTCTGCCTCCCGGGTTTGGGTGGCTCTCCTGCCACAGCCTCCCGAATGGCTGGGATTGCAGTGTAAGCCACCATGCCTGACTAATTCCCTAACTGTGCAACTACAAGGTCACTAAACAAATAAACTCAAGTCACAAAACATATTTTTCCTTAAATGGTAAAAAATAATATAATGTATGTTTCAATTAAATAAGTATCTTTGTTTCTCTATAATATGCTTCCCCCTGCACAGATCTGCCCCCTCGCCCCACATAATGCTTGAAAGATAACTCTTGGTTCAGTACTCAATCCTTTAAATGTTAATCCGACTGGGCCAGTGCACCTAAATAATTAATAATGTCCTCCTAAACCCCATGAGTCTATCTAATTCCTTAAAAATCCCGCTACAGGATTGCAGGTGTGAGCCACCGCGCCCAGCCCACTTTATTAATCAGAGAGGAATAGATGGGCCTGGCGTGGTGGCTCACCCTTGTGATCCAGGGACTTTGGATGGCGGAGCGCGGCGGATCGCTTGAGCCTAGGAGATCCAGACAGGCCTGGGCAACATGGTGAAACTCGGTCTCTTTTTTTTTTTTTTTTTTTTTTTGAGGCGGAGTTTAGCTCTTGTTGCCCAGGCTGGAGTGCAGTGGTGCAGTCTTGGCTCCCCGCCACCTCCACCTCTTGGGTTTGGGTGGTTCTTCTGCCTCAACCTCCCTAATGGCTGAGATTGCAGGTGTGAGCCACCATGCCCGGCTAATTTTTGTTTTTCTTTTTCTTTTTCTTTTTTTTTTTTTTTTGGTACACACAGGGTTTCTCCCTGTTGGTCAGGCTGGTCTCAAACTCAGGACCTCAGGTTATCCGCCCGCCTTGGCTTCCGGGGCTGCTGGGATTGCAGGCGTGAGCCAGCGTGCAAGGCCCAACTGATTAATCAGAAAGGAATAGAGCGGCCTGGCTGGTGGCTCACGCTTGTGATCCCAGGACGTCGGACGGCGGATTGCGGGGGATCACTTGAGCCTAGGAGTTCTACACCGGCCTGGGCAACATGGTGAAATCCGGTCTCTCTTCTTTTTTTTTTTTTTTTTTTTTGGTACAGACAGGGTTTCTCCATGTTCATCAGGCTGGTCTCAAACTCCCGACCTCAGGTTATCCGCCCGCCTCCTCGGCCTCCAGGGGTGCTGGGATTGCAGGCGTGCGCCAGCGCGCCCAGCCCAGTTTATTAATCAGAAAGGAATAGATCGGCCTGGCATGGTGGCTCAGGCTTGTGATCCCAGGAATTTGGATGGCTGAGCGCGGCGGATCGCTTGAGCCTAGGAGTTCCATACTTGCCTGGGCAACATGGTGAAACCCGGTCACTTTTTGTTTGTTTTGAGGCGGAGATTCGCTCTTGTTGCCCAGGCTGGAGTGCAGTGGTGAGGTCTTGGCTCAACCGGCCTCCGCCTCCCGGGTTTGGGTGGTTCTCCTGACACAGCCCCCCGAGTGGCTGGGATTGCACGCCTAAGCCACCATGCCCAGCTCATTTTGTTTTTTGTTTGTTTGTTTTTGTTGTTGTTGTTGGAGATGGGGTTTCTCCATGTTCATAAGGCTGGTCTCAAACTCCCGACCTCAGGTTATCCACCCACCTTGGGCATCCGGAGGTGCTGGGATTGCAGGCTTGAGCCAGCGCCCAAGGCCCAATTTATAAATCAGAAAGGAATAGTGCGGGGAATCCCTTGAGCCTAGGAGTTCCAGACAGGCCGGGGCAACATGGTGAAACCCGGTCCCTTTTGTTTTTTTGAGGCAGTTTCACTCTTGTTGCCCGGTTGGAGTGCAGTGGTGCGGTCTCAGCTCCCGGCGGCCTCCGCCTCTTGGGTTTGGATCGTTTTCCTGCCTCAGCCTCCGGAGCGGCTGGGATTGCAGGCGTGAGCCACCATGCCTGGCTAATTTTTTTTTTTTTTTTTGTACAGACGCGGTTTCTCCCTTCCTCAGGGTAGTCTCAAACTCCTGACCTCAGGTTAACCGCCTGCTTCGGCCTCCCGGGGTGCTGGGATTGCAGGTGTGAGCCACCATGCCCAGCTTTTTATTTTTTTTCTTTTTTGGTAGAGACGGGTTTCTCCATGTGGGTCAGGCTGGTCTCAAACTCCCGACCTCAGGTGATCTGCCCGCCTCGGCCTCCCAGGGTGCTGGGATTGCAGGAGTGAGGCACCGCGCCAGGCCCAATTTATTAATCAGAAAGGAACAGATGCGCCTGGTGTGGCGGCTCACCCTTGTGATTCCCAGGACTTCAGATGGCCCAGCGTGGCCGATCGCTTGAGCCTAGGAGTTCCAGGCCGGCTGGGGCAACATGCTGAAACCCAGTCTCTCTCTTTTTTTTTTTTTTTTTTTTTTTTGAGGGGGAGTTTCGCTCTTGTTGCCCAGGCTACAGTGCAGTGGCAGGGTCTGGCTCCCAGCAGCCTCGGCCTCCCAGGTTTGAGTGGTTCTCCTGCCTCAGCCTCTGGAGTGGCTGGGATTGCAGGCGTGAGCCACCATGCCCTGCTAATTTTGTATTTTGTATTATTATTTTTTTTTTTTGGTAGAGATGGAGTTTCTCCATGTTGGTCAGGCTGGCCTCAATCTGACCTCAGGTTATCCGCCGGCCTCGGCCTCCCGGGGTGCTAGGATCGCAGGCGTGAACCACCGCGCCGGGCCCAATTTTTAATCAGACAGGAATAGATCGGCCTGGCGTCATGGCTCACGCTTGTGATCCCAGGACTTTGGACGGCTGAGCATGGCAAATCGCTTGAGCCTAGGAGATCCAGACCCGCCTGGGCAACATGGTGAAACCTGGTTTTGTTCGTTTTTGTTTTGTTTTGTTTTTGAGGCGGAGTTTCCCTCTTGTTGCCCAGGCTGGAGAGCAGTGGCCTGATCTGGGTTCCCTGGGCCTCCGCCTCCCGGGCGAAGGGTGATTCTCCTGCTTCAGCCTCCTGAGTGGCTGGGATTGCAGGTGTGAACCACCATGCCTGGCTTTTTTATTTATTTATTTATTTTGGTTGAGATGGGGTTTCTCCATGTTAGTGGGGCTGGTTTCCAGCTCCTAACCTCGGGTGATCCGCCGGCCTTGGCCTTCCGGGGTGTTGCGATGGCAGGCGTGCGGCACTGCGCCTGGCCCGAAACCCAGACCCTTAACGGAAAAACAAAACAAAAATCACAAAGATTAGCCAGGCCTGGTGGACCCCGCAGGTAGTCCCAGCCACTCTGAAGGCTGATGGAGGAGGATTGCTTGAGCCGGAGAGGGGTG
This sequence comes from Pongo abelii, assembly GCF_028885655.2. NCBI lineage: Eukaryota > Metazoa > Chordata > Mammalia > Primates > Hominidae > Pongo > Pongo abelii. The sequence goes on along the minus strand of NC_072001.2, from coordinate 20,607,732 downwards.
GGGGTGGAGGTGGCAGTGAGCCATCATGGCGCTGCTGCAGTCCAAACTGGGCAATAGAGCGGCACCGTGTCTCAGGAAAAGGGAAAGGAAAATAATAATAAAGAAAAAGAAAGTATACAAAATTGCTAAATCCAGGAACAGCTTCACAATATATTGAGAGAAATAGAGGCAAAGGTTAGCAGACACCAATGCTCACTTAGTGGAACTGCAGGTGTCCCCAAACAGAAGGCTGCTAGTTTTCCAAAAGAAATATATTATTGACAAAAAAAAAGTTGGTTTGCTACAATATACAAATAGCTAAACTTTATATAGCCACGACCCTCTTGTAGCACTGCTCTAAGCCTTTTCCTGCTCTGAAATAGCTACTATTGTTACCTTCATTGTAGAGAAAACAGATGCCAGAGGTTGTTGTGGAAGGACCACGAAAACTGACTAGGAAATTGACTTCTAAGTTTAGGACTTAAAGGTTCTTCCTGCTCTGCTCCTTACATTGCTACATTTTAGTTAACATACCTATTAAAATACTGGTCCTTTCTATATTTGGAGGGACTCGTCCTGCAGTTTGAAGTTTTTTCTTAGGCTAAGCATTTGGTCAGAAGATCATCTGCGTTTTATGTCAGTTTAAGTTTAGACATTGTTCAGTAAGGAATGTAAATATGAGCAAACAGTTATCTGATTAAATAGAAAACCTAGAAGAAAAATCACCTATGAGGAAGTCAAGAAAATGTGAACTCTGGATTTGTGGCTATTTTCAGAATACTAATTTTTTGGTATTTAATGGCATTGTGAATATATTTATTTTTAAAAATTCCTTGTCTTCTACAGATACATATAAGGTAATTAAAAAATGATATGATGTACGGATTTTACTTCAAAATAATTCAGAAGAAGAAGGACTGTATATAAATGAAGTGGGAATATAAATGAAACAAAACTGGCTGTGGCCAGGTGTGGTGACTCATGCCTGTAATCCCAGCACTTTGGGAGACGGAGGCAGGTGGATCACTTGAGGTCAGGAGTTCAAGACCAGCCTGGCCAACGTGGTGAAACATCATCTCTACTAAAAATACAACAGTTAGCCGGATGTGGTGCCGGGTGCCTGTAATCCCAGCTACTCGGGAGGCTGAGGCAGGAGAATAACTTGAACCTGGGAGGCAGAATTTGCAGTGAGCCAAGATCACGCCACTGCACTCCAGCCTGGGCAACCATAGCAAAATCCCACCTTTAAAAACAAACAAACAACACAAAAAATAACAAAAACAAAAAAACTGTCCATGCCATGAATGAAAAATTGTTGATGATGTGTATCTGTAGGGCAGTTATATTATTTTTCTCAACATTTTTTACGTCTGAAACTTTTTATTGAACACATGCACATGTCCCTTGTAACTGGGGCTGCTTCCCCATTATTCTCTCAGTAGCCCTTCTGATTTTCACTTCATCTTCATTCTTAGAGACTCTGGATTTTTTTTTTTTTTTTTTGGCAAGTTCAAATATGTCTTTGCAAGGACTATGCAGTATGTCTACCTACTCAGCCATATTATCAGAAACAGAAAAAGTGTCTAGATTCTTGTCTTGTCCTGTTAAGATTTTTTAAATTCCAAGAACAGTCACCTTCTACCAGACACTCTGATGTTGGAAGACAAAGCATATTTTGTAAGTGGCATGATTTCTGGGCTCAAATTTAGAACAAAGCCACAGATTTCAACAACCCAAAAATAACTTACTGTGACTCACCAAATTTAGAAAGATGGAAATTATTTAAAGAAAGAAAACCTTAATTTACTATGTGACCTCTAAGTATCTGGGCTGAAAATTGTAAAGGTAGAAAGGTAAATCAAAAGATATAGAGACTGTAATCATGCACTTAATGAAGTGCTAAATCAAAGTATTTTTGGCATACGTGGAAGAGTTTAATTTTATCACATTTTTTACTGGTACTATAGCTATTTGCAAGTACATATAAAACTACAGTGTTACATATAAACTACAAAAAAAACTTTTTAAAAAAATTTTATTATTATACTGTAAGTTTTAGGGTACATGTGCACAATGTGCAGGTTAGTTACATATGTATACATGAACCATGTTGGTGGGCTGCACCCATTAACTTGTTATTTACATTAGGCATATCTCCTCAGGCTATCTCTCCCCCCTCCCCCCACCCCGCAACAGGCCCCAGTGTGTGATGTTCCCCTTCATGTGTCCATGTGTTCTCATTGTTCAATTCCCACCTATGAGTGAGAACATGCGGCGTTTGGTTTTTCGTCCTTGCGATAGTTTGCTGAGAATAATGGTTTCCAGTTTCATCCATGTCCCTACAAAGGACATGAACTCATCCTTTTTATGGCTGCATAGTATCCCATGGTATATATGTGCCACATTTTCTTAATCCAGTCTATCATTGTTAGACATTTGGTTTGGTTCCAAGTCTTTGCTATTGTGAATAGTGCCGCAATAAACATACGTGTGCATGTGTCTTTATAGCAGCATGATTTATAGTCCTTTGGGTATATACCCAGTAATGGGATGGCTGGGTCACATGGTATTTCTAGTTCTAGATCCCTGAGGAATCACCACACTGACTTCCACAATGGTTGAACTAGTTTACAGTCCCAAGAACAGTGTAAAAGTGTTCCTATTTCTCCACATCCTCTCCAGCACCTGTTGTTTCCTGACTTTTTAATGATCACCATTCTAACTGGTGTGAGATGGTATCTCATTGAGGTTTTGATTTGCATTTCTCTGATGGCCAGTGATGGTGAGCATTTTTTCATGTGTTTTTTGACTGCATAAATGTCTTCTTCTGAGAAGTGTCTGTTCATATCCTTCACTCACTTTTTGATGGGGTTGTTTGTTTTTTTCTTGTAAATTTGTTTGAGTTCATTGTAGATTCTGGATATTAGCCCTTTGTCAGATGAGTAGGTTGTGAAAATTTTCTCCCATTTTGTCAAAAATCAACTTTTTAAGAAATGAGACTAATCTAGCAACTTTATTTAAAAGTTTATCTTAAGGAAATAATTAAGGATGGCTGTACAAAAGGATTTAGCCATGACATCAGAATGTTCTCCCTGGCAAATCAATGGAAATTATTAAATGTGCAAAAGGGAACTGTTGGAATAAATTGTAATACCTTCATATGATCATATGATCATATATCATAACCTTTTAAAATGATATTGAAGAGCTGCATAAATTGACTTAAACACATCTTCGCAACACATCACTGAATAGTAGAAATTTGGGCCAGCAAAGAACATAGAGTTGGTCCAATTTCTACAAAAAAAAAGAAGACTCTAATAGCATGACAGCAGGGAAGAGGGAATATGTCAACGTATGTGTGTATATGTATATATATGCATAGCAAGTATGAACTTGAAAGGATATATGTCAAATTGTTTACAGTGATTACCCCAGAGAGGTAAATAACTTTGGCCTTTGGTGTTCTATATTCCACATATTCTGAATTTTCTTTTTTTATTTAAATAGAGATGGGATCTTAGCCAGGAGCAGTGGCTCACCCCTGTAATCCCAGTACTTCGGGAGGCTGAAGAGGGCAGATTGCTTGAGGCAGGAGTTGGAGACCAATCTGGCCAACACGGCAAAACTCTGTTTCTACTAAAACTACAAAAATTAGCCAGGTGCAGTGGCTCATGCCCGTAACCCCAGGTACTTGGGAGGCTGAGACATGAGAATTGCTTGAACCAGGGGGTGGAGGTTGCAGTGAGCCGAGATCACACCACTGCACTCCAGCCTGGGCAACAGACCAAGACTCTGTCAAAAAACAAAATGAAACAAAATGAAACAACAACAACAAAACAGTAATAAAGAGAAAACCTCATGGACAGAAGCAATGTCTCATGCCTGTAATCCCAGTGCTTTGGGAGGCCAAGATGGGAGAATCGCTTGAGGCCAGGAGTTCAAGACCAGCATAGGCAACATAGCAAGACCTTTTCTCTACAAAAAAATTAAAAATTAGCCAGGCATAGTAGTGCATGCTTATACTCCCAGCTACCTGGGAGGCTGAGGCGGGAGGATCACTTGAGTCTGAGAGTTGGAGGTTGCAGTGATCTGTGATCATACCACTGGGAAGCCACGACCCCATCCCTGCCTCCTTCCTATGTCCAATGCTAGCAATAAATAAGTTTCCCAGCCACAAATAATTATTAGAACCTCCTTCCCAAGTGCCAGCTCCAACCTCTGCTAGGTAGGACACAGGGGCAGCCCTACCCTCTGGAATATACAAAATGTTACAGACACAATATGTACACTGGGGAAGGGGGGTCACCCCAGCAGCCCGTGCCCTCACCTGATCCACAGTTAGCCCCACTGTCCTACCTCAGCTACTTCTCTGAATAAGAAGATTGGAGCCCCCACTGAGGGAAAAGTTGCTATGGTGAGAGTAAGGAGACCACGAGGCCTCCTCCAAACAAACCAACTCCACCAGCCTCTGGCTCTTAAATAACAATCATCATCATCCAGAAATTTAAGGACTCAGCCCTGGTCAAGGTGGCAAAGGGTCTGTTTGTCTTTCCCCATTAGACAGAAGTCTTGTCTTGCTACCCTAATTGTAAAGGAGTGACTGGGAAGGGGTGGTAGGGACATGGTGGTGGTGGAGACTCCAGCCCCACTTCTCCAGGATTTGCTGATAGGGGCCTGCTTTTAATGTTTATTTTCATTCCATGACTTTTTTTTTTTTTTTTTTGAGACGGAGTCTCGCTCTGTTGCCCAGGCTGGAGTGCAGTGGTGCAATCTCGGCTCACTGCAAGCTCTGCCTCCCAGGTTCATGCCATTCTCCTGCCTCAGCCTCCCATGTAGCTGGAACTACAGGCACCCACCACCACGCCCGGCTAATTTTTTTTCTTTTTTTTTGTATTTTTAGTAGAGATGGGGCTTCACCATGTTAGCCAGGATGATCTCAATTTCCCGACCTCATGATCTGCCCGCCTTGGCCTCCCAGAGTGCTAGGATTACAGGCATGAGCCACAGCGCCTGGCCCCCATAACTTTTTTTTTAAATCGCATAACTTCTTTTTCATAACTTTTTTTTGTAACTTTTCATAAAACTTTTTTCTACTTTTTTGCCACAAGTTTTTTTGCCACAACTTTTTTACATTTTTTATCCTGTAACTTTTCCACCCCATAACTTTTTTATCCCATAACTTTTTTATTTTGTGTTCTTTTAATAAACACTTGCATAGTTACATTACAATTTTGTAAAAATGAAACAGATTATCTCATGCCAAGCATGCCCAGCATTTGCACAGTATCAATACCTTCAATACTATAGTTTTCAAGACATGCAAAATAAAATTTTAAGGCAAAAACAGCACTTTGCAACAACTTAATAATTTATTACATTACAGTAGCATCACACCAGCAGTCAATAATGCCACGTGAGGCAAAAGTCTTTCAGTATTTCCATTATACATTCTGTTTACAAGAATTCATAAATTGGAAAAATTCATTCCAAGAAAACTTGGCAAATAAAGCTTTGGACTAGAATTGGCATTTCTTTCTCTAGTTTTCCTTCCCACTGTTTCTTTCTTTTATACTACAGTATTCATATTTTAAAATGTTTTAACTTATTTCAGAACATTAAGATAACAGTTACATTTTTTAATAGTTACATTGTTTTAAAATGACTCTTTAAGGTAAAGTTTTAGAGAAACTATATTATGGATAGGGCAGATTTACATTTTCAAATTTTCTAAAAATCAGCTTTGGTATTAGAACTGATTTTTGTTCATTTCTGGAAAACGTATCAGATTTAATCCAATACTTTAAAAATGATTATTATATTTGCAATCTTTAAATAGGTGTTTTGATTCTTCCTACAGAAATTAAAATGTATTCAGTGGAACTCACATTTTAAAATTCTGTTTCTGATGAACTCTAACCTTCCAATGTTGCCTTCTAAGCAAATTGAAAGCTGCCTTATACTGAATGAGGAAGAGCACAAATACTCAGCTGAATGTGGTATCACAAAAGACTGCATACACTTTGAAGAAAGACTTAAGTTATTGTCATACGATTTCCATTGTTTTTAGCTTTTTCTTAAATGTATGACAAATACCTACACAAAGAGTGCTATTTCAGTTAATATAGTAAATTTATTTTCCAGACTGACGTTTAGCTTAAATATGCCAGTGTGTGATTTAATCCATAAGCACCTGATGAACACATTATTGTCAGATTGGTTACAGATGCTAAACACTATCTGAAGGTCATTCCTAGTCATTGACATTTATCAGGGTAAAAGTGAAGTGATTTCAATGATAAAAGTACCTTTGAAATACTTTATCAATGTATTAGATAAACCCAGTTTCAGAATGATAAAGAAAAAACATTAGACCAAATAATGTGGCTAATTAACAGTGGTCAAATTTCTAGCCTGAGGGTTTAAAATGGACTTAAAGTAACTGTCTTTAAACTGAGCCCAAAGAATGCAAAAGCGGCAAGTTCAGAAAATAAAAGGCAAGAACAGGACATTAAGTCCTGTCATGAGGATGCCAAATGCTAAAAATGGAGATGGCCTAGTAACTAGAAATCCCCACCCCAGGGAGCACATATACATATCTCCCTACATCCTAATAATATGATGTGTTTTGAAACACAGACATTAGAACTTCATGAAGTTTGAACTGTTGAGTCTTTCCCAAGCATCATCAAGTTATGATTTAGGCAATGTATGACTGAAATTCATTCATTCATCATGCATAGGCACAATCACATAAATACTGCACAAAATATGTCCCTAACTGAAACCAAGAGGTACAAAAACATATTTCACTCTTCGTAGTTTGTGAAGAAATATAACTCTGTGATTGTGTAGACGCATTTCCTAATACACTGACATTCACAAGTAGTAGATTGCACTGCAGTTTGTAAACATTTTAAATTGCATAAACTTCTCCTTGATTTTCAAATATAGAATAATACTGTTTACTAAAACTCCTTTTTGTTTCAACTAAGTACTCTCACATATATTAGTTTGTAATAATGTTTATTATTATTTTTTAAAGTGTTTTCCATTCCTTCTTTCTTATATCCATTAAGTCCAAATGAGCTCTCATTTTATTTCAATGGAAAAGAGAATGGAAAAGAGGGGAAGGTAACTTGGATAAAGTATGAGCACTTACTACCATATGTATTCTAGTTCTGTAGTTTTCAAACTTCAGGGAGAATCTCAAGGATTATTAAAGCACAGATAGCTGTCCCTCTTTTGCACTTTCTGATTCAGGAGGTGTGGGGCTGGCCCAGGAATTTGCATGTCTAACAAGTTCCCACGTGTTGCTGATGCTGAGGGTCTAAGGACTACGATGTGAGCATCAGTGGTTTAGTGGATATCTACCTAATGAATACATGTTGTATTTCCTTTAGCACCTGTGATTATAGAGGAAACATCTTTCAACTGGAAGATGTCATTAAACAGAGGATAAGAGATCAGGTCAGTAAGAATTAAATTTAAATTAATTGAAATATCACTGAAATGTTTAGAAATAATATGACAGGCCAGGCACAGTGGCTCATGCCTGTAACCCCAGCATTTTGGGAGGTCAAGGCAGATGGATCAGTTGAGGTCAGGAGTTCAAGACAAGCCTGTCCAAGATGGTAAAACTCCCTCTCTACTAAAAATAAAAAAATTAGCTGGGCATGGTGGTGCACACCTGTAGCCCCAGCTACTCGGGAGGCTGAGGCAGGGGAATTGCTTGAACTCGGGAGATGGAGGTTGCAGTGAGCTGAGATGCACCACTGCACTCCAGCCTGGGCAACAGAGCGAGACTCCATCTCAACATAAATAAGTAAATCAGTAAAGTAAAAATAAAAAATAAAGGGAAGATGGGACAGCTTTTTGTACTTCACGTCCTGAAAATGGGCTGATTTCCCTCAAGAGGCAGCAATTTAAGCTCTCTAGCCTACATGGGATACATACAGGAGAAAAAAGAAGAAAAAGAAAAGAAATATAAATATAAATAAATGAAAATAACACTTCTCTCTGATTATAAAGGAAATCACATTTTTTTCTAATAATTTGGAGGACAAAATATAAAGAAAAATCTTTAATTTTGCCACTCAAAACATTCCAGTTCGTTGCTTTTTACACTTTTTATGCATATAAACATTTTAAAAAGTAGAATCATAACATATGGTCTTTTGTCAATTCCTATATTTTAAGCATGTTTCTATGGCAGAAATTTATCTTGGCATCACCATTTTTAATAGCTGGATGTATTTTTTTTTTTTTTTGACACAGAGTCTAACTGTGTCACCCATGCTGAAGTGCAGTGGTGCCATCTTGGCTCACTGGAAGCTCCTCCTCCCAGGTTCATGCCATTCTCCTGCCTCAGCCTCCCGAGTAGCTGGGACTACAGGTGCCCATCACCACGCCTGGCTAATTTTTTGTCTTTTATTAGTAGAGACGGGGTTTCACCTGTTAGCCAGGATTGTCTCAATCTCCTAACCTCATGATCTGCCCACCTTGGCCTCCCAAAGTGCTGGGATTACAGGCGTGAGGCCCCACACCCAGCCTGTAGCTGGATGTATGTTAAGAGAATAGTTGCCACCCAGAGGTGAATTTCCTGGTATAAACATTTTAATGGACTCGAGTGAGGATTTTTACACTGAATTCATAGAAGTAGAATTCCTAGAGGAAAATAATATAAAACTGTTTTAGGATTTTTAAAAGAAATTTTCCAATTATCCTGTAGAAAAATTGGTTCAGTTTATGCTCCCACCAGCAAGGACAGAGCTCCAGGTTCCCTCTTCCATTTGTCATCTTTGCAGATCTTTAAGCAGAAAATCTCATTGTTTTCATTACATTTCTTTGATTTCTAGTGCTTTTGAATCTTTTTCATTTGCTCATTGGCCATTTTTATTCTTGTGGGAAGTGCTGGTTTCTCCATTGCCCATTTTCTGCTGGAAATCATTTTTTTTTCTGAGTAATTTTAAAGATTTCCTTATAGGCTAAGGATACAAACCTTTTACCTGTCAATGAGGTTACAAAGACCTTCTCCCAGTAAGTAATTTGTCATTTCACTTTATTTATTTTTTGCTAGCAAAGCACCAAAGTCAAATTTCACTTATTTTTTATCCTGCTGAATGAACGTATTTTAACAGTGATTTTAGTGGAAACAGGAGCAGGACAGAATGCAATACCTAGATCACACTCTGTCACCCCAACTGGAATACAGTGGCATGATCATAGCTACTGCAGCCTCAAACTCCTGGGCTCAAGCGATTTTCCCACCTCAGCCTCCCAAGTAGCTCTAGGCCTACAGGTGCGTGCCGCCATGCCCAGCTAATTTTTAAATTTTTTTGTAGAGAAGTGAATTTGCTATGCTGCCCAGGCTGGTCTTGAACTCCTGACTTACCCCACCTTGGCTTGCCAATATGCTGGGAGTAGAGGCGTGAACTACTGCTCCCGGCCAAGAGCTTACTTGTGTTTGCTAGCGAGGTTCTTGGTATCTTTTTATATTTGAGGCTTTCGTGCTAGTGCTGAAGTATTACACTCACCATCTGAGGTTTACAGGACTTTTGTTTTAATATTCAATAGAGGGAACTGTTTAGTTTTGCACCTTTGCAAGTATACAAAATGTGCCTACCAGGACTTTGCTTTATATCCATTGAAAAGCAAGAAGTAACACAGTAAAAGTATGCCTGGCTACAGGCTGTGGAAGAATGGAGTATTCTGGTTTAATTCTATTAACTTGGAAGGATGAAGGTGAAAAAAATTCAAAACTTTAATTTCCTGTTGAATGCAATTTGAAAATATAGCCAATGACTCCACTTTTCTTCTCTAGTAAGTTTGGACATTCAGATGTACGTTGTCTTTTATCATAGAATTCCTAGTGTGCCTGAGTCTTATAATGTGAAGATCCTTTTCTAAAACTTTAGATGTAAGAGGCTAGAAATGATATTGGATGAGATCAGGCTGGATGAGAACTGATACCTGTAAATATATTTTTTAGATGAAATCTCTGATTGCCACGCGTTTTCTTATTGAACTCATAAAAATAAAACACACTGGCTGGAGGGTGGAAATAGGAAGGAGATATATGTCTTTTAATTGCATGTCATTGTTTCATATTGAGACAGAACATATAGTATCCCTGGCTTTGGACCTATAGAAGGAAACACATTTTTCTACCTGCTGTATGGCAGAGGTTCCTGAACACCTGGACAGCTTATTGCAGCACGGATTGCTGGGCCGTACTCCAGAGTTTCTGATTCATCAGGTCTAGGGTGGGGCCTGAGAATTTACATTTATAAGAAGTTCCCAGGTGCTCCTGGTCCAGAGACTATATGTTTGAGAGCCACTCTTACATACTAACTGTAAATTGTAGAACTCTATAAAAAAGCTTAGTTTGGTCTGAGATAAGAAGCACACAGGTAATGGAGCAAATCATGAAAAAGTCAACGCTTGATCCCAGGTAACAAGCAATACACAGTGACATAACACAATTCTTGGTTTTCATGATTGCAAGTCATAGCCAAGTATCTAGTGAGAAATTCAGTTTCATTTTCAGGGCTTAGAGGCCAGGTGATTCTAGAAAAATAGGATTTAGTGATTAACCTCTTGAGAGTGGGAGTTATTTATGTCCTTTTTCTCTCCCCCATCACTTAGGATTTAGCCTTACTTTAGAAGGGTCCTGTATTTGCTTTAACCTTGTAAAGAACTTTGAGTGCTTATTAAATGGAAAGCTTTGTGTGTGTGTGTGTGTGTGTGTGTGTGTGTGTGTGTACGTATATATTTAGAGACAGAGTCTCATTCTGTAACCCAGGCTGAAGTGCAGTGGCATGATTTTGGCTCACTGCAACCTCTGCCTCACAGGTTCAAGGGATTCTCCTGCCTCAGCCTCCCAAGTAGCTGGCATTACAGGCACCTGCCACCATGCCCAGCTACTTTTGTATTTTTAGTAGAGACAGGGTTTCATCATGTTGGCCAGTCTGGTCTTGAACTCCTGAATTCGGGTGATCCACCCACCCCAGCCTCCCAAAGTGCTGGGATTACAGGCATGAGCCATCACGCCGGGATCAAAAGCTTTGTGTTTTTAAAGATATTAGACATGTTTCTTGTTTTTTGTTTTTTTTTTAACTTAACCCTAATGTAGGAGAATAAGAGAAAGTTTTTCCAAAAAAGAGAAAACATTGTGATTACTTTATCTTATTGGAATGTTGGATACTAAAGTCTGCTTTATCAATCCTCAAGCACACTATAAAATTTCCATTTTAATAGGATTTGTACCTCAACTGAGGTAATAAAGTTTTAAAGTTTTTCAAGTGAAAGTCAGCCCCGCCCCTCTCCTGGAGTGGATGGGGACAGCAGTTGCATGGGCAGCTTTCCTTGTGACAACACAGGTCCTTCATGACATGCTGCTGTCTGGCCACAACTCCTTTTCCTTTCATCTTTCTCATTGGCCAATGGGCTTCAAGCATTAAGGCCACGCCCCTATTCTGCATTCTAGTGCAGCCCTGGTTACGCCTCCTCTGGCTCAGTCACACAGTGACGTAGAGGTGACTGGAGGTGTATAGTTGTCCTCACCTGGATCGTGCTGATGTGGCCCCAACCCCACCTCCCTGACCATCCCCACCTCCCTACCCACCCCCTCCCCCCTACCCACCCCCACCTCCCTACCCACCCCCACCTCCCTACCCACCCCCACCTCCCTACCCACCCCCACCTCCCTACACACCCCCACCTCCCTACACACCCCCACCTCCCTACACACCCCCACCTCCCTACACACCCCCACTCATCTACCCATCCCCACCGCCCTACCCACCCCCACCCCCCCTACCCACCCCCACCCCCCCTACCCACCCCCAACCCCCTACCCATCCCCACCCCCCTACCCACCCCCACCTCCCTACCCACCCCCACCTCCCTACCCAACCCACGATGTCCAAAGAAACCCGACAGAACAAATTGGCCGAGGCTAAGGAAAAGGTAAACGCACAAGCACCCCAACCCAAGCTGAGGCCCCCTCTGACAGCTGAGCTGATGCCAGTCTGTGACACTCCCGAGGCACACCGGGCTGGGCCCCCCCAGTACCTCTGGGATCCCCACACCAAAATCTTGTCAGTCAGCCCAACCCCCACATGAGTCCTGCCCCTGCCCTGCCCGGCACCCCAGGGTGACTTTAAGCAGGTGACTCCCAGGGCTTCCAACTCCATACTCTGCCCTTACCTCCTGCTACCCCAAACCCGACCTCCCTGGGCTCTTTGGGCTCACATCTCCAAGGACCTGGGTGCCCCAGAACCTGCCCTCACCAGTTGCCACAGGGTGACTTTGGGGATGTGACTCCTGGGGCTCCTTGCTCCTTACTTGGCCCTCACCTCCTGCCGCCCCAAGCCTGACCTCCCGGGGCTCTTTGGGGTCACATCTCCAAGGACCTAAGTCCCAATTTTTGACCCCCCTCCCCAGTCTCAAAGTGGCAACTTGGGCATTGCGCTCATATGTCCCCCCCCCCGCCACTCCACCAAGGAGTGGAATGTAGTGATGTCACAGTCCCTCTACAAACTGTCATTACTACCACGAGACCGGCCTTTGGTCTTAGGACCCAGTCCCCTAAGTGTTCTTGCCCACTTCTGTTTCCTCTGGTTGCAGCACAGGTTTCCAGCTGGAAGGGGAATGGGGACCGTGGGACCTAGAAGAGAGAGTTTTCAGGCTGCCTGACTTCCTTACCACAGACGTTGACAGGGTGAAAAGCCTACACCTCCCCCATGAGCTCCACATGTTGACAGTGTCTCTGGGTGGCAATGGGAGAACGGGTTGGGTTGGGTTTTCTCCCAGGCTTCTACTCTCCAGAGAGACTTTAACATTTTTTCTGAGTTCTGCACCTCAGATTTGAATTCTCCATTGTTCTGGGACCAGAGTGCCCCTCAGTCACTGGTTTCTGGAGTGAGATCTGCTTATCTTCTGTGGAACAGATCTTGGGAAACTGGACTTGACAGCTTGAGTCTTCCTCATCTCATCTCAACCTGGGGTACTTTGAGTGCCACAGGATAAATATGGGGCATCTTTCTGAAGCATCAGTTTCCCTTGATTCTATTGAGAGATGAAACATTAATGTACTTAGGGATGAAAGTCACATAGATTTATAAGAGTATACAAGACTTCTCTCTGAAATGAGGCTTGGGTTGTCCTCTTTCTGCTAAATTCCCGGATTTAACAGAAAGGCTGCCTTCTGCCATGAGGATACATTGATGTAAAGGTTTGAGAGGTACTGGTGTACTTCTTAACACTAACAGACGTGTGAGGGTGAATAACTCTAAACCACAGAGTGTACAGTTCCTGCCTGCTTAATATTTGCTTTTCTACCTCTGCCTCTGGTTTTGGTCCCTGGCAGCTGCTGATTTGTGGCAAAATCCCAGAGCTCAGGGTCAGAAAACTGAGTTTAAGTTCCATTACTGCCTTTTTTTTCAGCCATGGTATCAATCTCTCTGAGTCACTAAGTGATTGTGACAACATTTCCTACAGTTGGTGGCATTAAATCAGATGGGCTATAAGAGTATTTAGTATAAACTGTAAAGCAGGATGTGACTGTAGGATCTTGTAGTTCTCATGAGTATCACTGCTCTTCCTTTCCACAGTTGAGAGACCATCATGCCCAGACCAGCCCTAGTGTTGGTGCAGGAGCAAGCGACGCCAAAAAGAAGAAAATAAATAATGGCACTAACCCTGAGACAACCACTTCTGATGGTTGCCACTCACCTGAGGATGTGAGTCTTGGCTGGCCAGGCTCCTTGGGGACAGAGGGCCCAAGGGGTGGTGGAGGGTAATTGTTAAGATTGTGGAAGAACTGCCAGGTACTGGTTAAGAGTTCTGGGTTTGAATCCTACCTCTCCATCTCCTAGGGATATGATTTAGGGCAAATAGCTTGAGCTCTTTGGGCCTCTCTTTTCACATCTGTAAAACAGGAGTGGTATTGTTTTACTTGTATTTGTGAAGTTTAAATGAGATTTATCATTGTGTTTTTATGTTAATCCCTAGTCCAGGGCCTGCTGTAAACTCTCCTTCTTGGGCTTGCATTTCCTGAGGTAGAGTTAGAGAGTATCAGAGGTTTCTGTTAGCTCTGAGAGCCCGACAGTTAAAGGCCCACTAGAATGGAAACCTCGGGGCCAAGGGCTCCTCTCTGCCTTTTCTGACCTCTATCCCTGCTGTGAGGAGCTGTCCCTGGCCCGTATGTGCTCAACGTTTGCTGAATGAATGCACCTTTCTAAATCACAAGCTGGCAGAAGGGTGGGCTTTTCTCACACTCCATCTCCGAAGGTTTCTGTTACTGTCTTTTCAAGAGAATCTAGTTTCAGACTTTGAGTTCCGTGGCTGTGGGCAAAAACCAACAAAGACCCAAATCCTTCTTCTTTGGGAGTTGAGGAGAGTTGACCAGTTCGTGTTCCCATTGGGTCTGAGAACTTTGCCCTTAAAATCCATTCCTGACCCCTGCCGACCGCTTCCTGGCCTGAGGAATAGAGTCGAGGGGGCCACCCTCAGTCACCTTCCTTTGACTCTCCCCACAGAAACAACAGAACCAAGCTCAGCTGAAAGAAGTAACATGGTTTCTTTCTTTGCTCATGACATGACTGCTGGGTTTGGGGGGCACTCAGATGTAGAGGCCCCAGTCTCATCTCGCCTACTCCCAGCCTGGGGAGGAAGGCTCACCTCCCAGATTCCACCCCAACCCCACAGGGTCCCTGATAACCTGGTCCCATGGGTGGGCCTGTCCTGGGGCAGGGGGCCATTCTGGGGGCATGTCTCTTGCTGTGGATCTCTGCCTCCCCCTAGTAGGAGCTCTTTCTTCCTCTTCCTATAGGAAAAGAAGGCGAGCCATCAACACCAGCAAGCCCTAAGGAGGCAGCTAGAGGTGAGTGGAGGGGGTGAAGTTCCCTCCTGTCCTCTGGATGAGGTTTCTTTGCTTCTCTTTCAGCACTTGCTTGTCTTTTCTCCCAAAGGCCCAGGATCATACCGTAGAAATCCTTATGTGTCAGAAAATTGAACTGGAGACAGTGCTCTATTACAGCCAGGATGCTGCCGGGAAATTTGAAGGTGGGAATCTGGGCACCCCATCATCCCTCAACCTCGCACTTTCACAGGCCTTTGGGGGAGTCCTTTGGGCCGCATCTCAACCTCTCTCATTCCAGGAGAGTCCCATTATCTGGCAGACCACCTGCATCATTCCTGGCACTTTGAAGGAGAGTTACAGCCGGCTCTCTCCTCTGTGTCCATACAGCACAAGAAGGCAGACAGGGTGAGTCCAATCACCTGCACGGTCCCATGGGAGCCCAGCTTTGCAGATAGAGGAATGAGCCTAAAGGTCCCTTCTGCAGGATGCAGTGTCCTGCCCAGAAGACAGCATGGGCCATTTCTTGCTGCTTTTGTGTGTGGTTGTTAGAGGCAGGTTAGGGCTGAGTCAGCTGCTGTGGGTGAGTTGTGGGGTGCTGTGGGGAGCAAGCACTGGACACAGAGCTCCAAGGCCAAGTGCCCACCCTGCCCATACTTGGCTGCACCCTTGGTCAAATCCTAGGTGGGTGTTAGGGTACTTGTACCATGAAAGTACAGAAGAGTATCTTTAGTATGTTACCATTTGTGTAGAGAGAGGGAACACACATACGTGTGTGTGTATGTATTATGGTAATATACATAAAACATGTTTGTAAGGATTCGTAAAAACTCAGGAGATAGGAACAGTGTTGGGGGGAGATATTTCCCTTCTGTACCTTCTGAGGTTTGGACTATGCCAATGTACCGTTCTTTCAAAAATGAACAAAGGATTAATTTCCTTCTCCTTATCTGTGTCCCTACCCCCAGCAAAAGAATGGGCTTAGAGAATCAGATATACCTGGGTGTTGAAATCCCAGCTCTAAGTGATCTTAGGCAGCACTTAACCTTTAATACCCCATGTTTTTCATCTACACAATAGAGACAATAATGGTAACCATCTCCTATGGAGGTTGTGAGGATTAAATGGGATTGTTAGCATAGTGCCTGGTGAAGCACTCAATAAAGGTTCCAACAGTGGTAGTAATAAGAGTAATAGCAATAGCAATATTATCTCATCTCTCTGGGCCCCTGTTAGCCAGCTATCAATTCAATCTCTTTCCGTGTCCCTTCCACCCTTACTGAGTTCTTTGAAAAACAAGTGAGAGCCAGGTGCGGTGGTGCATGCCTGTAATCCCAGTTACTTAGGAGGCTGAGGCAGAAGAATCACTTGAACCCAGGAGGCAGAGGTTGCGATGAGGTGAGATCGCGCCTGTGCACTCCAGCATGGGCAACAAGAGAGAAACTCCATCTCAAAAAAAAAAAAAAAAGAAAGAAAGAAAGGAAAACAAATGAGACCATGGGCTTGGAAATGTCTTGAGAACATGTCGGGTGTGATTGAGAGGGAGCAAGAGTTACTGTGGAGTAGTCACTGTAGCTGTCATTACTGGTTGGCCAGCTGCTCCTCTGCCTGCTCTATCCTGACTTGACCTTTCTCTATTTGCAGTACATCGAGGAGTTAACAAATGAGAGGGACACCATGAGTCTGGAGCTGTATAGGAACATGTAGGATGGGGGAAGTTGGGATGGGAGGTCTGGGAGCCCTTAGTGGGGGTGGTGTGCTGGGAGGTGGGGGGTACAGGTGAGCATGGTGAGTGGCTCATACAGGTTTTCATGTGTGTGCAGGGAAGCTCTAGTGCCGCCTGTGCCACTGACTCATGGGGTAGCCTCAGGCAACTCATGTCCTCTCTCTGGCCTGCCACCTGGGACTTTTAATTCCTGGGGTCCCTTCCAGTGCCATGATTCTGTGGTTGTGGGGTGAGGGTAGAGGGTCGATCACCAAAGCGGTCCTTTCTGTTCTTCATTCATTCCTTTCTCTACTGCCTCTGGCTATAGCATAACCAATGAGGAGCTGAAGGAGAAAAATGCCAAACTACAAGAAAAACTTTGACTCGTAGAATCTGAAAAGTCTGAGATCCAGCTCCACACCAAGGGGCTAAAGAGGAAGCTGGAGAAGGACAAAATCCTGCTGCCACAGGTGAGAGACTGCAGCCTCAGGGTTGTGGGAGCCCCATCCAGCTGGGACCATGGTCTAGGGATCATGCAGTTTATGGGGAGGGTCCAGCCAAGAGTTGGAAAATTTGGGTCCTTGTTCTGGTCCCACCATAGAATCCTCTAGAGTGTGCTAAAAATCTACAAAGTGGGGACCTGTCTGGGAAATCAGAACCTCAGGGTTAGGGCTTAAAATTTATTTTTAAAGAATCATAGATGAAAACTGTTATTTTATAGATTACATTTATATAGCTAGCTTATGAGTCTATTTCCTTTTCAGGTTCAAACCAACACTTTGCAGGAGGAGAAGATGTGGAGGCAGGAGGAGAAGCTACAGGATCAGAAGGAGAAGATACAGAAGAAGGAGGGGAAGCTACAGGATCAGGAGGAGAAGATACGGAAGCAGGAGGAAAAGATGCAGAGACAGGAGAGAAGCTGTGGGCACAGGAAAAGGAGCTGCGGGAGCAGCAGGAGCAGATGTGGGAGCAGGAAAAGGAGCTGCAGGATCAGGAAAAGAAGACGAAGGAGCAGGAGCAGCAGATGAGGGAGCAGGAGAAGAAGATGTGGGAGCAGGCAGAGAAGATTTGGGAGCAGGAGGAGAAGATGTGGAGACAGGAGGAGAGGCTGTGGCAGCAGGAGAAGCAGATGTGGGAGGAGGAGGAGAAGATGTGGGAGCAGGAGAAGAAGATGTGGAGACAGGAGGAGAAGCTGCAGAAGCAGGAGAAGGAGGTGCATGAGCTGGAGGAGCAGATGCGGAAGCAGGAGGTGCAGATGCGGAAGCAGGAGGTGCAGATGCGGAAGCAGGAGGAGCAGATGAGGAAGCAGGAGGAGCAGATGAGGAAGCAGGAGGAGCAGATGCGGAAGCAGGAGGAGCAGATGAGGAAGCAGGAGGTGCAGCTGTGGAAGCAGTAGAAGGAGCTGCGTGAGCTGGAGAAGCAGATGCGGAAGCAGGAGGAGCAGATGAGGAAGCAGGAGGAGCAGATGCAGAAGCAGGAGGAGCAGGCATGGAAGCAGGAAGAGCAGAGGCCCAAGCTGGAGGAGCAGATGCGGAAGAAGGAGGAGAAGATTTGGAAGCAGGAGGAGCAGATGCAGAAGCAGGAGGAGCAGATGAGGAAGCAGGAGGAGCAGATGCGGAAGCAGGAGAAGGAGCTGCGTGAGCTGGAGAAGCAGATGTGGAAGAAGGAGAAGCAGATGGGAGAGGTGGAGGAGCAGATGTGGAAGCAGGAGGAGCAGATGCACGAGCTGGAGGAGCAGATGCGGGAGCAGGATGAGAGGCTGCGATTGAAGGAGGAGAGGCTGTGGGATCAGGATGAGAAGATGCTCGAGGAGGAGGAGGAGATATGGATACAGGAGGAAAGGCTTCGGGAGCAGGAAAAGGAGCTGCGGGAGAAGGAAGAGGAGATGCAGAAGCAGGAGAAGATGTGGGGGCAGGAGGAGAAGATGCGGGAGGAGAAGAAGATGCGGGGGCAGGAGGAGAAGATGTGGGAGAAGGAGAGGATGGGAGAGCAGGAGGAGAAGATGCGGGAGAAGGAGAGGATGGGAGAGCAGGAGGAGAAGATGCAGGAGGAGCGGTGCTCAGAGCCCTGCCTCCCTCCCTCCAAAGACCTTTCTGATAGGAGCCACCCTGGCAGCGTGGAGCCTGCACGAGAGGCCGGGAAGGGTTATTCCCATGACAACTGCACTGCACAGCAGATCATGCAGCTGCTTGGTGGAAGGAAGAATGCCCAGGAGCGCCCAGTCTTAGGCAGCACCTCCTGCATCCCATTCTTCTACCGAGGAGATAAGAAAAAGATGAAGATCATCAGTATCTAAAAGCCGGCACTGTCAACAAGGCCTACAGAAGTGTAAGCCGCCGTGGAACTTTGTGAATATAGTCTGAGAACAAACTTGAAAAAAAGAAAAAAAAAAGAAAATTTATTCTAAATTGTGGCAAAATACTCACCTGGCATGGTCGCCCACACTTGTAATCGCAGCACTTTGGGAGGCCTAGGCGGGTGGATCACCTTAAGTCAGGAGTTCAAGACCAGCCTGGCCAACATGATGAAACCCCGTTAAAAAAGTTAGCTGGGCATGGTTGCACACACCTGTAATCCCGGCTACATGGGAGGCTGAGGTTGCAGTGAGTCTACATCACACCACTGCACTCCAGTCTGGGTGACAGAGTGAGACTACACCTCAAAAAAAAAAAAAAAGTTTCTACCTGAGGACTATAATATCTATGTACGTTTCTATTGTTTTTTTTCTTGGTCTTTCTCATTTAGTCCTGTGTTGTCTTGTCTTATGGCATGCCTAGTAAACTTTTATCTGCCTCCAGAGAGTAGTGACTTTGACTTTATGGCACACAATTGGAGTAAGAGCAGACCGCCTTCATCTGGTTTGGGACTAAGCTAGTTCAAAGCAGGTTTTAGGTTTCATGACATCTGGTCTATGTTTTATTCATTTGGACTCCTAGGGGTGGCCCTTCCAGGGTCCCCACCAAGGTCCCATCTCCTTCCTGGGACCCAAATTCTCATTAGGTCATTTCAGCCCTGTGAGAGTGCCAAACAGTCAGCTAGGCTCTCCAGCCTCTTAACTATCACTTCACACTCAGTTTCTTAGCCTCTTAGACCTCTACTGTTGAACAATCATCAAATGTGGGAAAAGCACTACAGACTGTCAGGGTCACTTCCTAGGCCTGATCACTCAAGTCCTGGCTGAAGTCTTCAGTTACCTTCCAACAACTGTTTTTGATGGTGGGGGGGGGGACACATTCTTT
Organism: Pongo abelii; assembly: GCF_028885655.2. Lineage (NCBI taxonomy): Eukaryota > Metazoa > Chordata > Mammalia > Primates > Hominidae > Pongo > Pongo abelii. Next base: position 20,587,946 of record NC_072001.2, on the reverse strand, counting down.
TGTGAGAGTCTAAATAGTTTCTGTGGCATAAATGCATGGTTTAATGGTGCCTGGGTTGTAACAGAAAAGTGTTTGGGCAAAAATCATAAGGGAAAAATGATTCATATTTTATGTCTGTCTACATTAGACCTGCTCAGGGAATAGAATTTGGGAATCACATAATAAGAAACTGCATGCTTGATTGAACATTTGCTTTCTTCACTATCAGGACATGGGGACATATATTTTAAGACTTTTAAAGGCATTTGGGAGAGATTTTATATAGGCCATAAAATGCATTACCCCTCAAAAATAAGAATCACTGAAGAATATAGTTGACTCACAGAAAAAAAAAAAAAATCCTCTCTAATTTTAAGCCGCTATTAGTTCTCTTTACAAAAAACTTGGGAAAGTTATTATTTTTTTTTTTTGGCAAACTTTAACCATGACCTTGCTTTACTTCCATGTATTTAATTTCACTGAAATGATATTTCAAAGAAAAGCCTTTCTGGAAATTGTTTTTCCTTTAATACCCAAAATTGGAACAACAGCACTCACAGGAGCGAGGCTCCAACCAGTGGATCAGCTGTTTGGCGTGGATGTCGAAGAAGGTGCATTGAAACTCAGTACAGCTGTGTTTAGCCTTAGGCAGGAAGTGTGTTTCTTCAAGTAAACCTAACATACTAAAGATACTCCTGGCAGATGTCTCGTTTCCAGCCCACGACAAGGTAGACAAGTCACACGGTTTTAAAGGCAAAGCCATCTTGTCTGTCTCATGGGGACATAAGAACAATCGATTGTTGAAGGAATCCTAGGGCTTTTGGCTTCCAGTACAGACAGACAGACAGATGTGCCTCTCTCGACCTTGCTGAAGCAGGCCCCAAATGTTCACACCTAGAACATGGAGACAAAGAGAGAAATTGAACTTTCCAATATATTCCAGTTTCTTCTAGATTCAAATATAGCTCTAAAATGAAGATGAGATTGTTTGCATTGTTGCATTGTTTTGAAATTTTATTATTAAACCCCACAATTTGAAGGCACGGAAATGTTTGCCTAGCATTCAGCACACCCCAAACATTTCCAGATGGGTTGCAAGAAGTCAACCTCATCCAGATTTTGTTTCTGTTGGAGAGGTCGTCCCTTGCCATATGTCCTTGCATATTTTTCCTGCCAGCTGTGGGAAGTGACAGGACATGGTTTAATTTGGGCTGCTGTTCTGTTTCTTTAAGCCTGCAGCAGACAGCCCTTTTGAAACTCACCCTTTGCCCCTCCTCCCTCCTATAATTCTTTTTTTTCCTCACTTTTTTTTCTGATAGTGCATATTACTTGAGATTTTCCTGGAAAGGTTATGATTATCTGGAATTGGATCTTCCGCCACCTTCAAAAGCTTGAATCCTTGTAGGCTAGCAGCTAACCTAGAGCTGGCAGACTCAAAGGAATCTTGATCTCTTCATATTTAAGGCTCAGAAAACTCAAAAGGGGTGCTTTGTAAAATACTTCTGTTTATATTATATGTATGATAATTAGCATGAGTACAAAATGGTTAGGCAAAATTTAGCTGGGCTCAGGTAGACTTTCCTGTGGATCAGATAAATGGAAATGAAAAAATGTATGAGGACACAGATTTGCTGATTGTTCTCCATCTTTTATATTTATTTCTTAACTTGTCTTGGTTTACTGTAGAATGTTCCAGAAATATCATTGGGTATAATGTCTGATTTAGCACTGACTTATTTGTGAGTTTGCTTGGAGTGTATTTTCCTTGGGCTTTGAGTATATGACTGCCACAAATTTTAATTACACTAATTAGACATAGGTGGATGGTTAAGCCCAGTTGGAGTCCTAGCCCTGTTCAGCTGCCTCTGTCATTAGTTTTTCTGGTGACATGGTTTGGCACCATCTTCCCACACATTTTCCGGAAATTAGTTTTAAGTTTGAAAATAACTTGTCTAATAAAGCTACTGACATTCAACTAGTGTCTTTACCTTGTTGAAGTGGACTTGAGTAAAATGCATACATTTAAACTGTAACTTGTGTACCCATTTCTTTCCTTAACTGTGGGCTTTCAGATTCGTTTGGTGGCTAGAGAAGGAGTCATGCCCGATCCTCATGAGTCCCTGTGCTCGTGTCTAGTTTAGGTGGAGCCTGACTTGGCTCAGGGCTCGGTGGCAGGTTTTAATGTGTGTGGCAATGCTAGTCAATTGGGGATGTCCACATTGCTCATAGTGTAGAGAAGGCTTCTGAGGTCTAGACCCAGCAGGTGGGAAGCCAGCCTTGATTAGTGCCATGGACCGCGGGCACAGGAGGAGTCAGTCTCAGGAGCACCTCTGCCCTGCATCTCCCTCGGAGGATATAGGGCCCTGTGTGCCTGCCACTTCCCTGTTCTCATAGCTCTTTGTGATGTCAGAGAAGCCTTTGGATTTTGTTTTTGGGAGAGTATGCCAAACTATGGCCTCCACAGCATGGGGTTCAGGTTGATTTTGCCATTCCTAGTTTCTCCCTGGAAACATATCCCTCCTCTTTAACCCTACTTAAAGGGTTTAAAACATTCTACTCTTACTTTTAAAGGATGCTTTAAAAATACAGGCCACATCTGTTTCACTTAATCTGCATTCAACAGCACCTCATGACACAAAAAGTAATGCAGTCTGTTTGCCAAGCAAGCACTTGGAAATTTCGAGGCACGGAAACTGATAGGAGCCTCCGTTTTTCCACCTTGAGGATTGTTGCACTTTGCATCCACCCAGGTCATCTCTCAGCAGCATCCACGCTCACAGGGCTGCCTCTCATCCTCTCACATATTTTCAGGCGTGTTTGTTCACTATTCAATGCACTCAGCTTTTGTCGAGTGCCCACTTGCTCTCTGCAAGGTGTTTTGAATTCACGTATGGCCAGGGGCTCTGGTGCAGGGAGGAGCACACAGAACCAGAAGACATGGAGCATGGGGCTTCGAAGGTCTTCCCTTCAGGAAGCCAGATGATGAGGGCATTTCTCCTTTGTTACTTTGCTAAAGCGGCTGACAGTAGTTAGACACAGCTGAGGAGGCGGGAGGCCCGCAGCGCTTCTGGGGGTCCAGCATGCTGTTTAGCTACTGATGAGGGTGGGCAGAAGAAACAAGCAGACTCCCTCCTGCTCTGGGACAGTTTCACGTAGGAAACCAGGAGTCTGAGCCGCCCAGAGTATGGGCATGTTGAGGGCTGCTGGCCTTTTTGTCAGGTCTTCGGAACAGGCACGATTGGGTTATTGTCATCTCGAATCTCAGGCTAAGGGAGCTTCAGGAAAAGATTTCTGCACCATTTTTTTAGGACATTGTTTCCAAATCCTTTAAAGTGTAAGGGTCACTTGGTGCAATCATTTCACTACTTATTTGGCAAAGGGAGTTTACAGAATCAGTGTGGAACGTGGAGACGATGTGAAGATGGCGTTTTCAGTCCACTGATGTCCTTGTTTCCTTCCTGTCTCTCTTGCAAAGTCACCAACATCCAGCAGCAGCTGGCCCAGCTTGACAATGAGTCCCGGCCAGACACCACCGAGGCTGACAGGGACCGGCTGCAGCTCATCAAGGAGAAGGAGGCCCTGCTGCAGGAGCTTCAGCTCATCATTGCACAGCGCCGCTCCGCGGGAGATGTGGCCCTGCTGGAGGAGGAGCGGGAGCGCCTGGAGGAGGAGCTGCGATGTGCACAGGCCACCTCCGCACAAAGCGCCATGGAGAGATGGGTCAGCGGGGACAGGACCTCCAGCGGAAAGCCTGCTGGAAAAACTCCACGGGGTGGCTTGTGTGTGGCTGAAGGGTGTTCCTGATGATCGCTCAGAGCTTCTCCTGCCTGGATGTTCCCTGGTCTAGGAGGGGCATGCAGTGGGGGACACTGCCTTCTGCTCCCTGGGTCTCTGGAGCCTCTGCTCTGAAGCAGGAGGTGATAAGGGGGAAGGAGTGAGGGAAGATGGGTGACCTCCACCTCCCACCATGCCCCACCCTTCCCGAAGTTTGTGCTTGGTGCTTTCACCTGCCTTTGTGGGACAGTGCCCTGAGCAGGCTGTGGTCCCACTCCGGCCCGGGCAGCTCTGTTGCATGGGGGGAAGAATTCCCTGTTCCTGACATGGTGAGCATGGTGGGAATCCACCTACTGCTTTCCTCTCCAACTTTGATTTCTAACCAGGAGAGCCTGCTCTTCTCTGGCATTGGGAAGCTGGCCACCTGTTGTGCATCTGTCCCGAGGCTCCTTCACCATGCAGGACAAGCAAAGCCAGCATGGTGGCTTTGGTATTCGGTGCCACTGGGTCGTTCAGCCTTTCCTCGTGTGCCATGTGTCCTGGTTTCCACTTGCTGTGTGAGATTGCAGATTGTGTCAAAGGCTGGGCCTGCCTTCCACGCTTAGCAGCAGTTTCTCTGTGGCTATCAGCTGGGCTTTGGAGAGCAGCCCCTCCCCCACGTGTTAAAGTCTCGCCCCCGGAGCTCACATGAGCAGCTCCACAGAGACTCTAATAGACGCTTGGATGATTGGATCTGTTCAGATGCTCTTACTCCTACTGTTTCACAATGGGTGTCTGTATTGTTGGCGTCCTTTATGCTTGGATGTTCATGGGTCATCTTCATAGGAGACAAGTCTGTGGCTTGGCACGAGGGGCTCACGGCAGCCTCAGGGAAGCAGTGGTGTCTGGAGAGTTGAGCTCAGAGCCCTGGGCAGGTGAATTTCATTTTGCCTGAGATGGTGGCATGCCCTGTCACCTCACCCGGAATCAACCACGAGGAGAATCTGAATGTGAAAGGGACTGTGCAGCTGAAGTTTTCTACTGTGCTCTTGCACGGCTGCATTTGTTTTCAGCTAAACATTTCCTTCTGTTCCACCCCTGATATTCTTGTATGTGTGTTCTGCATAGGAGGACCTGGGAGTTGCTGTTGCTTCTCTGTGAAGGGGGGAGGACTTGGCCCCACAAATGTCGCCTGCATCTCAGGGCCCCACACCCACGCTCCTTTGACTGTGGCTGCTGTCAACATGTGGAAATCCAGCACACACGTGCTGTGGCCCCTGAGTACAAGTCTGCAGCCCTCCATGGAGCCAGTGTTAGCCCCGATGCCTGGGTTCAAGGGTGGGGACAGCAAAGCCAGACCAGCTTTGACTCATGGGGGCCTCACATGAGACCAGCCCAGGTGCTGAGTCCTGGGACTCAGAGGCTTCAACCAGGACCTAATCGCCCCAAGCGTGTTTCCTGAATCTGCCGCTAAATGACCTTGGTGGGAGAAGCACATCCACATGTGCTAAGCACTGGCACGTACATCTCATGGGGGTGGGGCGCTTGTAGCTCTGGGCCTTCTGTGCCGGTACACACAGGGCCCATTTCTCCACGCCGCCTCCCTTCAATGGAGGGGTGCTTGCAGTGTGCAAGTATGGGGCCACATGGTAGGAGGCTTCCCCCAGCACAGGCTGGCAGCATTAGGAGACTGGCGTGGGCCAGGTGCAGAGAGAGTGAGGTTGGCGCCTTAAGGCTGAGCTGTGCCAGCTGTAGAGCTGGGCCCAGTCTTCCTGTCTCACCTGCAGTGTTATCAGCAGCAAATGGGAGGCGTTTGCCTGGCTGGGGTGTCATCCGGGGGGAGAAAGAGAGAGATGCTCACCTCCTTCAAGCCTCCCGCCCTGGCAGATGATACGTGCAGCGGCCTCCCAGCTGCTCAGAGCCGGCATCTCTGGAGGGAGCTGGTGCACATCTCCTGGGCTGAGGGAGCAGGCTGGAGATGAAGGACACATACCCTAGATAATCTCTCGGAAGGCTTGTGTCAATGCTTGTGATATCCTTTGTTATTTTAGCTTGCTCATGTTAGTGTGTGGCAGGCATTTATACAAGATGCTGATGTTCAACAGAGAACCCCACGTCTCTATTGCAAGATGCCTGTCATCCTGAGAAATCCTCTTTCCAAGGATGACTGCTTTTATTATAGGGGTGATTATAAAATGAAAGATCTATCAAAAAGCAAAAATTTGGTTCTGCGGAACCTGAAGTCACGTTTTCCTTTGTCATAATTTAATGGCATCTTTACAATAAAGTACTTTATGTAAAGTAAATGAAGACAGTAAATTAGACTTTATATTTTCTTAATCTGTTAGCTTACTTTTCTACTCCTTTTCATAGCAGTGGTAAATATTCTTTGAAGTTAGTTTCCTTTGAATTGGAGACACAAGGCTATGTGCTTTAGGAGTTGGGCCCTGGCCAGTTTTCTGCCAGGAAACTGTAACCCCTTTTCTTTTTGTTGAAAATATAAGTACAGAAGTCAGGCAAATGTCTAAGACTCTTATTCTAGCAGTTTATGTTCCAGCCAGTTTTTAGATGTCTCAGTTATTGCCAGCGTGGCCCCTGTTTGGTAAGGAAGTTACATTTTTAGTCATCTGCAACTTTCAGAATAACCAGCATAAAATTAGACTGCACATGTGGCACTCATGGGCACTTGTGTGTGATCTTGTATCCAGATGCACTGTCTCTTGCACACTCCAAAATGCACCTATTTGTATAATGACAAATGTGTTGTATTGGATAGAAGGGGGGAATTTGATCTAAAACTTTTTTCACTACAGATAAAACAATCTGAAAATAAGTCATGACTAAAGGCAGTCTAAAACCGAGCCATACATATGAGTGTATCTGTATGTCATCTGTGTGAAAACAGAGCTGGAATGTGCTGACGGATTTAGCGATGGGTTGGAAATTCTACCTGGTCACTCAAGAGTGGAGCCAGTTTTCAGTAGGAACTCAATTTAGATTCTATTAATTTGGGATTTGAGCTAATAGAATTCAGGTTGGGTTAGAATTTCTGAAAAGCATTAAGAAAAAAGTTAATAGCCTTGGACCAGGCTTGGGTAAATTCCCTACAACAAATCGCTTCCTGGGGCTGGTCACTGTTTGCCACTGGATACGCTCTGCTGGTGTCATCTCTGCCCCTGGGGTCCTCTGTGACTTAATAGTGTCCTGGTGCTTGTGAGAGTGGGTTCCAAGTTACAGCTCCAAAGCCCAATGAGGGATGTATTTTGAACTCACTTTTAAACTCCCTTTGAAAACTCTCAGCTCCCCATCTTCTGAAAAAGATGGGGTTTTTGAGGATATCACCCTTGATAAGCATCAGATAGGATGTGAGTATCACAGAAAATTGGGGAAATGTTTTTCAGTAATAAAGGAAATGTCTGTTTGTTGGTAATGTGCCTTGGCTTTAGGGTCAAGCCAGCCTGACCGAACTTTGAACTTGTGTAGCAGAGGCAAGCTACTTTATATGAGTTTCTTCATCTGAAAAGCAGGGATACAACCCAAAGACCGGTAAGGAATGAGGCAGTGCATACAAAGCAGTGTGCCTTTCTATAAGCCCCTCAGTGGAACTTCAGAATTGCTTTTTCTTTTCTTTTTTTTTTTTTTGAGACAGAGTCTCGCTCTGTCACCCAGGCTGGAGTGCAGTGGTGCGATCTCGGTTCACTGCAAGCTCCGACTCCCAGGTTCATGCCTTTCTCCTGCCTCAGCCTCCCAAGTAGCTGGGACTACAGGCACCCATGACCACGCCCAGCTAATTTTTTGTATTTTTGGTAGAGACAGGTTTCACTGTGTTAACCAGGATGGTCTCGATCTCCTGACCTTGTGATCCGCCCACCTCAGCCTCCCAAAGTGTTGGGATAACAGGTGTGAGCCACCACGCCTGGCCCCAGAATTGCTTTTTAAACATTACTTTCATCTGTACAAGCTATCAAAACATTTTCCTTAAAAATTAAAATATCATAGGTAAGTGGAATCTTAGAACATTCTACTCAAGAGTTTATTACACGTGTTCTCAAATATTTTGGTCTCAGAACCTCCTTCCAATGTTAAAATGCAGTGGATTCCAAAGAGCTTTTGTTTGTGTTGGTTTTTTTAAAGTTCTTTTTTCTAACTGTTTGGTTTTGTTTTTCATTTTTCCCCACCCAGGGACCTGTCAGTGTTTACGTGGATTTTTATCTGTCAGTATTTACTAATTTAGAAGTTAGCCCTGGGGAATTTTTAAAATATTTATTTATTAAAGATAACAATAGGCCAGGCACAGTGGCTCACGCCTGTAATCCCAGCACTTTGGGAGGCCAAGGCAGGAGGATTACTTTAGTTCAGGAGTTCGAGACCAGCCTAGGCAACACGACAAAACCTCTTCTTTACAAAAAATACAAAAGTTAGCTGGGTGTGGTGGCACGTGCCTGTGGTCCCAGCTACTTGGGAGCCTGAGGTGGGAAGATGGCTTGAGCCCGGGAGGTGGAGGTTGCAGTGAGCTCTGATCACACCACTGCACTTCAGCCTGCACAACAGAGCAAGGCCCCATCTCCACAAATAAAAAAAGACAATAAAAACCCTATTATGTGTTAATATTAGTAACATTTCTATGACTGATAACTTTTTTGAAACAAAAAACGATAGTGAGAAGAGTGGTATTATTTGCCCTTGCTGTCCATCTCTTTAGCATCTGGCTTGCTAGAAGGCAGCTGCTTTGGCCCTTGGTGCATTTGGCCTGTTGAGATGGGGTCATTTTGAGTGAACACATGAAGACCATCTGGCTGCCTACTGAATGCCATTGGGAAGGAGGGGACCTCATGGGACCCCTGAAGGCGTTTTAGGGATCCGCAGGGGTCTTTGGATCATGCTTTGGAAAGCATTGGTTTCAATATATGATATTGAACTTGAAAGTGGGTTGTGTCGTGGCTCCATGTAGGACGATGCTTGTACTCTCTCGCCAGCTGACCTCTGCATGGCACCATTTGGAATTTTGTTTGCATCAAGAGAAACAAAGGCTCATCAGAATTTCTGGCATGTGGTTGAAACTCATAAACAAACTCAGACTGGTTTGTCTCCTTATCCTAAGTTGGTGGCACATCTGTTTCCTTTATGGGTGATAGCAGCTCTTTGTCGATCACGTGTCATTTGATGTACATTATTTTATCTATGCAGCATCAGTTCCCTGAGCTGGAGATTGTGGACTCCATTTTTACAGGTAATGAAACTAAGGGCTCAGAGAGGGTGAGACATTTGCCTAAGGCCACACAGCTTGTGAGTGACCGGCCAGGTGGGATTCTCTGAATCCCAGGCTGCTGTCGGACACTGTGTCTGGTTTCCTCTCACTCCCACCTAGCCAAGCTCTTCAAACCCCTTCAGCATGTTCCGTTCCCTGTTGGTGGAAAGAGGAAGGTATTAAAGGGACCTACTGTGGCCACACGTCACAGTGTCATTTCCATTTGTAAACCAGGAGTGTTTCCTTCTAGAGGTGAACATATTTATTCATGGAGTTGTCCAACAACTGTTTATTGAGTGCCTATCCATGGTAGGCTCGATTCTAGGCGGTGGGCTTTATTGCAGTAGGAACAAATTTTATTCTAGAAAATTACTAAGTAGAAAAAAGTAGAAGGAAGGAAAACAAAAATACCTCCAACCCCGTAACCTGGAGATGGCAATGGCTGCTATTTTGTTTCATTTGCTTCTAATGTTTTAACTGTATACATTTAGAATGATATTTGTTCTTGTCTAGAAGGTGGCCTAGTATGAGGGAATCTGATTTGTTCCAAGGAATTTGAACAGATGACTGCGTGCTCTGCATTTGAGCTCATCTGCTAGTTATCTGTCCTTCTGCTCACTTACCCCTCTTCCCATCCATCCAAGCAGCCATCCCCAGACACCCGTCCAACCACCCACGAAGCCACCCACCAAGCCACCTACCCAGTCAGCCATCCACCCACCCAGCCACCCACCCACCCACCCAGCCACACATCCAGCCACCCACCCACCCAGCCACACATCCAGCCACCCATCCACCCACCCAGCCACCCATCCACCCATCCACCCACCCAGCCACCCACCCACCCATCCACCGATCTAGCCACCCAGCCACCCATCCAGCCACCCACCCACCCATCCACCCATCTAACCACACATCCAGCCACCCACCCATCCAGCCACCCACCCACCCAGCCACCCATCCAGCCACCCAGCCACCCAGCCACCCATCCAGCCACCCACCCACCCATCCACCCATCTAGCCACCCATCCAGCCACCCACCCATCTAGCTGCCCGCCCATCTGTCCACCTGTAGCTCACCCACCCAGCCACCCACCCACACATTGACCCATCCCCGTGCCCACTCCTCTTCTCACGCATCCCCTCCCCCGTGCACTGTGCCTGGCGCTTTCACAGAGTAGCAGGCCCTGCTCAGGGTGCCAGGGATGTGTGATCTTAGCCCTTGTGACCTGGGTGCTTTGAGAATAGGGGGTCATTGCAACCTGATTCAGCTAGAGGTAATTCATAGTGGAATGTCTTGTTATGAAAATATTCTCCCTGTCTTTGAAATGTACTAATCGACTGTTTTCTTACCTACAGGATTCTGCTTCAGGAAAAAAGGAATTGCCTACTTATGCAGCTGGAAGAAGGCACCCACTTAACATCCTCCCTCCAGTCCCAGTTAAAAAGGTAGGTTACTTTTAAAGAGAAAACTGTATTTGTTCATAGCATTCCAATGACTGGTTCGTGAACTCGTTTCTTGTAGCTTGTTTTTCTCCTACTGGAGCTCGACCTGAAATGTTGTTAACACAGAATGGATACATTATATGTGTAACATGCTACTGCTGTATGACTCAAGGAATATGGAGAGAACCACATTTGGCTTCAGGGTAAGTAAGAGGCCTAAAGTCAAATGTATTCAAGGATTTTGTAACCTAATTAACAGTTTCAGAAATGTACATCTATACACATGCACATTTTTCTTTTGAGTTTTTTTTAAAAAGCATATGAATTTTTTAAGCTAGTAAGATTTGGCTGCTCAAGAATGGCTCTGCGCACATTCTTCAGCCCTGACCATATGGTAGAGTGCAATGTCAAGGGCCTTACATGTGTCATTTTCTCAGATATTCCTCCTAACAATGCCCGAGGTGGGAACTGTTCTCACCCCAGCCCCAGTGAGCCCATGGGAGCCCAGAGGGCATGAATGGCTTGAGCAAGTGTACCTGGCTAGTAAGTGTTCCAGCCAGGACTGGGACTGGGACTTGGGCACGGGTCTCTGCTATTGCCCACTGCTCTCTGTCACCCTTTCCATGCTCACAGGGTGAGCAGGGGTGGCTGCCCTGCCATCTCAGATGGCCATGCTCTCTCATTCCAGCCAGTGTGCCAACACCCTGACGGTGTCCTCAGGGAGCAGCCATGGGTCTCTGGCCTCCAGCCAGGGCTCCCTGAGCTTGGTCAGCTTCACGGACATCTATGGCCTCCCTCAGTAGGAGAAGCCCGATGCTGAGGGTGGCCAGCTTCTACACTTCGACCTCATTCCCTTCGACTCGCTGGGGTGAGATGCCCCCTTTTCAGAGCCCCCAGGACCCTCGGGCTTCCACAAGCAGAGGCGGTCCCTGGACATGCCCCAGTCCCTGGCATCACTGTCCTCCTGCTCCTCCCTGTCCTCGCTGTCACCCCCAAGCTCGCCCCTGGACACACCCTTCCTCCCTGCCTGGAGGGACTCGCTGCTGGCACAGCTGGCGGACAGCTGGGAGGACCAGGCCTGGGTGCCCTGGACAGACTGTGGGCACATGCCTCGGCTTTGGGGGACGAAGACTTAACAGGTGTGGCGGCCCTTCAGCCACACGGGGTCCCCAGGGATGGGGAAGGGCTGCACGAGCGAGGACCCCCACCAGCCGGCACTCCTGTGTGTGGAAGTAAGTGTGGATGCAGCCTCCTGCGGGGCGAGGGTTATGTTCAGGGAGGAAACTGTGGGGTCCAGAGTGAGGACGGCTGGCTTTCCAGGTCCATGGTGAGCTCTACATTTAGGAATATTGATGTGATCGGGAAGAGCACACACCTGCTCTTTCTGATCTGTGTTGGGGAAAGATCATTGAAATAGACAAAGATGTCTTTCCTAGGTATTTGGCTTGTTTTTAAAAAATACTTAATTGTTGAAAACTAGGGTAAGAACCACACAGTCTTCCACATTCAGAGGCTGCTAGAGATGGATCAGGGCCTTCGTGACCTTTACAGCATGCATGCGGAGATGGAACCGTCAGTGTGTGCCCACCTGAGACCATTATGCCAACAGGTGTCTGCTTGTAGCTAGTGGAAATCTCGACTTCTTTTGTTGCTTTGACATCTCTTTATCTTTTATAGTTTTCAAGAACATAATTCTATCAAATGTGGAAGTGAAAATAATTGTGTAATTTCAAAAGACATGCCTGTAAGTATCAGTCATTTCTACTGAATTGGTTTCTCTGGTGGTTCTTCAAATGGAAAAACACGGAGCTCTGTGGAGCCTCATCCATTCAGATGGTGTTGGTTCAGCTCCTCCTTGGAGCTGGGGTCTTTCTGCTTGTAGCCTGCTTGGAAGACCAAACTGCTATGGAAGGGAATATTGATCCCATGTGCTTTTGTGAGCCACCCATGGCAACTTTATCTTCCTTTGGTTTTAAAGAGGATCAAGAACAAGGTCTCCCATTCCTGAAGTTCAGCCCATTTAATTGACTTTTATTTGCATAGCAAAAATGTTTTAAATGTTCCATTGAGGCAAACACTAGATAATTTGTGTAGCATAGTGGATCTCAGCCAGGGGTGTTTTTGCCTCCTGCCCCTGGGGAACACTTGGCGATGTCTGGAAACATTTTTGGTTGTCACAACTAGGGGATGGGAGATGTCCTGGCATCTGGCGAGTGTAGGCCAGGGATGCTGCTAAGCACCCTACCATGCACAAGGCAGCACCCCCTCCCCCTCGAGAATGGTCCAGCCCCAAATGTCAAGAGGGCTGAGGCTGAGAAACCCTAGTCACGTACTATGGAGTATTTATGCTTCAAAGGGTAGAAATAAAACTAGAGAGCAGAACCAGTGTGGTGTAGTGGAAACAGCTTCAAACTAGCACCTGGGAGACCAAGCTTTTGTTCCCTGCCCTGTCCACTTCTAGCTGTGTGACCTTGAACACATTCCTGGACTGAGTCTCACCTTTTCCACCCTTGAATGCAGTCATCTCTGTGACCCCCTCCATTCACCACCATTCTGTTACCCAAGAGATAGATGGATTGGTGGATCAATAGATAGGTTCATCACTCTATAAAATAGTAGTCTGTTGGCACTTATGTGCGTAACCAGAGGCCATCATGTCCTCAGACTGCCCCATGGCTTTTTGGCATCTCTATTTTGGTGTCTGCCCCTGTGTTTGCAAACACACTTTGGTATCCCCAGATACATTATTTCTGAAGTCCATACATGCAGGTATCCTTCATTAGCTTTGTTCCTCTTTATAACCACACGTTGATTGCTCCATGTTTATTCTGTTCAGTCAAAAAAGAAATATCCAATTAGGACTTTTTTCTTAGTCTCCCTCCTCTCTCCCACCACCTTCTCCTTAAGGGATTGAGATTCCAGAATGTCGGTCTAGTTAGGCATAAAATCTGCACAAGGCCCAGGGGCCACTTTGGGACAGAGGAGAGACAGAGTGGGAGAGAGAAGCGCTGACTTAATTTCACATCCTGATTTCTTTATTTTTTCCTTTGCTTTCCGTGGCAGATGCTATAATGGTTGAAACTTCTTAGACTGGGAAGTATTTGCTTAGGTGTGTAGACACTGCCATCTCCTGGTGGAGTCATAAGTCATTCGTGATTATTTCTTGTATGGCACTGCCATCTTGTGGCGGATTCGTATATGACATTGGTGATGAATTCTTGTATGGCACTGCCATCTGGTGGCAGATTCTTATATGACACTGCCAATAAATTCCTGAGTGACACTGCCATCTGGTGGTAGACTGGTATATGACATCGGTGGCGGTTTCTTGGGTGACACCGCCGCCTAGCTGTAGCTTTTTTTTATGATACTGCCATCTGGTGGTGGTTTTATATGTTACATCTATTACATTGTTTCAAGGACACAAGAACAAAATTTATTTGTGTCCTTAGAAACTTGAAATAGTTGACCCTGCTGGGTGTCCCCAGAGGGCCGGGTTGGGTAGCCAGCTTCAGGCATGGACACAGGGGGGCTCCTCGCCTCCCCTGCCCCATCATGTATCAGCTGTGCTGGGAAAATTGCGGTCTAAGTTTGGCCCCCAGCAAGTCTTAGTAAGACAAAATTTTTGTAAGATAAAAATCAAGGTTGTCCAAACTTGCAAACTAGCCTCTGAATGATTTTTTCCTTGTGTTTTCAATCAATTGGAGGAAACAGAAGGTAGGTAAGAGGAGTGGGGCAATACACTGTGATCTTTCGTGCTATTTACGTTTTTGTTACCGTTTTGTCTTCCCTGGATTTTAAAAGTCAAATGTGTTATGATTATGAAATACTTAGCTATTTTCATCTACCCATTAGTATTTGCTAATCAAAACCCATAAAAATCTTGACTTTGCTCATATGGATGTTTTTATGATATTGATACTCCGTTTAATGTTGTTGGCTTAAATTCTGCAGTGTCTTCACTTTGTGCCTTTTTTTTTTAAATCTGTTCTCATGTGGCTCGACAGAAGTGCTCACTGTAAGTGGCCTTGGGAATCCCCTTGCTCAGTGTTGTTGCTCAGGCCCCAGGCATACCTTTGTGCTGTGGATGGATGTGTTCAGGATGGCTGGGGTGTGGCCATTGAGGGTTATCTTATAGCTGCGCTTCAACACAACTTAGCAATTGGCCGTATCGTTATCTCATTGTTAATATTCATGGTGGCTACAAAAGCTGTTTAAGAACTTTCCTAGAAGCTTTCACTGTTCATTCCCTGTATGTGTTTTTTCTGGAACGTAATGGCGTTCATTACTGTCCTATGCCACCTGGCAGATTTGCTATGCTGTGGTTTTCACTATATTTTCTTCCTTTTTACCAAGCAGTGTTCACGTCCTTGGCTTTTAGTGTCTGTCTGTCTTGAATGATGAAAAGGGAGTAAAGAGATTTTCTCATGAACATGGGGAAGATTTGACCCTTGTCTCCCTGACACTGCTCGTGAGGGTCCACTTCTGTGCCTTGAAGCCTCAGGGCAGGCATCCTGGGTGTGGAGCGTGGAGTCTGTGCTTTTTCTCAGCTGGGGCAGTTGCCGATGGGACTTCCTCCTGGCAATTCCTACTTCCACCCACCCTGTGGGTCCAGTGACTCAGCCTGGGCTTCGAGGATTAGCTCCTTCATTTCTTTCCTCTCTGCATTGACTTCTATGGCGATGATGAGAGAGAAATGTGGCCAGACTTGTGCCTTGGGCTGGGGTGGTTGCAGTGCTTAGCCTCGTTACCTGGTGCTATTTCCTTTCAGGCATCTACAGCTGAGTCTGGGGACCACGCATGTCAGGGCTGGGAATGCAAATGGTAGTGGTGGTTTCCTTCGCTGGGGGTTGATGCAGTGGATGGGGAGTGAGGGCCAGGGGTTTGGGTCCTTCCACGTGGTGGGGATAAAGAGGAGAGCTGGCGTCTGGAGTCCTGATCTGTCTGAGAGGCAGTGCCTCCGGCCACCCCAGGATGGAGGCCAGCTTCCAGCCCTGGCTGATGGGGGAGAAGCAGTGAATTCCCCAGATGTGGCATGGCGGACCTTTGGAAGATTCACTCAGCCTCCACTTGACCTCGCGAGGCCAAAGGCCACAGCCCCATGTGCTCCGTGTGCTGTTGAACATGTTCGTATTTCATTGGCATGGATGATAGTTTGGTTGAAAGGAGAGACGGTCACCAGTGGAGTCAGTTTAGGAAGGCACAAAGTCAACCCTTTCCGTTTCTAGAACTTAGCCAAAGAAAAGTGCAGAGACGAAAGCGGGAGCTGGCTTTGAGTGACGGTGGAGTGCCCAGCTGGGGCTTCCAATTTGATTCCGTGTTCCAGCCGAGTGCGCCCCTCCAGAAAACAGACTCCTGGGCTCACAGGTGCATTTAGTGTGGGAAGATTATATACACGTTTGTATTGGTTTTGTTAAAAGGAACTTATTGCTATGAGGAAATGGGTAGAAATGGCTGATGAAATGTTAAAAGGAAACATTTCAATGGCTATTTTTGGCTCTTGAATAAAATAGATGTGAAAGATAAAAATAAGCGTGCCAGGAATAGCAGCGTGCTAACCCAGAAGGGCGGCTGGAAGGCTCCTGCCTGCGGTCACTGAGACGGCCAGGCTTGAGCCCCAGCTTCCTCCCCCGGGGCCGCAGGCCTCCCAGGTGGTGTTTTCAGAGGATGAGTGTGGGTTCAACTTTGTCCTCTGCTTTGAAGGTTGCTAATTTTTCTAGGGTTTATTTGGATGATTAAAATGTTTTTTTCTTGAGTATAAAAGCAGTATTTGTTGTATAAAACATGGGAAATATCCGACAGCATAAAGAAGGCAGTGAAAACCATGACCTCTTGGCGAGCGCCGCTGCTGTTCCCATCAGGCTAATGCTGCTTTCGTGTCTCGTGGGTGTGCGCGGCTTTCAGAAAGTGCCATTTGAGGGGCTTCTCATCATCATCTTATGTTCTGTGTGTTCATTAAGGGGGTGGAAATAGATTTGTGAATCCAAGAGGTAGCCAGAAGTTCATTTCTTCAATTTTCCAATGTGAAAAACAACTAGAGTGCAGCAAGTCTCCGTGTGTGTGTCCCATTGAGTCTCTGGAACACTCAGTGATGAAGTGTGTGCTCCAGCGTCAAGGACCCCGGTACCCGGTGCTGTCATTTCCTGACCCTGTGTGTGTCCCTTACTTGCAGCAGTGCAGTGACTCTTTGAGAAGACAGTGCCAAGAGGTTGGAGAGGAGGGTACGCTGCATCTCCACATGCCTGTCGGATTATTCACTAGCCAGCGACAGTGGGGTGTTTGAACCTCTAACCAAAAGGTCTGAAGCCAGTCTTACTATTTCGTTCTCCGTACGCAGAATCACCTGTGTTACTGCAATCACAAAAAGATTCCGTACTGAAACTTTCATGCATTGACACTTTGTTTATTTTTCCAGGGGTAAGATATTTTTCTAGTTTCTTTCACCTTTGGGTGATTGGGTTTTAGAAAGAAGTCTTTCTCTCTGGCCTTGGGGGCATAAGGATTGAGTCTGATGGAGCTCAAAAAGGAGAATCAATGTATGCATCTTTTTATATATTTTTTATTTTTTTGAGATGGACTCTTGCTCTGTCACCCAGGCTGGAGTGCAGTGGCACAATCTAGGCTCACTGCAACCTCCACTTCCCAGGTTCAAGCGATTCTCCTGCCTCAACCTACTGAGTAGCTGCGACTACAGGTATGCACCACCACACCTGGCTAATTTTTGTATTTTTAGTAGAGACGAGGCTTCACCATATTGGCCAGGCTGGTCTCGAACTCCCGACTTCAGGTGATCTGCCTGCTTTAGCCTCCTAAAAGTGCTGAGATTACAGGCATGAGCCACTGCATCCCACCCAGGAAGCATCTTTTTTAAATTCATTCAGTTGTCGCCAGACTGTTTCACCTACAATATGTTACTCTATTTTTTTTTTTTTAGACAAAGTCTCACTCTGTCGCCCAGGCTGAAGTGCAGTGGAGCTGCCTCGGCTCACTACAACCTCCGCCTCCTGGGTTCAAGCGATTCTCGTGCCTCAGCCTCAGTATGTTACTCTATTTTTTATTTAGGAAAAGAGTTGGTAAACTTTTCTTAAAGTGCCAGATAGTAAATATTTTAGGTTTTACGAGCCATAAGGTCTCTGTCACCTAATAGATGTACCCAGTACAGAATTTCTCACTTTAATTTCCAGTCCTTTGTGATATCTGCTGGTTTCATTGTGAGCTGCAAGGAAATAGAGAGCTGGAGGATTGAAGCCTAGTCTGAGAAGTTACTCTATGAGAGAAGCAAACCCCAAAGGTAGAGTGGAAACAACAATTATAAGAGGAAATGTGGCCAGGTGTGGTGGCTCAAGCCTATAATCTCAGCACTTTGGGAGGCTGAGGCGAGCAGATCACCTGAGGTCAGGAGTTTGAGACCAGCTGGGCCAACATGGTGAAACCCCGTCTCTACTAAAAATACAAAAAATTAGCCAGGTGTGGTGGCATGTGCCTGTAGTCCCAGCTACTTGGGAGACTGAGGCACAAGAATCACTTGAACCCAGGAGGTGGATGTTGCAGTGAGCCAAGATCACGCCATTACACTCCAGCCTGGGGGACAGAGCAAGACTCCGTCTCAAAAAAAAAAAAAGAGGAAATGCAACAAGACACAGCCTGTGGAACCTGCCAAGAAGAAGACAAAGGAAGGAGACTGTCTAGGATTGAGATCTGATTTGTGTGAGGAGGGTTCGTGATGGAGGGAGATAAGGGGCATGATGTGACAGCATAGGGACCTGTTTTAATGAACAGTGTTCATGGGGAGTTTTGAGAGATGTTGGGATGGAATTATGACCTTGCCACCTCAATAATTAACTAGTTTGTCGGGCGCGGTGGCTCACGCCTGTAATCCCAGCACTTTGGGAGGCTGAGACGGGCAGATCATGAGGTCAGAGATCGAGACCATCCTGGCTAACACAGTGAAACCCCGTCTCTACTAAAAATACAAAAAGATTAGCCAGGCGAAGTGGCGGGCACCTGTAGTCCCAGCTATTCGGGAGGCTGAGGCAGGAGAATGACATGAACCCAGGAGGCGGAGCTTGCAGTGAGCTGAGATCGCGCCACTGCACTCCAGCCTGGGTGACAGAGCAAGACTCCATCTCAAAACAAAACAAACAAAAAAACTTAACTAATTTGATGGGTTTGTGTAAGTCACCACCCTGCCCCCACTTTGGGACAGAGTTTTGTTCTGTTGTCCAGGCTGGAGTGCAGTGGCACAATCCTAGCTCATTGCAGCCTCGTACTCCTGGGCTCAAGTGATCCTCCCGCCTCAGCCTCCCAAATAGCTGGGTGGGACTACAGGCACTTGCCACCACACCTGGCTAATTTTTTAACTTTTTGTAGGGACAGGGTCTCGCCACGTTCCCCAGGCTTGTGTTGAACTCCTGGGCTCAAGTAATCCTCCTGCCTGTGCCTCCGAAAGTACTTGGATTACAGGCGTGGGCCACTTTGCCTAGCTGTTTTCATCATTACTTTGAAGAAAAATATATACTTTGATATTTTGATCATAAAACATGATAAGATTTTGTTATTTTTTTTTTGAGATGGAGGCTAAAGTTAAGTGGTGTGATCTCGAGGGGTTCAAGCAATCCTCCTACCTCACCCTCCTGAGTAGCTGGGCCTACAGGTGTGCGCCACTACACAATTTTTGTATTTTTAGTAGAGATGGGGTTTTTCCATATTGGCCAGGCTGGTCTCGAACTCCTGGCCTCAGGTGATCCGCCCACCTTGGCCTCCGAAAGTGCTGAGATTTCAGGCATGAGCCACTGTGCCCGACCTGTAACAAGATTTTTTAAAGGACATACCCAAAATTCCATTTTTAATCTTTCAATTTTTTTCTTTTCTTTTGATCCATAAAGCAATTGCGTATATATTAAATCTTATTCTCCTGCGTTTTGCCTACATGACATACACTTTTATCTTATTGAGATAATGACATATAATCAATTATATATATTATTATTATTTTGTTTTTACAGATAGGGTTTCGCTGTGTCATTCAGGCTTGAGTGCGGTGGCACTGTCTTGGCTCACTGCAGCCCCTATCTCCTGGGCTGAAGCCATCCTCCTGCTTCAGTCTCCCATGTAGCTGGGACCACAGGTGTGTGCCACCACAGGCAGCTATTTATTTATGTTCAGTAGAGGCACGGTCTCACTTTGTTGCCCAGGCTGTTCTTGAACTTCTGGGCTCAAACCATCTGCTCACCTTGGCCTCCCATGTCTTTTATATTTTTTGATAATTCTGTTTAGATGTACAGTTCTCAGTTTTTTAGCATGAGACAATAACACAACCATATGACACTAAATTGATGAAGTGTTTATAAAGTGGTTTTGAAATTCATGTGGTAGTGCCGATTATATAATATTCTGTTGAAATGTCATTCTGATATTCTACATAATCCACAGAGATGTTGTTTAAAATGCAGGTTGAGCATTCCTAATCTGAAAATCTAAAATGCTCCAAAATCAAAATCTTTTTGAATATTGACATAATGCCACAAGTGGAAAATTCCACAATTGACCTCATGCAATGGGTCAGTCAGAACACAGGAACACAGCACAGTTTATTCAACAACCTCCAGGGAAAAACTATCCTTCCAGCTCCCTTCAGCTTAGATGTATCTTTTACGTGCATGGCCGGGTTTTCCCATGCAATTATAGCCATAAAAGGTGATGAAATGGCACACATGCAGGCTGGATGCACCAACAGAAAGTTTTCCAAAATAACCCACATGGGGCAAAAGCCTCCTTGCATTATTCATTGTGTTTTGAAATTAAAAACAATTTTTTCCTGCTTTGTGGTATAAATCTTTTGTTGAACTTTTCAGAAAGCCTGCAGATATCCCCATGGATAAGAGTAATAAGAAAAGAGGAAGAATTTATGTTTATGTATAGTGCAGAAAGTAAGTCAGGCTCTTGGAGAAACTAGAGAGTGGTGTAAGTGTGAAATATCTTACAGAAGAGTATGGTGTTAGAATGACCACCATGTATGATATGAAGAAACAGGAGGGTAACTGTTGATGTTCTGTGCTGAAGGTGATTAACAGAAGTTAATGAAATATAGAAAAACACCACATGAAGCTAATAATGAAGATCTCCATTGTGTATTGAGAGTGGATCCATCAGCAATGCAGTGAACACATGCAACTTACTGTGCACTAATCATGAAATAAAGATATATCATGATGAACTGAAAATTGAAAGGAACTGTGAATATTCAACAGGCTGGTTGCAGAAATTTCTGAAAAATCATGATATTAACATTTTAAACATTTGTGGTGCTAGGGCCAGGCATGGTGGCCCATGCCTGCAATCCCAGCACTTTGGGATGCCAAGGCAGGGAGATCACCTGAGGTCCAGAGTTTGAGACCAGCTTGGCCAACGTGGTGAAACCCCGTCTCTACTAAAAATACAAAAATTAGCTGGGCGTGGTGGCGCGTGCCCGTGATCCCAGTTACTCGGGAGGGTGAGGCAGGAGAATCAGTTGAACCCAGGAGACGGAGGTTGCAGTGAGCTGAGATCATGTCATTGTACTCCAGCCTGGGCAACAAGAGTGAAAAAATCTCTCAAAAAAAAATAAAAAATAAAAAATAAAAATAAAAAAGATTTGT
Source organism: Pongo abelii (assembly GCF_028885655.2). Taxonomy (NCBI): domain Eukaryota; kingdom Metazoa; phylum Chordata; class Mammalia; order Primates; family Hominidae; genus Pongo; species Pongo abelii. Next base: position 20,566,883 of record NC_072001.2, on the reverse strand, counting down.
GGTGATAAAGCATCTCCTGATTTTTTTTTTTTTTTTTTTTTTTTTTTTTTTTTTGAGACAGGCTTTCACCATATTGGCCAGGCTGGTCTCGAACTCCTGAGCCACCGCACCTGCCCCAAAGGCATGAATTTCTTACCAGTTCATTATTATGCTAACAGAAAGGCATGGATATCTAGGGACATCTTTTCTGATTGGTTTCACAAACATTTTGTAGCAGTAGTTGGTGCTTATTTCAGGGAAGCTGGACTGGATGATGACTGTTCCTCCTTAAAACTCTTCAGCTCATCCTGCAGCTGCAATTTTCTCAAAAATAATGTTTATGCTGTGTGCTTTCCCTGAAGTGTGACTTCACTGCCATGTGACCAGGGAATCCCTAGATTGATGAAGAGCAAACATAAAAACACTTTCTTGAACAATACGCTCGCAGCTGTGAATAGATGTATGGGTGTGAAAGGGTTTCAAAAGGAGTAAAGGATGCCATATGTGCAGTTGTCAGGGCCTGCAACACAGTGACTAAAGGTACAGCTGTGCATGCCTGGCACAACTTCTGACCTTCAACTGTATTCACTGATGATAATGAACAAGGTGGTGATTTTGATGGTTTCTTCAGGAAAGTGAGAAAAATATGAAACATCCTTACATATGCAAAAAATATACCTTCAGTTTGTCAGTAAGCTGGAAGAAGCGGATAACAAGAAAGCTTTTAATATCGACAAAGAGGCTCCAGTTTCTTCGTTCACCCATGGTGATAGAGCTGACATTGATCTGAATCAGGGTGATTGTGATAATGACGACATTAACACTGCAGAAAAAGTACCTATAGATGACATGGTTAATGTATGTGACGGGTTTACTGAAGGACCAGAACAGTGTTCATTCATAACAGAAAAAGAAATCATGTCAGTTTATAAAATGAGAGCCTTGGGCTGGGCACAGTGTCTCACGCCTGTAATCCCAGCACTTTGGGAGGCCAAGGCGGGCAGATCACTTGAGGTCAGGAGTTCAAGAACAGCCTGGCCAACACAGTGAAACCCTGTCACTACTGAAAATACAAAATTAGCTGGGCCTGGTGGCAGGCACCTGTAATCTCAGCTACTCGGGAGGCTGAGGCAGGAGAATCATTTGATCCTGGGAGGCGAAGGTTGCAGTGAGCCGAGATCACACCACCGCACCCCAGCCTGGGTGACAGAGCGACACCCCATCTCAGAAAATAAATAAATAAATAAAACGAGATCATTCTAGACAATACTCGTTGTTAATGAGACAGATGACTTTAGAGGAAACACTTTAAAAAGCCATCCCTCAGAATGCCTCTTTATTCCGAGAGGACTCCCTGGAATTCTTCTCAACTGCTTCTGATGATGTTTCTGCTTACTTTTTTTTTTGAAGAAGGAGTCTCGCTCTGTCGCCCAGGCTGGAGTGCAGTGGCACGATCTCGGCTCACTGCAAGCTCTGCCTCCCGGGTTCACACCATTCTCCTGCCTCAGCCTCCTGAGTAGCTGGGACTACAGGTGCCTGCCACCATGCCTGGCTAATTTTTTGTGTTTTTAGTAGAGACGGGGTTTCACCGTGTTAGCCAGGATGGTCTCGATCTCCTGACCTCACAATCTGCCCACCTCGGCCTCCCAAAGTATTAATTTTTTTTTTTTTTGAGATGCAGTCTTGCTGTGTCACCCAGGCTGGAGTGCAGTGGCCTGATGTCTGCTCAATGCAAGCTCCGCCTCCCAGGTTCACGCCATTCTCCTGCCTCAGCCTCCCAAGTAGCTGGGACTACAGGCGCCTGCCACGATGCCCGGCTAATTTTTTGTAATTTTTTAGTAGAGATGGGGTTTCACCATGTTAGCCAGGATGGTCTTGATCTCCTGACTTTGTGATCCATCTGCCTCGGCCTCCCAAAATACTGGGATTACAGGGGTGAGCCACAACGCCCGGCCAAGTATTAAATTTTTTATTTGAAAAATCTCCTCTCTCCAAAGATCTCCCAGCGTTTCTGCAGAGGTCTCTACCTAGGTAAGGAGAAGAAACAATTCTTGGCCGGGTACAGTGGCTCACGCCTGTAATGCCAGCACTTTGGAAAGCAAGGTTGGTGGATTCCTTGATCCCAGAAGTTCAAGATCAGCCTGGCCAACATGGTGAAACCCCATCTTTACCAAAAATACAAAAATTAGGCGTGTGTGGTGGAGTGCACCTGTAGTCCCAGCTACTCGGGAGGCTGAGGTAGAAGGACCGCTTGGGCCTGGGAGGTCAAGGCTGCAGTGAACCAAGGTGGTGCCACTGCACTCCAGCCTGGGCAACGGAGTCAGATGCTGTCTAAAAAAAAAAAAAAATAGTCTGGGTGTGGTGGCTCATGCCTGTAATCCCAGCACTTTGGGAGGCCGAGGCGGGCAGATCACCTGAGGTCAGGAGTTCGAGACCAGCCTGACCAACATGGAGAAACCCCATCCCTACTCAAAGTACAAAATTAGCTGGGCGTGGTGTTGCATGACTGAAATCCCAGCTACTTGGGAGGCTGAGGCAGGAGAATCGCTTGATCTGGGAGGCGGAGGTTGTTGTGAGCTGAGATCATGCCATTGTACTCCAGCCTGGGCAACCAGAGCGAAACTCCGTCTCAAACAAAAAACAAAACAAAAACAAAAAACACAGTGTAACATGTTATTATAAAGTCACTGCTCAGGGACCAACTTGCCCACTCCTGTGCCTCTAGAGGGAAGCTCCCTCCTCCCACTGTTCTTTAGAGTTTTATATCTTAAGCACAGGAGTCAACAAACTAGGCCTATGCATCACATCTGGCACCCAGCCTTTATTTTTTTGAGATGGCATCTCACTGTCACCCAGGCTGCAGTGTGGTAGCACAATCTCAGTTCACTGCAACCTCCGCCTCCCAGATTCAAGCAATTCTCCTGCCTCAGCCTCCTGAGTAGCTGTGATTACAGGTACGGGCCATCATGCCCGGCTAATTTTTGTATTTTTGGTAGAGACGGGGTTTCACTATGTTGGTCAGTCTGGTCTCGAACTCCTCATGTCAGGTGATCCACCTGCGTTGGCCTCTCAAAGTGCTGGGATTACAGGCATGAGCCATGATGCCTGACCCAGCCTTTTTTAAAATGAAGCTTTTGGCTGGCGTGGTGGCTCACGTCTGTAATCCCAGCACTTTGGGAGGCCAAGCCAGGTGGATCACCTGAGCTCAGGAGTTCGAGACCAGCCTGGGCAACATGGTGAAACTCCATCTGTACCAAAATACAAAAATTAGCTGGGCATGATGGCAGGCACATGTAATGCCAGCTACTCAGGAGCCTGAGGCACGAGAATCACTTGAACCTGGGAGGCGGAGGTTGCAGTGAGCCAAGATCGCACGATTGCACGCCAGCCTGGGCAACAAGAGCAAAACTCCATCTCAAAAAAAAAAAAAAAAAAAAGGATGTCCTTTTTTGTCTCTCAACCCCATTTTTGATTTTTTTTATTTTCAGACGGGGTCTCACTCTGTTGCCGAGAGTGGAGTGCAGGGGCCCGATCTTAGCTCACTGCAGCCTCAATTTCTCTGGCTCACATGATCCTCCCACCTCAGCCTCCCAAATAGCTGGGACCACAGGTGGGTACCACCATGCCCGCCTAATTTTTGTATTTTTTGTAGAGATGGGATTATGCCATGTTGCTCAGGCTGATCTCCACCTTCTGGGCTCAAGTATCTCTCTGCCTCCACCTTCCAAAGTGCTGGGATTATAGGCGTAAGCTACCATGCCCAGCCCTGCTTTAATTTAAAGTGTATTACATTTGATATTAGTACAGCCCCTTCAGCTCTTTTTTGGTTACTATTTTAATTGTATCTTTGTATCCTTTGACTTTCAATCCGTTTCTGTATTTAAAATATTTATCTTGTAGATAGCACATTGGTGGATCATATTTTGTTTTTTAATCCTTTCAGCCAGTCTGCTTTTCTTTCTTTCTTTTTTTTTGAGACAGAGCTTTGCTTTTGTTACCCAGGCTAGAGTGCTATGGTGCGATCTCAGCTCACTGCAACCTCTGCCTCCTGGGTTCAAGGGATTCTCCAGCCTCAGCCTCCTGAGTAGCTGGGATTACAGGTGCGTGCCACCAGGCCTGGCTAATTTTGTAATTTTAGTAGAGACAGGGGTTTCTTCATGTTGGTCAGGCTGGTCTTGAACTCCTGACCTCAGGTGATCCACTGCCTCAGCCTCCCAAAGTGCTGGGATTACAGGCGTAAACCACCACGCCCGGCCAAAGTGGTGGATTTTTTTTCTCGGGAAATCTATTCCATTCTTTTTCCAGAAACCAAATTTGTACAAGTTAACTAAAATAAATATTTATACTCTAATTTTTTTGTTCTGAGGTCTTATTGAGTTTTTAGAATTTTATCTTTACATGTTTAGAAAAATTAGGAAATATAGATAAAACATAACCAACAAAATAATAACATCTTTCCTTCTGTTCAAAGTTCATTACTATTAGCCGAGTGCAGCGACTCACACCTGTAAGCCCAGCATTTTGGGAGACTGAGGCGGGCGGATCACTTGAGCCCAGGAATTCGAGACCAGCCTCGGCAACATGGCAAAACCCTGTCTACAAAAAATACAAAAATTAGCCAGGCGTGGCTGCATGTGCCTGCAGTCCCAGCTACTGGCAAGGCTGAGGTGGAGAACCACCTGAACTCGGTAAGTCAAGGCTGCAGTGGTGCAGCCTCTGTCCCCCAGGCTGGAGTGCAGTGGTGCAATCTCGGCTCACTGCAACCTCCGTCTCCCGGGTTCAAGCGATTCTCCTGCCTCAGCCTCCCAAGTAGCTGGGATTACAGGCACGCGCCACCACACCCAGCTAATCTTCGTATTTTTAGTAGAGAAGCGGGTCTCATCATGTTGGCCAGGCTGGTTTTGAACTCCTGACCTCAAATAATCCACCTGCCGCGGCCTCCCAAAGTGCTGGGATTACAGGCATAAGAAACCACACCCGGCCGGTATTTTTCTTTCTTAGAGGCAGGATCTTACTCCCAGGCTGGAGTGCGGTGGCACGATCTCAGCTCACTGTAGCATTGACTTCCCAGGCTCCGGCGATTCTCCTGTCTCAGCCTCCCGAGCAGCTGGGATCACAGGTGTGTGCCACCACACCTGGCCAATTGTTAAATTTTTTTATTTTTATTTTTTAGAGATGGGGTCTTGCTATGTTGCCCAGTCTGGCAACATGGGATCCTCCAACTCCTGACTTCGAGGGATCCTCCCTCTTCGGCCTCCCAAAGGCTGAAAATTACAGACGTGAGCCAGCATGCCCAGCCTATATTGTTTTATATTTCTTCAATTTTGTTTTCTGGTCGCTGGAGGTCTGTTTCCTTCTTGGATTCCCTGCAGTGCTTCCACAGCTGTTCCGTGTAATCCGCCCAAGACTTTTGCTGTGTTCAGTTGAACACACAGGAGGAAGCTCTGCAGGCCCAAGCGAGCCGACCTCACAAAGATCTGTTCTCATACCCAGGGGAGCTGGTCTCCCCACTCGACCCGCGTCCTGGATAGCTCCAGTTTGTGTGAGCGCGACCACCTGCCGCCGCGTGATTAAGAGCGCTCTGGGCCAAGCAGTCTCCCGTGGGAGTGCTGGCTTGCGGAAATCCCGCCTTCCGGCGCCCGCTGTTGGCCTTGGCGCGGCCAGGGCGCTCCAAATAGGAAGATACGCGGGATTGCTGGAAGCGGGAAAGGCCGGAGGAGCGGCGAAGGGCTCCTCTTCCCCATTGGCTGCGCCCGCGGAGCAGCCTCGTTGCAATTGGTCATACGCAGGGGGGCGGCAGTCCCGCGTCGGCCCGCCCCTCGGGCCGCCAGAGGCGCCGGGATCGCGGGCGCCGGCTGAGCCAGCGGCTCCTGGGAGGCTGCGTCCGCACGTCGGCGGGGCGAGGCCACTGGGCCCTGCGCGTCAGGTCCTGGCCTGGGGCACCTGGGCGGCCGGTGGCGGGGGCGGTGCGGGCGCGGGGCTGGTGGGCGGCGGAGCCCGGGAGGCGGGCGTGGACGCGCTGACCGCCGGCGGCGCAGCCTCGGGCCTCTCTCCATCTCTCAAGTGGTGGCGGCTGTGGGTTTTTCTGCAGGCGATCCTTTTGAGTGATTTGTTTCACGCACGCGCCCTGCTGTGGGGTAAAGCGGCAGATTCATGCTGCTGTCATTTGTCGTTAAAACGATGGGCTTGTGTGTACCTTTTGGATTTGAGGGCAGGGAGATGACATTGTGACTTGGCTTCCTGTGACCGTCCATTCTCAAGGTCTTGTCAGCATGGTGCAGAAACTCGGCACACCCTGCCTACCTTGGAAGCTTTCCCTTCCCCACCTCCCTCTCCATCTCTTCCCTCTTTCCCTCTCTCCCTTTCACTCCCCTCCCCAGCTCTTCTCGCCCCCCTTTCTGTTCTCTCTCTCTCTCTCTTTCCTTTTCTGCATTAAACCTTTCGGGAGTGTCTTTGTAAACTATTAAAAAGCGTTAGGTCTTCAACATGTATGTTTACTTGCAGGTCTGAGACCTGGGAGGAAGCTGGAGAAAAGATGCCCTCTGAATCTTTCTGTTTGGCTGCCCAGGCTCGCCTTGACTCCAGATGGTTGAAAACAGATACACAGGTGGGGTTTGACATGTGTTTTTGTTGGTGTGTTTCTGCTCCCATGTTTAAATTTCTCATGTAAGGCTTTTTTTAGGGTATGTAAGGGGAAGTCAGTTGTATCTTGCTATATTGAGGAGCAGGTTTGTTTCCTTTAACTTAAAATGTTAACAGTCTTTATGGCTGTTTTTGTAGATCGTGCACGGCTGCCTTTTAATTAGTTTCTTGCAAGTGCACGAAACTTGAGATCTATTAATAGGCAAAATTTTTTTCCTATTATTACTGGTTAAGAAATCTGCCACACTCCTAACCATATCATGGTGACTGCTGTTTGTTACTGATAGTTTTTGAGCTGTTGAGTTAACTGTGGAGGGGAAAATTGGAGAAGTAAGTTGCAGTAATTATGGCCGCTAGGAACTCACTCGTTTTATGAGGTCTTGTGTTTGTGTTTCTGGAGAGAGAAGAGTTAGTTCAGTTGAGCTGTTTGTTTTGTATTTGTAACTCCTTATTGAGAGGAGTGCTCAGATTTTCACATCAAGAATATGAGGAAACAGTGTTGGCCTTAGATCCTAATTTTTTATTTAACGTGGTAATTGCAAGCTTGTCAGGACATTATTAAATAAATACTAACAGTAATATTTCGATAGACAATTCTTTACACCCAATCTACTTTTATTTGGAAATGGCTTGGAAAAACTACTTTTGGAACTCCTTATCAGCAGCAAAAAGAAGTGTTTGAAATATCTTGTGTGTGTCTGTGTATTTTCCTACTCCCTAAGGTTAACCATTTTAAGTATTAAGTAATCTGCCTTGACTGTTCATCAAAAGTCGTGTAGGCTGTTAAGCAGTAGTTGATCATGGATACTTACACTGAAATGTTATTGCCCCTTCCTAATTTTTCTTTTTCTTTTTAAACAGGTATTGAGTGTTGGTAGATATGAGAGTCCAGTGTTTAGAACTGTGTTGTGTGGCCGGGCGCAGTGGCTCACGCCTGTAATCCCAGCAGTTTGGGAGGCCGAGGTGGGTGGATCCCCTGAGGTCAGGAGTTGGAGACCAGCCTGACCAACATGGTGAGACCCCATCTCTACTAAAAATACAAAATTAGCCAGGGGTGGTGGTGTATGCCTGTGATCCCAGCTACTTGGAAGGCTGAGGCAGGAGAATCGCTTGAACCCAGGAGGCGGAGGTTGCAGTGAGTCAAGATCACGCCATTGCACTCCAGCCTGGGCAATGAGAGCAAAACTGTTTCCAAAAAAAAGCTGTAGTGGATGATGGGATTGTTATTCATAGTGTAATGTTACATAAGACAGAGCACAGAGAATTGGGTCAAGAATTGGTGTAGTTACTCTTTGGGTTTGTTTCTCTTTAAACATTTCCTTTGATTTAGCTATAATGGTCTGTTTTTGTCATTTTAAGCCGATGGGAGAGGTGAGAGATGAGTACTTTCATATTTCTGAAATCCTGAGATTCTGGCAAAGTTGTTTTAATAATTGTTTTTATATTAGTGTTTATGTATTTAGAGAAACTTTTTGGAGTAAAGGACTTTACCTAATGAAGTTTTTTTCTTAATAATTGTAATTTAATAACTGCTAAACATGAGTTCTAGTGTCTTGATCTAAAACCAGTTTAATACTGAATTGAGTTCCTGTGATGGGTTAGGCAGATAAACATACAGTGAAGCACCATTTATGTCTTAGAGGGCCTGTTGTTTTGATTTATTAAGTTTAATACACAGTACTTGGCCCTTGTTACACATTTACAATATGATTAGAAAGTCTTTTTTTTTTTTTTTTGAGACACAGTCTCACTCTGTCGCCCAGGCTGGAGTGCAGTGGCATGGTCTCGGCTCACTGCAAGCTCCGCCTCCCGGGTTCACACCATTCTCCTGCCTCAGCCTCCGGAGTAGCTGGGACTACAGGCGCCTGCCACCATGCCTGGCTAATTTTTTGTGTTTTTAGTAGAGATGGGGTTTCACCGTGTTATCCAGGACGGTCTCGATCTCCCGACCTTGTGATCTGCCTGCCTCGGCCTCCCAAAGTACTGGGGACAGGTGTTAGCCACTGGGTCTGGCCTCTGCTTACCTTATCAAATAAAACAGTTTACAGTAACCTTACAATCAAAACACAGCATCATAGATGGAGACGCAAAGCCCGACGTTGTTATTACTGTTTTTTTATCAGCCGGTACAAGTATTCTAGTGATGGTACTGTGCTGCGTAGCTACCCTGAACACACTACTTTCTCACTGTGTTAAGGGTATGTCATATTTTTACTGTTAAGTACTTATGTGTCAATAAGTGTAAGGAAATGTTTACCTATCAGTAGCATATAAATTCAGAGGCAGGAATGATGGTAATGCCAAACAACCACAGATATTCCACGTGGGTGGCTGAGATAATGACAGTTTTGCTTTCTTACGGTTCACTGTACACAAACTTTGTGTAATGTAGAAAATAAATGTTTTGTAAAATTACCTTCAGGCTATGTGTATAAAAGATGTATATAATACGTAAATGAGTTTGCTGTTTCAACTTGGGTCCCATCCCCAAGATAACTTATTATGTGTATGCAAATATTCCAAAATATGAAAAATTCTGAATCACTTCTGATCCCAAGCATTTCAGATAAGCCATACTTAACCTGTAACTCAAGATGTATTTTACCCGTTTACCTGATCTAGATGCTATATTTTTATTAGGTATATATTAGCTTTATATGTACAGGTGTCAGTGACTATAAGACCTGGCTTTAAATTTAACCTTTTCCTTAATATTGGATGGGCCACATATATTCTGTTGTATGTGTATATAAGGTAACACAAGTCCTTTTGTCTCCCCCAGTTCCTTTTGCATATGAGAAAACATAAGCCATTTTGTGCCTCTTGCATCTTAAGCCATAGTCTATTTTACTGTGTGGTTTCCTATCTGGTTACTTTTGGGAGTACCAGATGGTCTCATAAAAACAGTGGGTTTTCCTGAAACTTTTTGATTAATATTGAACTTGTTTATCATCTTTTATAATATTGAACTTGTTTATCATCTTTTAGCTGTGTGGTCAGAGAAGAAACGCCTTAGGAAGCCAAGCAAGTGGCTTTTGGAATATACAGAAGAATATGATCCAATATTTACTCCTAAGAAAAAACAAAAGAAGGTACAGGAGCAGGTGCACAAGGTGTGTTGCAAAATTTCGGCAAACTTTCACTGGTCCTTAGGAAACTGCAATTTTATCTTCAGTGTCATACTTTAGCTTCATGAAACAGTAATTTCCTTAACTGGGATCTTGTTTTTTATTCTCAGCTTCTAGCACAGTACTTAGGATTTAGTGGTTATTCAGGAAATATATAAATGAGTCTACATATTATATTTCCTTATGTATATATTTTTCCCTCTTTGCTTTCAAAGAATATTTAATGACTTAGGAATATTGTTATGATTTAATCTTAAGTAAAAATATGGGCTATAAAGTGAAATATATATAATCTGACCCTAATTTCAAAAATAAATACATCTTATTTGTCTTATTTTTTAATTCAGTTGTTTTAAAATGAAGTATTTAAAGTAGAGACAGTTTGACATTCTACGCCTACATAGGTTAATATGTAGTTAAAAAATGGAACATTTTCCTTTATAATCAATTTAACAGACTTACATCTTATATAAGATCTGTTTATCTGACATCAACTGTCTTTCAGATTTCACCAATTATCCCCTAACCTTTACCTTTGGATTATTCATACCAGGTCTCAGTCTAGGACTACTCATTGTAACTGGTTGTTATGGTTCTCAAATCCCTTTGAATTCAGAGCAATCTCTTTTTCCTGATCAAGATCATGTCTTTAAGAGAGTGACATGTAAAGTTATCTACTTCTCTATATTTGTGTAATTGCTTCCCCATAGGTGTCACTTAGATTGTTTTCTCTATCTCCTGTTCTCTGTGAAGTGGAAGATAGAACCTGTCAGTTTGATAGATTGAAGTTGAACATTTTTAGCTAGACTATACCAGAGATGATAATGTGTAACATATTGCATATGGAGGGTTACAAAAAGGAATATTTTATTCCCATCAGCCATTCCCTGACAGTTTGTTTTTTCTTTTTTTAAAATGGAGACAGGGTCTTGCCCAAGCTGGAGTGCAGAGATACATGAACACGGTTCACTGCAGCCTTGACCTCCTGGGTTTAAGCAATCCTTCCATCTCAGCCTCCTGAGTAGTTGGGACCACAGGTGCACACTACCACACCTGGCTAATTTTTAACAACAAGTTTTTTGTAGTGGCAATGTCCCACTGTGTTGCCCTGGCTGGTCTGGAATTCCTGGGCTCCAGTGATCTTTCTGCCTCAGCCTCCCAGAGTGTTGGGGTTATAGGTGTGAGCCACCACGCCCAGCTTCCCTGATGGTTTCTTGAAAATGCCAGTTGAAGATCTTTACCTATATTAATAATTTTATTAGAGGTTACAAAATGCAGACTTTCAGGTTTTATTATTTTCTCTATTTTTATTAAGTGATAGTCTCTTTCATTAACTGGACTCTATTATTGTCCTGAAATACTTGAAAGGCAGAATAAGTGCTTCTTTCTTTCCCATTAATTACCAATTGTAACATTAAGGAGTTCATTAGTAGTTGTTTTAATTGGAGACATTAGAGCAGTCTTTTCCCCTGCCTTTGAATTACTGTTGTGGACTTATCAATATTATAGCTTCAGTGTATGTCAGTCAACTTCATTGTTTTCTTTATTTAATTTTGGTTAAAATATATATATTTATATGTTATATATATATGTTATATGTATATGTTATATATATATGTTATATGTATATGTTATATATATGTTATATGTATATGTTATATATATGTTATATGTATATGTTATATATGTATGTTATATATGTTATATATAGATATGTATATATTTATATGTTATATATAGTTATATATATTTGTATATATATGTTATGTATATGCTATATATATATATAAATATATATATATAACATTTTATTATTTTATCCCTTTTTTTTTTTTTTGGAGAGAGAGTCTCGCTCTGTTGCCCAGGCTGCAGTGCAGTGGCATGATCTCGGCTCACTGCAAGCTCCATCTCCCGGGTTCACACTGTTCTCCTGCCTCAGCCTCCCAAGTAGCTGGGACTACAGGTGCCCACCACCATGCCTGGCTAATTTTTTGCATTTTTAGTAGAGATGGGGTCTCACTGTGTTAGCCAGGATAGTCTCCATCTCCTGACCTCGTGATCCGCCCGCCTTGGCCTCCCATAGTGCTCGGATTATAGGCGTGAGCCACAGCGCTGGGCCTGTTTTATCCATTTGTAAGTGTACAGTTCAGTGGCATGAAGCACAGTTACATTGTTGTGCAACCATCTCCACCATCCATCTCAATAATTTTTTTCATCTTTCCAAACTAAAAGTCAATACCCATTAACCAATAACTCCCTTTTCTGCTCAGGCCCTGGCAATTGCCATTCTGTTTTCTATCTTAAGAATTTTCTTATTCTGGATACCTCATATACTTGAAATCATATGATATTTGTTCTTTGTGTCTAAGTAATTTCCCTTAGCATACATAATGTCTTCAAGGTTCATCCACTTTTTGTAGCCTTTGTCAGAATTTCATTCCTTTTAAAGGGCGTTATTCTTTTTGACACTTAAATTGCAACAATTTTGGCCTGTGGACTCTTATTTTTATTTTTTGTTCTTAGGTAAGTTCCCGCTGTGAAGAGGAAAGCCTTCTAGCCCGAGGTCGATCTAGTGCTCAGAACAAGCAGGTGGACGAGAATTCTTTGATTTCAACCAAGGAAGAGCCTCCGGTTCTTGAAAGGGAGGTTCCGTTGGCCAAGCATGGTGGCTCAAGCTGGTAATCCCAGCACTTTGGGAGGCTGAGGCAGGTGGATCACGAGGTGAGGAGATTGAGACCATCCTGGCTAACATGGTGAAACCCCGTCTCTACTAAAAATACAAAAAATTAGCCGGGCGTGTTGGCAGGTGCCTGTAGTCCCAACTACCCGGGAGGCTGAGGCAGGAGAATGGCATGAACCTAGGAGACAGAGGTTGCAGTGAGCCGAGATCCTGCGACTGCACTCCAGCCTGGGTGACAGAGTGAGACTCCATCTCAAAAAAAAAAAGGAAGTTCCATTTTTGGAAGGCCCCTTGGCTCAGTCAGAACTTGGAGGTGGACATGCTGAGTTGCCGCAGCTGACCTTGTCTGTACCTGTGGCTCCGGAAGTCTCTCCACGGCCTGCCCTTGAGTCTGAGGAATTGCTGGTTAAAATGCCAGGTAAGGTGGGGTTGGGGTCTCAGTATTTGAGCAGGTATGATTAGAGGAAGCAGGAGATTTTAGTATGTTTTGATGTAAAGCCAACATAGTATCTATATACGATAAACTACTCCCTTTTGTCCTGGGAAATACTTACAATGATGGCTAATTAGATATAGTTACTAACTATGAATTGTGGCACGCTATCAAGAAGACATATTTTTGATAACTATGCTCCTTGCTCCAGTGTTGCTCTTCATGATTGTTGATCAGCCACTGTGTAAATTACAACCAGGATAACAGGGCTTCAAGAGGGGCACCGCACATTAGTGGAATAAGCACTGTGCTTCAAGTGCTGGCTCCACCAGTCCTTGTGTTACTTGGGAAGTTGTTTAGTCTCTGAACTTGTTTCCTCATCTATAAAATGGAGATCATAATGTATTAACGTATGATGTTATATACCTGACCACATAGTAATTACCAGTTCATTAGAAGTTAATTACCAGTTACTTCTCACTTGATCATTCTTTATAAATCACCTGGGGAGAGTTGGATCTAAACACATTGTCTCTAATTCACCTTGTAACTATTGAATATTCTAGTCAGTCAAGGAATGGAAAGAATCCTCTTTTCTGTACCCCTTTAAATTTTGGATGTAACTTTTTTACATTATCAACAGGAGCTTTTGATGTTGTTCCTTAAAGAAATGATTCCAATTGTGCTTAAACTAGTTGGGTATAATAAAAAAGATTTTTGAAAGAATAGTAAAGATAGTTGTTGTTTCAGTACCTATTATGTGCCAAACTCGATTTATTAAGTCAGCTCTTTTATATAATTCTTGAGTGATCCTATGAATTATCTTTTACCTATTGAATTTTATTTACTTAGGGGCAGAGCAGAAAGTGTAAGTTTGGTCCATTTATGACCATTATTCAAGCTCTGTTTCACTCCTTTTCTCCTTATTTTGTCCTCCCAAAAATCAGTTGTTATAAAGATAGTTCTGTCCCTTTGATTTCTCCCTTAGTTATTTTGTGATTTAAAGTCAACACACACATCCCTCACATTAGTTTGTGCTTGCATTGAGAACTATTTACTTGTTTTGTTTACTAATATTTTATAATCAAATTACCATCCTGCCTCTTCCCATAAGATGATGGAGAAAACATCAAAAAACATTGACATTCATTTTGTGTGGTATACAGATTTTTAAAAAATTAACTTGTGCTCAGTTTCTAAATCATTTAATGTAAAGATACATGCATTTCAGGACTTTATGAAAGTAAATGTCAAAGAAAACCAACTAAGAAACTTCTTGAATCCAAAGATTTAGACCCTGGATTTATGCCCAAGAAGGGGGACCTTGGCCTTTCTAAAAAGGTATGTTATTTTTGTAAGTTCTAAAAGAAATAAACTCAGGAAATGAGGAATTTTAAAAATGACATTTTGAGTAGTAGTTATTGATGTACATACATATAGAAATTAGTGTGTGTGTCAGCAGGCATACATGATCTGAGATTTCCTACAGGAAAGGCTGTTTTGCAGTTGTGTGACCATGTATGTGTATAAACTGGTTTCAGGTGTCCTTTCCAAGTGAAAAAAATGTTTCAATGCTTTTAAGATTAAGTTTGTGTTTGTTATAATTTCTTTTCTGGGTTCAAATCCCCTTACCTGTTTTCTGCTAAACTACTCTCTCAAACATCACTAGTCTATTCTATCCTATTGCCATGTTGTCGTAGCCCTTTTGTTTTTTTTTTTTTTTGAGACAGGGTCTGATTCTGTCACCCAGGCTGGGGTGCAGTGGCATAATTTTGGCTCACTGTAATCTCTGCCTCCCAGGCTCCCCAGAGAATTTTTTGTATTTTTTTGGTAGAGACGGGGTATCAATTTTTTTATGTGATTCATACTTTTTGTGTTTTATTCAAGAAATCTAGTGTGATGGCTCAAGCCTGTCATCCCAGGACTCAGGGAACCTGAGGCGGTAGGATTGCTTAAGCTCAGGAGTTTGAGACAAGCCTGGGCAATAAAGGAGACCTTGTCTCTACACAACAAAAAAGAATGCCAAAAAACTCCAGGAAACGGGTGTGGTGTTGTGTGTCTGGTCCCAGCTACTCAGAAGGCTGAAGTGGTAGGATGTCTTGAGCCCTGGAGGTCAAGGCTGCAGTGAGCTATGAGTGCGCTATTGCACTCCACCCTGGGTGACAGAGCAAGACCCTGTCTCAGTCAATCAATCAGTCAATGAAATCTCTGTGTACCCCATGGACACAAAGATGTTCTTCCTGTGTTTTCTTTTAGGAGCTTTTTGGTTCTGATTTCACATATAGATGTTTGTTCCATTTTGAATTTTTGAGACGGAGTTTTGTTCTCCCCCATGTTGATGTCCAGTTGTTTTACCACCATTTACCAAAAAATTCCTGATATTGGCTGGGCGCGGTGGTTCACACCTGTAAATCCCAACACTTTGGGAGGCCGAGTCAGGCAGATCACTTGAGGTCAGGAGTTGGAGACCAGCCTGGCCAACATGGTGAACCCCATCTCTACTAATAATACAAAAAATATATATATAGCTAGGTGTCATGGTGTCTGCCTGTAATCTCAGCTACTTGGGAGGCTGAGACAAGAGAATTGCTGGAACCTGGGAGGCAGAGGTTGTAGTGAGCCGAGGTCATGCCGCTGCACTCCAGCCTAGGCGACAGAGCGAGACGCGCTCTCTCAAAAAAAAAAAAAAAATCCCTGATATTTATCCTCACCATCTCTCAGACTCCTAATCTCTTTTAAGTATTAATTATGCTTAATAACTCTTTGTCACTGTTGAATTTTTACTTTTGGGGAGAGGGAATTGCCATTAAATTTGGGATCAGAGCAAGAGAAAATCAGAATTATTGGTTATGGCTAGCACCAGACTCTGGAGAAAAGTGCCTTCTTGTCTGTTTGGGAGTCTGTCCTGCCATCTGACCTGGCCTACTTCATTGTTGAAGTCCTGGTTACCCTGAGGTATATTTTGTCATAAGGCTAAACCCATGATTCAGTTCCATTTTAGTTTACCAGGCACACCACCACCCTGTCTGCAGGTGGATTAATCAGTAACAGAATGAGAGATGATCTGTTCTGGTAGTGCTTTAAGGGTACTCTGGCTGAATGTATATCCACACTAGACTATATATACACAGTAAGTCACTGGCATCTTAGTCACATCCTCTAAGAAGTTCTTTGGTCTTTTTCATTCTAAACAGAACAGTTTGATTTTTATTCATATGGTATGATTCTTGTGTGTGTGCATGGGTGTGGGTGTGTGTGGGTGTGTGTGTGTGTGCTCTTAATTTTTATTTTAATTTATAAAATTGATCAGAATAGAAATGAGAATATTTCCTGCATTATTCTCTGACTGTAGTTTGGGGAGCATTGTAATTATTTTGTTCCACAGTTTTTGGGTAACTGTTAAACAGTGAACTAATTTGTTATCTAAATAAAATGATTGGTATTTTAAAAAAAATACGGAAATGTATTTTGTGGATTTGTCTAGGAGTCTCGTTTTGTTGAATTGGATACCTAACATTTGCCCATTCATTTTACTTCACGTGGTTAGACTTCTGATATATACTGAACATGAGGAGAATTGCAGTCTTATGATTTATTAATATGATAAAATGAGCATTGAGAAATTCACAGCTGTATTTTATTTTGTTTTAGTCCCAAACATTAGGAACTCTACAGCAAGAATGGCCTTTATTTTTTATTTATTGATTTATTTGAAATGGAGTTTTGCTCTTGTTGCCCAGGCTGGATGCAATGGCATGATCTTGGCTCACCACAACCTCCGCCTCCCAGGTTCAAGCAATTCTCCTACCCCAGCCTCCCGAGTAGCTGGGATTACAGGGATGTGCCACCATGCCCGGCTAATTTTTTGTATTTTTAGAAAAGATGGGGTTTCTCCATGGTAGTCAGGCTGGTCTCGAACTCCCGACCTCAGGTGATCCACCCTCCCAACATGCTGGGATTACAGTCGTGAGCCACCATGCCCGGACAGAAGGGCCTTTATTGTATTGACTTTTTGTGACCACTAAATGTTGTTTTACAGTTATGATGAGGAATATTATCATTCTTGTAGGAAAAGACATTTGCTTGGGTTGAACTAATTCATACAAGTACAAGTATTAGTAGTGGGTGAATCAAATGTTTGGCCCTTGATTAGACTCCTGATGTTGAGTATTTGTTTTGAGTTTTAATGTTGCTTTAATTTGGATTAATCTGAAGTCATTTTAAGTTGGAATGCCATTCAGTATTTCAGAACTGTTTAATGTACAGTTCACCAAGTATACAGGTCTGTGTCAAATCTAATAGCTGTGAATACAATTGTAGGAAGATGGATTATTTTTCTTTTTTTTTTTTTTTTTTTTTTTTTTGAGACTTGCTCTGTCTCCCAGGCTGGAGCACAGTGGCACAATCTTGGCTCAACGCAACCTCCGCTTCCTGGGTTCAAACAATTCTGCCTCAGCCTCCCGAGTAGCTGGGATTACAGGCGTGTGCCACTGCACTTAGCTAATTTTTGTATTTTTAGTAGAAACGGGGTTTCACCATGTTGGCCATGGTTGGCCAAGCTGGATTCAAACTCCTGACCTCAGATGA
Source organism: Pongo abelii (assembly GCF_028885655.2). Taxonomy (NCBI): domain Eukaryota; kingdom Metazoa; phylum Chordata; class Mammalia; order Primates; family Hominidae; genus Pongo; species Pongo abelii. The sequence continues at coordinate 20,549,434 of NC_072001.2, read as the reverse complement.
TCTGCCCCCTCTTGGCCTCCCAAAGTGCTGAGATTACAGGCATGAACCACCATGCCTGGCCAGGAAGTTGGATTTTAAGTACAGGGTGGAGTGCAATAACATTGAACCTGTGGGTCTCTGGGTACATATCCCTTCTCTTTCTCTACTTCAGTCACAGAAAGCATTGTGTATCTGGTCTATATAGTCTATATGTTGGAAATCTCTGGCCAGTCTTTATTGTGGTGTTCACAGGTCTGTTGGAGTTTTTTGTTGTTGTTGTTGTTTTTTGTTTTTTTGAGATGGAGTCTCTCTCGTTGCCCAGGCTGGAGTGCAATGGTGTGATCTCGGCTCACTGCAACCTCCTCCCTCCGGGTTCAAGCAATTCTCCTGCCTCAGTCTTCCAAGTAGCTGGGATTACAGGCATGTGCCATCATGCCCAGTTAACTTTGTATTTTTAGTAGTGACGGGGTTTCTCCATGTTGGTCAGGCTGGTCTTGAACTCCCAACCTCAGGTGATCCACCCGCCTCAGCCTCCCAAAGTGCTAGGATGACAGATGTGAGCCACTGTGCCTGGTCTGTTGGAGCATTTTTAAATCTGCTTCCTTTTCCCCCTGAAGTTTCTGTTCAACCCCTTACTGTGGTCATGTTGATTTTTTTAATTGCTAAAAGAAGTCAAAAGTGTATATCCATGGCGGCTGATGATTCAGACTTTGGCATATAAGGTAACGGGTTTATTTTTTTCATTCCTCTGTAAATGGTGTTGTTTTCACTTATTTGTAGTGCTTATGAAGCTGGTCACCTGGAGAATGGACTAACTGAATCTTGTGCCACATCTTATTAAAAGATTTTGGTGGAGGTGAGTATTTTTGAGATTTAAAAAATGTAATACAGTAGTAAGTTTGAAGCACTTTGTCCGTTAACCACAAAAATTGTTTCATGTGTAAGCCAGACCAGTGAGGTACAAGTTTTCAAACTGGTTTGCACGAAATCTGCTTCCTGAAATAGATAAAACATTCATAAATTGAACATCTACTCTACTAGGACTTTTAGTAGGAATGCTACCTGTAATCTCTCTAAAGCATTACAGAGAGTTCGGTTATTATCTATAGTATTCCTGTTTTTTAGAAGAAATGTGAAGATGAACAAGGTAGCAAGATCAGGGAACTAAATCCACATCTGACCAATTTCATGGTCATATTCCTGTCTTCTTATCCACCCCAGGTTTTCTCCATGCCACTTCTGTCTTCCACTCTTCATTTGTCTGCCAAAGCCATTTATTGATTAGTGTCATTTTTGAAATATTATTCCAAATTTGAGCACACTGCAGCAGACATGGTGTGCTAGCAGAGTATCATGGGAAGATGATATTTCATATGACCTATGATTATTAAATTTTCTAACAAGTAAATCTAGCAATATGTTAGCTTATTTAGCCGTGTGGCAATTGTAATCCCATAGGTTGGTCAATTTGCTTGTAAGATTTAAAAATAGGCTGCTTTCAAAATAATATCAGGTCAGTCGATCATGGTGGCCCACAACTGCAATGCCAGCGCTTTGGGAGGCTGAGATAAGAGGATCACTTGAGGCCAGGTGTTCTATCCAGAACAGGCTTGGCACTTAGTGAGACCCTGTCTCTATCTACAATTTAAAAAACATTAGCTAGGGATGGTGGTGTATGTCTGTAGTCACAGCTGCTTGTTAAGCTGATGTGGGAGGATCCCTTGAGCCGGAGAGGTTGAGGCTGCAGTGAGCTGTTGCTCACACCGGGCACTGTAGCCTGGGCAACAGTAAGAGGCAATGTCTCTTAAGATAATAGTAGTAATAATAATAACATCAGCTCTTTTCCTGTATTTTTATATTTCGTTTTTAAAATAAAACCTACAACATGAACTTTATCCATTATAAATTTTGTGGAAGTGTTCCAGCTTATGAGAATTTCGAACCTTTCTGTTGTGCTCATATTAAGTTGTCTTATAGTGTTAGGCTGTGAGCAGTTTTGATGGCAGAGCTTCTCCAACTCAATCAGGCAGTCAAAAAAAGAGCTCACTGAGGCAGTCTTCAAAACTCCAGCTTTCATATTGTTAACTAGCAGAAATATCCTAGAATGTTTAATGAAATATCTCTTAGATTCCTCTTTGTGTTTCTATAACACAGTTGAAATGTGTTTAATGGAAAGTGCGGGAGGGACTAGAAGAATTTCTTTTTTTCTTTTGGTTTGAGACAGAGTCTGGCTCTGTCAACCAGGCTGCAGTACAGTGGCGTGATCTTGGCTCACTGCAGCCTCCGCCTCCCAGGTTCAAGCGATTCTCCTGCCTCAGCATCCTGAGTAGCTGGGACTACTGGTGTACTCCACCACACCCGCCTAATTTGTTTCGTATTTTTAGTAGAGATAGGGTTTCACCATGTTGGCCAGGATGGTCTCGATCTCCTGACCTCGTGATCTGTCTGCCTCAGCCTCCCAAAGTGATGGGATTACAGGCGTGAGCCACTGTGCCTGGCCTGGTGTTTTAAAGAACTAACTTTTAACTTTGGTTCTTGGAAAAGACTAGTAATACTAGTTTTTTTTTTTTTTTTTTTTTTTTTTTTTTTTTTTTTTTAAGGAAAAGGGTTTAGTCATAGGACTTTGATGACAATTCCTTTTTTTTTTGAGACAGAGTCTCACTCTGTTGCCCAGGTTAGAGTACAGTGGCACAATCTCAGCGCACTGCAACCTCCACCTCCCAGGTTCAAGCCATTCTTGTGCCTCAGCCTCCTAAGTGGTTGGAATTACAGGCATGCACCACCACACCCAGATAATTTTTTATATTTTTAGTAGAGACAGGGTTTCACCATGTTGCCCAGGCTGGTCTTGAACTCCTGAGCTCGGGCAGTCCACCCGCCTTGGCCTCCCAGAGTGCTGGGATTACAGCAGTGAGCCACTGAGCCCAGCAGATGACAATTCTTTATGAAGAAGAAATTGAGTAACCTGTTTAAGACACTCAAGAAAAGAAAATGTGAGTAAAGCATTTTTTGTTCTAGCAAAACCAACTTTTCAGATGAAAAACATGTAAACTTCTCAATGAGCTGTAACTTTGGAAGTATTGTTCTCATGAGCCCTTCCTTAGGAATGGAGTGGAGAAAGATCTTTGGACAACTGGATGACTGTAGATCAACCTGCAACTGATGATGGGCGTGAAACAGTTATTTGTTAAACCTAGACTGCATGAGTGTTAAGGGAGAGAGCATGGCATAGCTATGTGCTTAGACATTGTAGATTATGGTTGTAACTGTTATGCAGTGTTTCTTCTGTTAATATCATCCATCACAATTTTCACTTTTGTATTTTCATTTCTAGAGATTCCATTTGAGTCCTTTTTATATCTTCTGTTTCACTCTTTATAACATTCATGCTTTCCTTCTATTAGCACAGGGAGCATTTCTGTAAGAGGTTTTAATGTCCTTCTCTGTGAATTCCTTAATCTCTGATCACTTCTAGATCCATCTCTGTTGATTGATTCTGTCATTTCTATTGATTGATTGCCCTAGTTATGGGAGCATGGTTGTATGCCTGCTAATTTTTGATTGAATGCTAGACGTTAATTTTATGTTCTGTGCAGGATTTTGTTTTATTTTTTTAAAGAGCCTTAGTTTTGTTCTGCCATACATGTAAGTTACATGGGGTCAGTTTGATGTTTTCAAAGCTTGATTCTGAGGTTTGTTAGGGCTGATCCACACAGCCTTTACCCTTGGGCTCATTTATCCATACTACGAAGGCAATACTCTTCTCAGGACTCCACCTGATGCTTGGTGTATGAGAAGATCTTTCTGTCCTTCTTTGTGGAAACACAGGCTTTTCCCAGACTGTGCATCATGGTGATGCTGCTTATTACTTTCTAGTGCTTCTTTCCCCAGTATTCTGTAGTTTTCTTAACCTATGCTCAGAGCAGTACTCAGACAGATACTCAAGGGGCCCCTCGACTCATCTCTGGAGCTTGCTGTATTCTTGTCATTTGGCCTACGTATAGCTGATCTGTCTCCTGAGCTCAGCAAGTTCTTTGGGCTCTATTTGGGTTCCCCTTTCCTGTGCTGCAGCCTGGAAGCTGCTTCTGGGCAGTGTTTTGCTTCTCTGAGGGATCCCAGCTCTGGGCTTTCTGTTGTCCAGTTTTTGGTAACAGCTTTTTGGTATATTCTGTCCCGTTTTCTAGTTGATTATAGCAAGGAAGTAATTTCTACAAAATTAATCCTTTATAGGTGGAGGAAGCACAGGCCTTCCCAATCTGTTTTTAATCAAATCCATTGAGTTTTAAATTTTATTATTGTATTTTTCTATTCCAGAATTTCCATTTTTAAAAAATATCAACTTTATTGAGGTATAATTATATTAAACACATCCCTTTAAAATGTTTAGTTTGAAATGTTTGACAGTTTCTTTAACTGCCACTTTAGGTACTTTTTTCTAGTTGAAACTTCTGTGTTGGAATTGTTAATATGATTTTTTTTTTTTTTTTTTTTGAGAAGGAGTCTTGCTCTGTTGCTCAGGCTGAAGTGCAGTGGCACAATCTCGGCTCACTGCAACCTCCACCTCCTGGGTTCAAGTAATTCTCCTGCCTCAGCCTCCTGAGTAGCTGGGACTGCAGGTGCCTGTCACCACACCTGGCTATTTTTTGTATTTTTAGTAGAGATGGGGTTTCACCAGATTGGCCAGGCTGGTCTTGAACTCCTGACCTCATGATTCGCCTGCCTTGGCCTCCCAAAGTGCTGGGATTGCAAGCGTGAACCATGCCTGGCTGTTAATAGGATCTTTTAATTGCTTGACCCTATTAAAGGTAGTTATTTTAAAAGTGTATTTATAAACCTCGTCCAACCCCATAGATTCCTTAGCTGCCTCTCTGTGTCCCTCTTGGTTGACTCATGCCTGTGAGCTGCCCTTCGGCTCCAGTCTCCGCTGTGATGTCACACAAGAGAGTTGGAGTATGGCTTCCTGACTGCCTACCAAGGAGTCAGTGACACAGCCTGGAAGGTGTGGCGAGTGTGGGTGTGAATTCCCTGTGGTATGAACATTCACCACTTTACAAGGAGACATGAGGGAACTGAGTGTTTTTATTCCTCCCTTTTTCTTTCCTCCTTGGACTATTTTATGGTGTAGTTTCTTCTTGCAAACCTTCTGGAAAAGCTACATATGCCTAGTGAATGTGCTGGCTGAACAGTTGGTTGTATTTGCAGCTCATTGAGAAGAGGGGGCACTAACATAGGGGTCAGCACATTTTTTCTGTAAAGCACCAGCTAGTAAATGTTTATGTGGACCATACGTGCTCTTTTATAACAACTCACCTTGGCCATTGTCCTGTGAGAAGCCGCCAAATGTGTGTGTGGCTATATTCCAGGAAAACTTTGTGGATACCAGAATTTGAATGTCATATAATTTTCATGTGTTGACATATGATTTTTTTTTTTTTCCTGAGAGGGAGTCTTGCTCTGTTGCCCAGGCTGGAGTGCAGTGGCGCGATCTTGGCTCACTGCAACCTCCACCTCCTGGGTTTAAGCAATTCTCCTGCCTCAGACTCCGGAGTAACTGGGATTACAGGCATGTATCCATGTCCGGCTAATTTTTTTTTTGTATTTTTAGTAGAGACGGGGTTTCACCATGTTGGCTGGGCTGGTCTTGAACTCCTGACCTCATGATCCAGCCATCTCGGCCTCCCAAAGTCTGAGATTACAAGTGTGAGCCACTGTGCTTGGCTGACATATGATTCTTTTAAGTATGTTTCAACCATTGAAAAATATAAAATCACTCTTTTTTAATATATATTTTTCTTTTTTTAGGAAATTAAAGGAAATAAGAATGGCTCCTACATAGAGTAGGCTAAAATCACGCTTAGCTGACTGTGAAGTCATATACCACATACCATTGCTTCATTGATCTTGTCTTGCTTTCCCACTTCCCTCACCCCATTGCCCCGAGCTGGCATCTGCTGAGCAGAGTGTCAACACTTCAGTTCATTCCTCAGGCTCTTCTTTCGTGACAGAAGTCTTTATATTTCTGTTTTCAGGATCCACTTTTGGTCTGTTCTATTGACTTCTATTTTTTTTTCATTTTTCAATGATGCGGTCTTGTATCTTTGTCATTATTATTTTTGCCTGACTTCCAGATATTGTATATGCAATATTGTAGCAATAAATCGAGGAGCAATATCTTCCTCTAGAGAGGATGTTCTAGGCAATCCTAGGTCACTGCAGTCCTGCTGGAAATTGAGAGAATGCGGAACTGGGCTGGTTTTCTGTGAAGGCTGGTCTACTTCTAACTCACCTATATTTCTGGTGTGTGGCCCTTTGAGGTTCCAGCTCAGAGCATGGGGTCTTCCAGGCCTCTTTCTCTTGTATGAGGGCCCTGGGAGTCTCTCAGAAGCTCCGTTTTGCTTCTCAGTCTCATCCCTGCTTGCTTAGGTTCTCTGGGCCTCTTTCTTCCTCTCGTGGGTCTTAGGCTATAGGAAGACGTCACTCCCTTGCTGCTTCTCAGATGTCTTCAAATCGACGTACTTAATGTTCCTGTCTGACCTTTCTAATTGTTCCAGGAATCTGTTCTTAACATTTTTTCATATGTTGTCCTGTGTTCAGTAGGTGTTTAGTATTTTTCTGTAGATTTCAGAAAAAAAGCCATATACCTCTACTCATCTGCAAATATTTGAAGATATTACTTTTCTGTCAAATTGTAAGGACATGAAAAAGAAACATTTTCTAACCTATACATTAATCAGATATTCATTTGTTATATTATTCAGTTTTGGATTTTACTGCCTGACTCTATTGTTCTGAAGGCACTTTAATAAATGCCTTAACGGGCCGGGTGCGGTGGCTTACGCCTGTAATCCCAGCACTTTGGGAGGCCAAGGCGGGCAGATCACGAGATCAAGAGATCAAGACCATCCTGGCTAACACGGTGAAACCCCATCTCTACTAAAAATACACAAAAAATTAGCCAGGTCTGGTGGCGGGTGCCTGTAGTCCCAGCTACTTGGGAGGCTGAGGCAGGAGAATGGCATGAACCCAGGAGGTGGAGCTTGCAGTGAGCCAAGATGGCACCACTGCACTCTAGCCTGGGCGACAGAGCGAGACTCCGTCTCAAAAAAAAAAAAAAAAAAAAAAAATGCCTTAACGGTTTGCTTGCCTAGTCCTGATTGGTATTAAAGTATTGGTGGCCTACGTATGGGAGCGTGAAGGCTTGCCCTGGCTGCCGTGCTGCAGGTGTGGGTGCATGTTATGGTGTTGGTAGGAAGCGAATAAGCCTTGGAGTTGGGCCTCTTCCCAAATCCCACCTCTCACAGCCTCAGTGTTGTGTGGCCTTTGGTCAAGTCATTGAACCTCTGAGCTTCAGTTTACTAACTTACAAAAAGTGAGCCTGTTACTGCCTCTTTTGCTGGGGTCTTTTGATGATGAAAGTGCCTTTACTTGGCATGTCATTTCAGAGGTGTGAGATAGGAATGTGAGATTGGAAAAAATTGGAAAAGAGTTCTCAGCCCAAATAACCTAATTAGAAGCATCTGGGATCTGAACCAAAAAAGTCAAAAGTTGAAAACCTACTGGGCACGTTTAGGTAAGTCAGCTACTAATAAAAAGCTAATTGGAGACAGTTGTAGAAATAAATACTCTCACTTTACAAATGGAAAGTCTCATTCTTTTTTTTCTTTTTCTTTCTTTCTTTTTTTTTTTTTTTTTAATGAATAGGGTCTCTGTCACCCAGGTTGGAGTGCTGTGGTGTGATCAGAGTCAAACACCTGGGCGCAGGTGACCCTCCTGCTGTAGCCTCCCCAGTAGCTGGGATTATAGGCGTGTGCCATGTACTTGGCTAATTTTTATATTTCTGTAGAGACACGGTCTTACCATGTTGCCCAGGCTGCTCTTGAACTCTTGGACTCAAGCAGTTCTTCTGCCTTGGCCTCCCAAATCTCTGGGATTACGGCGTGAGCCACCACGCCCTGCTTGTAGTCCCTGTTCTTATCAGTGCCATGGCTGTCTTCCAGTTGTTCCCAGGCTGCTGCTTCCTCAGTCAGGATCCTGTACTGTGTGTCATCTGGAGAGCTCTTCTCCTGGGCTTCACTTTTGCTTGTTCACAGTCTGACTCTCTGGAGACTTCCTCCAGTGAGGCTTGCTTTATTGCCTTAGTAATGTTCCACCTTTAAGGTGCCCAAATTGTTTTTTGAATGGTGCTTACCATTTATTTCGGTCATCAGTTCCTAGGAGGCTTCCATAGTGCTTGTCCCTCCAGGAGTCCAGTCTCCACCTTCCAAAAAAGAATTCCTTGTCACTCAGAAGGACAAGGTCTGGCCTATCCTCTTCCTTCCCAGGTAATAATCGAAAGGTGGTGGTAATTATTCTTGTTTCCATGTAAACTGGGCTTCCTCCTTGGCTTAGTCTTTAAATGTTTCATCTTTTGGCTTTTTTTTTTTTAAATGGTACCTCTGTAACACCAATGTTTCTCAATCTAGGCTGTACCGCAGAACACTGGTGTGTGGATCCCAGCCAGTCTGGGGCGATCTCAGAGTGCTTTCAGGGCTGGGCAGGGGTCTCCCCTCTCTGCTTGGGTGTTGGCATCTTCTCCAGGACATCACCTACAGTCCATTTGTTGACTACTCCCAGATTTGAGTCTCTAGCCCTGAACACTCTGCTAAGATCTGGATCTATATTTACTGAGGGTTGGTGGAGTGGGGAGGAGCTCCATGTTTATGTTCAGTAGTTAGTGCAAATCTTAGTGGTTAAAACAGAACTAATTCTCATTCCTCTTCTGTTCCCTCCCTTATTTTCTCTTTCACATTTGATTTAACTGATGTGATTTGAAATAGTTTCTTTTTAAGTCAGGGTCTCACTCTGTTGCCCAGGCTGGAATGCAGTGGCACCGTCACGGCTCACTGCAGCCTTAACCTCCCCAGGCTCAGGTGATCCTCCCACCTCAGTCCCCTGAGTAGTGAGACTACAGGTGCGTACCACCACGCCTGGTTAATTTTTGTATTTTTTGTAGAGACTGGGTTTCACCATGTTGCTCCGGCTGGTCTCGAACTCTGGGGCTCAAGCAGTCTGCCCACCTTGGCCTCCCAAAGTGCTGGGATTACAGATGTGAGCCACCGTGCCCTGCCTGAAATAATCTTAAAGACTGTACCTCCCTGTCTTGACTTCGACTCTCATCCTTTCTTTTTTGGACCCTTGGTAATAGCCTTTTTTGTTTTGTTTTGTTTGAGATGCTGTCTCACTGTGTCACCCAGGCTGGAGTGCAGTGGTGGGATCTCTGCTCACCGCAATGTCCGCCTCCCAAGTTCAAGCAATTCCCTTGCCTCAGCCTCCCACGTAGCTGGGACTATAGGCGCATGCCACCACACCCAGCTAATTTTTTGTATTTTTAGTAGAGATGGGGTTTTGTCGTGTTAGCTAGGATGGTCTTGATCTCCTGACCTCATGATCCGTCCGCTTCGGACTCCCAAAGTGCTGGGATTACAGGTGTCAGCCACCGCGCCCAGCCAGTAATAGCTTCTTAATTCATCTTCTCTGTTTCTGTTTTCTGAAACACTTTAAGACGCAGATCAAGTGTCATATTCCCTTGAGTGCCTAAAGATAGTCTGTAACTCCTGCAGCACGGCCCACATGGGGCTGTGAGTTCTGGCCACTGTTAGCCTCTTATCATGTGCACTGTGGTAGGGTTTGGACTGAACCCCAGTGCACGTATTCACTGCCCTCCTCTGACTGAATGAGTAGAAGAGTCAAACCTTTCCATTCACTGGTTAAACTTCAGGGGCCCTGAATGCTTTTGGCTTCCTTTTTAATTTTATTTTTTATATTATTTTAATTTTTTAAATTTAAATTAAAAAAATTTATTGATAGGGTCTTGCTCTATTGCCCAGGCTGGAGTACAGTGGAGTGATCTCAACTCATTGCAGCCTCTACCTCCTGATCTCAAGCAGTTCTCCCACCTCAGCCTTCCAAGTAGCTGGGAGTACACGTGCGCCACCACCCCTGGCTAATTTTTTGTATTTTTGGTAGAGATGGGGTTTTGCCATGTTGCCAGGGCTGGTCTTGTACTCCTGAGCTCAAACAGTTCACCTGCCTTGGCCTCCCAAGTGCTGGGATTACAGGTGTGAGCCACCATGCCCAGCCTTCTGGCTAATTTTACAATTTTTTTGTAGAGACAGGGTCTTGCTATGTTGCCTAGATTGGTTTTGAACTCCTGGGCACAAGTGATTCTCTTGCCTCAGTCTTCCAAGGTGCTGGGATTAGAGATGTGAGTCACTATACCTGGCCAGGGCTCACTTTTTAGGAAGGAGTTTACCTCTCCCCCACCAGCTGATATTTTTACCAAAAGTCATATGTTTTGGTTTCAAGTATGTTTATGGCAGTTATCCTGTTAGTGATGTGAACAGAAAAAATAAGAGTGCTGAGAGAAAGCTGTTCCTTCTACAAAAACTGAAGGATGCTGGCTTGCTTTCTGTCGCTACAGAACAAGTTACCAACCACAAATTTGGCAGCTTGTAACAACAAGCATTTACACTCTCACAGTTTCTGTGGGTCAGCAGTCTGGCCATAGCTTAGTTCTGTCCTCTACTTCAGGTGTCACAAGGCTGTAGTCAAGGTGTTGGCTAGGGCATGCTGTCACCTGGAGCTCAGGTCCTCGTTGGTAGAATTGGATCCATTGTGGTTGTGGGACTGAAACCCTGGGTCCTTGGAGGCTGCCCCTCCCCACAGGCAGTTCATTGGCTGCTTGCTTCTTCAAATTGGAGACCACCTCTTCAGGACGGTGCAGGGGGATGGAAAAAGGGAGAGGCAAATGGAAATCAAAGAAAAGCATAGTGGTTATATCAGACCAAATAGATTTCAAGACCAAAACTATAAAAGGAGACCAAAAAAGTCATTATGTAATGATAAAGGGGCCAATTCAGCAAGAGGCTGTAACTATTATAAATATACGTGTATATGCACTCAACACTAGATCACCCAGATACATAAAACAAATATTACAGCTAAAGAGAGAGATAGGCCTTAATACATTAATAGACGGAGGCTTCAACACTCCACTTTCAGCATTGGACAGATCATCCAGACAAAATTAACAAAGAAACATCAAACTTAATCTGCACTGTAGACCAAATGGATTTAATAGATATTTCTAGAACATTTCATCTGATGGCTGCAGAATGTACATTGTTCTCTTTAGCACATGGATCATCCTCAAGGTTAGACCATATGTTAGGCCACAAAATAAGTCATTAAAAATTCAAACCTTGATACTAAAAGCAGACAAAGACACATCAAAGAAAGAATACTACAGGCCAGTGTCTCTGATGAATATTGATGTAAATATCCTCAACAAAATACTAGCAAACCAAATTCAGCAATACATTAGAAAGATCATTCATTGTGACCAAGTGGGGTTTATCCCTGGGGTACAAGGATGGTTCAGCATATGCAAATTAATTGATGTGATACATCGTGTCAACAGAAGGATAAAAACCATGTGATTATTTCAATTGATGCTGAAAAGGCATTTGATAAAATTCAACATCCTTTCATGATAAAATCTCTTAAAACTGGTTATGGAAGAAACATATCTCAACATAATAAAAGCCATATATGACAGACGCACAGCTAGTATCATACTGAATGGTGAAAAACTGAAAGCCTTTCCTCTAAGATCTGGAACATGACAAGGATGCTCAGTGTGGCCACCGTTATTCAACATAGTACTGGAAGTTCTTGCTAGAGCAGTCAGACAAGAGAAAGAAATAAAAGGCCTTCACATTGGAAAGGAAGAAGTCAAATTATCCTTGTTTGCAGATGATATGATCTTATATTTGGAAAAACCTAAAGACTCCAGAAGAAAATGATTAGATCTGATAAATTCAGTACAGTTGCAGTATACAAAATCAACATAAAAAATCAGTAGCATTTCTATGTGCCAACAGTAAACAATATGAAAAAGAAATTAGAAAAGTAATCCCATTTACGGTAGCCACACATGAAATTAAATGCCTAGGAAGTAACCAAAGAAGATCGTTACAAAGATCTCTGTAATGAAAACTCTAAAACGCTGATGAAAGACATTAAAGAGGACACAAAAAATGGAAAAATATTTCATCTTCAGGGATTGGAAGAATCAATATTGTTAAAATGTCCATACTACCCAAAGCAATCTACCAATTCAGTGCAATCCCTAGTGAAATACCAATGACATTCTTCACAGAAACAGAAAAAAAAAAATCCTAAAATTCATGTTGAACCACAAAAGACCCATAATAGCCGAAGCTCTCATAATTAAAAAGAAACAAACTGGAGGAATCAGATTACCTGAATTCAAATTATGCTACAGAGCTATAGTAACCAAAACAGCATAGTACTAGCATAAAAACAAACACATAGACCAACGGAACAGAATAGAAAATCCAGAAACAAATCCGCACATTTACGGTGAACTCATTTTTAACAAAGGTACCAAGAACATACACTGGGGAAAAGACAGACTCTTCAATAAATGGTGCTGGGAAAACCTGATATTCATATGCAGAAGAATGAAGGTAGATTCCTGTCTTTTGCCATATATAAGTTAAAAAAATTATGTTAAGTATCTTCTCTGATCACAATGGACTATAACTAAAAATCGATAGCAAGGAATTTTGGAAACTCCACCAACACATGGGAATTAAACAATATGCTCCTGAATGACCAACAGGTCAGTGAAGAAATTAAGAATGAAATTAAACAATTTCTTGAAACAAATGGCAATGGCAATACAGCATACGAAACCTGTAGGATATAGTGAAAGCAGTACTAAGAGGAAAATGAAAAAAGTAGAAAAACTTCAAATAAATAACCTAATGATACATCTTAAAGAACTAGAAAAGAAGGAGCTAACCAAACCCATAATTAGAAGGACAGAAATAATAAAGATCAGAGCAGAAATAAAATGGAGTTGAAATGAAGAAAATAATACAAAAGATCAGTGAAATGAAAAGTTGGTTTTTCTAAAAGACAAATGAAATTGACAAGCCTTCAGGCAGGCTAAGAGAAAAAGAAGACCCAAATAAATCAGAGGTGAAAAAGTAGGTATTACAACTGATATTGCAGAAATTCAAAGGGTCATTAGAGGCTGTGAACAGCTATATGTCAATAACTTGGAAAACCTGGAAGAAATGCATAAGTTTGCAGGCTGGGCGCGGTGGCTCATGCCTGTAATCACAGCACTTTGGGAGGCTGCGGCGGGTGGATCACTTGAGGTCAGGAGTTCGAGACCAGTCTGGCCAACATGGTGAAACTCCATCTCTACTAAAAATACAAAAATTAACCAGGCATGGTGTTGCATGCCTGTAATTCCAGCCACTTGGAAGGCTGAGGCACGAGAATCACTTGAGCCTGGGAGATGGAGTTTGCAGTGAGCTGAGATCATGTTACTGCACTCCAGCCTGGGTGACAGAGTGAGACTGTGTCTAAAAAAAAAAAAAGAAAAAAAGAAATGGATAATTTCACAGGCACATCCAGCCTTCCAAGTTTGAACCATGAAGAAATCCAGAACCTGAACGTACCAGTAACAGGTAGTGAGATTGAAACTGTAATAATAAAGTCTTCCAGCAAAGAAAAGCCCGGGACCCAATAACTTCACTGCTGAATTTTACCAAACATTGAAAGAAGAACTATTACCAATCCTAGTGAAACTATTCTGAAAAATAGAGGAGGAGGGAATACTTCCAAACGTATTCTAAAAGGCCAGTATTACCCTGATATCAAAACCAGACAAAAACATAATCAAAAAAAAGAAAACAGGCCAGTATCCCAGATGAACATTCAGGCAGAAATACCCAAGAAAATACCTGCAAACCGAATTCAACAACACATTAAAAGATCATTCATCATGACCAAAGTGGGGTTTATCCCAGGGATGCCAGGATGTTTCACCATATCCAAATCAATCAGTTTGATACATCATATCAGTAGAATGAAGGATAAAAAACCATATGATCATTTAAATTCATGCTGAAAAGGCATTTGATAAAATTCAACATCCTTTCATGATAAAAACTCGAAAAAAACTGGTTATAGAAGGAACACACCTCAACGCAATAAAAGTCATATACAACTGACGCACAGCTAGTATCATACTGAAAGGTGAAAAACTGAAAGCCTTTCCTCTAAGATCCATAACAAGACAAGGATGCCCACTGTCACCACTATTATTCAGTATAATACTGGAAGCCCTTGCTAGAGGAGTCAGATAAGAGACAGAAAGGCCGGGTGCAGTGGCTCACACCTGTAATCCCAGCCCTTTGGGAGGCTGAGGTGAGTGGATCACTTGAGGTCAGGAGTTTGAGACCAGACTGGCCAACATGGTGATATGCTATCTCTACTAAAAATATAAAAATTAGCTAGGCGTGGTGGCGGGTGTCTGTTGTCCCAGCTACTTGGGAGGCTGAGGCAGGGAAATCACTTGAACCCCGGAAGTGGAGATTGCAGTGAGCTGAGATTGTGCCGCTATATTCCAGACTGGGCTACAGAGCAAGACTCCATCTCAGAAAAAAAAAAAAAAAAAAAAAAAAAAAGAAGAAATAAAGGGCATCCAAATTGGAAATGAAGAAGCCAAGTTATTCTTGTTTGCAGATGATTGTTATAATTGGAAAAACCTAAAAACTCCACTAAAAAATGATTAGAACTGATAAATTCAGTAAAATTGCAGGATACTAAATTAACATACTAAAATCAGTAGCATTTCTCTCTCTCTCTCTTTTTTTTTTTTTTTTGAGATGGAGTCTCACTCTGTGGCCCAGGCTGGAAAGCAATGGCGCAGTCTCGGCGCAGTCTCGGCTCACTGCAACCTCTGCCTCTTGGGTTCAAGCGATCCTCCTGCCTTAGCCACCTGAGTAGCTGGGATTACAGGCGCCTGCCATCAGGCCTGGCTAATTTTTGTATTTTTAGTAGAGACGGTTTCACCACATTGGCCAGGCTGCTCTTGAACTCCTGACCTCAGGTGATCTGCCTGCCTTGGCCTCCCAAAGTGCTGGGATTACAGGTATGAGCCACTGTGCCTGGCCAAATCAGTAGCATTTCTATATGTCAACAGTGAACAATATGAAAAATAAATCAAGAAAAATCATTCCATTTATAATAGCTACAAATAAAGTAAAATATGTCGGAATAATCCTAACCCAAGAAGTGAAAAGATCTCTACCACGAAAACTGTAAAACATTGATGCAGAAAATTGAAGGAGACACACAAAAAAGGAAAAGATACTCCGTGTTCATGGATTGGAAGAATCAATATTGTTAAAATGTCTGTACTACCCAAAGCAATCTACACGTTCAATGTAATCCCTTTCGAAATACCAATGACATTCTTCACAGAAATAGAAAAAAAAATCCTGAAATTTACATGGAATCACAAAAGAGACAGAATAGCCAAAGCCATCCTGAGCAAAAAACAAAACTGGAGAAATTGCATTACCTGACTTAAAGTTATACTACAATCACTTCCTAGTCTTTTTTGGCTTAGATCAAGTGCAAAGTTTACTAGAAAGGTATACCAAAACAGCATGGTACTGGTATAAAAACAGACACGTAGACCAATGGAACAGAATAGAGAACCCAGAGACAGATCCATACATCTACAGTGAACTCACCTTTGACAGAGGTGCCCGGAGGATATATGAGGGAAAGGATAGCCTCATTGATAAAGGGTGCTGGGAAAATGGGACACCCATATGCAGAAAAATGAAACTGGACCGCTATCTCTCACCATATACAGAAATCACATCAAAATGGAGTAAAGACTTAAACCTAAGACTTCAGACTATGAAAGTGCTAAAAGAAAACATTGGGGAGGCTCTCCAGGACATTGCACTGGGTAATGATTTCTTGAGCAATACTTCGTAAACACAGGCAACCAGAGCTAAAATGGACAAGTGGGATCACATTGAGTTAAAAAGCTGCACAGCAAAGGAAACAATCAACAAAATGAAGAGACAACCCACAGAATGGGAGAAAATGTTTGCAAACTATCCATCTGACAAGGGATTAATAACCAGAATATATAATTAGCTCAAGCAACTCTGTAGGAAAAAAATCTAATAATCCAATGAAAATGGGCGAAATATTTGAACAGACATTTCTCAAAAGAAGATATACAAATGACAAACAGGCAATATGAACAGGTGCTGAACATGGTTGATCGTTAGAGAAATGCAAATCAAAACTACAACGAGATATTGTCTCTCCCTAATTAAAATGACTTATATCCAAAAGACAAGAACAAATGCTGGCAAGAATATAGAGAAAAGGGAACCCTTGTGCACTGTTGGTGGGAATGTAAATTAGCACAGCCATTATGGAGATTAGCTTGGAGGTTCCTCAAAAAACTAAAAATAGGACTATCATATGATTCAGCAATCCCACTGCTGGTAGGTATATACCCAGAGGAAAGAATATCAGTATGTTGAAGAAATATGTACACTCTCATGTTTACTGCAGCGCTATTCTCAATAGCCAACATTTGGAAGCAACCTAAGTGTTCCCAGCAGATGAATGGATGAAGAAAATGTGGCATATATACTCAATGGAGTACTATTTAGCCATAAAAAAGAATGGGATACTGTCGTTTGCAACAACATGGATAAAACTGGAGGTCATTATGCTAAGTCAGGAACAGAATGTCATGAGCCAGACCCAGAAAAACAAACTTTGCATGTTCTCACTTATTTGTAGGAGCTAAGCAAATGAAAGTAATTGAACTCATGGAGATAGAGTAGAATGATGGTTATCAGAGACTGGGAAGGATAAAGTGGGGGTGAAGTGCAGATGGTTAATGGGTATAAAAATGGAGTTAGATAGGGCTGGGCACAGTGGTTTACACCTGTGATCCCAGCTCTTTGGGAGGCCGAGGCAGGTGGATCATGAGGTCAGGAGACCCAGACCATCCTGGCCAACATGGTGGACCCCATCTCTACCAAAAATACAAAAATTAGCTGGGTGTGGTGGTGTGAGCCTGTAGTCCCAGCTACTCGGGAGGCTGAGGCAGGAGAATCCCTTGAACCCGGAAGGCAAAGGTTGCAGTGAGCCAAGATCGTGCCACTGCACTCCAGCCTAGTGCCAGAACGAGATCCGTCTCAAAAAAAAAAAAAAAGAGTTAGATAGAATATGTAAAATCTAGTACTTGACAGCATTACATGGTGACTACAGTCAATTTATTGTCCATTTAAAAATAACAGTATAATTGGATTATTTGTAATGCAACGGATAAATGCTTTAGGTATTGAGTACTCCATTTACTGTGATGTGATTATTACGCATAGTATGCCTGTGTGAAAATAGCTCATGTAACCCATTTGTATATATACATACAACTAGTGTGTATCCACAGAAGTTAAAAAAAAAAAAAGATGGGCAAACATCTGTGCCTCTTTTGATTAAAAATGGCTTTTTTTTTTTTTTTTTGCCAGACAAGGGAGCTTCTGTCACATACGCAGTTTTCAGAATGGATGCCTTCCCCCAGTGTCTGAAATGCTCCCTTTTCCTGTTGTGGGAAGCCTTTTCTGACTCACAGATGTTAGCAAGCAAAGGCGTTTTTGATTTTGATGCTCACAGATATTATAATTATTATAAATTTAGCCAGGAGTCCCTATCAGTCTTTGAGCAGCTGCTTTTTTTTTTTTTTTTTTTTTTTGAGATAAAGTCTTGCTCTGTCACCCAGGCTAGAGTGCAGTGGCATAGGCTCGGCTCACTGCAACCTCCACCTCCTGGGTTCAGGCTCTTCTCCTGCCTCAGCCTCCTGAGTAGCTGGGATTATGGGCACCTGCCACCATGCCCAACTACTTTTTGTATTTTTAGAAGAGGCAGGGTTTCACCATGTTGGCTAGGTTGGTCTCAAACTCCTGACCTCAAGTGATCTGCCCACCTCAGCCTCCCAAAGTGCTAGGATTATAGGCATGAGCAACCGCACCTGGACATTAACAGCTTTTTCTTTGAGGAAACAAGATATTCCAGGCTCATCTTTGTCTGCCCTAGCCCTTGAATCTATTTATTTTCCCAAGAGCCCTAGCATCTTTTATTGGGAAATGGTTCTGAGAAACCAAAATCTGGGTGCGTGCTGTCCGATTGCCTTTGATTCTAGTCCTTTCAAAAAACAGAGTAAGCAAATATATTCAAAAATAAAGTTCATAGCTTTCCAATTTAACTTGTTTTTCAAAATTTCTATGATTTTTTTCCTCTTTTCCACTGGAAACCTTAATTTTTTTTTTTTTTTTTTTTTTTTTTGAGATGGAGTCTCACTCTGTTTACCCAGGCTGGAGTGCAGTGACATAATCTCGGCTCACTGAAACCTCTGCCTCCTGGGTTCATGCTAGTATTCTGCTTCCGCTTCCTGAGTGACTGGGATTACAGGCATGCACCAGCACACCCGGCTAATTTTTTATACTTTTAGTAGAGATGGGGTTTCACCGTGTTGGCCTGGCTGGTCATGAACTCCTGACCTCAAGTAATTTACCTGCCTTGGCCTCCCAAATGCTGGGATTACGGGTGTGAGCCACCATGTCCAGCCTAAAGTCTTAATTTCTAATAACATTTAATACTTTATCATAAACATGTTTTGTTGTATTTACATTGCTTTATTGTGCAACATGAAGTAGTTCTAAAATTGTGACAATATTATCAATACCAATAAATAAAAGATTTTATTTTTCATTATAGTATATTCTATTAATGATATATAGTTCAAAAGTCCCTTGACCTACTTTTCTTTGTATATGCATGGGTTAATTTGCTTGTTGCCAGTTGTAGGTTTTGCTTTTTTATGATTTAATTTTAATTTTTGAGGATGAAAGTCATGTATGTTTCGGAAGTAAAGACTTATAAAGTATACTCACAATGTTGTTGCTTTTTCTGGTCCTGCTGCCTTTGTCCATGTCCCCTCCCCATTTCCCCAAAGGTAGTCATTGGTACTTGCTTTTGGTTTATCTTTTCAGAGCACATGCACGTGTGTGTGTTTGTGTGTCTGTCTTTTTTTTCTTTTTTCTTTTTTTTTTTTGAGACTGAGTCTCGCTCTTGTCACTCAGGCTGAGTGCAGTGGCGCGATCTCAGCTCACTGCAACCTATGCCTCCTGGGTTCAAGCGATTCTCTTGCCTCAACTTCCTGAGTAGCTGGGATTACAGGCACCTGCCACCACGCCTAGCTAATTTTTTTATATTTTTAGTTGGGACGGGGTTTCACCATGTTGGCCAGGCTGGTCTCAAATTCCTGATCCCAGGTGATGTGCCCTGCTCAGCCTCCCAAAGTGCTGGGACTACAAGCATGAGCCACCTCGCCCGACCATGTGTCTTTTTTCTTGTATGTTACATAAGAGGTAGCATAGTATTTACACTATTATGCACCTTTTCATTTATATTTCTTGAATGACTTCCATGAAATGTAAAATGATTAAGTCACTAATTCAGTAAATCATTGATTTTATTACCGAATGATTGAATACATAAGGGGGATTGAGATTTTTTTTCCATATCATTCTTTAAAAATTGCAATGTGAGTGTGAGCACTCTGTAAGCTTATCTCGTTTATCATTGCCAGCTTGTATTCTCAAGAAATGAGCTGTGTGGTCTGTGGAATGAAATGGTTAAAGATGGAGAAATTGTATACACTGGAACTGAATCAACCCAGAATGGAGAGCTCCCTCCTAGAAAAGGTAAGGGACTTTAACTAGTGTTTTTTATTTTGTAAAGACCATTATAAAATGCATTTTATAGAAATTTTGTAATGTCCTATAGGAACAAAAGCTTTGAGCTTAACTCTTTGAAGTTTTGCTTTTTACTTTGGAGATTGTTGTCTAAAATGGTAGTTAATACAAGCTGCCTGGATTTTATTGTTTTATGTGATTTGAAGGCATTTTTATTGCAAAACCATCTTGCTGCATTTGTGGTGTTCTTTGGGAGTGTATTAAACACTTTTTGGAAGCCTTTGGCCTGCAAGGAAATGCCATTGAACAATGTTATTTAGCATTGTAATTTTGAATGCTCAATAATACTATCATTAGGTTGTTCATAACAGTGGCTGTGTTTCAGAGTCCCCATTGAGGTTTAAAAGAAATGGGTGCTTGTATACACCCTAAACTTGTTGAATCTGAAAAGATCCTTGGTTGAGAACCGTTGTTGAAGTTTGTTGGTCCCCCTACTTGAGAGTCATCAATGTGGATAAAGCTACCAGTTTAGAAAGTATTTATTCTAAGTTGAAATAGCTCAGTTGGGAGAGCGTTAGACTGAAGAAAGTATTTCTTCTTCTTTTTTTTTTTTTTGAGATGGAGTCTTGCTCTGTCACCCAGGCTGGAGTGCAGTGGCACGATTTCGGCTCACTTCAAGTTCCGCCTCCCAGGTTCATGCCATTCTCCTGCCTCAGCCTCCTGAGTAGCTGGAACTACAGGCGCCCGCCACCACGCCTGGCTAATTTTTTGTGTATTTTAGTAGAGATGGGGTTTCACTGTATTAGCCAGGATGGTCTCGATCTCCTGACCTCGTGATCCACCCGCCTCAGCCTCCCAAAGTACTGGGATTACAGGCATGATCCACCGCACCCGGCAAGTATTTCTTCTTTTGTGGAATGAATTGGAATGGTGTCCACTTGAAAATACATGGGGACCAGGTGCGGTGGATCATGCCTGTAATTCTAGCACTTTGGGAAGGCTGAGGTGGGCAGATCATTTGAGGTTGGGAGTTTGAGACAAGCCTGGCCAACATGGTGAAACCCCATCTCTACTACAAAATACAAAAATTAGCCAGGCATAGTGGTGGGCGCCTGTAATCCCAGCTACTTGGGAGGGCAAGGCAGGAGAATTGCTTGAAGCCAGGAGGTGGAGGTTGCAGTGAGCAGAGATTGTGCAACTGCACTCCAGGCTGGGCGACAGAGTGACACTCCATCTCAAAAAAAAAAAAAAACAAAAAACACAAAACAAACCATGGGAAAAAGTATTAGTCTCTCTTTTCAGTTTCAGTGTCAAGCAGAGTTACCCGTGTTTTTTTTTAATTTATTTTTTATATTTGTTTGAAAACATTCATACACACACAATAACTGACGTGTACAATGAGTGGCTGCAGACCCACCTCCATGTTCTGCCACTGTATTTGGCTCCACATCCTGCTGTCTGTCCATCTGCTGTTTGTCTCACCTAGCTCCTTAGACACTCATGTATGTAATTGATTCTAGTTTAACTTTGTTTTTGACTTTCAGGTAAAATTTATGTATAATGAAACGCATCTATTTTGAGTTTACCATTTCACAAGTTTTGACAAATGTAACCTGTGTAACCCACATCTTTATCATGACTCTTGCTCAGAAAGTTCTCTGGTGTCCTGCCCCTTCTTCCCAGAGGCAATAGCTGGCCTGATGTTTCTCCAGCATTGACAAATTGTGCCTGTTCTAGAACTCCATAAATGGAATCATGTAGTTAGGTTCTTCTGTGTCTGGCTTCTTTCATTCTGCATAGTGCTTTTGATTTTCATCTTTTTTTTTTTTAAACAACATATTGGGTTTATATTTAATATAGCACTTCTCATCAGGAGGTGTTACTCAGTTAATATAAAGTTTTTTTTTTTAACATTAAATCTCTTTTCTATGTCAATGTCTATAGTGTTTTTTTTTCCCTTTAACATTAAGTCTTTTCTCCATTTCAGTATTAGATACACTGAATACATTTTTCTAAATGATTTTTTTTCTTCCCAGAGATAAATGTTTCCCTTTTTAGCTGACTATTGGATATCTAAATACAATATTAACTTGGGAGATGACAGAAGTCTAATAAAATACAGAGAACAGACTCACTGATTTAGGAGGCAGTGATTACAACTGAACAGTGGTGATTTCCTAGGATTCTGGGCAAAATCCATTTGTGTACCAATTTGTTCCCATTTCATGGAGTCAACTCAGAAAGTAAAACTCTCTTACTTACTAATTCTTGGAAATTTTCAGACACCAAAGCTTACATTTAGTTTCAGTAGCACAAAGGTTCTCGGAGTGAGGTTTCATTCATTAGGCCCTTCAAAGTCACATCTGTTCAGTTTTTTCTTTTGTGCATATACCCGCAAGCAAGTACAAATGCCTGTAATACTGAGAACCACACCTTTTAACGAGAGAGCAGTTGCATCACTGGCTTCCACTGCCTTGACAACAGGCAGCACCAAAAGCAGTGACATGAGGACTAAGGACAATTGTGTTGAAACTGAGGTCATGGTGTTGGGATCTTGAGGGCTGAATGTTCCAAATAAATGGTATATATATAGAGAATTCTCTCTGACTTGAAATTTTCCCTTTCTGGACCTGTGGATGCTGAGGCTAAGAGTGTCCACATGACAGTGTCTTCCAAGACAGGAATCAGCAACCTTTTTTTTTTTTATTGTATCAGTAATTCATTCTGTATATTTTTAAAAGTTTTAACCTCTTCTTCCTAGCCCTCCAGTATTTGTTTATAAATTAAAACATTTCCCAAAGTGTTTTCTGTGAAACAATAGTTCTAAAAGGTGCTCTAAGAAAAAAAGCTAAGTACATGGCAAAATCCAAAGTATATGTTTTATTCATTATATTTGATGAATTTTTTTGTTTTTTCCTCTTCAGAGGGAGTCTTGCTCTGTCGCTCAGGCTGGAGTGCAGTGGCATGATTTTGGCTCACTGCAACCACTGCCTCCTGGGTTCAAGCAGTTCTCTGCCTCAGCCTCCTGAGTAGCTAGGATTATAGGCACCCTCCACCATGCCCAGCTAATTGTTGTATTTTTAATAAAGATGGAGTTTCACCATCTTGGTCAGGTTGGTCTTGAACTCCTGACCTCATGATCTGCCCACCTTGGCCTCCCAAAGCGCTGGGATTACAGGCATGAGCCACCATGGCTGGCTCACATTTCATGAATTTTTTTGTCCTTTGTTCTTTTAAAAATCATGGTTAGAAAGCAGAGCGTAATTGTTCTTTATGTAGATCCCAACTGATTCGGGGTGTTAGGGAGATGTTTTGACATTCAATAAATGTTTTTGTTTTCCATTATTAAGACTATGAATATTTTATCTTATTTTCTGAGACAGGGTCTCAGAATTTGTCAAATGTGTAAAATTTATAGCCAGATGTAGGGTAGGGGTGGCCTACTTTCTCTAAAGGGCCAGATAGTAAATATTTTAAGGTCTCAATGGACCCTATGGTCTCTGTCATAGCCATGGGACCTTGCAGCTGTAGTGCCAAAGTAGCCACAGACAATACTGCGTCAGCGGGCAGGGGACGTTCATTCTGTAAAGTTTATTTATGGACACAAAAGATGAAGTCCTCAGAATGTTTGCAAGTCACAAAACACTGTTTTCCTTTTGATTGTTTTTCAATTATTAAAAAATATAAAATACGGTGGCCGGGCATGGTGGCTCACACCTGTAATCCCAGCACTTTTAGAGGCCGAGGCAGGCGGATCACCTGAGGTCAGGAGTTCAAGACCAGCCTGGCCAACATGGTGAAACCCCATCTCTACTAAAAACAAAAAATTAGCCGGGCATGGTGATGCATGCCTGTAATCCCAGCTCCTCGGAGGCTGAGGCACGAGAATCACTTGAACCTGGGAGAATCGCTTGAACCTGGGAGGCAGAGGTTGTGGTGAGCCAAGACTCTGTCTCAAAACAACAACAAAAGTAAAATACTTTCTCTGCATTCAGACCATACACAAAGAGGCTGTGGGCTGGGTTTGGCCAGTGGACTGTGGTTAGTGACCACACACACACAACACACACACACACACACACACATAGGGCAGAGTGTGGCATTTAGAGCCAGCACCTGTGTTCTCACCTGAGCTGTGTTCCTGGCTGGGTTCTACTCTGTATTCTGTGACATGAGGTGTCTACCTTGGTAAACTGGAGGCTGTTTTAGCTTGCATTCCCACTGGCAATCTGTCACGTTTCTGTTGCTCTGTGTCTTTGTTAGCACTTGATGTTACCAGTGTTTTTCAATTGAGCCATTCTAACAAGTCTAGTGGGATCTCATTGCGGTTTTAATTGCACTTCCGTAATGGCTAACGATGCTGAATATCATGTTCTTCTTTGCCACTCTTGTATCCTCTGTGAAGTTCCTGTTCAGATCTTTTGCACAGAAAAAGCTGTATCATGGAACCAGTGAAATAACCAAGGAGAGGTTGATTAAAGTTCTGTTTATAACCCTAGAAGATGCCTGCCCTAGGGATATGGGATGGCTGAACATAGGACACCGACACTGCACAGATGAAATAGCAGTTTATTAGTCACACATGCTCACAGCCCTGGGGGTGGGGGAGACCGCATGCCACATGGGGGCTGCACTTGGGAACAGAGTGAACCACCAGGGGCTGTGGGAGACATATTTTGTAGTAACAGGAGGGTGATGTGATTGGCTTGTTTGAATATCTCTGGGCCGGCAGGGATGAGCAGGCTGGGGTCGGGTCTCCAATGATAAGGAGGTTGTTTGGCTTTGGGATCTTATACCTGAGAGCAGAGCTCCAGGGAGACCTTGTGGTTAGGCTATTGAGGCCTTCTTGATTTTACCGATCTCAAGGCAGCACATAATATTTGGTCTTAATTTCAGGCCACAAAAGACATTCTTCTATATCTACTTTCTGTGGCACTTTTCAAAAGGTTTTGTCCTTAGTGTTTAGCAGCTGATTATGATGTGCCTCGTCATGGCTTCCTTTAGGATTTATCTTGTGTGGGCTTTGCACAGATTCTTCAATCTGCCTAGGTTTATGTCATTTGCCGAACCTAGGAAGTTTTCAGCCATTAGTTCTTTGGATATTTTTTTCAGCATTCACCTTTTCTCTGCTGTTATTAACCTGTGGGGTCTGTGCTAATTCTAGGTAGTTAGTTTCAGAATTGAATTGCACTGTGGGACACACAGCTGGGTGTCGCAGAGAACTGGAGAATTGCTTGGTGCAAAATTCCATACATTTGGTGTCAGAAATGTTGTAAACAGAGGAACTGTTTCCTTCGAGATTTTTAGATACTCATTATTTGTAATCTGGATGGGATATCATGTCTTTCACCGACTGAGATACATTTTTCTAATTATGTTGTTTAGATGTTTAGTCACAGCCTTCTGTGATGGAAGGTGTTTAGACTTCAAGGTTCAGGTTATTTCTCTCTTCTCTTCGCTTACTATGTAAGGAGTTTTATGACAGTTGTTTTTGACTGAAACTTTACATTCAGTGGCCTAAAGTCATTTTTCTCAGCTTTTCCTTTTTGTCCCAGTGCTCTTGAATGATGCTATCAGTGACAGTGCCCCTGCATAGCAGTGCTTCCCAGTTGGCAGTGGAGTAGGGCCTTGTAAAGAGTTAAAAGATTTTTGAATTGTACTCCTTTTCTACACCCTCCATTTTCCCATGGGTACGCAAGCACTGGGACTCACTGGATAAAAGCAATTGGTGTGAAATTGAAGTAGGTAAATATCAAAAACTAAGTTTCTCAGTTGTGAAATCTACTAGGAAGTTAATGAAATATCATTTTGGAAGACACACTTTAAATAATTTGATATATTGGTTTCTTTTTTTTTTTTTTTTTTTTTTTTTCCCAGATGGAGTCTTGCTCTGTTGCCCAGGCTGGAGTGCAGTGGTGCCATCTCAGCTCACTGCAAGCTCTGCCTCCCAGGTTCACGCCATGGTCCTGCCTCAGCCTCCCGAGTAGCTGGAACTATAGGCGTCCACCATCATACCTGGCCATTTTTTTGTATTTTTAGTAGAGACAGGGTTTCATCGTGTTAACCAACATGGTCTCCATCTTCTGACCTCGTGATCCACCCGCCTCGGCCTCTTAGAGTGCTGGGATCACAGGCGTAAGCCACCACTCCTGGCTGATATATTGGTTTGTTTATGAAAATTATACTGGATCTGTTAGAGGTATGATTCATGTATTTTATTTTTAAGTTGTCAAACATTCAGTTAATGATGTGTGTTGTAACTTTTCGGGGAGGGACATTTGCAGAGACTAATGGTATGGCATTCTGAAAAGCGATTACAGATTAAAAAAATTTTAATTCTGCAGATGATAGTGTCGAATCAAGTGGAACAAAGAAAGAAGATCTGGATGACAAAGAGAAAAAAGATGAAACTCCTGCACCTGTATATAGGGCCAAGTCAATTCTGGAGAGCTGGGTATGGAGTAAGCAACCAGGTAATCTTTGATCAGAGATAGAAATTAGTGTAGACATTTTGCCTCCAGATCCTCAGGTGGTTTTAGAAATTGGTTCTCTAATTCTGTAGGAGGAGGTTGATACTGGTATAGTCTTACACATCATTGAAACTGGAAAAGATAGCTATTCTTCTGCTTATGTTTTGGATAATGAGATAAATTATTTCATGCTTCACACACTTGGAGTATGTCATCTACTGTAATATAGTATCTGAATGAACACTTTAAATAAAATACATTTCTGTAAGTTAATTGTATACTTTAAAAATCTCTGAAAAATTTGAGTAGCAAGTCTCAGAAACTTGATTCTAAATATTAAAAATATATCCTTCCTTGGGAGGGAGTGTGTAGTAAACATGTTAAGTGTGATTGTAAGCATACTGTCTTTCTGGAGGTCGCTTTGTTCCTGCATCCACTGCTTTCATTTCAGGGATGTTCATGGAACACCAGGCACGAAAGGGCCAGAAGCATCCCCCTGCAGGACCAGCACTTGGCCCTGGCCATCCTGCTGGAGCTGGCTGTGCAGAGAGGCACGTTGAGGTGAGGGCTGCCGCAGACTGGAAATGCTTTGGGGAAGCACCTCTGTGTCCAAATACCTGTTGCGTTGTGTGCATTTCACTAAATCGTGTGTGACTGCAGCAGATGTGGTGCTCTGTAACCAGAGAACCATGTCCCAGAGCTCGCTCTCTCTTTACCTTTTCTTCTCTTCCTCTTTTATGCTCAGTTTTCTAGCCTGGGAACTGTTCTTTTTTTTTCTTTCAGTTTTTCTCATTTAATTATTTTTATTCCATGAATTTAAGATCCTAGAAGTTCCATGTAAACGTGCTCTTTGAGCTTCTTGACTGGTCTTTCCTATCAGCAGAAGGCAATGTCTTATGCTAAAGTCTCGGTGTCAATTCAGTGATTTAATTACCACGGCTTTACTTTCATTTCCTTTAATATCCCAAGTATTGCTTCACTTCTATCTAGCTGTTTGCTTTTATTTTTGATCAACCATGAAGAAAAGAAGTTAATCTGTTTTTACAAGGAATAAATATGTTTTCTCCTTTAGCCAAATGTTGTCTGCCATCCTGTTGTTGCTTCAGCTGTGGGACAGCGGGGCACAGGAGACTGACAATGAGCGTTCTGCCCAGGGCACCAGTGCCCCACTTTTGCCCTTGCTGCAAAGGTTCCAGAGCATCATTTGCAGGAAGGATATGCCTCACTCCAATGGCGACATGTACGTGAGTGTCATGATGGAACTTTGTGTGTAGGTGGCACTTGAGTCTACTTATTTTTCACGCAAGACCAGCGTGTGTGTCCGCGGCAGTGTTTTTCTCTGGCATGTGTGTGTTTGGTGGTAACAGCAGTGAGTCAGGTTAGACAGGTATAGGAGGTCACTTGTTTGTGGAGAAGACTCGGATCAGTGAGCACCGACTTCCTTGTCAGCACAGAACCAAGCTTGAAACACGCACTTTTAAATCAATACCAGAAAAGAATGACGAAAAGAGCGGCCTGCTTTGTTGGTCCTTCCTATGTACTGGGCTCTGTGCAGGGCATGTCACCTGAGCTATCACTCTGTTTAGTACCAGCTCCCCCCTTAACAGGTGTGGACGCCGAGCTGGGGGAGGAGCAGGCGTGTGGGGCCCTGGGCGTAAACCTCCAGGACTGCTGGTCTTTACAGGTCAAGTACAAGTTGGATTTTGCATCTTTTTGGGAAAGTCTTAGGCATTTCAATATCATGCTTTGGTTTAATTTTTCTATTATTTGGCAGTCTTTAAGCTAATGATAATAGGACTCTTCTGCCTTTAGAAGAATTAGAACTATGATTTAATTTGCAAATGAAAGTCGGCGTTCTCCAGAGTGGGCAATGTTTAGATTAAAATAAAGGTTTTGGTTTTAGATTTCGAGGCCAGCTTGAGATGCTGTGCTGGGTTCCCACAGAGGTGCTTCTGCCTTTCTCCAGGGCTCCTAGGCCTGTAGGGTGGTTTGCTCATGTTAGTAATCTGTGTGGATTCAACTTACCTGTGGTATCATAAATGTATACACGCACAGTCAATGTTGTGTACATGTATACCGCAAATTTAGACATTTACACAGTTTATATGCTGCACAAATACGTAGCTGTATAGTATAACTATATCATCAGCATTGTCATTTGATGGGTCAAATGAGTCAATACCAACATACAAAGAGTGGGTAAAGGCTAACTGTGTTACTTTAATTTTTCCCACCATTTCTGAATGTTTGTTTACTTTTCCTTTCTAGCTTTTGTCTGGCCCTCTGAGCCCCAGTGAGAGTTTCCTGAGGTACCTCACCCTTCCACAAGACAATGAGCTTGCCATTGATCTGCAACAAATGGCGGTTGTTGTCACGGCCCTTTTAGACCGTCTGGCTACACCCTGTAGATGCCTTTGCCGTATAGCTCTCCAACATCTCATAAGGTGTGTGTGCAAGAACCCTGTTCTCCATGTGTTTTGTAGCTAGTACCACTTGTAGGTTCTCATCCTGGGCCTGTGTGGAGACTTGCTTTTTCTGGTATTGGTAGGGGGAGCTGGCCTGTGCTTTTTAAACATGTTTGCAGTTGAAGGTGTTATCCGTGTTGAGAGTGAATGATGAGCAAGCTGAGGCACACAGGCCTGGGGACCCAACCTGGGGGCCCAGGTTCCAGGTTCAGGTGGCACAGTCCCAAAGAGCTCCCCTTTATCCACAGTCCCAGGCCCTCCCACCTTCTGCAGGGGGTTCCACAGCCTTCTTTATACTCTGAATGTGGGCTGTGTTAGTATGTAATGCTGGTTATAGCAGTGACAGTATAATTATATATTATATCTGTTATGTAATAGTAATGGTAATAGTAGTGATTTGCACGTGTGGAGCACCTGTAGGGT
The DNA here is from genome assembly GCF_028885655.2 of Pongo abelii. Lineage (NCBI taxonomy): Eukaryota > Metazoa > Chordata > Mammalia > Primates > Hominidae > Pongo > Pongo abelii. The sequence continues at coordinate 20,520,436 of NC_072001.2, read as the reverse complement.
GCAGGCCTGCTGAGGACCTCATGCACGCTGTTGTATCTCATTATGTCAATGAGAAAACTGCTTTTGCTAATGGTAGTGAACTTTGTCAGTGTAGAACAGTAATCCTAGTTTTGAATGCAGATTTTGCTAACATTTTATTTCTAGTATGAAGAGCATTTATTTTGTTTTACAGTCATTAAAAAAAAAAGGAATACAGTCACGTGGTTCAAAAATCAAACCTAGGCAGAGACACACTGTCGCTTCCCCGCCCACGCCTTCCACCCATTTCCCACCTGCTGCCTCTGACTTTTCAGTCTCCTCTGTAACCTCCTTGTTCTCTGGAATGAGTACGCTAGTGGTAGCATGTTGCATTACTTCTGTTGCTTGTTTTTTTTTTTACTAACCATATATATTGGAGTATTTTATCAGAGTGTCGCTCTTTGTGTTTATAAAGCAGCTTAGTCTTCAGTGTGTGGATGTGTCTTTTATGTATCTTTCTTTAGTGAGTCTCTTATTGGTGGACACTTGGGCTTATTGCCACAGTGTTGCTATACAAATAGTGTTGAGGGTCGGGTGTGGTGGCTCACGCCTGTAATCCCAGCACTTTGGGAGGCCAAGGTGGGTGGATCACCTGAGGTTGGGAGTTTGAGATCAGCCGGGCCAACTTGGAGAAACCCCGTCTCTACTAAAAAATACAAAAGTTAGCGGGGCATGGTGGCACATGCCTGTAATCCCAGCTACTCGGGAGGGTGAGGCAGGAGAATCGCTTGAACCTGGGAGGCAGAGGTTGCAGTGAGCCGAGATCGTGCCACTGCACTCCAGGCTGGGCAACGAAAGTGAAACTCCATCTCAAACAAAAACAACAAAAACAAAAAACACAAATAGTTCTGCAAGGCCTGACCTGGGACATGTGTCCTCCATGTGTGCACGCCTGTGTGCCTGTGCACATGCACAGGTGGGGATGCATCTAGTGTGGGCTGGTTGTCACCAGATTGCTCCTGTACGTCTTGATTTCTCTCACCACCAATAGGGCTGCTGGCCTCCCAGCCTTGTGTGTGGGCTTTTGGGATTTTGCCTGCTTAGGCAGAAAGTGGTGACTTCGATATAGTTTGAGCGTTTTAAAATATATTAGTATTTAAGGGCCATTTATACTACTTTTTAGTGGGCTCTGTTGAAATGCAATGGAAATGGAAAAATAGCCTGTTCAGTTGCTTCATCATATCTGTTAAATGAGGTAATACGGTGTGGTACGAGATGGGGTTTCACTGTGTTAGCCAGGATGGTCTCGATCTGCTGACTTCATGATCTGCCCGCCTCGGCCTCCCAAAGTGCTGGGATTACAGGTGTGAGCCACCGCACCTGCCTGATTGGATTATTTTAAAGCATAACTCTGTCTTTAAAATATTTTAAGGCATTTTACCTCTTAATGATAAGGATTTAAAAAAAAAACCCTACAATATCATTATCCTGTTTTATAAGATTAACAGTGATTCCTTAATCTAACCTGCAGTCCATGTTACATTTTCCTGGACTATCTCAAAAATGCCTTTTTTAGATGGTAATTTTGAATTAGGACCTGAGCATGTTCTGCATATTGGCATTGCTTAATATATGCTTCCAGTCTCTTTCCCCAAACAGCATGGCTCCAGGCCCTCCTCTCCCTGTCTCTGATCATACCATTTTCTTTTTCAAAGAAGCAGGTTGGTTATTTTGGAGAACTTCACATTTTCTGAATTTGGTTGATTGCTTTCTCTTATTCTAGACCAACATGTTCTTCTGTTAGTTCCATTAATCTGCTGGTTAGATCTAGAGGTTTGGTTGGATTTGAATTCAGGCTCATTAGGGCGGTGTTATGTCTGGAGTCATGCTGCATGCTTTCTGTTGGCTCAGGAGGCCTGTAGTGCTGGGTGGCTCCCGCTTTAGTTCTGTGAACTAGACCAGGGAATTCATGTGTTGCGTGTCCTCTATAAAATCCCCACCAACCTTGCCCTCTGCTGTCTGGTTAGCAGGAGGTACAATGTGTACAGGAAGGACATAGTCTAAGCTTGACTTCTTGAACTGCCACCTCCCTTTAACTATTTTTCGTAATATTGAGTTGGTATCCTAGCACTTGCATAGGTGACCACCACTCAGGTTTTCTTTTTTTGAGTATTTTTATGAACTAATAGACTTTTATTGATTTGGTGTTTCTTTTCTTTTTTAGCTTTTTCCCTCTAATATACACATTTAAAGGCAGAAATGCCCTCAAGCATGCATTTAGTTGTATGTCACCAATTTTGATCTGCAGTATTTTGATTATTAATTGAACACATTTTCTAATTTTCATAGTCATTTTTTCTTAGAATTTTGGGTTACTTATGAGTGTATTTTATAATTTTCAAATATGTGGAGGAATATTTTTATTTTCTGTATATACAGTCATTTTTATTTTATTTTGAATGAATTTTTGAAAACCTATTTCTAATTTAACTGCATTGTAGTCAGCACACATGCTCTGTAACTTTATTTCTTTGAAATCTGTTGAGATTTGCTCTGTGGCCTGGCATGGCCCGATTTGATATTCGTGCTGCCTAGATTTTTTTTTAAAGCATTCTATATTTAATAGAATTTGTATATGTGGTATTAGTTTCAGAGCTAGATATGTATTTCTCCCATTGTGATTGTGGATTTTTTTATTTCTGCTGTAGTTCTTTCACACAGTTCTTTTCATTTTACCTGTTGATTGATCGATGGACTGATTCTGGTTTCTGTATATACAGAGTCATTTTTTACAGGTCAGAACTGTAGAAATAATGAGGAAGTGACACTTATATGCAAAGCTGATTTGGAGAACCATAATAAAGATGGAGGTTTCTGGACTGTGATTGACGGGAAAGTATATGATATAAAGGACTTCCAGACACAGTCGTTAACAGGAAATAGTATTCTTGGTAAGATTACACTTCTTATTTCCTGGTTAAAAGTTACAGCCTGTATCATTCTAAGCAGAGTATTTGGCTTATAAATGATTTCTTTAGTTTTGTGCCAGCCCCCGCATACTTTAATGTATCGGTGGCTTTGGTGTCTGTCTTATCAACAAATTGAGCACATTTGAAGAATTTCCTCTCATTATGCATTTTTGTTTTAATACTTGGAACTCATTTCAAGTTCTGAGTCGGCCCAGGCAACCCTGGGAGACAGTGGGAGGTCATTATACTCTGGTAACCCTCACTTTTGAGTTAAGCACCTAACTTATTTCCTACTCACTATTTCTCCTATAGCTCTCCAGGCAAGCTGAATTGAACTCACGTTGCTTTTTCCCTTTTTGTTTCAGCTCAGTTTGCAGGAGAAGACCCAGTGGTAGCTTTGGAAGCTGCTTTGCAGTTTGAAGACACTCGGGAATCCATGCACGCGTTTTGTGTTGGCCAATATTTGGAGGTGAGGCTGTATGCCTTGAGTGATGCAGAGGATAGCAGGGGATACCCTCTGTGTGTTTGTGATAGGAATATTTGGATCTAGAAGTACTGATATCTGAGTCTTTTGGGGGGCATTAGAGATAAATATAAAGATCCTTTAGAAGTTTTGTCATAAATGAATTTACATTTATTCTTGTTGAGATCTGTGATGTACTGGTCTTGAAAGATTGTTTTTTAAATGATCAATTGTGAGAAATATAGACAGTGTTCCACAAGAAAAGAGGTTAAACTTTGGTCTTATGTAGAAATTTGGAATGGCTTATTATCTTGAGGTATGTATTTTTTGGGAAGAACTATGTACAGGTGTAATTCTTTACAATAGAAATTTGTCCTTACTATGTATTCACGAACACATAGAATTTATATATTGGGATTAGCTTTCTAGGTATCCACAAGTAATAAAATGTATTAAATGCCATTAGGGCAGGGCTTAAAGCATTTTATGAAGGGGAGAATTAACTTTGCTGTAAATATCTTCTGTGACTGGAAAAGTTGAACTCTTGCTTTTTTCAGATTTTTGTTAGAATAAATTTCATTTCCTCTACATGTGTGGTCACAGTCCACTAATACTTGTCATCGAATACTTGTCATAGTTTTGTTGCCCAGTGTGTTCTTTGTGCATGTAACAATTCATTATACTTTCTGAAGCGTGGTGTACAGTCACTTTGGAAACTGATTCCTAAGGAATATTCTAGCCAAATCACGTATCTGTGCTTTAGTTTTTCTGCAGTTGGGCTGTGTGGTTGCTGCCTGCTTTATTGGGCATGTGGGTTTATGTGGTATCTGCTGTTACTTGGGCACAGAAATCTCGCTTATTTTTCCAAGCAATCAGACAATGAGGCAGTTTAGGAATTGAGTGTGGTATGATTTGATTACTAGTAAATTGATGTTGAAAATGTAAATAATCTTTACTAAATTGATGGGAACAAGGAAGTGTTTTTATTTTATTAGTTATCCTGGTAATGAGATATAATGGGAACATTTAAACTTATTGCCATTCTTCTAAAGAAATGTTTTTTGTTTGGAAATATTGAGTATTCTGATACATGGAGAATTATAAAGGGAAGCTAAAAGAGTTACTGACATTTTCCTGGAAGTAGCTGTGTAAGGGTACAGAAAAATCTTTTTGCATTAAATCCAAATTTGAATAAAAATGCTTAGAATTTAGTCACTTGTGATTATAAATAAACTACAGAAATTTCTGATTATATCCTTTTTTTTTTCTTTGAGACGGAGTCTTGCTCTATCGCCAGGCTGAAGTGCAGTGGCGCGATCTCAGCTCACTGCAACCTCCGCCTCACAGGTTCAAACGATTCCCCTGCCTCAGCCTTCCAAGTAGCTGGGGTTACAGGCACGTGCCACCACGCCTGGCTAATTTTTGTATTTTAGTAGAGACGGGGTTTCACCATGTTGGCCAAGATGGTCTTGATCTCCTGACCTCGTGATCTGCCTGCCTCGGCCTCCCAAAGTGCTGGGATTACAGGCGTGAGCCACCGCGCCTGGCCTCTGATCATATTCTTAAGACTTATACTGATTTACTCACAAACCTGCTTATTGAACAGTATTAATTACTGAGTTTCTGATGGGTGTTTTGAACAATAAGCTTATGAAAGACTAAAGTGTGATAGAAGCCATCCTAATTTGATTGTTCCTGAACAAACCCTACACCATAACAGCCTGTCTGAATCCGAGGGGTGCTCTGGATCAGGAAGTCACAGCAGTCACACTTCTGTGATTCCTTTAACCCAGGCACGCAGGAACTCAGCCCGGGCCCAGGAGACAGGCTGTCTCAGCATGAGGGAGAGAGACTCCACCATTTGCCATCTCATATCCGTGGGTGCTGAGCTCACACTGTCACTTTCAGAGTTTCTTGTGGGTTTATAGATTTATTGTGTGCTGTTTCAAGCTGGTTTTCTTTTTTTTGGAAATTAAGTAACTTGAAAAGATTAAGTGATTAATATTCCTGTTGCTGTGTCAGGGATCCCCGAGCCTTCTCTCAGGCTTGATGATTCACTAAAACGACTCAGAAGAGCTGTTATACTCACAGCTGTGTTTTTTTACCGCAAAAAGGATACAGATTAAAATTAGCAAAGGGAAGGGTGCATGGAGGGAAGTCCAGAGGAAACTAGGCACAAGCTTTGGTGTCTCTCCCCAGTGGCGTCACGTGGATGTGCTTAGCTCTCCCAGCAAGTGTGTCACATCATGTGTGAAGAAATGTTAACCGGGCCAGCGCACCTGAGCCTCGAGTCTAGAGTTTTTGTTGGGGGCCAGTCACATATGCAGGCAGTGCCCATGTGACTGACCTCAATTACTCAGACTCCAGTGCCCCAGTGCAAAAACAAGTGGTCCCTCGCAAGTCACATCATTAGCATAAACTACCTGGCCAGACCACTGCCACAAGGTCCTGGGTGTCAGGTATACCAAAAAACTTATCAGGCAGGGTGTTCCAAGGGCTCAGAGCTCAGCTCCTAGAAGAAGGACCAATCATGAAGGGACAGACCTTCCTTGGGAATTTGCAGGGTCTGAGCAACCCCGGCCTGCTATGTTAGCTCTTTACTGCCCAGGTGTATTATCATGTTGCTTATTTTTTATATTATATGCTGAGGAGATTTAGACCAAAAATTTTAAAAGAGATAAAATATAGGGAGGAAATTCCACATATCACAGTGAATTCAATTGATTCAGTTACACACTAACAGAACCACTGAACTGGACCAGGGCGGACAAGCCAGGAACTGTGGGCCAAATTCCACCTCTTGCTTGCTTTGTGTTGCCCATGGACTAAGACCTTTTTTTTTTTTTTCCAGTTTGAAATCGTTTTTTAACAATTAAAAGAAGTATATTATTTTTGACACATGAAAACTACATGAAGCTAAAATTGTAGCACCATAAATAGAGTTTTACGGGAGCACGGCCACACCTATTGCTTTATCTGTGGTTACTTTTTGTGCTGCAGCAGCAGAGTTGAGTATTTGCAACAGACTGTATGGCCTGAAAGACTCAAATGTTCACTCTCTGGCACTTGAGGAAGAGCTTGCTGGCTGCCGGGCTTCCCCTGCTTCGGGGCTTCTCCCCTCGTCGCACTCTCACTTTGTCTTTTTGTTCTGCCAGGGTGATCATTTCACTCTTGTTGTTGAGCATTGCAATTTATAATGTTGTTCAGATGTTTATTTGAATGAAATATTTGTCCTTCATGTAAATCTAAGTATTTCTTAATTTAAAATTAATATTTAAGTATATGATTTTTATAGTGAATGATGTTTTAAAACACAGTTCCTAAGAAGCCAGAATCTATAGATGATGAAGAAAAAATTGGAAATGGAGTGATTTAGAAGAAGCTTGCATTTTGCCTCACAGTCCAATAAATGTGGACAAGAGACCCATTGCAATTAAATCACCCAAGGTGCAGTATTTTCTGTGATTCTGAGGTTGGCTGAATAGAATCATAGCACATAGCAAAGGAATCCACAGTCTCGTACCTCTGTACCTGAGCATCCAGAGGGAGGGACGGGCGATTGTTAGAAATATGGCCCCAGTGATGCTTCATGAACTTGACTTATGATGTCTTGGTCAGAGCTGTAGCTGGAGAAGGGTTTCCTTTTATTTTTGGTACTAGATTATATCATTAATTATTCACCATTCCTTCCTTAAATATATTCTTTGTTCCAGAAACAGTGCTGGGCCCTGTGGCCATTAAAATGAACCATAACTTAACTTTGTATGCCAAGCTAGCCTGTTCCAACATATATTAGTATAGAGATTATAAATTCACTTATATTTATAGCATAGTTTTAAAACCATGTATTAATGACTAAATTTAACATTTTAACCAATTTAAACCTATGAGCATTATTTATATTTTACTTGAATAACTTTTAGAGCACAGTTTAATATTAAATAGGGTAGACAAATGATGAAAATGGTTTTCCTTTGTTAGGACAAATGGCAGCTGCTGTTGAGTACTGTTACAGGTGTTCACAAATACAAGTGGTTGAAGCAGAATGTGCAGGGTCTTTATCCGCAGTCTCCACTCCTCAGTACAATTGCTGAATTTGCCCTTAAGGTGGAACCGGTGGATGTGGAAAAAATGAGAAAGTGTCTACTAAAACAGGTAACATTTGATGAGAAATGCATGTCTGCATTGGGTAATATACATAACACTTAACTGTATGCATTGATATTTTGCAGTTGGAGAGAGCAGAGATTCGCCTGGAAGGGATAGATACAATTTTAAAACTGGTGAGCAAGAATTTCTTACTTCTATCTGTGCAGTACGTGATGTTTTGTGGATGGCAAAGACTTATTCCTGAGGGGATCGATATAGGGTAAAACGTTAGCATATTTTTTTCTTAATTAAGGAAGCTGTGGCAACGAAATGTTGTTCTGTAACAGTTAGAAGTCTGGCAGTGTCCCGAGTCAAATTCTTTATCTTTATTTGAAAGGGAACCTCTTACTGATTGTTTAAAGGATGTTGATTTGATCCCACCTTTTAATCGGATGCTGCTGGAAGTCACCTTTGGCAAGCTGTATGCTTGGGCTGTTCAGAACATTCGAAATGTTTTGATGGATGCCAGTGCCAAATTTAAAGAGTTTGGTGAGTCAACAGTTGCATCAATGTTATTTTATAGTTTGCCTTTAATTATATGTTGTGGAAACTTGCAAATGCCAATTTTTGCTTTTGAGAAGACTGTGTTTGTACTTTGTACTTGTATAATCTATGCTGCTGTCAGCTTTCTCAGATTTTAAACAAAACTTTAAAATTTAGCAGAAGACACAATGTTGAAGTACTCTAGTATAACATTTTTACATTTTTACATTTTTATGTGTATCACCACATATCCTAAAGTGTCTGTGTCCTATATTAATATTTATTTTCTGTATAGTTTGAGCATCTACAGAGAGTTGATTGGATTGGTTTTGTGGAGGAAAAGTGAGACATAACTTTTACATTTGAAATGGAAGGAATGGAATAGGGCACCAGTGTATTCAGAGAGCAACATGCTAAGTCCTGTAGACAGATGGAACGACCTGTGCACAGAATACAGGGGGTAGACCCATCGTGCAGCATGACAGAGCTGCCCACTCTGTGGAAACCACTGAAAAATAGTCAGAAGTTTAGAGTAATCACCCGTGCCTTCTGCGTTACGTTTATTCTTGTATCCACGCACAAGAAATGTCAGTGGGTGTCAATGCCTATTAGTCAGATGTTTAAAGTAATAGCCCGTGCTTTCTGCGTTACGTTTATTCTTCTATCCATCACAAGAAATGTCAGTGGGTGTCAATGCTTATTAGGTATCCAGCCGGTTCCCCTGCAAACCATCACCAATGAGAACGTGTCAGGACCGAGCCTGGGGACCATCCCGCAAGCCCGCTTCCTCCTGGTGATGCTCAGCATGCTCACCCTGCAGCACGGCACAAACAACGTCGACCTCCTGCTCAATTCCAGCACGCTGGCCCTCGCTCAGATGGCACTGCGCCTGATTGGTAGGTCTGCACCGGCTTGAGAGCCTTTGGGAAAACGTCAAGATTTTGCTTTGATTTCTTTTTTTTTTTTTTTTTTAAGCTTTTTGTAAATTATGGTAAGACACAAATAGCAGAAAATGTAGCGTTTTAACATCGCAATTCAGCGGTATTAAGTATATTCACAATTTTCTAGAGTCATCACCACTGTCTAGTTGTAGAACTTTTTCATCACTATAAATACACCCCATTTAGCCATCAGTCCTGACTCACCCTGCTCTCCAGCCCCGATAGTCACAAATCTGCTTTCTCTGTCTATGGATTTGCATATCCTGGATATTTCATATAAATGGAATCATCCCATTTGTGGCCTTTGTGTCTGGGTTATTTCATTTGGTATATATCAGTACTTTATTTTTATGGCTGAAAAAGATTTCATTGTATGAATATATAACATTTTGTTTATTCATTTATCTGTTGATGGACATTTGGGTTGGTTTTGCCTTTTGACTTTTGTGAATAGTGCTGCTAGGAACATTTATATACAAATACTTGTTTGAACACTTGTTTCTAGTTCTTTTGATTATACACCTAGGACTGGAATTACAGGGTCATATGGTACAACTGTGTGTAACTTACTAAGAAACTACCAAACTTTTCCACAGTGCCGTATCATTTTTACATTCCCACCACCAGTGGGCAGGATTGCAGAGTTCCAGTTTCTCTACTTCCCTGCCAACACTATTTTTTGTGGTTTTCTTTTTTTGTTTGTTTTTTTGGATTAAGGCCATCCTAGTGGGTGTGAAGTGGCATCTCATTGTGATTTTGATTTGCATTTCACTAATGACGAATGACATTGAGCTTCTTTACATGTTTGTGCTTGTTGGCCATTTGTATATCTTCTTTGGAGAAGTGTCTATTCAAATCCCTTTCTCTTTATTTTTTATTTTATTTTTTTGAGACAGAGTCTCACTCTGTCGCCCAGGCTGAAGCACAGTGGCACGATCTCAGCTCACTGCAACCTCTGCCTCCTGGGTTCAAGTGCTCCTCGTGTCTCAGCCTCCCGAGTAGCTGGGATTACAGTCACACACCGCCACACCTGGCTAATTTTTGTATTTTTGGTAGAGATGGGGTTTCGCCATGTTGGCCGGGCTGGTCTGGAACTTCTGACTTCAGGTGATCTGCCTGCCTTGGTCTCCCAAAGTGCTGGGATAACAGGCATGAGCCACTGCACCCAGCCCCTTTCTCCTTTTTAAATAGGGTTATTTGTCATCATCTTGTTGTTGTACCAATAAATGCACTATAGAAGTGTACCAAACATTTAAAGAAGAATTAACACCAGTCCTCAGACTCTTTAAAAATTTCATGTATACTAGACCTTCACAGATCTGTAGACCTTTATCAGATATATAATTTGAGGGTATTTTTTCCTGTTCTCTGGATTGTATTTCCTTTGATAGAGTTTTTTATTTTGATGAAGTTCAATTTATCTGTTTCTCTTTTGTCATCTATGCTTTTGATAACATATCCAAAAAGCCATTTCCAAATACAAGGTTGATGAAGATTATCTTCATATTTTCTTCTGTAAGTTTTATAGTTTTAGCTCTTATATTTAGATCTTTGGTCCATTTTTAGGTAATTTCTTTTACGCAGTGTGAGGTAGGAGTCCAGCCTTTTTCTTTTGATTATCTGATTGTTTCAATACCACTTGTTGAGGACTGTTCTTTCCCTGAAGTTCTCGGTACCCTTGGCAAAAATCAGTTGGCTGTAGATATTTAGGTTTATTTCTGGACTCTCAATTACATTATCACATTCTATATGTTGATAATTATGCAGGTACCACACTGTTTTAAACATTGTAGTTTTGTACTGTTTTAAAATTGAGAAGTGTGTTTTCTTAAGATTATTTTGGCTACTTTGAGTCCCTTGCATTTTCACATGAACTTCAAGGCTGGCTTTTCCATATCTGCAAAAAAGACCATTGGGATTTTTGCTAGGGATTGAATCTGTAGATTGTTTTGGGGAATAGTGCCATCTTAACAATATTAACATCCATTCTCTGAATGTGGAATGTCTTTCCATTTATTTCTGTCCTCTTTAATTTCTTTCAGCAGTATTTTATTGTTTTACAGTTATCAGGGTAATAATGGCCTCATAGAATGAACTAGGTAGTGTTCCCATATATTCTGTTTTTAGAAGAGTTTGAGGATTGGTGTCAATTCTGCTTTAAATGTTTGTTAGAGTTGACCAGCTAAGCTTTTCTTTGTTGAAAGTTTTTTTTTTTTTTTTTTGAGACGGAATCTCACACTGTTGGCCAGGCTGGACTGCAGTGGCACGATCTCAGCTCACTGCAAGCTCCACCTCCCAGGTTCATGCCATTCTCCTGCCTCAGCCTCCCGAGTAGCTGGGACTACAGGCACCCACCACCACGCCCAGCCAATTTCTTGTATTTTTGGTAGAGATGGGGTTTCACCATGTTAGCCAGGATGGTCTCGATCTCCTGACCTCGTGATCCACCCGCCTCGGCCTCCCAAAGTGCTGGGATTACAGGCATGAGCCACCGGGCCCAGCCAACTCATTTCTTCTTTTACTATTTATCATCTCTTCATCTTCATGGGTGCCTGAGCATAGGTCATTCCTAATAGCAGAGTGATTCAATGTCAATGGAAGATGGGGAAAGGGATTATTGGATAGGCAACTGATAATCCTTATGACAGTGTCTTGCTTTTCAAAATATTGACTTGGAATCTGAGGTCTCTGGATCATGTGTATTCCTACCTCATCCGGATATTGTTTTTCTGAAGAGAAGGAACATAGAAACTGCAAAGCAGCCCACATAGCTTTATCTGAGTTCATCTTCTCGCAGGACTTTGCTAAAAGTAGCGATAAGAGCCACTTATTACTGCATGTCATGTTTTCAACATTTTCTGCCATTTTCTTTAGTTTTACAGTCTCATTAGGCATATAGTTCATTTTTAAATATACATCAAATGATGGTTTAACCAAATGGTTATTATTTCTTAATGCCAGCTCTGTCTTGTACCATATGAAACTTATCCAACTGCTTTCTGACTACCTTGTTCAGCCACATTTTAGTTTGCATTACTATCAACACCTCACTTCTAAATGATGCCTCTTTCAAGAATTGTGTTTAGTAAACACATAAAAAAGTATAACCTTAAAACATATCTGGAGGAAGACAGTTCATGGCCGCTTCTGGTGGCTTCATACTCATTAAACAAATGATGATTGTCTTCCATTCTTAGGATACCAGAAATAGAAGATTGCTGGTTGGACTTCAGCCTACTCTTCCTCATTCTAAAGAAGTCAACAGAAGAATGGTTGACTTTTATCTCTTGATTTACTGCTTACAGACAATGAATCATGCCTATTCTCACTGGCCAAAGCTATTGCAAGAGTGGCTATGACAATTAGTTTTTTTTAGCTGGAAATATTGGCACACTTCAGTAATACAAGGATCATTCAATAATTAGGAAGGGGAGACAACATACTGAAAACACAACATGTTCCCATCACATACCCATGTGTACTCACACACTGTGCTTCATCTTCTGCTATTATGAATGAATGTTTAGGCTTCTATATTATGCTAAAACTTCCCCTTTTATACTATATCCCATACCCACATTCACATTTGGTCTACATGGATATAGCTCCTGTGATTCTGTCCTCTTTTGGATAATTCAGGTCTGCTTCTCCACTAGGTTATATAAATCAGCTTAAAAATAAACAACCATTATAGTACAAATCCTGCATCAAAACATGTTTATTATATAAATATCCTCTATCAGCTCATGTTTAATTTCTTTTTTATTTTGAGATGTCTAATAAGGTGGGCATTAGACATATGGCTGTTTATATTTAAATTAATTAAATATAATTAAATATTCATTTTCTCAGTTGCACATTTTAAGTGCTCAGTAGCCACTAGTGACTATCATACTGGATAGTGCAGATTATGTAATATTTTCATTTTGTAGAAAAATCAATTATACGACCATATATAATGAAAATATGCAAGTTTCTTAACACCTGAAGATAATTAAATAGTACACATCAAGACGTGGGAGACACAACAAATGTTCAATGCAGAGGAAAAATTACAGCCTTAAAAGCATAAATTAGAAAAGAAGAAAGTTGAACTCTAATGAGTTTAGAAAATCAGCAAAAGAATAAACACAATGATTGTAGGTAAATAATAAGAAAATACATTCATAAAATGAAAACTAGGCCAACAAAGAGGATCACCAAAGCCAAAAATTGGTTTTCTAAAATTAGTGATAACATTTATCAACCTCTTCAGGCTTATCAAGGAACAACAAATGTTACACAGAAAATAAATATTAAGAATAAAAATGTGTTTAATGGCATACTTAGTGATTAGAAAGAAAACGAGGGCACACTATTAATTACTTTGAGTAAATTTAAAGCATAAGCAGAAATACACAACTATCTAGAAAAATATTACTTACCAGCATTTAATCAAGAATAAATAAACATCCTGAATAATCATTTAAGTATTAAGTAATTGGTGTAGTAGCAAATAAAAAAGCAAGTAGCACTAGCCGGTTTTATAGATTATAAAATTTTCAGTAAGATCATTCCAAAACTATAGAAAAGTAGATGACAGAGATGAAGAGTATTCTGCAAATCATTCTGCTAATTCATTAAACTTAATGCTATACCTGACAAGAGTACAAGAATATACAGAACAATAAACAAACATGAAAAAAATTTTTAAATATATTACAATTAGTATTAAATTATGTAGCACATAAAAGTGTAAATATGAACAAATCTAATTTGCCTTAAAAATACCAGTTGATTAAACAATAGAAATATAATTTACCACAATAACAGATTAAAAGGAAAATTATATAAACATTTCTATTATGCATCATATAAGCTTTTAAACATAAACTTAAAACACAACACTTTTAAAACATAAACATTCAGTAACCTTAAAAACTATTCTTAGCGTACTAAAAATGGAAGGTAACTCATTTAAATTAACATAGGGTATCTACAAAAATAACCCTACTTCAATATTAAAGGAGAAATATTTGAATCATTCTCTGTGAAGTCAGAAGTAAAATATGAGTATCTATTATTGCCATTTCTGTTCAATATTGAAATGGTAGTATGAACCAATGCATTAAGACTAAATAAATAAATAACAAAAGATTCTGTAAAAAGAATGCAGAAAAAACATTCATTATCAGCCAGGCACGGTGGCTCACGCCTGTAATCCTAGCACTTTGGGAGGCCGAGGCAGGCGGATCACGAGGTCAGATGATCAAGACCATCCTGGCTAACACGGTGAAACCCCGTCTCTACTAAAAATACAAAAAATTAGCCGGGCGTGGTGGCAGGTGCCTGTAGTCCCAGCTACTTAGGAGGCTGGGCCAGGAGAATTGCTTGAACCCGGGAGGCGGAGGTGGCAGTGAGCTGAGATCACATCACTGCACTACAGCCTGAGTGACAAAGCGAGCCTCCATCTCAAAAAGAAAACAAAACAAACAAAAAGCCCACAAAACATTTGTCGCCTTGATTTGTGGTGCTATACTGTGTCCTTAAACTTGATCTGTTTCTGGACTTTTTTTTTTTTTTTCCATTTTAATAGGTCCATTTGTTTATTGCTGTGCCAATTCTCTATTCTTAATTGAAACAATTTTCCTCTCATTTTACTTATTTTAGAGTTCTTTTAATTGTGTTTAAAAAGCTTGTAACATGAGATCTACTGTTTTAATAAATTTTGAAGCATATAGTACAGTATTGGTAATTATAAGTACAATGTTGAAAAGCGGATCTCTAGAACTTTTTAATTCTGCATGGTTGAAACTTTATACCCATTGGACAGTAACTCTTGATTTCCTCATCACCCCAGTTCCTGGCAACCACTATCGTACTTTCTGCTTCAATGAGTTGGTCTATGTTAGATAGCTCATATAAATGGAACCATGCAGTATTTGTCTTTTGTGACTGGCTTGTTTCACATAGCCTAATGTCCCCAAGATTCATCCATATTGTGGCGTGTGATAGGCTTTCCTTCTTTTTAACGGCTCCATAGCATTTCATTGTGTGTATACCACATGTTGTTTATCCATTCATCTGTTGATGGACATTTGGGTCGCTTCCATGTCTTGGCTATTGCAAACAATAAGTGTGCAAATATCTCTTTGAGATCCTGATTTCAATTCTTTTGGATAAATACAAAGAAGTTGGATTGCTGGATCATATAGTAATTCTATCTTCCTTCACAATTTTTTAGCTATTTTTTTTTGAGACAGTCTCGCTCTGTCACCCAGCCTGGAGTGCAGTGGCATGATCTCAGCTGTCACCTCTGTCTTCTGGGTTCAAGCAATGCTGGTGCCTCAGCTTCCCGAGTACCTGGGACTACAGGCATATGACACCATGCCCAGCTAGTTTTTTGTATTTTAGTAGAGATGGGGTCTTGCCATGTTGCCCAGGCTGGTCTTGAACTCCTGAGCTCAGGAAATCTACCCACCTTGGCCTCCCAAAGTGCTAGGATTATAGACATGAGCCACCAAGCCCGGCCTCCCTTGGCTCTTATAGATATTTATGCCACTAGATGAACTTTAGAATCATTCGTTATGTTTCAAAAAATTTTTCTTTGGGGACTTTGATGGGACTTGCTGTAAACTTACAGATAAACTTGGAGAGAAGTAGCATTTTACTGTATTGAGTCTACTCATTCAGGACTACGGTTGTTTCTTCATTTATTCAAGTATATTTTAGACCCCTTAGTAAAGTTTTGTAACTTAATAATGAGCTTTATTTCTTTTCAGGTCTATACCTACATCTATCTATGTACTTTTTACTTGTAATTCCCCCTCTTCTCTATAATATTCTGAATTAAGTCAATGGTGGAAAGTCTAGGAGACCAGTTAAACCAAACTGTACTCATAATTGACTCTTCCCTATTTTCTTGGATTCAAAACCTTTATAACTTGGCCAACTATGTTCATATGACTTTGTTTTCTAGGAATGGAGATTCTCTCAGGAGGTTCCACAAATCCTGATGTGAGGTTTCTTAGGAGTTACTGCCAGTCTGCCTGACGCACAAGCAAGCAAGTCAGAATTTCACTCATGAGCACTTCTTTTTTTTTTTTTTTTCCTGGGACAGGGTCTTGCTCTGTTGCCCAGGCTGGAGTGCAGTGGCACAATCTTGGCTTACTTCAACCTCTGCCTCCTGGGTTCAGGTGATTCTCCTGCTTTAGCCTCATGAGTAGCTGGGATTACAGGCACACACCATCACACCCGGCTAATTTTTGTATTTTTAGTAGACGGGGTTTAGGCTCAAGCAGGTTCCCTGCTATGTAAGTTAGAAAACAGAATAATATAATTGATATTTAGCCAGTTTATTTAAATTTAGGAATGATAAAATTTCAGATATGATGCTGAGCTTAAAAGCCATCTTGACAAAACCTTCTTAAGGTGGAAAGGCATGCGTGTGTCAACTGATTTTCATATAAACCTGTCTTTTTTTTATGCGGTCATTCCAAAGCAAAGCATTTTTGGGTAACATTGGTCTTTGTGAAGACCTTAGATGACTCTGGCTTTGGGAGCCCAAGGTGGGCAGATCACCTGAGGTTAGGAGTTCAAGACCAACCTGGCCAACATAGCAAAACCCTGTCTCTACTAAAAATACAAAAGTTAGTCAGGTGTGGTGGTGGGCACCTGTAATCCCAGCTACTCAGGAGGCTGAGGCAGGAGAATTGCTTGAACCCAGAAGGAGGAGGTTGCGGCAAGCCGAGATTGTGCCATTGCACTCCTGGGCAATAAGATCAAAACTCTGTCTCAATTAAAAAAAAAGGTGACTCTAGAATAACTGGGGAAGCTTTGGGCTATTTCTACCACATTTGCTTATAATTTATTGTGTGGTTTTTTTTTGTTTGTTTGCTTTTTAATATCTAGACCTCAAGAAACACTCATTCAGATGAAGACAAAGATGGCAACTGGGATGCTTGGGGCAACTGGAGTGATTGCTTCCGGACCTGTGGGGGAGGAGTGTCATATTCTCTGCGGAGATGTTTGACCGGAAGGTCAGTGGTGGCTTCACTTGCTCCTGCATGTGGAATGTGGCAGTGCCTCTGGATGGGTGGAGAGAAGAGATAACTTTATTTGGCTTTGGAATGTACTGTGATGATGGTGTAACATTTGCTTTGTCTAAATGTTAGTCAACCTAGGTTAACATATTTAAGCAGCAATGGTCCAGTTTTCGTGGGTATCGCCATGTTGCACACAGGACCCAGGAGCACTGGACGCTTTGGGCTTTGAGGAAAGGAAATCCTGGCACTTTAAGTCACTGGTTTAAAGTTGTCAAGAGTTGGGGCAAGAGGTCAAGTCTTCTGAGTTCTGCCCTTGGGTTGCTGCAATTTAATCCAGTTCTTGTTCATCTATTCTGAGCAACCCATTGATTAAGAACATGATGCAAGTTCTGTTTTCACATTTTAGATATATTTATGTTAAATAATATTTGCAAAAATGTAAAATCAGCTTATTTTTTAAAAATCTGTAAATTTGTAATAAGCCTGTGCTTATCACTGTTTTTGAGACACTTTAAGGTAATTCTTTATGGGACAGTTTAATTCCCAGTCAATGATTTTGCATCAGCTCCTAGGTAAGACAGAGCCCCAGATTGATGGAATCTGGCATGCTAGTCTTGTACAAAAGAAGATTCCAAGATTATGTCAGTCATCTTCAGATTTGGGATATTGTTAGGCAAAAGAATAAATTGGCCTTTGCCAATTAGCTTCAAGATATAGAGTAGAAATGCAGGGAGAGTACATTTTGGCTGGAGTTTGGATTTCGTTGAGGTCACTGTTCTACCATACATTAAACAGTGACCAAGTATGTCCTCCAGTTTCCTTGAGACAATGCAGAGCAGGGCAGATGAGAGACTGTACATGTGGCCTTTGAGAAGAAAGACTCACTGGTCTACTCCAGGAAGGCCTGGGAAGGTTGCTGGAGGTACTATAGTAGCATTCCCCCAGGGTGAGTTCTAACTCAGAGCATGGAAACTTCAGTAAAGCATTGGTGAACTAAATCCAGGGATTATTCTTGCAAAGAGAAAGTGTTATGCCTGCTTCCCCATATTTCCACCTTGGTGAGCAGATATAGGCCCTGGTATTCTGTGTCATGCTGTGTGGAAGAATGATGAGGTATCATGCTGTATTGAGATATATTTATTCTGCCAAGGAGGCTGCAATAGGAGAGCTACACCCTGTGGGCAAGGGGAGGAGGCTTTTTTTTTTTTTTGGAGATGGAGTCTCACTCTTTCCCAGACTGGGGTGCAGTGGCGGTATCTGGGCTCACTGAAACCTCCGCCTCCCAGGTTCATGCAATTCTCCTGCCTCAGCCTCCCAAGTAGCTGGGATTACAGGTGCCTGCCACCATGCCAGGCTAATTTTTGTATTTTTAATAGAGATGGGGTTTCACCATATTGGCCAGGCTGGTCTTGAACTCCTGACCTGAATGATCCATCTGCCTCGGCCTCCCAAAGTGCTGGGATTCTGTAATGAGCCACCATGCCCGGCCAGGGGGCTTCTTATGTAAAGGGTGAGTTCTTTCCCACTGCTGGCCAGCCACATGGGAGAGAAGTTTCCAGTCTGGGAATGAGTAGGGAAGGGAGAACTTTGGCATCTCTTTCTAAACTTCAAGTCTGAGAAGTCTGAATAATTTGCAATTAGTGGTAGGGTTAGAGTGGGAAAGGAGTGGGATTTATTTGCATTGGTCTTTTTTTATTTTTTCTAGTATGTACTTGCATTTGTTAAAAAGAATTTAGAGGAATATATTAAGGACCATGAATAACCCCTTTCATCCTATTGTCATACAACTAAAATGTTCACATATTTATTTATTATTTGGTTCATTTTTAAAATTTCTTTGATTTTGCTTGGAACATAATTTTGCCAAGTGATATATCTCCATAAGGCTGAAGGTAGGGAAGGGCAGTTGCTCAACTTCTTCCATCTTTTCTACTCATACTCAGAAGGGGAGACTTGGGCAAGAGGAGAGGAAAGGGAGGCAGGAGAGTTCTTGGCTTTATTGTTGAGAGCAGGTATTGGTGTTCTCTGTTTGGCAAGTGTCTTAAGCTGACTGTTGTGAGCACTTTGATGGATTTTTTGAGAAATTGCCTTTGCCCTCCCAAATTCCTTGGGATTTCTTGCCTCCAATTCCCTTGAAATGTGCTATTCACAACACTTTGGCTTGGTAATATTGCTCTTTCCTCAGCTCTGAGACTGCTAGACGTGCCCCCAGCTTCTCCCTATTTACATGTGCTAACCCCTCTGTGGCCATCCTGGTAAGTTCTTAAGACAACCACATGCTGGAACTCACGCACATGCCCACATCTGGTTCACAGGAAACCCTCATGTAAACTTTGCTAAACAAACTCTTCAAGTCCAGGGAGCCAGTGCTGCAACACCTACTCTGCTTACATGGGCTGCTGTAGCTGTTCTCTCAGCCCTTAAATTTCTCAGGTGTGAATTAAACACCAACCAACTGTTGGTGACACATATTGAACTCTTCAAGTGCTGTCCTTAAAATTTCTTCCTCTTGATTTGGGGCTAGCAGACTGAAACCCTCATCCCTTCTCCTTGATGGAGCAGAATGAGAGGTAGGCTCACAGCACACCTTTCTCAGTGAAATCCTCAGAAGTTCTTCCTGTAAGTCTCTGGCTCCAGATCCTTTTAATTCCCTTGATGTGAGTAAGGAGTTTAACTCCAGTGAATTAAGCTAACACATATCCTGCCTTCAAAGTTCTTACATCTAAGGAGACAAACAACAAACAAGTAAACAATCAAATTATATATAATTAAAAATTGTGTCACTGGCCAGGCGCAGTGGCTCACACCTGTAATCCCAGCACTTTGGGAGGCTGAGGCGGGTGGATCATCTGAGGTCAGGAGTTCGAGACCAGCCTGACCAACATGGAGAAAGCCCATCTCTACTAAAAATAGAAAATTAGCTGGGCATGGTGGCACATGCCTATAATTCCAGCTACTCAGGAGGCTGAGGCAGGAGAATTGCTTGAACTCGGGAGGTGGAGGTTTCCGTGAGCTGAGATTGCACCATTGCACTCCAGCCCGGGCAATAAGAGTGAAACTCCGTCTCAAAAAAAAAAAATTGTGTTAAGAAAATCCATAAAATGGTCAGGGAAGCCCTCTGTCCTGGGGCATGTATATGCTGAGATATTACTGCTAAGAAGAAATCAATTATGTGATGGGAAGGGTTATGAGACCAAAAAATTTCAGATAGTGGGAGCAGCATATGTAAATATCCTGAAGCAGGAAATGAAAACAGCCTTTTAGGCCTGGAGAGCAATTAGATGAGAGTAAGCAGAATGGGCAGTCCCCTGCTGACTGCCACTGCAGACAGAGCCTTGGTGGGCACAGAGTCAGCCAGCATCCCACCCTGGGCTAACACTGTGCAGAGAACAGTGGATCCTGCCCCACCCTGAGCAACCACTCCTACTTGTGGGGCACACAGAAGGCACTCAGACCTGCACCTGCCAGTGCCCCACCCCTGAGCCAACACCACCTCCAGCATGACTGAACACACAGTCACCAACAGGGGCCTCCTGCCCACCCCCAGCTGCACTGCCTCTGCCACTGTGGTGAATGCCCACAGAGAGGCAGGACCCCCGGCACCTGCTAGCACTCCACCATAGCTGCCACTACCACTGCTGCTGATATGTGCAAATGAGGATGGATCCCTCTGTCATCGTGCTATGAAATGCTTTGGCTGACATCAGCCATCAGAGTGTAATGACCGGCAGTCCAAAAGCATTTGGCCCCCGCAGTGCAGTGGATTCCTAACATCAAGGATCCAGAGAACAAAGTTGAGACCCAATACAAGTACCCCAGAATTAGAACATCCAATCCGGGTATTGGGAGCTGAGTGTTGGCCCCCTAAAATCTTTCATAAATGAAGCCAGTTGGCTGGATCCACCTTATACTAGAATCAAGCCCTCAAGGTCATTAAAAAATAGTATAAAAGAAACAAAATTATGCAAAAAGTCAGCAACCTCAAGGATTAAAGGAAGATAAGCCCACAAAGATAAGAAAGAATCAGCACAAGAACCCTGACAACTCAAAAAGCCAGAGCGCCTTCTTTCCAACAGATGACCACCTTGCCTCTCCAGCAAGGGTTCTGAACCAGGTTGAGGTGGATGAAGTCACAGAAACAGAGTTCAGAATACGGACAGAAATGAAGATCCTTAGGCTATAGCAGTATGTTGAAACCCAGTCCACGGAAGCTAAAAACCATTATAAAACAATAGTGGAACTGGCAGACCAAATAACCAGTATAGAAGAGTATGTAACTGAACTGAGAGAGCTGAAAAACACCCTACAAGAATTTCATAATGCAATCACAAGTATTAATAGCAGAATAGACCAAGTGGAGGAAAGACTCTCAGAGCTTAAGACTGGCTTTCTGAAATGAGACAGTCAGACAAGAATAGAGAAGAAAGAATGAAAGGAATGAACAAAACCTCTGAGAAATATGAGATCATGTAAAGAGACCAAATCTACAACTTATTGGTGTCCCTGAAAAAGAGGGGAATAATGGAACCAACTTGGAAAACATATTTCAGGATATCGTCCATGAGAACTTCATGGATGAACCCAGCTAGCTATACAGGCCAACATTCAAATTCAGGAAATGCAGAGAATCCCAGCAAAATACTTCCCAAGAAGATCATCCCAAGAGACATAGCCATTAGATCCTCCAAGGTTGAAACGAGAGAAAAAATGTTAAAGACAGAGAGAAAGGTCAGGTCACCTACAAAGGGAAGTTCATTGACTAACAGCAGACTTCTCAGCTGAAACCTTACAAGCAAGAAGAGATTCTGGGCCAGTATTCAACATTCTTAAAATAAATTCCAACCCAGAATTTCATATCCAGCCAAATTAAGCTTCATAAGTGAATAATAAATATGATCCTTTTCAGACAAGCAGATGCTGAGATAATTTGTTACCATCAGATCTGCCTTATAAGAGCTCCTGAAGGAAGCACTAAATATGGAAAGGAAAGACCATTACCAGCCACTACAAAAACATACTGAAGAACACAGACCAGTGACATTATAAAGCAACCACATAAACAAGTCTGCAAAATAACCAGCTAACATCATAATGACAGGATCAAATCCATACATATCAATACTAACCTTGAATGTAAGTGGGCTAAATGCCCTAATTAAAAGATACAGAGTAGCAAGCTGGATAAAGAACCAAGACCCACTGGTATGCTTGTCTTCAAGAGACTCATTTCACATTCAGTGACACACATAGGCTCAAATAAACGGATGGAGAAAAATCTACCAGAAAAATGGAAAACAGAAAAAAAGCAGAGGTTGCAATCTTAGTTTCACACAAAACAGACTTCAAACCAGAAAAATTTAAAAAGACGAAGGGTATTACTTAATGGTAAAGTGTTCAATTCAACAAGAAGACTGAACTATCCTAAATATATAGGCACCCAACACAGCAGCACCCAGATTCATAAAGCAAGTTCTTAGAGACCTTCAAAGAGATTTAGACTCCCTCACAGTAATAATAAAAGACTCTAACACCCCACTGACAATACTAGACAGATCATCAAGACAGAAAATTAACAAAGATATTCAGTACCTGAACTCAGCACTGGATCAAATGAACCTGATAGACATCTACAGAACTCTCTACCCCAAAACAACAGAATATACATTCTTCTCATCACCACATGGCACTTACTCAAAAATTGATCACATAATTGAAAGTAAAACGCTCCTTAGCAGATGCAAAAGAACTGAAATCACAAAAAACAATCTTGGCTGGGCATGGTGGCTCATGCCTGTAATCCCAGCACTTTGGGAGGCCGAGGCAGGAGGATCACAAGGTCAGGAGATCGAGACCATCCTGGCTAACACAATGAAACCCCGTCTCTACTAAAAATACAAAAAATTAGCCAGGTGTGGCAGCGGGCGCCTGTAGTCCCAGCTACTTGGGAGGCTGAGGCAGGAGAATGGTGTGAACCCAGGAGGCAGAGCTTGCAGTGAGCCGAGATCGCACCACTGCACTCCAGCCTGGGCGACAGAGTGAGACTCCATCTCAAAAAAAAAAAAAAAAACAAAAACAAAAAAAACTCTCAGACCACAGCACAATCAAATTAGAAAAAAAGACTAAAAAAATCACTTAAAACCATGCAATCACATGGAAATTGAATAACCTGCTTCTGAATGACTTTGGGGTAAATAATGAATTTAGGGCAGAAATCAAGAAGTTATTTGAAACTAATGAGAACAAAGATACAACATGCCAGAATTTCTGGGACACAGCTAAGGTGAATGTTAAGAGGGATATTTATAGCACTAAATGCCCACATTGAAAAGTTAGAAAGATCTCAATTTAACAACCTAACATCACAACTGAAAGAACTAGAGAACCAAGAGCAAACCAATCCCAAAGCTAGCAGAAGACAAGAAATAAATCAGAGCTGAACTGAAGGAGATTGAGACCCAAAAAACCATTCAAAAGATCAGTGAGCCAGGTGTGGTGGCTCACGCCTGTAATCCTAGCACTTTGGGAGGCTGAGGCGGGTGGATCCCCTGAGGTCAGGAATTCAAGACCAGCCTGACCAACATGGTGAAACCATGTCTCTATTAAAAATAGAAAAATTAGCTGGGCATGGTGGCGGGCACCTGTAATCCCAGCTACTTGGGAGGCTGAGGCAGGAGAATCACTTGAACCCAGGAGGCAGAGGTTGCAGTGAGCCGAGATCCTGCCATTGCACTGTAGCGTGGGCAACAAGAGTGAAACTCCATTTCAAAAAAAAAAAAAAAAAACTTCTTAATGAAGTAGGTATTCAAGGAACATATATCAAAATAATAAGAGCCATCTATGACAAACCCACAGTCAACATCATACCGAATGGGTGAAAGCTGGAAGCATTCTCCTTGAAAACCAGCACAAGACAAGGATGCCATCTCTCACTACTCCTATTCAACATAGTGCTAGAAGTTTTGGATGAGGCAGTCAGACAAGAGAAAGAAATAAAGAGCATTTAAATAGGAAGAGAGGAAGTTAAACTATCCCTGTTGGCAGATGACATATCCTATATCTGGAAAACTCCATAGTCTCAGGCCAAAACCTCCCTAAGCTGATAACTTCAGCGAAGTCTCAGGATACAAAATCAGTGTGCAAAAATCATTAACATTCTTATACACCAACAGTCAAGCCAAGAGCCAAATCAGGAACACAATCCCATTGACAGTTGTCACACACACAAAACAAAATACCTAGGAATACAGCTAACCAGGGAGGTAGAATATTTCTACAAGGATAACTACAAAACACCACTTGAAGAAATAAGATGACAGAAACAAATGGAAAAACATCCTATGCTCATGGATAGAAAGAATCAATATTGTTAAAATGGCCATACTGCCCAAAGCAATTTATAGATTCGATGCTATTTCTATTCAAGTCATTGAAATTCTTTACAGAACTAGAAAAAAAAACTATTGTAACATCCATATGGAACCAAAAAACAGCCTGAATAGCCAAAGCAATCCTAAACAAAAAGAGCGAAGCCGGAGGCATCATGCCACCTGACTTACAACTGTATTTCAGGTCTACCATAACCAAAACATCATGATACTGGTGCAAAAATGGACACATAGACTAATGGAACAAAATAGAGACCCTAGAAATAAGGCCACACACCTACAACTTCTGATCTTGACAAATCTGACAAAAACAAGCAATGGAGAACGGATTTCTTATTCAACAATTGGTGCCGAGATAAATGGGTAGCCATATGCAGAAGATTGAAAATGGATCAATTCTATACATGATATACAAAAATTAACTCAAGATGGATTAAAGGCTTAAATGTAAAACCCAATACTATACAAACCCTGGAAGACAACCTAGGCAATACCATTATGGACATTGGAATAGGCAAAGATTACATGATGAAGACACCAAAAGCAGTTGCAATAAAAGCAGAAATTCAAAAATGAGATCTAATTAAACTAGTAAGTTTCTGCACAGCAAAGGAAACCATCAGTAGAGTGAACAGACAGCCTACAGAATGGGAGAAAAATTTTGTAAACTATGTATCTGACAAAGGAACTTAAATTTACAAGAAAAAAACAACTCCATTAAAAAGTGGGCAAAGGACATGAACAGACATTTTTCAAGAGAAGACATGTGGCCAAAAGTCACACGAACAAAAAGCTCATCATTGATCATTAGAGAAATAAAAATCAAAACCACAATGTGATAACATGTCACACCATTCAGACTGGCTGTTACTAAAAAGTCAATAAGTAACAGATGCTGGTGAGATTGTGGAGAAAAAGAAACATTTATACACTGTTGATGGGAGTGTAAATTAGTTCAATCTTTGTGGAAGACAGTGTGATGACTGCTCAGAGACCTAAAAACAGAAATACCGTTAGACCCAAAAATCCCATTACTGGGTATATATGCAAAGTAATATAAATCATTTGATTATAAAGACACTTGCATGTATGTGTTCACTGTAGCACTATTCACAATAGCAAAGACATGGAATCAACTTAAATTCCCATCACTTGTAGACTGGGGCCAGGCGTGGTGGCTCATGCCTGTAATCCCAGCATTTTGGGAGGCTGAGGCGGGTGGATCCCCTGAGGTCAGGAATTCAAGACCAGCCTGGCCAACATGGTGAAACCCCATCTCTACTAAAAATACAAAAATTAGCCGGGCATGGTGGCGGGTGCCTGTAATTCCAGCTACTCAGGAGGCTGAAGCAAGAGAATCTCTTGAACACGGGAGGTGGAGGTTGCAGTGAGTGGAGATCATGCCACTGTACTCCAGCCTTGGCAACAGAGTGAGACTTCTCCTCCTCAAAAAAAAAAAATTGTAAACTAGATAAAGAAAATGTGGTACATATGCACCATGGAATATTATGCAGCCATAAAAAGAATGAGCTCATGTCTTGTGCAGGAATGAAGCTGGAGGAAGCTTCATTCCTCCAGCTGGAGGCCATTATCTTTAGCAAACCAATGTGGGAACGGAAAACCAAATACCACATGTTATCACTTAAAAGTGGAAGCTAAACTATGAAAACACATGGACACATACAGGGGAACAACATTCACTGGGACATATTGGAGGGTGGAAGGTGAGAGGAGGTAGAGGATCAGGAAAAATAACTAATGAGTACTAGACTTAATACTTGGGTGACAAAATAATCTGTCCAACAAACCCCCATGGCAAAAGTTTACCTATATAACAAAGCTGCACACATACCTCTGAACTTAAAATAAAAGTTAAATTATAAAAGAGCAATGGATAGCATGCATATATATATATATATATATATATATATACACACACACACACACACACACACTGTTTAGTGCAATAATGTTTTCTGGAGTTTAAATATAAGTAGAAACTTTAAAAACATGGAAACAATAATATAAAATTCAGAAGAGAGTAAAATGAATTTAAAGTGTTCAAATGTCATTGAATTCTTCAGAAAAATGTAAACATAGACAATTTACCTTCAACTTTTAAAAGTCTGGGATGCATGTTAAATTTCTAAGGTTACCATTAAAAGCAAAATAAAAAAATGTGTAGCTATTCAGATATCACAAGGGTAAACAGAATCATGCTAAAATACTTGATTGATCCAAAAGGGTTCAAGAAAGGAGAGAAAAAAGAACATAGTGCAATTGTGACAAATTGTAAAATGGTAGATTTGAACCCCAGAATATATATTTTACATTAGATGTAAATGGACTAATTACTTCGGTTAAAAGACGAAAGATTGTTAGACTATAAAACAAAATTTATGTGGTTTACTAGAGTCAAACCTTAAATACAAGGATACCGAAAGACTGAAAATAAAAGGATGGAAAAAAGCTATAATGTGAACCAAAATGAAAAGAAAATTGATGTACTTGTACTAATATCAGACAAAGTAGAATTTAAAGGAAGAAGCATTAGCAGAAATAGAGGAATCATGAAAATATAATATATTAAAACATGGGGATACATCTAAATTCACCCTTATACGGAAGTTTAATAGCCCTGAATACACATATTAGAAAAGAAAAATTGGTTGAAAAAAAAAACAGTGGTGCAAGCTGTCATTTAAGAAGTTAAAAAAAAAAAGGAAGAGCAAATTTTAAAAGTATCTGCATATATACTCTGTGTGTGTGTGTGTGTGTGTGTGTGTGTGTGTGACCACATTCCTTTACTTCAAATACTGGGTGTGTTTGTGTGTGTGTCCACATTCCTTTACTTCAAATATCAGGGATCTGGATTAGAGTCAAAGTTTGATCAAGTCCCTTGTTAATTCAGTTATGGCTGCCTGTGGGAAAAATGCCCTTCTTCTGCCTAAAGAGTTGCTGCTTTAGACCTGTTGCAGCTTTATGTTATTATGGCTGCTGCAGCTGAAGGCATTCACAAGAAGAAACATTGCCTTTGTGTCAGTGAATCTCATTTTTTATTATTTTGTGGCTTTCCTTCATTTGGAGATAGTTTCTGGAGTGTCTGCATTTTATTTCATCGCTCCAGAATACCATATCCCATGTAGGCACTGAGTGTTTTACAGGGGCCCTCACTGAGTGAGACCTTATGGGCCCTTACACTTTTGTCTTAGACTAACTGCCCCCATGCCATTGATTGGCAGGAATTGGCTATATCACCTGCCACTCTAATGTAGTGGGAATTGGTGGATTCTCTTGTAGATCTCTTCTTTACTTCAAAGGCAGACTTCTCCTTTATGTACAGTGAATAGTTTATGTGCTGTCTTTTAATTCAGTCTTACTTACCCTATGTATAGCAATAATCACCTAAAGTTTCTGCCTTGTGTATAACTTCTGTGAATTTCCAGGTATGATACAGAGTTATTCACTTATTAACATAGTCATTTCAATGGGAATTTGTAAGGGGGAAGTTCAATATATATGCTCCGATTACCATCTCTGTTTAAAATCTTTCCTCCTCTCTTCATTTTCCCTAAAATTTTCCCTGAAATTTTACCTCTGCTAATTTGGAAATTATACACATATCTTGTTTTTATTTTACTGATGATTAAATATATACTTAAAAACCACATTTTAATAATTATTTTATAACTATCTCTGTCATTAGTAATTTCTTTTGATTTCTCCTTATGTAAAATGATGACTACTTAGGCTTTTTTTTCTTTATTCCCATTTCTTGAGTTTATTAGAATTTGGGATTTTATCTTCAGTTTATTGGCAGTTTTTTTCTTTATATCTTTTCTTTCATAGTAATACATCAAAGCATGGTTGAAACTTAATTGTGTGTGTGTACACATTATTTCAACACTCACTGTCTATCTTAATTGTGTGTGCATGCAGACAAGCAGCATTATTTCAATGCTGATTGTCAATTGCTGCTTTGAGTCCCCATTTCTTCCTTTGAGCATTCAGTTCTTCAGGTTGAATGATAGCTTTGTTGGCAGAGATATATTTTGAGCTTTGCTTCTGGAATTTTAGTGTGCATATGAATCACCTAGGGATCTTGTTAAAATCTAAACTTTGATTCAGTAGATCTGGAATGAGGCCCAAGAGCTTTCATTTCTAACAGATTCCCAGGTGATGTCAGTGCTGTCTGTCCATGGACCACACTTCAAGCAGCAAAATTTTATAGACTTTTTAATTTCAGGAAAAAGTTGTAGGTCTTATACTTTGAGTTCTTATATATCTGAAAATGACTTTTTCTTGCTTTCACACATAAACAGTGAATGGCTTATTTGAGTATAAAATTCCTAAGATACAACCTTTTCCTTTTAAGACTTGATAGTTCCTTTTCCATAAAGCTTGGTATATGGTGTTGCTTATAGACCTCCCAGGCCAGCTGGGTTTTTTGTAGATAACCTATTTTTTAGATAACCTGTCTGCCCATAGGAGTCTATTTTTTCCCTTAAGTTCAAGAGTTTTATAAGGCCATGTCTAGATGTCAGTGTCATATTATTTATTTTACCCTGGCACATGGTGACCAACTTTTTGGTACAGATTTAGATCCTTCTCTGTGGTAGGAAGATTTTTCTTCTATTATATTATTCACTGTTGGTTCTTACCCATTTGTTCTGGATTTTTCTTCATTAATACCAGTAACTTCTGTCTGTCTTCCACATTTATCATGTTCTCTTTAATTACTTGCCTCTTTTTTTTTCTTTTTCTGTGCACGTAGGGGTGATTTTCAAGCTGTAACTTGAACTTTTTTCTTTTTTTTGAGACAGTCTCACTCTGTCACCCAGGCTTGAGTACAGTGGTACGATCTCAGCTCACTGCAACCTCTGCCTCCTAGGTTCAAGTGATTCTTCTGCCTCAGCCTCCCACGTAACTGGAGTTACAGACATGTGCCACCACACCCAGCTAATTTTTGTATTTTTAGTAGAGATGGGGTTTCACCATGTTAGCCAGGCTGGTCTCAAACTCCTGACCTCAAGTGATTTGCCCGCCTCGGCCTCCCAGAGTGCTGAGAGTACAGGTGTGCACCACCACGCCCACCTAATTTTTGTATTTTTAGCAGAGATGGGGTTTCACTGTGTTGACCAGGCTGGTCTCAAATTCCTGACCTCCAGTGATCCACAGTCCTTGGACTCCCGAAGTGTTGGGATTACAAGCGTGAGCCACCACGCCTGGCCTGAACTTTTTTTCTGATCTATTAACTTCTAGTGAAGTTCTTTGTTTATTTTTATTTTTTATTTTGATGGGTACATAGGTGTATATATTTATGCGGAATGTGAGATATTTTGATGCAGTAATACAATGCATAATAATCACAGCAGGGTAAATGGGGTATTCGTCCCTTTAAGGATTTATCATTTCTTTGTGTTATACACATTCCAATTATACTCTTTTAGTTATTTTAAAACATACAATAAATGGTTGTTGACTGTAATCACTCTATTGTGCTATCAAATACTAGATCTTATTCATTCTATTGAACTATATTTTTGTACCCAACCTAGTGACGTTTTAAATACTGCTATGGCATTATTTATTACCTAATATTCTTTCCTTCACTTCAAACCTGCCCCTTTTATGTGTCTGTTGTTTTAACCACCTGCATCTTATCCTGTATTTTTTTGTCTATTTTTATGTGATATCTGGCTAATTCTTACTTATTCTTCAAGGTCATGCTCTTTTAGGAAGCCTATCTTGACTGGTTAAACTTTGGTCTTCCTGTTTTGTGCTTCCTTGCATCCATTATAGTACTAAAATTGTTGGCAAATTCGGACCTCTTTTTGAGAAAGGAGGACTTCATCATTCCAAGATCTTACATGGTTTCTCACATGTGATGAGGACCCAAATAGCATTTATTGAAGGAGTAAATAAATGAGTGCGTGCTCACGATCGCCTTGCATCTTTTTTGCCAATGCTCTTCTTTCCGCCTAAATCATGCTTTTCTCCTTGTTCTGGTTGACACATGGTTGATCACAAAAATGCCTTTTGAGTCCTCATTTCCTCCTTTTGCATTCATTGGCAATTCTCACTCTTTACTAGGACAGGGGCGATTCTTCTAGTGTTTCCGTAGGATCTCATGAATACCGTTGTGAGAGTGTTTATTCCACTGTATTGTTTTATTTTTCTGTTTCCACAATTGAGACAAAATTTTAGGTGGCATAGATGGTGTCATTCATCTCTTTATGCTGCACCCACATTATTATTGCTGTATGGTATAAATTGAATACATTTTATTCCATAAATTAATAGAGAAATGAAGTAATGAGTTTCTGGGTTGATAAAAAAAACTGCATGACTATAGTATGGGTCTGTGGGATAGGTAAGGATGGGTAATTCTATGAAGAATATTGAAAGCTATGTTGGGGAGTATGGACTTTTAACAAATATTTAAAAACATCATTTTTTTCAACAATGCACATGTATATAGTTTAAAGAGCCAAATGACTCATGTAGGCTTGAGGTGAAAAACAACAGCCTCATGATTCCCTTCCTCCCATTTCCTCACCCAGCCGGGGCAACTACTGTTAACAATTCTATCTGATTCTCTTGGTGTTTTATCTATATTTCTAAATAACATGTTTATATTACTGCTTCTTGATCTTTCAGTTGTAGGCACTACTCATTAGAGTCATACTATAGAAGATGAAGATTTAACAATTTTTCACACCTCCTGCTCCTTTCTCTTCCTTTCTCTCTCCCACTCCCCCTCCTCTTTCTCCTTTCTCAACCTCTCCCTCCAGTCTGTCTTCCAGTCCCATACCCCAGAGTTTTATATAACTTTGACTGGGCCAATATGCAGTGTTTAAATTATTATGAAGGCATATTATTATTAATGCCTTCATTAAACTATTATGAAGGTATATTATTATCATAAAGACATATTATTAAATTATGCCTCTATACTATTCACAGCTATGTCATGTAATATACTGCAATTATTTTTCCTTTCCTGAGTTTTTTTTCCACTAGAGTCAATAATTACGTTGCTTTTTTATTTGCTTGTTTTCTTAGTTTTTACATGCTTATCACTAATTCAGAAAAATGTCATCATTCTAATTTTCACTTAACTAATTTCATTCACTTTTCTAATTTTCATTCACTTTAATTTTCTTTTAGACCCTTCTTCTGGAGAATTCTTAACCTTTAGCTGAGCTACTTGCTGTCTAACAAGAAATTCAGGAGGCGTCTTGGAATCTCATTTTTCTGTCATCCTGGGAGGGTCATTTACCTCTCTCCTGTGTTAGATCTCCTGTTTCCTAATCACCTTCCTTCTTCCTCCTCATTTTTGTGGATACATTCTCCAGAAGCTTCCTGCTTATCTGAAAAGATCTTTATTTTCTTCTCAAACTTGAATCATGATTTTTCCCTGTAAATAGTTATGTAGAAATGATTTTCCCTCAGAAATTTGAAGACTTTGCTCCATATTCTAACATCAAGTAATGTTACTGAGAAATCTAAAGGCATCTGGATTTCCTGCTCTTTTTCCCTCCTCTCTGGATGCATGTAGAAACATACATTTTCCCCCAATGTTCTGAAATTTCCTAACGTTATGCCTTGGTGTGGGTCTATTTTCATTTGTTGTATTTGACAGAGCGTCCTTCACTATAAAAACTCATTCTCTTCAGTCCTAAAATATTTCCTTGATGATTTCTTCTATTCATTTTCCTCTATTTTCTTTTCTTTCTTTCTTTTTGTTTTTTTGAGATGGAGTCTTGCTCTTGTCACCCACGTTGGAGTGCAGTGGCTTGATCTCGGCTCACTGCAGCCTCCGCCTCCTGGGTTGAAGCAACTCTCCTGCCTCAGCCTGCTAAATAGCTGTGACTACAGGCACATGCCACCATGCCTGGCTAATTTTTGTATTTGTTAGTAGAGATGGAGTTTCACCATGTTGGCCAGGCTGGTCTCAAACTCCTGACCTCAGGTGATCTGCCGGCCTCAGCCTCCCAAAGTGTTGGTATTACAGGCATGAGCCACTGCACCCAGCCATTTTCCTCTATTTTCTCATGTTGAAACTCCCATTATTCAGGTATTAGATCTTCCAGTTTTCTCTTTATTCATTTGCCCTGCCTTCCAGGAGATTTGTCTAAATTTATTTTTTCACTCTCTTTACTAAGTATTTTATTTCTTTCTATACATATATTTTTTTCCTGAGTTATTTTTTGTTCCTTGAATTTTTAGAAATAGAATTCTGTCCCTGATTCCCAGATGCAATATCTTCTGTTTCATCTCTGAGAGTATGAATAGACGTTTGGGAGGAAAATTTTCTTCACCTTGCATAGTCTCAGTTCCTCCCAAATCGCTGTTTTCTTCTTCTTTTTTTTTTTTTTTTAGTGACATATAACTTTTTATTGAAATCATAATACCATACATATTAGAGACTTTTCCAGGGCAAAAAATGGCTGGATAGGTCTTTCTTTTTTTTTAATTTATTATTATTATACTTTAGGTTTTAGGGTACATGTGCGCAATGTGCAGGTTAGTTACATATGTATACATGTGCCATGCTGGTGCGCTGCACCCACTAACTTGTCATCTAGCATTAGGTATATCTCCCAGTGCTATCCCTCCCCCCCTCCCCCCACCCCACAACAGTCCTTTTCTTAAAAAATTTTTTTTTTGTCACTGTATTTAAGGTTAGAGGTCTTTCTAAGATTTCTGGTGATCCTTGTTTGTTTATTCAAGTTTAACGAAAGGAGCTATGAGCTTAACTGGAGGACGATGTGGCCAGTACATCTCATTGCCTGATGATGCCTTTAGGTGTTCTATTTTGAAATGCTTTGATTTCCCAGTGAAGGCCATTCTGAGTCCAATATTTTAGGAATGAAGTGAGGCAGAAAGCTGGGATATCAGCATTAAATACATTAATTTGTATTTAATCCCTGTTTTCAGTATAGTACTCTTGCCCTTAATTTCACTATAGTACTCTTGCCCGGTTATCTCTTGGTCCAGAAAATTGCTGTTTTACCCTCTTTAGATAATAACATGCAGTCATGCCAAAGTAAGGGAGGTCAGCTGGAAATTTAATCTCTTTTTAAACAGACTCAATCAGTCATACTGTTTTGACCCCAACTTTATCCTGCTTTCAAAAGTATCTGATTTACCACCTCTGAAGTCTTTTGTGACTTCTGCAGAGCTAATTGAGTTGCTTCTAGGAATTCCCTACTGCCATCTTAGGATTTACCTTTTTTGGGGGCTGAGAAATCAAAAGATATCCTTAATATGAAATAAGTAATTTAAATAACACCATAATTATTATGGAAAATTGAATTTATAATATAAAAACTCTCCCCTCAGTCTTAAGGCCTAGATGGTTTCACTGGCAAATTCTACCAAGCATTTAAAGGAGAATTTACACCAATTCCATATAATTTCTTCCAGAAAACAGAAGGGAAGGAATACTTTCCAATTCATTTTATGAATCTAGTATGACTTTGATACAAAACCATACAAAGACTATACAAAGAAGCACACAACAAACCAATATATCTCATGAATATAGAAGTAAAAATTATTAATACAATCCTGTCAAAAGTATTAAGAAATATATAAAAGGAATTATACACCATAACCAAATGGGGTTTATTAGAGGAACGTAAGGCTGTTTCAGTATTTGAAAGTCAATCAATGTAATCCAGCTAATTAATAGACTAAGGAAGAAAAAATGTATAGGATCTTATCAATCGATACAGAAAAAATATTTGACAAAGTCACCAATTCATGAAGAGCTCTCAGAAAAATAGAAACAGATATCAAATTGATAAAAAATTTAAGAACCTTGAACTAATATTGTATATTATAATTGGCAGTGAAAGACTGAATGCTTTCCCCCTAAGGTATAGAATAAGGTGGGGGTGTCTGTCTCACCACTCTTACCATAGGAGAAGAAAAATAAAACTGTCTTTGTTTGCAGATGACATTTTTGTCCACGTAGAAAATTCCAAGGAATCTACAAGGTAACTTCTAAAACTAAAAAGTGAGTCTGGCAAGGTCCTGGATACAAAATAAAAATACAGAAATTGATTGTATTTCTCTTACTAGTGATGAGCACATAGATAACAAAATTTAAAAATACAGTGCCATTAATAATCATTCAAAAAAGTTAAATGCTAAGGTGTAAATCTAACAGAACATGTATAGGACTTGTATGCCTAATACTGCAATGTGCTAATGAAAGAGAAACCCTAATAAAATACCTAGGAATACATTTAGCCAAGGAGATGAAAGATCTCTACAATGAAAACTATAAAACACCGATGAAAGAAATGGAAGAAGACACAAATAAATGGAACGATATTCCATATTCATAGATTGGAAAAAACAATATTAAAATGTTGATACTACCCAAAGTGATCTACAGATTCAGTGTAATCTCTGTCAAAATCTCAATGACATTCTTCACAGAAATAGAAAAAACAATCCTGAAATTTGTATGGAACCATAAAAGACCCCAAATAAATTAAGCAATCTTGATCAAAAAGAACAAATCTGGAGGCATTATACTACCTGACTTCAAAATATGCTACAAAGCTGTAGTAAGCAAAACACAATGGCAATGGCATAAAAACAGACAAGTTGTCCGATGGAACAGAATACAGAGCTCCGAAATAAGTCTACACATTTACAGCCCACTGACTTTTTACAAAGCTGTCAAGAACACGGGGAAAAGACAGTCGTCTCTTCAATAAATAGTGTTGGGAAAACTAGATATCCACATGAAGAAGAATGAAATTATTTCATACCATATAGAAAAATCAACTAAGTCCAGGCGCAGTGGCTCACACCTGTAATCCCAACACTTTGGGAGGCCAAGGCGGCAGATCACGAGGTCAGGATATCGAGACCATCCTGGCTAACATGGTGAAACCCCGTCTCTAGTAAAAAAATACAAAAAATTAGCTGGGCTTGGTAGCAGGCCCCTGTAGTCCTAGCTACTCGGGAGGCTGAGGCAGGAGAATGGCGTGAACCCGGGAGGCGGAGCTTACAGTGAGCCGAGATGCGCCACTGCACTCCAGCCTGGGTGACAGAGTGAGTGAGACACTCCGTCTCAAAAAAAAAAAAAAAAAAAAAGAAAAAAAATCAACTAAAAATAGATTAAAGATTAAAATGTAAGAAATTTAACATCCAGAAGAAACGTAGGAGAAAAGCTCTATGACATTTGTCTGGGAAATGATTATTTTACACATGACCCCAAAAGCACAGAAAAATGTGGACAAATGGGATTACATCAAACTAAAATGCTTCTGTACAACAAAGGAAACAGTCAACAGAGTGAAGAGATAACCTACAGAATGGGAGAAAGTATTTGCAAGCTATGCATCTGCCATGGGGTTAATATCCAAAATATATGACAAACTCAGTAGCAAGAAAAAAATAACCTGATTAAAAAATGGGCAAAGGACCCAAACAGACATTTCTTAAAATATATACAATGGCCAAAAGATATATGAAAAAATGCTCAACATCAGTAATTATCAGGGAAATGCAACCTAAACCACAATGAGATATCATCTCACACCTGTTAAGATGGCTATTAAAAAGACAAAAGACAACAAGTATTGGCAAGGATGCAGAGAAAAGGGAACCCTTGCACCCTGTTGGCGAGAATGTAAATTGGTACAGCTGCTATGAAAAACAGTATAAGGGTTCCTCAAGATATTAAAAATAGAGATATCAGCTGGGCTTATGCCTGTAATCCCAGCACTTTGGGAGGTCAAGACGGGTGGAGCAACTGAGGTCAGGAGTTCGAGACCAGCCTGGCTAACATGGCAAAACCCTGTCTCTACTAAAGATACAAAATTAGCCAGGTGAGGTGGCGCATGCCTGTAATCCCAGCTACTCAGAAGGCTGAGGCAGGAGAATCGCTTGAACCTGGGAGGCAGAGGTTGCAGTGAGTCGAGATTGTGCCACTGCACACCATGCACACCAGCCTGGGCAGTGGAGTGAGACTCTGTCTCAAAAAAAAAAAAAAAAAGATACCATATGATCCAGCGGTCTCACTACTGGATATATATCCAAAGGAAATGAAATCAAGATATCAAAGAGATATCGCACTTCCATGTTTGTTGCAGTGTTTTCACAATAGCCAAGGTATGGAAACAACTAAGTGTCTATCAGTGAATGAATGGTTAAAGAAAATGGTATATATACACAATATAATACCGTTCAGCCATGAAAAATGAAGGAAGTCCTATTATTCATGACAGTGTGGATGAACATGGAAGACAGTATTTAAGTGATGTAAGTTAGGCACAGGAAGGCAAATACCACATAATCTCACTCATATATAGACGCTAAAATAGTTGATCTCATAGAAAAAGAGTAGAAAGGCAGTTGCTAGGGGTTAGGGTGATTGAGGAGGGGAGTTGGGGACGTGTTGGTGGAAGGATACAAAATTTCAGTTAGGGAAGAGGAATAAGTTTAACAGATCTATTGTGCAACAGTGTCATTGTAGTTAATATATTGTATTATTGAAAATTGCTGAGACTGGATGTTAAGTATTATCACCACAAAAATAACTCTGTGAGATAATGGATACGTCAGTTTGATTTAGTCATTCCACAATGTATAGATACTTTAAAACATCACATATTATACACGATAAATACATACAATTTTATCTGTTGGTGTTTTGTTGTTGTTGTTTGAGACGAAGTCTCGCTTTGTTGCCCAGGCTGGGGTGCAGTGGTGCGATCTCTTCTCACTGCAACCTCTGCCTTCCAGGTTCAAGGGATTCTCCTGCCTCTACCTCCCGAGTAGCTGGGATTACAGGCATGTGCCACTATGTCCGGCTAATTTTTGTACTTTTAGTAGAGACGGGGTTTCACCATGTTGGACGGACTGGTCTTGAATTCCTGACCTCAAGTGATCTGCCTGCCTCGGCCTCCCAAAGTGCTGGGATTATGGGTGTGTATCTGTTGATTTTTCAAAGACATTTTAAAAGAATAGAGTGGGAGGAATCAGCTTACTTAATATCAAGATTTACTATATGGCT
Organism: Pongo abelii; assembly: GCF_028885655.2. NCBI lineage: Eukaryota > Metazoa > Chordata > Mammalia > Primates > Hominidae > Pongo > Pongo abelii. Next base: position 20,483,019 of record NC_072001.2, on the reverse strand, counting down.
GCAGTAATGAGAGCAGTGGTATTGGCAGAGGAATAAACAAATGAGATCAACAGGAGAAAATATTTGAAAATCACCTAACAAAGGACTAGTATCTCTATTAAGAACCCTCAAATATCAACAATTAAAAATCAAACATTCTAATTCGAAAATGAACAAAGGACACGAATGGATATTTTACCCAAGAGAATACATAGATGGCAAATAAGCACATAAAAATATGTTCAACACTACTGGCTATTAAGGAAATGCAAATTAAAACTGCAATAAGATATCATTACCTACCTATCAGAATAGCTTTCAAAAGGTCCACAACATGAAATACTGGCAAGGATGCAGAGAAAGAGTGTTACTCATACATTGGTTCTGAGAATGTAAAATCATATAGCCATCCTGGAGAATAGGCAGTTTCTTTTAAAAAATAAGCATGCAACTACCATACAACTGAGCAATTGCACTCCTGGGCATTTTTCTCAGATAAATGAAGACTTAGGTTCACAATAAAACCTGTACATGAATGTTTATGCCAGTTTTACTCACAGTGGCCAAAAGGTGGAAACAATCCCAATGCACTTTAGTGGGAGAATCATTAAACAAATGGTGTTACATCCATACCAGGTAATGCTACACAGCAGTAAATGGAAATGAACCATTGATAGACACAACAATCTGGGTGAATCTCCAGAGAATTACAATGAAGTTATAAAAATCCAGTCTCTAAAGCTTACATACTGTATTTAACTTATGTAATATTCTTGAAATGACAGAAAATATAGAAAAGGAGAACAGTAGTTGCTAGGTGTTAAGGACGGGAGGAGAGGAGATGCAGCTATAAAAGGCTACTTGCAGAATTCTTGTGATGATAGAAATGTTGTGTACATTACCTGTATTAATATCAGTCTCCTAGCTGTATTCTTGTAGTAGAGTTTTGCAAGATGTTACCTTTGAGGGATTCATGGGGTCTCTTTTTATTATTTTCCAACAAATGTATGTGATTTACAATTATTATTATTATTATTTGAGATGGAGTCTCGCTCTGTTGTCCAGGCTTGAGTGCAGTGGCACAATCTCAGCTCACTGCAACCTCTGCCTCCTGGATTCAAGCAATTCTCCCACCTCAGCCTCCCAAGTAGCTGGGATTACAGGCGCATGCCACCATGCCCGGCTAATTTTTTGTATTTTTACTGGAGACTGGGTCTCACCGTGTTGGCCAGGCTGGTCTTCAACTCCTGACCTCAAGTGATCCACCTGCCTTGTCCTCCCAAAGTGCTGGGATTACAGGCATGAACCACCGTGCCCAGCCGATTTACAATTATTTTAAATAGAAGATTTAATTTAATTAAAAATAAAACTAGAAATGCCAGGCAAAATAGGACATACATTTAAAGCAACAACAACAACAACAACACTAAAGTTGAACCTACAAGAAATTAAGGGAAATCCATGGGGCCAACAGCAAAGGGTAAACTGAATGCCAAACTAGTAAGAGCATAACTGATTCTGTGCCTGCCCTGGTATATATCCCAGAGAAATGTGTAAATATGCCTAACATGGTGGTGTAAGATTGCTCATTGCAGAACTGTGGGTGCAGTTTAAAATTTGAAACCAACTTCCAAATGAAGATTTGGAACAATCTTCATCAACATTTAGGAAAATTGATCAATGAAGAATAAAGGGAATTGATAAATAAATTTTGGTATATTTATAAAACGGGATTCCTACAGATCTCTAAAAGTGAATGAATTAGAGTTACATCTGTTAACATGGATACCCTCAAAAACAGTTTTCAGAGAAAGAGAAAAACTGCAGAAGATTTTTTGTACAATATGATTCCATGTACTCAGTTACCTCTCCTATTTCTGATGTAGTATTTGCTTAACTTTTTCATTTCTTAGGACTAATATAGCATTCTTTAGTCTATTTCTACACAAACCTTAGCCTACATTCTGAAATTTGCTTTTAGGCCTGAGAATCTCCAAATTTGCCTGCTCCCTGAGCTCATCTAATTTAAACAGGTATCTGAGGGTAGAAAACATCCTAAATCAAATGTGTATATATGTATTTGCGTATATGTGCATAAATTGAGAGAATAATAGTTTCTGTGGTATTTCAGAAGTAAGATAAGTGTATGTCATTGCATGTGCTCTCCCAGCTTGGTTCCTGGCGTGGGGTCAGACCTGTGGCACACCCACTTTTTCCGTGTCTAAGAAACAGGGACAGGCCAGGAGCGGTGGCTCATGCCTGTAATCCCAGCACTTTGGGAGGCTGAGGCAGGCGGATCACGAGGTCAGGAGTTCGAGACCATCCTGACCAACATAGTGAAACCCCGTCTCTACTAAAAATACAAAAATTAGCCGGGCGTGGTAGTGCGCGCCTGTAATCTCAGCTACTCAGGAGGCTAAGGCAGGAGAATCACTTGAACCTGGGAGGTGGAGTTTGCAGTGAGCCAAGATTGCGCCATTGCACTCCAGCCTGGGCGACAGAGTGGGACTCTGTTTCAAAAAATAAATAAATAAAAACAAAAAAGAAACAGGGACAATAACACCACTTTTTGGCTGTAGTGAAATTAGATTAATTCAAAAGCATGGTAGCAGGTTCTTTAATAATTCACTCATTCCTGCTCCCCACATTTTAGGCAGCTGCAAATCTTGATCATTCCTGACCCATTCCCATATTAAGAACTTTCACTGTCGTTTTGGAAGTACTCTGAGATTTTTTAAGAAGGAAACCTACTTCCCTTGGAATGCTTATCAGGTCTCTTTATCCTTGAACTGCCTTAGAGACTATTAAGTCTTCATAAATATTGAATGCTTGTGGTCAGTCTTTCTTGGAAGAGGAATATGGAGGTGATTACATATAAAACCAAACTGAAAGCCATCCCAAAGCTTTAGAAAGCATTTTAGTGCCTTCCCTTTTCATCAGTGTGCTCCTTCAAATTCATGATTTAGGGTATTCATGATTTAGGAAAATAGCAAATGTAGCTATTTTCCTCATATATTTCTTGTGGATAAAGTTATTTCAGAATTTGATTACTTTAAATAATCAGTTCTTTTGCACTGCAAACCACAGGCCAGCCAGAATGTCTCTTTCTCTTGCAGAAGTGTGTAACTTGATATTCTAGTTAAGTGCCAATCATGGGAAACACAGGTTTAAGTTAACTACTATTTTAAAAATTAAAATATTTTTATTCTTCAAAACACATACTTCTCAGGCTTTATGACACCATTATTTGAGCCAATATACCATCAAATGAATATAATAAATTATAGTGCTATGAACTCCAGGGAAATTTTATTAATGTTTTTAATATATCCTCATGTGGAATCAACATGTTTTTTATATATTCATAAATTTATGACTTCAAAACTCTTCAATACAGGATGTTACGAATGTTGTAATGGATAGAAAATACATAATTGTGAAATGATGTTCTTGAATTTTCAAACACTCCTGATAATCATTAGCTCTTGCATATACTAATTACAATGAAATTAAAAACTTTTAAGTAATATTTCTGCAACTTAGTTGCTTTGGCCCAAAGGAATTATTCCAGAATAAGCTGGCAGGTTCCTGCTTGGGGAATTAGGATTCCAATGTCCTTAACTTTAAAATAACTTGCATTTCATTTAATGCCTGTTTCATAAAGTAGTCATTCATTTTCATACTAAATTGTAACCGAAGCAAGCCACATCAATAGAGGCCAGTCACTGGGTTTACTGTGTATTAGGTTGGACAAAGTAAAATAGAATGTTAAAAATGGTCACCAGGTGGTTGGGTTTAAAAATAAAAACCTTGCTACTGACTTACAAAGGAAACTGAGAAGTAATCTCCCTGAATCTTTACATCCATATCCTGGTACATAGTAGGTTCACCATAAGACATTGTTGAAGGAAGAATGAGTCCAAAATGGTGCATTATGTTTTGAAAATTCGTGACATAAAATGCTCTGTTTTTCATATCACCATGCTGCAATTGTAGTGGGATTTGTAGTAGAGTTGTACATGCTTTTCAGGTTTATATTTTCAGGCTCAACACTCAAGATGCAAATTAGTGACTCCTGGAAACTCAGCTTACAATTAGGACACAGCAGGTGGCAATGGAGTGTAGACCATTGCCATACACATGGTCTACACTGAAGGCCTGAGACACAGCCATAAGACACCTTTCATATATTCTTTCCTTACCTTTTAGTTTTAAGTTTGTTTTTACAAGAACAGTTTTTAATATAAATAGCTAAAATTAAGCAGCTACTAAAAATGCATCTGAAAAATTATTTCTGAAAATGTTTAAAGAAAATGCCATTTTTATTGTTTCAACAATTTTTGTATTCCAGTATTCCCGTCAATTCAAATATATATTTTTTAACCTGTGACTCTCTAATTTGCTTGTTCCCTTGAAATTAGCATCAAAAGCTTTTTATAGCTGCAAGTCAGCATGGTACAAAAAGCTTTTTGGTTATCACTTCCCTAACCTGTTAGCAACTTCCCTCAACTTTGGGGCTTTTCCAAAATAAGAGAGTAATTTCAATTACTTCTTCACTTTTCCTATTATTTATTTTCTTCTTTTGTTCATACATAAAAAGCAAAATGAAGTAGGCCATGTAAGCGAATGACCTTTTCCATAGGCATAGCTGTTGTTTCCCAGTAGAATGGAGTCATTTCTCCTTGACCAAGAGAAAGACTTCTCCACACCAATATATTTTTTTCTACCAGCCTCCCAGTTTGATGTTGCTTGAATGTTTAAAATTTGATGTACTCTTAGCAAGATTTTAATAAATTTAAGAATCAAATACCTATAACAAAATTTTAAAAACAGAAATATGCATTGTTACAAAATATTAAGACACAGCCAACCCATTGTGATAATCTGGGAAGATGTTCTGAACCACAAATCAAGAAAGCGCATCTACCTAAATACGATTTAACTACAAATTAGGTAACGTTTTTGGAGGCAGCTATAATGCTGTTCTTTTCACTCCAAAATGTCCTTCTCCCAAAGCCTTCTAAATCTAATTAGGGATTGAACCACCTCAAAAACACAAGATGTGAGGAGATAAGGGGTACAAGTTGCAGCTGGAACAGAAAGTTTCAGGTGAAGATGGTATGAAATGGAAATGGAGGAGGGAGAGTTTGAGAAAAACTGCAAAGGAAAAAGAGTGGAAGTTAATATTAAAAATGTACCGGACACAATAAAATACAGAATAAGCACTACAGAAAATTAAAATCAGTAGTGTGGAGGAATATCTGTAGAAGATTTCTTATAAGCACAAGAAAAGGTCAACGAAATGAGATATATATATTTATAAGAGGAAGTCATAGATGGACCAATGAAGAAATAATAGATGCAGAGAGAGGGAGCTCCAGCATCAGAATTACAGGCATTTATGGAACAAGAGCAGTAATCAAAATCATAATCTGAGAATAATCAGCAGCATTGTAAATAAAGACCTTGAGTATTCCATTCAAAAAGGCTCACCATTTTCGGTAAAGACTGATGAAACACATGACTGGATACATCCTGATTATAACTTAAATTTTATATCAAATACTAACACAACAAAACCAAAGTACTATAAGCTTTCAGGCAGAAACATAAAACACACAAGCAAAGGAATAATCAGATTTCTCCTCTGCAGGTCTCAATGTCAAGGGTCAATGAAGTGTGTTTACAGCTTTGAGGAAAAAGAAGTAGTACCATATCATGCAGCATTGCCTTTCCTGTATGAAATGCAAAGATTGAATCATATGCCAGCCATGCATCCAACTAATAATACTTAGCCAGACAAGAGTTAAAAACTCATACATGAAAAATTGATATTATGAAAGGACTGGGATTTGTTTTAAAATACTTCTAAATATGTATTGTATGTGTGGACAAAAATGAAAACCTAAAGATGTTTAGCAAATAATTTTTATATCATATAAAAAAGAGCAGACTCAGAAATCCCACTTCTAGGTATTTACCCAAGAGAAATGAAAAACTTTGTTAACATAAATCCTGCATGTGAATGTGTATAGCATTTTTTCATACTTACCCAAAACTAAAAGCAACTCAAATATCTAGCTGGTGAATGAATAAACAAACAGTTGTACGTATGTGCAATAGAATGCCAGTCAGCAATTAAAAAGGTGCAAACTATAGATACCTGCAACCACAAGAATGATTTTCAAATATATTATGCTAAAAAGAGTCAGTCTCAAAAAGCTACATATGGTGTGATTCCATTTATGTAACATTTTGGAAATGGCAAATTGTAGGGACAAAACCAACCAGTGGTTGCCAGGAGCTGAGGGTAGGGGAAGAGGCTGACTATACAGGGGCAACCTGAGAGCATTTTTGGGGTGATGGAATTGTTCCAAATATTGGTTGTGGTAGTGGTTACACAACTGTATGGGTTTGTCAAAACTTAAAATTGTATACATCCCAAATAGAATTTTAATATATGTGAGTTTTTAAGTAGGGAAAAAGAGAAGCAGTGTAATCACGAAAGGTAATATCGACATAGCAATGTGAACATACTTAAACACTGAACCACACACTTCAAAGTGGTTAGGATGGTAAATTTTATGTTATGTGTATTTTGTCACAATTTTTAAAATTTTAAATTTAAAGCTACCAAAATAATGTTTGTATAATGGACTATGATGTAATCATTAAAGTAATTTTTCCAAAGAATTATCAGTGAAATGAGAAAATGCTTATAATATTAGATTAAAACAAATACTAGGGTGAATTAACAGTATGATTTTCAATCCTGTAAATGGCAGAAACAATGGAGGATTAAATGACAAAAGAATAAAGTTCTTGGTGACAGGATTTTGAGTGTCTACCTCTGTACTTCTTGGCACATTACTGGTTTGCACTTATTCCTTTTGTAATCAAGAAAAATGGAAGCATCAGAAAGCATATGCAATGAGTGTTACATTGCTGACTCTATCAATCATTTCATATAGGCTCATATTTAAATCATACTGGCAAAAAAAATGACCTCCTATCCACTTTAAAATTATTTGTTCCCATAGAAATAAATATTTTAATAACAATTGAAATAGTATCTATTGACTTTTAATTCAAAATGATTAAGCCTGTGTTTAGCTCTCCTGGCTCCAAATTTGCCGTTGAATTCACCAGGAAATCATAAAGGGAAAAAATATGTAACTCCATTGAAAAACTGGGAAAAGTGCCATGAAGAGATCAGATATTTTTAAGGAGTTTATGTAAAATATAGAAGACAAGCACTGGACTGAGGAAAGTACCCGTTGGATGGAATTCCAGTCTCCCAAAGGAAAACTCTGCCTGGAAAATGAGTGGCAGGGTCCCAGAGCTAGTGGCTGTTGGGGAAGATAGGTTATGTGGTGGTGATCCCTGGAAAATTCTCAAACTTACCAGTATTAGCATCCCAAGAATGCTGTTCCAGTATGACTTTGTAGAATCCCATTTGGTAAGGTCAATGGTTGAAATAAAATAGGCTGGCTGCAGTAGCTCACGCCTGAAATCCCAGCACTTTGGGAGGCCGGGGCGGGTGGATTGCTTGAGGCCAGGAGTTCGAAACCAGCCTAGCCAACATGATGTAACCCCATCTCTACTAAAAATACAAAAATTAGCTGGGCGTGGGGGTGTGCGCCTGCAATCCCAGCTACTCTGGAGGCTGAAGCTGGAGAATTGCTTGAACCTGGGAGACGGAGGTTGCAGTGAGCCGAGATCAAGCCATTGCACTCCAGCCTGGGTGACAGAGTGAGACTCTGTCTCAAAAAAAAAGGAAGCGTTACTTCAAGCAAATTTCTAACAGAGACTGTTGTACTAATTAAAGGAAGACAGCGAGTGCCCTGCTAACTTGAGTTGCTTCAGTAACGGAAGAGAAATGTCCTAGTGGAGACATGCTACACAAATGCTCCTACATGTACCTTTTCCCCTTTTCATTATAGAAAAGAATACATGTATTCACACATGAGACACACACGTATTGTACATTAATTGTAGTGGTTATATGGACCCTTGGGTAAGAATTGCATGTGAGTACTACTATTAACTAAAGAATTCATTCTTATTTAATATGACACTTCCACAAGACTTTTTGGCCCCCGAACCTTGAAAATTAGTTTCTTAGAATTAAACTTTGAATCTTTGGGGTAATGTGCACTAGTAAAAGTTTTACAGGGAACCAATGCCTTGTATTTGCTTTTTTTTTTTTTAATGCTTGCCTCTTCTATGAAATCATTATTTCTTCTTTCTTTTTTCCTTTAGGAATTGTGAAGGGCAGAACATTCGGTACAAGACATGCAGCAATCACGTAAGTCCTAAAATAAAATTATTTTATCCAATACAATATGTTCTTAAGTTAAAATATTCCAATGTGTACTCTAAAACTAATGGTCTCTTAATACCCTTTGTGGAAAACTTAAGTATTTCTTTAATTGACAACAGATTTTGTATATCAAATATCTTCCATTTATACTACCTTTTTAGGCCATATCACATTCATGATCTAATTTGGTAAGTATTTAATAATTTCTGAAGTCATAGAAACAATATAATATCAGCAAGCTCCTTCAAAGTTCAGAATGCTTTTATGTTCATTATCTTACCTGACTTTCACCCTGTCTCTGGGCAGCTGAGGTGCGGCTATTTCTCTTTTGCGAGTGAGAGGACTGAGGCTGAGCGAGGTAAAATTATTTTTCGAAGGTCACATAGGAAGAGTAGACTTACTTGAACTGGTCTGTTGTTATTTCTACCTCAGTGTCATGGAATACTATAGGTGACCCATCAGCAAATCACACAGAAATATACAAAACCCTACTCTTATTTTACATCAGTCAACACTAAAAATAAAAATTCAAATATCTTGCTTTAGAAATTTGAAAATAAGGCCAGGCGCATTGGCTCATGCCTGTAATCCTAGCACTTTGGGAGGCTGAGGCAGGCGGATCACTTTAGGGTAAAAGTTCAAGACCAACCTGGCCAATGTGGTGAAACCCCGTCTCTAGAAAAATACAAACTTAGCTGGGCTTGGTGATGCATACCTGTAGTCCCAGCTACTTTGGAGGATGAGGCAGGAGAACTGCTTGAGTCGGAGGTTGCAATGAGCCAGGATCACGCCACTGCACTCCAGCCTGGGTGACAGAGTGAGACTCTGTCCCAAAAAAAAAAAAAAAATGACAAAAAATAAACACTAGAAAGAATCCATTCTATTTTCCATTCAAAACATTTCCTAGTTATCAGTAAGAAGCTAACTAGAGGTACTTGGCACTTGCCTCCTCATACACAAAAAGACCAAAACAACAAATAAACAACTACAATTAGACTAGAGTGTCTGAGGGAGAGCACTGGAGTATAGCAAGGGAATAGCAGAATGCCTGTGGCACACAGTAACTCAAGATGGCAGCATAGGGAGGAGGGCGAAGTACTCTGCCTCTAATACTCCATCTCCCCTGTCGGGTAAGCAGGGAGCCCCCAGTAGCCCCTATTACCACTGCAGACACATGTAGTCCTTGCTACAGGAGAATGCGGCAGTCCTCACAGGCCCTGAGCCCTGTTTCAGGGAGCTGCCTGGAGTTCCCACAGCTGCATTGCTTCATAGTAGGAGCTCACATTGTGCACTGCCCACCTGCCATGACCCAGGCTGTTATGGCACAGTGCCACCCTGAAACTGGAGCCACTGCTAGAGTGTGCTCTACTCTGGGGAACAGTAACCACTGATCTTTCCATCCCTGAGGCTCCACTATCATTCTTACATGCTCACACAGATGACTGCAGCACCACAACCCCAGCTATTTAGAACCTAGGCCCAGTGAAATGGTGGTGACTCTTGCATCCAAGTCCACATGGCACCCTTCCCTGCAAAGAACAGGTGATCCTGCACAGTTGTGCATGTACCTCCAGCTTGAGAACCAGCCTGGTGACCCTTTCTCTGGCAAAGCTGCACCACTACTGCTCTAAACTCCTGCAGCCTAGGCCATTGAGGCATTCACAGATATTACTACATGGATTACAGCTGATGAAACTGTATGGAGACCCAACTACTGTGTCCACCCAGAACCAATGTGAATTCACACTACTCAGCTGACACCCTAGGACACATTTTTAGGAAAAAGTCTTTCCTTAAAGACTTTAAAGGCTGGGTGTGGTGGCTCACGCCTGTAATCCCAGCACTTTGAGAGGCGGGGGCAGGCAGATAACTTGAAGTCAGGAGTTTAAGACAAGCCTGGCCAACATGGTGTAACCCTGTCTCTATGAAAAATACAAAAATCAGCCAGGTGTGGTGGCACACACCTGTAATCCCAGCTACTTGGGAGGTGAGGCAGGAGAATCGCTTGAACCTGAGAAGTGGAGGTTGCAGTGAGCTGAGATCACACCACTGCACTCCAGCCTGGGTGACAGAACCAGATTCCATCTCAAACAAACAAGCAAAAAACAAAGCAAAGTAGATACACAAGAAACTTGAGAAAGCAAAGAAACATGACACCTTCAAAGGAATACAATTCTCCAGTAACCCCAAAGAAAAGGAAACTTACAAAATGCCTGAAAAAGAATTCAAAGTAGTGATCTTAGGGAAACTTGTGAGATACAGAAGAATACAGATAAAAAATTTAATGAAATCATTTGAATTTACAATAGCTATATTTACAATAGCTACCAAAAAGTAAGATACTCAGGAATAAATTTAACCAAGAAAGTAAAAGATCCTTACATTAAAAATTATAAAACATTAATGGCCGGGCATGGTGGCTCATGCCTGTAATCCCAGCACTTTGGGAGGCTGAGGCAGGTGGATCATGAGGTCAGGAATTCAAGACCAGCCTGGCCAACATACTGAAACCCCATCTCTACTAAAAATACAAAAAATTAGCTGGGTGTGGTGGCAGGCAATTGTAATCCCAGCTACTTGGGAGGCTGAGGCAGGAGAATCACTCGAACCCAGGAGGTGGGGGTTGCAGTGAGCTGAGATTGCGCCATTGCACTCCAGCCTGGGCGACAGTGCAAGACTCTGTCTCAATAAATAAATAAATTAATTAATTAAATAAAACAGTAATGAAATAAAGAGGGTGCAAAAAGAGGTTCTCATGGATTGGAAAAATTCATATTGTTAAAATGTCCTTACTATCCAAAGTGATACACAGATTTAATACAATCCCTGTTAAAATTCCGGTGACATTCTTCACAGAAAAAAAGAAACCGTAAAACTTGTATAGAATCACAAAAAGACTCTGAACACCCAAAGCAATCTTGATTAAAAACAAACAGACACTGGAGGCATCACATTACCTGACTTCAAAATATACCACAAAGTGATAGTAACTAAAACAGCACGACATTGGTGTAAAAATACACGTAGATCAATGGCACAGATTAGAGAGTCCAGAAATAAGTCCACATACCTACAGCCAACTGATTTTCAACAAGGGTGCCAAGAATACACACTGGGGAAGGGACAGTGTCTTCAATAAATGATGCTGGGAAAATTGGATGTCTATATGCAGAAGAATAAAACTGGACCCCTATCTCTCACCGTGTACAAAATCCAACTAAAAATAAAGACTTAAATGTAAGACTTGAAAATATGAAACTGATAGAAGAAAACAGAGAAAATACTTCATGACGTTGGACTGGGTAAGGATTTTTAAAATATGACCTCAAAAGCACAGACAATAAAAGCAAAAATAGACAAATGGGATTATATTAAACTAAAAAGCTTATGTACATCAAAGAGAACAATCAAGAGTAAAGAGACAACCTGTAGAATTGGAGAAAATATTTGCAAACTAGACAGCTGGACAAGGAAATAATATTTAGAATATATAAGGCAAATATGATTTTTATTATGGTAAAATGTATATAACATAAAATTTACCATTTTAACCATTGTTATCTGTGTACAATTCAGTGGCATTAAGTGTATTTATAATGTTGTACAACCATCAACAATATCCAATTTCATAAAATTTTGATTCCAAACAGAATCTCCATACCTATTAAACAAGAAATCCTGTGAAAATTCCATTCTACTTTCTGACAATATAATTTTTCCTATTATATTTTTGTGTCTGGTTTCTAAAAGATGACAGTAGGGTTGGAAAATTAACACAGAGTGGTACAAGATAATGTTTTGAAGTGATGGAAATATTCTATATTCTGTATTTGGTAGAGGTACAGAACTGAATACATATTTAAATTCAGAACTGTACACCTAAAAAGTATGATTTCTCTTGTAATCTAAACTCCAGTAAACATGATGTTGACAACAAAAAATGAAATTCACCTATGACAAGTCCCTTTCCATCAGGACAATTGAGAGACACTAGGAAGAGAATAATGATGTTATTAGTTGCATGACTTTCAAGTAACATTGTATTGGGTAGCAATATATTCACCCTTTCAGATTAGTAGGACAGGGTTGATATGATTTTCCTGTGTCCCCACTCAAATCTCATCTTGACTTGTACTCCCATAATTCCCGCATGTTGTGGGAGGTAATTGAATCATGGGGGTGGTTTCCCCCATACTGTTCTCGTGATAGTACTTAAGTCTCACAAGATCTGATGGTTTCATAAGGTGTTTCTCTTTTTGCTTGACTCTCATTCTCTCTTGTCTGCCACCATGTAAGATGTGCCTTTTGCCTTCTGCCATGATTATGACTCACGTGGAACTGTGAGTCCATTAAACCTCTTTTTCTTTATAAAAAAACAAACAAAAAAACAAAAACAAAAAAAAAGAATATATAAGGAATTCAAACAACTCAATAGCAAAAAAACTCAAAACAAGTAATTTGATTTAAAAATGGGCAAAAGGCCTTAATGGACATTTCTCAATAGAAGACATAAATACCAACCCAGGTGTATGAAAAAATGCTTAACATCACTAATCATCAGAGAAATACAAATCAAAACCACTATATCACCTAATTCCACTTAAAATGATTATTATCACAAAGACAAAAGACAAGTGTTTCTGAGGATGTGGAGAAAAGGGAACCCTTATATGTTATTAGTGAGAATGTAAATTAGTTCAGTGTTTGTGAAAAATAGTATGGAGTTCCTCAAAATTTTAAAAATAGAACTACCATATGATCCAGCAATCCCATGACTGATTATATATTCAGAGGAAATGAAATCAGTATATCACAGAGATATCCTCACTCACGTGTTTATTGTAGCACTATTCACAATAGCCAAGGTATGGAATCAACTTAAGTGTCCAACAATGAATGAATGGATAAAGAAAATGTGGTATATATACGCAATGAAATACTATGCAGCCATAAAAAGAAGGAAGTGCTGTTATTTGTGACATGGATGAATCTAGAGGATATTATGTTAAGTGAAATAATCCAGGCACAGAAAGACAAATATCACATAATCTCATTCATATATGGAATCCAAAAAAAAACTTGATATCATAAAAGTGGGCAATAGAACAGTGGTTACCAGAGACTGGGGAGGGCAGGGGGCAGGTAGAGATTGGGAGAGGTTAGTCAAGAAAGTTACAACTAGCAAGGAAGGATGATTTTTGGTGTCCTATTGCACAGTAGAGTAACTATAGTAAACAGCGAGACATTGTATATCTCAATTTAGCCAGAAGAGAGGATCTCGAATGTTCCCACTACAAAGAAATGATAAATTTTTGAGGTGGTGAACATGCTAATTACCTTAATTTGTTCATTATGTAATGTATACATGTATTGAAACATCACATTGTTCCCCATAAATATGTGCAATTTGTGGAGCCCTAAGGAGTTGAAAGAAAACTGAAAAAATGGGCTTAGCTGGCAGAAACAGAAATAGGGGGTAGAGAGGAACAAATGTTCTGAGAAGTAGGGTCAACTGCAAATGGCTCACTAGCACACAGGCATCCTGTTACAAGCATCCAAATCACAGCCCACCTGCACCACGCATCCTGTCGGCAAACATTAAGCCCAAGTAGCACGACCTAAAAAACTCCCCTCCAATCCCTGCCTCTTTGCAGACAGCAGACAGCCTTCCCTCTGCTGTATTGCCCATTGCTTGCTGGCAGTATATCTCCCCTTTTCTTTAAATAAATCTGCCTTTCCAGACTCATTACTGTCTTGGTAAATTCCTTTACTGACTATGTGTCGGCCCCAGGCAATCACTAACCATGACATTTTATGTGTTTATTAAAACTTTTAAAAACATTTCCCTCATTGGTGGTGTAGACCCAAATCGAAATGACAGGAATTAAAAGGAAATTCTGAAAATCTGGAGATCTCATTTCAAATGAGATTGATTTATTTTTATCCAATTTTCTCAATTGACTGTAACTAATTTATTTTAAAAGATCAATTACTGGGGCTTTGTCTGTCTTTCTCCCTTCTCTGTCCCAAGCCAGTGTGAGACATCAGTCCTGGGTAAGGGTTTCTAATCTATGGATCAAGCTTTTTCTTGGTGAGTAGGCCCACAAGTTCTATGGGAGTAGAAAGCCAGCAGTCTTTAGCAACAGCTTTTGACTGAGAGCTCAAGCCATATTTGCAGTCCATTTCTACCAACGATGAAGCTGACATTTCTATCTGTGTCTCTCCACTGGTTCCAAACTTGAATGGGAAAAAATGGGTGCTTATTTACTGGGGCACTCAAACTCAAATATCACTTAGCCAGAAGTACCAGATTTTTATCAACCGAGTCCTTGGAGGGATTTTGGAGCACTACACAAATGTTTCACATCTCTGGTGATTTGAATTGAATCACACTTGATGTTGATTGACACATCTGCTTGTGAATGCGAATTAACTGAGCTGAAAGTCCAGATGGGGCATGTAGAAGGGAGAGAGAGACCTGAACACAAAGGCAAGCATGTCAGTGCCAACGTAGTCTAGGCTTCCTTTTAAACAAGCATGTGGGTGCATTAGCAACCTCAGAGTTTTATCCATGAGGCTTTTAGATCTACCACCTTTTTCGTGGGTGCATTAGTTGTTTTTATTGCTGCAGTAACATGTTACTATAAATATAGTGGCTTAAAACAAGACAAATGTATAACCTTATGGTTCTGAAGGCCCAAAGTCTGACACAGGTCTTACTGGGCTAAAATTAACATATAGGCAGGGCTACATCATTCTGGAGGCCTAGGGAAAAATTAATTTCCTTTTTTTCCCGGCTTCTAGAGGCCACCCATATTCCTTGGCTTGTGATTCCTTCTTCAGTCTTCAAAGCCAGCAACGTTGCATCTGTTTGAACATTTTTCTTTTTCTTTTGAGACTGAGTCTCACTCTATCACCCAGGCTGGAGTGCAGTGGCATGATCTCGGCTCACTGCAACCTCTGCCTCCCAGGTTCAAGCGACTCTCCTGCCTCAGCCTCCTGAGTAGCTGGGATTACAGATGCTAACCAGAATGCCCAGCTAATTTTTGTATTTTTAGTAGAAACAGGGTTTCACCATATTGGCCAGGCTGGTCTCGAACTCCTGACCTCAAGTGATCCGCCTGCTTCGGCCTCCCAAAGTGCTGGGATTACAGGCATGAGCCACTGCACCCGGCCTGAACATTTTTCTGTAGTCATATCTTCCTGTGACTGCAGCTGGGCATTGTTCTTCCACCTAGATAATCCTAGATAATTTCTCTGTCTCAAGGTCTCTAACTTTAGTTATGTGTGCAAAGATCCTTTTGCCATGTAAGGTAACATAGTCGCAGGTTCCAGAGGTTAGGTCCTGGACATCTTGTGGGCCAAGGTGGTGCATTATTTTGCCCAACACAGTGGGATAGATAGCTAAAGTTTTCTTTGGTCTGACAATTTCCTTGTAGTCATTCAAGAACAAATTTCAAAACAGTATGATTTCCAGCAATAAGTTGTGAAACTATTTAAAACGATTTATTTTAAACCCCAGATCACGGTGTTACATTTTAGGATCTCATTCTAGAGTTTCTCTGTGTGTGTATCACTCTGCTCTAGCTAATTCCAAAAAGGAATCTATTATCAACACAAGTGTTAGAGTATTGTGCCACATAGTACAGACATAAAATGTAATCTGCTAAAATTATGCACATTAGGTGAAATGGTTAGGACTTTAGTGTACTTGAGTGAAGATATGATGCCCCTGAAGCTCTCTGGGCCTTGGGGGTTACCTGTGGTCTCTAATTTATGGTCCCTCTGGGAGAATGTGGCAGAAATCTTTCTAGGCTGGTAAGAAATAGATGCTTGGGGTAGGGTAGGAAGGAGGTGGAGAAGCAAGTGCTGCCCTTTTTAGTTCTCGGAGTTGGAATCCTTAGAGAGTCCTAAGAGAGGTTTCATAAGAATGTAGCATCAGTTGCTATGCTTGTCATTGCAAACTCAGAATTTCCAACAAAATTCCTTATTTGGGAAATAAGGGAAGGTTGTGACAGTGGAAGTGTCCAGAGTATCCCTTTGTCTCCACGTGCCACAGTATCTGCAGCTGTGCATGCCTAAGCTGTGTTGCAAACCAGAGGTGCATAAGTGAAGCCTCAGCTTCAGCACTGATAATCTGTAAGAGTCCATTCCTACACAGGAGAGATCATGCAAGTATATTTCTGAAAATACTATAGAAACATTGCAAACACGTTGAGTGCCATAAGTGGATGTAACCACAATGAGCTTGGAGTATGAATATGGTTACATCTTTTTTTTCCATGTAATTAATTGAACTCCTTCCTGCTTTATTAATTGGGGGCTCAAAATATCCACCTCACCATAGCAGGAGTGGGGACCAGTCTGCAACCCACCCCACCTCAAGTGGAGAGAGGACCAAGTTCTGATGAGCATCCCCCTGCTGTTACTTCTCACTGCCTTCTCACTGCCATGCAATGCCTTACTGAAGACTGGCCACACTAGTTCAGTGGTTAGTGGAGTTCATTTTACCTGGAAGTGGGGATGGTCATTCACTCTTTTGAAGGAAGTTGCCTTTAGTGATTCTAAGATGAGGAGTTCTTTTGAGGGAGACTTGCCCCCTGATTCAAACATGCCTACACCTATATTTCCAGGACCATAAAAGCCCTGTATTGAGGGACAGCAGGGTCTTTCAGTCCCATCCAAGAGATGTCATCATCAATGGCCAAACTCAGTCTCTATCAGAGTAGTCTGCTGTATGGAGAAGGAGGTGTTTCTGTCAGTGAGCCTTGGAGATCTAACACTGGATCATATTCCAGAGATTGCTAAAAGTTCTATTTCTCCATGGGAATGTCTGAAGACTCAGGCTCTCAGCCTTAAGACCATGGGCTATTGTCTATATGTGTTGACTTCCTCACACTTAACCGAAATAATAATAATAATAATAGCTCATACTTATTAAGTACTTCCTGAATGCTAGGCATTATTCTAAGTGCCATTTCATGAATAAATTAATGTAATCCTCACACTAACCCTGAGAAGTATGTGCTATTTTTATTTCCACATTTACAAAGGAGATTAAGTAACCTGCCCAAGGTCACAGAACCGAATTTAACCTCAGACAGTCAGGTTTCGGTGAGTGCACTCCTAACCACTCTACTACACTATACAAGAGTATGGAAAGGCTGTAAGCTTTGTCAGATAATAAAATGATGCTGCAGACAGCAGTAGCTAAAGCATGGTAGCTTTTGGCAACACATAAGCACAAGAATTGCTGTGGTATTGGAGGGACATTATACTTCCAGATACCATTGTAGAAAATCTAACTCTGGAACTGTAGGGCAGACCTTCTAAATAATCTTAGTTGGCAAGGGTCAGAGATCAGGGAAGAGCAGGGAATTAATTGAAAGAAACACAACTGAAGGGAGTCAGAGAAAGGAAATCCTCCATGGCTATTGGTTTTCTACTACTCCAGCAGCCTGGGTTGGATCCCTAGCATAGGAGAGGATCTGGCTTAACGAGGACAGACTCTGACAGTTGCATTTCAGAATTCTGCCCACCTCAGCAGAAGACACTAAAGAAAAAAAATTCAGGCACCCAAGAAAAGATAAAATGTTCTTTTGTTATGAAGCCTAGTTGTAACAGGGACATGCATTCACAGCACATAGATGAAGATGAAGAAATTCCACCCCTGGTGTGCAGGAGATCATGCCTCAAATGGCAGGAGTGGAAGGCATATCCAGGTCATGAGGACCACACCACCCTCCCTGAGAATTCAGACTTTGGTTCAGTGGCTCTCCTTCGGTTCATTCTGTCAGGGGAGATGGAGATTTGGGCTTTGGGCCTGAAAGATTATGGAACAGAACATGCCTGGGTACGTACGTGCCATGGCTCCTGGGTGACTGCTGTCTTCACACATAACCCACTGATCAGCACTCAGCATATATCCTTATAACCAGAGACTGGCCCCTGAGTCCTAGATAAAGAATTATCCTTATCAGGGGTATTTTGGAGCAAATGGAGAATTTCTAAGAGAAGTCATGCATCTCAGCAGGGAGGTCTGATACCTGAATTCACTGATGAGTCATGTTTTCATAGCAGGATTTATGGGATGAAAGGCAATGATGGAAGAGGCAAAGGGAAAATAATTTTAAGATAAGTATATCATCATTTGGTAAGGATGTTTTTGTAGCATGAACACATTTTTCTATGAGCACAGAGGGAGGCCTGGTGTACTTGCAGAGGGGGCTTCCAGGGCTCCTTCTTGACTTTACAGAAGGGACATTTGATGTGACCCTTGAAGGATCCCTCATACCATGGATCCTATGAATGGCTGGAATCTGACAATTTTCCATTCAGTATTTCTCTTGAAGTTGTTCTTTTTTTTTTCCTTGTCATTACTCCTACTCTGGGCAAGAGTCACCCCCTCTCATGTCTGTCTCCAGAGCTTCAGGCCATCTTGCGATTCTACTGTTCCTAAAATGCCATCTTTTATATTTTAGTCCCCTCTGTGGATCCTTATTGCTTTTAAATCTCCTCACATGCATTCAAGGACCTTCTTATCTTCAGGTGAGATTTATCTCTTATTTAAACTCCCCACTTTCACCCTTTCTGGACAAGGCTGCACACTGCTTCTTATAGATAACGAATTTATTTCTGCTGTTTCTCTTTTGTTATGTCGTTTCCCGAATCTTGTCCTGTTTACATCACACCATCCTTTAAATCCATCTGAGATTTCACCTTTCCACAATTCCTTATTTGCCAACTCTAGCTTACAGTGGCCACCAACAATTTATTTTTATGCTAGAAATGTTGTCATTTGTTATATAAAAGAATCACAAAATTTAGCTCATAGTACAACTTGGATATGAAGTTAAAATAAAATTTTAAAATTTGCTTGTAGCAACAATATTATTTCTCCTGAGTCCCTACTTGCTGGTTATTGGGAGAGGGGATTGGGAGGGGGATTGCCTAAATGTCCGATCCACATGAAAGCTTGGTCCAGTTCTACTATATAAATAATCTCAGGTAATGGCCTGTCTGTCCTGCATAAAAATACTCAGTTTATTAGATAATCTTTCATTCCTGGCTTCTATACAGAAGTTGCCCCCAGGTTTTACAAATCCCCATGGTTTTAGGAGGGGAAGGAGACCTTGTTTTCAAGATGGTTTGGGAAATGGGTGCCTTTTGTCATTTGTTGGCTGTGGCAGCCACCTCCTCTTCCTTTCTCTTCCCTTCTCCTCCTCTCCATCCTCCTCTTCTCTCTTCCTCCTATCCTTCTTCTCCTCTTTCTTCTTTTCTGAGCTTCCCAGACTGGCTACCTGCACTGACTGACACTTCCTTTTTATTACTTCTATCAGGTTAGAGTCAAGTCTTACTGATATGGAATCTATTCTTATTAACTTCATCTAATCAGTTGTACAATTTAACTCTTGGATAACAATTCTATGTCCTTCATTGCATTCCTACTTTAAGTCTACAAATACCAGTGATAACACTTGTTCAGTGTGTTTCATTTGTATAGAAGCTACATCTCCAATAAGATAACAAGCTCATTGAATGACAGTGGTGGATTATATTTTTTTGTGTGTGTTCTCTCTAGCCTGTGACCTAGGGCAAAGCCCATCAAGTATATTTCATAAATAAGTGTTGTTTTCAACTTAACTGATATGAAAAAAATGCTTCTCAGGGAAAGGAAAGCAGAAGAATGTTTGGCATTTTGCTCCCTAAATGTCAAATAGACTGTTTAAGACACAAGAATCCCTAGCTTGTCTTGAGCTGGGATGTGGGACCTAGCTGAGCCAGATTAGGCAAGCTTAGTGTTGACACTGGAAGAATGTGAAGTGAATGAAAGCATTTAATATAAGCAGTCAGTGTCTCCCACATTTACTAGAAAGCAGTATTCTGTAATAGAGTGCTTTTTACTTTGAGAATCAGTCTTGGCTTTGTCATATCCTAGTGTGTGTCTTTGGACTAGTGGCTAAAAACTTTCTAGGTCACAGTTTTCTCCATTTGTAGAGTGAGGGTAATAATCCTGACCTACCTAGTTCAAAGGGTGGTGGTAAAAAGAGAATGTCAGTGATTATCCCTGGGAAACTAAAAAGCATGATCTGGATATCAGGCTGCCTTAATCAGATAGCATCATGTGCTAAGAACAGAAGTCCACTTAGATTAGCTCAGGACAAAGGGGATTCACTGGATGGATATGTGGGTTTTAAGGGAATTTAAGCATAAGCAGACCTTAAGGGCCTGGAGCCAGAAATCAGAAAATGAGGAACACAGGTTACTTATTCCTATTTAAATGCATAGTTTACTGTCTTTCCTCCTGCTTTCTTACCGAATTCATTCTTCTGTGCTGTGGGAACTGGCTTGCTTTGCTTCAACATGAATCTTATAAAAGAAATGGCCAGTCCAACCCCAGATTGATATGAGTTCTTAGCTCTCTTAGCTCCAGCTCTTTTGTTGCAATTCCAAATTTCTGGCAAAGATTGACCTGGTGTGGACCAGATGTTTGCCTCTGGATAGTCAGCTGGGGCCAAGGGGGCTGGTCACATGTACAAATCTGGCCACCCTGAGGCTGACATCCTAAGGTGTCTTCCGCTAATTAACTCTTGTTAATTTTGTGAAACTTCATTGGTTTATGGAATTTAAGGGAGTCGAGAGTTAGCTAGCCGGCACATTCAGTCCCTAGAGAATGCTTGCCATTGAGCCTAATGCAAAGAAGTTGCTTGCATCCTGCTCTCTTAGACACTTTCCTTTGGTTGGTTTCAAAGAGTGAGATATAGAGAAAACTAGCCATGGCTGGAGGAAGACGAGGTGATGTAATTTTATAACTGATGATCCTTCCTATGGCCAGATGGAGGATACAGTCCTCATTTCAACAGAGAAAAGTCATCTGGCCTGGCACGGTGGTTCATGCCTGTAATCCCAGTACTTTGGGAGGCCAAGGCAGGCAGATTGCCTGAGCCCAGGAGTTTGAGACCAGCGTGGGCAACATGGCAAAACTGTCTCTACAAAAAATTAGCTGGGTGTAGTGGCGCGTGCCTGTAGTCCCAGCTACCTGGGAGGCTGAGGTGGGAGGATCACCTGAGCTCTGGAGGTCGAGGCTGCAGTGAGCTGTGATCATGCCACTGCGCTCCATCCTAGGTGACAGAGTAAGACCCTGACTAAAGAAAAAGTCATCCAGTTTTAGTCTTCTTCAGTTTGACTTGCTTCTATGAGTGTAACCTGGTTTAATTTTGCTAAGACAACAAAAATGTGGATGCGATATAGGATTTTGGAATGTTTCACAGCAAAGTAATACAACTAATCTCGAAGAATGTTAGTTAATTAATTAATTAATTCTATGTATTCCCTATCTACTTCCAAAAAGGATTTAAGGAAGTTTATAAAGGCCAAAAGTGTAAGCAATAAAAGACAAACATCAAGTAGCAAAAAGAGGAAAACTGTATTTAAAAATCCTGGCTGATAATTTATAAATATCTATTTGTGGAAAAAAATAAAGCTAGATTTCTGACTTAAACCATTCATGTAAATAAATTCCAAATATAACAAATAGTTAAATATGACTGCTAATCTAGAAAGGAACTAGGAAAATACATTTAAGTATTTATCTGTTCTCAGAGCAGAGTGGGAAAGCATTTCTAAGCCCATTAATAAAGAAAGAAACCTTAAGGGGAAATATTAATAGAGCTGACTACATGAAAATGTAAAACTTTTTGACTTTACAAAGTACCAAAAAAAAAATGAAATGGGGAAAATATTTCCAACAGAAATGACAAAGAGTTGATAATTTCACTATGAAGTTTAATAGTTTCATCTGCTGAAAATAATAAAAAGACAAAAATGCCAATGGATAAAGGCTATAAAACAAATTTTTGAAGAATTAATACAAAAAGCAAACATACATGAAAATATATTAAACAATAAAAAGAAAATGCAAGCTGGGCACGGTGGCTCACACCTGTAATCCCAACACTTTGGGAGGCCGAGGTGGGTGAATCACTTGAGGTCAGAAGTTTGAGACCAGCCTGGCCAACATGGTGAAACCCCATCTCTATGAAAAATACAAAAGAAATTAGCCGGGCATGGTGGCAAGCACCTATAATCCCAGCTACTCGAGAGGCTGAGACAGGAGAATCACTTGAACCTGGGAGGTCCAGCCTAGGTGACAAAGCAAGACTCTATTTCAAAAAGAAAATGCAAATGAAAACAATGAAGTTATATTTTATACTTTGGATTGGAAAAAAAACTAGAAAATTATAATGGAGGGCAATTTTGCAATATTTTGAATAGTCTATAAAATGTGCATAATCTTGGACTCAGAAATTTTATTTCCAGAAAGAAGTCCTTGGTAAATAATCAAGATTTGTGTGAATATTTAGATACAAAAGATCTATGTTATTTATTCTTTTGTTGAGTAGAAACTATTTTCCAAAGTTTTTAGAATGAATATTTATTACTTTCATAATACAAAAAAGAATACTTTATGGTGTTTTTTGTTTGTTTGTTTTTTTTTTTTTTGCGATAGAGTCTCGCTCTGTCACTCAGGCTGGAGTGCAGTGGCACAATCTTGGCTCACTGCAGCCTCCACCTCCTGGGTTCAAGCAATTCTTCTGCCTCAGCCTCATGAATAGCTGGGACTACAGGCATACGCCACCACACCCAGCTAATTCTTATATTTTTCATAGAGACGGGGTTTCACCATTTTGGCCAGGCTGGTCTGGAACTCCTGACCTCAGGTGATCCGCCCGCCTCAGCCACCCAAAGTGCTGGGATTACAGATGTGAGCCACGGCGCCTGGGGGCTATATTGCTTTTTCGTATCTGTTTTCTTTAATTATGAAGTTTGCATATCAAAAGTAGATTTTTGATGAGTAAAGTAACACTTTTCTCAACTAGTATCTTGCTTTGGAAATATCTGGTGGGCAGAATCAGTAATTTAGTAGAAAGACCAATGAGTCATCAATATTTGTACAAACATGTTTTATTATGAGAGCAACTGAAGGCATTTACTTTGAATTTATTTGCTTTTGTTGTAGACAGAATTTGAACAAGCTATGTTTTCTGTCATCCATCCTACAGCCAGTTGAAGGCAGGTACTTGGTACCAGTGAAGATATGGGAGGGAGCCTGACAGGGGAGGAAAGACAGATGAATTAAAAACAACCACGACAGGCTGGGCACTGTGGCTCATGCCTTTAATCCCAGCACTTTGGGAGGCCGACACAGGTGGATCTTGAGGTCAGGAGATCCAGAACATCCTGGCCAACGTGGTGAAACCCCGTCTCTACTAAAAGTACAAAAATGAGCTGGGTGTGGTGGTGTGCGGGGGGTACTGAGGCAGGAGAATCGCTTGAACCCGGGAGGCAGAGGTTGCAGTGAGCCGAGCCACTGCACTCCAGCCTGGCGACAGAGCGACACTCCTTCTCAAAAAAAAAAAAAAAAAAATCAGTGACAAAGAAACAACAACAAGTGCTCACAGAGCACAGCAGTTTGGGGCTAATAATCCTTTACATTGAAATGGCTCCTGAAGGCATGGATAACAATTAAATTTTGATGAAGAATTTGAATCCTTGAATCACCTGGAAAAATTAAAAGCATTTGGTTTCCCTTGTTTTAAAAGGAAGGAGATTAGATAATGCATTTGAAAATTTATATTCAAGATGGTTAAAATAGGGCAAAGTTTGGCATCTAAGTCTTGTAATCTCTAATTATCTGGAAAAAATAGCTGGGTGGATGAGTGATCAGAATAATGAGATAATCTCCTGTATAAATAATTATTGCCGCGATCTCTGTAGAATTTCATAGCATACATTCAACTTTGAATCAAAAAAAAAAAAGAGGGAATTAGGTGACTCCCAGAGAGAGGCAAGTGGAGTGTGGTCTCATGAGATTCTGGTGAACTGATTTCATCTTCTGTTGGCCTCTCTCACTGGGTGATGTGCCTGTGGCCTTCTCCCCTGCCCCCAGGACTGCCCTCCAGATGCAGAAGCTTTCAGAGCCCGGCAGTGCTCAGCCTACAATGATGTCCAGTATCGGGGCGTTACTATGAATGGCTTCCACGATATAATGATCCTGCTGCTCCGTGTGCACTCAAGTGTCATGCATGAGGACAAAATTTGGTGGTGGAGCTGGCACCTAAGGTACTGGATGGAACTCGTTGCAACACGGACTCCTTGGACATGTGTATCAGTGGCATCTGTCAGGTAAGCACACTTGCCTCCCAAGCCCCTGCTTCGTGGATGTGCCACACCTGCTGTCAATAAACAGAACCATTTTCTTCTGTACTTTTGTTCATGCAGATGAAAATATTGCTATTGGCCAGGTACGGTGGTTTACACCTATAATCCCACTTTTGTATTTTTGTACACCAAATACAAATACAATTTGTATTTGTATTCCAATTTTGTATTTTTAGTACAGATGAGGTTTCATCGTGTTGGTCAGGCTGATCTCAAACTCCTGACCTCAGGTGATTCACCTGCCTCAGCCTCTCAAAGTGCTGGGATTACAGGCATGAGCCACCGTGCCCGGCCATAGATTAGTGATTCTCTAACTTGAACAAGCATCAGAGTCACCTGGAGGGCTTGTGATAACAGAGTGTTGGGCTCATCTCCCGGAGTTTCTGATTCAGTAGGTAAGGGATGGGGCCCAAAGATTTGCATTTCTAACAAGTTCCCTGGAGACCCTGAATCTGTGGGTCTGGGAAATACACTTTGAGAACCACTGTTTTGGAAGAGTAATACTGGAGAGTCTCTTATTAAATTAAGCTTTCTTATTAAAATTAATTCATTGTTTTGGATCTTTGGGCACAATGATTTATTTTCTGAAAACTAACATGAATGCATTCCAACAGATTTTTCAGAGTGGTCTCTGCAGAGTTGTTACGAGTGTGACTGAGACATAAACCCCAGTGGCTTTTAATGAGTATAAGGATTCAAGACACTTTAGGCCGGGTATGGTGGCTCACCCTGTAATCCCAGCACTTTGGGAGGCCGAGGTGGGTGGATCACTTGAGGTCAGGAGATCAAGACCAGCCTGGCAACATGGTGAAACCCCGTCTCCACTAAAAATACAAAAATTAGCTGGGTATGATGGTGTGTGCCTGTAATTCCAGCTACTAGGGAGGCTGAGGCAGGAGAATCACTTGAACCCAGGAGGTGGAGGTTGTAGTGAGACAAGATCATGCCACTGCACTCCAGCCTGGGTGACAGAGCGAGACTGTCTCAAAAAGAAAAAAAAAAATTAAAAAGACACTGTGACAGGTTGTGAGACAGGGATGGCAGGGAAATTATAGGATTCTGCATCTATTCTTTTGACTTCTGAAAAATATTTTTAAAAAATAATGAATGTGTCTAGTATTTCACCTACCCTATTCTGCTCATAACAAAAACAGTAGTAACAATAGCAGACGAGCAACCTGACCACCTACTAAGTGTGAGGCACTACCAGGAGCTTCAGACTTAAAGTGCTCAAAGGTGAACCTTCATCCTGCTTTTCAAACTAGCTTCAACTTTGTTCATCCCTTTATCTAGAAAATGGCTTCTAGTTGCTTATCCCAAAACTTTGACATCATTCTTGCTTTTCTTTCAACCCACACATTTGATCCATTGCTACATCCTGTCAATTTTCCCTCCAAAGATTACTTTTAATTTAGCACGTCTTTCCATCTTTACTGCCTTTCTTGTAGCCTAAGTCCTTAATAGCTAATCTAAACTGCATTAACATCTTTCTGTTCTGTTCTCCCAGCTCCCACCATGATTCCCTCCAGTCTGTTCTTCAAGCAGCAGCCAAAGTGATTATGTTAAAAGGTAATTCAGAGACTGTCATTCTTGCATTCCCCAAAGCCCTTCAATGGCTTGTCCTTGCGTTAATGATGAAATTGAGGATTCTTGTCTGTCTCCTTTAGGCTCTTCCTACACGGTCCATCTCCCTGCCCTTTTAAAACAGACTAATTTCTTTCTTCTTTTTTTTTTAAAGAGACAGGGTCTCATCTGTCACCCAGGCTGGGATACAGCAACATGATCATGCCTCATTGCAGACTCATCCTCCTGGGCTCAAGCGATCCTCCTGCCTCAGCCTCCCATGTAGCTGGGACTGCAGACATGTGCCATCATGCTCAGCCAGTTTTTTTTTATTTTTGTAGAGAAGGGGGTCTCGCTGTGTTGCTCAGGCTGGCCTTGAGCCTCCCAAAATACTGGCATTACAGGCATGAGCCACCATACCTGGCCTGACTCCATTTTTTAGAGCAATTTTAGATTCACAGCAAAATTTAGTGGAAGGTGGAATTTTCCCATAGGCCCCCCCGCTTCCTTAAATGCACAACCTCCCCTACTATCAACATTCCCCACTAAAGTGATACAGTTATTACAGTCGATGAACCTACGTTGACACATTATAATCACCCAAAGTTCATAGTTTACATTAGGGCTCACTCTTGGTGTTGTAAATTCTATGAGTTTGGACAAATGTATAATGACACGTATCCACTCTTATAGTATAATGCAGAGCAGTTTCACTGACCTAAAAATCCTCTATGCTTTGCTCTTTCATCCCTCTCTCCTCGCTAACCCCTGGCAACCATGGATCTTTTTACTGTCTCCATAGTTTTGCCTTTTCCGGAATGTCATAGAGTTGGAATCATATACTATATAGCCTTTTCGGATTGGCTTCTTTCATGTAGTAATATATTATACATTTAAGTTTCCTCAGTGTCTTTTCATGGCTTGGTAGCTCATTTCCTTTTTTTTAATTTAAAAAATTTAAGATAAAAAAATTAAATTAATGGAATGTTTCACAAATTTGCATGTCATCCTGGCACAGGGGCCATGCTAATCATCTTTATCATTCCAATTTTAGTATATGTGCTGCGGAAGCGAGCACAATAGCTCATTTCCTTTTAACACTGAATAATATTCCATTGTCTGGATGTACCACAGTTTATTTATCCATTCACCTACTGAAGGACACTATGGTTGCTTTCTACTTTTGGTAACCAAAAGTAGACTTTTGACAAAAGGTCAAAGCTTACCATGTAATTGTTCCATTTTATAAACCGTCTATTTTTCCCCTTTATTGCCATCAGTTAAGTTTTGGGCTCTTTGACCAAATGATAATAGTAATCCTTCTCAGTGGGATTATGCTTTTGTTTTCCAAGTTCTTGACAATGATCATGCATTGCTTTTATAATTAAAATGAATTGTTATTAAAAGCAATTTAGGTTGGGTGCATTGGCTTCTGCCTATAATCACAACACTTTGGGAGGCCAAGACAGGAGGATTCCTTAAGCCTAGGAGTTCAAGACCAGCCTGGGCAACATGGGAAAACCTCGTTTCTACAAGAACTTTTTAAAAATTAGCTGGGTGTGTTGGCGCAAGCCTATGGTCCTGGCTGCTTGCTACTCAGGAACCTGAGGCAAGAGACTCACCTGAGTCCAGGTGCTCGAGGCTGCACTGAGCTATGATTGTACCACTGTACTCCAGCCTATGATAGGGCGAGACCCTGTTTTCTAAAAAATAAAAATATAAATAAATAAAAGAAATTTAGTCTGGCCTCAAGGAGCGCACTCTGGATAAGGTGATGTTTGGATACTGAGGTTTTGAAAAGTTGAGTAAAAGTTAGATAAACCAAGGTGAGGAAGAGAATGACAAGCAGAAGGGACAGGAATGTAACAGCAGGTGCAGATGTGTTTAAGGGTCCAGGAGTGCATTCTGTAGAGTTGAGGTGAGAATACCCATGGAATAGTGCCAGGAGATGAGGCTGCCAGTGGAGGTGAGAAACCAATCATTAACTTATTCTGAAAGTTGAAAGAGGAGCTGTTTCATAATTTCATAAAGAATTTGGGCTTGTCTTTAGAAAGGTCATTTCAGTGGCAAAGTGGCAGATTATTTGCAGAGGACAGGATGTAGCCAAACAGTAGAAGGTCAAGTATGGGATAACAAGAGCTTAAAATAAGGCAAGAGGTAGGATGAATTAAATGGAGACAAATTCTAAAGATTAAGGGTGCATTTTTTTTTGAGACAGGGTCTTGCTTTGTTGTCCAGGCTGGAGTGTAATGGTGTGGTTACAGCTCACTATAGCCTTGAGCTCCTGGGCTCAAGTAATCCTCCCAACTTAGTCTGCACTCCATCCCCCAAGTAGCTGGGACTACAGGAATGTTTCACCATGCTAGGATAATTTTTATTGTTTACATTTTTTGTAGAGATCAGGTCTCACTATGTTGCCCAGGCTGATCTCCAACTCCTGGCTTCAAGCAACCTTCGTACCTTGGCCCCCCACAACACTGGGGTTATAGGCATGAGCCACTGAGCCTGGCCCTAGAAACAGATCTTTTTTTTCTTTTTTAATCAAACCATGCTTTATAACATAGGTACAATTTTTTATTTCTTTTTTAATAGTACTTTTTAAAAATTATGCTTTAAGTTCTAGGGTACATGTGCACAACGTGCAGGTTTGTTACATATGTATACATGCACCATGTTGGCATGCTACACCCATTAACTCGTCATTTACATTAGGTATATCTCCCAATGCTATCCCTCCCCGCTTCCCCCACCCCACAACCAGCCCCAGTGTGTGATGTTCCCCTTCCTGTGTCCAAGTGTTCTCATTGTTCAATTCCCACCTATGAGTGAGAACATGCAGTGTTTGGTTTTTTGTCCTTGCGATAGTTTGCTGAGAATGATGGTTTCCGGCTTCATGTAGCATGTACCAGCTTCATGTAGCACGTAGACTGTATTGCGAAGGAATGTCCATACAAAGGAAATGAACTCATCTTTTTTATGGCTGCATAGTATTCCATGCTGTATATGTGCCACATTTTCTTAATCCAGTCTATCATTGATGGGCATTTGGGTTGGTTCCAAGTCTTTGCTATTGTGAATAGTGCCGCAATAAACATACGTGTGCATGTGTCGTTATAGCAGCATGATTTATAATCCTTTGGGTATATACCCAGTAATAGGATGGCTGGGTCAAATGGTATTTCTAGTTCTAGATCCTTGAGGAATCGCTACTCTGTCTTCCACAATGGTTAAACCAGTTTACAGTCCCACCAACAGTGTAAAAGTGTTCCTGTTTCGCCACATCCCCTCCAGCACCTGCTGTTTCCTGACTTTTTACTGATCACCATTCTAACTGGTGTGAGATGGTATCTCATTGTGGTTTTGATTTGCATTTCTCTGATGGCCAGTGATGATGAGCATTTTTTCATGTGTCTGTTGGCTACATAAATGTCTTCTTTTGAGAAGTGTCTGTTCATATCCTTTGCCGACTTTTTGATTGGGTTGTTTGTTTTTTTCTTGTAAATTTGTTTGAGTTCTTTGTAGATTCTGGGTATTAGCCCTTTGTCAGATGAGTAGATTGCAAAAATTTTCTCCCATTCTGTAGGTTGCCTGTTCACTCTGATGGTAGTTTATTTTGCTGTGCAGAAGCTCTTCAGTTTAATTAGATCCCATTTGTCAATTTTGGCTTTTGTTGCCATTGCTTTTGGTGTTTTAGACATGAAGTCCTTGCCCATGCCTAGGTCCTGAATGGTACTGCCTAGGTTTTCTTCTAGGGTTTTTATGGTTTTAGGTCTAACGTTTAAGTCTTTAATCATCTTGAATTAATTTTTGTATAAGTTATAAGGCAGGAATCCAGTTTCAGCTTTCTACATATGGCTAGCCAGTTTTCTCAGCACCATTTCTTAAATAGGGAATCCTTTCCCCATTTCTTGTTTTTGTCAGGTTTTTCAAAGATCAGATGGTTGTAGATGTGTGGTATTATTTCTGAGGGCTCTGTTCTGTTCCATTGGTCTATATCTCTGTTTTGGTACCAGTACCATGGTGTTCTGGTTACTGTAGCCTTGTAGTATAGTTTGAAGTCAGGTAGCATGATGCCTCCAGCTTTGTTCTTTTGGCTTAGGATTGCCTTGGCAATGCGGGCTCTTTTTTGGTTCCATATGAACTTTAAAGTAGTTTTTTCCAGTTCTGTGAAGAAAGTCATAGGTAGCTTGATGGGGTGGCATTGAATCTATAAATTGCCTTGGGCAGTACAGCCATTTTCACAATATTGATTCTTCCTATCCATGAGCATGGAATGTTCTTCCATTTGTTTGTGTCCTCTTTTATTTCATTGAGCAGTGGTTTGTAGTTCTCCTTGAAGAGGTCCTTCACATCCCTGGTAAGTTGGATTCCTAGGTATTTTATTCTCTTTGAAGCAATTGTGAATGGGAGTTCACTCATGATTTGGCTCTCAGTCTGTTATTGGTGTGTAAGAATGCTTGTGATTTTTGCACATTGATTTTGTATCCTGAGACTTTGCTGAAGTTGCTTATCAGCTTAAGGAGATTCTGGGCTGAGACGATGGGGTTTTCTAAATATGCAATCATGTCATCTGCAAACAGGGACGATTTGACTTCCTCTTTTCCTGTTTCAATACCCTTTATTTCTTTCTCCTGCGTGATTGCCCTGGCCAGAACTTCCAACACTATGTTGAATAGGAGTGGTGAGAGAGGGCATCCCTGTCTTGTGCCAGTTTTCAAAGGGAATGCTTCCAGTTTTTGCCCATTCAGTATGATATTGGCTGTGGGTTTTTCATAAATAGCTCTTATTATTTTGAGATACGTTCCATCAATACCTAATTTATTGAGAGTTTTTTAGCATGAAGGGCTGTTGAATTTTGTCAAAGGCCTTTTCTGCATCTATTGAGATAATCATGTGCTTTTTCTCTTTGGTTCTGTTTATATGCTGGATTACATTTATTGATTTGTGTATATTGAACCAGCCTTGCATCCCAGGGATGAAGCCCACTTGATCATGGTGGATAAGCTTTTTGATGTGCTGCTGGATTCAGTTTGCCAGTATTTTACTGAGGATTTTTGCGTCGATGTTCAACAGGGATATTGGTCTAAAATTCTTTTTTTGTTGTTGTTGTGTCTCTGCCAGTCTTTGGTATCAGGATGATGCTGGCCTCATAAAATGAGTTAGGGAAGATTCCCTCTTTTTCTATTGATTGGAATAGTTTCAGAAGGAATGGTACCAGCTCCTCCTTGTACCTCTGGTAGAATTCGGCTGTGAATCCATCTGGTCCTGGACTTTTTTTGGTTGGTAAGCTATTAATTATTGCCTCAATTTCAGAGCCCGTTATTGGTCTATTCAGGGATTCACCTTGTTCCTGGTTTAGTCTTGGGAGGATGTATGTGTCCAGGAATTTATCCATTTCTTCTAGATTTTCTAGTTTATTTGTGTAGAGGTATTTATAGTAGTCTCTGATGGTAGTTTGTATTTCTGTGGGATCAGTGGTGATATCCCGTTTATCATTTTTTATTGCGCCTATTTGATTCTTCTCTCTTTTCTTCTTTATTAGTCTTGCTAGCAGTCTATCAATTTTGTTGATCTTTTCAAAAAACCAGCTCCTGGATTCATTGATTTTTTTGAAGGGTTTTTTGTGTCTCTATCTCCTTCAGTTCCACTCTGATCTTAGTTATTTCTTGCCTTCTGCTAGCTTTTGAATGTGTTTGCTCTTGCTTCTCTAGTTCTTTTAATTGTGATGTTAGGGTGTCAGTTTTAGATCTTTCCTGCTTTCTTTTGTGGGCATTTAATGCTGTAAATTTCCCTCTACACACTGTTTTAAATGTGTCCCAGAGATTCTGGTGTGTTGTATCTTTGTTCTCATTGGTTTCAAAGAACATCTTTATTTCTGCCTTCATTTCTTTATGTACCCAGTAGTCATTCAGGAGCAGGTTGTTCAGTTTCCATGTAGTTGAGTGGTTTTGAGTGAGTTTCTTAATCTTGAGTTGTAGTTTGATTGCACTATGATCTGAGAGACAGTTTGTTATAATTTCTGTTCTTTGCCATTTGCTGAGAACTGCTTTACTTCCAACCATGTGGTCAATTTTGGAATAAGTGCAATATGGTGCTGAGAAGAATGTATAATCTGTTGATTTGGGGTGGAGAGGAAACAGATCTTTTAGGGCTGAATATTTAGTTGGATGTGGGGAGCGAGAGAATGATATCTAGATTTCTGATATCATGATTAAGTAGATAGACAGTGAGACCATTCGTCAAGACAAAATATTGGATGAGAACCAGGGGCATGGGGCAAAGGTGATGAGCTGAGTGTGCCTGTGAATATCTGAGTTGATGTATGAATTTAGAGCTTAGGAGAGAAATCTAGACTAGAAATATAGATCTGGGGCTGTCACATGGTTAAATCTAATGATCTAATGTCCTTGGGGACTGAGTAAGGAGGACAGGTTGTGCTCTCAAGTACAGAGTCCTGGTGCCCATAATTGAAGGAACAAGCACAGGGAGAGGTGCCCCTGATGGGGACTGAACAGAATAGCCTCCTATATAGTAGAGAAACCATGAAAAACAGAAGATAAGGGTGGGTGAGCATTTAAGAAGGCAGGTCAGCAGTGGCACATACTTCAGAGAAGTCAAGAAGAACTGAAATCCACCCACTTCATTTTGACTAAAGATCACTGACAACAGCTGGTGCAGCCTCAGTGCTGGAGTTGGACTAGGCACTGGCAGGGGATGCAGGATGCATTAGTTTCCTGTGGCAGCTGTGACAAATTACCACAAATTTGGTGGCTTAAAACAACAGTAGTTTATTCTCTCACACTTCTAGAGGCCAGAAGTTCAAAATCAGGGTATCAGCAGGGTTGGTTCTTGGCTGGAGGCTCTGAGGGAGAATCCATTCCTTGCCTCTCTTCTAGCTTCTGGTGCTGGAATTTGGGCTTGTCTTTAGAAAGAGCCCATTTGCAGGAGCCCAGACTGGGAGCAGCAGGTGGGCAGGATGGAGGGAAAGGAGGAGGGTGGGTGACTCTAAAATTTAAGCTTCATTAACTTTATGGTAAGTCCATGAATGAACAACAATATATGTTGCCAAGTGGGTGGGTGGGTGGAGTATTGATTTAGGTGTAGGAATATACAACTAATGAAGTAAAGTTTGGGCTAATCAAAAGAGTTGATAGGCAGAAACAAAGGGGACAGATTTTTGTGCCAATGATTTTTTGTGTTCCTTGCTTGTGGAAGCATCACTCTAATCTCTGCCTTCATCTGCACCTTACCTCCTCTTGTCTATCTCTATGTTTTCCCCTCCTTTCATAAGGACACCTTCATATGATTTCATCTCAACATCCTTAATTACATTTGCAAAGATATTTTTCCACATATGGTCACATTCACAGGTTCTGGGTGCCATGTCTTTTTTTGGGGGGAGTGCACAATTCAACCCACTGCACATGGTAAGGAATGAATAGGCTGAAATGAGTAGGGATGATGAGCATAAACCCGCCTTTCAAAAAGCATAAATCAGAAGAATAGAGGGAAAGCTACAACTACAGCCAGAGGGGATGTCAGGTCCAGGAAGAATGTCTTCAAGATCAGAGATACTTGGAAAAGCACTGGAGCAGATGCAGCTTTTAGGGTACCTGAAGCATGTATAATTAGAAGGGCCCTCTTTATTTATTAATTTTTGAGACAAAGTCTTTCTCACCCAGGCTGGAGTTCAGCCTTGTGAGGCTGGTGCTGTCACGGCTCATTGCAGCCTTGTCCTCCTGGGCTCAAGTGATTCTCCCATCTCAACTTCTCGAGTAGCTGGGACCACAGGTGTGCACCATTGGCTAATTCATGGCAGATTCTTACATAGAAATCCTTCCCAGTTGCAGCCCAGCTTCCCTTCCCCACATCAAATACTTCAATTCCCCGCAACTTTAAGCATTTGTGGGAGTCCAGACTGGGAGCAGCAGGTGGGCAAGACAGAGGGAAAAGGAGAGAGTGGTTGACCCTGAAACTTAAGCTTCATTAACTTCATGGTAAATCCATGAATGAGCAAGGATATATGTTGCCAGGCAGGTGGGTGAGTGGAGTATTGACTGAGAGGTAGAAATATACAACAAATGCAGTGAAGTTCCTGGGCTCTTCAAAGGAGTTGATAACAGAAACAAAGGAGACAGATTGCTCGTGGACAAGGAGGAGGGACACATTTTCCCTTGAGGAAGGTAGGAAGGGGGAAATATGGGCCACTGAACAGTTTGTATGGGAATGGACAGGAAGGTGAAATATTGTTTGATGGCCTCAACTGAGTGAAATATAAAGCAAAGGCATCTAATCAGAATGAGGGGGCAGGATTTTGAGGAGGAATGAGAAATTTGAAGATGCTCTGAGGAAAATAGAGATGACAAAATATGGTTAGAGAACAGTGCCTTATGCAACTAGAGGGAGTAGAAAACCATTGCCGTTGGCACAGTTGGTGTGTGAAGCTAAGGTCACTTTGCCCTTGGGTCAAGGTCATGGACCTGCTTGGTGGCTTCCTGTGATGGATAGGTGTGATCAGGACTGTGTAGACTTCAGATTTAGAAAGAACTGCATTCAGATTTGATTTCTGCAACTAATTAACTGAAGACCACTTGGCAAGTCCCTTACCATCTTTGAACCTTGGCTTTTTCATCAGGTAAAAACGAGGTATTATCCTCCTTGTAGGTCCTGTTTTCAATTCATTCTTCCACAAACCAACATGCTAAGTGCCCAGCACAATAGCTGACACACAAGAGGCCTGCAGTCAACATGAACTCCCCTTCCCGCGTTTACCCTTCTGCTCACTACTCACCACCCCCTGTTCTTATTAATGGTCTAAGTCCAGTTGCTTAGTTGGCTCCAGGAGTTTCCAGGGTTTAAAGGGGCTTGCAGGATAAAGGTGGTTTCAGTATGAATTAGTGCATTTTAAATGAGTGCTTCTAATCACGTTTTTGTGATTCTAATGAGTAAGCCAGTTCTTTGGGTGATGAGGAGTGATACCCTGGTTGCTGAAAGCTGGATGCTCTTTTGGCTAGGTGATTTGAATCAAATAATTATATGTTCTTCCTCAGAAGTGACTTAGACACTTCTTGGTAGAATTCAGTATCTTTCCTTCAACAGGATAATGTTCACATAAATGTCCTGTCTTGTGCCATGTGGCCATGGGCATCAGTTAGGCAGATTCAGTGTCTGGTACTGGCCTACTTCCTGCTTCCTGGTGATTCTTTCTGCTTGCCCCAGGATCACTGATGTGAGCCATAATGACTACTTGGCATAGACTACACGTAAGTCTTGTAAATGTCTGTATAGTTTTCTCATTTAAATGAACATGTCACAATGCTCTTGGGAACAACTTTCCATTAACCTGAGTACAGCAGACAGCCTGAGACAGTGGTGCTCACTGAATTAAATTTGCTTCTGCTTTGGAAGTCTGATTTTTATTAGAGGCACGACCTGGTTGGTACCAGCTCTGCAGACCAAGTTTGATTTGTCATTCATGTTTATTGAATTCCCTGATAGCTGTGCAGATGAAGAAACCACTTAGAATTTAGAATAAAAATAAAAATAATAGCAACTAACACTGGGTGCTTAGCCCAGGTATCAGGCATTGTGGAAGCCCTTTACTGTTAGCTCATCATAATCCTATCAAGTAGGTACAGTATTTATTCCCCACTTTGTTGATAAAGAAACTGGAAATTGAAGAGGCTAAGTAAATTGCCCAAGTTGTACAGTATAGTATCTTAGTCAGTTTGGGCAGCTATCACTAGCTACCATAGATTGGGTGGCATATTAACAACAGAAATTTATTTTTTACATTTCTAGAGGCTGGGAAGTCCAAAATTAAAGTGCTGGCAGATTCAGTGTCTGGTGAGGGTCTGCTTCCTGCCTCCTGGTTCATAGAGGCTGTGTCCTCACATGGCAGAAGGGATGAGGGAGGTATCCAGGGTATCCTTTATAAGGGTACTAATCCTATTCATGAGGGCTGCACCCTCATGACCAATCACCCCCCAAATGTTTCACCTCCTAATACCATCAACTCGAGGGTTAGGTCTCTGCATATGAATTTTGGGTGCAGACACATTCAGTCTATCGCACATAGCTAGGAAGTGGTAGAGCTGGAATTTGAACCTAGACAACCTAATTCCAGAATCCAATTTCTTAATTATTGGGCCATATTGATGATACTTTCTGTATTGGTACAAGTGTAGCTGAAGTTTGTAACTGAAAATGAGATATAATTCGGTAAAGAACAGTCAGTTCAACAGATGATTCATGCTTAGATGGCTTAGTACAGGGATTAAAACTCAAATGTCTACATACTGCCCCAGACAGAAACTGCCCAGATGTAGTCACATTGGCTGGTGACTATAGTGGTGAACTGGGGGATACATGCTCATTGTGAAGGGAGCAACTATGTATAAACATGTCGGAAGTTTTGTTTCATTTTTGTTTTTGTCAAGAGAAGCGGGAAAACTGGATTTTAATGTGAAACTTCCAATTTTAAAAATCGTCTTCCTGTTAATAACCGTGCTTTATCAATTAATGGTTATATTATAGTCCTGTATAGTGTAGGCTAGGTTTTCCTGCAGTAACCAACAACCCCCAAAGCTCAGTAGCTTAAAACAATTAAAGGTTACTTCTTGCTGATGCCACTTGTCCAACAGTGGTCAACAGGAGCCTCAGCTCTTAGAACGTCTTGGATACTCAGGCTGAGGTAGGCTTTATTTGGACATATTTTTTACATAATAACTGCAATAGTGCAAGGGGAACATGAGACTCAGACACAGACCCTTAAATCTTCTTATAGAAGTGACACAGATCACTTAGACTCATATTTCATTGGCCAAAGTTAGTTAATGACCATACCTAACTTCAAAGGGGATGGAGAAGTGCAGACCTTCTGTGGGCTGAAAGAAACAAAATGTTTTTGAGTATTCCCACTGACTAGCACAGCTCCATATACTCTGATTTTTAAGGCAGAAATGTCAGATTTTTTCCCCCAAGTTAGATTCCAATTTGCAGAGATTTCAAACAGTTGATTTAAAAAAAAAATGTTTTGTTCTTGAATGATTAAATTTGACTGCTCTGAAAAATTCATATTTTGCTTCATTTGGACTAGTGACACTTATTTAAGTATTATCTTTTAGCTGATCAGGAAATCATATGCAGGAACTGTGAAAAAATTTTTAGCTGAAGTGATGATTTATAGATGAATATTTATTCCAAAAAGCACTACTCATATATTTTAAATATTTGTTTATGTCATCCACTATCTTGTGTAACTTGTCTCATTAACTACACTGTAAGGTAAGAATCTTATGTTATTAATTTATACTCTGTAGTTTCTGGCAGTATAGAAAATGGTTATTTAATAGATGTTAATAAATTTTACTGATATATCCGTCAATTAGTAGTTAATAAATCACTATAATTAGAGATCATGACTTCAGATGATGTCATAGAAGTTGGAAACACTTCAGGCAATTTTTAAGAAGTTGCTTATTGTTGGGCTGGGCGCGGTGGCTCACACCTGTAATCCTAGCACCTTGGGAGGCTGGGGCGGGCAGATCGCAAGGTCAGGAGATTGAGACCACCCTGGCTAACACGGTGAAACCCTGTCTCTACTAAAAATACAAAAACTTAGCTGGGCGTGGTGGCGGGCGCCTGTAGTCCCAGCTACTCGGGAGGCTGAGGCAGGAGAATGGCGTGAACCCGGGAGGCGGAGCTTGCAATGAGCTGAGATCGTGCCACTGCACTCCAGCCTGGGCGACACAGCGAGACTCTGTCTCAAAAAAAAAGAAAAAAAAAAAAAAGTTGCTTATTGTTGATTATGATGGGATATGAAAGCCAAAATTCAGTAGCCCCTCAATTTCAAAGGCATTTCTGGCTTATTCCTTATGAATCACAAGGCAAGACTTTCTTTTCAAATATTATTTTTCTGTGATGTTTTCACATGCTTTATCTTGCTATAACATTTGGATGAATTGTAACTTAAAAAAAATTATAAGTGCTCAGGGAGGTATTCAATTGCCCGAGATCTTGCAAGGCCTTAAACACTCTTCAAAACAAGCCCCTCCTAGCTCCTAAGCCCACATCCTTCCTCGATGACCAGATAGAGAGTGATTCTCAGTCTCATGAAATGCAGAGTGCTCAGGGACATGAATGTGTGAGGACAGAGTCTGGCCCAGGGGCAGTGTTTCTATAATTTAATAGTGGTATTACTCCCCTTGGAGAAAGTTACATGAACACAAATTACTCATTGATTGAATCTTGACCATGCAAGTGTGTTTCCAAAATCATTCACTCTTAAGTTGTTCCACATGTACTGGTAAATATTAATTTAATGGCCTGTGTAAATGGGCTTTTGTTGTTGTTGTCTATCTGCTGATACTTAAGGTAGAGGAAGTTGTAATGTAGTGTTAAGATTCTGAGTCAGATAACTTGGGTTTTAAAACCATTACCAACACTATATACTAGCTGTGTAATATTGGCAAATCATTTACTCAGTAATGTTTAGATTCCTTATTTATAAAATAGAGTTAAAGGTATCACCTGCATCATAAAATTGCTCTGAAGATTAAATAATGTGTACAATATTCATGGCATAATGCCAGGTACATGCTAAGCATTCAATACAAATCAGCAATTATTAATATTGTATTACTATCTTTATAAAATCATATAATCAGGATTAAAGGATCTCAAAAGTCATTGGATTAAGCAACTCATCCAATAATTTAATCCCCCCTACAATTTTTCCACCAAGACATCTCCTAGACTATGATTGAATACTTATTATTAGATATCTCTGACTTTTCAAACTTTCTCATATTGAACCAAATTATGCTTAAACCTGTAGCTTTCACCATTTGGAAATACACAGAACAAAAGTAGACCCTTTCCTCATGATAGCTCTTCGTGAATTTGGAAATATCTCTAATCATAAGCTATTCTCTAAACTTCCTTGAAACTTACTACCTCTCCCTGAAATTTTCACTTGATCTTTCTCTTTCCCTGCAACACCAAAACGTTGGAAACAATAGTGTGTAAATCATTGTCTCAGCTTCCTCTAGTTTCCTTTCTTCTTCAACAGCTTGGATGTAGAGTCTGATTCAACACCAAAATGTTGGAAAGAATAGTGTGTAAATCATTGTCTCAGCTTCCTCTAGTTTCCTTTCTTCTTCAACAGCTTGGATGTAGAGTCTGATTCAACACCAAAATGTTGGAAAGAATAGTGTGTAAATCATTGTCTCAGCTTCCTCTAGTTTCCTTTCTTCTTCAACAGCTTGGATGTAGAGCCTGATTCAACACCTCCAAGCTGAAGCATGAGGGTTACCCGGGAGTCAAAATCAGATGAAAAACAGAGAGAAATAATAACATTGGCCCTCTTTTATTGAATCCTTTATAGTGTTTGGATCATTATACTAAGAATTTTGCATATATTTTCTCATTGAATCCTCACTAGGCCCTATGTGAAGTATATGTTGGTATTATTATCTCTATTTTACTGTTGAGGAAAACGAGTCTCTGAGAGTTTGAATTTTTCAACATCCTGCCCCTTAAAAGGTTGGTGGGTGGATCCAGGTTTGTACGTGGGTGTTTTCTTCCTCCAAAGTCCCTGCACTTAAACACCAGGTTTATAAATAAAGTTAGATGAATATGGGAAGGAAGAAAGAGATAAACCACCAAATCAGTTGATATTATTGTCGTTTACACATTATGTAAAATATACGCTTAAGAAAAAAAAAACATAAGACATGATCTTTTTTCTCATATAAGGAATCTTACAATCTAGCAAATACACATATGTACACATGAAAAATGACAGAAGGAAAGATAGCAGTATAAACACATATTTTATATGAGACATCTCTCCTTTTAATTATTTTTTATATTTTAAAAATTGTTTATAAATAAATAGATATAATGACAGAGGTAGAGATACATAGGCATAGGTACAGCTAATGATAAAGACAAGGAGATATAAAGATATAGATAAAGACTATAGACAGCTATTAATATAGGGATATAGGGATTTAGAGATAGAAGTAAAAATAGAAAAACAGATATTTAAAGTAAAACTATGAACCAGAAGGTTAGACATCAAATTTAGGACAGTGGTTGTTTTGGGGAGGAAATGAGAGAATAGGACAAGTGTAGGGCTGGGGAGAGAGGAAACGTCTGTAATGTTCTGTTTATTTTATATGCATAAAAATACCTGGGCTGGGCAGTGTGGTACATGCCTGTAATCCCTGCATTTTGGGAGGCCAAGGCAGGAGGATCACTTGATCCCAGGAATTCAAGACCTGCCTGGGCAACATAGGGAGACCCTGTCTTTACATCAAATTTTAAAAAGCTAGGTGTTGGGGCGCAGGCCTGTGACTCAACCTCCCAGGCTGAAGTGATCTCAGCTACTTGGGAGGCTGAGGTGGGAGGATCACTTGAGCCCAGGAGGTTGAGGCTGCAGTGAGCCACAATCCCACTATTGCACTCCAAGCTGGGCAACAGAGTGAGATCTTGTCTTGAAAAATAAAGCACAGAAATCTGAATAAAAATATAAATAGAAAAGAGAGGGGATATGGAGGGACAGCTTCAAATCTTAATATTAATATTTCAGCCTTGCATTAGCATCGTATAAATGATACTATCCTGTAAGACATTATATTATTTACATTTATAAAACTATGTTCTCATAAAAGAGAGCCAAACTGTACATTTAAGAATTACATCACAACTAAGCTTCCTGAAATGAAGGGAGCTCCCCCTCCCCTGGCTTTGGGCACCACTGACCGCCATGCTTCTGTTGGCAGGCAGTGGGCTGCGATTGGCAACTGGGAAGCAATGCCAAGGAGGACAACTGTGGAGTCTGTGCCGGCGATGGCTTCACCTGCAGGCTCGTACGGGGACAATCGAAGTCACACGTTTCTCCTGAGAAAAGTAGGTTTTAAACCCAACACGTTATTACCATCATACAAGATGTATTTTAGACCATCTATTGCTAGAATAACATTTTCTTTTTTTCTTTTTTTTAAATTTTATTATTATTATACTTTAAGTTTTAGGGTACATGTGCACAACGTGCAGGTTTGTTACATATGTATACATGTGCCATGTTGGTGTGCTACACCCATTAACTCGACACTTAGCATTAGGTATATCTCTTAATGCCATCCCTCCCTCCTCCCCCCACCCCACAACAGTCCCCGGGGTGTGATGTTCCCCTTCCTGTGTCCATGTGTTCTGATTGTTCAATTCCCACCTATGAGTGAGAACATGCGGTGTTTGGTTTTTTGTCCTTGTGATAGTTTGCTGAGAATAATGGTTTCCAGTTTCATCCATGTCCCTACAAAGGACATGAACTCATCCTTTTTTACAGCTGCATAGTATTCCATGGTGTATTTGTGCCACATTTTCTTAATCCAGTCTATTGTTGTTGGACATTTAGATTGGTTCCAAGTCTTTGCTATTGTGAATAGTGCTGCAATAAACATACGTGTGCATGTGTCTTTATAGCAGCATGATTTATAATCCTTTGGGTATATACCCAGTAATGGGATGGCTGGGTCAAATGGTATTTCTAGTTCTAGATCCCTGAGGAGTCGCCACACTGACTTTCACAATGGTTGAACTAGTTTACAGTCCCACCAACAGTGTAAAAGTGTTCCTGTTTCTCCACATCCCCTCCAGCACCTGTTGTTTCCTGACTTTTTAATGATCGCCATTCTAACTAGTGTGAGATGGTATCTCATTGTGGTTTTGATTTGCATTTCTCTGATGGCCAGTGATGATGAGCATTTTTTCATGTGTCTTTTGGTTGCATAAATGTCTTCTTTTGAGAAGTGTCTGTTCATGTCCTTCGCCCACTTTTTGATGGGGTTGTTTGTTTTTTTCTTGTAAATTTGTTTGAGTTCATTGTAGATTCTGGATATTAGCCCTTTGTCAGATGAGTAGGCTGCAAAAATTTTCTCCCATTGTGTAGGTTGCCTGTTCACTCTGATGGTAGTTTCTTTTGCAGTGCAAAAGCTCTTTAGTTTAATCAGATCCCATTTGTCAATTATGTGAATAACATTTTCTGAATGCTAAGCTTTTTTAGTTGGAAGTAGCTTTTGTACCAACTTTCTAAAAGTGAAATTTCTTCCAAAAAGTGTGTATCAAACTTTTGTTCCCATTATATCTTCGAAGAGGACCTGTTTCTTTGAACCTTTGCCAATGCAGGGTATTACTGTTTTAAAAATATGTATTTACCAATTTTTCAGGTAAATCGTGAAATAATAATTTCCTTTATTTGTCTTCCTTTGATGGCTAACAAGCTAGAAAATATTGTTGTGTATCTATTGACCATTTATAGTTTGTAATTTCTCAGTTAGCTATTGAAGCCATTTATCAGTTTTCCTATTTGGATGTAGATCTTTTCTTCATTGTTGAGAGCTTTTAATATATCACCAATACTAACATTTTTTCTGTCATACCTATTTCAAATATGGTTCCAGTTTGTTCATTGACTTTCAATTTTGTATAATTAGAGTTTCTAAGTTTCTAAGTATTATGTATTTGGAAATTTCCATCTTTTCATTTTAATAATGTCTGTCTTTTAAAACATCCTTTAGTTTGGGGAATCAGTAAACTTTTTCTGTAAAGGGATAGATAATAAATATTTTAGGCTTTGCTGGCCATATAGTCTCAACTACTCAACACAGCTGTTGCAGTGTAAAAGCACACAGAGACACCTGTAAATAGATCACCATGGCTACATTCCAATGAAACTTTATTTACAAAAATAGCCTGAAGGCTGAATTTGGCCCTCAGGTTTGTTAACCACTCCCTTAAAGGAAACAAAAATCATTCATGTATGTTTTCTGCCAGTACTTCTATGGTTTTGTTTTTCTTTATAATAATTCTTTCTGAATACCCCCTTGTTGGTGGTATTCAGTTATAAATGTAGGTGAGTTCAGCCAAAGATTTGATTTTAAATCTTTTATTCATTTGAATTTAGTTTGATGTAACTTGTAAAGTCGGCATCTTACTTATTTTCCCAAATGGGGAAAGCATTACAGGAGGGTGGAGGGTTTTCCAGGCAGAGGAAACACAAAGTTCATGGCGTGACACTGGAGAAGAGCCTGGGTTTTTTGAGGAACTCCTAATATGTTGTTCAGGCCTGACTGTACATTGAATAGGGTAGAAGATAAGACAGAATGGCATTCGGAGTCAAAGCCTTCATTATTGTGTTTTATTTTTCAGATTAAGTGGAGCCATCAAAGCGATTTAGGCAGTGGAGTGATATGGTTAGGTTAGTGTTTTAGTAAAATAATTCTGGTGGCGTATGGAGGCTGGATTACCTGTCAGATGAGCTTGGAAGCAGGGAGTCCAAATAGGAAATGTCTTTCAAACTATTCAAGAGTGTTTAAAATAATGAGGCCTTGATCTAGGGTAGCGTGGCAGGAAGCATAGAGGAAGGAACAGCTGGAGAGATCTTTAGCATGTAGAATGAACAGAGTTTGGTAATTCTTTGAATGACAGCTATAAGAGAAAAGAAGCAGCTAGAATGGCCCAAATTTTCCACCTTGTACAGCTGGGTGGACATGTTTGCTATTCATTTGGGTAAGGAATTCATGAAGAGGAGACACATAACAGAGGTGAGCGTCTACCTCCCTGAATTTTATTCTCTCCAGAATTTTCACCCCGTAAGTATCCAATGCCCAAGTATCTTTCTGACGCCTGCAAACAGATGTGATTATATTTTGTTTATGGTTGGAGGGTTTATCTGAAACGTGCTAGTTTATCATGGCTGATAGCAAAACCCCTTGTTGGTGGTATTCAGTTATAAATGTAGGTGAGTTCATCCAAAGAGAGTATATAGAATATAAGAGGAAGCCAATAATTGCATCCTGAGGAAAAGCTGAAGTCAAAGCATTTAGCCAGGGAAGACGTTTAAGGGAATCCAACTGAGAAGGAATGAATAGAGTAAGTAGGTAAATGCAGAACTTAGCAAGAGCAGTACCATGACCCCAAAGGAATAAGTAATTCCAAAAATGAGGTGGGGGTGGCCAGCAATGTTAAATGCTCTTATGAGTTCAACTGGAATAAGGGCCCAAAAGTTTGTCTTTGGCAATTTGAAGGTCATTTGTGACGTGAACAAGAGTGATTTTGATGAACTTCAGGCTGAAATCAAAGCTTGATTGCAATGGGTTGATGAGTAAAGAGAATGTATAGAGGGAAGGATTTGCTCAGGACAAGAGGAGAGGAACAGACCAATACCCTGTCAACAACTACATAGCTCTACAGGGTTGGTTGGAGAACACCGTGAGGTGTTCCAGCCTATTGTCTTTATTTGGCTCTCCATTAGGAGATAGAGTTGGCCACTAGGAGTGAGGGCTCAGAG
Organism: Pongo abelii; assembly: GCF_028885655.2. Taxonomy (NCBI): domain Eukaryota; kingdom Metazoa; phylum Chordata; class Mammalia; order Primates; family Hominidae; genus Pongo; species Pongo abelii. The sequence goes on along the minus strand of NC_072001.2, from coordinate 20,438,575 downwards.
ACTTGAGCCTGTTCCCATGAAGGAAAGAAGAAGGAGCCATCAACAACAGTACAAAGATAGAAGAGTAGCTGTACGGGCCTAGCTGAGATTGGAAACCATGAATTCATGGAGGTTCCAATTTCTGGACTTCATGAAGGAGGTGGCTTTGAATGGTGGTATACCAATGAGAAATGTATTCTACTGGAAATCACAGAAAACTCAACTTAGAAGCATTGGAGTTTATAAATCTTTTCTAACAAAAAGCCTGGAGTAGGCAGCTAAGGCTGGGGATGCTGTTTTACTGTGTCCTTCAGGAACCAGGCACCTTTCTCTCTTCTTCACATCCTTAGAGGGTGGCTTTTGCCTCCGTGGCTGCAAAGTCATTATTGGACATTGAGATGTTACATCCACATCCCAGATAATAAAGAAGAACATAGTGTGAAAAGCATTTTTTTAAATACTGTGTTCTTTATCCAGGAAAGGATATTCTCCCCAGGGCATTTTGCTTCATTGACCAGAATTATGGTGTGTGACACCCTGGCTTCCAAGGAGGCAGGAAACCAAGTAGTTAGCATTCTATCCATTCTGCTATTACTAATGTTGATCACATGCTTTGTAATTCCCAAAGCTCTCTTCAGACTTATCATTTAATTCTACCAGCATTCTTACATTATAATTTGGATAATGTCCTGCCTGTTTTACAGATGAGGAAACTAAGGATGAGAAATGTTAAGAAACATCTCCCATAATTAATTATGAAAGAAATATTGGGAAATGGTTAAGAAATTGGGGTCTGGAGCCAGCCTTCCAGGGTTAAGTCCTGGGTCTGTTGCTTATGAGCTGTGCAGAGTTATTTAATTTATTTCACTTCCATGGGTATCTTGGATCTCTAATTTTAAACTGGGAATAACAACAGTACTGCCTTTGTAGAGCTGTTGTCAGGATTTAAAAGATCAACCCATGTTGAGAACTCCAAATAGCATAGTAACTAGAGAGTACTCAGTAAATGCTAGCTGCGTTTTTGTTAAAACTATTACTCATTGGGATACCAAAGGATGTCACACTGATATGGGATGGTGGCAGGAAATTGAAGGGCCTGGGTGAGGACAGGGACTCTGTTTTCACACCCAAATGTTGCATTTTCAAAGACCACTCTGGCCTGCCATGCCCCCCATTCTGTGCCTATAAAAACCCCAAGACCCTAGCAGTCACACACACCAGTGACTGGGTGTTGAGAGGAACACATTGGCAGAAAAACACACAGACACCGACAGGCTGTTGACAGTGGAACGACACAGACGCAGAGGGAAATTTGGCTGAGGGTGGACAGACGAGAGCCCAGCTGCTAAGGGACACCAGGGGAAGACTACCTTCCCACTTCATCCCTCTTCCCCTTCCCATCCATCTGCTGAGAGCTACCTCCACCATTGAATAAAACCTTGCACTCATTCTCCAAGCCCATGGTACTGGAAAAAATGAATCACACATGGGCTTGGAGAATGTGTGCAAAGGTTTGTTGAACGGTGGAGGTAGCTCTCAGCAGATGGATGGGGAGGCAGAAGGGGGATGGAGTGGCAAGGGATACAGAAAGCCCTGGGATACAGAAAGCCCTCTGTCCTTGAGATAAGGCAGAGGTTCTAACTGAGCTGATTAACACAAGCCACCTGCGGACAGCTAAGCTGAAAGAGCACACTGTAACACACGCTGGAACTTTGGGAGCTGTAAACACTCAACTCTAGTTGCTGCCTTGGGGTTGGAGCCCCAACCTCCCCATAACCTGCCCGTCTGCATGCTCCCCCTAGGGGCTTGAGCTGCTGGGCACAGAAGAAGCGAGCCATTCCTCCTGTTGCATGCCCTGGGAGGGGGATAAGGGAACTTTGCCCCTTTCAATACCTCTTATATACTTTAAATGTAAATGTGGGTATTCGTAAACATATTTGAAAGTCAACAATCAGTCCATCTGGGGATTGATTTCAAGAGAGCTACTGCTTGGTATGGAGGACAACATTGAAAGTGTGAAAACAGAGTGAATTGTAGGACAAACCAAAGTTTTAGGACTCAGATCAGTGAACACAGTTTGAAGAGACAGGCTATACTGAGAAGTGTTCCTTCAGGAAGGCATGTGGATGAGGGGAGTAAGGGAGAAAGACAGTAGCCAGATCAGGCTGTAATGGAAGTGTGTAGAGTTAGTATTGCTCTTAGAAAGTTTGGAAATCTCATCAGAAAATACCTCGTTTTCTCAGGGTCCAAGAAAGATTAGAACTTGAGATAATTCTAATTGAACCAGGATAAATGCCAAATGAAGTTGTGCCAAAAAGGGCAGTCTTATTTGGAGAAGTGTGCAGAAGAGGTACTGAAATGCAAGGTAGTTCATTATTCTCTCTCTCTCTCTCTTGATTTTCAGCTTTTGGATTACATATGCTTTTGAGAATCTATTAAAAGTTATGCATTTTCTTTCCAGGAAAATATATGTGTACTTATAAGCCCCACATTTGCCATTCTGATTTTTTGTGAGGTTCTCAGACCCCTGATGCCTGTTAGGACATTCCAGGTTAAGAACCCCTAAAATGTCCTTTTTTTTTAAATCAATTTCTACATAGAAAGGGGAACTGGAGGGCACAGATCCTTCAGTGCAGGGCATGAGTGACATGGTATAAGCCAGGAAGATCCCACAGGATGCTGGCATTTTATCAGGTTCCGTATGCGTGTGCTTGAGCTAAGGCTAAAGGTAGCAAAGATTCCTGCCTGCGAGAAAACACAGTCCTTCACCATCTTGATTCTAATTATGGCCCCGTCACGTCTGTTACAGCGCGGAAACTGACCAGCTGAAGCTGTTTTTGGCTGGGATTTTTCCCTAGGCCATATGGAAGCAGTTCCCTATAATCATGCTTTGTGTGAAAGAAATGTGGGAAATGAAGCCATGTCTCCCCCTGAGTGTGCATCACTGCAGCCTGCAGAATCCACGCAGCTCCTACATCCACACCTTGCCAAGAATTCATTCCAATCTTCCCTGGGACTCACCCTGAGTCAGGACATGGCAATGAGATGCTGTTGGCACAGCCCTGCACTGGAGCAAGTGCACAAGGCTGCATACAGGATATCATTTCCATCACGCGGTGAGGCAGACACAAGGTGTAAGAGCCTGGAGCCAAAACCTTTGCTATGAAAAAAATCAGAAATTTATCCAGATACAACACACAGATTTCCTGTTCAGAGGGAGAAGGAGAGAGACGGAACTGACAACCAACATAAACAGCTTTGGATGTTGGAAAAGAAAACTAGAGGCCACTCAGGTATTAAAGAGAGAAAGCTCTAAAAACAACAACAAACATATCTGTTTAGAGAGTCTTGACTTGGCATTTAGAAACTTAGTTGTATTTCCAAATTTGTTCCTTATTTTGGTCTTGTCCACATCAGGGCACACATGTGTGAGGCAAATAAACAAGATCTGCTTGTCTATTCTAAGCTTTTTGTCCATTTTTACATGGTGGCAGCCAAGCCTATTGATACAGTGATACCTAAGGCCAACTGGGAACACCAGCATTTTGCTCAAGTTTTGACAGTATGAAGATAAACACACTCTTCTAATGGATTCCTTGACACAAATAGAATCCTGGGCTAGGTGGATCGTAGGGCTGCCTCACGGGGTAATTCTTAAGAGTTTTTCCCTTCATCCACTGTTCATGTCTCCTTTGACTGTCACTCCCAAAAACCATTTACAAATTTAACTTATTCCATAACAAGGAAGATTGTATAGGATATAAAGGGTCTGCTAACATGGTAACATGGATTGGTTTTCATTCTCCTGTCTTCCCACATCATCTCTTTCTACCTCCACATTCGTCTTTCTAGGGTGAGATTCTGGCTGGTCATACTCTTCTATCAGAACTGTGGCTGAGAAAGGAATATTCAAACCAAAGACCCTGTTCCTTTTAATGGAATTAAAAGTTGCCCCCTCCTCCATTTAATTCAGCAAGGGAGAGTGTGGCCTGGAAGGAAGACCCTGTGTCTAGAAATAAAGACTCCTGAGTTCTAGTCCTTGCCTAGCTCTTTTACATGTTTTTGTGTGTCTTCTGGCCCCGTGCATGAAGAGAGATAATGGAAAAATAGCATGTAGACTGTGTTGCGAAGGAATGTCATAGATTGTATTTTACATGGAGAAGCAGACAGACTGTGAAGAACTCCCTGGCCTCTTCATGAATCGCCTTACACCTATGATAAAATCCGCATCCCTCTCCAAAGCCTTTAAAGCCTGTATCATCTGGCCCCTGTGTTACATCATGTGCTGCCATCTGCTCCTCATTCCCTAATCTCCAGTTACACTGGCTTTCTGGGAGATTCCAGAATGTCAGGTGCCCATTCTCCCCGTGGGCCTTTGCACCAACCCATCCCCGAACCTGGAACATGTGTCTCCCTGCTCTTCAACGTAGTTACCTCTTTCTCAACCTTGAGCACAAGTGTCGCCTCCTCAGAGAGGCTTTCTTTGACCACTCTACGTAAAGTAGGCCCTTCTCTTTTCTGTTTAGTTCTTGCTTAGCCTTGAGGGAAAGAAGTGGTTATTTCATTTATTTGTTTAATTTGCCTCTCCCACTAGTAAGCTTTGCAAGAGCAGGCACCATGTCTGTGGTGTTCACCATTTTATTCCTAGTGCTAGTGCAGTACTGAACACATCCTAGGAGCTCAGTTAATGTTGAACAAATGAATACATGGCCTTCGCTGGAGATGATTCTGCTTCCTGTTATGATTTCAGTGGGACTAAATGATATTGTGCAATAGAACTGGACTGGAAGCCAAAGACTGGGGAAATAACCTCAGTTTGACCTCTAACAATCTATCTTCTTAGGCAAGATGCTTCATCTACTGGTGCCTCAACTTTTTCATCTGCACAGTGAGCATGGACAATTTATATGACCTCTTCTAGCTCGGAAAATCTATTAAGTGTATGTGTAAGTTGTTCGTTGTTTTTAAAAAAAATAGATATTAGGATTGAATGGAGTTTAGAGAAACAAGTCCCAGGAACTTATATGAAGCAATTTTCCAAACTTTTAATGAAAGGCTTGACAGTGATGGCTTGTCTTTATTCTTAAAGGACCCAGGAAATTTTAGATATACCACAAGAATGAGTTGGTGTGAAGTTTCCTCTTATCTCCCATGAACTGCTACTTGGTTGCCTTTTAACATGTTACTGTCACAGCCTGCAAGAGGGAGGTTTAGTTTGTGCATTGACCCCCTCATTGGTATGTGAGCTCCTCAAGAACCTCATGCACCTGGCCCAGTACCTGGCACCCAATATGTTTCCAGTAAAGGTGTGTTGACTTGACCTACACAGAATTGAAGAGCCCACTTAGACCAGCATCCCTATGGCAGCAGTCCTTGAGGAATGTGAATTAAAATCAGAAGCAGCTTATTGGTAGCCAAGCACTGCAACACCCGGGGTCACCCAGGAGACCTGACACCTGCTGACCAGCTGAGAGCACTGGGATTATTAGTAAAAATACTTATTGGGAAAATGATAATAATAGTGGCCCCCAGAGTTTGTATGCTTACACTGTGCTATGTATTTGTCATGTATGACATTATTTATTCTTAACATAACCCTACAAGGTAGGTACTACTATACCCCTCCACCCCCCATTTAACAAATGGAGAAATAGGCTCAGTGAAATTAAGCACCTTGGTCAAGGTCTCACAAATGGCGAGTGGTCAAGATGGTTCTGACCTCAGAGTTCATGTGCTTAACCACTCTCCCAAAGTGTCTTCCAAGGACAGCTAGATGAGCATGAGGCGAGAGGCGCACCGAGGCTTAGAGTGATGGGACAGGGAACAAAGGTAGCACAGAAATGGAGCCAGAGGGGAGCAAAGACTGCCTCAGCCAACCTACCCCTTGTTTCCCTTTGGCAGAGCCCAGCCAGCTCCATGGTTCCTAACCCAGGGTGCACATCAGGAGCACTTGGGGAACTTGTCCCACATTCTAATCCTCAGGCCCCACCCTAGAATTTTGAGGGGTAAATCTGGGCAATTGTAGGCTACCAAACTCCCCAAGTGGCCGCTGGCCCATGCCTGTGGTTAACGCCTCTGCTTTTCAGTGTCCGATGTCCCACTACAGAGTCAGAAGGCAGATGACTGTTTTATCCTCACCAGCCTCCTGATTTCTTAGAGGCAGTATAAAGGGCAGAAAATGGGAGTTACACTATGATGCTCGAGAACATCTGGACAGATATTTGTTATTAGATGCTGTGTGACATAGTCCCATCTCCTGCATGCTGTTCCAAAGCTAGCCCTGCCAATGAGCACAGAAGCACACATTATTTGTCAGTCGGCCTGTTACCATGGTCTTTTGAGGTAAAGGCAATTTAGGCCAGTAAATAAACATACCTCAGGTTGGGAACAGAGGTTTCTGCATAGGAGCTAAGGGCTGAAGATACTCATTTGCAGATTCAGCAATCAGAGACTTTAGTAATGTGGCCTAACAGCTCAAGGCATGCGAGTCAGTTTTGAGTTTGCAGCCGATTGTTCTCAACAAGGCAAAGCTCTGCTGTGTTCCTGCCTTCCTTTGTAAAAAATTTGCATTAATTTCCTACATTTGCTTTTTCTACTTTTGCTTACCGGCATACTGCGTTTTTCTCACCCCCATTTGCAAAGTAGTGTATAGACAGTCCTCCAGCTGCAGAATCAGTGTTGCTACCCATTGACTTTTCCTTTTTTTGCCTTCCAAAATCCCTCACTGCTCCTACAGAATGACAGATGAACTTGAAGCAAACCTTACTATCCTACTTTTGAAAAATTGTGCAGACCCTGTTCTGTACAGTGCCACGCTAGGTAACTCTTTTTTTTTTTTTTTTTTTTTTTTTGTTTGAGATGGAGTTTTGCTCTTGTTGCCCAGGCTGGAGTGCAATGGTGCAATCTCAGTGCAATGGTGCAGCCTCCACCTCCCGGGTTCAAGTGATTCTCCTGCCTCAGCCTTCTGAATAGCTGGGATTACAGTCACGTGCCACCATGCCTGGCTAATTTTGTATTTTTAGTAGAGATGGAGTTTCACCATGTTGGTCAGGCTGGTCTTGAACTCCTGACCTCAGGTGATCCACTTGCATCAGCCTCCCAAAGTGCTGGGATTATGGGCGTGAGCCACCGTGCCCTGCCTCGGTGACTCTTTTTAGTCTAAGTGATGACAGATAGTTATGGGTGTGTGAGGGCATTAACAAACACTTTTTTTTTTTTCAGTTTACAAAATGTTTTCACAACATTATCTCATTTTAAAAAATGAATTCCTTAAAAATAAAACCTTTTTTTTGCAATTTTCTATAGTGTTCAAATTATTAGTATTAGCATGTATTTAAAAACTTTTCTTATTTTTTTTAAAAAACTACTTTATGCCTTGGGAATGGGTGTGTGTGTGTGTGTGTGTGTGTGTGTGTGTGTGTGTTTGAATCTAAATAGCAGAAGGAGAAATAAATGCAGGTTCTAGAAATGTAACATGAAAAATACTCGACAGAAAATTTTGTTCAGAAAAAAAAACCCAACCAACTAAAAAAACACACACCAAAAAAATAAAAAAATAAAAAACAAAACAAAAATAGAAAAGTGGGGGTGAGGTTGTCAAAGTGAAAGTCACTAACACATCCTTTTCCTTGTTTTACCTTGGAATGTATATATTTAGGTTGATGTAGTTCTGGTTGAACTTTATAGTGAAAATAAATGATCTGATATAAATTACAGTGCTTTTGGGCTGAAACTGATGTTTATTGATTAGTTAATATTGTTTGGACAATTTATTTCCTGTACATCTTGCTACTTAGCAAAGCTGTGATATCCAGCAGGAAATGAGACATAGAAAAAATACGATGGAACACCTGGACTTCAGCATTTACGTGTGGGAGGGAAAGTCAGTGAATCTTAGGTCAGTCCAGTGATTGCAAAATCAAACAAGTGAAACTCATAAAATGAAACTCTGTGTGATGAGTGAATTTGAGTTTATACAGCATCACCTGGTCTCATAGTAGAAGGATTTAAAAGCATAGTTTTGGGTCCTTACCCTGGTTCTAATGCTTAGGAACACTGTGATCTTGGGCAAGTCACTTTAACCTTGTAAAATTTTAATTGTCTTAATTGTAGAAATGAGTTTTCATTAGAATGAATGAGGTAATTTATCTCAAGTTCCTTAGCATGTTGCCTGGTGGCAGAGTAAGTGCTCAACATGGTTTTAATAATAATTTATACTTACCCAACCCCTAATTGGCACCAGGTTCTTTTCTAAGCCCTTTGCATATATTACCTCATTGAACACTCATAACAACCCCTTGGAACAGGTATTCTATTATCCTCATTTCACAGATGTAACTGAGGCACAGAGAGGGTAAGTAACTTGCCCAAGGTCACACAGCAAGTGGCGGTGCTGGTATTCCAACCCAGGTTGTCTGGCTCCAGAATCTGTGATCATAACCACTATACCATATTGCCTCTCTCAGTAGTTTATAGAGTAAAAATAATGCAAATGGCATTTAAAGAGGGACGGGAAGGAGCTCTGGTGGATGGCACAGTGAGTAGCAGTATCGAGAATCTCTTATCACCAAATTTCAATGAGACAGTTTTGGAATAATTCCAAACAATGAACGTGATCGGCAGGAACCAGTTACCACCATCAACAACAAATCTAGGTGTCCCAGACATGAACCTACTGTTAGCGACACCATAGGATGGGATGGAGAGGAAGCCTTTTCTCTCCATCTTATATGTTTTCTTTTTTAAATTAGACATAGTCGCCTAGGCTGAATGCAATAGCATAATCATGGCTCACTGCAGCCTCGACCTCCTGGGTTCAAGGGATCCTCCTGCCTAAGCCTCTTAACTAGCTGGCACTACAGGCATGTACCACCACACCTGGCTAATTTTTAAATTTTTTGTTGAGACAAGGTCTCACTATGTTGCCCAGGCTGATCTCAAACTGCTAACCTCAAGTGATCTACCTTAACCTCCCAAAGTCCTGGGATTACAGGCATGAGCCACCATGCCCAGCCACCATCCGATATGTTTTCAATAATTGGCTTATAGATCATTAGAAAGTATAGGATTTCAAAGCAGGCTTAGAATCAGACCTGCTTGGCAATACCATCTGCCTTCTTCTGACAGGAGGTTTCAGGCAGTCTATACTGAGCTTGTGCTGAACCACAAGCAGCAGTCTGCTCTTTCTTACTGTACTTACAATTGCTTCCTCTCTTTATCATCGCCTCCAGCCCCAGGTCTACCTCCAGACCAAGGGAGGTCTTTACAGGAGGCCATTTGTCTGCGATTTATGAATGGCCCATTCTGAAGGGCAAGATAAAGCAAGCGTGGGTAATAGTCTTTGTATCAGTACAAGTAGAATTTCAAGCAAGAATACAAAATGAGTACTTTGTTGGTAATCAAAAACAAATCGTTTAAAGAATTTGTGAACCAAATGCCATTACATCAAAATATGTAAAGAAAAATCTCCTGTAGTTACATAAGATGAAATTGAAATCAGTAAAACTTCCGAGAGACTTTAATACATTGAAGTGAGTGAAAATTACACAAAGAATCTGTGCAGTATAATTACTAATGTTACATTAATAGGTAACAGAGCATTGCATGGTGAGGAAATATACCTTCTTTTCAAACATTTATGCACCGTAATACAAAAACTGATTCTATGCAAGGCTCCAAGGAAGACTGGAAAAAAAAAATCCGAGTCAAACAGAAACAATCAAAAGAGACCTTGCCCTACAGCTGCACCCATCCATTCCCTGCTTCCTCCCGCTACAGAGGCACAAATGTCTGTCTTCTTTTCCAAGACTAATTAATCCCTCCATCTGTGTTCTGCATTCCAGCTCCTCTGTGTCCTCAGAGAACTCACTCCACCCATCATCCCCTCTCTTTCCTTTATCTTCTTTCACTCTCTCTTTCCTATCAGGGTTAATATGACCAGCGGGTCTCTTCCCATCTTAAATGAAAGTATAATTTTAAAAAATGTCTATGTATATACGTGTATATACATATGTGTGTATATACATGTGTATTTATATATGTGTATGTATATGGGTGTATAATATTTATATATAAAAATATTTTTAAATTATATGTATATAGAACACTCTTTTAAACATAATCACATCTCCAGCTACCACTCTAATCTTTCACCTACTCTTTACTGCCACATCTTGAAAAAACTGTTTACACTTGCTGTCTCTAATTTTTCGTCATCATGTATTCCTCAGATCACAGCTTCCTGTGCCAGCTACTTGATTGAAACCGCTTTGGCAAAGCACATTAACAGTCTCTTTACTGCTCATCCAAAAGGCACTTTTAAGCCCTCATCTGCAGAGCACTTGGTACTCCTGGCTCCTGCCTCCTTAAAATCCTCTGCCTCACAGGATTCTCACTTCATTTCTGGTCATACCAAGAACTGGGCCATCTCTTGCAGAACAGTGAAGAAATGCTGAAAAGTTTGTGACTATGGACCAGTCCTCCCTTTCTGCCCTTTATGACTTGAGTTCTCCCTCTCTATATCCTGCACCCGTGCTGCTCAAAATGTGGCTCACAGTCCAGTGGTATCAGCATCACCTGGGAGGCTGCTGGTCGGGCACATTCTTGGGCTCCACCCTAAACTGCTGGATCTGAATTTCTATGGATGGAGCAGGTGTCTGTGTTTTAACAAGTTTTCTAGATGATTCATATTTAGGTAAAATGTTTGGGAGGTACTGCCCTATCAACGTATCACAGAGACTTCTACAAATGTATCAAACTTTAGTGGAGGGTTACAGATATGAAAGGGAATTCCAGTTTAGGAGATGATCCTTATAGGGTGCTCCTTGTTCCTAGCTTTGCCTAGGTGCTCTGCAGTGTGCTTTCTCTCCAAGAGTTAAATAGTAGGCAGCTCCACCCAGAAGAACATTTTCCTCAAGTTTGAGCCTTTTTGGCTAAAATCAACTGCAAGGGAGTTTCATTTGCAAGGTTTCACTAAAGTGTGTAATTATCAATGGGACAATGGTTGGAATATACACATATATGCACACACACCCCTAGACAAATGCTTCCCCAAGATACCGCAGCCTACATTCACAAAGATTTTGCAAGAGAGCCCAACCAATCTGCCCAAATAGGTTTTCTTCAGTTCAGTAAAGCTTTCTAATTTATATGTATTTTCAAAATAATTTTTATTACATATATAATATGCTGTATATTTGTTGTAAAAAATCCAGAATATCCAGGCAAGGAAATTGACAAACATGTCATGTATCCAATCACACTGCCAAGAGATTACACCTGTTATCATATTAGTGTGTATCCTTCCCGGGGTGAGGTGAAGTGGTTGAGGATGAATAATATATATAGATAATTTATATTGTAAAATTAAGACATACTTTTTATAAAACTTTATAAGTTTAAAAGTTTTATAAAACTTATAAAAACTTCAAATGGCACAGAAGGATATAAAATGGAAAGTAAAAGTCACCTTCTACCATCCGCAAACTCCTAACCAGTTCCACTTTTTAGAGATCTAAATGGTATGAACGGTTGCTTCTATTAAGATATTTCCTATGGATGTGTATGTGTGCACCTTTCCATACAAACATGTATGCTTTTGAGAAGTATACAGAATTGATCATTAGGTATAAATTATTTTACAATTTCTTTTTATTCACTGAGGTTTTTTTGCCTATCAGTTCTCATAATTTGGCTTGTTTTTTTGTTTTTGAAATGGAGTCTCACTCTGTCACCCAGGCTGGTGTTCAGTGGTATGGTCTCGGCTCACTGCAACCCCTGCCTCCCGGGTTCAAGCAATTCTCGTGCCTCAGCCTCCCGAGTAGCTGGGAATAAGGTGCCAGCCACCATGCCCGAATAATTTTTGTATTTTTTAGTAGAGACAGGGTTTCACCATGTTGGCCAGGCTGATCTTGAACGCCTGACCTCAAGTGATCCACCCGCCTCAGCCTCTCAAAGTGCTGGGATTACAGGTGTGAGCCACTGCACCCAGCTGGCTTGTTTTTTAACTGGTGATATAAGAGGACATTTCATAATTTATTTAACCAGACTCATATCAATGAGCATTTAGATTTTCTCTCAGTGTTACAACATCTTTGTACCTTTGTACAAGCACGTCTTTATGTGCTTTTAGTTCTCAAAGATACTGTAATTTCTCTTCTCTCTTTTCATAATCTTCTTGACATTTTGATTTTTCTGTGAATTAGTTTTTCAAGGGTCTGACCAATTTTCCTGCTAATTCGTGTTTCTTTCTTACTGATTTGTAAATACTCTGGATATTAAGAAAACAGTCTTTGCCTATAATTATAATTTTTCCTTCTTTGACATTTAATTTTGCTTAATTTTTATTTCACATGAATTAATATTTTCCTTCGATTTTCTCAAGGCATTTTTTAATGTCTTAAGAGAGAGATTTAAATGTTGTTTTTGTAGGTTGTGCCCATTTTTGGGGGGTGGAAATGGAGTCTCACTCTGTCACCCAGGCTGGAATGCAGTGGCACAATCTTGGCTCACTGCAACCTCTGCCTCCTGGGTTCAAGTGATTCTCCAGCCTCAGCGTCCCTAGTAGCTGGGATTACAGGCGCCCACCACACCCAGCTAAATTTTGTATTTTTTAGTAGAGATGGGATTTCGCCATGTTGGCCAGGCTGGTCTTGAACTCCTGATCTCAGGTGATCCGCTTGCCCCAGCCTCCCAAAGTGCTAGGATTACAGGCATGAGCCACCGTGCACAGCGGGTTGTGCCCATTTTTTAAAAGTTCATTCCAACGTATTCCATCTTTTTTCTAGCCATTGCAAATGGGGCATTTTCTTCCATTATTTTTCCAAATGATTATTCTTGGTATTTCTAAAATCTAATAATTTTTTAATATTAATTTCTTCTTGATTTCTAATGCTTAGACTATTTTTTCTTGCCTAATTACCTTGGCTAATCTTTTAAAAACTCTTAAGTCATATGGTGCTAACTGGTATCCCATCATTTTCCCAATTAAACAGCAGTGTTTCTGACATTTAAGCATTAAGCATATTAATCATAACTTGCATTTGTAAATGGCGTTACAAACATTTACTTTATTTTATATACAGAATTTTTATCAGGAATAATGATTGAATTTTACTAAATGCTGGAAACTTATTTGAGGTAATCAAACTTTTCTACTTTGTCTATTAATATGGTAAATTACATTAGTAGGTTTCCTAAATTTGAGCAACACTGGCATTTGTTGGGTAAACTTCATTTGTATATAGTGTGTACTTCAAATTTATGATTAAATTTTCTTTTCAAATATTTTATTTAGGAATTTGGTGTCAAATAGATGTTAGTGACATTGGAATGTGGTTTTATCCCCAAAATTGTACTGTGTAAAATTTTCAAGCATGCATTAAAGTTGATAAAATAACACAATTAACTACTGTACGTTTTTTCAACTAGATTCAATAATCACTTATATTTTGCTACATTGGTTCATTATCCCTATCTATCACTCTCTATCTATCTATCTCTCTATCTCTCTATCTATCTATCTATCTAATTCCTCCATCCAACTAGCTAGCTGACCCTTGTTAATTTACAGACATCACAACACTTACTTCTAAGTATTAATACTTTAGCATGACTCTTCTAAAAATAAGGATCTTCTTTATAACATCATCTCACTAGTACACCTAAAAAATTATAATTTCTAAATATTATCTAATATCTGATCTATGTTAAAATTTCTCCTTTTATAGTTGTTTTTCCCCTTGAACTGGTCAAGGCTCACTCATTGCATTTAGTTTTTCTATCTCTTTAGTTTCTTTTTTTTTAGTGCACTTATTTTTTCATGGTATTGACTTTGTAAAGAGTTCATTCCAGTTGTATTGTAGCATGTCCCATATTCTGGATTTGTCTGATCGTTTTCCATTTAATTTGTTGATCTCCCTCACGTAATTCCTGTGAATTGATCAGTAAGGTCTTAGGTTTAATTAGAATTGGATTGAACATTTGTGGCAGCAGCACATCAAAAGTGATGCGTGATTTATGTTGCATCATATCAGGAAGTTGATGATGTCAGCTTGATCCAGTATTACTCACACAGGTGGTGAACTACACATACTCTGTTGTGTAGATCCACGTTTCCCTGTAAGAAATCTGCAGAGTGATGCCTTGACAAGGTGTAAATATTCTGTCTGGCAACAATCTTTCATACCGTGGCTTTAGTGTACATTGATGATCCTTGTCTGAAACAGTATCTAACATGAAGAGTTACAAATGGTTATTTTCTAATTCTGTCATTCCTTCTTCACTCATTCTTCTGTTTTTAAAAAAAGATTTCTGTTTTTTAATTTCTCACTCCATATTCAGAGATTTTTATTTATTTAATGTTTTTTATATTACTGACAATATTCTTTTTGGGTTTCAAATTGTCCAAAATGTAGCCAGTGGGAGCACTTTAAACTGTCTTCTTTTGTCATAATTCCATTGAATTTTAGACATTGCCTTGGTTTCTAGAGCAACAGGTGTTCCAAGCCCACCTTGAATTTTCCCTACTCCAGACCTGGCATTACCAGGTTTTTCATGGAGAGTTGGTTATTTTTAGTGGGCTTTGTGTGTGTGTGTGTGTGCATATGTGTCTGTGTTGGGTTACACCTTCAACACTCAGCCAAGGTAGTTGACAACTTTGTTCTAGCCTTTACTTCCTGCTTCCTCAGAGTCTATAGGTTAGCCATAGATGACAGCTTAGGACCTTCTCAGGTTGTTTCTGGGCATGCACAAAGCTCTGGCATATGCAGAGCCCCACATAGACATGCAGTCTTCTAGATTTTCAGGAATATGTTGGAGTTTTTCAAAGCCACCTGTGGACATCTCATTCCCAGCTTTTTGGTTAGCTTATTATTTTCCCCAATTGTTATTCACCACCTCATGCAGCCTCAATGTTAAACAAGTATCTCTGATTGTTTTGGTCAAATGCCTCCTGGGGAAAAGCTGTTTACACTGGGCAAACTCCCAGTTAGGTAAACCAAAGACAGCTTTGTGAGTGAAGTCTTCCAGGGAACCACTACACAGGTCAAATAATAATCGAGAATTGGGCATTGAAGGAGCTCCAAACCCATTCTACCCCTGCAGAGTCTGCCAGGCTGCTGGTTTGCACTGTGATTATGGGCTGTTGTTTTCGAGGTTACCATGGAGGTGGAGAATGGGGAGAGATGGAAATAGGCAGCTTAGCAGCCACAAAGCTCACTGTTCTTTCTGAGCACTTTTCTTTGATAATTACTGCTAAGATTGTTGCAAGCCTTTGGTTAATTTCCAGAGTTTTAAAAATGTTGGTTCTGACCATTTTTGCTGGTGTTTTTACTGATTTTATGGAGGAGAGGATTTTTCAGAAGTCTTTATCACTTTTGCTTGTTTGTTCAAATTAGTCTCTACAAGAAATTCAAAAATTAGCCAGGCATGCTGGCACACAACTGTAGCCCCAGCTACTCAGGAGGCTGAGTTGGGAGGATCGCTTGAGCCCAGGAGGTAGAGGCTGCAGTGAGCCTAGATCAGCCACTGCACTCCAGCCTGGGTGACAGAGTGAGACCCTGTCTCCAAAAACAAAACAAAACAAAGGAAAGACAACAAAGCATGATGAATGCATTAATCTTTTCTTTACTTACCAGTTTTCAAAACGATGAGCTGTTTGCTAGGATCCTTAAAATGACTGATGTTGTAGTATGCGTCATTTTCTTTCCTTTTTTTTTTTTTTTTTTCCCAAGACAAGCTCTCACTGTGTTACCCAGGCTGGAGTGCAATGGGTTGATCATAGTTCACTGCAGCCTCAACCTCCTGGGCTCAAGTGATCCTCCCACCCCAGACTCCCAAGTAGCTGGGATTACAGGCACACACCACCATACCCACATTTAAAAAAATTATAAAATTTTTTGGTAGTGACTGGGTTTCCCTATGTTGCCTAGACTGGTCTCGAACTCCTGGACTCAAGCCATCCTCTTACCTTGGTCTCCCAAACTGCTAAGACTACAGATGTGAGCCACCATGCCTGGCCCCCTCCTTTTTTTAAAAAAAAAGCTAAATAATAATCCATTGTAGATATATACCAAAAAACATCTGTGAGAACCATGATTTCCAGTAGGTAATTCTCTAGGCCAAGGATCACGAATTTTTTCTGTGAAAGGCCAGATAGCACAGTAAATATTTTAGGTTTATTAAGCTATATGGTCTTCATTACCATGACTCAATTCTGCCTTTGTAGAGCAAAAACAGCCTTAGATAGATATCCATAGATAGATACTTAGGTTGTTTCTTCCTTTTGGCTACTGGGAATAATGCTGCCGTGATCGTGAATGTACCAATATCTGTTTGTGTCCCTGCTTTCAATTCTTTTGGGTATATTCCTAGAAGTGGAGTTGCTGGATCATATGGTAATTCTATGTTTAATATCTTGAGGACTTGCCATACTATTTTCCATGGTAGTTGTACCATTTAACATTTTCACCACCAATTAACAAGGGTTCTTCTCACCACATCCTCACCAATACTTGTTATTTTCTGCTTGTTTTTTTTTTTTTTTGTATAATTCTCATCCTAATGGGTGTGAAGTGGTACCTGATTGTGGTTTTGATTTTCAATTCCCTAATAATTATTGATATTGAGCATTTTCATGTGCTTATTGGCCATTTGTATAGCTGTTCTGGAGAAATCCAAGTCCTTTTGTCCTTTTTATTGACTGGGTTGTTTTTTGTTGTTGTTGAGTTACAAGTATTCTTTATATATTCTAGATAATAACCCCTTTCCAAGATGTGATTTGCAAATGTTTCTGCCCATTCTGTGGGTTGCCTCTTCACTCCGTTCATAGTGTCCTTTTGTGCACAAAGGTTTGATTTTGATTTGGTCAAATTTAGTCTTTTTTCATGTGTTTCCTGTGCCTTTAGTGTCATATCCAAGATACCACTGTCTTATTTTTTAACCTTCCTTTTTTAAAGTCTTCAATGTATATATTGGCAGGCTTTCCACATCAGGTCATATAGCTTCTTATCATTACTTTTATCAGTTGTAGAGTATTCCTTAGTATGGATATTCTTGTTTATGTAATCGTTCCCCTATTGATGGACATTTAGGTATGGTTCAGTCTTTCCTTTTACATGTATACATGTTAAAAACAAACAAAAAATCTGGAATGGACATTCGTCAAAGTGTTAGAAGTGATTATCTCTGGGCAATAGGATTAGAAAAAGATTTATTTTGTATTTTTGTTTATCTGCATTTTCTAATTTTTAATAATAAACAGGTATCTCTATTTAATAAAAACTTGCAAACTAGTCAATCAATATATTGATATCTTGTGCTTCACTAATTTCACTCTGGAGAGTTTATCCAAAAAAAATTGTTTTGCGTAAGTTAGACAAAAACATCTGCTTGAAGTAATTCATATCATTGATAATGTTCTAGTTTCATTTAGAAACAGACAATGTTCAGATAGGGGACTAGTGAGATAAAATATCATATATGAGCTTAGATTATTATGTGAACACAAAAATTAAATTATCAGAGTATGTAGCAGTGTGAAAAAACATCTATGAGGACCAGGATTTCCAGTAGGTAATTGTCCAGGCCAAGATCATGAAATTTTTCTGTGAAAAGTCAGATAGTACAGTAAATATTTTAGCCTTATTGAGCCATATGGTCTTCATTACTACAACTCAATTCTACCTTGATGAGCATAAACAGCCTTAATGAATGAATGAGGAGGTGTGGCTAGATTTGGCCCAGGGGCCACGGTTTGCAGACCCTCATCAAAGCACGTGGATTGGTCCACGAGAGTAAAGGCAATTGAGGTAGGCAGTGCATTTACTTTAAACGTTTCTTTAATGTTATTTAAGGGTGTATTTAAATGAAATTATGTAATATTCATCTGCTTTACACATAGTTGGTGATTTCCAAAGATTTATTTATTTTTTTCTTGAGACAGAGTGTCACTCTGTTGCCCAGGCTGGAGTCCAGTGGCACGTTCTCAGCTCATTGCAGACTCCACCTCCTGGGTTCCAGCAATTCTCCTGCCTCAGCCTCCTGGGTAGTTGGGACTACAGGCACACGCCATCACACCTGGTTAATTTTTGTATTTTTAGTAGAGATGGGGTTTCACCATCTTGGCCAGGCTAGTCTCAAACTCCTGACCTCAAGTGATCTGCCCACCTTGGCCTCCCAAAGTGCTAGGATTACAGAAATGAAATATAGTTAAGAATGTTTTGCAGACACCCCCAGTTTTGATTGACTTGCTCATTTTCATGGGCCTTTAGTATACTGGTTTTATTACAGTTGTGTTCTATTCTTTCCCAGGAGAAGAAAATGTAATTGCTGTTCCTTTGGGAAGTCGAAGTGTGAGAATTACAGTGAAAGGACCTGCCCACCTCTATAAGTAGAATTTAATCTTAACATTTTTTAATATCCTGAAGGTTTAGTTAGCCAAAAAAAAGAAACCAACAAGCAAAAAAACTTTCTCTAAGTTAATGGGTAATGTTACCAAACTTGCGTCCACTTACTTGGCACAGCAAAGCTAAACTCTGACATTAGGATTTGCAGCCAGAGACAGTGAAGCATTTATTGCAGAGCACCAAGCAAGGAGAATCAAACAGCTCATGCTTAAGACCTGAAATCCCTGATGTCTTACATGTAAGGATTTTTAAAGATAGGAGATAGAAGTTACAGGCAAAGTCACAAATTAATACATGGAGGCTATGCACTGGTTTGACCTGAAAAGGTGGAATATCTTGAAGTGGGGGCTTACAGACCATAGGTAGATTCAAATATTTTCTGATTTGCAATTGGTTAAGAAAGGGAAGTTTTGCCTAAAGACTTGGAGTCAGCAGAAAAGAATGTTAGATCTGGCCCTTGGGCGTGATCTCCACGTGCCTCAGAGAGAAATGTAGGATGAAGAAAGGCAGTGAGAGTTCAGCCTCAGTTCCATCTTACCGGAGGTCTCTGTGCCAGTGGATCTATTTGGTGGGGATCTAGATTTCCTGAAAAACTATTCAGGGACATATGTTAAAATGTTATCTTTAGTTTCTATAGGGAACCATACATCCTGTGACTCTAACTTTTTCTGGCTATTGTTTTAATCCACTATTACCTTGTTGCTTGTGAAGTTGCTCATTACTTCTCAAGGCTAGCTAGGTGCCTGGAATTTCTCTTGAAGGAATTCAAGATTTTCCTTTATTTCCATTCTTGGGGTGGTGGTACTCTGTTGGGTATCCCCAAGTATTCTGTAGTGGGCAAAATAGCCTATATAACCAGGGAAATTATCTGTGTTGTACCCTGAATTTTTCTGTTCTCATACCCCAATGGGAAATTTACCTGTTTAAGATTAATCCCCTCATGGGAGAATAAAAACCAAATTTTATGTCAAATAAACTAGTTTTGTATAGGATGGCTGGGTGTGGTGACTCATGCCTGTAATGCCAGCTCTTTGAGAGGCTGTGGCAGGAAGATCACTTGAGTCTAGGAGTTTGAGACAAGCCTGGGCAGCACAGGAAGACCCCATCTCTACAAAAAATTTAAAAAAAATTAGCTAGGCATAGTGGCGCATGCCTGTAGTCCAAGCTACTCAAGAGGCTGAGGTAGTCCAAGGAGTAGCTTGGCTACTGCAGGCGTGTAGTCCAAGATCCTCCTTGAGCCTAGGAGTTCAAGGTTGCAGTGAGCTCTAATTGCACCACTGCAATCTGCCACTCCAGCCTGAGTGACACAGGAAGACCATGTCTCTAAAATAATAATAATACATGGAGAGTAAATTAAGATTTGGGAGTGTTCTGGAGATTTCAGCAAAGTGGGACAAAAAAACCAAAACAAAACAAACTTTAAAATACAAAACCTTATCAGTGAATATGGCTGATCAGAACAAGCCTTGCTGCTAGCACATCACAACTTCCCATCTAGGGGTCCCTGAAGGCCGACACTGGTTTCCCAGAATACTGCGAGTTTGAAACAATAAATAGATGATGGTGATGGTTTCACTCTGGGAATACACTGAAACCATTAAATTATGCATTTTAACAAGGCAAAGTTTATGGCATGCAAATTATACATGGAAAAGATGCTTAAAAATGCAGTAAATGGTCTTGATATTCTCATGATATTAAAGGCCATTCCCCAAAATTCAGCTCCAAAAATAGTTTTATAAATTGTAAAAACAAAATAAGTAAACAGTAAACAGAATAAGTAAAGGTGAACACTTTGAGGCAAAAATTCGTTTATGTGTATATGTTCTGGCATATTCAACATAACTTTATATTCAAGACTGGCGCTCGTCCAAGAACAGGGCTCAAAAGTGTTCCCATTTCTCCAAGAGTGACAAATCTGTTGCTTGGACTATTTTCCTTTCTGAACAATCTCACAATTGGCAGTAGAAGTATTTCTGAAAGTTATCCTTCTTTGCTGATGAATAGAACTGGCTTCATTTACAAAGGACTTAGTTAACATTTCTGAATATCTAAATATAGAAGTGGTTTTATTTCCTGGATTTATACAACTTTTTTCTTAATTTTTATTTGTAAAAGAGATATTTCTGAAATGAAGATTATTTTGCAGTAATAAATCATTCTTTTAACATCCACATTAACTATAACTATCCAAAAGACTGCATTACTAAGAACTGAAAATACCTAGCAACATTAATATCAGTCTCTTTGCTGTGGAGTGAATTTTCATTACAGAATATCCATCTGACATACTGCCTAGAGGTGTTTGTTCAGATCCTGAATTTCCAGTCCTGTCCCAAGCCTGGCCACAGCATTATGGGGAGCACCCAGCCCCAAATTTTCCAGGAGTGCATCCCTTCAAAAATGGAAGCAATAAGCAGATCCCTGCAAAACAGGTTTTATTGTAGCAAAACCTTAGCATTAAATGTGTTTGACTAGCAATAAACTTCAGAAGCCAAGAGGTCATAAACCAAAAACCTCCAATTCGATTGGAAGAATATTTTCCCTTTAAGTCCTATCTAAGGACCATATATAGAGATGTATAAATATAAGCATGGATACAGTACCTAATGACCAATCAAAGGAAATTGACATGAATTAAATTAGCATATACTATATAAATACAGCTCTACTGTACATATAAGTTTGATGTATTTATAACTATGTTAGCCATGCTAAACACTCATTCCACGTTTACCTGACAGTACTTTCGTGGCCTTTAGAATTTAGGAAGACCTCTTGGGGATGGTTACCATGACCCTGCCTTTTTTGAAAGAAGCCTGAACTGATACTTCTCAATGCAAATCCTTCAACTAGAAGCAATTAGAAGCATTCATCATTTTCTAGGCATAATTTCTTTTACAAATAACTAGTAGTGGATTAAAATATTTAAAGGCATCACTAGAGACCTGAGTTGTGAAGATTTGGGGATACAAGAAAGTCTTGATTTCTAATTTTTACTCTTTTTGAGACTACCTATCATATCTTCCTCAACACTTCCCTCCCTCCCCTCAATATTAAGTCTGGAGAGGAGAAAGAAGTTGGGCCGTGGGCAGCAGGAAAGAAGGCTCACACTCTCTTCCCTTAATTCTGGTGGGGATGTTTATAAGCTTCCTGGGGTCTCCTACACACTAACCACCTTGCTGCGGAAACCACAGAGGGTCAGTGAAACCTCTGAGAACCAAAGGGCTTGTGCATGCAGCTCTCACTAGCCATGAATCACACGTTGTGAACAACATGGGGCTGCAGTAAATATAGGGAAATGGTGGAAATTAATAAAAACTTAAAGGTATCCATAAGTCAATACATCATCTGAATTGTTGATTGAAACACCACAAACTCCTTTTTTTGTCATTTAAGAGGCACCAGCACAAAGGAGAAGCAAGTTTGCCACCAATAAAAATGACAATTTTAAAGAACTGCATCGGCCTCCACCTTGCCGTGGATTTGGCACAATGGCTTTGTTAATCCAGATTATCAGAATTGTTTGCGTCCATAAACTCTACATTCACCAAATCAGTTTACCAGTCTTTCTTCACCCACCTTTGACTCTGCTTACCCATTTACACAATTGAGGTCAAAACACCTGCTTTCTGCCTCCTAGATAGGCAACCAGTGTTTGTGCTTTAGATAACCAGAAGACTTTTGAAATACTCAAATTAAAAATATTTTACAATAAGCGTACCATTTAGTGGAAAGCAGAGTGGTTTGGGTAATTTATGTGAACTTGAAAATTGTTTTTGCTACTTGTGTTTTTATATCCGTGTCACTGAGACTCTTAGACACTGTTAAAATAGTGGCTAGATTCTGTATTAAAAACAAAATATCAAAACCAAGTTAACAAAAATGCTGGCCTTTGGTTTAGGGAATGGATATCATAGCAACTGGTCCTCCCTTCCTCCCAGATTACCTTCCCAGATTTTTACACCCCCTGCCCCAACTCTGTATCCCGATCTGCAACTCGGAACACTGTGGTCCAGAAGGTTAGCACAGTGGGAAAGCAATTACTACCCCAACACAGCCACGAATCCATTGCATGCTACTTGAATTTAATCAAGTCATTTCAGGCTAAATCAGTGTCTAGAAACTTGTATTTTGCATGCCTTCTGTGAGGATGCGTTATGTCCCACTTCATTTTGCGTCTTGATATTGCCTTAATGCTCTTAATGCTCATCGTTTTGTTTTTCTCATTGACTTTAGAGACATCCATCGTAGGGCCCACTTACTATCTCCAGTTCCCCATTTCATTTTTACTGACAACTCACTTTGTAACACTCAGTTTTATGTCTTCATTGGAACTAGGAAATGAATTTAATCTCACACTTTCCAAAAATCTATTGCGGTCATGGAGATCAGGGCCAAAGTGGTTGGGGTTTTGTGTGCCTAAAAGTAGCCAGCATTATTCTTCGACCGCTAGTGACTCCTCCAGATCAAGTAGCTCATGTCCAGCCTTTGAATTTTCCCAGAAAAGTTCCCAGCCTGCCTGTCAGGGATGATCAGGGATGTCTCCTAATGCCTGTTACGCAGTCTGCCCAGGGCACTTGAATTCCTGCAGCTGCTCCAGTGACAGAGAAAAATCCAGCAAATGAAAACAATCAAAGCCCAGCAGGCTATGGATGGAAGCTCCCTAATGCCAGACTATTTTGTCGCATTTTATCAGCTTTCCATTTTTGACCCTCAACGGAGTTTTGGTTCTTCTGTGTTCTTTGTTTGAGATTGTTAAAGACTGGTATGATATCACTGAATCAAGTGTGGGTTTTAGAATAGAGTTGGACCTGAGAGATTGTCTGCTCTGACTCCTCATTTTAGATATGAGGCAATGAAAACCCAAGGCAGAAAGTTAGAGAAAAATACAGGGCCAGAAACGCAGGTGCCCCAGAACCTAGCTGTATATACATTTTTTATTGCCTCTGTCAACGTGAAACCAGATCTACTAAGTATGGTGACACTTAGAAAATAAAAGAAAGAAAAGAAAGAGGGAGGAAAGACAGAAATTTAAATGAAGTAGAAATGCTTTTTTGTTTAAACTGTGATAAGCCAACATTTTTTTCTGTAGGAAATCTTAAAAGCACTTTTGTTCATGTGAAAGCAAATTTGAATAAAGGGGTTTCATGCACAAGGGAGGTCTTTGTGGCAATGCAGTGGTTCTGTATTTTGACTGTGGTGGTGGGTGATAAAATGGCATTGAACTCTATGCACATATTGTACCAGTGGCAATTTCCTGGTTTTGATATTCAACTATGCTTTTGTAACATGTAAACATTAGACAAAAGGGAATGAAGTTTACAAAGGACCTCTCTATACTATTTTTGCAACTTCCTGTTAATCTAGAATTATTTCAAAATGAAAAGTTTTGTTTGATAAAAAGCAAATTTGAAATTTGCTGTGATTTTTGTCTAAAAGAGTAGGCATAAGATCTTTTGAACAAGAAATAAAATGAGTGAACATAGCTTTACTTTGAGTATTAGCTAAATCATGAAAACATATAAAGAAAGAAAAGTTTTCTCTTTCCCCTTATGCTAGAAATGGCTCCAAAGAATTAAGTAGAACTATTTGGGTCTGCCACCCTTGTTAGCTCCTTTTTTATGGGCAATTAAAAATCTGATATATCTATTCCACCAATATCAATTAATGTTTGTAAACTGAGTGGCTATTTTGACATTGTTTTGATATCATATACTGACATTGTGCTTGCTAAAATGTCTTTTGTAATAAAATGCCTTTAAGATTGTTTCTTATTTGAATCGTATATTTTAATTTTAGTTATTGAATCAAAAACACTTCAAGGAAGCAAAGGAGAACACAGCTTTAACAGCCCCGGAGTCTTTGTCATAGCAAACACAAAACAGTGGAATTTCAGAGGGCTCCGAAAGGCAAACTTTTAAGATTCCAGGACCTCTGATGGCTGATTTCATCTTCAAGGTAGGATGATCTTCTTCATAAACTTCATGTACCTGAATCCCAGAACATCTTGATTTTTAAAACAATAAGTTTGTTTAGCAAGAGGTCATCAATCATTGTTTTTTATACAGAGCATGTGTCATCAATATTTCCATATTGGCAGTCCATTCTTAAAAATTGTTCAGCACTCTTAAATTTCTGCTCCTAACCCTGACAGTTAAAGAACAAACTTCACTTTTATGGGGGAAGGATTGATTCTGTATTTATAATCTCTGGTTGCTTTGTTCAGTTTGTTTGCTGGTTTAAGAAACAGGGTCTCCCTGTGTTGCTCAGGCTGGTGCAGTGGCTGCAATCATAGCCTTGAACTCTTGGGCCCAAGTGATCCTTCTGCCTCAACCTCCCGAGTAGCTGTGTTCAGTTTCAGATAGAGTTTGGTGAAAATGGCCGATGGTTAAATGCACCATATCCTAAACCAGTATTGTGCCGCTGCATGTCTTCTTGCAAAGGAGAGCAGAGACAACAGGGGCTCATTTCTTACCTTCCTTTAAGATGGTTATCCTTGAGGCATCTTTACTTCAACCTTCAGCCCTTAGAACATGCAGTCTTGCAGTGGGCTGATTCAAGATCAGGATTTGCTTCCCCAGATGTTCTATGACAGATACTTGTCACAAGATACCTTCAGAAGAACTCTTCTTCTCTGGAACCATGAGCCTATGTCCCCTTTCTGGATGCTGCTGGGGCATCTTCTCTCATTCAGAGGACATGAAGTATAGTGGCCAATATATTTCCAAGGTGACACAGTTAGATACTCTTCTGATAAATTTGAAAATGCCTAAGAAATGAAAAAGATAGTTCAGTGTGTGGTTTTGCCTTATCCTGTTTCAGAAACCCATTCCAAAATGTAAATGGAAGCTAAAAAATAGCCCCAATTACCAGTTATAGTTTTCTGTATGAAAAAAACCCTTTAGCTTTAAAAAGCTGTCTGTGTTCTACATATTAATTTGTCACGGAATGTTTCACTGAGACATCAGTTGTGTCATCAGAGGAGCATGCACGGAGGTAGATGAGAGTTGCTAACTCATCCCAATCCCTGAGATACAAATTCAGCCTGCAGTGGGACCTGCCAAGTGTTGGCCTGCACAGTGTATTGTTTTGTTTCTGAAACTTTGGATTTTGAATAATCAACACTTAAAAATTGAGAGATTTTTACATCAGAAGATCAGGCTTTTTTTTTTTTTTTCTTCTGCTTCTCTGTAAAAATGGGAAGAGCTTGCATTTTACAATAGCAATAAGTGACTGTAACTGGGGAACAGCTGCCTTCCAGTCTCGGGTCTGCCGTGGTCCACACCACTATGTATTGTGTCCCTAACACTAAAGGCGTAAGTGGTTGGTTGCCATTCATCCTGATCTGGGCATTTATATCATCTGCCTAGCCGCCACAGATAGTTATGTTTCTGACTTCTGTGTCACATCCTTAAAGCATTGATCCAGTAGTCTTCTTAGGCAGTCACATTATGAAAGGTTTTGGGGAAGCCATAATTACCTTTTTTTTTTAAAGTCTCTCTGGTCTATTGTTATGGCATAAATTCTATTTTCTTGCCCTCCTTAGGGCCTTCCTATGTGATTCTCAAGTAGAAAATATACACCACACACACACACACACACACACAGACACACACACACACACACACACAGACACACACACACACACTTTTTGTTCTCTTTTAATTACTACTCAGAGAATCTGTATTCTTCTCAAGTCAACTTGGAGGTCCTTGACTGAATAGGAGATATTAATACAATGATGAAATGATGAAAGTACCCACAAAGATTAGTATTTCAAGATACTGTTTGGTTACAGTATCAGCATCAGTAGATCTTAACAATATATTGTTTATTGATACCATTTATAAAAACACATGTAAACTGCATATTTCTATGAGTTTGTATGTACACACACATATATGTATATGTATATTTTTAAAAATAATTTGGAAGGATACATTTCAAAATGGAAACACTAAAAAAAACAGTGACTATTTTAGAGGGGATAACATTTTATAATATCTAATTCTTAAAATAATGTTTAAAAGGAAGAATGTGGCTGGGTGTGGTGGTTCATGCCTATAATCCCAGCACTTAGGGAGGCCAAGGCGGGTGGATCACCTGAGGTCAGGAGTTCGAGACCAGCCTGTCCAACATGACGAAACCCTGTCTCTACTAAAAATACAAAAATAGCCGGGTGTGGTGGTGTGCACCTGTAATCCTAGCTACTCGGGGGGCTGAGGCAGGAGAATCACTTGAACCCAGGAGGCGGAGGTTGCAGTGAGCCAAGATCGCACCACTGCATTCCAGCCTGGGCAGCAGAGCAAGATTCCGTCTCAAAAAAAATAATTAAAAAATAAATAATAAAAAGTAAATGGAAGAATGAATTCACATATCACGTGCATAATTAAAAATTACTTTACACCTTCTTGCCCGAATTATGTATTCACCTTTTAATAGAGTACATTTAAAAGAAAATGTGTGTGTGTGTGTGTGTGTGTGTGTGTGTGTGTGTGATGGAGTCTCACTCTGTCACCCAGGATGGAGTGCAGTGGCACGATCTCAGCTCACTGCAGCCTCCTCCTGAGTAGCTGGGATTACAGGCATGCACCACCATACCTGGCTAATTTTTTTTTTTTAATTTTTAGTAGGGATGGGGTTTCACCATGTTGGTCAGGCTGGTCTCCAACTCCTGATCTCAAATGATCCACCTACCTTGGTCTCCCAAAGAGCTGGGATTACAGACGTGAGTTACCGCGCCCAGCCAATAGAGTACATTTTAACAGCATGTTCGGTGTACACTGTCTGCATTCATATTCAGTCCTCTATGTTCCTGTCTCTGAGTTCTGACTCTCTCAGATTTAATAAACAGTTCTGGACTTTGACTTCAACTCCTGGAAAGCTTTTGATCTCTCCAGACTGAAAAGGTGTTTTGAAAAATACGTTTATCAAAGAGGGTGTTACATACAACTGTCTGACTCATGCATAAATGGAGCCTCATTTTCATACCTACGGCAATTGTCCCTCATGGATGTGGTGTACTTAGTGGGGGAGAATGTGGCAAAATTGGAGACGCTTATGATGAAGTCAGAATGGCTCTGATGTTGTTTTTTTCCTGACTTGGGAGCTTGTCCAAATAATGTGGGTTTCTAGGAAGTATCCTTTTCCATCAGTTCCTTTGTTTTTTTTTTTTTTTTTTTTTTTTGGTTCCAAACATTGTAGTATTTCCCAGCCTGTGTTGTTGCTAAGATAAGGAACTCTTTGCTTCCATTCATCTCCTCCTGGCCCGTCACACAATCAAGTTATGGCTGTACTTTGAGTGGGAGGTTAAAAGTGCCTGTGAGGTCACTGATGACAGTCAGCCCTATGTCCCTGTGTTTCATTGTATCTCTTTCCATTCCAGTCAACCAACAGAAGCTAGTCTATAAACGGAAGACCTGGCTTCCGCCTGAGAGAGGATGAGGCGGTGACTACCAGCCCTGCATATTCAGTGCTCATTTAGCACAGCTGTGGGTGCACTGAGCCAGGTGGAGGCACACGCTTTGCTACAGTTCATGTAGTAGACCTACTTCATGGGCTTTTGATAACTGTACTGTTGAACACTGCTGTATTCTTACATAAAGAGTGACATATGTAGACATCAATGGGATGTTAGGTGGTCTTATAGGTATTGTTGCTCAGATTTTGCAGCTTAGCATCTCACTGTACCAATGAGAAAAAAATTTCTTTTTTCTACTCTTTAAGAAGCTATATTTTCATGGTTGGACCATTCTTGAAAATTGCACATCTCCTTCTTCCAGTGGATTTCTCATTGTATATGCTTGTTTTCCCGAAAATCCTGTTTCCCTTTTTTCATTTTTTTTTTATTTGTATGTAGCTACAGGGCCTCACTATATTGCCCAGTCTGGTTTTGAACTCGTGACCTCAAGCAATCCTCCTGCCTCAGCCTCCCAAATTGCTGGGATTACAGGTGTGAGCCACCATGCCCAGCCCTCAATGACCTGTTTTTCATGGATGACCCTTGTTATAGCACTAAGGGGTATTTTGCATTAGGGCCCTGCTTCTTCAATATGCGCATGTTGCCACCAGGTAGCAGTAGTGAGTCTCGGCTAAGTACAGTAGCTGATGCCATGTGCTTCATTGATTGACAGCGAGATAGACGCTATTCATTCAGTGAGAATTTACTGAATATTTGCATCTATGAGTAGATGTTTGTGAATATCAATTTTAAGTATATTCCCATGAGGATATCTAAAAAAATAAAATTAAATTACTTGGATAAAGACATCTTTCCATGGTTAATTTTTAACTACTATTGGTAGCTTTTCTCATCTTTTAAAATATATATATATCTTCAGGGAGAAGAAAACGTTTCTCTTCTTTGGGCTCTGAAATCTTCCTTTTTCAGCCAGTTGTCTTCTTAGGGATTCATGTTTTTTCCACTCTCATATTTTGTGTTTCTTCAGGAAAATGTTTTCTGATTGCTTTTCTACTAGTCCCCAGTTGTACAATCTCTGTCTTCAGTTTCCTCAGCTCTAGATATCTTTTATGCTGTCAACTCATTAGCCTCTTTTCTTTGTGGGGAGTTATGATAGTATATTTACCTTATGTGGGGATAGAGGATTTGAAACTGCCTGTCTTCGTTCTCTCAAAGAACACATTGGAGGCTTGCAATGCGGTGCAGATCGAGGCTACATTTACACATTCACAGGTGTTTCAAAACTCTGCAAGACACAGTTTTAGAGTCAGTGCCTGTATTAGCTTCACAAGACTGTTGTTAGTGAGTACCATAGCTGAGTGGCCTAAACAGCCGAATTTATTGTCCCACAGTTCTGGAGCCCGAAAGTCCAAAATCAGGGTGTTGGCAGGATCAGTTTCTTCTGAGGGCTGTGAGGGAGAAGCTGTCTTACGCCTCTCACCTCAATTCTTAGACTTCAGGCATCATCTTCCCTCTGTGCGTGTCTGGCTCTGGGTCCAAATTTCTCAATTTCTCCCATGCCTTTTTTTTTTTTTTTTTTTTTGAGACAGAGACTCACTATGTCACCTAGGCTGAAGCGCAGTGGCACAATCTCGGCTCACTGTAACCTCTGCTTCCTGGGTTCAAGCAACTCTTCTGCCTCAGCCTCCTTAGTAGCTGAGACTACATGCACACGCCACCCTGCTGGGCTAATTTTTATATTTTTAGCAGAGATGGGGTTTCGCCATGTTGGCCAGGCTGGTCTTGAACTCCTAGGCTCAAGCTATCCACCCATCTCTGCCTCCCAAAGTACTGGAGTTACAGGCATGAGCCACCACACCTGGCCAGTCCAAATTTCCCCTTTTTATAAGGACACCACTCATAATGGATTAAGTCCTCCCAGTTACCTTACCCTAACTACATTGGCAAAGACTGTATTTCCAAATAAGATAGTATTCTGAGATACTGTGGGCTACGGTGGGCTAGGCTTTCAACATGTTGTTTTGGGGGCACACAATTCAACCCATAACAGTGCCAGCAGAAAAGAAAATTTATCTATTTCCTCATGCCTTACAATCATTGGGATTCTGTCTCATCCTAAGCATTTGTCGTCCATTCCAAAGGCAGAAACTTTTAGAATATTGCATATTTTACTGTAATGTGGTCTGTTGAAGGAAATTTCTTGGTTAAAGCAATTCATATACTGCTTTAGTAATTACCAGCATTCACAGCTAAGATACATGTATAAATGTAGACATACTATGAATAGTTTTATATAAAAATCTATTTCATAAATTTTGGAAATTCTTTTGAAGTGGCCAAGTCAAGTAGTTGAATTTGAATACCATTGACCTTTTTTGTTTGTTTGTTTTTGAGATAGGGTCTTGCTCTGTCACCCAGGCCAAGTACAGGCTGCAAGTAATCCTCTGGCCTCAGCCTCCCAACTACCTGGGACTACAGGCACACAACCCCACAGCCAGCTAATTTTTAATTTTTTTGTAGAGACAGAGTCTCACTATGTTACCCAGGCTGGCCTTGAACTCCTGAGCTCAAGAACCCTCCCGCCTCAGCCTCCTAAAGAGCTGGATTAGAGGTGTGAGCCACCATGCCTGGCCACATACTTTTATTATAAAACTCATTTTCCTCATCAAACAGTGCTAATACACTTTTGCAAATGTCAATGTGCATTTCACTTTTGCCATTCTCTGTACTTCACCATCTCCTTTGTCAGCAGAGCTGTTTGCCCTGCGGACTTGACAGCAGTGGTATGGCAGGTGAGTAATTAGCTGGAGTGCAGGAGAAAGCATTCATGTTCATCTTTTCATGATTAAAGTAGGGTTATTATTATTTTTAGCTTAGTCTTTTGTTTTGAAAGCCACCCTTAGTGGAGAGAGATGAAGATTTTCCAAATTGATTTAGTCTCCACAACATTTCCAGGGCCAAGCCTGGGGTCCTAACCCATAGCACATCTTCTGTAACATGGAGAGGTTGCTCCTTTCTCCAGCAAGGCTGCGCCTCAGTCTAGTGTCCTCAGGAGGATGTGCACACAGGGCATGTCCAGCCAGGATGTGGAAAGCCTTCTCCCTCTCCTGGTGCCAGGACAAAGGAAGCGGGCAGCGAGTCATGTTTCATGATGGTGGTCGCTCTCCAGGGCAGGGAGGCTTTCAGGGAGAGCCAAAAGCAGAAAAGGAGCTTTTGCTCCCTTCCCAGGCAGAGCTCCCAGAGGAAAGCACCTCACAGAAATCCCACCTCCATCAGCAACCCAGAGAAGCCGCACGAGAGTGAAGGTGGAATTAGTGCCCTGAAATGTTCAGTCACAGGTTGAGTCTGGGTTTAGCTCCCCGGAGTCTCCTTCAGTTCCTGAGTGGTAATGGAAGACATCTAGAAAATTTAATGTACTCTTGACTGGCCAGGGGGTGACAAGGTGGTGGCAAAATGACCCTTCAGCAGAGAGGTGTAGGTAGAGAGACTATGGGTTCTATTTTGTTCAGAAAAGGCCCAGTTTGTGCCTGTGACCCCAGCTGAATTGTTAGTAGCTCCTCCTTTCACTCTCAGAGCCATCCTGGCATGAACAATAAAGCCGATGGTCTCCCTAGTGCAGAGCTCTAAGCCAGCCAAGGATTGGATGGGGTCCCAGCCACACCACCGAGAACGTGCAGCAAGACAACAATGGCAGTGTCGAGGGACTAGGGGAAAGAGAGTGTGCCCACTGGCAGCAATTAGGGCCCGTTTGAGGATATCGTGCATGGATTTGAGTCAGTTGCTGTATATTTGCCCTGCACTGGAAGTAAAAGGCACTGATCCAGGTGTCACATGTGGACAAGATGATGTGATCCCCGGAAGCCCAGTGGGCCGTTTTCTTTCTTGTGGACCTTCTCAGCGAGGAAACCTCAGAAACTCCACAGTAGACCTTTTACCACCTCTCATCGACAAGAATTGGGTCACGTGCCCACTCTATACCATCCACTGCTGTGTTCATCTGGGTCCTCTAAGAATCAAATGCAAGGCAGGATGAGAAGTGCAAGAAACTTATTTAGGAAATGCCTGTGAGAAAAAAGAGGGAGAGAAAGCAGGGTGATGCTGAGAGAGCCATCAGATTGCACTGAAAATCTGACCATGAGTGAAGGAGAGAGGGAAGGAAGGAAGGTTGGATGCAAGCATCTTAAATGCAGTAGGTTCTAGGAGAATTCAGCAAAGCTGGAGAGGAAACCCTGAGCCAATGTCATTCATCATAGGCCTCCAGTGTCTCCCAAGAATGGCTCTGCCTTCAATACCCTTGCTGTGCTTAGTCACTGGCTAGGAGAATCCCATGGGAAGCTTGACCCAGAACTGGGGCTGTTGGCCAGTGACACCCTTTGCAGTTGTGTATCTGAGCAGAACACTCATTGGTCCTGCCACTAGCAAGGTAAATGTGAGCATGGTGATTCACTTAGAACAATCAGGATGTGCGGTGGCTCACGCCTGTAATCCCAGCACTTTGGGAGGCTGAGGCAGGCAGATCCCGAGATCAGGAGAACGAGACCATCCTGGCCAATATGGTGAAACCCCGTCTCTACTAATATACAAAAATTAGCTGGGCATGGTGGCAGGCGCCTGTAATCCCAGCTACTTGGGAGGCTGAGGCAGGAGAATCACTTGAACCCAGGAGGCGGAGGTTGCAGTGAGCCGAGATTGCACAACTGCACTCTGGCTGGGTGACAGAGCGAGACTCCATCTCAAAAAAAAAACAATCAGGATGTACGTGTAAGACACAGGAGGGAGGAATGAACATGAACAAAATTGAGTGTCTGTAGAATGGAAAGGAGAAATGGATGCTGGTAGGGAATGGAATGTGTCTACTATGCTAAGGATTTCTCTTTCTGTAACACATCTAGCTTAATGCCTTTTCTCTTTCTTTTTTTTTTTCTTTTCTTATTTTTCTTCTCGGTGGTAATGGAGAAGACTTAGAAACCATTTATGTTTCTCTTAGGCTTATTATTTTAGCCAATTTTGAAATTTACATTTTTCTAGAGAAGTATCCAATTCATCTCATTTTTCAAACTTAGCTCTTCAAATGTAATCATGGTATTCCCTTATTGTTAAAAACAGTCTCCTCTTTACCTATAACAATGTCTCTTTCATTCCTAAACTCGTTTATTGGTTCCTTGCATAGTTGTTGTTTTGTTCAGACCATCCAAACATTGTCTCTGAGACATCTAACGACTAGATTTTTGTTTTGTTCATTAATGCAGAGGTTTTTTTACATTTCTATTTATATAAGTTTTTATTTCTTTTATCTTTGTCTGGATTTATTTTGGTGTTATATTTTCAGCTGCTAGAGCTGAATTCTTAATTCATTCTATTTCCATTTTTTTCTCCATTGAATGTATTTAGGGCTATCAGTTTCCCTATACAGAAGTTCTGAATTTTACTGTAGTGTAGTTTATCGGTCTTTAACATTTTACTTAGTGCTATTTGTATTCTGGTTGAGAAATCTGCCTCATCCAGAATTATGAAGAAATTCTTCTTTTTGTTTTTGTTTGTTCGTGGTTTTTTTTTTTTTTTTTTTTTTTTTTTTGAGATGCGGTCTTGCTGTGTTGCCCAGGCTGGGGTTCAGTAGCACAATCATGACTTACTGCAGCTTTGACCTCCTGGGCTCAAGTGATTCTCTCACCTCAGCCTTCCAAGTAGTTGGGACTACATGTGCACGCCACCATGCCTGGATATTTATTTATTTATTTATTTATTTGAGTCTCGCTCTGTCGCCCAGACTGGAGTGCAGTGGCATGATCTCACCTCACTGCAACCTCCACCTCCTGGGTTCAAGCTATTCTCCTGCCTCAGCCTCTTGTGTAACTGGGATTACAGGTGTATGCCACCATACCCAGCAAGTGTTTTGTATTTTTAGTAGAGACAGGGTTTCACCCTTTTGGCCAGGCTGGTCTTGAACTCCTGACCTCAAGTGATCCACCCACCTCAGCCTCCCAAACTGCTGGGATTACAGGTGTGAGCCACTGTGCCTGGCCAAATTAAAAAAAAAAAATTTTTTTTTTTGTAGTAACAGGATCCAGCTGTGTTGCCCAGGCTGGTCTCAAACTTCTGAGCTCAAGCATTTCTCCCACCTTGGTCTCCCAAAGTCCTGGGAATACATGCCCAGCCCTTCAGATATTCTTCTATGTTTGTGTTTGGAAGCCTTAATGTTTTTCCTTTCACACCAAAGGCTATAATCCATCTAGAAATTAGTTTGTATACATTGTGAGGTATAATAGAATCAATATTTTTTCTATATGACTGTTTAATTGACCTAGAGCCATTAGGTGAGGAATGATCTGTTGCCTATTTCTCTGAAGTCTGGTAATAACAATGTATTTATGGACCCTACTTTGTTTCATTGATCTGTTTGTTTATTTGTGCCAAAACCATTGTGATATATCTACTGTAGCATTAAAATAAGTCTTGATATCTGGAAGTGTAAGTTTCAGCTTTGTTCTTGCAGATTATCTTTGCTTTCCTTGACACTGCATTCTTATATCGTTGAAATCAGCTTGTCTGTTTTTAAAAATCTGCTGGATTTTGATTGGAACTGCATTGGATCTGTATGTCAATTTAAGGAAAATTGACATTTTCCAATACTAAGTCTTTCAATTCATCAATATGGCATATCCATACATTTTTTAGTTCTTTTAAAATTTCTCTCAGTAATGTTCATAATTTTTACTCTATGTCTTTAATATCTTTTATTAAATTTATTTTCAGGTGTTGGTTATTTTGGTGTTACTATAAATGGTATTTTTTTCAGTTTCTATTTGTTTCTGGGGTGTGGAAATATTGATTTTTGTGTATTGACATTATATTCTTACTATATTCATGTATTAATACTAATAGTTTGTGAATTCTTTTGGATTGTATACATACACAATTGTGACATCTGCAAATAATGAAGAAGCAGCTGTCCTTGTTATGCATTTCACTTCAGGAGAAAAGTTCCCTATAATTCACCATTACATATGGTTTTTACTATAACATTTTTTATAGATATTTTATTTGGTGAAAGAATATTTTTCTTTTTCTAGTTTGCTTCATTATGTACAAGCACAGAGCTTTATCAAATGCATTTTCTGCATCTTTAGAGATGATCACATGGTTTTCTCCTTTTTCCTTTTTAATGTAATAAATGACATTGATTTTTCAAATGTTAAACCAACTGTTTCTTCCTGTGATAAACCTACCTAGTCATTGTTCTTTTCGATTAGAATTTATTGTTAGTTGCCAGGCGTGGTGGCTCACCCCTGTAATCCCAGCACTTTTGGAGGCTGAGGCAGGCGGATCATGAGGTCAGGAGATCGAGACCAGCCTGGCTAACACGGTCAAACTCTGTCTGTACTAAAATACAAAAAATTAGCCAGGTGTAGTGGCATGGGCCTGTAGTCCCAGCCACTTGGGAGGCTGAGGCAGGAGAATCGCTTCAGCCTGAAAGGTGGAGGTTGCAGTTGGCCAAGATTGCGCCACTGCACTCCAGCCTGGGTGACAGAGCGAGACTCCATTTAAAAAAAAAAAAAAGAATTTATTGTTAATATTAATTATTGTTTGTTAAAAGGTGTATCCTTTTATATATCACTGGATGTGATTTTAAATTATTTCACTTAAGGTTTTTGTTGTCGTTTTGGTGCCTACGTGCAAGAAAGGGTTTGCTTGTTTGTTTTCTTGGAATGCCTTTTTCAGGTCTTGGCATTTTATTCTGCTTTTATAAAACAAGTTTAGAAGTGTTTCCTCTTATTCTCTGCAATAGTTTGCATACGATTGGTGCCATTTTTTTTTTCTTTAAATGTTTGGCAGTGTGCACCAGGAAATATTTAGAATTATGCATTTAATGTCTTTGAAAGATACAGATTCTTTAGATTTTCTTATTTCTTATGTCCATTTAGTTTCAATGAATTTGCCTATTTCAAATAACTTTTAAAAAGTTATTGGCATACTTTTCATAGCATCCTCTTATTGTTCGTTCACTTTCTGAACAACCTGTAGTATGTCCTCTTTCTCATTCCTGATATTGACTATTTGTGCCTACTCTTCTACTTGCTCAGTCACATCAGAGGGTTATCAATTTTATTAGACATTTCACAGAAACAACTTTTGGGTTCATAACTGTTTTACTCTAGTTTTCTTTCCTTATCATTAATGTCTGCTCCTATCTTTATTATGTCCACTCTTACCTCTTTAGATCCCATAGGCTGTTTTTTTCCTAAACTTCTTGAGATGGATTATGAAATCATTAATTTTCATCTTTTCTCCCTAAAACATATACATTTAAGTCTAAAAATTTCTCTCAATGCATACCTTATATTTAATTTAATAATTTTGATATGAAATGTTTTCCTTCATCATTCAGTTAAATTACTTTGTAAGTTTTGTAATTACATATTCTTTGACTTGTGGATTATTTGGAAGTATAACATCCAACCATGAGGGAATTTTCCAGTAATCATTTTAAAATTTATTTTTATAGCTTAATTCTACTGTGGTCAAAGAACATACTCCATATTATTTCAATATTTCAAAATTTATAAAACTTGGTTTGTGGCTCAGAATATAACAAAGTTTGGGAGAATGTGATGTGTAGTCTTCTGTTGTTGGATACCATGTTCTATGTATGTCAATTAGGTCATGTTTAGTAATTGTGTTATTCCAAATTATAGCCTTCCTGATTTTTGTCTGCTTATTCTATCATGAGAGATGTGCTAAAACTACCCCGTGACTGTGCATTGTGCCTTATCTATTTGGAGGCTAGGTTGTTAGGTATGTTCACATTTAGAATCATCGCATCTTCCTAGTGAATTGACCCTTCTGTGATTATAAAACGTTTCTTTCAGCACTTTGAGGATATCTCCCTATTGTCTTCTGACTTCAGTTTATTCTGTGGAGAAGTCAGCTATCAGTCTTCTTTTTGTTCCTTAGAAGGTAATTTGTCCTTTTTCTTCATCTGCTTTTAAGTGCGTTCCCTTTGTTTTGAGTTTTCATCAATTGGGCTATGGTGTAATTAGTGCCTTTCTTCAGCTTGAAGTCCAGGTGTCTCATGAATCTGTGGCTTGAGATCCACCATCACTTTTGACAGATTCTCATTTATTATCTCTTCAGATTAACTTCTCTCCCAAGCTCTTTGTTATGTATTTCTGGGACTGTAAGGACTGTAATTCTACCTTTACCTGTATCCAATTTGTCTAATTTCCACTTTCTTTTTACTGTCATTTTACTGATCCTCTGCTCAGGTGTGTCTAATTCAGGGATCAGCAGATTACGACCAGCAGGCCATCATTGTTTTTGTAAATAAAGTTTTATCAGAACAGCCACCCCTATCTGTTTACACATTGTCAATGGCTACTTTTGCACTATACTAGCAGAATTGAATAGTTGCAACAGAAACCATGCAGCCTGAAAACCTAAAATATTTACTATCTGGCTCTTTATAAAATACTTGCCAAAGTCTATTTTAATCCACTTTTAAGTTCGTCCATTGAGATATTGATTTAAATCATTGCATCTTTTATTCCTAGAATTTCCATTTTAGTTATAGCTTGTTTCCAGTGAAATTCCCCATCTTATAATTTGATTTCTTGAACATTTTAATCTTGTTCCAAGTTCTCTGAAAAACAGTGCCCGAGGCAAAGTGTTCCAATACTTGTGTTATAATCATAGGAATAGCATAAGGTGTTGCTAGGCCCCTCCTGCGGGGAAACAAGACTGAAGCCAAGGCCAGGGTTGTAGGAGGTAATAATGGTGTACTTAAGTTTTTATATTTTCATCAGTTAATACCAATATCTGGATTTCCTGTCATTATGTTTATAATGTCTATTTTTTTTCACTTTTTTGGGTTGTCATTAAATTTTGTTTTTTCTATTCTTAGTTACTTTTAAAGTTTGTGCTGTATATTATGGAAGAAAGGTTGTGGATATAATTTGAGATTGTAGTAGATTTATTGATACTGTTTGTTAAAATCCCCTTTAAAAATTATTATTGGATAATTTTTGCTTCTAGATCTTCAGTGTAACACTCTTCCAACTGGATGATTTTAGCTGTCTTATTTTTGCTTCTAGAAGACAGCTAGGTTAGCAACAGGTGATCTTTATCTAACAAGGAATTGAAATAACTTGAACCAGGGCTTTATACCCTTTGAAGGTTGTCCTGTTTCCAGTTTACTTTTTCCTATGATAGAACTTTCTAGGGTTCTGGGTTGGGAACAGAAACAAAGCTCCTTTTAGCAGTGTATCCTATCTCTGTAATACCTGTGCTCTCCCCACTCCATTACCATAACCCTGCCTCCCCTTCCCTACACACATATCTTGTGTCTGGAGTTTTTATGTCATTTTGTAATTAAATACATAAAACCACTATTTTGAAATCAATCCTTGTTTAGATTCTCTTGTAAGCTTTACTGATTTATTTAGTCATTATTGCTTCTTACATCTCACTACTTCTGTATTTATATTAGTTCTTAGGTACATTCTTTAGTAGTTTTTTTTCTTTTTTTCCAGTGAATATCTCTAAGTGTTAAAGTTTCAGAATCATTTTGTGTTGGAAAATATATTTATTTCATTGATTAATGATTGGTCATTTGATTATAGGAGGATAACTGATAACTGATTACTGATTAATAACTTGGTTATAGAATTCCAGATTCAATATTCTTGTCCCTCATCACTTTGAGGACTTGACTTTGTTTTCTTGAATCCAATATTTCTTGTGAGAAATGTGATGTTAATCTGATTTTTCACATTTTTCTAGGTAGTCATATTTTTGTTTATGATAACTTTTAGGATTTTTCTTTATGCTTTTTGTTTTATTTTTTAAAATGTCTAGAACTCAATGAGCATTTTGAAACAGAGACTTCTGTCTTTCTTAAAATCTAGGAAATTCTAAGCAATTATATCATTAAATATTGTCTCTTCATCATTCTATTTGTCTATTATCTCTATTTTTTAAAGAAATATTATAGCAGATTTATTGATACTTTATTAAAATTCCCTTTAAACTGTATTATTTTGATAAGCTGTTTCTTCCACTAAATGTAGCATTTCTCATATGAAATACCTTTTATAATACTACTTTTATTTTATTTTATTTTATTTTATTTTATTTTATTTTATTTTATTTTATTTTGTTTTGTTTTATTTTATTTTTTGAGATGCAGTCTCACTCTGTTGCCCAGGCTGGAGTGCAATGGTGTGATCTCGGTCATTGCAACCTCCGCCTCCTGGGTTCAAGCGATTCTCCTGCCTCAGCTTCCCAAGTAGCTTGCATTACAGGCATGTGCCACCACACCCAGCTAATTTTTGTATTTTTAGTGGAGCCAGCATTTCACCATGTTGGCCAGGCTGGTCTTGAGCTCCTGACCTCAAGGGACCTGCCTGCCTCAGCTTCCCAAAGTGCTGGGATTACAGGCATCAGCCACCACACCCAACCCACTGTATTAATTTTTATTGTTAAAATTTTTTATCCCAATTGTATTTCTTGTTTTTTTTTTCCAATTGCATTTTTTAGAGATTTTTCTTTTTCATTTTCATGTTTTTTTGAGACAGAGTCTTGCTTTGTTTCCCAGACTGGAGTGCAGTGGTGTGATCATGGTTCACTGTAGCCTCAAACTCCTGCACTCGAGGTGTCCTCCTGCCTCAGCATCCCCAATAGCTATAGCTGGGACTACAGGTGCATGCCACCACACCTGGCTAATTTTAAACTTTGTCTATTGGAGAGATAGGATCTCACTATGTTGACCAGACTGATTTCAAACTTGTGGCCTCAAGTGATCCTCCTGCCTTGAACTCCCAAAGTGCTAGGATTACAGGCTGAGCCACTGTGCCTGGCCTGGTTTTTCTAACACATTAATTTTTTCTTTTACTTTTTTTTTTCTTTTAGATGGAGTTTCCTTCTTGTTGCCCAGGCTGGAGTGCAATGGTGCGATCTCAGCTCACTGCAACCTCTGCCTTATGGGTTCGATCTATTCTCCTGCCTCAGCCTCCTGAGTAGCTGGGACTACAGGCACATGCCACCACACCCAGCTAATTTTTGTATTTTTTAGTAGAGACCAGGTTTTGCCATGTTGGCCAGGCTGGTCTCAAACTCCTGACCTCAGATGATCTACCCACCTCGGCCTCCCAAAGTGCTGGGATTATAGGTGTGAGCCACTGTGCCTGGCCACATTAATCTTTTCCTAGCATTTTTAATTGACAAAAATTGTATATATTTATAGTGTATAACATGATGTTTTGAAATATGTATATATTGTGGAATGGCTAAATGGAACTAATTAACATATATATTACCTCATTGGTGCCCTATTTCTTTTTTTTTTTTTTTTGAGGCAGTGGTTCAAGAAATTCTCCCACCTTAGCCTCCTGAGTAGCTGGGAGTACAGGCATGTGGCACCATGCTGGGCTAATTTTTGTATTTTTAATAGAGATGGGGTTTCACCATGTTGGCAAGGCTGGTCTTGAACTCCTGACCTCAAGTGATCTAC
This sequence comes from Pongo abelii, assembly GCF_028885655.2. Lineage (NCBI taxonomy): Eukaryota > Metazoa > Chordata > Mammalia > Primates > Hominidae > Pongo > Pongo abelii. The sequence continues at coordinate 20,398,263 of NC_072001.2, read as the reverse complement.
CTGTCTTGGCCTCCCAAAGTGCTGAGATTACAGGTGTGAGCCACCATGCCTACCCCCCATTTCCTTTTAATTAGATACTAGACTGTTTAAACACCATATATTTGTACACTTAAGTTGAGTTCTTGCAGTTGTGCTTCTAGAAGAATTTTTCAAAAGGATGTGCTTAAATATATTATTATTAAAAATAATGGTTCAGTTCTTTTACCAGCCCATCAGTCATCAGTGGAGACAAACTGACTTCTTTCCCTGCACTGTGAGGTGTGGAGGAGGTGAGGTCCAGGCTTTGTTCATGAATATTTAGAGCTCAGAGTTAGACAAATTTCACATTTTCATTTTTGAAGCTGATTTTAAAATTGGTGTGGTGATTAGAGATGTCTCATCACACAGCACCTTACTCAGCAGCCTGAATGCAATGGTGTTAATGAAGAAGATGCATTTGCCTTTATTCTTGAAGACAGGTGCAAAATGGATTTGGAAAACACCTTTTACTTTTAGCCAAAGGAAAAAAAAAAACCATAAACAAACTTGCTTGCCTGTGTTACTGCATTTCTCTTCTTGATTGCCTTAATGTATGTATTATTTTTAATTTTCTATGAAAAATCGGAGAAGCAGAAAGAAGGAGTGACTTGCCCAGCCAGGTTGAGTCAATGGGTGTGTTGGTTCTAACGTTAGATTTACAACTTTTCTCTCCTCAGGTGCAAGAGTATAAGCTTATTAAAAAGAGAAAGGGTCCCTACTAAGTGGTAAAGGGGAAAGCCCTGCTTATTGTCTGCTTAGTTCAAGGTCTTTTTTTTTTTTTTGAGACAGAGTCTCATTCTGTCGCCCAGGCTGGAGTGCCATAGCCAAATCTTGGCTCACTGCAACCTCCGCCTCCCAGGTTTAAGTGATTCTTGTGCCTCCGCCTCCTAAGTAGCTGGAATTACAGGTGCCTGCTACCATGCCTGGCTAATTTTTTGTATTTTTAGTAAAGACAGGGTTTCTCCATGTTGGCTGGGCTGGTCTCGATCTCCCAACCTCAGATGATCTACCTACCTTGGCCTCCCAAAGTGCTGGGATTACAGGCGTGAGCCACCGTGCTTGGCCTTGTTCAAGGTTTTCATAGTCAGTTGAGGAAGGTTTGGGGACAAGTGTAATCCAGGGCTCTACACACATGCCAGAAAAGCAGCATCTTTCATGCTCCAGTGGAAGATTATTGTCCATTTGATATGGAGAACTGGCAACTCTCAGGAGCAAATGAGAAGGCAACCAGAGCTACTGTCAAAATAATTCTCTTTTTCTGAACTAACCTTTTAAATCAAAGAATAAATGCATGCAACCCAGGAACCATGATTTACTAGAATAGGGATTTATGTTGAAGCTTCCCCTTAGAGTACCAGGCAGTGGTACTAGGTGTTTACCATGTGTCAAACCATGGGTTAGATGCTCATAATCACATTTATTCTTCAAGAAAACTCTAAGGAAGGTCTCTTATTCCTGTCTTATGCATGAACAAACTGACCCTTAGAAAGTGTAAAGAGCATACAGTAGTATGTTTTTCAGCTAGTAAACAGTGCAGCTAGGATCTGGTGCCAGGTCTGCTTGATATCAGAGTCATGCTCTAAATGACTTTGCCCTTTGCCTCCCCTACTATATAAACCTCCTACTATACCTGGGACCAGATCAGGGTATGCAGGCTCAGGTATGGTCTTGTTTGAAGAGCTAGAATAAATCCTTCTCCAGCCCAGCCTAGCTCCACATCTCAATCCTTGAAGCCTACGGCATATCAATTTACTTAGAGTCAGAAACTGGCCTTTCTCCTTTAAACTACAGGTATATGAAGGAGGGCTCTTCAGTCAGTGCCAGGTTGCTGTGAATATGCAGGCAGATGTCTCTCTTCTGTAATTTAGGCTCCCCCTGAAACAACAGGGCAGGCACTTTTATGGGAAGCCCTGGGCAGCCCAGGCCCAAGAAGAAGTTTATGTCCCTGGAAATGGAGAGAAGACTGAATAGTGCCACAGAAAGAAAGTACAAGTGAATCTCCCCAGTTCACCAGCTAGTTCCTCCCAGGGCCAGGGTTGAGGCAAAAGACCACATGATGATGATCCTGCAGCAGGTGATTCTCACAGTGGGCTTCCTGGACCTGCAGCATCAGCATCTCCTGGGAACTAACTAGAGATACAGATTCTCAGGCTCCACCGCAGACCTACTGAGTCAGAAACCCCAGGGTGTGGCTCATCCTCCAGGAGATGATGGTACGCACTCCACTTTGAGAACCATCGCCTCTTTAAGCCGGTGTCTTTGGATAGCAGCTGGAGCCATATTGCCATCACTATTCTTGCCATATCTGTGTTATTCCTGCACTGTTATTTACTAAAGGATTTTTCTTTAAGGGGGCGTTTACTCAACTTAAATAAACATATTCACAAAAAGAATTTAATAACTACCGTAAGTGGAAATCTATCCCTTGTCACAAATAGAGCACAATCACAAAATTCATACAGTGAGAACAAACCAGTGGAGTAAGTCACTTCAAGTTTCTACCAGCTCTGACATTCATTCAGTTTATTTTCAATTCCCTCTGAATTTTCTTGAATGTTATAAGCATTTTTATAAGGCAAAGTTTCCTTTACATCTTTGAGTCACTTATGACTCTTTGGGTACTCTTACTCTGCAGAAAAACAAACGTATCTCTCTCTTTTTTATTTGTTTGTTTGTTTTAGAGGCAGGTCTCACTAAGTTGCCCAGGCTAGACTCAAACTCCTGGGCTCAAGCGATCCTCCAACCTCAGCTTCCCAAGTAGCTGGAACTACAGGCATATGCCACCATGCCTGGCTAATTTTTAAAATATTTTGTAGAGATGGCATCTCACTATGTTGCCCAGGCTGGTCTCCAACTGGTGGGCCCAAGCCATCCTCCCACCCCAGCCTCTGGAGTAGCTGGGAGTGCAGGCATGTGCCACCATGCCTGGCTCAAACATCTATTTTTTAAAAAATTTTATTTCTTTGTTCTTACACACAGTCATTCAGAGAGACGTTCACATTTGGATCCGTAAGATAAAAGACACTTTCTACTCCAGAGGAGACACTTTATAATGGGATTCAGCTTAATCCAGTTGATTAAATTCTTGGGAAGCAAATAGGTGTTTCTCATACTCGGGTGCCCATGGAAAGACGTAGTCCTGCTGGAACTGTAAATGTGCATGAGCACTTAGCAGTGAGATTGTCTTACAGTCTCTGTAAGAACAGAAGGGAGATTTTAGGCTGCTTTTGGGGAGCCTGCCATTTTCTGTACACTGGCAGAATTTCAGTTCATTTGCTCAAGATACAGAAAGGCACTCTGCCTCATTTCTTTTGCTTTGTGCTATCTCTAAACTGTGATAAAACAGAAGAGGAAAATTAATTGTCTCTCCCCAAATTATAAACACCTGTATATGCCCTGTTTTCATTTAGAAGTCTATTTCTATTTAGAACAAAGATTTTTTTTTTTTTCTGACTCAAGGAGCTGTAATCTCATTTTGTACTTGTTTTGGGGAAAATAAAATATGCACATAAAACCCACAAGGAAAGCATTACCAAAATTTAATTATATTAGTCATCAAATCTGTGTGATGTGTGTGAATGGATTTTAAAGTGTTTTGGATAATCAAGAAAATTAGTCCATTGGTCTCTAAAGTACCGGGGGTGCTTGGATGGACTTTCCTAGTCCCATCTGTAATCGTCAATGTGAGACACTTGAGATCAATCTGGAGCAAGTACCTAGATTGCCATTGCCATCTGATATCGTTGACTTTCTGGCAGATATTGGCACCCAAGTAACATTTTATTGACTCCATTTGGATTTTCATTCTTGTGGTTTCGACCTTGCTTTTTATAATGCTTACCAGTCCGTCCTTCTGCACTCAGCTTACATCCAAGCCGTGTCTTATAGAAAGCTGTCTAGTGGTTTATAAAATCAGATTCCTCACGACAATCAGGACTTTAAATGTATTTTCAGACCTTTAGACCAACTGGCAGACGCAGAGCGCTTGGCTTTTTTCTTTCGTAAAGAGCTCATTCTAGTTTTGAAAAATTACCTTTTTTAAAAAAAGTTTAACTTAACAGACACTTATGTAGTGACAGGAAACTTGGAATCAGATCTTTCAGGAAATAGAAGCATCATTTTGTGACTTGCTTTTTAAATTTATAGCACTCATCTATTTGCAATGTTCACTTTCCTCAGAAACTCTACAAATTAGATGTAGTAGAATCAAGAATAAGTCTTCATTCCTTCTGTTTGAAGGCTTGTGAGATGAGGGCTGGGGAGTGACATAGGGGGATGGATTTTGTTCCTTTTTGTATTGACAATGCTTAATTCCCCATTTGGAAAGCTTATTGGTATTGCAGGTGCCTGTGGCATCCCAGGGGAGAAGAGTAAAATGTGGTACTGTGTATGCAAATCACAAAATGTTATGAAAGAAATATTCAACCCAGCAACCACCCAGCACAAAGGTAGTTCTCAAAAACATGATGTTGAGTGAAAAAAGTAGAAAACAGAACAAGATTTAAAACACATTATCATTCATTAAGCTAAAAACAGATACACAAAAAAACAACATTACATAAGATGGTTGCATACTTAAGGACATATCAACAACAAATCAAAATAGGTGTGTTGCGGGGATTGGAATGGGAGTGTCAATAAGGGAAGAAGAGAGATTATATGGAAATGAGAGAAGGGCCTTGCACAGTGCTCTGGTGACAATGAGGAGAAAAGACAATGAACCGAGGAGAATGAATAACTCACCTGCACCTGGGCTGGAAACAGTTCTTAAGAGGAGACTATTGTCATTTTTTAGTTAGAAGTGCTGAGAGTACCACAGTTGGTACTAATTGTCATTCTCAATTTTGGCCACGCATTTTAGTCATCTGAGAAGAACCTGAGGATCTTTTTAAAAAGATGCTGTTTTCCTGGATCCCAGCCACAGGACTTCTGACTTAATTGGACCATGAAGGAACCTGGGCATTAGAGTGTATTAAAAGCTCCCATGTGGTTCTGCTATACAGCCAGGGTTGAGAGCCACTGAGTTAAGTTTCTTAAAGAGGAAAAAAAAAGTGTGTGGCAAGTGGTAACTCTGCCAAGTAAAAATGAATGCAATATTCAGACTTTCCTTTTCTAACACTTTAGGTTATCAGCTCAATTCTGCTGAATGTGTGGATATCCGCTTGAAGAGGGTAGTTCCTGACCATTATTGTCACTACTACCCTGAAAATGTAAAACCAAAACCAAAACTGAAGGAATGCAGCGTGGATCCCTGCCCATCAAGGTTTGTGTCATTGTCCACACCATTTTTACTTCAAAAAGAAACAAATCAGCTTCACCTGAGACTGATCAATCTTTGCAGGGCAATACATTTCCATTTCCTGACTTTGTCTCCTGGCGGCAGGTGCCTACATTCACATTTGTAACTATGGTGCATAGAAGTTAGGACACATTCATTAGGAATGAAAGTCTAGCTTTCTCTTGTCATGGGCTATGTGTTCCTAAGTTTTTTTATAATGAACCTTTTTGAACATCTCCTGCTCTCTTCATCCAAGTAATATGTCTAGTCCATCTGCCAATCATAAATATCTTTCACTCACCATTTTAGCTTTGAAACTGGGTCACCCATTATCATGTTTTGGCTTTTGAAGTATTCCTATTAAATTCAGTATAAATAATGCATTGTGCAAGGAAGTAAAATTTTAATGCCAAAGCAAAAAAGCTATGCATAAACTATCCTATTGCATAATTTAGTACCTGCTGACTTGTATTGCCTGGGGAAGTTTCCTGGCTTACTACAATACCTTAAAATAACAGAACAATATCAAGTCCCAGAATCCTCCAGATATCTGCCAGCTGGCTTAGGAAGAAGTGTGCAAGTGGAAAAGGAAGCGTTCTCAGTGGATTTCATTTCCTGTTACTAAACTGCCCATTTCCTGTAAGCCTGGTTGAACGTAATTATGAATAGAGACCTTTCAGAGGACAAATTCTGTGAAATAAAGTGGTTTTCTGAAGATCCTACTAATACGACAGTGTGTTAGTATCACTAATATATTAAGAGAGTAATTATTATAAAAAGGAATAAATTTATTGAAATTGCAAGATACTTTTTTCCTTTGATTAATATACTGCTAGTTTAGTTTTCTATATTTTCAAATAGAACTGGAGAATTTGTGTCGTAGATATTCTTGACAATTAAAGAGATGGTGGCTGAATTTTTGGGAATGGTTGATAACACTTGATATTTTTAGTTTCCAATTTGGAAGAGCTCTGTCTTTTGGGATGTCAAATATTATATTCATCAATTAATGAATGTGTGAATTTATTATAGAAATGATATTCTCACAATGATTTCATTTGTAGTGATGGATTTAAAGAGATAATGCCCTATGACCACTTCCAACCTCTTCCTCAGCGAGTGATATGTTTCCTTTTCCTTTTTGCAATTTAAGTAGTTTGCAAGGAACTGTAGCATCTGTAGCAATAGCCTAAAATGTATGAGGGTTAGATATTAGACACTATATAGAGCTAAGGGAAAACAGACTTCAACTCAATAATAGGAGAAATCTTTCTAAGAATTAGATGGAATAGGCTGCCTCAAAAGATGATGTTTCCCATCGCTGGAGCTGTCAAGCGTATCTTGGACAACTGAGTATTATAGCAGGAGCTCAAGTGTTGCAATTAATCAGAAATTTTAATCCCCTTTTATCCCGAAAAGAGTAATATGGTCCTTCCTGACTCTGAGGTTCTGTGATTCTCTAATAATATTGTCCATTAGTATTTTACAGTTTAGAGGCAGTTTGAAGATGCAGCCACACTGTATATTTTAATTGATTTAATTTTCACAGTGGTCTGATGAAGGGTAAATAGGGAAGGTATATTATTCCCAGTTGACAAAAACCCCAGATGTGAGGAGCTAAGTACCTTGTGACTAAAATTTGTGTGTGGCAGTTAAGAATAAAGTCTTGGCCAGGCATGGTGGCACATGCCTGTAATCCCAGCACTTTGGGAGGCTAAGGCGGGTGGATCACTTGAGGTCAGGAGTTCAAGACCAGCCTGGCCAACATGGCGAAACCCCATCTCTACTAAAATGTACAAAAATTAGCCGAGCGTGGTGGCAGGTGCCTGTAATCCCAGCTACTTGGGAGGCTGAAGCAGGAGAATAGCTTGAACCCAGGAGGCAGAGGTTGCAGTGAGCCAAGATCTTGCCACTGCACTCCAGCCTGGGCGACAGAAAGAGACTCCATCTTAAAAAAAAAAATTAATTAAAATTAAAAAAAAGGCTAGGCATGGTGGCTCATGCCTGTAATCCCAGCACTTTGGGAGGCTGAGGCAGGCGGATCACGAGGTCAGGAGTTCTAGATTAGCTTGGCCAACATGGTGAAACCCTGTCTATACTAAAAATACAAAAATTAGCCTGGCATGGTGGTGCATGCCTGTAATCCCAGCTAGTAGGGAGGCTGAGGCAGAATTGCTTGAACCCGGGAGGCAGAGGTTGCAGTGAGCCAAGATTGCACCATTGCACTCCAGCATGGGTTACAGAGTGAGACTCTGTCTCAAAAAAAAAAAAAAAAAAAGTGTAAAGTCTTATGACTCCCAGTCCCAGGCTCATTCAGCTGAACCACACCTGATACCTTAAGGCCATACTTTTTGCCACCATCTTTGCAAACTTCAAACAAACAACAAATAAATAATATAATTTTGTTTGCTTTTGAGCTGGGAACATAATCCTTGGACTGCATGTTCCGTGTCCTGTGGAGGAGGGATTCGGAGACGGAGCTTTTTGTGTGTGGAGGAATCCATGCATGGAGAGATATTGCAGGCAGAAGAATGGAAGTGCATGTACGCACCCAAACCCAAGGTTCTGCAAACTTGTAATCTGTTTGATTGCCCCAAGTGGATTGCTATGGAGGGGTCTCAGGTAAGATTTGAGAATATGCCACTTTTAATTAATTCTCACATTTTAAGGGATATTTTCTATATGCCCACCATGGTGCTAGACAGCACGCAGACAAAAAAAAGTGGTAAAAGAGCATGGTTCCTATTCCAAAGAGCTTAGGAAGACAGTTGGAGGACAAAGTAAGAAAGACCAGAAGCATCAAGGTATGCAGGAATAATTAATATTAAGGACATTAATAATAATATTTCCATGTAATTATCAGCATAATTAATATTAAGTACTGTAAAGAACAAATCTGTAAAGAACAAATGTTGAAGCAGAGTCAATCAGGAAGTATTTGTTGCCCTTGTGTTGCCTAATCCGTCTTTGAATAATTTAAACAAGCAAGAATTAAAATTTAAATTGTTTAAATTCTTTGAAGAATGTAAACAAGCGAGAACCTGAGAAACATCACTGGGTTAGGGTTAGTGTTAGGGAGATGGCCAAACAGAGATGGCTGAGCAAAGGCAGTAATGACAAGAAGTGACTCAAGGTTGAAGATTTGAAGAGATGACCCATGTTACTAAGAACTGAGAGATGAAGTTGGAAATGCACCTATTTAGAAATCATCCATGGGGTCAAGTTGTATGAAAAAAGAAAAGAGAAGAAGGAAAACACCCCAGAGGTATAACAAGGTTCATGTCAAATTAGCATAGTTTTCACTTTCTAAAGAGATGACTGAGTAAGCCTCCAGAACAAATAAAATGCAGCTGGATTAGTCAAAGATGAAAAATGCAGACATTCATATTTAATAATTTAATCTTAATCCTTTAATTTTCTAGAGAGTGAGGTGTAGTTGACTCAAGTTTCTCCAGCTTTCTTAAGTGATTTCCACACTTAAGTTCAACATATACATGCATTAATATATCTATTCATGTATTTATTCAATGTGTCAGCTACCGTGCTAAGAAGTAAATACAACTTGCTCCTACCACCCAAAAGCTTAGAATCTAGTTGCACAAACATGCATTCAAACAACGTTGTGATACAGTATTGTATTGTGCATGAGTAGCGTCATGTGCCTAGTACTTCAGAGACACAAGGTGGAATGATTCACTCCACCTGAAGGTGTCAGGAAAGCTTCAGAAAGGAGGTAGCACTTGAACTTGAAGGACAAGTGAGTGTCAGGTGAAGACCATATCAATCTTTTTCTCATATCCCCAGACTAAACATCATCACCCCGTAGAACTTTATTCAAACTTGCTAGGGAAGAAGTTATCAATTAATTTTTGGTCACATACTCCCTAAAAAGAAGATTAGAGAGTTATGCATTTCTTCACATATATTTAGGTTGACATTTGAAATTTCCTATCACAAGTTTAAATAATTACAAAGAATATCATTTCAACATGTTGTGAATGTTGACATTTTAAAATAAGAGTGTTGCAGCATTCAAAAAAATCTGTCTAGTGGAATTTAAATGCCATGATAATTTCTGTCTTTGCCATCTTTCATTTAAAAAATACAGGGGTGACCTCTTCTTTAACAATTTGGATGTTGTGCATATTTCTCCCTTTGAACTCACATTTACAATCAACTCTCCCCACAGAATTTTATTCTAATATAACGTATTTTTATGCTTTAAAGTCTTTTTTTATTACACTATTCTACTTCTCTCCAAGAAAATATATATGATCATTGAGATTAATTTATTTTACTTTCCTGTGGCCATAAGGCCCTAAGTATTTAAAATATTCCTCTGAATTGAGTAAATTTTAATACACAGTCAAAATAACATATATATATATATATTTCAAAGTTCGGTAAATAAGAATAACACATAAAAATTGCATTTCCTTTGAATACACAGTTCATCATGTACATGCATTAATATATCTTGATAGAAGATAAGTGGAGCTTAAAAACTAGTCCATATATTCATCATCAGAATGAGCCATGTGTTCAGCAATGATTTTATTGTTAATTTTTACTATTGGTTTCTTATTTTGTTTTGTTTGGCTTTGCATGTGTACACTGGGAAAGCTTGTTCACATAAATCAATAGACCGGGATGGAAGGATTTTATTTTAGCAAGGTCGTTTTGTTCTTTGAACTCCTGAGTTATGTGCCAAAATTCATGTGATGGTCTAGCATCAAAAATTATTTTTAAGGATCTTTCTGCTGGCAATTTAAGTCCTCTTTCTATTTTGTTGAAAGCAAAAAATATCATCTCAGCTGCAAAAGGATTTGTTATCGAGACATTAGGGACTTTCACTTTTTCAGCCCCCAATCAACATTATTTCTACAACTGCAGAGCTTGTTTTCAGCTCTCTGAAGTCCTAGCCATATGTTTTATGTTGGCTTTAGAGCTTTTATATCACCCTCCATCCCCATAAATACCATGACTTCATCATTATGCATATTATCAGAGTAGAGGATGTTAACTAGCTCTTCTCATTCACCATACTTCACCCTTAATACTTTTCACTTTTTTCAAAAATCAAATATATTCTCAGTGATGTGGATTTTCCATCATCGAGGACATATGCAGCTCCGCAGAGGAGTTCTGGAACCATTGTAAACACTGACAGTGCCATTGGGGAAGCATCCAGCTTCCCAGAAGGGTGGTTTAAAAGGAGAGGATACTCCTTTGGATTAACCAGTTGTAGTATAGTTATATCTTGTACTGTTTTCTTTCTCTTTGGGTGAATTTTTTTCTTTCATGGCTAAAACAGCCACTCAAGATTATATATATCTCAAATTGATAAACTTGGGGGTAGGTGAGTCAATTTTCCAAAAACGGTAATCTCAAGCTTCACTGAACTCATTAAAGTATTTGTTCAGTGGTTTCAAGAGTGGCATCATGAACTAGAGAGATTTCCCAATATTCTGCCTGATGTGCATACACTGAGAAAAGTCTCCATATCCTCGAAACATATCTTTGAAACTTGTCCCTAGCAATACACAGGTACAAAGTGCTTAGAGGGTCAGAAAATACTTTTCAAGCTTCTTAAAGCAGTGGCTTGGCCATGGCTTTGGCAATAGATGGCTCTGGGAGGGAATTCCACTCTGCCTGTTAGGAACTGTGTGACCTTGAGCAAGATCCTTAGATGGTGGGCCGTTTGTTTATCTGTTCAATAAGCCTGAAGCTACTGACCTGGAAGTGGGTCAGGAGGATTCATGAGATAACAAATGAAGGAGGTGCCTGTCCCATAGCAGGTAACCAAAGGCAACCAAGAACTCTCAGCCCCTCCCTGGGGTGGATCCAGAATGGGTGGGGTCTGAAGTTTGTACAGATTGGAGGGGACTCCTCAAAAACAAGAATATAAAACACAAATATTGAGTATTGAAGGGAATGTTTATTTAGAATCAGAAAGGAAATTATAAGAAATTACGAATTTTAGAAAGATGACAACAACCACATTGTGAACTCTGGACTTAATATTAATATTTAATAATGATATATTAAATGATGTATTAGTTATGTTAATGATGTATTAATACGGGTTCATCAGTTGTAACAATGGCACCACACTAAGGCAAGATGTTAATAATAGGGAAAATCATAGGGGGAAAAGGGGGTGAAGGGGAATATTGGGGCTCTCTGTACTGTCTGCTCAATATTTCTGTAAACCCAATATGGTCCTCAAAAAATATAGTCTATCAATTTTTTTAAATGCATACATATATATACTCCCCAACATGCAGATTATATTAGCCCATTCTCACACTGCTATGAAGATACTACCAGAGACTGGTTAATTTATAAATGAAAGAGGTTTAATTGACTCACAGTTCCACATGTCTGGGGAGGCCTCAGGAAACTTACAATGATGGTGGAGGGTGAAATAGAAGCAAGTACCTTCTTCACAAGGCAGTAGGAGAGGGAGAGAGAGCATGAAGGGGGAAGAGCCCTTTATAAAACCATCAGATCTTAGGAGAACTCACTCACTATCATGAGACCAGGATGGGGAAAACTGCCCCCATGATCCAATCACCCTCTACCAGGCCCCTCCCATGACAAGTGGGGATTATGGGAATTACAATTCAAGATGAGATTTGGGTGGGGACACAGAGCCAAACCATAACACAGATAAATTTGAAAAGCTATTCTAGATTTTTATATGACATGAAAACATTCCACTCATAGGCAAGAGTAACTTTCAAATCATAAACAAATAATCCAAGAAAAAAATGCTGACAACACAAACTTCACAAAAATTCAGGGAAAAATAGCATAATGTTTTTATTAACTTTAACTGTGGCAGTTATAGATGTATCGGGATACATCGATAGTATTTTTTTCTGTAGTGTTTGGCTGAATACTCTTTGATGGCCTCGTTATATGAGAGCAGTTTTGCAAGACTGACTTTTATAGACGGAATAGAAAAATAATCCTCTGGCATAATTCATCAGAATTGTATTATATTTTTATTGACAGTTCAGAAAGGTTTTATTCATCTTCAAAAATTATTTTGGGTAGGGTCATGTAAACTTTTAATCAAACTTGAGAAAACTTCTAACAAGTTTCTTTGATATTTGAGCAGTAAGATTTCAAGGCATTTGTAATTTTCTTGAATTACGATCTCACCTTAAATACTTTTTGAATTGAGAAGTGGAACAAGGTTGTACAAAAGAGGGGCCCTGAAATACAAGCATCACAGAAAATTAGCCTCTGTACCCTTCCTTACATAATATTTGTCTAAAAGTCTTTTGTGTTTAATATTTATGTAGTTCATGGCTCTCCTTTGCATATGATACAATAATGCCTTTGTGGTTGTCTTAAAAGAAATGCATTGGCTTCTCTTTTCTTCTTTGAAGTGCATGGTGACTTGTGGCCGAGGGTTACGGTACCGGGTTGTTGTGTGTATTAACCACCGTGGAGAGCATGTTGGGGGCTGCGATCCACAACTGAAGTTACACGTCAAAGAAGAATGTGTCATTTCCATCCCGTGTTATGAACCAAAAGGTAAGTCTGTGGTGCATTGTAAATTCAAATCAAATGGTATTTCCAGCTCCCATTCCAATATTGTAGCATTTCCCTTTCAACTTACTACTTTCTTATAAAAATTGTTTTATTGACAGATTGCAATAGACCTTCCCATCTAGATAAAGAAGTTAGATATATGTGAATTATTCATCTGGAGGGAAAACTGAGCTCCTGTTGATTCAGTACAGATGGAGTAGCTCCTATTTAGTTTTATACTAACATTTCTTGGTGGACATAAGAAAATTAAATGCAGTCCCTCCCTTGAAGAAAAAGAATGGCGGGGGGGAGATTGAAAAAGGAGGGGAAGGAAAAGTAGAAGGAGGAAAAGACAGAAGAGCAAGAAAAGGAGGAAGAAGTAGAGGAGGAGGAGGAAATTATTCTTTTACCAAGATTCTCATTCTTCTTTATAGCTACCTTTCCACTGGAGTGTAAGATTTTTGAGGGAGGAATGATGTCATCTTTATCATGTGTACTAATGCATGGAATGAATGAAAACTTCCAGTTCCCAGTGGGGATCTATGGATGCATTTATAATCTCTCCAGTAGTTCACATTTGTTCCACATGAAAGAGCAGAAATGGGTAGCATCCATGGATAGGAGGATTTGGCATCATCTCTCTGATATATGATCTTCTCTGTACATAATTATTTCCATGTTATTTAATGTTAACCATCCTCATGAAAAGTATCTTCCATCTTGAAATGGGAGAAAAGATTATTCCCAACTATTAGTAAGAAGGACTCCTCCTTAGTACTTGAGAGAGGATGGTAAAACTCTCTTGTTATTTCTGGGTTCATTATTCATACAAATAGCCTCTTAGTCATTCAACAAATATTTTTGAGTATGTCTATCTTGCAGAAAAATCACTAGTTGCCATGACAGGTACAAACATTGACTACGTAACTCCATCAGTGAAGTCTTTTTTCCTTCCTTCTGCATTTATGATACTTTCATAGCCACTTTCATAGTGTCCATAGTTTCCTTGAAGCACCCTAAAGTTATTTTTATTTCTCACTTCATAGATAGATTATTCCCTTCTTCACATCAAGGAGGCTTCAAAGGACAGAAAGGGGCAACAGTTTGTTCCTCCATGCCAGATGTAATTGGTAATCATCTCCCTCAACAACTACAACAATAGTAAAAGTTTGAGTAAACTATAACACAGATTCTTTCATCCCCCCCAACTTTCTTAACTTTCATGTTATTTGCCTTTCTCTATTAATTTTTGCATTCCATGGGCAAAAATAAAATGTGACCAAAGATAGCAAGCTGATATGGTTGAAGTAAGAGCTTCAAAGTATGAACAACAGAATAAGAGCTTCAAAGTATGAACAACAGAAATTGGTATTGATTTATAAAAGGCATTTTTATGTTAACTTTGACAGCAGATTCAACTGTATCGTGTGATCATTTTGGTTGCATTTTAATAATGTACTAATTTTTAAAAACTACAGCAGAAATGTTTAATTCATTCCAGCAGCCACCTAATGTATTGTACTAAGGAACTCAACTTGCATTTGAAAAATATGACCTCTTTATAAATGAAATCTTCAGCCAATATGATCATCTATCCAACTCCTTAATGATTAATAGTAATTAAGCTCATTCTTTATGTTCTCTTTTTCTTAGAAAAAAGTCCAGTGGAAGCGAAATTGCCTTGGCTGAAACAAGCACAAGAACTAGAAGAGACCAGAATAGCAACAGAAGAACCAACGTGCTTCCGGGACCTTTTGTGGGAGTAATCAGGGCATAGCCAGTTAACATGATATATGTAATTTTTGTACTCATTGGAGTACAGTGATACATTTAATATCCAAATGACCTGTATTTACAGACTCTAGAGAGCTTGAGCTGGCTAGAATTTTTCTTTATTTCACAATTCAGCAGTCCTCCTTTGGCAGTTTCTCTGAGCAGCACAGAAAAGACAGTGTTACTTAACTCAAAGCAGATCCAGTGGTCTGCTACCCTTAAGAGATTGGGGATAATTTCTAGGTTTTAACACATGTGATTTGACCATGAACCATCATAGTATCATACAAATAAACCAATCATTCCATGGGTAAGTCATGGTCAGTCTCTATAAAATCAGTTAAGTTGAAATGCATTAGTCGCCTGAGTGATCATAGGGAAATGGAAAGAACAAGGTACTAAGAGTATTGGAGCTTAGAACCACCCCTGCTAACTACATGACCTTAGACAAGTCTGATTTTTCTGTGTCTCATTCTCCTTACCTATAAAAGGAGCAGGTTGGGCTTGATCTCTCCAGGGTTCATTCCAACTTAAAAATCCAATAACTACCATCTGCATGTGATTTGATGGATCTGGATTGTAACAGTGCCAGTGGAAATTAAGAATCAAGAGGAAATCAAAGAAGCATTCTGGAGGTAGTTATATAGGGACAAAAAGAGAGCAAGAAATCAAAGGTGCTCTGAGATTTCTAGTCCAGGAATCTGTAAGAACAACAGCACCAATGATAGACTCAAGTAATTGAACAGAGCGGCTGGTTCTATGTCAAACATGTTAAGTCTTTCGTGCTGACAGGCTATCGATGAAGAGAGCAATTCCCAGAGCATCAGGGGAAAAGGGGTCTCAGCAGTAATCTGGCCACTTTCCCTCTCGGAGCAGGCATTTCTTCTTCAACACCTTCAGCAATGATCAGAGTTCACTGCATTAAGAGACACCTCATTCTTGTGTTGAGCAACACAAGTTATTTGCAAGATCTTTTTCTTCTGATGAGACAGAATAGACCTCCCAATTTGTGTTCTCTGAAGCAGAAAAAAATACATCTATGCCCCATCCCATGTGACAAATTTTCACAAATATGAAGAAAGCTGCCATGGATCCCGAGAGCTTTGTCTTTCCCAAGTTCATCATTCTTAGCCTTTTCAGCAGTCTTCATGCACTGTTGTTTTTAGATCCCTTCACAACCTCCTGTGCTTTTCAGAACCCACTCTCATTTGTCAATCTCCCTTTTAACTGTGGTCCAGCCCAGTGGTGAGCCCCAGGGCAGTGTGGGTTACTTCTCTTTGAGAAGGCACATGTGGCAAAGTGATGTGGGCCAACATAGCTGACACATCACACTCATGACAGGCACAGACTTCTCCACATGGACCACTGTCAGTGCTGGCTATGACCACAGAAGAAACTGTGGACCATGTGAGGGTGAATGGCTTCACAGTATTTGAGTAAAAAGAGAAGAGTGTTGGGCTCCTGAAAGAATCTTGGAGATTTAGAGGAAGAGGGGGAATCAAAAGAGGAAGATGGTGAGGAAGTAAAGTAGTGAAGAGAGGGAGGAGTATGATCCAGGGAAGCTTATTATTCCAGAGACCAAAGGAGGAAGGAGTTTAAGGAGGCAAGCAGCAGATAGGATTCAAATCTCACAGAAAGACAAGGAAAATCCATGAGGAAAGAGAAAAGTCTGCTTTGATTAACAAGAAAGACTTTTTCAGTGAATTTTAGAGTAGTAGCATTCAAAGGGTAGAGAATAAAACATTGTGGATATTTCAGAAATAAATTTCCAAAAAAGAAGGAAATGGAGCAATGGGTATTTGAGTACTAAAGAAGGAGCAAAGATTGGTAGTCAAGCTGATGGAAAAGTGTATATGTATGTGTTTGTTGTTTTTCATTTTGAAGTTAGGGCAGTCTTAAACAAATTAAAAAGATAGGGTTTTGCACAAGTCAGTTAGTATCTGTAGACCTTCCAACTGTACAAGGAAAGCATGAGGCTAAATGCTGCTGGAACCTTCTCACATCTCTGATCACCTACAATCCTGTAAGGGAAGGAGTCTATAGAAAGAAAAGGGTTTGAGACACTTGAGAGAGAGTGTGTGTAGTTGTCACAGAAGGCAGGTCACAGAGTCCTCTGACTAGAATGATGGGTCCTACCAAGATCTTTTGTTTTCAAAACACAGTTAGATGACAGTTGATAGTCCTATATGTCCTCTTTCCGTTAATAGGATTGCAGTCCATCCAGTTCCCCAGACTAGAAGCATGGAGTCTTTCTTGGCTCCTTCTCATTCTTCTCTGATGTGTAATTAGCCACTGAGTTGTGCCCACTATATTTACTAAAATCTTTCTTGGTTCCAGCTCCTCCTCTCCATCCAAACTGCCATCCTTGTACAGGTCCTGAAATCAATTCCTAGGACACCTACAACAGCTTTCTAATTTGCTCCTGAATTGCTTCCCTCAAATCCACCCCTACACAACACAGCCACCAGAGCAGTCTATCTAGGTAGGGCACAAGTCTAATTCTTTTTGTTTTTTTTTGAAACAGAGTCTCACTCTGTTGCCCAGGCTGGAGTGCAGTGGTGTGATCTCTGCTCACTGCAACCTCCGCCTTCTGGGTTCAAGCGATTCTCCTGCCTCAGCCTCCTGAATAGCTGGATTACAGGCATGTGCCACCACGTCAGGCTAATTTTTTGTATTTTTAGTAGAGACGGGGTTTCACCATGTTAGCCAGGATGGTCTCGATCTCCTGAGCTCGTGATCCACCCACTTCGGCCCCACAAAGTGCTGGGATTACAGGTGTGAGCCACCGCACCTGGCCAAGTCTAATTCTTTCTTTGCAATGTTCAGAATATCCAAATGTCTCCCCATCACTCAAAGATTTGTGTGGGTTCATACGTCCAATGGGACTTGGCAGGGTATTACTTTTCCTGGTCCCCAGCCTCATGTCTGGCCACCTCCTTTTTTTTTTTTTGCCTTGAGTGGGATGCTCCAGGCACACTGACTTTCAGGCTGTTTCTTGCCCACAGCAAGCTGCCTCTTGCTTCCTCTTTAATCACACTCCCCTCTTAATTGGGAGTGGCCCCACCTGTTAAGTCTTTTTCTGTAACTTTATTTTTAATCATAGAAAATTGCAGACTATTTAAAAGAGGAGAAAACAGTGTAATGAACCCCCATGTCATGTCCATAATCCAGTATCAACAATTATCAACCCAGGGCCACTCTTGTTTCATTGAAACCATCACCACTGCCACTACCCCCTGAGCATTTTTGAAGCAAACACAGACAGCACATCATTTCATTCATAATTATGTATCTCTAAAAGAAGTCTTTAAAAAAATAATCAAAATACCATTTTTGAAATGCTATCCTGAATAATTCTATTCTATTCTAATACTTCTATCCTGAAGTGTTTGATCATCATCTTTTGTCTTTGTAATAAAACCCTCTAACTTAATGACAGGAACCACAGTTTTCTCGACATAGTAATTTTTCCCTTTTATTACAGTGGTTTCTGTGTAACAACCCGTCATGTCCCTCTTCCAGCCCCTCCCCTTTTTGCCCTGCTTCTAGAATGTACAGAACTGAGTGTAGTGTTAAGTTGCAGTAATGAACTGAGCAGAGGTCTGAAGTGTGCTTCTCTAGTCCTCTGTAGCACTCATTTATCACCATACCTGTGGCATCCTGGCATTTGCGTGGGTGCAGCCCAGGTGTTTGCTGCCTCTCCTGGTTTTCAGTGATGTTTCTGTTCTGGTCGGTGCTGTGGGGCGTGGCCTCGTGTGTGTCTTAGGCTGTCGAGGTGTCCCAGCGTATGGTTTTGCATTTGCCTCTCCGGGGTCCTGAGGGTTCTGTAGGTTTCACAGACTCTAGGTGAGTGTCGGTGGTCATTTCCTGACCTGTGATATCTATACCTAGATGAGTGGTGTGCTTTTGATTTCACTTCTACTCCCAGGGCAGGGCCGGATCTCTGATTTCTCGTGGGGCCTCTTGCTACCCAGAGCCTGGGACGGGCAGTGTGTTGCCCCCTGGCTGTGGTTGGCTGGCAGGCAGGTGATCCTGAGTGGCTCCCAGACTTCTGCAGGAAGCTCGGGTTCAGTGGGTTGTTGTGTGCATTCCCGTGTGGGAGGTTGTGCTGAAGCCTGGCGGCTTGGCTCTGCTTTCAGAGCCCGGAACCTCTTGATTCCTGCTGTGTGTGCCCATGTGAATTTCGGTTTTGCACTTGAGGAGTTTCCTTGTGTACTCTCAGCTCCGCAATCTAATTTTTAGCAGCTTTTTTTTTTTTTTAAGACAGGGTGTCACTTTGTCACCCTAGCTGGAATGCAGTGGTGCAGTCTTGGCCTGCCAGGTTCAAGTGATTCTCCTGCCTCAGCCTCCCAAGTAGCTGGGACTACAGGTGTGTACCATCACACCTGGCTGATTTTTTTATAGAGATGGGGTTTCATCATGTTGGCCAGGCTGGTCTTGAACTCCTGATCTCAAGTAATCTTCCCACCTTGGCCTCCCAAAGTGCTGGGATTACAGGCATGAGGCACCGCCTGTGGCAGCTTTTGTGGTTACATTGTAGCCATTATTTGTGTTTGGTGCAGATGGTTGGGGTGGGGTGGAGGTTGCTGTTTCTAGTTGTTTAGCTCTTCTGCTGATCTTGAGCTTTTCCATATATGTGTTCATAGTGGGGTTACAAAAATTCCTCTAGAAAATACTTCAACTATTGTGGGTAAGAGTTTTTTTAGTCCAGTTTTTAAAAATACATAAGCTGAGAAGTTATTTTGTCTATTTAAATAATACTTCAAATTGAGTTTTATTCGGTGTTTAGTAAGACTTTGAAATTCACTCATTTTTAGGGGTTCTAAGTGAAAATTGTTTTTCTCCTTTCAGTTGCATGCTGCCATTAGTCACCAGGTTGACCCGGAATTCCTTGGTTTAGGTCTGGGCAGCGTCCTCCTGAACAGCCTGAAGCAGACGGTGGTGACCCTGGCCAGCAGCACAGGCATGCTGAGCACCGTGCATTCAGCCTCCCAGGCCATGCTGCAGAGCGGCTGGTCCATGCTGCTGCCCACCGCCGAGAAGCAGGCCCGGGCGCTCTCTGCTCTCCTGCCCTGCGCAGGTGGGCTCGGGGAAGGAACAGGAGAGGGCATGGGTCAGGGTGCTGGGAGGGGATGGAGTTTCACTCAAATTGGCACACACTTTCTAGTTCAGTTTCAGGCAATGAAGTGAACATAAGTCCAGGTCATCGATTCATGATTGATCTTCTGGTGGGCAGCTTGATGGCTGCTGGAGGGTTGGAGTCAGCCTTACACGCAGCCATTACTGCAGAGATCCAGGTATGGCCTTGGAGGCACACGTGACCTGGTGGTGCGCTGAGATCGGAAATACCACACTCACACATGTGAAGAATAACTGAAAACAGTAAAACACTCAACTTTTATCATATCCAAGTATTTTCTTAAATTAAAATTCTTTTATGTGCTAATTTTAAAAATTATTGAGATGATTTAATTGTGATAAAATACTGCATGTTGCCTGTTTCAGTGAAGTTAACAGATAACCTGTTACTCAGGTAGACCATTCCCGTCACTCGGAAAGATCCCTGTGCTCTTGGCACTTTCAGCCAGGATACTCCCCTGCCCTCAGATGAGATGCATTTCGCCTGCTCTGAGTGTCGCAGCAGTATAACTGTATAGTATGCACTCTTTCCTGCCTGGCCTTGGAGAATGATTTTCAGATTCACTCACTGATGTGTCTATTGTGACTTCGTTTTTATTATTGGGAAGTTTTCCATTTTCTGGGTGTAGTACTCTTTGTTAGTTCATTCTCCTATTGAAGGATATTAAATTGTTTTTGGTTTTTGTTTTCTTTTTTTTTTTTTGAGACAGGGTCTTGCTCTGTCACCCAGGCTGTATACAGTGACCTGATCTTGGCTCACTGCAGCCTTGTCCTCCTAGGCTCACAGGATCCTCCCACCTCAGCCTCCTATGTTGCAGGGACCACAGGCATGTCACCATGCCGGGCTAGTTTTTTGATTTTTTTTTGTAGAGACAAGGTGTTACTGTGTTGCACAGGCTGGTCTCCAACTCCTGGGCTCGGGATCCCCCCACCTTGGCCTCCCAAAGTGTTGGGATTACAAGTGTGAGCCACCACACACAGGCTTTCTTGTTTTTGGCCGTGTAGAGCTGCCACGATTGTGCTGTGAACAAGTACTTTAGTGAACATATGTCCTCCCTTTGGGTAAATACTTGGAGTGGAATTTGTTAGGTCCTGGGGTCAGTGTGTATTCATAGTTTCCCAAAGTGGCTCTGCCATTTACATTTGAGCCAGGACTTCTGTGTGTGAGAATTCTAGCTCCTTCTTGTCCTTACAGAGCAGCTGGATGCTGCGTGTGTGGGGCAGATCACATTGGGTTTTGTGAGAGCCAGTAGCAGGGTTAAGGATTTTAGGGACTTCACGGAAGGAGGCTGGAGAGCATCAGCAGAGGCAGCCTGGACCTTGGATCTGTAAAAAGAAGACACTGTTTGAAACTGCACAACTGAGTTGGGGTTTCCAACAGGGCAGGTGGAGGCCTGTGGGTAGGTGTGTGCGGCAGCCACAGAGGCTGGGATAGCTTGGCACTGGGGTCAGGGCTCAGCCAGCCTGTGTCTTCACACCTGGTAATGAGATCACTTGTAAACAATTTCTGTTTATGAATTACAGGATATTGAAGCCAAAAAACAAGCACAGAAGGAAAAAGAAATTGATGAACAGGAAGCAAATGCCTCAGCATTTCATAGAAGCAGGACTCCATTGGATAAAGACCTTATTAATACGGGGATCTGTGAGTCTTCTGGCAAACAGTGTTTGCCTCTGGTTCAGCTCATACAACAGCGTCTTAGGTAAATCGTATTAGCTGTATTGTATTGTGTTTTATTTATTTACTTTTTTTTGTATTTTTGAGACAGAGTTTTGCTCTTGTTGCCCAGGCCGGAGTGCGGTGGCACGATCTTGACTCACCGCAACCTCCGCCTCCCAGGTTCAAGTAATTCTCCTGCCTCAGCCTCTCGAGCAGCTGGGATTACTGGCGTGCACCACCACGCCCCACTAATTTTGTAGTTTTAGTAGAGATGGGGTTTCTTCATGTTGGTCAGGCTGGTCTTGAACTCCCGACCTCAGGAGATCCACCCACCTTGGCCTCCCAAAATGTTCAGATTACAGGCATTAGCCACCACGCCTGGCCTATTTATTTTACTTACTAGCGTTTTTTTTTTTTTTTGTGATGGAGTCTCTCTCTATCGTCCAGGCTGGAGTGCAGTGTCAATGATCTTGGCTCACTGCAACCTCCACCTCCTGGGTTCAAGCTATTCTCCTGCCTCAGCCTCCCAAGTAGCTGGGACTAGAGGTGTCTGCAACCACACCTGACCGATTTTTGTGTTTTTAGTAGAGATGGGGTTTTACCATATTGGTCAGGCTGGTCTCAAACTCCTGACCTCAGGTGATCCACCTGCCTTGGCCTCTCCAAATGTTGGGATTACAGGCGTTAGCCACTGTGCCTGGCCTGTATTGAATTTTAATAGGTGATTATTGGTTTTCATATTAAGATAGTGAAATCCAGCACGAGGATCTCAAAACTTTGTTTGGTGATTGAAGGAATATTCTGAAAATTACCTAGTATGGATTTTAGGGTAAAGAGCAGACCCTTTTAAATATAGGTGAGAGGAGAAGTTGGAGGGCGAGGGCATGATGATGTTCAAAAGTTTTTCCAGAACAGAAATTGGGTGTGCAGTAAACCTGTAAAAAGATTCTTGCTAATAAGCAGGTGGATGTAAATGAAAATCATCATGGAAGGTTATTTTTAAAACTGGTTGTATCATTGCCTCACTTCATATATTACAGAGTTATACATACTACTTTGTAACATAACTTTTCTTTTCAAAACCAAAGTCAATGTGAAAGAATGGTGAGCATTGTTTTGGAAGGCCCGACTAGGAGGAGGTGGGAAGAAGTCAGACTCAGCCTGTGAACAGAGACTAACTTTGGCAGAAGCCAAAACAGTCAGACAGTGTTGTCTAAAAATGATCATTCAAGAAGAGTGAAAAAACAAGGTGATTTGTGAGAGAGATTTATTAGAAAATGAAACACATTTGTACCTCTGTTTAATAAAAATCTGCTTTTTGTCACATCATGCTCCTGGTTTTTTGTTTCTACACATAGAGAAAGCAGAGCCCTGGCAGGTTGGATCAGGCAGCTGAGCACAGAGCAGGGAGCCCTGGGCAGTGGCCGCAGCTCTCAGCTGGCCTGTTCATGGGGGGCATGGTGCATCTGCGGCGTGTGGTGGGCCTGCGGCGTGGGATGCGTCTGCGGCGTGGGGTGGGCCTGTGTCATGGGGTGGGCCTGTGTCGTGGGGTGGGCCTGTGTCATGGGGTGGGCCTGTGGCATGGGGTGGGCCTGCGGCGTGCAGTGGGCCTGTGTCATGGGGTGCATCTGTGGCGTGCAGTGGGCCTGTGGCGTGCGGTGGGCCTGCTGTCCACAGCCAGAAAAACTAACTTAGTGGACACACAGTGAAATTTTGAAACAGGAAGTTTTAGAGCTAGTTTCTATCATGGAATTTAGCAAATGCTATTTTGCAAAATATTTTTCTGATGTTTGTTTTGTTTTTCTAATCTGATAATGCATATTTCACACATTCTGGCCTTTAAGCAATGGAAACTAGAGAACTAAACTTAATACAGTTTGTGTTAATGGAAAGAGCTGGAGATTTGTTCTCAGAAAATTTCAGTTGCAACAGCTTGTTCACATAGGTGAACTTCCAACACAGTAACTATAGGAGTAAGAATAAAAGCTGTGTTTACTTTCACAGAGTTAAGAAGACATGAGAAAATGGATGTTAAAAACCTTGTAATTAAAATGTAAAGTTACATGCAAAGTTTTAAAGTGAGCATTTTCCAGGAAGAGGTGATTTTCTAAGTTCTTGAATGCCTCTCCCTTTTGTGAGGAGGCTGCGTCATGGGCTGTTGGTGTCTTTGGGAGGGGGTGAGTGCAGGGTTCCTGTTGTGGGTCCTTTGTTCTCACGAGGGCAGCGCCTGTTTCCCCATCTCCTGCCTGCCCAGACTGTTCCCGTGCGCAGAGAGACTGGCCTGTTTCAGCTGCAGCGGTGTAGCCTGCGTTGGCTAGTCTGGCCGGCACTCACACCGTTTGCTGATCAGCACTTGAAGTGTGTCCATCGTAGCTGAGACACTGAATATTTTATCTAATTTTTATTAATTAAAATGCAGGTTTAAAAACTTGATTCCATTATTAGAAAGCATTTAAGAATGTCACTTGGCCACGTGAATCTACTTTGTCAACTATATATTTTATGAGTCTAAGTGCAGATCAGATATTTTCAATGCAAATTTCACTGCAAATTGAAATGTGCTACATATGTAAGCTATGCTGATGGTTTTTGAGGACTTAATATGAAATAACCTATGTAAAATATCTCAATCATTTTTCTTATATTTCATGTTGAAATGGTAATATTTTCAATCTGTTGGGATAAGTATGACACATTATTAAAATTATTTTTATTTTTGAGATGGAGTCTTGCTCTGTTGCCCAGGCCAGAGTGCAGTGGTGCAATCTTGGCTCACTGCAACCTCCGCCTCTTGGGTTCAAGTAATTCTTCTGCTTCAGCCTCCCGAGCAGCTGGGACTATGGATGTACACCACCACGCCTGGCTGATTTTTGTATTTTTGTAGAGACAAGAGTTTCACCACGTTGGCCAGGCTGGTGTCGAACTCCTGATCTCAAGTAATCTGCCCACCTTGGCCTCCCAAAGTGCTGGGATTACAGGCATGAGCCACTGCACCCGGCCATTATTACAATTAATTTTATGTGTGTGTGTGTGTGTGTGTGTGTGTGTGTGTGTGTGTGTGTGTGTGTTTACTTTTATTAATGTGACTAAGAACAATTTTTTTTCCCCCTGAGATGGAGACTCACTCTGTTGCCTGGACTGGAGTGCAGTGGCACATTCTCAGCTCACTGCAGCCTCTGCCTCCCGGGTTCAAATGATTCTTCTGCCTCAACCTCCTGAGTGGCTGGGACTACAGATGCATGCCACCATACCTGGCTAATTTGTGTATTTTTAGTAGAGATGGGGTTTCACGATGTTGGCCGGGATGGTCTTGAACTCCCAACCTCAGGTAATCTGCCCGCCTCAGCCTCCCAAAGTGTTGGGATTACAGGCATGAGCCACCGCACCTGGCCATGTTTATTAATACGAATAAGAACATTTTGAATTGCACCTGTGGCTCCACTGGTGTCCTGGGCAGGTGGCTCTGTGGTGTCCACACAGGTTGTCTGCTGTGTCTTCATCTTCGCTGCATGTGACTTTTTGGTTCCTGTGGCACGTGGAGTCCTGTATGGGACATTGGTTCTACAGTAGATTTATAATAAGGATGTACCTACTAAAAAATACAAAATAAAAAGAATAGAAACAAACATAGAAATAAGTATCACCTCACAAAAATTTTGGAAAGTAGAAAAAGGAAGATACATTCACAGATTTTCAGTAGCCGATATCCAGGCTGTCTTCATAAGCATGGATAACGTGTCCCTCTCCTGCATGGATAGACACCGTTTTCTCACCTTAAGTGTTTGTGATTGAAGGATTCTTGATGTGTTGACTTGGAGGATGCAGTTGTTGAGCAGTAGTTTATCTAAAGATTGTAAGAAACTTTTGGAAACATTTCATGTCCTTTTTTCCCTTGGAAAACATGGGTTGAAGAAATCGCCGCTTGCCAAAAATAAGCCGTGAAACGGATTTCAGAGTAACTAGTTACATGCTGGCGAGGAGCCACGGAATACCATTTACATTTGAAAATAGAGGGCTGTGAAGTTTTTATAAGTAGTGAACCCCGTCAGAATTACACATTTTGATTATGGCTCTAAATTTTATATTAAATAAAAATTTTATCGTATTTATTACCGTCTTTTGCTCCTTCAGGTGTAGCATACATGCTAGATTCTAGACCTGTTTCTTGTGTTACAGTGGTGTTACCCAGGCAGGTTATCAGGTAGTGAAGGTGATGTCTGGTGGTGGTGGTGAGCCCAGTGAGGGCACATACTTGCTGTGTGTGATGAGGGCCCATGGGTTGCTGTGGGATTCCCACACCCTGGCTCCTCAGTCTCCTGCTTCTGTCCTTACTCACACTGCTGGTGGTTTTCTGGTGCGAGCCACGGGGGCAAGTGGGATTGACAAGCCTGCTGTCACATGAGGAACCTGAGTTAAAGTGGAGCTGAAAGCATGTCCTCGCTCTTTATGTTGTGCAGAGAACCACTTGTGCTTCTGGCCCAATGGGGCGGGTGGAACCAGGCCCTGGTTTTGCTCTCCTCCCCTCCATGTTCCCCTGTCCTGTCTGATTTTCTTTCACACTGACATAAGAGTTACTTTCCCTCGGCCTCCCAAAGTGCTGGTATTACAGGCATTAGCCACTACGCCTGGCCAGCATCCTTTCAAGTACTGGGGTACACCCGAGCTCCCAGCTTCTAGCTAGGAGTCATTTGGTCCCTCTTTATCCCAAAGGACCTGCCACCATCATTGGTTCCCAAAGCCCAGCAGGGTCCAGGCTCTTCAGCTTCCAACCACTTTGCATTTCTTTTCTGCTTTTCGTTCATGGAGATAAAGATTAACTTATTTTTCAGCCTGGGCATGTCTTTTTTATGTACTTTATTTTTTATCTTATTTTTTTTGAGGTGGAGTCTCACTCTGTCACCCTGGCTGGAATGCAGTGGCGGGATCTCATTTCACTGCAACCTCTGCCTCGCGGGTTCAATTGATTCTCCTGCCTCAGCCTCCTGAGTAGCTGGGACTACAGGTGTGCACCACTATGCCCAGCTAATTTTTATATTTTTAGTAGAGACAGAGTGTTGCCATATTGGCCAGGCTGGTCTCGAACTCCTGGCTTCAAGTGATCCTCCTACCTCAGCCTCCCAGAGTGCTGTTATTACAGGATTACAGGCGTGACCACCGCGTGCGGCCTTTATTTACTTTGTATATCTCATCTATTACTGCTGCAGTTTGCAGAAGAGAGGATGCCCTCAAACCTAACTTCTCCAGACCATCCCAAATGGGAAGTCTGCTCCACGTCAACAGTGTTGTTGCTTTTAAAGACTATATGTCAACATGCCAGATTATAGCAAAAGGATGTCGAGGGCGCAATAGGAAAGCAAGCCTGAGAGTCCTGGAGAGAAGGTGGCAGAGCTGCGTTTCGAAGGTGGTTCCTTCTTCAGACCCTGCCCTTCCTGCCTTGTTCCTCCAGTTGCGAGATTTGCTGTTGGAGCTCCTCCACGGGCGAAGAGGTGAGGCTGGACTGAGAGGGAGATGGAGAAGCTGCCAGAGGTTCTTTTGGATCTAGAATTGAGACAGCAGTTCCAGCCAGGTCTGGAGGTGGGTGCTGTCACCCAGCCCCCAAGGGAATGCTACTGATTGAAGAATGTGGCAAGAACTCCCTGGCCGGGAGAGGGAGGTGCTCGCTCCTTTGAATCGCCTGAGCCCAGGCTGGAAGGCCCAAGGGGGAGGACGAGGCCAGCTCACTCCAGCTCCATCCCCTCCCTTTAACCCTGAGCTAGTCACCCTCCCAGACTCCAGTCCCTTTTCCTAAGTGCCCTCCCTGCAAAGTCTGCACGGAGCAGCGCTCCCTCGTGCCAGCTCATCCCGCACTTTCTTGTCTTTCAGCAACCCCATGGGTTTGAACCTGAGATGATTCATTTTCCTAAAAGCCTCTTTGGGCTGAGGGAAGGCGTGGGTGGCTCTGCCAGTTTTGGAGTGGGGGCTGCCTCTTCTCAGAGCCGCTGCGAGGGCCAGGGCCACCCTCCCAGGTGGGTGTCTCTGGGCTGGGCAGCAGCTTTGTGGGCAGCAGCTTTGTAGGCAGCCCGGGCCATCCGCACTGGTCTGGGAGGCTGGGGGTGCACCGGCTCCTGCTCCTGATAGAGCCAAGGCACCTTCCTTACCTGAGAGCTGACTTCCTTGAAGAGTGGGCACAGAGAAGCCGGCAACATGGGTGGTGTAGGCACCCAGGAGAAAATCTGTGGCTCAGTCTCAGGGAGAAGTCTCCACCAGCACAGCTGTTGTAGAGATGGGGAAACTGGGCTGAGAGGGAAGGGGGCTTGCCCAACTCACCAGCCCTGGAATGTTTTGAGCTTTGGGGGTGGATCTCCCAGGAAATGTGTTTTATGGCACCACCACCTCTGGTCACCCACCCTGAGGTGTGGCGGGCCTGGACAGCCAGCTTGACTGAGGGCCAGGCTGGTGAAGTCAAACATACCACTCAGGAAGGAGACCCAGCCCTTCTCCAGACAGAGTTCAAATGTGAGGACTGCCTTCTTTGGGCCTCAAATTCCCCACATGAATTCCAAGGACCCCTCTAGCTCCTACACTCTGGGCCAAGGTTTCCTCTGAGCCCCAGTCAGCCTAGAGGACCTAGGATACATCTTCCTTGGACAGAGACCCACCATATGGGCAGCAGGAGGTAGGGGTGGAGGTAGGCAAGGTTCCCGTGGGGAGGTGGAGCTGTCATGAGAGATGGTGTCTGCAGACAGTGGGTGTATCGTGGCTCTGCTACTACTTGCTGGGTGGCCCTGTGATGTTTCTTTCCCCACTCTGGACCTCAGTTTCCCTATCTGTTCTGTGGAGATAAGATGCCTGCCTGCATATTTGTGAACTGGGATGTGTGGGGGCCAGTTGCAGTGTTTCTTGGTGTGGTCCTGGGGCAGCCTGCACCACCCCATAGAGATTTCTGGGCCCCACCCTAGGCTCACAGGACCAGAATCTCTGGGAATGAAGACTGGGAATTTGCATTTCCACAGGCATCTGGCTGATTCTGACATGATTGAAAAGCACTAATAGTATATAGTAAGCTCTTTATAAAAGGTAAATTCATAGCTGCCTTTTACTAAATATAAATCTCACCTTCCCTTCCTCAGTTAAGGACACACACCGCAGTTGAAAA
The DNA here is from genome assembly GCF_028885655.2 of Pongo abelii. Lineage (NCBI taxonomy): Eukaryota > Metazoa > Chordata > Mammalia > Primates > Hominidae > Pongo > Pongo abelii. Next base: position 20,369,715 of record NC_072001.2, on the reverse strand, counting down.
TCACTGTGCCTTTCCAGATGCAGAATCTGACCTTTCCGATGAGATTCTGTTAACTGTTGCTTTCTGTAGTTTGTATTCCAAAACAAGGGGAATATCTTTCCATTTTTTCAATATAAATGTTTAGGTCAGATACGCTTTTTCAAACTGGACACACACACTCACACAGTTTAGGGTTTCAGCTATGGCTTCCTCTCAAATTATTAGCCTCTTTCTGCCAGGGAGCAGTTTTTCCCAGACAAGACCCTGGACAGAGGCTGGTGGGGCCCCTCCTCATCAGAATCACTAGATCATGACTGACTCCTAGAGGTGGCTTTTTCTGCTTAAGTGTCAGCCCATGGGCTGGGATGTGACCCCCAAAGTTGCAACACAAGCTTCCACCCATCTTGGGGCCCCCCTGCCATCTATGGGGAAAGCCCTGTCCCTTGTCTTCTGGGCCCAGCCGGCCTCACAGGCATTCAGCAGATTGGAAAGTCAAAGCATGTGCTGTGCTTGGCTGGGGTCCCTTGCGCCCCTTTTTGGGGTGAGGTGGAGTGCATCCAGCCCCCAGTATCCCTGCCATTTATTCCCCCCCTCATCCCCACCCCCATACACACGCACAAGTACAAACACAGGTGCAGTCACTGTCGCACACCACTCTGGACAGCACCATTTCCAGCCTCAGGGGGGCAGTTTCCTTACAGGGAAGTTAATGAGGCACTAAAGAAGGCTCAGAGGACAGGGAGAAAATCTATCGAGAAGAGGCTCCTAGACCTGGTTCTGCCTCTGAATTGCTGGGGGTCCTTGAGAAAGTTGCTTTCCCTCTCTGGTCTCAGTTTCCTCAGGTGAGAAATGGGGGGCTGGCCAAATTGTCTAAGGTTCTGGGAACCTCTAAGTCAGAGCCTGTAGCTGGTGGTCAAGATGAGGGAGAGGCCCTCAGACTCAGCTGAATGCCTGAGAGTCAGGACAGGCCCAAAGGTGAGAAACCTGAGCACATCAGGTGGGTTCAAAGCTGGTGCATGAGCCCCACAGCCTGCAGAGCAGCTCTGGACTCGGGAGCCCGCTTGCACCAGCCCAGTGGGACTTCAGAGATGTGGGGTCCAGCCTCTCCTACTGTTGCAGGGCTGGGGGCTGGGATCTGCAGATTCTGACCCCACAGCTGCCTTAGACATGCCAGATGGGCTGGGGCAAGACACACCCCTCTCTATGAACTGAGCAGTCAGTCCAAATAGATACACTAAAGAAGGGCTGTGGGATGGACCCAGCTGTAGCCTGGGGCTACAGACTAGCTTCCAGGGTACTCAAGCAGCTGGCCTCTGGGGTAGCAGCCCCGGGTATGAGAGGCAGGACTCAGAGTCTAGGCCAAGCCTCTACAGGAATCCCCTCTGGAGAGCCCAGGCACTCTGCAGGAGGGGCAGCAGGCAGCAGGTGCACCAGGAGCATGTTTCACAAGGTGCTCAATATTGCATCTGCTCAGATAGGCAGCGAGTTGGAAAGTGGTTGCAGTAGGCAGGGTGACGGCTGCTCCCCAGAGCCAGGAGTCCAGCCCAGCACCCACCTGAGTCCGCCTTAGTCCTGCTCAACTGGGTTATCTGTGCTCTTGGCCCTCTGGTCCCACCCACAGAGAGAGGGCTTTGGGGCGACTAGGTGAGCTGGCCCTTGTCGGAGGATGTAACTGACTCCTGAGCCTGGCGAGCCAGGCAGCCCCTCACCAGCGTCCCCATCCCCACATCTCCAGCCCCCCTCATTCCCTGATCCTCCCATCCACTCCCCTGACCCAGCGGTTTCCTCTGCTCACTCTCTTTTCCTGCTCCCAGGCTCGCCTGGTCACGTGTCCTTCACTCTCCTCTGAGTCTCCCTCTTTCCAAGCCGCCTCCACTCTACTTGACACACTCTCCCTTAAGACACCAGAGTACACAAGCGCAAGTCCCCGCACCTCACCTTTACTCCCAGATATGGGAGGGAGATGACATGAAGACCCAAACGCCCCTTGGCAAGAGATCTGGGGTATGCAGAGGGGCAGATCTGAGGCTGTGGAAGCTCCAGGGGCTCCCTGCGGGAGGCTGCATGTAAGCTGGCTATTGAATTTGGCTCTGAGCTGAGACCCCTCGTTGAAGCTCCAGACCAGGAGCCAGCTGCTAGCTCGACCCCTCCATTTGGTGCCTCAGAGAAACCTTGCACTCTGTAGGTCTAAATCTGAACCCAGAAAATCCCCCCATGTCGGCCCTGCCTCTTCATAGGGAAAGCACCACCTCAGACCCAGTTCTGCACCAAACCCACATTTGAGTCATGGGGCTCCTGCCCTGCACTGTGAGCACTCTGGATAAGCCAGTGCCGAGGGGGAAAGCGCTCTGAATGCCAAGCCAGAATATGAGCTTCAACTCCACCTCCAGCTCTGAGAGCTGTGGGCGGGGAAGGGCCCTAGTCCAGTTTGCTGTAGAAAGACCAGTCTGCCACTGTATGGCACATGGATGGCAGGGGCAGAGTGCAGGTGGAGAGAATAGAAGGTGGGCAGGGCAGGGGAGGCAGGGACATGGCTGTAGCCTTGGAGATGGGAGGACAGACAGGACTTGGGGGCTACTTGGATGAACCAAGGGGGGAGTCAGGAAGAGACACCCAGTTTTGTATCAGATGTGTAGAGCATGGGATGCTGTTCATTGATCGAGGGAGGGGGAGGAGGAAGAGGTATGGCATGGGGAGGAGGTAGCTGAGCTCTGTCATTAATGTCATTTGAAGTCCCCAGGGAAAGGAAGGCCCGCCAGCGCCTTCACTGCTTCAGCCAGCTCTCAGGGTGACTGTGCTCCCTGGCCCTCTCAGCTCCTGCTTCATAGCTGTCAGCTGCAGTGGGGGACAGCTGCAGCAAGGGCCCAGCATATCTGTGTGTTTACCCAGGGGACTGCCGTGTGGCCCATGCCGAGCAGAAACTGATGGACGACTTTCTGAACAAAACCCGTTACCACAACCTGATCCACCCAGCCGCCACCTCCTCACAGCTCATCTCCATCGAGACGGAGCTCTCCCTGGCCCAGTGCATCAGCGTGATAGGTGCAGAGGATAACTGTGGCTGAGGCTCAGGTGAAGAGGCAGCTCATGCCCAAGCCCCAAGCAGTCAATGTCCAGAGGAATGAAATGACTAGAGTTGACTTAGACTGACCAGTACACGGTGGGGAGGCTGGAGGAGGGTCCATGAGGTTTATAGGTGTCCAGTATTTAATGAGGTCATGGTTTTGTTAACAAAGAAGAAATGAGGGTGGGGGCGGGATCACCACTGGCTAGGCAGCCAAGGGGCCTGCAGAGACTCTGCTCAGCTGAGTCTCCAGCATGACCATGAGCTTCTCCTCCTCATCCTCCCAGCCCCACCCTACTCTCTCCCCCAGCTTGCTCAACAGGTGACCTTACAGGCTCCCTACTTGTTGGGGAAAATAAGAACTAGACTGGGGGAACTGACGGGCACAGAGGCCCAGGTGTAGGCGCAGGACCACAGGCGGTGCAGAGTCTACTGAGCCAGGTGGGTGAGGGTCTGGAGAGTGGACATGGCTGCTGCAGGCATGGAAAGGAGGCGCAGATGGCGGCACTCCCAGGGCCCATTGTCAGGGCCTCCATATGTGGATGTGTGCAGAGGTGGGGGTGCTGAGGGAGGAGGGGCCAGGGAATTTCTCATCTTCTCTCTACTGCCTCTGAGTTGGCGATGTCAGAGGGAGCCATGGCCCACTGTAAAGTGACACAATGTCCCCACCCACAGGGTTAGAACCCCTCCCCTGGAAGCAGCTCTGAGGGGAACAGTCACATGTAGAGAGTGCAGGACGCTGTGTCCAGCTGGGGGAAGGAGGTCACCAAGGGGGTTGACCCTCCTCTGGCCAGGTGGCTGCCTTCTGACACACCAGCCTCTCTCTCTAGCACGGTGGGCCCCACACACCCAGCCTGTGAAACCTACAGCCCTCAAGAAGGCTTTGGCCAAATTAATTAGCGGCTCCCTCTCCCAGGAGGAAGCACAGCTGAAGGATGCGGAGGGCAGTAGAGTTGTGTATGCTCCGCCCCCTCTCTCCAGAGTGGGATGGAAAGAAGGGGGCTTTCAGCCAGGCTGGCCCAGGCTGGGGTCTGAGTGCCACTGTCCAGCTATTGGCTTCTGGCTTAATGGGTGAGCCCAGCTGCTCCTGTGCAGCTGCCGCCCTAGTGAGGGTGAACCGGCAGGCGAGTTCCATTTCTGAAAGCCTGGGAATACCGTCAATATTAGGCTGTGGGCTGCTGGGCCAGGAAGGGGAGTTTATTTTTCAGGGTTTGTTTATCTATTGAGTTGATGAGGGAGGGTTATAGGTACAACCAGCTTAAAGATGGAAATTTTGAGAGAGCAGGCAGGGATTTAGTGCTGGGTAAGCCTTCTCAAAGCGGCTCTTTTGGGGTGGCCAGAATCCAGTACCAATGTCCTCAGCATGTTCATCAGCTGCTGGGGGAGTGGCGGACAGGATGAAAGCACAGGAACACTTTCTGGATGATAGAAATACTCTGTATCTTCAAAGGAGGTAGGTTCCATGGGTAATGTTAAATGAGTTAAAACTCATCAAAATGTAAACCAGATCTGTGCATTTCACTGAATATAAATTATACCTCCAATTAAAAACATTTTTTTAAAAGACAGATGGGCTGGACGCAGTGGCTCACACTTGTAATCCCAGCACTTTGGGAGGCTGAGGCAGGTAGATCACCTGAGTCAGGAGCTCGAGACCAGCCTGGAAAACATGGTGAAATCCTGTCTCTATTAAAGGTATACAAAAAAATTAGCCAGGCATGGTGGCACACGCCTGTAATCCCAGCTACTCGGGAAGCTGAGGCAGGAGAATTGCTTGAACCCAGGAGGCAGAAGTTACAGTGAGCAGAGATCGTGCCACCGCACTAGCGCCTGGGCAACAGAGCGAGACTCCATCTCAAAAACAACAAAAAAAGGACAGATGAAGGTTTTCAACTTTCACTAAAGGCAGAGGAGCTTGTGACAGATTCGCCTCCCCACAAGAGCAATTAGAAAAACTGGACAAAAGTGTGCCCTGCCCCCAATCAAAAACAATTGTTGGAAAGTAACTGAAAACCTCAGCCAGAACTTGAGTGACCAGGCCTAGGAGGTGACCCTGACAGTCTGTGGTGCTTTTCCCACATTTGGTGATTGGTCAACAGTAGAGGGCTAAGAGGCTAAGAAACTGAGTATGAAGTAGTACTTAAGGGGCTGGAGAGCCTACCTGAATGTTTGGCACTCTCACAGGGCTGAAATGATCTAATGAGAATTTGGGTCCCAGGAAGGAGATGGGACCTCGGTGGGGACCCTGGAAGGGCCACCCGTAGGAGTCCAAATGAATAAAACATAGACCAGCCATCATAAAACCTAAAACTTGCTTTGAACCAGCTTAGTCCCAAACTAGATGAAGGCGATGTGCCCTTACTCCAGTTGTGTGCCATAAAGTCAAAGTCAATACTCTCTGGAGGCAGAACAAAGTTTATTAGGAATGCCATAAGACAACACAAGACTAAACGAGAAAGACCAAGAAAAAACACAATAGAAACATACATGTAAGGAAGAACTTTTTTTTTTTTTTTGAGACGGAGTCTCGCTCTGTCACCCAGGCTTGAGTGCAGTGGCACGATCTCAGCTCACTGCAACGTCTGCCTCGCAGGTTCAAGCGATTCTCCTGCCTCAGCCTCCCAAGTAGCTGGGATTACAGGCACGCGCCACCATGCCCGGCTAATTTTTGTATTGGCCAGGCTGGTCTTGAACCCCTAACCTCAGGTCATCCATTCACCTCGGTCTCCCAAGTTGCTGGGATTACAGGCATGAGCCACCGTGCCTGGCTAGTATTTTGCCACAATTTAAAATAAATAAATGTTTTTTTCAGGTTTGTGCTCAGACTCTATTCTAAACAGTCACGTGGCGGCTTACTCTTCTCCAGGCCTTGCGGCCGGCTTTTACATGTTTATTGTTTTTGCGTTCTTGTCATCTGCTCGGTAGATGGCAGCTTCCAGGTGCTCCTAAGGGGCCAGGAAAGAGAGTGAGAAGGCACGGAGGTTGCCAGGTCATCCCGCTTGGGGCCCCGCCCTCATCACCTCCCTCAACCGGGTCTCCTGCAACTCTTGGTGGGCCATCTCGGCCACCACTTCGCCCTGAGCTTCCTGCTGCTGCAGCTGGGCAGTGCCTCCTTCTCAGAGGCCAGCTGCTGATAGGTGGCCACACACTGCTGCAGGTGACCCAGGTAATGGTCTCGCTGCTGCTGCAGACTCTGAGCCTCTTGGCTCTTCAGCTCCACCTGCAGGATAGGCGTCAGGGTAGGTAGTGGCTGGCTTCCAGATTCTGGGCCCATAAACAGGGTGGCGAGGGCACTGCGGGGCTCTGTCGCCTGCCCAGGCCCCTTGCCCTGGCCCCTTCCTCCAGGCCTAAATGACTACCTCCCTTGCCTAGAGGCCCATGCCTCCCTCCCCAGCCTCAAATCTCACACCCTTCTTCCCACCATTTAAACTGTAGGCCACAGACTGGTGGAAAAGCAGAGGGAGCCAACCACCATCTGCTAAGTTGTGGTGAGGTCGTTCTGTATGATCTCCAGGGTTTCCACGCACCTTCGTCTGCTCCCCCCAGAGCTCGGCCTTCCGCCCCAGCTCCCCCAGCCTCTCCTCCAGCTCCTGCAGCCTCACCTCCAGTTCCTGCATCTTCTCCTCCTGGTGCCGCAGCCTCACTTCCTGCTCCCACATCTTCTCCTCCTGCCTCCGCATCTTCTCCTCCTGTTCCTGCATCATCTCCTCCTGCTCACGTATCTTCTCCTCCTGCTCTCGCATCATATCTTTCTGCTTCCGCACCTTCTCCTCCTGCCTCCACATCTTCTCCTCCTGCTCCCGTATCTTTTCCTCCTGCTCGCGCATCTTCTCCTTCTGCCTCCACATCTTCTCCTGCTCCCGTATCTTCTCCTCCTGCCTCCATATCTTCTCCTCCTGCTCCTGCCTCTTCTCCTCCTCCCGTATCTTCTCCTGCTCGTGCATCTTCTCCTCCTGCCTCCACATCTTCTCCTCCTGCTCGTGCATCTTCTCTTCCTGCTCCCGTATCTTCTCCTCCTGCCTCCCCATCTTCTCCTCCTGATCCCGTATCTTCTCCTCCTGCCTCCACATCTTCTTCTCCTGCTCCCATATCTTCTCCTCCTGCCTCCACATCTTCTCCTCCTGCTCCTGTATCTTCTCCTCCTGCTGGTGCATCTTCTCCTTCTGCCTCCACATCTCCTCCTGCTCCCGTATCTTCTCCTCCTGCCTCCACATCTTCTCCTCCTGCTCCTGCCTCTTCTCCTCCTCCCATATCTTCTCCTGCTCATGCATCTTCTCCTCCTGCCTCCACATCTTCTCCTCCTGCTCCTGTATCTTCTCCTCCTGCTTGTGTATCTTCTCCTCCTGCCTCCACATCTTCTCCTCCTGCTCCTGCCTCTTCTCCTGCTCGCATATCTTCTCCTGCTCCTGCCTCTTCTCCTCCTCCTCCCATATCTTTTCCTGCTCATGTATCTTCTCCTCCAGCTCCCGTATCTTCTCCTCCTTCTCTCGCATCATCTCCTCCTGCCTCCGCATCTTCTCCTCCTGCTCCCGTATCTTCTCCTCCTGCTCTTGTATCTTCTCCTCCCGCTCCCGTATCTTCTCCTCCCGCTCCCGTATCTTCTCCTCCTGGCTCCACATCTTCTCCTCCTGTTGCTGGTTCAGGCGGTTCCACAACTCGTTCTCTTCCACCTGGGCTTGGAGCTTTGCTGACACACTCTGCAGCTCCTTACCCAGGTGGTCAGCCTCCGCCTGCAGCTGCTGCTGGAATAGTGAAAGTGTTGGTTTGAACCTCAGAAGGAAACAGACTCATGAGCTAGCCATATAAATGTAATCTATAGGCCAGGCACGGGGGCTCACGCCTGTAATCCCAGCACTTTGGGAGGCTGAGGTGGGTGGATCACGAGGTCAGGAGATGGAGACCATCCCGGTTAACACGGTGAAACCCCGTCTCTACTAAAAATACAAAAAATTAGCCGGGTGTGGTGGCAGGCACCTGTAGTCCCAGCTACTTGGGAGGCTGAGGCAGGAGCATGGCGTGAACCCGGGGGACGGAGCTTGCAGTGAGCCAAGATTGTGCCACTGCACTCTGGCCTGGGCAAAAGAGTGAGACTCCAACTCAAAATAAATAAATAAATAAATGTAATCTATAAAATAATGGTTTTCATCCAGTATCCTTTAAAAAAATATTTTAAGCACTAACTCTGAGATTCTGATTCCCCAGGCAGGGCCCCAATTTGTACATTTTTAGCACACTCTAGAGGATTCTATGGTGGGACCAGAACAGGGACCCAAATTTTCCAGCTCTTGGCTGGAGCCTCCCCATACCCTGCATGATCCCTAGACCATGGTCCCAGCTGGGTGGGGCTGCCACAACCCCCGGGGCTGCAGCCGCTCACCTGTGGCAGCAGGAGCTTGGCCCTCTCCAGCTTCCTTTTTAGCTCTTTTACGTTGAGCTGGATCTCAGACTTTTCAGATTCTACAAGTCGAAGTTTTTCTTGTAGTTCGGCATTTTTCTCCTTCAGCTCCTCATCGGTTATGCTATGGCCAGAGGCAGTAGAGAAAGGAATGAATGAAGAACAGAAAGGACGGCTTTGGTGATCAACCCTCTACTTTCAACCCACAACCACAGAACTGTGGCATTGGTAGGGACCCCAGGAATTAAGAGTCCCAGGTGGCAGGCCAGAGAGAAGACATGAGTTGCCTGAGGCTACCCCATGAGTCAGTGACACAGCTGGAACTAGAGCTTCCCTGTGCACACATGAAAACCTGTAGGAGCCTCTCCCCATGCTCACCTGTACCCCCCACCTCCCAGCACACCACCCACGCTAAGGGCCCCCAGACCTCCCATTCCACCTTCCCCCATCCTACGTGTTCCTGTACAGTTCCAGACTCAGGGTGTCCCTCTCCTTTGTTAACTCCTCGATGTACTGCAAATAGAGAAAGTTTAAGTCAAGACAGAGCAGGCAGAGGAGCAGCTGGATGACCAGGAACAACAGCTACTGTGACTACTCCACAGTAACACTCCCTCACTCTCAATCACACCTGACATGTTCTCAAGGCATTTCCAAGCCCATGGTCTCATTTGTTTTTCATTTGTTTGTTTGTTTGTTTGTTTTGGCAGAGTTTCATTCTTGCTACCCTGACTGGAGTGCAATGGTGTAATCTCGGCTCACCACAACCTCCCCCTCCTGGGTCCAAGTGATTCTCCTGCCTCAGCTTCCCAAGTAGCTGGGATTACAGGCGTGTGCCACCACACCCGGCTAATTTTGTATTTTTAGTAGAGATGGAGTTTCTTCATGTTGGTCAGTCTAGTCTTGAACTCCTGACCTCAGGTGACCCACCCACCTCGGCCTCCCAAAGTGCTGGCATTACAGGCATGAGCGAGAGCACCCGGCCCTCATTTGTTTTTCAAAGAACTCAGTGAAGGTGGAAGGGACAGGGAAAGAGACTGAATTTAGGGCTGGCTAACAGGGGCCCAGAGAGATCAGATAATATTGCTATTGTTATTATTCTTATTACTACCACTGTTGGAACCTTTATTGAGTGCTTCACCAGGCACTATGCTAATAATCCTATTTAATCCTCATAACCTCCATAGGAGATGGTTACCATTATTATCTCTATTGTGTAGATGAAAAACATGTGGTATTAAAGGTTAAGTGCTGCCTAAGATCACCTACAGCTGGGATTTCAACACCCAGGTATATCTGATTCTCTAAGCCCATTCTTTCGCTGGAGGTAGGGGCACAGTTAAGAAGGAGGAAATTAATCCTTTGTTGAATTTTTGAAAGGGTGATACGTTCACATAGTCCAAAACTCAGAAAGTCCAGAAGGGAAATATCTCCCCCCCACACTGTGCCTCTATCCTGAGTTTTTTTTATGAATCCTTACAAACATGTTTTATGTATATTACCATAATACATACACACACACACATATATACCTGCTCCCTCTCTCCACACAAATAATAACATACTCAAGATACTCTTCTGTACCTTTATGGTACAAGTACCCTAACCGCCACTTAGGACTTGGCCAAGGCCACAGCCAAGGATGGGCAGGGCGGGCACTTGGCCTCTGAGTTCTATGTCCAGTGCTCACTCCCCACAATGCTCCCCAGCTCATCTGCAGCAGCCCACTCAGCCCCAGTCTGCCTCTAACAACCACACACAAAAGCAGCAAGAAATGGCAATGCTGCCTTCTGGGCAGGACACCTCCATCCTACAGAAGGGAACTTTAGGCTCACTCCTCCATCTGCGAAGCTGGGCTCCCAGGGTATGGGGCAGTGGTTGGACTCACCTTATCCGCCTTCTCCTTCTGTGTAGTGACGGCAGAGAGAGCCTGCTCTAACTCTCCTGCAAACTTCCATGAATCATGCAGGCGGCCGATCAGATCCCTGGCCTCTCCTGGAATGAGAGACATTCAGATGTGGCCCAAAGGACTCCCCCTAAAGGCCTGTCAAAGTGCCAGGTTCAAGGATGATGGGGTGCCAGATTCCCACCTTCCAACTGTTTGACAGCTTGCTGGCTGTAATAGAGTGCCGTCTGAAGCTCGGTTTTCTGACATGTAAGGATTCGTATGGTATGAACCTGGGCCTTTGGGAGAAAAGACAAGCAAATGCTGAAAGAGAAGCAAAGAAACATTCCCCAGAGGACAGGAGGGAACTTCACACCCTCCACTCACCTCTAGCTCCCTCCTTAGAGCTTCCTGATGTTGGTGGTTTGCCTTCTTTTCCTATAGAAAGAGGAAGACAGAGCTCTTGCTAGGAGGAGGCAGAGATGGCACAGCAAGAGACATGCCCCCAGAATGGCACCACTGCCCCAGGACAGGCCCACCCATGGGACCAGTTTTTCAGGGACCCTGTGGGGATGGGGTGGAATAAGGGGGGTGAGCCTTCTTCCCCAGACTAGGAGTGGGGGAGATGAGACTGGGGCCTCTACATCTGAGTGCCCCCAAACCCAGCGGTCATGTCGTGAGCAAACAAAGAAATCACGTTACTTCTTCCAGCTGAGCTCGGTTCTGTTGTTTCTGTGGGGAGAGTCAAAGGAAGGTGACTGAGGGTGGCCTCCTTGACTCTATTCCCCAGGCCAGGAAGCGGTAGGCAGGGGTCAGGAATGGATTTAAAAGGCACAGTTCTCAGACCCAATGGGAACACAAACTGGTAAACTCTCCTCAACTCCCAAAGAAGAAGGATTTCGGTCTTTGTTGGTTTTTGCCCACAGCCACGGAACTCAAAGTCTGAAACTAGATTCTCTTGAAAAGACAGTAACAGAAACCTTCAGAGATGGAGTGTGAGAAAAGCCCACCCTTCTGCCAGCTTGTGATTTAGAAAGGTGCATTCATTCAGCAAACATTGAGCACATACGAGCCAGGGACAGTTCCTCACAGTGGGGATAGAGGTTAGAAAAGGCAGACAGGAGTCCTTGGCCCTGAGGTTTCCATTCTAGTGGGCCTTTAACTGTCAGGCTCTCAGAGCTAACAGAAACCTCTGATACTCTCTAACTCTACCTCAGGAAATGCAAGCCCAAGAAGGAGAGTTTACAGCAGGCCCTGGACTAGGGATTAACATAAAAACACAATGACAAATCTCATTTAAACTTCACAAATACAAGTAAAACAATACCACTCCTGTTTTACAGATGTGAAAAGAGAGGCCCAAAGAGCTCAAGCAATTTGCCTTAAATCATATCCCTAGCAGATGGAGAGGTAGGATTCAAATCCAGAATTCTTAACCAGTACCTGGCAGTTCTTCCACAATCTTAACAATTACCCTCCACCACCCCTTGGGCCCGCTGTCCCCAGGAGCCTGGCCAGCCAAGACTCACATCCTCAGGTGAGTGGCAACCATCAGAAGTGGTTGTCTCAGGGTTAGTGCCATTATTTATTTTCTTCTTTTTGGTGTCGCTTGCTCCTGCACCAACACTAGGGTTGGTCTGGGCATGATGGTCTCTCAACTGTGGAAAGGAAGAGCAGTGATACTCATGAGAACTACAAGCTCCTACAGTCACATCCTGCTTTACAGTTTATACTAAATACTCTTATAGACCATCTGATTTAATGCCACCAACTGTAGGAAATGTTGTCACAATCCCTTAGTGACTGAGAGAGATTGATACCATGGCTGAAAAAAAAGGCAGTAATGGAACTTAAACTCAGTTTTCTGACTCTGAGCTCTGGGATTTTGCCACAAATCAGCAGCTGCCAGGGACCAAAACCAGAGGCAGAGGTAGAAAAGCAAACATTAAGTAGGCAGGAACTGTACACTCTGTGGTTTAGAGTTATTCACCCTCACACGTCTGTTAGTGTTAAGAAGTACACCAGTACCTCTCAAACCTTTACATCAATGTATCCTCATGGCAGAAGGCAGCCTTTCTGTTAAATCCGGGAATTTAGCAGAAAGAGGACAACCCAAGCCTCATTTCAGAGAGAAGTCTTGTATACTCTTATAAATCTATGTGACTTTCATCCCTAAGTACATTAATGTTTCATCTCTCAATAGAATCAAGGGAAACTGATGCTTCAGAAAGATGCCCCATATTTATCCTGTGGCACTCAAAGTACCCCAGGTTGAGATGAGATGAGGAAGACTCAAGCTGTCAAGTCCAGTTTCCCAAGATCTGTTCCACAGAAGATAAGCAGATCTCACTCCAGAAACCAGTGACTGAGGGGCACTCTGGTCCCAGAACAATGGAGAATTCAAATCTGAGGTGCAGAACTCAGAAAAAATGTTAAAGTCTCTCTGGAGAGTAGAAGCCTGGGAGAAAACCCAACCCAACCCGTTCTCCCATTGCCACCCAGAGACACTGTCAACATGTGGAGCTCATGGGGGAGGTGTAGGCTTTTCACACTGTCAACATCTGTGGTAAGGAAGTCAGGCAGCCTGAAACCTCTCTCTTCTAGGTCCCACAGTCCCCATTCCCCTTCCAGCTGGAAACCTGTGCTGCAACCAGAGGAAACAGAAGTGGGCAAGAACACTTAGGGGACTGGGTCCTAAGACCAAAGGCCGGTCTCGTGGTAGTAATGACAGTTTGTAGAGGGACTGTGACATCACTACATTCCACTCCTCGGTGGAGTGGCGGGGGTGGGGGGGACACATGAGTGCAATGCCCAAGTTGCCGCTTTGAGACTGGGGAGTGGGGGTCACAAAATTGGGACCCAGGTCCTTGGAGACGTGACCCCAAAGAGCCCCGGGAGGTCAGGCTTGGGGTGGCAGGAGGTGAGGGCCAAGTAAGGAGCAAGAGCCCCAGGAGTCATGTCCCCAAAGTCACCCTGTGGCAACTGGTGAGGGCAGGTTCTGGGGCACCCAGGTCCTTGGAGATGTGAGCCCAAAGAGCCCAGGGAGGTCGGGTTTGGGGTAGCAGGAGGTAAGGGCAGAGTATGGAGTTGGAAGCCCCGGGAGTCACCTGCTCAAAGTCACCCTGGGGTGCCAGGCAGGGCAGAGGCAGGACTCATGTGGGGGTTGGGCTGACTGACAAGATTTTGGTGTGGGGATCCCAGAGGTACTGGGGGGGGCCCAGCCCGGTGTGCCTCGGGAGTGGCACAGACTGGCAGCAGTTCGGCGGTCAGAGGGAGCCTCAACTTGGGTTGGGGTGCTGGTGCGTTTACCTTTTCCTTGGCCTCGGCCAAGTTGTTCTGTCGGGTTTCTTTGTACATCGTGTGTTGGGTAGGGAGGTGGGGGTGGGTAGGGGGGCGGGGATGGGTAGGGAGGTTGGGGTGGGTAGGGAGGTGGGGGTGTGTAGGGAGGTGGGGGTGGGTACGGAGGTGGGGCTGTGTAGGGAGGTGGGGCTGTGTAGGGAGGCAGGGGTGTGTAGGGAGGTGGGGGTGTGTAGGGAGGTGGGGGTGGGTAGGGAGGTGGGGGTGGGTAGGGAGGTGGGGGTGGGTAGGGAGGTGGGGGTGGGTAGGGAGGTGGGGATGGGTAGGGAGGTGGGGATTGTCAGGGAGGTGGGGATTGTCAGGGAGGTGGGGTTGGGGCCACATCAGCATGATCCAGGTGAGGACAACTATACACCTCCAGTCACCTCTACGTCGCTGTGTGACTGAGCCAGAGGAGGCGTAACCAGGGCTGCACTAGAATGCAGAATAGGGGCGTGGCCTTAATGCTTGAAGCCCATTGGCCAATGAGAAAGATGAAAGGAAAAGGAGGTGTGGCCAGACAGCAGCGTGTCATGAAGGACCTGTGTGGTCACAAGGAAAGCTGCCCATGCAACTGCTGTCCCCGCCCACTCCAGGAGAGGGGCGGGGCTGGCTTTCACTTGAAAAACTTTAAAACTTTATTACCTCAATTGAGGTACAAATCCTATTAAAATGGAAATTTTATAGTGTGCTTGATGATTGATAAAGCAGACTTTAGTATCCAACATTCCAATAAGATAAAGTAATCACAATGTTTTCTCTTTTTTAGAAAAACTTTCTCTTATTCTCCTACATTAGTGTTAAGTTTAAAAAAAAAAAAAACAAGAAACATGTCTAATATTTTTAAAAACACAAAGCTTTTGAGCCAGGTGTGATGGCTCATGCCTGTAATCCCAGCACTTTGGGAGGCTGGGGTGGGTGGATCACCCGAATTCAGGAGTTCAAGACCAGACTGGCCAACATGATGAAACCCTGTCTCTACTAAAAATACAAAAGTAGCTGGGCATGGTGGCAGGTGCCTGTAATCCCAGCTACTTGGGAGGCTGAGGCAGGAGAATCCCTTGAACCTGTGAGGCAGAGGTTGCAGTGAGCCAAAATCATGCCACTGCACTTCAGCCTGGGCTACAGAATGAGACTCTGTCTCTAAATATATACGTACACACACACACACACACACACACACACACACACACAAAGCTTTCTGTTTAATAAGCACTCAAAGTTCTTTACGGGGTTAAAGCAAATACAGGACCCTTCTAATGTAAGGTTAAATGCTAAGTGATGGGGGAGAGAAAAAGGACATAAATAACTCCCACTCTCATGAGGTTAATCACTAAATCCTATTTTTCTAGAATCACCTGGCCTCTAAGCCCTGAAAATGAAACTGAATTTCTCACTAGATACTTGGCTATGACTTGCAATCATGAAAACCAAGAATTGTGTTATGTCACTGTGTATTACTTGTTACCTGGGATCAAGGGTTGACTTTTTCATGATTTGCTCCATTACCTGTGTGCTTCTTATCTCAGACCAAACTAAGCTTTTTTATAGAGTTCTACAATTTACAGTTAGTATGTAAGAGTGGCTCTCAAACATACAGTCTCTGGACCAGGAGCACCTGGGAACTTCTTGTAAATGTAAATTCTCAGGCCCCACCCTAGACCTGATGAATCAGAAACTCTGGAGTAGGGCCCAGCAATCCGTGCTGCAATAAGCTGTCCAGGTGTTCAGGAACCTCTGCCATACAGCAGGTAGAAAAATGTGTTTCCTTCTGTAGGTCCAAAGCCAGGGATACTGTATGTTCTGTCTTGATATGAAACAATTACATGGGGCTCTCCTTTTTTGGTGTTATAGGGACAACCATGTATGAGGTCTCTAAGCAGAAGTTCACACCCTTATTGGGGTGATGCAGGCATATAGGAGTGTGTGTGTGTGTGTGTGTGTGTGTGTGTGTGTGTGTGTGTGTATTTGTTTTGAGACAGGATCTCACTCTGTTGCCCAGGCTGGAGTGCAGTGGTGTGATCTTGGTTCACTGCAACCTCTGCCTCCCAGGCTCAAGCAATCCTCCTGCCTCAGCCTCCCAAGTAGCTGGGAAAAAAGGTGCACACTGCCATGCCTGGCTAATTTCTGTATTTTTTGTAGAGGTGGAATTTTTCCATGTTGCCCAGGCTGGTCTTGAATTCCTGAGCTCAAGCAATCTGCCTGCCTTGGCCTCCCAAAGTGCTGGGATTACAGGCATGATCAGGCATATGTTTTTAATGACCACTTTGCCAAAAGTCAATTAGTTAAATCATCTGTTCAACCAAATGACCAATTCACTGAAATTACTGAATTCATCATGTTAATATATTGGCAATATTTTTCTTCTTCCATTTATAAAGTTATAGCAATTGATATTCATAAAAATATTGGATGGGGACTTTTAAAAATAGATTTTGAAGGTCTCTGGTTCATCTTACTTGATGGGTTATAAAGACAAAACCAAAACAGCATTTTAAACAATATTTAATTTGTGTCAAGCCAAAAGAATAAGTAGTAGAAGAGACTGAATATGTCATAGCTTAAGCTGCAGACCTTGAAAGGGGAAGTCTAAGGACAGAAAAAGAGAAGATGTTAGGGGAAGAGTTGAGGGAGGGACTGAGAGTAGGGGGAGGCAGAGGAGGTATGTGGAGTCTGGGATGGTATGGGGTGGGGCTGAGGAAATTCAGGGGGGCTGTGGTGCAGGGAAGAATCTGAAGACCCAGGAGGACCTCCTTCCCCAGTTCCCTAGAGCTGCCTTATGTCTCATTGTTTATCTTCTATGTGTTGCTATAGACTTTATAAATAGTTAAACAAGTTTTAGCAACATTGAAAATTTCAGGTCATTGATTTCACTGTATATTAGTCATTGGAAATTCTTCCAGTAAAATGGGCTTTGGTAAATTGCCTGGAGCTATTGCATCTCATGGTCCATCATGTGCAGACCTTGCCCAAGGTGCCAATGGGATGTTATACATAGTTGGTCCATTTAGAGGAAGGAAGTCAATTGTGTTTGGGAGAGAAGTGCAGGAATAGTTCAATCAGAGTGGGCTAAATGGCAAAACACAGACAGGAAGGCCAGTAGAAGACTGGGGAAGAAACTATTCTGTGGTTGGTATCAAAAACAGCTCTGAGAAGCATGCGGTCCTTATCTGCAAAAGAAAGGTGGGCCATGACATACCTGGCAATGTGCATGTTCTGTTTATTTTGGTGGATGAAACCACTGGCTTGGAATTCTGCTAGCTTTGAATCTACCACTATCTTAACTAATATAGATTTTTCTCTGCACAGGAAAAGTTCCTACTTTCTCAGATGACTGAGGAAAAATGCCCTGTAAATTTCCACAATGTCCATTATGGTTTCTGAAGAGGTCAATTAAGAGTGCCGCTCTAGAGCTGAGTAGCTCAGCTCTACTGTAAGAGGCCAGCAGCACCTGTTCAAAACTCAGAAACAACTTTTTTATTTTTATTTTTTTCTGGTGTCAAAGTCAGAATTTGCAGATTCCATCTAAAAGAAGCTCAGGCTTGATTCTTTTCCTAACAAAAAGAGAAGATCCTAAATATGTATATATATTCAGAAGACTATAAATGTATGTGCATAAATAGAATAGTCGCTTACTACTCTTACCCTATTAGATAAAAAATTTAAGATATGTACTTTTTTTTTTTTTTTTTTGAGATGGAGACTCATTCTGTCGCCCAGGATGGAGTGCAGTGGCACGATCTCGGCTCACTGCAAGCTCTGCCTCCCAGGTTCATGCCATTCTCCTGCCTCAGCCTCCCAAGTAGCTGGGACTACAGGTGCCCGCCACCATGCCCAGCTAATTTTTTTTTGTATTTTCAGTAGAGACGGGGTTTCACTGTGTTAGCCAGGATGGTCTTGATCTCCTGACCTCGTGATCTGCCTGCCTCATCCTCCCAAAGTGCTGGGATTACAGGTGTGAGCCACCACTCCTGGCCAAGATATGTACTTTTTATATGTTTCCAAATACTATTTTTGCTGTTGGAGTTTCATATATGCAGCACAGTGTCCCTAAAGACCTGGTCAATAATTGTTGACTTGAATTTGAAATTTTAAGCTCTCCCAAAGAAAGTTATCAGATATGCCAAGATGCAAACTTAGTGTAAAAATATGGTGATAATTTTCTTTCATGAGCAAACAACTACTTTGGGAAATACATTTAATTAGAAAACTTTTCAAGCTAAAGACAACATTTCTTTTGGAGAAATTGCGTGGCTAAATTTTATAACTTGGCAAACATGCTTTGCTGATAGCAAATAAGTAAGCTTTTCCTACAAATAATGCTTTTGTATTCAACACAGTGGATTTTTAGTCCACGTTAGGAATGCTAGTTTTTAAAAAATGTTGCATAGTAAGTTGGTACATGTATATGCACAGACATACACATAAAGTGAACATTAAATTGAATCATAGAAATATATTTATGGGCTGGGCATGGTGGCTTATGCCTGTAATCTCAGCACTTTGGGAGTCCGAGGCAGGCAGATCATGAGGTCAGCAGTTCGAGACCAGACTGGCCACCATGGTGAAACCTAGTCTCTACTAAAAATACAAAAATTAGCTGGGCGTGAGGGTGGGCATCTGTAATCTCACCTACTTGGGAGGCTGAGGCAGGAGAAGTGCTCGAACTCAGAAGGCGGAGAAGGTTGCAGTGAGCCAAGATCATGCCACTGCACTCCAGCCTGAGCCACAGAGCAAGACTCCATCTTGGGGGGAAAAAAGTATGTATATATATATACAATTAATAAGACTGATGTCTTATTAATTGAAGAAAGCAGGTGAATAATACTGTATAAAGACTGATCCCTGTTTATGATAAGTATGTGTGTGCATGTACATTTAAGCATATAAAGTCTAAGTACATATCTGCATATTAACCTTTTCCATAGCTATGAGTTATATCAAAAGAAAAGCAAAGAGAAGTTGTTTGTAATTAGAGCTGCATTATAGGTTCATTTTATTTGCATATGACAATTGTTCTTGAGCCATTCAATGTGATATTGTCTGTTTCTATTTGCCGTTTGTATTGGTACCAGCCATGTTCTTCAGAGCACTCTTGAGGTGGTCAGAGTTCCTAAAGATGGTAAGTAAAATGAAGGGGAGATCAAAATCCTCAAATTCTATGCTTCTTAGTGACTCTTTCCTGATGATAGACTTGAGTTGCCATAGGTCCTTACTGAGCTGCCTGTTATTTGCATCAATTATATCTCCAAAGTGCTCTGAAATCCTCAGTGAATACAACAGTAGGTAAAGAAATAGCCAGTCCTTATGAGGACTTAGTGATTTTTAATTTTTATACAGCTCTTTCCTTCTAGGACAGCTCAGATTATTTTATGGAAATTTTCTCAAATCACACGGAATCCCTGTGAGAAGTAAGATAAGGAATTTTTTATCAAACTTAAGAGAATATGATATAATTTTCACACCTTTAGAGGTGGCAATAGAAGAAATACTATAGAAACAAATCAGGGTACATTAACTTGGAAAATTAAAGTAAAATAAATGAATAATTATTGCTGCATGCATTGTCATACACTCTTCCCCTTTATAACTTGAGTAGTAATACTTAATAGCACTAGTGAGGCATTCTCAGCAAATGGCTGAAGCCTGCTATCATTGAAGTATATTGGATCACTCAGTTCTCAAAATAATCCCTTGAAGTTGGTAGTTTTCTATCTTACAAGTGAAGATCTACAGCATAAGGAAATTGAGTAAATGGCCCAAAGTTACACAGTTAGTAAAAGGAAAGCCTGAGATTTTAATTCACCGTGTCTATCTAACTTCAAAATTTATTCATTCATTCATCACATGAGTATAATCCAACTACCAGGCATATTAGGCACCTCTGGGCATTAATCTTACCTTCCAGGAGCTTTTATTTGAAGAAATTTAATAATACACTCATAGGTGGTCCAAATAATGTTTTCTATATTTAAATAAATTTGTAAAATATGGAGTAGAAAATTTTAAGGTTTTTTTATTTTGTTTGTTTAGAGAGACAGGGTCTTGCTCTGTTAGCCAGGTTACAGTGCAGTGGCATAATCCTAGCTCACCCTAAACTCAAAATCTTGGGCTCTAGCAGTTCTCCTGCATCAGTTTCCTGAGTAGCTAGGACCACAAGCACATGCAACCACAACTAGCTAATTTTTTGAAGCAACTTTTTTTTTTTTTTTTCTGGTGGAGATGGGGTCTCGCCGTGTCACACAGGCTGGTCTCAAACTCCTGGCCTCAAGTGATCCTCCTGCTTTGGCCTCTCAAAGTGCTGGGATTTATAGGCATGAGCCACTGCATCCAGCCTGTCATTTGTCTGTACTGCATTTCTTAGCATAGTTTAATATTTTATGCTATATTATGAAAGTTCTAGGCTAGGAAATAGTAAGCAGTTTTTCTTTTTTCTTTCTTGTTTTTCTTTTTCTTTTTTTTTTTTTTTTGAGATGGAGTCTCCCTCTGCTGCCCAGGCTGGAGTGCAGTGGCACAATCTTGGCTCACAGCAAGCTCCGCCTCCCGGGCTCACGCAATTCTCCTGCCTCAGCCTCCCGAGTAGCTGGGACTACAGGCACCCGCCACCGCGCCCGGCTAATTTTTTGTATTTTTAGTAGAGACGGGGTTTCATCGTGTTAGCCAGGATGGCCTCGATCTCCTGAACTCATGATCCACCTGCCTCAGCCTCCCAAAGTGCTGGGATTACAGGCGGCCACCGCGGCTGGCCAATAGTAAGCAGCTTTTCTAAATGGTTTGGATCACATACCCTTTCCCGTCCGCGGGGTGTCTCTCGAGATGAAGTTCTATGGAAGTGCTTTTTAGGGCACTTTGCAAAACCTTGAGTAGGTCCTTCTTGTGGTCTGGTCCCAGCTTTCTCCTCAGTCCTCAACTCCCTGTTGCTATATTTTCTCAGTTATAAGGTTTCCTAGCTTTACCTTCTTTCTTCATTCTAAATTATAAGCTGCTGTCGGATTTATATTTCTAAACCTTGGCTCCAAACACTTTACCCTGCTGCTCATGAGTGAAACTGAATTTCCTTCCCTCTTCATACTAAAATAATTCCAGATGAGCCAAAGGCTTAAGTGGTGTAAAAAAAAAGAAAGACTATAAAATCAGTGGAAGAAAACATAGCTGAATTAATTGAAAATTTTGTGGTGACAGGCTGGGCGTGGTGGCTCACGCCTGTAATCTCAGCCTTTGGGAGGCCAAGGCGGGTGGATCACAAGTTCAGGAGATAGAGACCATCCTGGCTAACATGGTGAAACCCCATCTCTACTAAAAATACAAAAAATTAGCCAGGCGTGGTGGCGGGCGCCTGTGGTCCCAGCCACTTGGGAGGCTGAGGCAGGAGAATGGCGTGAAGCCAGGAGGTGGAGCTTGCTGTGAGCCCGAGATCGCACCACTGTGCTCCAGCCTGGGTGACAGAGGGAGGCTCCGTCTCAAAACAAACAAACAAACAAACAAAAAACCATTTGTAGTGACAACATTGCTTCTAAACAGGATGTTAAACTACAAAGCCATAAATACAACTTAGGAAAATTTGATGAAATAAAAATGAAAATCACTTATTGCCAGAAATAACGTAAGTCTCAACAAATTCTGACAAGACTTATAGTCAATGGCTGATTGGCTTCCATAATAAAGGGGCTCATTTAAATCCATAAGCAAAGGACAAAATCATGGGCCCTTCATATTCATTTCTCCAGCAGTTTCATTGTTAAAATTTTCCTCTGAATATCATCACTTACAGACTCCAAGATAATTATAGAAGGATGTCTATTGCAGTATTGTTTGTACTAGTTAATAAAAGCAGAAAAGATATTAATATCCATTATTTAGTAACTAGTTACATAAACTAACACAATGCAGTTAGTTTTTTAAAAAACAGTGGATCTATATTGCTGGTATGAGCAGAGCTCCAAGGAATGTTAATTGTGAAAGCACGAGTCCACTAAAAACAGTTCTTATATATTTTTTTCCTGTAAAATGCCCAAGAAACTATTTATGGTGGGTACATTAGACAAATGAGAATCAGCGAACCAGTACTAGGGTAGAGATTTTACTTTTCATCCCTTTCAGAGTTGTGTGCCTATACTACCTTTCTTAAAAATTAAAAAAAAACAAGTGAAGAGGAAAATAAAACACCTGTATTTATTACAGATTATAAACTGAACTGCTTATTTTGCTTTTATAGGGTACTTGGGCCTCTGACTCAAATCTGTTTTTTACAATTTTATTTCTCATTATATGTTCTTCCCTCAATCTCTGGATGGATTGAAATGCATGCTCGGCACCACACCACTCTAGACATTTTGGGTCTCCTTCTCTCCTTCACTATTTTTTTTTTTTTTTTGAGATGGAGTCTTGCTCTGTCGCCCAGGCTGGAGTGCAGTGGCATGATCTTGGCTCACTGCAAGCTCTGCCTCCCAGGTTCACGCTATTCTCCTGCCTCCACCTCCTGAGTAGCTGGGACTACAGGCACCCGCCACCATGCCCGGCTAATTTTTTTTTTTTTTTTTTTGTATTTTTAGTAGAGATGGGGGTTTCACTGTGTTAGCCAGGATAGTCTCAATCTCCTGACCTTGTGATCCACCAGCCTCGGCCTTCCAAAGTGCTGGGATTACAGGCATGAGCCACCACGCCGGGCTCCCAGGTTCACTTCTGTTGGGACACTTCTGTCTTGGACTTCGTGGTATATTTCTGGGTTGCCTGCTGCCCCTTAGGTGAAGAAGAGCAGGATCTGGGATGAATGCACTTTGTAACCTCCTGGAGTGCTCAGCACGGAGCCATGCTCAGAAATGGCCAGAAGCTGTTTGTGGCACATTAGCATGCCTGACAGATGCAGCATCGAGGGAGACTTGATGACCCGTGGTGTCAGTGAGCAAGAGTAGAAACAAGGGCTGTCACACATAGTCATTAGGAAGGGAAGTGGGTGCAACATTTTTAGAGGACTGATGACTGGCTGTTAGTTTTGCTCAGCATATATATGTGTGTGTGTATATATATATATATATGTACTGCTGTGTGTTTGGAATGGAGCAGGACACTCAGGCCATGAATGCATAACATCTTGATAATCAGTCTACGTCTGAGGCTGAGGGACTCCTTCAGGTCCAAATGGCAGAACTGGTGACTGCCCCAGAATAGAGGCACTGTCTCTGGACTCCTGGCTTCATTCTCCTCACCGAGTACCACACTACTACAAGAGCCTCATTGTGTCTGAAGCTCCCAGTGAACAAGGTTAAAGTCCACCCATTCAGGTGTCACTCATCATTTGTATAATCTGGGAGTTGCATTCCTGAGTGGCCGACCCCTTTTCAGAAGCTGCCTAGTTGAGATGTCACTTCTCTGACAGTGAGGCACTTAAGCTCAGAGAGAAAATCACAATGTGCTCCCCCCCGTCAAATTTTCCCTAACAATTAACGCGGCACTAACTTGACACCCTCTTTCCTTGTTTGGCTTTGTAAACCCCGGTCCCTTTTCCTATTAATTCCAGACATCAATATTTTCTTTCACACAACTGCCACCATTCACGCATGGAACAGTTTGTACATTATGTAGTTGTCAAAATGCCTGGGGATTACCCAGTATGCCTTGCCTGTGAGAAACTGACACCACCGAGGCCTAGTTTTGAGATGATTATTTTGAGAGTACGCTGACAAGCATGAAGACCTGATCCCAGAGTGGTAATTTCATTTAATTAAAGGCCTCTTTTTATTATAGTTTTCCCCCACTTTTTGATATATATCAGAATGATTGTGAAAGTCAGCCTCGCCAGAGGTGTTCTCTTTTGCTGTAAGAGGGTGGGGGTGGGGGTGGGTGGATCGCACTGTCACTAGTGAGCATTTCACTGAATGGCTGTGAATGCATTCATGTTTACTGTTCTTCTCAGAACTGCCCCTGAACACAGCACGTGTGTGTGTGTACGTGCGTGCACATGTGCATGTCCAAGTTTAAAATACAGACTGATGGGCTTCTACTGCTATGTTATCAAACTTAAAATGTGAGATTTGACTATGTATATGTGTATATTTGCAGCTGATTTAATTTTTGTTTAAAGTTAGTACCCTTGCAATACTGGAAGGCTGACTTCTCAAAATTGTGCCTTTACTTAGTCTAGTAAGGCTTTAAACCATGGCTGCTATTTTACTTCATAGCGATGTTAATTTCAGTTCAAATACCTGGGAAATGTAGTGCATTGCATTTTCAGTAGTATTTAGTACTGGAGCTAAATAGAAATATTAAAAGGAGCTGAAAAAATAAAAGATTGAAGTGATAATGCATGATGGATATTAATAATTTGATAAATGTTGTGACAGAATAGCCTAAGTAACTTTTGATATAATATTCTTAGACTATATTGGCTTGAGGTTGATATCAGCAATTCATTTCAATAAATATTCTGGGGACCTACCTTGGGTACTGTCCAAGGCACAGGGGAGATATCAGTGAACAGACTGGGGCTGTTGGTCTTTGTATGCTTATTCACTGTGCCGTGTTTCAAAATTAACTATAGTATCATAACTCCCCAAGTTAGATTTTCTTTCTTTGTAGCGTTATCAGCTGGCCTTCATTTATTTCCTCATTAAGGAGATTGCTCATTCATTTGTGCCTTCTTCACCCACTGTTCACTAGGTAGTAATGAACAAGTGTATTCCAAGCATTGTAGCATGAGACGCACATGCATGTAACACACACACAATACACAATTCATGTATTATGTTTGGGGCATTTTTTTAACTTTGATTGATCTGAAAAGCGTGGAGGAGGGTCTGCCATCAGCCCTTCTTTTTGCTTTGGGCAGAGTAACTGGAGGGACATTATTAATTTTTTTTTTTTTTTTTTTTTTTTACGGAGTCTCGCTCTATCGCCCAGGCTGGAGCGCAGTGGCGCCATCTCAGCTCACTGCAAGCTCCGCCTCCCAGATTCACGCCATTCTCCTGCCTCAGCCTCCCCAGTAGCTGGGACTACAGGCACCTGCCACCATGCCTGGCTAATTTTTTTGTATTGTTAGTAGAGATGGGGTTTCACCATGTTAGCCAGGATGGTCTCGATCTCCTGATCTCGTGAATCCGCCCACCTCGGCCTCCCAAAGTGCTGGGATTACAGGCGTGAACCACTGTGCCCGGCCCTTTTGGCGTCTGTTTCAAAGTTCCCAGGGAGGAGCCAGGCGGGTCAGAGGTGTCGGCGCTGAGGCCAGGTGAGGGCCTCAGCTGGCCTGGCGGAGACAATGTTGGCTGCTTTAGTGCAGGGGTGGGGAGGCAGCAAAGAATGGCAACTTTGTTAATTTAATCTCTATGCCTCCAGTTTCACTTGTAGCCCCATTGTGCCTTGTTTAGAGCCAGTGATTCCAGAGATTTATTTATTATGATTATATTTTCAAGTACAGGATTCTGTTGAATCAGCCATCTGGTGAAATGTTTGAAACTGATTTCTTTCACTTTTCATTGACTTGCTGCGGTTCCTAGGAGGGGTGGCTTCTCTCCAGGACTTCTGACCCTGTTAGCTGGTGCTGGTGGATTTTACTTCTTGAATTTTTGCGAGTAGTATAGGGGTGACCTACCCACAATGAAACAAAACAAAAATGTTCAAGGAGCCCATTTATATTCTACCACTAAAGGGAAAAAAGAATCATTCATTTACCCCAAATTGTTTTATGTCTCCCTCCATCCTCCACCTTTGAGGCCTTTAATCTCTGTGCAGGGAGACATTAGCCTGGGGAGTGGGGAAAGGATCTTTATTTAATGAAGGTCCCAGGCTTTTACATGTATTTTTAAATTCTGTCTTGTTTCCTTTTTCTTTTAAAGGCACAAGTGATCCTTATGTGAAATTTAAGCTGACTGGGAAGGTGCTGTACAAAAGTAAAGTCATATATAAGAACTTGAACCCAGTTTGGGATGAGATAGTTGTATTGCCAATACAAAGCCTTGATCAAAAGCTACATGTGAAGGTAATCACAGACGGCTTTTAAATCTGCTCCTTTATTAAAAACATTTCTCAGCAGTTTCTCATGTCCTCTTAGAAGTGAACTTGCCAAAATTAATTATTTTATTAGACCAGATTTAAAATGTTAATATAGGAGAAATTCCTTATACTGTTTGTTGAAACTCTATGTTTCTCTTCAATGAGATGTACTCCAGTGAAAATAATATCTATCTATATACATTGATTGTATTTAAATCTACCAAATGTGGAAGAATTATTACTGGTAGTGCCATGGCGACAAGTACTAAAGCCTTTCTCATTAGGAATATCTTTATGCTTAACAGAGCTTCAAGCCACCAGTTGTAAGCACCAATTACTACAACATCTGGGTTAAAACTGCATGAGTTGAGTGCAGGATGAGATTGCTATAGAAAATTTAGCAAATTTCTATTTAATTGGCAGATCTGCTCACTGTGGAAAATGCTAAATTTTAATGACAGGCTATTTAAACTACAGAGCGTGGTCCATTGTGCATAACATTTCAATGGGTATAAATACTGCCTTAAAAGAAATTGTTGCTGTTATTTTGATCATAGTAGGCAAAATGGGCAAGATTGAATAATTTTGTTCTCTGCATTGGCTTGACTAAATTTCTCTTTAACTATACTATGCAAAGTATTTCAGGATCTGAAAGAGTGATTTCAAAATTTCCAACCTATTGCATTTGTTAATAATTTGATAAACTCGGTTGTTTTACTATAATAATGTGTTATTGACCTCTGCCCTCTTTGTAGGTATATGATTGAGATTTAACCACATCTGATTTCATGGGTCCTGCATTTGTCATTCTCAGTGATCTTGAGCTTAACAGGTACCGTAGTTTTACTTTGTAATTGTTATTGATGAATTTTAGAGGGAACTCATGATAATGTTAAATGGTGCTGTTGAGGTCAAATGACAAAAACATCATATCTGAACAAATGAAAGAGAGCTTTAAAGTGTTATAACTCTCAGTGTATTTTTAAGGATTTTTGCTTTCTAGGTGCCAAATATATTTGTCAGATGTTAAGTATTTTATAATGCAAAGTGTGTATTGGATTTCATACTTTCATTTGTTAATACTCAATTTCATTAACCTAACTTAAAATTAAAACAAGTGTTTACATTTTATTTGGGTGGTAGGGGAGGGGGGTCAGTTAACCAACTGTTGAATTAAACAATGCCAAACAGGTTCTCTACCCTGAATATAATTGTTTTATTTTCACTAAATTTTGTGCTTTCTTAACATTGTGTCTAATCCTTATTCAGAGGTAGGAGACTTTTACCATAAGCTCCTGATGCGT
This sequence comes from Pongo abelii, assembly GCF_028885655.2. Taxonomy (NCBI): domain Eukaryota; kingdom Metazoa; phylum Chordata; class Mammalia; order Primates; family Hominidae; genus Pongo; species Pongo abelii. The sequence goes on along the minus strand of NC_072001.2, from coordinate 20,342,770 downwards.
GTAGGTCAATACAATCCTGTAATACATGGTAGCATTATTTGTTGCTTTTTGCTTTTAGAACAACTGAACATATTTTAAAACTGGAAGATCCAAACAGTTTAGAAGATGACATGGGAGTGATCATCTTAAATTTGAACCTAGTGGTAAAACAGGGTGATTTCAAGAGACATGTGAGTATCTTTTGAAACGGCTCATTTTGTCCTGTGTAAGCAGCTCATTGCAAGTGTCCTTTGATAGCTAGCAGATGACTGATTATTTTTGCAATTATTTTAGGGGGGTGAAACATATTATGGAGTCTTAAAATATCTGTTTTTTAATACAGTGCTATTTTTTGAAGCACTGGAAAGGAAACTCATTAAGGAATTATTTCTTTTGTGTTATTAAGATGACCGGGCATACATTTGCAGCATTTTGATTTCTTCTTTCTTTTTTTACTTTTAGCTACCAAGTTTTCCATTGGGAGTTCTTTTGAGAAGATACAAATTTTAATGTTCACTGGTCTAGTACATGGAAATTTCTAGTTGATATAGTACCTATCAAAGATGTCTGTAACATCAGTGAAGCATTAGGTTTTGTCACAATATGATTGGGACTCTTCTTATGAGCAAAAATGTGGATACAAATCATAATCTTATTTTATTTGGGATTATATTTTATAATTCTAAGGCTACACTAGAACAAAAGCATCTTTGATTATGACTTATTTGAAAAGTATTTTTAAAGCCAATTAAAGTACCTGCTTTTTAAGATGTGTTATAATTTAGCATGTTTATAGTCCAATGTAAAAATATAAAACCTATTTATAATTAGGTCTCCAGTAATGCTTCTTGAATTGAGGCAGTGGGGTGGATGGGGAGAATATTTTTCATTTTGACATCACTTAACGCTTTTAGTTGTAGTTTTTCATGATGAAAATCATGACTGATTTACTAGTAAACTCATAGAAGATAGGTTAAAGCAGTAGGAAAACTGTAGGGTGACTTTTCAATTGCCTTTTCAAAGACTCAACTAGATATCTGCTATTTTTAATTTGAATTCCTTTTATTACTTGCTTTTCAAAAGTGGCATTGTTGACACTTGGGACCTCATTAAAAGAGATATTTTAGTGTTAAAATGTCTTAAATTAATGTTGAAAATAAAAGCATTTTTTCTCATTCCACCTAAAGAAGGAGGGATTTTCTTTAGCTTCTTAGTCTTGACAGCATTGCTGCTGCATCTATGACTCTGGGTTCAGTGTCAGTGTGTAGAGTAGGTGACTGGTGACTTCAGCTGGGGGCCAGGTTATAGCACGTAATGTAAATAGGTATCATTTGTCATGTGGTTGACAACTTGCCAGCTGTTATCTTCAAAAAATTTCTTATATATTCAAGTGAGGTTTCTAAAGGTAATTGATTTCTCCATGAAAATAGCTGCATATTCAAATGACTGCCTTTGTGAATTTTTCTATAGCATATTAGATTATGTTTAACAGTAATATTTACACTTAAAAGATATTCAATATTGCCAAAATTTGGAGTTTTAACATAATGCCATTTTAGTTTCAATTTATTTCAAATTGCAGAATAGTTAATACTAGATACAGCTTGGAGTTGATTTTGTAAAAGATCTCAAAGAGACTATCTTTTCAGGGCTTAAGAACACCACAGTTTCCTCTTAATGTGGGCCTGGTTTCCTCTGACTCCCTCACCTCTCATGTTGAAGACTTTGTCAGAATATCTGTGCTGTCTGCCCACTCGTGTGCTTCCTTATTTTCTTTGGTCTTTGTCTGGCAGAAGCCTAGTATACAATATATTGATAATACATATACACACAAATGTATTTTTATCCCCATATATATACACACACACACATATTTATCTCCATATATATATACACACACATATATATTTATCACCATATATACACACATATTTATCTCCTATATATACACACGTATTTATCTTCATATATATACATACGTACGTATTTATCTCCATATATACACATATATTTATATATACAAACATATATTTATCTCCATATATACATACACATACACATAGATTTATCTCCATAAATGTGGATATGGAGATAAATATATATGTATGTGTATATATATGGACACATGTATATACACATCCATATATACATATATACACACATATATGAATACATATATATACACATATGGAGATAAATGTATATTATATATATATATAATGGAAATATAGAAAACTCTGCCTAGTCTTTCCTGTTCTGATTGGTAGTTTTTTTTCCATTTATATATTTGATCAAAGAAAATTAATTGAGGAACACTTTATTCTGGGCTATGTGTGGTTATTCAGCTAACAGTGCACATTGTGAGCCCTTGGGGTATAATAGATTATCAGAATCTTAGTTCTTTTCATTGAGTTTGAGTTAATCATTAAAACATTTTTATATTGGTGATTTTAAGTGAGAATGACTAGCACTTGGGACTGGAAATCAGTAGATTATTTGAATGAGATAATTTGTTTATAAATTTCCATTATAATTTAAACTCTGGTTCAGAGATTTCTGTTTAGATTCTCAGCTCTTTATCCATTTTTCTTCCAATCATCTTTGAGGTAGGCTTTGTTGCTTTAGAACCAAGCTGACAAAAATCTCAGTATGTGCAAAATGTTTATGAATTTACCCTTGTGTCCAGGGACTTAAATGTATATGAGAATGGTGCAGGCAGAAGGGAAGACACTGGCTGGAAGGCTGACAGTTCTGTGTTTTTGCATAGCAAAAATTAAAAAAATAGTAGCTAAAATTATGAGCTCTATTCTCAGACTGCCTGGGTTTGAATCCTAGCTCCACCAGTGGTCTGGTGAATGAAAATAATTATTTAAACTCTCTAAGCTGTAACTTCCTCATATGTGAAACAAGGATAAAAAGGGTGTCTGTTTTATAGGGTTGTGAAGATTGAAATTATCAAATATGGTGCTTGGAATTGGGTAGAAACACTCAATATATGGTAGTTGGTAGCACTGTAGGAAGTGAATAGGAATAGTCATTTTCCGTTAATTTCTTTACATGCTTTATCTTGTATAGTTGTTATAAAAAATCAAGTAAGGCCAGGCGCAGTGGCTCATGCCTGTAATCCCAGCACTTTGGGAGGCCGAGGTGGGGGGATCACGAGGTCAGGAGATCAAGACCATCCTGGCTAACATGGTGAAACCCCGTCTCTACTAAAAAATACAAAAAATTAGCCGGGCGTGGTGGCCAGCGCCTGTAGTCCCAGCTACTTGGGAGGCTGAGGCAGGAGAATGGCGTGAACCCGGGAGGTGGAGCTTGCAGTGAGCCGAGATTGAGACACTGCACTCCAGCCTGGGTGACAGAGCAAGACTCCATCTCAAAAAGAAAAAAAAAATCAAATGAGTTACTATCCGTCAAAGGGCCCTAAATGGCCCTGTGTACCTGAAAGATGGTAATTAATTTTGGTGGTTGGTTTGGGTGAAAAGATCTGTCACTGTTCCGGGAAAATACGCAAAAAACCCCCCCACCAAAAACCTTGATATTAATATCCAGTAGCACCACTGCACTCCAGCCTGGGCGACAGAGCGAGACTCCGTCTCAAAAAAAAAAAAAAAAAAAAAAAGTTTCTGTAACCACCCAAAGCAGTGAAGTTTCCCAGAATGCTTTGGTGGAGCCTGACAAAGCAGTGTTTTCTCATTTATTGATTCTGCCACTGCACTGAAACACTGGTACTGCACAACCATAACCATCTTTAGTTAGGGCGCTTTGGTCTGTGGAAGAGCACTGGCAGTTTGTGGAAGAACATAAAGGCTAGAAAGAAAAATAGTGAGCTGGGAGAATAGTGGCATCTAGGGAGGACAGGAGAGGTTATGGAAGAATGGCCAAAGGAATGAGGAGGGATAGAAAAAATGTTGACGGCCTGGATAAAGTCATCAAAAATATGAAGGGAACAGAAGATCCCGGAGAGCAGTATTTATATGTACACTTCAGAGCTGTGTCTTAGAACTGAGCTGTTTGTCTTTTTTTGCTTTTTTGCCATCATGGTAGTTTCGCGAATTTGACTTCAGTGCACTGGGTGCAGGGACGTAATACATGCCCATCCTGAGTGTATATATTTAATAAAATCCTAGATAAATAAAGTTCACTTTATTTACTTTTGAAAGCTACTTATGCTCTTATTCAAGGTATGCAAGTTATATTTTGCTAGAAATTTCAATTATGTTGACTTTTTGCTCTGAGAATGTGCAGTTTTAAAGAGAAAAGTCAGGTGGTGTCTAATTTGGCTTATGGAAATGGAGACTTTATAGACACTTGATTAACAATCTGTAAAAGTGTTAAAAGACCCTGGTCGGCCTATCTTTTGGTATTTTTAAACTATAAGGTTCTAGTTCAGGATTTCCACATTGTATTTAATATTATGTAATAATTTGACATACGGAAGATTACTTAGCTATGAGTATTGAAAATTTTACTAGTCCTAAGTAATGTATTACCTAAAAATATCATTGGCTTTTTCTTATAATAACTTAGAATCTAGAATCTTTTTCTTATAATAACTTTAGGTAACTGCTTCTTAATGCCATAAATTTATGATTTTGCATCACCCAAAAGGTTCCTGAATGGCCTTTGTAGATTCTTTTTTCAACTGTTTTCTTTTTTTTTTTTTTAGATTTTATTTTATTTTATTTATTATTATTATTATTATTATTATTATTATACTTTAGGTTTTATGGTACATGTGCGCAATGTGCAGGTAAGTTACATATGTGTACATGCGCCATGCTGGTGCGCTGCACCCACTAACTCGTCATCTAGCATTAGGTATATCTCCCAATGTTATCCCTCCCCCCTCCCCCACTGTTTTCTAACTATTCTGTCCTGGATTTCAACATAGTAAATACAATGAGATTGTCTTTAAAAATAGGTTCAGGTTTCACCCAAAAGCTTTTTAAAATGGGCATTTAAATAAGAACTGGGAATTTGATTTAATAGGGTTGAGTTAGACACCTAGTTCTCTTTATGTATTTACTATATACAATCTTTGGTGTGACTAGATCTGTTTCCAAACCTTATTTCTGTCTTTTCTAATTTGTGTAACAATTAGAGAGCTAAAAAATATTAACAATGGTTATTTATCTCACATCAAATAGTCTAATATAAAGAAAAAAAAGCAATGATAAAAAATGGCTTTGACAAATTACTGATTGTGTTCAGAAACTTTGCACATATTCTCTCTCTCTCACACACACACACCCCACACCCCTTGGCTATTATTTGGGTGTGTATAGGTGTTATCTCTGACTACAATGGCTATTTGGTTATGGATTTTCTTTACTTTAGATGCATTTTCACTGAGATAAGTACATACTCTTACATAACCTCTCTTTTGACCACTGTTGTGTGTATCAATATGTCTGCTGTCTAAAGTAAGAAACATGACCTATACTAGCGTAACTTTTTTTTCTGTATGAAATTAATTAACTAGTAGTGCCCATTGTTGGCCTGTTTGGTTTTATATTGTTTTATTCTGGTTCCTCTCTGTTATTGCAAAGGCTGACCTCTGCAAGCTACATTCTCTAGGCACTCCTATCACCAGGTCTCCACCTGGCTACGTGCAATGAGAGGACAGTCACAGAATTTGGAGGGACTCAATCGTGCTTCCCCTCTCCCTCTCCCCCTTCCCATCTCTCCTTCTCCCTTCCTACTCCCTCCTCCCCCTCCCCCTCCCCTCTCTCCCTCCTACTCCCCCTCCCCTCCTATGCTCCCTCTCCTCCTTCCCCTTCTTCCCCTCCCCTTCTCCCTTCCCCCTCCCCCTTCCCCTCTCCCCCCTCCCTCCCTTCTCTCCCTCTTCCCCTCCTCTCTCTCCTGAATGGCCTTTGTAGATTCTTTCCCTCTCCCCCTCCCCCCTCCCCCTTCCCCTCTCTCCCCTACTCCTCTCTCCTCCTCCCCTTCCCTTCTCTTCCCCTCCCTTCTCTCCCTCTTCCCCTCCCGTCTCTCCCTCTTCCCTTCTCCTCTCTCCCTCTTCCCCTCCCCTCTCTCCCTCTTCCCCTCCCCTCTCTCCCTCTTCCCCTCCCCTCTCTCCCTCTTCCCCTCCCCTCTCTCCCTCTTCCCCTCCCCTCTCTCCCTCTTCCCCTCCCCTCTCTCCCTCTTCCCCTCCCCTCTCTCCCTCTTCCCCTCCCCTCTCTCCCTCTTCCCCTCCCGTCTTCCCCCGCCACTTCTCCTCTCCCTCCTCTCTCCTCTCTCTCCTCTCTCCTCTCTCTCTGTCGCCCCCTCTCTCAAATGAACTGTTCTGTGTCCAGAGTCCAGATGGGAACCAGGAGGAAGTTTTCTGATTGCTTTGTCTGTAGTCATGTATTTTGGGATTGAAAAGGAGCTACTCAAAGATGCCACTTCTGTCGTCTTCTAGGTAAATGCACTCTCTCACTGTCCCACTTTCTCTAATTGAACTCACATGTCTTATTTCTGTGTCAGCCCAGGAAGTAGTATAAGAAAAACCCTCTTGCAGGAGGAAATATGGTCCATTTGAGGAATTAAAAGAAGTGTGTTGTATCTGGAATTATTCCTCAATTAATAAAGTGCTTTTTGTTTGTTGTACTGTTTTTTTGTTTTCATACATTCTTAACTGAATTCAAATGCCCACTCCTAGTAACAACTTTTGCCTTTTTATTTTCTTGGTTAAACTCAAAGGACTGGAGACTTGCATACTCAAAACAGCCACATTTGTCTATGTGCTTATACACCTATCACTGTTTGCTTGTCTGTTTTCCATCTATGATCTAATGTAGCTAATCTATCTACCTGTCTCTATCTGTCATCTACTTCTATTTTATCTGTCATCAATCAATCAATCTAAATGTGGCACCGCACTGACCCACTGCTGAATGTCTTAACCTTGATCCTTCTGATATCTTATTATGAAGTCGAGGTCAGTGTTAACCTGGACAGAATGACTTCTAGAGGTTTTTCTCCTTCCAGGAAACTGTAGCCATGTTTAGGTGAAGCTATCAATTTATCAGAACTTTCAAAGCTTGTATGTACTCCATACCAGAGGGACAGAGGGACTGTCTTCCTTAACATCTCATCAAATCTCTCCTCTCAATTATGTTCGACTCAATTTTGCCCCAAAACCTCTCATTAAGCACATACTCTTGTGGTAGAACCTATCCTTGGATACAAAGATGAATTGGACTTAGTCATCAGAATTGATGAGCAGGTAGGAGAGATGAGAATTAGTGACGGGGGTATTCAAAGGGTGCAATGAGACCATTATCCTGGCCTTGCAGGTGGGTGGAGTGGGTTGGACGCTGGTCTCTGTGTTGGGCTCAGGGAAGCCCTCAGATGAGAAAAAGACTGGAATGAATCTCATCAAATGAGAAGGGGGATGACATGAATGGAAACATTTCAGGATAAAATAATGTGGCATATGGTAAGAGCTCCAAACTATTTATGTAGGGCTCTAAACAGCTTGCTTTCCAGTGTGTCCCCTGGACCAGCCACAGCTGGTAACAGTTAGAAATCCAACTCCTGGCTCCCATCTTAGACTTCTTCAATCAGAAACTCTGGGAATGAGATGCAGCCATTTTTGAACAAGCCCTCCAGGTGACTGTCAAGCATCTTCAAGTTTGAGAAGCACTGGGAAGTACTAGGATGTAAAGAAAGATGCTGGGAATCATAGGAGAAAAAGCAGGAGATGTAAGGAAGGGCAGGCCTTGGAGGCCATGGCTCTGGCTCCTAACCCTAAAGTGATGGAGGTGGGCTGGGATTAAGGTGAGGCAAGTGAGGTGCTCTAGGTGCAAAACATAAAAAGGCATCCGGGGCCGGGCACGATGCCTCATACCTGTAATCATAACCTCAGCACTGTGGGAGGCTGAGTCAGGTGGATCACTTGAGGTCACGAGTTCAAGAACAGACTGGCCAACATGATGAAATCCCGTCCCTACTAAAAATACGAAGACTTAGTCTGATGTGGTGGTGCATTCCTGTAGTCCCAGCTACTCGGGAGGCTGAGGCAGGAGAATTGCTTGAACCTGGGAGGCAGAGGTTGCAGTGAGCCAAGAATCTTGCCACTGCACCCCAGCCTGGGTGACAGAGGGAGACTCCGTCCAAAAAAATAATAATAATAAAAAATAAAAATAAAAAGCATCCAGGCTGAGGAAGCAGCCCTGCACTTGCAGAACCTGGAGGATGAGCCCTGTGCCTCACTGCTTCACACTACTCCCAGCCCTGGATAGGGGTGCTTATAAAGTATTTTATAGACATAGAAAAATAGAGAAGTGAAGGCTAGCAGGATTATACAAGTAAATCAAGAAATGCAAGATAATTAATCTATACTGCACATGAGCCCAACATTTAACTTTGAGCTTCCTACAGGTCATGGCAAAAAGAAAATCCTGTTGAATCACATTGCCTTTGTAGTGTTGTTTTATCTCTTCATATATATATTTTTTAAATAGTAGGAAATGCATTAGAAGCATTTTCCTGGTCCTAAAATCTGAGAGTCATTGGGTATGCAATTTTTAACTATTATTTTAAATCTTTTCTTAATCTAATTTTTAAGTACAAAAATTGAGTGAAAATTTTATCTTATAATTTAAAAATATTAAATTTAATGCAAAGCTTTTATAGCTAATGTATTTGTACACACAGATTATTCATATTTCTGGAACTGATACTTTTTTTTTTTTGAAATGGAGTCTCGCTGTGTCGCCCAGGCTGGAGTGCAGTGGCTGGATCTCGGCTCACTGCAAGCTCCGCCTCCCGGGTTCACACCATTCTCCTGTCTCAGCCTCCCGAGTAGCTGGGACTGCAGTCACCCGCCACCATGCCCTACTCATTTTTTTGTATTTTGAGTAGAGACGGGGTTTCACTGTGTCAGCCAGGATGGTCTCGATCTCCTGACCTCATGATCCACACACCTTGGCCTCCCAAAGTGCTGGGATTACAGGCGTGAGCCACCGCACCTGGCCACTGATACTGTTTTCATCTACAAGTATAAATCGCCACTTCTGTGGACTTTTACATGTGGGAAATTTAAAAGGTTTTCTTTATATTCTCATGCAAGGATTTCTGTGTAGTTCTAGGAGAATTTATGCGTCCAATATCCTCTTCAGGTAATAGAGAGGAGCTGCAGAGAAGGATTTTCCCTAGGAGCCTGTTCTATGGATGCATGGATCTTCTCATGCAATAAAAGCTGTTGACAAGGAACAGTAGTTTTACATGTTGAAAAAGCTTGAAAGGAATATTTCAGTGAAACATTTTATAGGCTCAATGTTTTCTCTTAGTTTTCAAATCAGTGGTCAACATAGTTGGAATCTGACTTTACTACTCACTTTTCTTACAAAGTTGATTTTTTTAATGCATTTGTTTCCATTGACTACTCACTTTCCCACAATGACTTAGGAAAAACAATTAATGAGAGTGAAAATGGGATGTATTTGCACAGCAGGAATGCTGGTATGTTTATACTGCTGTCTCTGGGACTACGTATGGAGCACCAGTACATTATTTGGCACCTGGTGGGTATGCTCTGGTCCTGCCTTTTCTTACTGCCATCTTTATTGGTTGGCTGATTGGTATTTTGTTATATGCAAGAGAGTGTTTTGGAGAATTATACCGTGGGTATTGCTTGGCATAGTCAGTTCTGGAGTGCTGCCTACTTGAATGTAACCTTGCTTTTGATGGCCACAGGTGTGGCTCCAGCTCCTGACTTCATGCCCTGCTTTTAGGATTTCTTTCCTCTTAACCTCTCTGCCACTCTTCCTGGCCTGGGACAGATAAGAGGCACCAAGCTGACCTGTCCATCTTCCCTCAGTTTCCTTTGCAGCCATGCCAATTCACATCACTATCTCCCCAGCATGTCCCCAGGCAAAAAACATCAAATAATGCATGCCAGCAAACTGTAGTCCATTTCATGTATTCCAGCAATGACAGTACAGTCACTGTTTTAGAGCCTATTCCTAGATCAGAAACTTATAAACATTCTCTACCTGTTTGAATCCACCGGGTATAATTTTAGTCTTACTCCAAAGTTTCTTCCCTTTCTGCCTTGGGATTGAATGAATGAGAAGTAAATTAGTGTTTCCAAAGCTCTTTTACAGAAGTTAATATGTTTCTAAGTGGCACAGCACACCTTGTTTTCACTGTTAATAACTAGCCATGGTCTTAGATGGAAGTCGCCTTTTCTGTTTTAGAAGAATGGGTGGGGATTTGGTGAGGTGGGGGCTGAGAAAGAGAGAGCAGATGAATGAATCAACATAGAAATAGTGAAAGGTCTGATCCTTTGGAAGGAAGGAGGAAAATAACAAAACCTTGATGTACTGTATTGTATCCATTGTATCTGCTAAGAAATTAGGATCAGGGCCCCGAAACGTTCCACTATCTCCTGGTGTCTGTTTTAGTTCACGTGGGGTGGGTTTCCCCTGAGATGGGTCATTTCCTTCTCTCCTTTCACAAGCCAGGCTGCATTAAGATGACAAATTTCATGTATAAGCTCAGGCACAGGCATGAAAACCTAAGCTATTCAGCTGAGCGAGTGCAGATGAGTCAATTTATTGTGGGGGAAAAGGGGGCTGTTTGAAGCACACAAAAGATTTTTGCAAGCCCAGCTCTGCAAGAAATCACACATTACATGGCCCAGGCCCTACCCCCAACCCCAGACTCCCTGGTCTGAGGCCTCATCAAACCTATCAAGTGTGGAAGAGAAATGTTAAAGTAATTAAGAGACTTCTTTAAATTACACCCACCTCCTCCAGAATGTGTGGATCACAGATGAAACTTTATTTGAGAAATAACCTGGCTGGGTGTGGTGGCTCACGCCTGTAATCCCAGCACTTTGGGAGGCCGAGGCGGGTGGATCACGAGGTCAGGAGATTGAGACCATCCTGGCAAAACATGGTGAAACCCCGTCTCCACTAAAAAATACGAAAGAATTAGCTGGACGTGGTGGCAGGCGCCTGTGGTCCTAGCTACTCGGGAGGCTGAGGCAGAGAATGGCATGAGCCCGGGAGGTGGAGCTTGCAGTGAGCACCAGTGCACTCCAGCCTGGGCTCCAGAGCCAGACTCTGTCTCAAAAAAAAAAAAAGAGAAATAACCTGATAGTGGTGTGCAGAAATATTTGGGGTGTAATAAGTAGAATAAAGTTCTTGTGTTCTTTTCTATCTGTGAACTCTGCAATAAATACTTCTGCCCTCCCTTTAGGAGGAGGGAAAAAAATCTTGGACAGCAGAGAGCAAGTCCATCAGATCAAACATGACTGCGTTAAATGCTAAAATGTTCAAAGTCCGACTGTGATAGACAAAAGCTTTGATGGAAAGTGGATATTTCCCAGGGACATGACAAGCAAGAATCCAGATGTGATGGTGTAATGCAACGAGTGTCTAGATCAGGAGCTCCAGCCAAGCTGCACCTGATACAGGCCTCAGCCTTGCCCTCCCATGCTGTTCCGCCATGTGGAACCCATCTCTAGGCCCCCTTGATAACCAGCTTTGGATTCCATTTTTACAGAGCTCATAGCGCTAAGTGGAGCTGTTTTATGGACAGGTTAGAAGCCTTTCCAAGATAAACATCCAGTTTGAAATTAGGACATACCAAGCCGCAAAATTATTTTAGGGCATATTTCATGGAAGTGCTGCCATTCTTCTTAAGCAATTGCCAGACTGCAGGATGCCCTTTGATCCTTTGTGGACGTTACTCCCGTTTTTATAAAAAGGATTTTGAAATAGTTGCAGTGTTTAGGGAGGAATATATCTGCCGGAGCTTTGAAGCATGGCCGTGGGACAGGTCATGCTTTCGGTTGTTGATTGGCAAGTCAAATTTTAAGAAGAAAAAAAGAGGCTGGGCACGGTGGCTCATGCCTGTAATCCCAGCATTTTGGGAGGCTGAGGCGAGCGGATCACGAGGTCAGGAGATCGAGACCATCCTGGCTAACATGGCGAAACCCCATCTCTACTAAAAATACAAAAAACTTTGCCATGCACAGTGGCAGGCGCCTGTAGTCCCAGCTACTCAGGAGGCTGAGGCAGGAGAATGGCATGAACCCAAGAGGTGGAGCTTGCAGTGAGCAGACATTGCGCCGCTGCACTCCAGCTTGGGAGACAGAGCAAGACTCCGTCTCAAAAAAAAAAAAAAATGAAGAAGAAAAGCAAAAGGAGGAATTGCAGCAGGATATATGAATCAAAATCTCATTTTTGTTTTAAAGGTAGAAGTTTTTAGCCCATGTACCTAATAAGCTATAAAATGTATTATGTATATCAATACCTGTATAGATATGTATAGATATATGTGCATATATGCAGATACATCTATTTATATATTGTGATGGTGTGTATTTATGACCAACACAAAATCACTTAATTTTAACTGTTTCATAAACCTTTATTGAATATGTTATATCTGAAATGTTATTTTTATATATAGTAAGCATAATGATCATATATTCAATAATAAAGGTTTATGAAATAGTTCAAATATTCCTATACATATTTTCTCATTTATATATATGAAGTATGAAGGAATTACTCACGTTCACCAGAGAAGAGGATATTTCTTTTTAAGATTCTTTCCTCACTTGCCCCTTCTGTTCTGTCTCAGCACCTGCAAAACCTATGTGTGTGTGGGGGGGGCTTAAGAGAAAAGACACATGGATATTGATATGGTTAGACTTTGTGTCCCCACTCAAATCTCATCTTGAATTGTAATCCCCATAACCCCCACGTGTCAAGGGAAATACCAGGTGGAGGTAATTGAATCATGGGGGCGGTTTCCCCCATACTGTTTTCATGATAGTGAGTTCTCACGAGATCTGATGGCTTTATAAGGGGCTCTTTCCACTTCACTTGGCACTTCTCCTTCCTGTCCGCCTTGTGAAGAAGGTGCCTTGCTTCCCCTTCACCTTCCACTGTGATTAAGTTTCCTGAGGCCTCCCCAGCCATGCTGCACTGAATCAATTAACCTCTTTCCTTTATGAATGACCCAGTCTCAGTCAGTTCTTTATAGCAGTATGAAAATGGGCTAATACAGATATGAAGCTTGGGAATATGTGTTTTCTTGAATGTATTTTGTTTAAGGTTGTCATAAATGATCAAAATACCTAGTGTGGCATTGTTGTGTCACTTATTAAGAGTGGTGGAGTGGCCTGGGTTCGATGAGGTAAGCTGGTGTATAATGACTATGGTACTGACATACCCTTTGTTGTGATAAATTGTGACTAACTGGCGTCCGAGCAAATTGGTGTCTGAATGATCTGGAAGATATAGCGAGTGATGACAGGAATGAATATATAGTGTTAGAAATTCATTGCTCGACGATGATGCTCGGCACCATTTACATTCTTCAGCCCATTTATTTCTCCTTCAATAAAGAAGCCTATGCTTGTGTCATTTCGCTAATTTAATGGACAACGTAAATGAACTCTGCTAACCAAATGCAGCATGTGGATCACGTGGGGATCCCAACTCAGACAAACTAACCATAAAAGGGAGTGGTTGAGACCATCAGGGAAATGTGAATATGCACTGTGTATTTCATAGATTAAACAACTTATGGTTAACGCCATTGAGTGTGATCATACCGGATGGTTATGTAAAAACAAATATGGATTTCGCTTTAAGATATTTCAACCATAAAAGAACGAAGGCATAGGTAAAATAAGATTTGCAAGACAGTAAATCTGGTGATTAAGTACATGCAGATTTATTGTATTCTTCTCTTTACCTTTGTATATGTTTGAAAATTTACATAGTGGAAATTAAAAAATGAAGTGTGGCTACTCTATTTAAAATTTAATAACAGGGCATTTGCCCTTTTCCTATAAGGTGTGTATGAGTGTGAGTAATATAATTTAGAAAAGGAAATAAGAGTTAAGTTATTGAACCCCTCCTGGGTCCCAGGTGCAGTGAGATATACTTTATACACCCCCTTCCCTCCCACCCCCACCCCAGATCTGTAAAGCTCATTTGACCAGCTAGGCCACTGAAGGCTCTATTTGGAGTAGTGAATCTTATGTGGTATAGGGCTTTTGGTAGTAGCCCAAGGAATAAAGAGAAGTGGAGACAGATTCAAATGTGAAGGATAAATTCAAAGTCATTATTTCTGAATGCCCAGAGATATTTTGCTTATAATATCTCTGTTTCCCAGAATGCCTTTATTCCTCTCACACTATTAAAATAGCTAAAGGCCCAGTCAAAGGAGTCCCACCAAAGAGCTCATCTGGGTGGGAGCGCAGGCCAGTGCCAAGTCAAAGTGTTGCATATACTCTTCCTTCACCATATTATTACCACTTCAAAGCTTGAGAAGGAAGTCACATAACTGTGACAGCAGGTTTGCAAAACCAACGAAAAATAACACTTTTCACCAGTAGGGAGGGAATTTTTTACAAGCAAATATTGAAAGTTGGAATTCCAATGATCACCAAAGTCACTCTCGGGAATTATAAGCAAGTTTACATGTCATCTTTATTTTTTGCTTTAGTCCTCTTTGATATGCAACCTACGGCTCTCTGAGTCCTTGAAAAGAAACCAGCTCTGGAACGGGATTATAATTATAACTTTGTTGGAAGGGAAGACTGTCTCAGGAGGAAGCATGACAGAAATCTTTGTCCAGTTAAAACTGGGAGATCAGAGGTATAAGAGTAAGGCAAGTTCTATCTTTCCATAAGGAGAATGGTATCTTTAAAATAAAAAAAAAGTTGTTTCTCACTTTAAATTTTACAAAAGTAGAAGTAATTTATGTTTAGCCTTCCTAACTATATTAAGGAGCAGAAAACAAAATAATTGTATAGATGCAGTCAATTAATGTGGGTATTGTTTTAATTGCTTAGTATAGTTTATTTTAATATAGTAACAGAGCTAGAGAAAGCTTATTAAATCATAGATTTGAATGCATGACTTTTTTTCATTTTGAAAATAAGCAAACTATGTTTCATAGAATGCAGGAAAAGGATAAGTAAAAGTTTTCAAAATGCTACAGAAATAGAATAGCATAATATGTGATATTTGGGTTAAAATATGTGAGATAATTAAAAATATTTTCAGAAGGCCGGGTGCAGTGGCTCACGCCTGTAATCCCAGCACTTTGGAAGCTGAGGCAGGTGGATCTTGAGGTCAGGAGATCAAGACCATCCTGGCTAACACAGTGAAACCCCTTCTCTACTAAAAATGCAAAAAATTAGCTGGGTGTGGTGGCGGGCACCTATAGTCCCAGCTACTGGGGAGGCTGAGGCAGGAGAATGGCATGAACCTGGGAGGCTGAGCTTGCCGTGAGCCAAGATTGTGCCACTGTACTCCAGCCTGGGTGACAGAGCGAGACTCTGTCTCAAAAAAATATATATATATATATATTTTTTTTCCAGAATTATAAACCCATTGCATTCTCTTGTTTGCTAGTCTTCACACCAAAAATAGAATCTAGTGCTCCTGTTTTTTGCTCTGATTAAAAATAATAATAAACTATCCAAAGTATTAAAAGTGATTTATTTTAAACAAATGTAATGGCATTTTTAACTATCTTTAAAAATAATTCATCTTATTCTGCCGATCCAAATTCCATTCAATTTTTAATCTTAGTAATTTGGTGTGGATTTTATTTCAAAAACTATAGTCTCTAAACCACGATAATTAATTAGTTTTACATAATTGTCAGACACGAATATTTCCTGTGTTTTATGGATTGAAGGAGCTCTAGGGTACCTGAAAGTTAAATCACATGCCAAAAGCCACACAAGAAAAAACAATCAGTGGACAATTTTGAAAATAGCCCTGAGGCTATTTGCAGTTTGGACTTTCTAGCTTCGAGGATGCAGCAGATAAGGACAAGTTGGAAAATGATTTAGGGAGGCAAGAGGTTGTGCGCACTGCACTATTTTCAGTGCAGAATCAAATATTTGATGTCATTTACTCTAGCACAAAATCGAGAATTGAGGCTCATGTTGAAGAATAGTTTATTAAAAATGTGAAAATTGAGGGGGCGTGATGACAGAAGTATGCAGATAATTATTTTAACCAGGTAATTTCAGGCTGTGCCTCACAGTGAGGGTATCCAGGGTAACCATATCTCTCTACTAAGATTCCTTTAGCTTGCCAGGGTCAGGCTAAGGATTTATGGAAAAATTATTCATCACTAAGCACACTTAACCCTTTGGACTAAGGTGAAGTGTAGAATTAGTTCAATATCTGTTACATTCACCCTTGGGAAATATTGCATTTAATTTGTGGTCTAATAGGGTTTTTTTTTTTTTTTTTGAGGCGGAGTGTGTCACTTTGTGGCCCAGGCTGGAGTGCAGTGGCAGGATCTAGGCTCACTGCAAGCTGCACCTCTCCAGTTCACGCCATTCTCCTGCCTCAGCATCCTGAGTAGCTGGAACTACTGGCGCCCGCCACCACACCCAGCTAATTTTTTGTATTTTTAGTAGTGATGGGGTTTCACTGTGTTAGCCAGGATGGTCTTGATCTCCTGACCTTATGATTGGCCCACCTCAGCCTCCCAAAGTGCTGGGATTACAGGCGTGAGCTACCGCACCCAGCTCCCCCCCCCGGTTTTTTTTTTTTTTTTTTTGAGACCGAGTCTCACTCTGTTGCCCAGGCTGGAGTGCAATGGCACAATCTCAGCTCCTGCAACCTCCACCTCCCGGGTTCAAGTGATTCTCCTGTCTCAGCCTCCTGAGTAGCTGAGATTACAGGCACGCACCACCAGGCCCGGCTAATTTTTGTATTTTTAGTAGAGACGGGGTTTCACCATGTTGGTCAGGCTGGTCTTGAACTCCTGACCTCGTGAACCACCTACCTCAGCCTCCGAAAGTGCTGGGATTACAGGCGTGAGCCACCGCACCCAGCGGTTTCTGTTTTTCTCCCTGGTTTCTAAATTTTATGATCCGATATATTAAGCCTGATGTGAAAAACAGCTGAAATGATTTTACATGACATTGGCTACAGCTGAGGTCTGAGTTCTCTACGTTTTTCTCACACAAGAATAGTTGGTATTGGGATTTAATACCTGACACTGCACTAATACTCTGGGACCAACATTTTTGCCCACTTTGTATTCACACATTTAATCTCTATATAAAGGAAACAAAGATGAAAATCCTGCCAATGAACCAAACACAGAAGCAGTTTGAATTCACTTTTGAAGAACACAGAAACACTTGTGGCATTTTCAAGTGACTCTTGTTAATTTTTAGGTTTGGCTGCAGTGGAGTTTCCTAGTCTTCCTCCTGTCCTAGTGACTGGATTCACTAACTTTGGATTTAAAAATAGGTGGCAATATACAAGTCATGGGTTTCTCATTTAATGCATCTGACAGATGTTAATTAAGTCCCCAAACTGTTAATTTATATAGTTGCTAAGCTAGCATTGAATGGATGTGCCAACAAAAGTGTTACTTGCATTCGATTAAGCAATTAGTGTGACCTCCTGTAAGAGAGACAATTGTAAGATGCCTGTTGATATATGTCCACTGTGTATGTGTGTGTGTATATAATTTATAGTTTCTTGTGAGGTAACAGTATTCTTTGTAACTTGGTGGATAAATTATTGGATCTGGAGGGCAGCTAGGAGAGTAGTAATGTTTTACCAATTCTTGAATCCACCAAGTCCCTTTCATTCTAAAAAGGGAAGTTTACCTTTATAAAGGGTGAGGTCCATCATCTTGACCCCCTGCAGTTTAATAATGAAATTAATGTGTAGCTTCTGTAGCAATGAATGACATTTTAAGAAAATAAGTGTGGCCGGGAGCAGTGGCTCATGCCTGTAATCCCAGCACTTTGGGAGGCTGAGGTGGGCAGATCACGAGGTCAGGAGATCCAGACCATTCTGGCTAACATGGTGAAACCCCGTCTCTACTGAAAATACAAAAAATTAGCTGGGCGTGGTGGCGGGTGCCTGTAGTCCCAGCTACTCAAGAGGCTGAGGCAGGAGAATGGCATGAACCCTGGAGGTGGAGCTTGCAGTGAGCCGAGATCACACCACTGCACTCCAGCCTGGGCGACAGAGCAAGAATCTGTCAAAATAAAATAAAATAAATATTATACCTGCATGTTTTCTAGACACTGTGTAAGAATGCAAATCCGCAGTGGCAGGAACAGTTTGACTTTCTCTACTTCTCTGACAGGATGGGCATTTTGGACATTGAAGTGTGGAGAGAGGACAGTAAAAAGCATGAGGAAAGTCTGGGCAGGTGAGTCCCCTCTGCTTTCCAGTGGCGGGAGCTTGTTTCTGCATGGGGCTGGTTCTGAGAGGTGATCTTTATCTGTTAGATCTGAGGGCACGACCTCGCATCCCCCACCCCAGAGTGCCATCAGTGAGCTGGATGGCCAATCCTAACCGGGGAAAGTTTGCTTTTCGTTTTTGTTTGTTTAATTGGGAAATGTCATTCAGTATTGATTAAAATAGTGCGTGTAAGGAATTATCTAAAGAAAGGTAACCTGCCATCTCAGAGTATTCAAAACATTTTATATAAATTTCCAATATACCCTAAAATTTTGATTTTGCTACCTAGTGAAATGTTACATAATTTAGTAAAGGTCTAAGGCTGCGTGTTCCCATGATGGAAGCATTTCACTGTCCTTGGTGTACTTCATAGAACACCAAGGAATGGAGTTCGAGGCCAAATCTATTTTATTTCTTTACTTTTGGACCCTCTCAACTTAATTGAGACACTCACATGTGTAATGAACAATAATTGCTTCTTCCTAGGGTTGTAGTGAAAAATACAATGAAATAAGGCAGCATAGGCACCGTAACCAGCATACAGTAAGCAAAAAGGTGATGCTGGTAGAAGCACAGACCATCTCTGAGCTTCAGAAAAGCCCTTTGAATTACTGGTGTCATGCTCATTCTACAGATGATGAAATGGAGCTTCAGAAGTTTACACATGACTTGGCCTTGGACTTAATCATGAGGTCCAGAGTCAGGATTTTGTGTTTTCAAAGACCAAGTAGTTTTCTCCATCAAATCACTTGCCTTGTGTTCATCTGTATGCATACTATTTGTACACAGATCTTAAATTTAGAACACAGGCCAGGCGTGGTGGCTCACACCTGTAATCCTAGCACTTTGGGAGGCCAAGGCAGATGGATCACAAGGTCGGAAGATCGAGACCATCCTGGTTTGCTGGGCATGGTGGTGGGTGCCTGTAGTCCCAGCTACTCGGGAGGCTGAGGCAGGAGAATGATGT
Organism: Pongo abelii; assembly: GCF_028885655.2. Classification (NCBI taxonomy): domain Eukaryota; kingdom Metazoa; phylum Chordata; class Mammalia; order Primates; family Hominidae; genus Pongo; species Pongo abelii. Next base: position 20,323,624 of record NC_072001.2, on the reverse strand, counting down.
GAACCCAGGAGGCAGAGCTTGCAGTGAGCTGAGATCGTGCCACTGCACTCCAGCCTGGGCGACAGAGCAAGACTCTGTGTCAAAAAAAAAAAAAAAAAAATTAGAACACAGATGTTGAAAGGGATCCCAACCACTATGGGGTGTCTTTTTCAAAGCTGGATCTTGGGTTCAGGGAGATGCCTTAGGGTCACCCCTTGAGGAATGGGAGGGCCTCTTGACATCTCTCCTCTGTGGCCAGAGCATCTCAGCTTTTGCCTGTGCTCTATATTGAGATTCCATTTGAAGAAAGGGTTTTGTTGCTGAAAACTAAAGATTGAAAACCACTCATCTAGTAAAAACCCCTTCATTTAACAGACGAGGAAATGCAGAGGCCCAAGGAGGTGAAATGTTTGTTTCATCAGCAAGGTGTTTAGAGGCATAAACAGGTTGAGACCCAGCTAACCGAATACCTGTGCAGGGCTTTTTCTCAGTAAAATGCTTAATACAGTGTCTGACTGCTTGTTGTCATTGCCACCTCAGTATCCTGAGATAGATGCGTGGGGAGTTCAGTACCTGTGGAATGTTGCTCCAGTGTCTCTCAATATGGGTACCCTGTTGCATGGGACTGTCTGGCATGTTGCAGGATGTTTAGCAAACCTGGCTCTCAGCTACCTGATACCGGTCACTTTCCTTGATTACTTTGTGGGAAACACACAATCATATGTATGCACACACAGCATGCCTTTGTTCCTTAACATGTGTCCAAACACCCCTAGGGGACCGGCACTGCTCCCACTTAAGACCTCTCACTTCAACCACCACATCTCTGGTTGCGTTACTTTGCACTATCTGCACATCTCAATTCTATGCTTATCTGTTAGATTGCAATCATTTCTTCCCTGGCCATCTCCCAGCCAGGTTTGCATTTACAAGCAAACTCACTTCCTGTGGTCCAGTCTTTCACATACATGGCCTGTCGGATTACTGCTCTGACCTTGTCTCTCAGTTCTCTACTCATACAGGGTAACTGAGATAGCTCAGGCTCAGGTACATCCCAGTATCTCTAATGTTGTCACTGCTGTGATATACCGTGATATACCAGGACCCTGCCAATACGGATGGTCATAGGATTTGAAATTTTGTGCTAGCCCAAAGAGCAAAGATCAGTTACACAAATGAAATGCAGAGAACTCTGTGTCCCAAAGTGTTATCTGAACAGTGGGAATAGGGGCCTCCTGTGATGAATGGCCAGTGTGTTGTTGTAGTAGGTGCAAAGAATAATGCCCCTGCATTTCACAAGTCACTGTGCTATCACGCTTCCTTCATGTAATAGGAAACGCTTTTCCAAATGAGTGTTGCGTTTCTCCACAGAGACAAAAAATGTAATTTAAGATGTCCCTTGTAATCCATGTTTCGTCATTTGGGTATTCATTTATTATTTAGCTATTTCCTGTTTGTAACCGAGAGGTATACCTGTCTTAGTGGTCATTCTGTTCTTCCTCTTCATGAATTTTAAAGAATTTTTTTTGTATCCTTTTCCTTTCTCCTCTCCTGTAGTACAATAGATAACAAAAGTATCTTTTGGGAGCTGGCTCTACGGCTTTACCCTGCAGCAAACTTGCAGGTGGGAGAAATGTACAATAAAATGTCGACTGCTTCTCAGCCTGAAAGATTGTGCTAGCATATGGACATCACTGACTTGCTACTTATGGTTCCTTCTTCGTGGCTATTGTTTAAATATTTCAAGGGTTTTTTTTTTTTTTAACACATTTGCTTTTCTTTGTGATGTTCATTGTAAGGCCCAGCTATTTTATTTTCCAACTGTTGGGAAAAAGCTTTTTGTGTCTGGTGCAAATGTATCTTAACTGTCTCCTCTCCAAGGCCTGTCTCATGCTTTATTTTTGGATAAAACCTTGATGTTAATAATTGAGCATTAGAGTTAAAAATCTAGATGGACTGTCTGGGGAAATTCTCTTCGGGGAAGCTGTGTAGGCCGTTCAGTGGGAGAGAAGGAACATCAGCTCTGGGGTCACACATCCTGAGCTTCCTGATAACACACTGTCTGCTAACTGTGGGACTTGGACAGTGCATTCCCTGTGGAGTATGACTCTGTATCTGTATAATGGGCTCACTGGCCAACTGGCAGGGTCATCATGGCAAACAGTAACAACATCTACTTGACATTGTTTATTCCCTTGCTCACTCTGATGGTAGGTATTAATTATTAATTTTGAGATTTTTCTGCATGTAAACTGTAGGTCCTTACACCTTGGCAACTCAAATTATGCAATTTAAGAAAATAAGATATGACTAGTAAGATTCAATGTATTTTTTTTTCTCCAAAACAGCATAGAATTTTTTGGTATTTTTTGGTAAAAGTGAGCAGTGACCATTGTCAAGGACATGGTAGGAGGGACATCCATTAATGGAAGGGTTGGGCATTGTAGGTCAGCCTGAACAATACTGAAGTTGTGTAGCCATGTATGACAAGGTTGGTGTAGTGGCTGCTTATGTGTAGACAAATCACATTGGCATGGGTAGGTTGTTAGCTTGGTGATGGTTAAAACATGGACCTGCCCTGTAGGCCCCTCCTCCAGGCTCTCCTGAGTCATGTGGAACTTGCTGACTTCCCCTTGTTCCATAGTCCACCTGCCTGCAGTGCCCCCTGAGCCACAAGTAACTCCTAAAAACACTGGGGTTGGTGAGATGAAGGTGCTGCGGTCCATCATCCCCTGAAACTGTGTTGCCTACCGACTCCAGTGTTTTTTCATGGGTAAAACAAGCAAAAAAGTATCTGACCTTAGATAGGAACGGTGAGCTTTTAGGGGAGAGTAAGACATAAAGCTAAGTTTAACTGGCTCCAACTTTTAAAATGTCAAGAACATGAATATACAGTAATATAGATTATTCCATTTTGAGCCATTTCAAAGTAATCATATCAATTTCTTAAAGTATATTTTATATTTCAAGGTGATTCCAGAGATTAACTCATTATAGAATATTCTAGACTTAATTTAGTTCGGAAAGGTGGAGAATGGGAACCCACAAGCCCATTTGGATCAGCCGGCCTCAGAGTCCCTCCTCAGTCCCAGATGGTCCTGGATAAGTGGCTCTGATATTCTACAAGTTTATTGGTGGCTCTGAGGCAGTGAAAAATCTGGGCTGGAGTATTTCTCTAGACAAATTGCACCCCATGTCGTTGATCTGCTTTTACAGCCGGGCTTGACACATTCACCATTTTTCTCCTCTTCCCCGGCTTCCTTAGCCTCTGAGGTTTACAGCTTTTAAAACTCTAGCACTCTTTCCTGCCCCTTGCCTTTAAGTTAAAAGCTGACGAGTCTGTAATATAAAACATAGAATTATGGTAATGAATAAGAGGTTAAAAGCTATCATGGCAAATAAAACTTGAGCAGGTTTGTCTGACTGATATGTTAAAATTATGTGTTGAATGAAAACATTAAAATGCTGTGGGATTAATGGAGAAAGACAAGAACGGGAGGTCAGAAACAATGCTAAATCAGCACATGAACTGCCTGTGGGCTAGAGAGGGTGGCTTTAATATACGCCTATTGCAGGAAAGGGAAAAAAAAGTAATTTAGTCTGTTTTCTTCAGGTGAGTAGAACAATGGCATTTTAAATATGGGAGGCACCTAATAAATACATTTATTTCAATTCCTTTCCTACATAGGGGAAGAAACAGAGGCTACAAAAGATTTAGCTAGTTCACAGAAAACACTATGCTTTGGAGTTTTTGACTTTATGAGTTTTGTTACAGCGCTGACATTCATTCTTTTGTGCATTCAATTTATTCAAATCTAGAGCACATCGTGTGTTGGGCAGAAGGCAACGTACTTGAGGATTCAGTGGTCAACGATACAGAAAAGGGTGCTGTCCTTGGGCACTAATGGGTCTTGGGCTACTACAAGTAAGGAGGCAGTGGCAGTAGGTGGAATGAGGGCTGTGGGGTCCTGGCATCATGGATACCAGTTTGGGCTTGGAATGAAAAAGGAGGCTTCCTTGGAGAACAGCGGTCTAAGCTGAGACCGCTGTAGGAATAGTAGTTAAGGAGGAGACAGGAAGAAGAGCTTTCCAGGAAGACAGCACAACATAGGCAAAGGCCTGGAAAGGAGAGAGAGTACATTCCCTCTGAGAACCTTGATGAGGTGAAAAGATCAATGGTGTCACATGATAAGGCTAGAGAGGAGGGCAGGGGTGACAGCACAAGGCCATTGGATTCCATGTCTTGCAGATGAACAATGGGAGTTCCTTTCTAGGCACTAACACAGCAGTGACTTGGCTCTTTTGATTTCCATAATGTAAATCTTGTTGCAGTGGAGCTCCTATTGATTGCATTTTTAAAAAGCTGACGTTGGAATAAAAATTTCCTGGTCACCTAAGGGCTGGTGTGTTGCACCTTCTGAATCACTGTCTAAAGACATTTAGTCCCCTTGTGTGTGAAGTCATTCGTGATGCCACTGGAGCAGACCTAATCGGTTCATGCTCATTAATTGAATTCCTTATATAGATGCCCTGAGTGTGTGTTTTCCATATTGTTTCTATCAGACAGAAGAGAACAATTTTTATAGGTTTTATTGCTTTATCCATTTTTTATTAATAACAGATCATTGGATATTTTGACCAGAGTCTCTTGGGCTGCCGTGAGTTAAAAAATTTGCAGTAAAAAAAAAAAAAAGAAGTGTAAGTCACCACCACTAAATTACAAATATTTCTGTAACTCAGGGGTCAGCAAACCAGGGCTTATAGGTGAAATCCATATGGCTGCCTGTTTTTGTAAATAAAGTTTTTCTGGAAAAAAGTCTTGTTCATTTGTTTACATTATCTATTACTGCTTTAATGGGACAAGGGCTGATTTTAGTAGTTGCTACAGAAACCTTATGGCCACAAACCAAAAATATTTACTTATTGGCCCCTCACACCTGCCCGTCACAAGGAAAGGCTAATCCTGTACCCTGCCAATAAGACGTAGCCAAAGAGAGGACAGAAGAGAGCAAGATTTTACTGGTCTTCAGCAGTGACTAGAAAGACCTAAGTGATCAACCAAGTTACTGAGTATTTTTTCAGAGGAGAATCCAGTACACTAATGAAAAAGAAGCAGCCTAGATTCTTCTTTTGAGAGTTTTCATATTGCAGATGTCTTTGATGAATGTATTATAGAATGTTTACATCTTAAAGTCTTTAGATTTTAGTCCATTTGTCTTTGAACCTAAGAAAAAAAAAACACAAAAAGCCATTTTATTCATTTGATATTTCTCTTTTGGAAGGTTGGATGAGTATTCTGGTTAACAGTATTTGCAATTTGAGGGAAAAAAGTATTTTTGTTAAAAAAAATTCGGCCACTTTTCTGATAATGCAGTAACCTCTTACTAGGTTGGGGTGAATGAAAATAATTCTCCTAGTCTCTGGCTAATGTCCGGAGCTTCTGGTTCTCCTTCAAACTTTATGACAAAACTGAAGCAATGTGAGCTGGAGTTGAAATAGGTTAAATATGAGGCCTGAAGTAGGTTTTGTATGAAATACATTGTTTTCTTTCGCTCACCTTTCCTCCTTCTTCCAGAATGTGGGAATAAATGGGGACACAAGGTGTGTAGAAGAGTTAGAGAATGTTCATAAAAAGTCATCATTAAAGGGGGGCTACTTGGGTAGCTTTAAATTAATTCTTAAGATAGCAGTTCATGCGGTGGGTCAGGACCTCTAAGAGGCTGGGTCATAACCCATGTGCAGAAAGACTAAGTTTTAATTTTGATTGACATGATGCTAATATATCAGTTTAACTTGTTCTTTCTAGTCACTGAGAAAGTACAAGTAAATATTTGGCTGGATTCAGTCATTAGTTATCAAAGAATGTAGAATCCATTAAGCTGATGCCTAAATCTTCAGCCTGTTGCTTATAGGACTCTAATATCTAAACTAAAAATGGCTATTTTGCATGAAAGTGTTCATTCTAGTGAAGGGACTAATTTTTTTTAAATGACGTAAGTGTAAAACATTCATAGTAGACAGAAATGAGTGAAAAGTTGGTGAAAATGTGTAATTTTAAGAAGAAACCCAATATTTACTTTGCATTTCATCGGGTATGTGGTTCAGCTTTTACTTAAAATGACAAACTACTCTGTTCCAATAAGTTGAGCACTTAAGCAGTCACTAGGAAAATTTTCACAGTTATTGTACTTATGGTAATACTGCTCACAACATTATTAGATTACTCTAGAATTAATATCAGGTTCATTTTTAATTATCCAAGAAAAATTTTATTAGTGCTTACTTATGTATTATTTTTGACCCTCAAACAATATTAGCTGTCAGATCACTTGTATCTAAATAAATTTTGGCTGCGCAAAGAACCAACAAAACCACCATCCCAACAACGAAGGCAAACGTTTAAAAGACAAAAATAAATTGCCATTATTAATGGTATTAAAAAGAATGTGCCATCAATAGGCTATTGCTAATTTGTAACAACATGACTAGCAGAGAACATTTCTACAAATTTGGATTATTTACCTTTCTATAAGAAAGAGCTTTATTAAATGAAAGTGTATATAATAGTGTAAAATAATGCTTAGCAAAGTATTCCTAGGTAGAAATACTACTGCAATATTGGTTAAGAATTTGTGGGGACTTACTTTTCTAGAAATAAATGGCTTAAAGCACTTGATATTTCTTTCTTTCCAAGCAAATTTGATTTCCCACTTACATCATGCTTATGAAATAAAAATATTTAATAACCTCTTTTTTACAGATAGTAATACAGTTTAACTTTAAAAGCTTCCTTACTGATACAGAAAAACTGTTCTGATTCAAATCAGAGGGTTATTTAAAAATACATTTTTTTGTAATCTGTCTCCCATAGAAATATTTGATGAATGGATTACATGCAAAAGCTCTAATGGCCACTCTCTCCTGTAATTTGGGTCACTTTTGGTAAATAGGAAATAAATGCCCACTTATAATTAATTATATGGACACATTGGTATGTAAAATATTTTAAAATCTTGTAATCAAGTCTAGTAGAGTCTTTTAATGTAATATTTATTTGGGAAAGTGATTGCAAGCTTTCTCTCAAATTTCATGAAGTTTTTGTTCACTTAGCCATGTGGCTCAAAATTGCCATTGCTTTATATAGTATGTAAGTTTACCTATTTGTAATTAACTGCAGATGTACAAAGTCCATTGATGGCTTAGGGTAAGAATCTGTCCTTATTGTTCATTCTGGGGAGCAGTGCTTCCATCCTTTTCTGAAGTCTTGAATATTCATCTTATTCTATAATTATAGAGGGTAAAGGAGAATGTGAAAAAATGACTTCTGGGAATACCATGCTCCACTTTACCCAATCCCACCTACTTCACCCACCCGCATACATAAACAGAGCAGGTGTGGTCCAGGCAAACCCAGCGTTGTCAGTGTTAAGGCAAATAAATGGCTTAGCACCTCAGTCCCCCTTTTGATGTTTGTTTCTGTATTTAAATGTGTTTGAGGTTTTCAACATCCCCAGAACACTGGGTGTTAAGAGGCAGAAAACATGCAATTTATAGCAGATGGGCACAGCCTTTCCTGGCAGTGCTGCTGAAATGGGATCAATCAGCAGCACTTCATGCTCCATTTGTCCGAAAGAAACCCACCTGGGGAGCCCTGGGGAGCTGTGCCTATTAGGAAAACACCTTAACATGTTTTTTAAAATAAAAATTCGCCAGTTGGCATTAATCAGGAAGAAAATGGTTTCTCCATTAACCCTCTCCCATTTGCCTTTCTCTTATCTTTTTTTTTTCCTTTATGTTTTGAACCATGATCCTTTATTCTTTTTACTCATAAAAGACACAGCCCAGGGAAGCCACACAGCATGCTCACTCATAAGGCTTAAACTTTCAAACTTTTTTCTCCCTAATTTTTGATCTCACCTTTCTGCAGACCTTATTTGGCAAAGACCATACTCCTCTCTTTTCATTTTCCATCTGCCGACGCTGCCTTCTTTTTGATTTTCTGGGCCTCTCCCTCTCCTTAATTTTAGAGTGTGTTAGGCTAGGAGGGAGCATTATGAGTTGGGGCAACCTTCACTGCTCAATAAACCTAAGACCAGACAGAGTGAGTTTTCGGGGATGATGAAATCAAAGCCACGTGCTTTGGAGGTACCACAGTGGCCTTGAGTTAATCACTTTTATTTCTCTGATTCCTGAAACTTTCCTAGGTGTAAAGTGGATATCTCCACACCCCCTCTGAAGCAAGCCAACTGCCTGGAGCTGCTGCTGGACAGCTGTCTGGGGACAGCGAAAGAAAGCAGATTACCCAGCCATAGGTGAGTGTTGTGCCTTATTGTACATGCTCCCTCCTCCCACCTTCTCTTTGAAAACAAAGCTTTGAATTGAAAAACTGCATCAAAAGAGATTTTTGTCCCAAGTTTTGTTGTACGTTATAAAGCAAGACATCAGACTTAGGGTTTAATGCATTAGTGAAAAGGTGACAGTAGAATTAGAGTTGGTCTTGCTATTTTAAAAGCCAAATAGGTATTCTGAATTTTTAGCTTTTAGCAAGCCTTTGGGGAATGTTGACATCCTCAAAGAAGCAGACTCCTGCTTAGCCTGTGTGTGTAAATAGAACTTTTAATAGAAGTTCACAAATAACTTTACCAGCCATTCATGTTTGCAATGTTGTGATACCTTTGCAGAATTTCTCAGGATCAAGTGAGAACCTAACTAAAATGTGGCAATGTAAGGAGCAGAGCAGGAAGAACCTTTAAGTCGGAAACTTACAAAAAGTCAATTTCATAGTCAGTTTCTTTGGTCCTTCCACAACCACTTCTGGGATCTGTTTTCTCTACAATGGAGGTAACAACAATAGCTATTTCAGAGCAGGAAAAGGCTTAGAGCAGTGCTAGAATATGGTCCTGGCTATATGAAGTTTAGCTATTTGTATATTGTAACAAACCTACAGTGTATTTTTTTAATTGGTAGTAACAGATTTCTTTTGGAAAAGTAGGAGCCTCCTGTCCAGGGAACACCTGCAGTTCCCACTAAGTGAACACTGGTGTCTGCTAACCTTTGCTTCTATTTTCTCAATAATAACTGTCAAGCTGTTCCTTTATTTAGCAATTTTATTTACATTTTTTTTTCTCCTTTGTGTTTTCTTGAGACAGAGTCCCTCTCTGTGGCCCAGTCTGGAGTGCAGCAGCGCCATCATAGCTCACTGCCACCTCCACCTCGGGCTCTAGCATCAGCCTTCAGGGTAGCTGGGACTACCCGCGGGGCCCACCACGCCCGCCTGATCTTTGTGGTTTTTGTTTTGTTTTTCAGTTTAGAGGCCCGGTTTCGGTGGTGAATCAGGCCTGCAGTTTTAGCACTTTGGGAGGCCGAGGCAGGTGGATCACTGAGGTCGGAAGCTCCAGATCAGCCTGACCAACATGCAGAAACCCCATCTCTACTAAAAATACAAAATTAGTCAGGCATGGTGGCACATGCCTGTAATCCCAGCCACTAGGGAGACTGAGGCAGGAGAGTCCCCTAAACCTAGAGGCGGAGGTTGCAGTAAGCCGAAATCACACCATTGCACTCCAGCCAGGGCAACAAGAGTGAAACTTCGTCTCAAAACAAAAAACAAAACAAAACAAAAAAACAGAAAAACAAAAAAACAAAAAATAAAACAACATAAAAATAAAGAAATCGGGTTTCACCATGTTGCCCAGGCCGGTCTGGAACTCCTAGGATCAAGTGATCCCTGGCGCTCGACCGTCCAAGGTCCTGAAACTATAAGCGTGAGCCACCATGCCAGGCCGATCTATTCCTTTCTGATTAATAAAGTGGGCCCCGCGCGGTGGCTCACGCCTGCAATCCCAGCAGCCTGGGAGGCCTAGGCAGGCGGATCACCCGAGGTCGGGAGCTCCAGGCCAGCCGGACCAACATGGAGAAAGCCCGTCTCTACCCAAAAAACAAATAAATAAATAAATAAATAAATAAATAAATAAATAAAAACTCAGGCGGGCATTATGGCTCACAAATGCAATCCCAGCCACTCGGGAGGCTGAGGCAGTAGAACCATCCAAACCCAGGAGGCGGAGGCCACAGCCGGCCGAGACCGCGCCACTGCATTCCAGCCTGGGAAACGAGTGAAATTCCGCCCGAAAAAAAAAAAAAGAGAGAGAGACCGGTTTCACCATGTTGCACAGGCCAGTCTGCAACTCCTAGGCTCCAGTGATCCACCGCGCTCGGCTGTCCAAAGGCTTCGGATCACAAGCGTGAGCCACCACGTCAGGCCGATCTATTCCTTTCTGATTAATAAAGTGGGCCGGGCGCGGTGGCTCAAACCTGCAATCCCAGCACCCCGGGAGGCCTAGGCGGGCAGATCACCCGAGGTGGGGAGCTCCAGGCAAGCCGGACCAACATGGAGAAACCTCGTCTCTACCCTCCCCCCCAAAAAAATCAGCCGGGCATTATGGCTCACACCTGCAATCCCAGCCACTCGGGAGGCTGAGGGAGGAGAACCACCCAAACCCGGGAGAGGGAGGCTACGGCGGGCCGAGACCGTGCCACTGCATTCCAGCCTGGGCAACAAGAGCGAAATTCCGCCCTAAGAAAAAAAAAAGAGAGACTGGTTTCACCATATTTCCCAGGCCAGTCTGGAACTCCTAGGCGCCAGTGATCCATCGCGCTCGGCCGTGCAAGGTCCTGAGACTACAAGGTTAAGCCACCACGCCAGGCCGATCTATTCCTTTCTGATTAATAAAGTGGGCCGGGTGCGGTGGCTCACACCTGCCATCCTAGTACCCCGGGAGGCCTAGGCGGGTGGATCACCCGAGGTCGGGAGCTCCAGACCAGCCGTACCAACATTGAGAAACTCCGTGTCTACCCAAAAACAAAAACAACAACCAAAAATTAGCCGGGCATTATATCTCACACCTGCAATCCCAGCCACTAGGGAGGCTGAGTCAGGAGAACCACCCAAACCCGGGAGAGGGAGGCTACTGCGGGCCGAGACTGCACCATTGCATTCCAGCCTGGGCAACAAGAGCGAAATTCTGCCCTGCAATCCCAGGGCACGCCTGCAATCCCAGCACCCCAGGAGGCCTAGGCGGGCGGATCACCCGAGGTCGGGGGTTCCAGGCCAGCCGGACCAACATGGAGAAACCCCGTCTCTACCCAAAAAAAAAAAAAAAAATTAGCCTGGCATTATGGCTCAGGCCTGCAATCCCAGCCACTCGGGAGGCTGAATCAGGAGAACCACCCAAACCTGGGAGGCAGAGGCCACGGCGGGCCGAGACCGGGTCACTGCATTCCAGCCTGGGCAACAAGAGCAAAATTCCACCCTAAGAAAAAGAAAAAGAGAGAGAGAGAGACCGGTTTCACCATGTTGCCCAGGCCAGTCTGGAACTCCTAGGCTCCAGTGACCCACCGCGCTCCGCTGTCCAAAGTCCTGGGATCACAAGTGTGAGCCGCCACCCCAGGCCCATCTATTCCTTTCTGATTAATAAAGTGGGCCAGGCGCGGTGACTCACGCCTGCAATCCCAGCACCCCGAGAGGCCGAGATGGGCAGATCACCTGAGGTCGGCAATTTGAGACCAGCCTGAGCAACATGGAGAAACCCCGCTTCTATCAAAACAACAACAGCAAAACAAAATTAGCCAGGCATGATGGCTCATGCCTGTAATCCCAGCCACTCGGGAGGCTGAGGCAAGAGAACCACCCAAACCTGGGAGGCTGAGGCCTCGGTGAGAGGAGACCGCGCCACTGCACTCCAGCCTGGGCAACAAGAGCGAAATTCCGCCTTAAAAAAAAAAAGAAAAGACAGAGACCAGGTTTCACCTGTCGCCCAGGCTGGAGGGCAATGGTGCCATCTCGGCTCATGGCAACCTCTGCCTCCTGGTTTCAAGCGATTCTCCTGCCTCAGCCTCCCAAGTAGCTGGGACTACAGGTGTGTGCCCACATGCCCGGCTAATTTTTGTTTTTTTCTGGTAGAGATGGGGTTTTGCCACATTGGCAAGGCTGGTCTTGAATTCCCGACCTCAGACAACTCACCCGCTTCAGCCTCCCAAAGTGCTGGGATTACAGGCGTGAGCCACCGCACCCAGCGTTTATCTTTCTTTTCTCCTCCAAATCCCTGGCAAACAATGATCTTTACAGTTTGCCTTTTCCAGAATATCATATAAATGGAATCAATCATTCCAATTTATGTACGTAAGTTTTTCAAACTGCCTTATTTCACCTAGGAAGATGCATTTGAGATTCATCCATCTTTTGCATGATGCTCCTTTTTGTTAATGACTAGTATTCCATTGTAGAAATGTACTGCAGTTTGTTTAGACATTCACTTATTGAAGAACATGTTATTTGCTTCCAGTTTTGGGTGAATATGAATATGGCTGCTATGAACATTTGTGTACAGGTTTTGTGCGCACATAAGTTTTCAAATCAGTATGCAAATACCTAGGAACACCCTATTGTTGGATCATGTGATGAGACTATGTTTTTACTTTGTAAGAAGCTGCCAAACTGCTGTCCTAAGTGGTTGTACTATTTTGCTTTCCAACAAGCAATACATGAGAGTTTCCAGCACCCCACAGATTAACTATTAAAAGCAATTGGAATTTTCCTGATTTTGGATTTTAGCAATTTTGATAGGTGTCTAGTGGTATCTCATTGTTGATTTAATTTGAATTTCCAAAAAAATGACATTTAGCAAATTTTTATATACTGATTTGTCGTTTGTCGTCTGTATATATATTTTGTTGTTGTTGTTTGTTTTGGTTTTTTGGTTTTTTTTGAGATGGAGTCTTGCTCTGTGGCCCAGGCTGGAGTGCAGTGGCGCGATCTCGGCTCACTGCAAGATCTGCCTCCCGGGTTCATGCCATTCTCCTGCCTCAGCCTCCTGAGTAGCTGGGACTACAGGAGCCCGCCACTACGCCTGGCTAATTTTTTGAATTTTTAGTAGAGACGGGGTTTCACCGTGTTAGCCAGGATGGTCTCAATCTCCTGACCTCGTGATCCACCCGCCTCGGCCTCCCAAAGTGGTGGGATTACAGACGTGAGCCACCGCCCGGCCCCTTTTCCCATTTTCTAATTGGATTATTTGTTTTTCTGCTGAGGTTTTACAGTTTGTTACACGTTTTATACATGAGTTCTTTTGTGACTATTGGCTTGCAGATATTTTTAGTGGTCTGTAATTATTTTTATTCCTATTCCTAGTCTTTCATAGAGCAAACATTTTTAATTTTGATGGAATCCAACTTACCATTTTACCCATTTTCCCTTCAATGGTTCATGCTTTTGGTGTAAAACAAGAGAGCTACTTACTTAGCCTGCTATTTACTTAGCCCTAGATGCAAAGTTTTTCTCCTATTTCTTCTGAAGTTTAGCAGCTTTAGTTTTGCATTTAAGTGCATGATCCATTTTTTAGTTAATTGTTATAAAAATGTGAGGTTCAGGCTGAGGTTCAATTTTTTGGCCTATGGATGTCCAGTTGCCCCATCACCATTTACTGAAAAGGCTATCCTTCCTCTGTTGAGCTGCTTTTGCAACTTTGTCAAAGATCAACTGGTTTTTGCTCATTTTATAATTAGCTTGCTTAATTTCTTATTGTTGAATTTTAAGAGTCATTTGCATATTTTGAACACAAGTCTTTTGTGATTTGAAAATACATTCTCAGTCTATGACTTGCCATTTCACCTTAACTGACATAACATTTCACAAACTAAAAAGGGTTTTTTTTTTCTTTTAACAAAGCTTTCATCAATTTTTTGTTTCGTGGGGTTGTACTTAAAATTTCATCAAGGTACAAATATCTAACAAGGTCACATAGATTTTCTCCTGTGTTTTCTTCCACAACTGGTATAACTTTGTATTTCACATTTAGATTTATAATACATTTTGAGTTAATTTTGTGTAAGGTATAAGATGTGTGTCTAGGTTCAATTTTTAGGGGAGAGGACGTATGTATGTCTAATTGTTTTAGCATCACTTGTTGAGAAGACTATCTTCTCTTCATTGAATTGCCTTTGTGAGATATATATATATATATATATCAGTTGACTATATTTGTGAGTCTGTCCCTGGGCTCTCTATTCTGTCCCATTGGTCTGTGTGTCTGTTCTTTCACCAATACCATGCTGTCTTGATTGCTTTAGATTTATAGAACATTGTGATGTATTTAATATCAGGTAGTGCAAGTCCTATAACTTTGTTCTTCTTTAATATTGCATTGGTCTTTTGCCCTTCTATAAAAAATTTAGAGTAAGTTTGCCAATATCTTCAAAATAGCCTTCTTGAATTTTGATTAGGATTGTGTTGAATCTATAGAACAAGTTTGAAAGAATTGGCGTTTTAACAATATCGATTCCTCCAATATAGGAATATTGACTACATTTCCATTTAATCAGATCTTCTTTGATTTCTGTCATCAGTGTTTTGTAGTATTTTGCATACACATACTGTAAAATAATGTTTCAGCTTTATACCTCAGTACTTCATTTTTTGTATGTGCATACTGTTTTAAATGTTTTCTAAAGTAAATTTCAAATTTTAATTGTCCTTTTTTGTTATATATAATAACAATTGACTTTTGTATGTTATACATGTATCTAATGACCTTGATATATCCACTTAAGTCCAGAAGTTACATTCATTTCAATTTCCTACATAGACTATCATTTCATTTGTGAATAAAAGTTGGTTTCTTTCTTTCCAATCTATGTAATTTTTCTTCTTGTCTTATTTCCCTGACTAAGACTTCCAGTATGATGTTAAGTATGAGGAGTTAGGGAGGACATATTTGACTTCTTTTTTTTTTTTTTTTTTGAGACAGAGTCTCACTCACTCTGTTGCCAAGGCTGGAGTGCAGTGGTGCGATCTCGGCTCACTGCAATCTCTGCCTCCTGGGTTCAAGGGATTCTCCTGCCTCAGCCTCCTGAGTAGCTGGGATTACAGGTGCCTGCCACCACACCCAGCTAATTTTTTGTATTTTTAGTTGAGACGGGGTTTCACCATGTTGGTCAGGCTGGTCTCAAACTCCTGACCTTGTGATCTGCCCACCTTGGCCTCCCAAAGTGCTGGGATACAGGCGTGAGCCACCGCGCCCGGCCTTGACTTCTTAATAATCTTAGAAGGCAAATACTTAAGTCTCTTGCCATTAATTCTAACATTAGCCACAGACATCATACACATACTTTATTCGGTTAAGGAAGTTCCCATCTATTTGTAGTTGAGTGAGTTTCTTTAGATATTTTAATTACAAGTGGTGTTGGATTTTGTTCAAAGCTTTTTCTGCGTCTGTTGATAAGATCATACAGCTTTTCTTATTTAGTCTGTTATGAGGAATGTACATATATGTGTGTGTATATATATATCCACATTTATTTTTGTGCATGTATGTATACATTCTCAGCCACTTTTGCTGCTACAATGTATTAAAGGTCTTTGATAATTGCTTGTGCACTAGATCCCATCCGCTTTCACTCACTCAAACACTTTGCTTCTATAATAGTTTCCCTTTCTCTGGCATCTTCATTTTTTTGTCTTCCTGCACCATTCCAATCACCTCACAAGCATGCTGTATATACTGTCTCCACCAAAACACACAGGTGTGCATGCACAAACACATACATACATATGCACCTCTCTGTATTAATCCAAGTTATCAATTTTTTACTGTACTTTCCTTTGTAGAAAAAATTATATGACTCATCTCTTAATTCTTTTGAATCTACTCTAAGATTTTTATCTCCACAACTCATCTGAAATCATTTTTGCCAAGGTTGCAGGTGACCTCCACCTTGAGAAATCTAATGGACAATTCTTTTCCTCTTAAATTTTCTGGCAGTACTTGACATGGCAAAGTTGCAAAAGCAACTCAATAGAAGGATAGCCTTTTCAGTAAATGGTGATGGTGCAACTGGACAGCCATAGGCCAAAGACATCCCTGTGTCTTTATCCTTCATTTGAAGGAAAGAAGACAGGGGAACAGGAGGGGGATATAATACTCTCCAAGTTTTCATACCTTCCTTCTCAGGCAGTTTGCTAGGCTTATTCTTCTTCTTCCGCCCGACCTCCTAACATAAGAAAACATTAATCTTTAGTTCCTGTTAATGATCTTTCTGCTATTCATATTCATGTTAATAAGTGATTCCATCTGTTACAGGTATTAGTTAGATAGCATGCATCTGAACAGAACACACCCCAAATTTATCTTTCCTTCCCTGTATTCCATTGTTGAATTCCCTCAAAATTTCCACTGAAATCTCTAATCTTATGCTTAATATTCTCCCAAACAAATTCTTGATTACAGCAATCCATTTCCACTAACATTCTCCTCCTTTAGTCCTACCCATCTCAGTTGACATCAGCTTCTAGTTGCTGAGACAAAAATACTTAAAAATTACAATTCTTTCCACTTTCCCATACCCCTGCATAGCGAAGCCATGAACAAATCTCATCTGCTCTAACTTTAATATATATTCCCAGTCTTGCCACTTTTCATTATTCCTGACACTCGTATCCTTAACCAAGCTGTAATTACCACTTTCCTGGAATAATTAGAATAGTTTCTTAATTGGTTTTTATTTACTTCTGTTCTTGGCTCCCTGCAGCCTATTCTTCACACAGCAGCTAAGGTGATCATTTAATGTAGAACTCAGATCTAATGGCAAAATTTCTATACCACTTGGAACAAAATCCAAATGCTTGCAGGGATCTGGTGTCTATGCACTTTGATGCTCATTTGCTCTTGCGCTGCTCACTCTCCTCTATTCTGGCCTTCTGACGTTGCTTACTCTTCTCCTAGATTTTCCCTTGGTTCCTTCATTTACTTAATTCTGGTCTGTGCTGAAGTATCTCTTTAAAAAGCACTTCCCAGAACACTCTAGCAAAACAAACAAACAAAAAAAGCCCCTCTGCCACACCCAATCTCTTCACTCTTTCTTTTTTCTCCTTTGCACTTATTACCACCAAAAATTCTATCACGTATCCAATTATTTACTTGTTTACTGTATATTGTCTCTCATTAGAAAATATGCTTCATCTGGATGGCTGTTTTACCTGTGTAGCTCCATAACTATATTTCCTGAAGGGTTCCTGTCCTACAGGTGGCACTCAAATATTTACTGCATGACTAAATGAATGAATCGAAGGAGGGGGCAAGAGACACAGGTGTGTTCCCATTCTCTAGGATTTTTAAAACATAATGACACTACTTGTAAAAACAACAAAACGCCAAAAACACAGTTATAAAGAGTGTAGAAATTAGTAAATAATCCCTGTGTACCCCCCTAAAAGGTAAGAGTTCTTATGGAAAGGTGGGGAACCTGTTGTACACAAGTTATAAGAACATGTGTCAGTGACTGTGGACCAAAGGGAAGCATGGCCTACAGCCACAATGTCTATACATTCTTATTAAATTATTAAAGTCCTGGAGTACTCAGATATATGGAGTCTCATTCAACCATGGATGAAACATACACAAAGATATTTCTGATCCTACATTAATACATCCATGAGATAGTGTGACATTTAAAATTATTGTAGAATTTCTGAATAACTAAAAAAAGAGTCATTTGCTACATGTATATATATGTAGATTTTTAAATATAGTTAATTTAAAAATTGGGAATTTCAGGGGCAATTACACAAGTTATTCTAAGGCAAGATATTATAGTGGTAAATCTGTCAAGCTTTGGAATGAAAGTAAAAAAATGAAGAACCTCAAAGAACCATTTTTACTTATACTTCATATCTTCTTTTGAGAAGTATCTGTTCATGTCATTTGTGCACTTTTTAATGGAGTGGTTTGGGTTTTTTTTTTCTTTGTAAGTTTGAAGTTCTGTATAGATGCAGGATATTAGACCTTCACTAGATGCATAGTTTGCAAAAATTGTCTCCCATTCTGTAGGTTATCTGTTTACTCTGTTGATAGTTTCTTTTGCTGTGCAGAAGCTCTTCGGTTCAATCAGATCCTGTTTGTCAATTTTCACTTCTGTTGCAATTGTTTTTGGCATCTTCATCATGAAAGCTTTGCCCGTACCTATGTCCTGAATGGTATTGCCTAGGTTGTCTTCCCATTATCCTTAGCAAACTAATGCAGGAACAGAAAATGAAACACTGCATGTTCTCACTTACAGGTGGGAGCTAAATGATGAGAACACAGAGCGAATAAAACAAATAATGAATGGGTACTAGACTTAATACCTGGATGATGAGATAATCCCTGGGGTTTGTTGTACGGATTCTCACATCACCTAGAAGCCTAGTACTGATTAATTATTTTTCCTGATCCACTAATATCTCCATAAATATGCATGGACTAATGATTATTCTAGATACTAGATAATAAATACCACATAGCATATGCCCATGAGCTATCTCTCTCCAAGATGTGACATCACTGATTTCAAATTTTATTTTATTTTATTTATTTATTTTTTTGAGACGGAGTCTCACTCTGTCGCCCAGGCTGGAGTGCAATGGTGCAATCTCAGCTTACTGCAAGCTCCTCCTCCCAGGTTCACGCCATTCTCCTGCCTCAGCCTCCCAAGTAGCTGGGACTACAGGTGCCCGCCACCACGCCTGGCTAATTTTTTGTATTTTTAGTAGAGGCGGGGTTTCACCATGTTAGCCAGGATGGTCTCCATCTCATGACCTCGTGATCCACCCGCCTCAGCCTCCCAAAGTGCTGGGATTGCCACCACACCCGGCCTTTATTTTTTTTATTTGTATTTTCTAAATTTCCACAATACATTTTTATTACACTCAAAGTCGAAAATCAAAATGGCAAAGTAGGTCAGAAAGACTGAAGATGAAGAAAACTGGAAAAAGGCTAGCCTATTTTTAGAAGAAATCTAATGATTGCCTCTGTATAAGTAATTTCAGTAGAAGGACAGTCTTTAGAAACCAAGATAATGATTGAGAAGCAAACAGAAATTTAATCAGGAAGGAATTATGGAAAAATGCACATGGTAACAGGGCAGATCACCTGAGGTCAGGAGATCGAGACCATCCTGGCCACCATGGTGAAACCCCATCTCTATGAAAAATACAAAAATTAGCTGGGGGTGGTGGTGCGTGCCTGTAGTCCCAGCTACTGGGGAGGCTGAGGTGGGAGAATCACTCAAACCTGGGAGGCAGAGGCTGCAGTGAGCTGGGATTGTGCCATTGCACTCCAGACTGGGCAACAAGAGCGAAACTCTGTCTCAAAAAAAAAAAAAAGTGTACTGGATAATTATTTATCTTTTTTTTTTTTTTTGAAATGGAGTTTCACTCGTTGCCCAGGCAGGAGTGCAATGGCTTGATGTTGGCTCACCGCAACATCTGCCTCCTGGGTTCAAGCAATTCTCCTGCCTCAGCCTCCCGAGTAGCTGGGATTACGGGCATGCGCAACCACGCACAGCTAATTTTGTATTTTTAGTAGAGACGGAGTTTCTCTATGTTGGTCAGGCCGGTCTTGAACTCCCAACCTCAGGCAATCCCCCTGCCTCAACCTCCCAAAGTGCTGGGATTACATGCATGAGACACTGCGCCCAGCAATTATTTATATTTAAAAAATTTTATTAGTGAAATGTTTCTTAATTTTGAAAAGCCCACTGATATAATAAAATCACCTTGTTAATCAATACATAATTTTTTTTTTTTTTGAGACAGGGTCTCACTCTGTCACTCCAGCTGGAGTGCAGTGGCACAATCACAGCTCACCGCAGCCTTGACCTCCCAGGCTCAAGTGATCCTCCCACCTCAGCCTCCCAAGTAGCTGGGACTACAGTTGCATATCACCATGCCCAGCTAACTTTTGTATTTTTTGTAGAGACGGTTTCGCCATACTGCCCAAGCTGGTCTTGAACTTCTGGGCTCAAGCAATCCACTTGCCTCAGCCTCCCCAAAGTACTGGGATTACATGCATGAGCCCCCAAGCCTGCCCAATAAATTTTTTTAAACGTCATTTAAAAGTTTTTCTCTGCCTCTCTACTCTGCCAACCAGGATCACCATTATCCTAAGGTTTTTGATTTTTTGTTTGTCCCATAGTTGTTGGATAGTTGCTAGTACCAACCAAATTACCTATTTCCTTGTTCACCTCTGGTGGGAGGCTGAATTCTCACAGTTCTCACCTACATGTGGGAACGAATATTTCTAGAAGTCTCTAGAAAACCTCTCTTCATGCTCTTTGTCCACATATGGATTGCATAACCATATGTAGTTATGAACCACATCATTGAATCCATTACTGGCAAAGGTGATGAAATTTCAGTCTAACCTTGGGGCTTCACCTGAGGCTTTTACCTGTGTGGGAGAGGACGAGAATGGGGATGTAACAAAGTCAGAATTCTACTAAAGAAGAAATACTGGATGGATGCTAACCACATCATCTACTATGCATACTGTTTTGCATGCATTTCTTGCTATCTCATTTCATTCTTATGAAAGCAAAATTTTATTATTGATTTATGGATTAAAGCAATAAATTGATGAATTTTATAAAAAGTGATTATGTTGTATTTCCAAGTTCATTCAGCTCAGTATGTATTTTATTTCTCTTGAAACTTCCTCTTTGACAATTTGCAAGTTTTGGGAGATTTTTCTGTTATGTTATTGATTTCTAGTTTGATTCATTTATGGTCACAGAGCGTATCTTACGTGGTTTCACTTATTTTAAATATATCAGTGTTTTGGTCGGTCATGACAACTCACACCTGTAATCCCAGCACTTTGGGAGGCCGAGGCAGGTGGATCGCTTGAGGTCAGGTGAGACCAGCTTAGCCAACATAGTGAAACCCCGTCTCTACTAACCATACAAAAATTAGCTGGGCATGGTGGTGGGTGCCTGTAATCCCAGCTACTTGGGAGGCTGAGGCACGAGAATCGCTTGATCCCGGGAGGCGGAGGTTGCAGTGAGCTGAGATTACACCATTGCACTCCAGCCTGGGCAAGAGTGAGACTTAGTCTCAAAAAAAAAAAAAAATATATATATATATATATATATATGTATATATGTTAGAGTTTCATAACCCAAGATATGGTCTATTTTGGTGAATGTCCCATAAATACTCAAAAAAAAAAGTGTATTCTGTATTGGCTGATGGTACCGTTCAGTTCTTCTGGAGCCCCTCATACTTGCTTTTTGTCTAGCGGGTTTATCCATTACTGAACAAGGGGTGTTGAAGTCCCCAACTATCACTGTGAATTTGTCTATTTTTTCCTTTTAGTTCTATCAGTTCTCAGATCATATACTTTGCAGTTGTGTTATTTGGTGTATGCACATATGTTGTCTTTTTGTGATCTGACCTCTTCATTGTTATGTAATGTACCTCTTTGTCTCTGGCAATTTTCTTTTGTCCTGAAGTTTACCTTGTCTGATAATAATTCATCCAATCCAGCTTTCTTTGGATTAGTATTTGCAAGATGTATCTTCTCCCATCCTTTTACTCTTAGTTTCCTGATAATTGATATTTACTGATACAAATTAAATTACTGTTAATTTACTGATACTGATATTTTAAGTGAGTTTCTTGTAGATAGCATTCATTTGGTTGGGTCATGTTTATAAATTCACTCTTGCAATCTTTTAGTTGGTGTGTTTAGACCATTTACATTCAATGTAACTGATATGTGAGATTATAAGTCAGTCATTTCATTGTCTTGATTTTTCATTTCCCCTTACCTGTCTTCAGTTGGGTTATTTGGACATTCTTTAGTAGTGTATTTATCTAGATTTTTGAGTGTCTCTTCATACCGTTTTTCAGTGGTTACTCTAAAAACTGCAATACACACATGGAGTTTATCACAGTCTACCAGTATCAACATCTACCACTTGAGGTGGAATGTGGATATTTAACCACTATTTAAGTCCCTTTTACTGCCCCAACCTTGCGATATAGGTATTTTAAATACTTCCTCTACATACACTGAGAAACACATCAATGTTGTAATTTATACTTTAAAATGACAAGTATAATTGGATATTATACTTGTCTTCCGTAATAACAAGCTCAGTGTCTACATACCTCCTCATTTACTCAACATCCATTCATCCATGAATTTAAGGTAGCCACTTTCCCATCCACCATGCATTCAATTCACCATCTGTGATCCTTGAAATTCACCTGAAACTTGTTTCTAATGTATTTGAGTCTGACCAAAAATCTCATATGCCTGTAGACTCATCCTCTGAGATCTATGCTCTTTTTCCTTTCCTTCTGAGTACTCTACTCAATGTCACAGGAATTACAAGGAAATTCCTACGACTGGCAGGAAGAAATGGTCCCCATCTCTGTGTGTGAATTATTCCCTCTAACCCTTTCACGGAGTTCTATTTCCAAGCTAAGGTAGCTTCCTAACATGCATGCACCACTTGATGCTCAGATGAAGACATGAAAGATTCTGTGGATCTTTAGAGTATACTCTGTGCAACTCCAGCACCATGGCCTCCTCAGACTTCCAACTCCTATCCCCTCAACTCAGGGAGACCACTAAGCTCCACATGGATTCCTCCTTCCTGCACTGCAGTCCGAAGTCTCTCCAGCCAGTAAACTGGGCAACTGCAGGGCTCACCTTGTTTGTTTAGCCTCTGTCAGGGATCAATTCCTGTGCTGCCTGATGTCCAGTGCCAGAAATCCATTATTTCATGTATTTTGTCTTGGTTGCTTGTTTCAGGCAGGAGGAGAAATTGGTCTCTTCTACACCATCTTGACTGGAATCAGAATTCTAAATTGACAGGTTTTTTCTGTCAGCACCTAAAAAAATGTCATTACATGTCATTGTAGAATTTGTCGTTTTTTCTTTCTTTTTTTAAGATTTTCTCTTCATCTTTGGTTTTCAGCTTGACTATGGTGTGCTTAGGTGTGGTTTTATTTCTATTTGCCCTGCTTGGGGTTGCTGAGTTTCTTCAATCTGTAGGTTGACAGCTTACATCAGATTGGTAGTGTCCTTGTCAACTATTTTTTCAGAGATTGCTTCTGTTCTGTTTTCTCTCTCTTCCTTTTTCTGGGACTCCAACTATACTCTACTAGAACTTTTGACAATGTCCTACATCTGTCTTATGCTCTATTCTGTTTGCTTTTTCTTCATATTTCTTACCTCTTGATTTTGGAATTTGAGTTTCTAGAACTGTGAAAAGAATAATTCCTGTTGTTTTAAGCCACTAAGTTTGTGATCATTTATTAGAGCAGCCCTAGAAGACTAACACAACTACCACATATCAAACTGAAATTGAACAACGAAGTAGATGGATGGCTGATGGTGGGAGCTAAGTTTCTCACCGTTGGAATGAGAAAATAAAGGCGAATGTGGTCTATGTGGTAATGGATTAGAGCTGGAGACATCAGGATGCACTCAGGAGTTTATGACATCTCATGAACCTTATAGTTATATATAAAAATATGTATAGATATGTGCATATACACAGTATACACACATATATCTCCCTGCTTCATTAGCTCAGTGGGCCAAGAACCAGTGACACCCCCAGGAGCCATAAGTACACCTAGAACCCAGATCTTGGTTTCTAACACCTTCTCCTATAGTAGAAACCAGCGCTCCTAGAAGAAATGGCTGATTCTATGGCTGGGACAAAGAATACAGAAGATGAATTGGAGCATCTTACAGTGCCAGAAAAAGAAGGAAGTGCTAAAAAAACAAAAACAAGACACAAAACCAAAAATGATGGGGGTATGTCAAAGGGACACAAAAATCAACTGAAAGAGCTCCTAATGGCTGAAGCTGGACAATTTGAGGAACAAAAAAAAGTAGTATTAGATTGTAATGCAAGTTATAAAATAAATATCCACAAGTCCATTCTGATACAGCTCCCATTTCCTTAGGTGTGGTCCTTGCACGATGACTTCCTTCCAAAGGAGTGTAGTATGGAGAAGGAGAAAAAAGGGCAACTTTACAGTGGAGAAAGTGGACGACACCTCCTCACCTAGGGGATCAAGGTTGATATCAACAGGAGGAAGTCACCCTGACAGTATGTATCCTTGATATGATGCGATGAGAATGGCATTTTACCTCTATGGTCTTTCTCCCCAAAATCAATAACGTGAGTCTAATAAGAAGAAAAATATCACACAAATCTCAACTGAGGGACAGTTTATAAAATAACTGACCAGTAACCCTCAAAAGTGTCAAGGTCATCAGAAATAAGGAAAAGAGATCCTAGAAGAAGGTTAAAAAAAACAGCAACAACAAAAAAGGAAAAACAGAAACAAAAACCAAGGAAAATCTGAGAAACTGTTACATGTCAGAGGAGCCTCAGGCGACGTGATGACTAAATGTGAAGTGAAATCCTAGATGGGATCCTGGAACAGGAAAAGAACAATGGGTAAAAGCTAAAGGAATTGGAATAAAGTATAGACTTCAGCTGATAACAATGAATCAATATTGCTTCATTAATTGTGATAAATGTATCAAACTATTATAAGTTGTTAATAATTTTCTAAAGAGTCTGAAGAGATTAACTGCCATTTATAATTAGCGGATCTTGTTTTTATCCTGATTAGAATAAATTAAGTAAAAAAGACATTTGTAAATCAATCTGGGAAATTTAATTTATGAGCTGCGTATAGATAGTGCCAAAAGATTTACCTTTAAATATGACTGAAATGCCAGAAAATAAAGATGATAATGTCATTGTGGTTACTTTTTTTATTTCTTAGAGACCCAAACTGGATAAGGGTAAAATGACACGTTAATTTAAAATAATTTAATAAAGAAAAAAAGAAAAAAGTGAAGCAAGTGTAGCAAGATCTTGAAAACTGCTGAACCTGGGAGACAGGAGTTTGGGAGTTTGTGACATGATTTTTTTTTTCTCCTTCGCACATGTTTGAACAGTTTCATGATATAATCATGACTTTTTCCATAGCGTCCTTTTGATAACTCCTATTCTGCATGTGATTGTAAATATTTTCAATTATGGAATATTCTATCCAAGTACAAATATCTATAATTTGAACACTGCAACCCAATTTTTTAGTATACTGCTTCTTCGATGTCCCTCAATCATGAGATACTTCAAGGCTGGGCACAGTGGCTCATGCCCATAATCCCAGGACTTTAGGTGGGGCCGAGGCAGAAGGATTGCTTGAACCCTGGAGCTTCAGCCCAGCCTGGGCAACAGAGTGAGGCCACATCTCTACAATCAATCAATCAATCATCCAGGTGTGGTGGTACACATTTGTAGTCTTAGCAACTCAGGAGGCTGAGGTGGGGGGATTGCTTGAGCCCAGAAGGTTGAGGCTGCAGTGAGCTATGATCATGTCACTGCACTCCCACCTGGGTAACAGAGTGAGACCCTGTCTCAAAAAATAATAAAAAATAAAAAATAAATATTTCTTAGTCAAGAAATGCTTCTAAGATTTAATAAGTTAATTTCTGAAAAATGCCTAAGTGACATTGCACTGGCATCTATTTCTACTTCTGTTACTCATTCTATCACTAACTTTGATTTTAAAGATCTTTTACCATATTTATCCTTCTGTTAGTGTTGCTATAAAATTTACAATTCTTTTAAGAGTATTCCTCATGTTTTGTTTGGCAGTAATAAAAAGAATAAAATACAAATGTCTTAATTTTCTGAATTGAAAGTAGATACAATAGTTACATTTGATTTGGAAAATTAAATCTGTCCCTCTAAGTAACAAAAGTAACACAGTCAGTAATAGCCCATCTTAAAGAAAGGGAGTTTTATGGTTTTTAAAAATTGCTTTTATATTCCTTCAAACAATTACAGAGTGCACCATATGCCTCTGGAAGGCTTTGCATGTCATTAGTGAAAATCTGGGTGATTCACTTTTCACTTCAACTTCCTACCAGCCCACTTCAACTTCTTACCAGCTCTCCCTCCTGTTCTTCCTTCCTTCTGTCCGTCCATCTGTCCTTCCTTCCTTCTGTCCATCCTTCCTCCCATCCGTCCTTCCTTTCTCGCTTTTTCTTTCTCCTTCCTTCTTTCCTTCCTTCCTTCCTTCTTTGTTTCCTATGTATCTGTATCTAAGAGTTAATCTTGATTTTGCCCTGTCACCTGTATACTGAGTGACAATAATCTGAATAAAAAAATGTTTAGATTGTCGCAATCAGAATTCAGAATCTTCAGGTACATCTCATAACATTTTTGGTCCTCAGCTTCTCCACCTGAAAATGGCAACACAATCCTGTTTGTTTGAAGCCAAGGAATTGGGCTAAATAACTATAACCTTAAGTTATGTAAGTCTCAATGACTAAATTTTATGAAAAATAATTTATTATTATTGCTTTTTATTAATTGTGTCCAAATGTCATGCACCTGGGATACTTTTAATAGTGCATGACATTTGGACAGGATTAACAAACACAGGCTTTTATTTTATATAAAATTGTAATGGTGCTGACATCAATAATGAATGACTTCAATCCTCAAATTGGTATAAATCCATGAAAGTTAAAAGTTAAAAGTCTGGACTAAATGTTTGTTTTGACTGTCTGTCCTTAAAGCTAAAAGCTAAGTGAACTGTGCAAACCTAACACTCGTCTCACTTTGCATAGGGTTCAGAGGGTTCCTGTCTTCTCGGGAATTATTTCAAAAGGGCACATTACCTAAGCTTTCCTATTTGCAATACAGTCTAGTGGGGGCTTTGTGGAGTATCCCTCAAATACTGGTCTCTGCTAAAATTTCCAGTTGATAGTAAAATATTTTAAAAAATTCTCTAGTTTATTGTGAAAAGCCAAAATGACAAGACTTTTTTAAAAAGGAGAATATTTTCCTTTCTTGATTAAAGAACAGACATTCCCCAGTACGCAGGAAATAAGTTCCCTCACTACCCTGTTACTTTGAAGTTATATAATTTTTCTTTCCCGAGGAATAGATGCTCAGTGAAAAAAGATCTGCAAAACATACAAAAGCATAAACAAGAAAATAATTCATCTAGTGTCTGACCACTCAGAAAATAAAACTGTTAGAATTGCTACATTTCTCCACATTTTTTCTGTCTTACTTTTTTTTTTTTTTAGACCGAGTCTGGCTCTGTCACCCAGGCTGGAGTGCAGTGGTGCGATCTCGGCTCACTGCAAGCTCCGCTTCCCGGGTTCAGGCCATTCTCCTGCCTCAGCCTCCCAAGTAGCTGGGGCTACAGACGCCCGCCACCACATCCGGCTAATTTTTTGTATTTTTAGTAAAGACGGGGTTTCACCGTGTTAGCCAGGATGGTCTCAATCTTCTGACCTCGTGATCCGCCCACCTCGGCCTCCCAAAGTGCTGAGATTACAGGTGTGAGCCACTGCGCCCAGCCTTTTCTATCTTACTTTTAAAACAGTATTTTTCTCATGTGCTTTTCCCCATCAGCCTGCAACAGTAAGGATTGTCTCGAAATCAAATCCAGCATCCCTGTCTGCCACTGGGAAGTCCGGGATCCTTATCACCTACTCATCTGACCAGCCCCATCTCTGTCACTAGTCCCTACGGCTCTGCAGCTCCTCCCTCGGCCTCAGCAGGGCACTCCTCACCCTCTGTGTGCTGCAGTGTGGGGCTGCCCTCCTCCCCATCTGGGCTCCCACTCTCTATGCCAGGTCACGCCACCCCTGCACAGAGGCCTCTCTACCTCACGTGAGTTGGGCCACTCCCTGTGCTGCCATCCTCCTTGCCTTTTGTGGGTCTTGACATCCTGCACTGCAGGATTAAACCCTCTGTGGCATTTAACAGCACCAAGTACAATATGAGACATAAGAAATGCCCTCAAAGGGCTGGGCACGGTGGCTCACGCCTGTAATCCCAGCACTTTGGGAGGCCAAGGCGGGTGGATCATGAGGTCAAGAGATCGAGACCATCCTGGCCAACATGGTGAAACCCCGTCTCTACTAAAAATACAAAAATTAGCTGGGCATAGTAGTGCATGCCTGTAGTCCCAGCTACTCGGGAGGCTGAGGCAGGAGAATTGCTTGGATCCAGGAGGCAGAGGTTGCAGTGAGCCAAGATTGTGCCACTGCACTCCAGCCTGGGTGACAGAGCGAGACTCCGTCTCAAAAAAAAAAAAAAAGAAAGAAAGAAAGAAATGCCTTCAATGAAATCTTCTATTTTACTTTTATAACCTTGTCATTTTATTTTCAGAAAAGGCAAATAAGCAACTATGTCTATGGCAAGGAATGCAGAAACTTGATACATTTACCCTACACTAAAGGTAACCTAGAGGAGTTTTTTGTCTCTTTGTGTTAGGGACCAAGGTACTCAGCACAGTTCTGGAATAGTAGGCCTTCAAAAAACACTTGGTGAGTAAATAAATAAACAAACAGATTCCAGCCATTCTCAATATGTCTATAAACTTTCTGTCATGAGAAATCAGGAGTAAAAGCTGTGTTTGCAGATCCTCCACTAGTCTGTGAATCCAAAAAAAGCACTCCTCTGGGAGGGCACATAGTTTTAAACAGTTCTCTTTATGCTCTACCTCTAAGGAGATAAAGGGTTCTTTTTTTTTTTTTAAAGGTACCCCCTCCATTACTCCCAGCAGATGTAACACTTTGAGTATAATTGAACAACATCCTTGTGCAAAAAAATAGATGTTCCTTCCCCTGGCTAGACTCAGCCCCATATACATTAGGGCCAAGGCTTGGCCAGCCAACCATAGACCAGACTTCAGGCCACAGTAGATCATAAGCAACCAATCACAAGCAGTGATCCTAGGTATTTAATACAAAAATCTTTAAATACAAATTACCACTAGCCTGCAAAATTTTTCACAGTATCTCAATATCTAAAACCAGATGCCCAAAGAGACGGAAAATAAGTAACTAGACAGTAGGCTTCTTCACAATAAAAGAAAAAACAGCCCTACCATCAAACTTGGACTTTTTAATAAAACATGTACATTGCATCACTCTAATCAGCAATAAAAAAACTGAGTTTTTAATAGCTTTGATAAACTGCTGCTTGCCTTTTTGATTAAGGCACATGACAAACGAATATATAGATAGTACTGAAATTTTTGTGGTTACCCCATCAAGAAATCTAGCTTCCATAAAATTACTTCATATTGACTATAAAAGTTCCTTTCTCCTGTGTAACACAAGTAAGGATTAACAAAACTGATACAACTGAATAAAATATCAACAAATCAGTGCATACTAATGCAGATTTTGCTTAGCACAAACCATTTTTACTTTTCTACTGAAAGCAGAAGAATCAAAGGACAAAAGCCACATAATTCTGAGTCACGTACAAGACACCAAAAAGAATACAAAGAGAGTACTAAACAGAGATCTTTTTCTAAAATAAAAAAGGTACCAGAATGTATTGCTGTTCCAAGGATCTGCAGTTTCTTCTTCGGGTTCTTTGGTCTTCACAAGTTAATCTTCTGACCACCTCCCTTTGCTCCGCTATGTCCTCAAAGCAACAACTCACATTCCTTGTTCCATTGGGTTCCCCCATTAGATTCAGGTTCAATGCACATTCAACTACGTAGCCTTCTCTTCCCTTTGAGAGATGCCCAGTACCTGTGCATTTACCCTACACTAAAGGTAACCCAGAGCAGTTTTTTGCCTCTTTATGTTAGGGACCAAGGTGCTCAGCACTGTTCTGGAACAGTCGGCCTTCAAACACTTGGTGAATAAATAAATAAACAAACAGATTCCAGCCATTCTCAACATGTCTATAAACCTTCTGTCACGAGAAATGAGGAGTAAAAGCTGTGTTTGCAGATCCTCTGTACCTCGGATAACTCTCTAGACACAGCCACTACTCAGCCCTTCTCCGATCCTACACCTTTACTTTTTCTGCCTATCTACTCTGTTCTCATAATGTGCCAATCTCTTAAGAAGCTTCTGAAGAGAACTACTCCAAATTACTGAAATGTAAGTACTTCATCTAAATCCTCATAGCATACTTCCTATACTTTCCCTGTGGCATTTTTAAACTTCTTCCCTATATCACAGTCATCCTTGTTACATGACTAATATTCCACAATGGATCATAAATTGAGGGTAAAGCCTGTGTATAATTTGTATGTTAATTTTCCAATGTACCTACCATAGTGCCTTACACAGAGCAGATATCCCGTGGGTCTTGGAATAAATATATGAAATATATAAAATGCTTCTATGGAAAGACAAATAAGGAACAAAACTCATACTTTTCAGAACTTACTATCCCAGGAAATT
Organism: Pongo abelii; assembly: GCF_028885655.2. Classification (NCBI taxonomy): domain Eukaryota; kingdom Metazoa; phylum Chordata; class Mammalia; order Primates; family Hominidae; genus Pongo; species Pongo abelii. The sequence goes on along the minus strand of NC_072001.2, from coordinate 20,293,553 downwards.
CACTTTTTTCAAGAATTTTTCAGCAGTATTTCTTGCCCTTTGGCTTGTTTTCCTGTGCAGAGATGTGGGACCTCTATCTTTTCCTACTAACTTACCCTACCTCCCCGTGATAGGCCACTAAATTATACTTGCACTTTCTCTTCTTTTAGGACTTTCCAAATCCGATGCCCTACTATTCAATTTTCTCTTTCCTGTCATGATAGAAACAGCATGATGGAGCTATCCATTTACTAACATGCACGCCTTGTCAATCTTCCTTTCAAAGGCAGTCCCGGGAAACAAGGTGGAAGGGAGTACAGAATAACGGAAGAAATAAAGAATTTGTGTATCTGGCCATATTTCCATACTTCCAAGCTTCTCTCTTTTATAAAACCCAAATTAAATGCTGTTGACCTATTAAGTATCTAAAATTTAGTTCAATAAAGGGCATTCAATAAATGGAAGTTACTATTACAGGATAGTTAATACTAGTATAATTACCTATTACACAGTCTATATACTACTTTAAATGTAACAACCCCAATTTATTTCTGCATTTTTTTAAAGATGACAATAAGAAATTGGCAGTTCATTATATAAAACGGCTTGAATGTGGTTTTCTTAAGCAGATGACAACCCACATCAAAGTGCCCTTCTCACCGCACTGCCCCGCATGGTCTTTGCTGGATTAGCAGAAGGGATGGCAGCACTCAGCTCAGGCTCTGGCTTACACAAAAGTACGATGGGGTCACGATGAGATGGGCACCATTCTTTCACTTGTCCACCTGCTTGCACAGCTTTATCTAAAACTGTTCTGAAGTTGGTTCCCTCGGGGAGAAAATAAAAGTTTGCAGAGCACAGAAGTGATTCTAACAGCAACGTATATAGGCTGGTTAGATGTTGAGTTCTAGTCTCCAACTTTACTTATCTTCCCCTTCTATAGACCCCAATTCACTTAATCATAAAAACAGCTCCTAACAGTCTTTGTGTTCTCGTTTTTGGAAAGATGACAAAATCACTTATAAAATGAAAAGCATAGCTATACCTTAAGATATATTTGGTGGTTACTATCTGCCAAATAAAAGCTAATTAATATTAATCTTTTCCTACAACTCATGAATGTAGGAAGAAATCATTCTCTCCAAAAATTGGTCCATTTATTTTAAAAGTATTCCTCTCTCAAAATAGCAATGTGACTTAAAAAAAAGATTTTTAGAAAAATCTCAATAATATACAAACTTTTTACGAAGATAAATAAAACTAATCTCCAGCCACCATGACAACAGCGTTTACCTCAGCAAGCACAAAATCTTCATCATCAAATTATTAAGAAGCATAAATTTGGCCTCAAAATAACTTAAAGCTCTTTTTTTTTTTTTACCACCCAGGATTCACTACTAAATGAAAAAAAAAATTACAAAGCCATAAATGCAATATGCTCTCATTTGTGTTTTTAAAATATGCGCAGGGGCCAGGCATGGTGATTCAAGCCTGATCTCTCATCACTTTGGGAAATGGAGGCAGGTGGATCACTTGAGCCTAGGAGTTCAAGACAAGCCAGGGCAACATGGTAAAACCTCCTCTCTGCAAAAAATACAAAAATTAGCCGGGCCTGGTAGCACATGTCTACAGTGTCAGCTACTCAGGAGGCTGAGGTAGAAGGGTTGCCTGAGCCCTGGAGGTTGGGGCTGCAGCGAGCTGTGATCCTGCCACTGCACTCCAGCCTGAGTGACAGAGCAAGACCTTGTCTCAAAAATAAATAAATAAATAAATAAAATAAAGTATGCACAGAGCTTGGAACAGAAAATGAAAGTTGGAGGACCATTTTAACTTTTCACTTTATACCCTTCTTAAGAATCTGTACTTCTGACAATTGGCAGATTACTTTTGTGAACTTTAAAAATCTTTATACTAAAACTGAGGAAAAACAGTTTTGGTAAAAATGAATTTACAACTGAGCCTAATTTAATCAAGCAAAAATGTGGGTCCAAATTGGGAATTTATTCAAATGAAGGTCATTTATACACATTGTTACCTGCTCTTAAAGGCTTATACAGTTCATTGGATGGTGTCCTTTGCCAGAGTTCCTTAAATTTTGCTCTTAAATCATTATCAGTTGCTTCTTCTTCATCCAACAACCTTAATGACTTTAAAAGGAAGCAAAAAGAACCCTGAAATGTCATTTCTGGTATAAAAAATTTAATGCATTTAATAAATGTTCATACACAATATAAGTGAGAATTTGGTGAGATGGGAATATTAGGTTAGAATATAAATCGACTTTTTTCTTGCAGACATCTGTTATAATGCATTTAACAAAAAGTCTTATAAATTTAAGGCTGAATTAGCTATCACATTTCTCAGTAAAAAAAAAAAAAAGGAAGAATAAATAAGAGACTATTTACATCCATATATCAATTTAAAGAGAGTTTTAAGATTAAAATAAATAAATAGAAGCCATAAACAAAACAAAGGGGAAAACTGATTACATTAAAAAATAAAAGATTTAGACTTTCATTCCAATACAACAAACAGAAAATTATGTTTAATATATTTTTAAGTGCCTTCTAACGAGTAGATAAGATGACAGGATAGTTGGGGGCCAGAAACACAAGGAAATACTAATCTACCAGTAGACACAGTGCTAGCACCAACAATATATCACAATCCCTGATAGCTTAGGACAAAGAATAGCAAACTTCTGTCAAACACCACAGAGTAAATATTTTAGGCTTTCTGGGCCACAGTCTATGGCACACAGAATTCTTCTTTTTTGACAATGGTCTTAAAAAGATAAAAATTATCCTTAACTAGTGAACCACACAAAAGTAGGCCACAAGCCAGCATTGGCCCACCATCCATAGTTCACCAGCTGTGTAGTTCACCATTGACTTGGATTGTGAATTTAGAAAATTCAAGAAGAAACATAGGTAGGGACAATAAAAGGTGAGAGGTCAGATCAAAAGCACTCTCCACCCTCAAACTGGTATACTTCCAAATAGGTGATTCTCAAGTTAAAACAGAAAACTGCCCTACAGAAGAAAACATGCCTGTCTGGATCTTGGCTGTAAAGAAGAAAGAAAAAAAAAAAAAAGGAAGTATTATCTGAGATTCCTGATCAAAAGCCTGAACTTGGGACTAGAAACCACACTATCTGTGTGACACAAAGTCCTAAGATAAATTACTACTATAATTAAAAGATTATAAAAGAAAGGAAAAAACCTCTTAAGTTTGAGGAGGTGCCAGGTGTATAATGCCTTTTTATGGCAGAAGCAAACACAAATTCTTTCTAGAATTCACCTTAAACCCAGATCTCAATGAATTCCCACCAATAAATTACAGGAAATATGAATGCACAATCAAAACTCACTGAACACTAAATGCAATTCAGTATTCTGTACTGGTTCTTGGAACAGAAGGAGGAACATTGGTGGAGTAACTGGTAAAATCTGAGTAATAATACTGTACCAATGTCAATTTCCTAGTTTTAACAAATGTGCCATGACCGCATAAGATTTTAACTTTCAGGGAAGCTAGGTGAAAAATATACAGGAACTTTCTACACTAAATTTGCAAAGTCTCTGTAAATCTGAAACTATTTTTTAAAGTTTTAAAAAACAGTAACAAAAAAACTGAACACAACAGAAAACAAGCCACCATAACCAAGAATCAGCAAAAATTACAAATCGTAGAATCAAACTCACAAAAACTACAGATATTGGAATTATAAGATAAAAAATATAAAATAAATATATTTAATATATTTTAAGAAATTAGGGATAAATTAAAGGGTTTAACCTTCCAGGTTAAGACAAATTAAATTAAAAAGAAAAATCTTGCTACATGCTATGTATCAAATAAATCAATAATTACAAAGACTGAACAGTTTGTATGATAGTTGATTTCTCATAGTATACTAGTTTTACACAGTGCTCATTTGAGTTTCATTAATGTGTACTCACTTACCCTTAAGATAAGAATGAAACCCATTCTCACTCAACCAGAATTTCTCTTATGCTAAAGAGAAGGCTCTGGGCCACAGTAAATTCACCAAAGTGATGAATACTAACTACACCATGAACACTAGCATGAGGAAGTGTCCAGTCCCAATCCCTGCTGGACATCAAGGATTCACAGTGTTTATACTTGAAAAGCAAATCTTATAAAACATACCTCATCTAGGATTTCTCTATTTCGTTGCAGTAATTCAGGCAGTTCTTTAATCAACTGATCAACAGTCTGGATGTCTCCCTGTTCAATCACAGATCTGGATTTAGTCAATATAGACTGAGGTACAGTGTCTCCAGACACATCTTCAATTGCTGCTGGAAGATTAAGGGAAGCTAGCACCCTGAAAAAATGAGATACTATGTTATATTGAAGTCTAAAACAATTTAACTCCTCATCAATATTTACTTTATTTAATTTAATCTTCTATAACCAAATCAACAGCAATGGAGTTAGCACCCAGAAAAACTGGATAAGCCCTATCAATGAAAAACATAGCAAAGATTAACAGAAAAACAAAAAAATCAGTGATTGATAAAATTAAACCAAAATCATTAAAAAATTAAGTTCACAATTCAGAATTAAAAGCCAAAAAATAGGCTGGTGCAGTGGCTCACACCTGTAATCCCAGCACTTTGGGAGGCCAAGGCAGGGGGATCACCTGAGGTCAGGAATTCGAGACCAGCCTGACCAACATGGTGAAACCCCATGTCCACTAAAAATACAAAAATTAGTCAGGCGTAGTGGTGAGCACCTATAATCCCAGCTACTTGGGAGGCTGAGGCACAAGAATCACCTGAAGCTGGGAGGCGAAGGTTGCAGTGAGCCGAGATCTCACCACTGCACTCCAGCCTGGGCAACAGAGTGAGACTCCATCTCGAAAAAAAAAAAAAAGCCAAAAAATAAGAAAAACTATGACCGCATTAAAATATATTAGGTATCGTTGGCTTACAGTTCAAACTTCTTTCAGTCTAAGTAATTAAAAGTCAAAAATTCTATCCTAAAAAAGCAGTCTTTTATACTTTTGATTGTTATAGCATCTCTAACAAGTCAGAAACAATACACAAAATAGTTATGTTTTTCTTTTTTGCTCTCCTTCAACAGAATCAGTAGTTATAATTTCACATCACCTAGGCAAAATGTCAACAAAAATAGATGATCTAAGTATCCATTACAGAATCTTCATCTGTTCTCAGTTTTGTAGCACAATAACAATTCCTCAGTTATTTCATTTACATGATGTGGAAGGGAGGTCAATATCCCTACCCACTATGTAAAGACAAAAAGGCAAATGAAATGATGTAATACAATGAACTCCTCAGAAAACAAGCTCTGTAAAATCTCAGACTGCCTGTTTATCATATGCTAGAGTAAACTTACATTCCTCTCTTGTTAAAGAAAAATGATGGTAAAATCCATGCATTAATCAAAACTGAAAACTTGAAAAGGCAAGCCAACTACGAGAGAAATACAGCTGGCCCTTGAACAGCACAGATTTGAACTATGTGAGTCCATGTTTATGTGGACTTTCACCTCTTTCACCTCCGCCAGCTCCAAGACAGCAAGACCAAGCCTCCTTCCTCCTCTTCCTCAGCCTACTCAAACATGAAATAGACAAGGACGAAGACCTTTATGATGATCCACTTCCATTTAATCATAGTAAATATATTTTCTCTTCCTTATGATTTTCTTAATAGCATTTTTTCTCTAGCTTATTTATTATAAGAATATACTATAAATACTTATACAAAATATATGTTAATTGACTGTTTATGTTATCGGTAAGGCTTCTGGTCAACAGCAGGCTATTAGTACTTAAGTTTTGGGGACTCAGAAGTCATATGCAGATTTGACTGCGCAGGGGGGTCAGCACCCATAACCCCTATGTTGTTCAGGGTCAACTATATTCTCAATTATATGTATCTGACAAAGCACTTGCCTCCAAAATATGTAAAGAACTTTTTAAATATTAAGAAAAACTCAGTTTTAAAAACTGAGAAAAAGATTCCAATAGACACTTTACAGAAAAGATATGAATGGCTAGTAAGCACATGAAAAGCTGTTCAGTATCATTAGTAATTAGGAGAATGCAAATTAAATCACAGTGAGATTCTGCTACACACACACTAAAGTAGCTAAAACTAAAAAGACTGACAGTAGCAAGTATTGGTGAGGATGCAGAACAACTGTATTTCTCAAACAGTGCAGATAGGATATAAAATGGAACAACCGCTTTGGAAAACAACCTGGCAATTTTGTATAAAATTAAATATGCTAACCACACAACCTAACAATTCCACTCCTAAGTATTTACCCAAGAGAACTAAAATATGTCCACACAAAGATTTATACGTGAATGTTCATAGAAACTGAAATGTCCATTAACAGGTGAAAGAGTTAACAAACTGCTCTATAACCATAAAATGGAATACTGCTCAGCCATAGAAAAGACTCAGATTGATACACATAACATAGATGAATCTCAAAAACAGTAGCTAAGTGAAAAAAAGCAAAACACATTCTAAGTGTATACTGTACATACTGTAAGTACTGTATATGTATATGCTAGAATGATTACACGTATTTTAAACTGTATAAAAAGTAGAACAAAATTTAAGACAGGGAGCAGATCAATAGTGGCCAGGGGCCAGAAGAGGAAGGACTGGGAAACGGGCATGAGACAATTTTTTTAGGGTAACAGTAATGTTCTCTATCTTAATCATAGTGCCGGTTACAAGGGTACATACATTTATCAAAACTAACTAAATGGCCAGGCACGGTGGCTCATGCCTGTAATCCCAGCACTTTGGGAGGTCAAGGCAGGAGGATCACTTGAGCCCAGGAGTTCAAGACCAGGAGCCCAGGAGTTCAAGACCAGCCTGGACAACAAAGTGAGATCTCGTCTCTTTAAAAAAATCAAAAAATTAGCCAAGTGTGGTGGCTTGCACCTGTGGCCTCAGCTACACAGGAGGCTGAGGCAGGAGGATCACCTGAGCCCAGAAGGTTGAGACTGCAGTGAGCCATGTTTAATGTTTACACCACTGCACTCCAGCCTGGTGACAATAAGACCCTGTCCCAAAAAACAAAACAAAACAAAACAAAACAAAACAAAAATATATATATACACACACACACATATACATATAATAATTGAACTGTGTACTTAGAATAGGCGTATTTTGTGTGTGCAAAATATACCTACAATTTTTTTAAACCAATGAATTATTTTCTTAGTATTCAATCCATCAGAAACAAAAATCGGTTCAGAACACTAAACGTACCATGTATCTGAGTTCATTTCTACTTCTCATTTCCCCCAAATAAATATCTCTTAAAATACAAATTTTTAGTCAAATATCCTCACCTTGTTTCTATAATTTCTTCCAACTATATTTGCTAAAGCTTCATAAATACAGTGTCCACCAAAAATAGTTGTAAGTGTGTGTCTACATTTTCTATTTTATATACTCTTGACATTTAGCTCTAAGCTCAGAAACTAAAATGTTCATAAACTAAAGAACAACCAAACAGAAAACTTTAGGCTCTAAAATTAAGCTCTACCTACCCATTTGCCAAAGTGGTGGCTTCTCTCATCTGAGCAATTGATCTGTTACCAAATCGGCTGTCCTCTGATTACAGGCAGCCAAAGACTGCTGCACTGACAAGGGAACCATCTTCTCAAACAGATCTAAAATTAGGAAGAGAAATTACAACAAAATTTTAAGACAAAAACCCAAACTGTAAAAGTGACTGTTCATATTTTCTTTCCAATATTCACATAGTCCATACATATTTGATATTTAAAGATCAAAATATCAATAGTCTATTGACATTTAAAGATCAAAATGAAATAACTATTTAAAGCACAATGATAAAGAGAATTTTTAGATCACTACATTCACGGACAATGGTGACAATGAAAAGTTTCTTCTTTGAACTTAATTTTCTTTAACTTTTTCAGATGTGTTCATCACTGAGTCTGAGGGATCTTCAGTGACGCTGTTCATTTGTTGATTAAACTGAATGAGGGGCCGGGAGCAGTGGCTAAGGTCTGTAATCCCAGCACTTTGGGAGGCTGAGGCAGGCGGCTCACCTGAGGTCAGGAGTTCAAGACCAGTCTGGCCAACTTGGCAAAACCCCATCTCTACTAAAAATACAAAAATTAGCTGGTGTAATGGTAGGAGCCTATAGTCTCAGCTACTGGGGAGGCTGAGGCAGGAGAATCGTCTGAATCCAGGAGGCGGAGGTTGCAGTGAGCTGAGATTGCACCGCTGCACCGCAGCCTGGGCAACAGAGCAAGACTCGGTCTCAAAAAAAAAAAAAATTGACTGAATGGGTCACGGCAGCAGGATTCCATTTCTGGCTCCAACACTTCCTAGCTATGTGACCTTGCGGAAATTACTTAACCACTCTGTGCATCAGTATCCTCATCAAATAGGGATAATATCAGTACCCATCTCAGGGCACTTGTGAAAACTAATGAGCTAATATTTGTAAAGTGCTTAAAGAGTGCCTGGAACATGGTAAACTCTTTGTGTTTGCTAAATAAACATATAATCACCCTTTCTCAGTAACAGAATATTCTCCTTGGGATCTCAGCTAGAGGCTACCATCTGTTGTATACATTTGTATACATCTACAATATAATAACATTTATTTATCTCATACAAATACCACTCCAGAAGTTTACATGTTTAAAGAAATAGGCCGGGCATGGTGGCTCATGCCTGTAATCCCAGCACTTTGGGACACCGAGGCAGGTGGATCACCTGAGGTCGGGAGTTCCAGGCCAGCCTGACCAACATGGAGAAACCCCATCTCTACTAAAAACACAAAATTAGCTGGGCATGGTGGCAGGCACCTGTAGTCCCAGCTACTTGGGAGGCTGAGGCAGGAGAATCACTTGAACCCGGGAGGCAGAGGTTGCAGTGAGGGAGATAGCACCACTGCATTTTAGCCTGGGCAACAAGAGTGAGACTCTGCCTCAAAAAAAAAAAAAAAAAGAAAAAAAAAAAGAAATATTTTTGTGGTTTATTTTTACATTTATTTATTTAATTAATTAATTTATTTATTTATTTATTTATTTTTGAGAAAAGATCTCACTCTGTCACCCAGGCTGGAGTATGGTGGCACGGTCTCAGCTCACTGCAACCTCCACCTCCTGGGCTCAAGCGAGCCTCCCACCTCAGCCTCCAGAGTAGCTAAAGCCACAGGCATGCACCATCACGCCCAGTTAATTTTTTTTTTTTTTTTGGTAGAGACAGGGTTTCGCCAGGTGCACAGGCTGGTCTCTAACTCCTGAGCTCAAGCAATCTACCCATCTCAGCCTCCCAAAGTGCTAGGATTACAGGTGTGAGCCACCACATCCGGCCATATTTCTTTATTTTTAATGGCAGCGTCTTAAATAACAAATGTTAACAAAATGACAAGTGCTACAGTGTTAATCAAACACACAGTTTCAAGTCTTCTAACTATTGTATACTTTACATATGCTTTATTATTGTTTACTTTCCATCTTAACATTGCACTGACACAATACAATATTTATTCTCATATTCATCTTAAACAACATGAATACAAATTATATTCAAAGCATACAACAGCAATTATGTGATTTTTAGCTAGGAAAACACAGTAAACTAGAGAAAAATGAGATTAAAGTGTGTCTGAATAACTGACATACCAGTAAATTTCTGACTGATGGGTACATTGACTGGGGTAGATTTCACAAGTGTGGCTTTGCCAATAGGATCTAGATCTTTAAGGTCTGGAACTCGATCACGATAAATGAAGTCATTATCCTTCTTTGCTGCAGTAAGGGCACAATTGATTTTGTCAGAAAAATCCTTCACATTAACATATTCATCATAGCAAGATGCCACTGTTTTAATCAGTTCTGCTGCACGCTAAAAAGAAAAATGTCAACAACAACAACAAAAAAAGAGGGAGATGATTTTCTTTCTCTTTCCCCACCAAATATTTAAGCATTGGTTTCAACAAAAAAATCTTTAATTCGAAGACCTGCATTTCCAGCAATGTGGCTGACAGGATTACCTGGAAATTCTCCGATCACAAAATACCTGAAAACTGAAGGATAATACCAACAGCTATCCCTATAAACACACAGGCAAATTATCAAGATAATAAAAGAAATCCATGAGCCAATCAGTATAAACTGACATTGAAGAAAGCTGGCTGTTGGGTTCTTTCTTTTTTTCTTTCTTTTTTTCAGACAGAGTCTCACTCTGTGACACCCAGGCTGGAGCACAGTGGCGCGATCTTGGCTCACTGTGACCTCCACCTCCCAGGTTCAAGCAACTCTCCCACTTCAGCCTCCCAAGAAGCTGGAATTACAGGCGTGCACCCCCACGCCAAGCTAATTTTTGTATGTTTTGGTAGACATCGGGTTTCATCATATTGGCCAGGCCAGTCTCCAACTCCTGATCTTAAGTGATCTGCCCAACTCAGCTTCCCAAAGTGCTGGAATTACAGGCATGAGCCACTGTGCCCTGTCTGGCTGTTGGGTTATTTCTATATCGAAAAAATTAGCAGTTAAAACTTATTAAAGGCCCTCATGGAGACCTGAAACAAGGGTCTTGAAACCACACAACACAGAGAATTGAGATGCACCTCTTTCACTCCTTCACATGAAGGCAGGAACCTCAAAGGGCCTAACTCTCAGTGAAACGGTGGATCTGAAAAAAATTATCCAACAACACAGGAAGTGAACAACATGTCAACATCAGTAAGAAATTTTTTTTTAAGTTTGGCCTTATAAAAAATGAACATAAGCCACATAAAATTTAGGTGGTATTAGGTATAGTGACACCATATAAAATAGACAATAAGGCCAAAAGCATTATTAGGGATAAATATAACACATGATCTTTTAATATTTGCCAATTTGCCAGAAAGATGTAAAATTTCTTATATTTTGCATGTAATAGTATCTACATCAACAATTATAATGAGAAATTGATACATTTACCCATAATCAAAGTGGAAGATTTTAACATATCTGTCTCAGCAATGGCTGGACCAGATTTTAAAAAAGTGTAAGATTACAGAAGATTTGAGCAACACAATTAACAAGTTTGGTTTACCAGACATAGAGAACACTAGACTCCACAAATAGAGAATATATTATATTCTCAGGCATATAGAAAGCATCTACATCTATAAAATGACCAGATGAAGAGATAAGGCAAGTCTAAAACACCAACATTACAAGAATACAAAAATGGTTTAATACTAGAAAATCTACTTATATAATTCTCCAAAATAATAAGTTAAAAAATCAAATTTCTCCATAGATATTGAAAAAGTATTTGATAAAATTCAATATTCTTGATTTTTTAAAATCTTAGTAAAATAGACATTATAGTTCCTTAACATGATACAAATCTTAACCTCCAAAGCTGGTACCATGCTTAGAGAAAGACAACCAAAACAAAACAAAAGCTACCCTTCAGTGTAAACTAGGAAATGGGAAATTGCACAAATTTAAATCACTTTTTAAATTTGTAAATCAAATTTGATTTGTAAATGTGGTTGAACCCTCCCCCAAATAGCAAACACCAGTACCAGAACCGCAGGTGCTCTATACACAGAGGGGAAGACAGGGAAGGGCCAAGGCTGCCACCCTAAGTTCAAACTACTTTCAGCAAATCTGAAAACAACAAAACAGGATGAGAAAACCTTGCCAGGTGATGGTAAAGGCAAAGCCAACTGGCCCCTCTCATGCCACCAGGGGATCACAGAAAAAAATGTGATGCTGAGGGGCCTCATCCCAAGAGAGCTGCTGAGAAAGAGAAGTAGACAGATTAACTAAAAAGACAGGGTTTCTAGGGGAAGCAGAAAGAGACAACAGAAAAGTAGGGAGGGAGAAGAAAGGGCATAAGCACTCGGAAAATGCCAGCAAAATATAAACCCGAAAAGTAGATGCATCAACTTGAAATGCAAAGGCTGTGAGGAATTCAGGGAAGCACAGGTACAGAGGTAGTGGGATTCTTCCTAATCCAGGGTAGGCTTTAAGAGCCAGAGAAGTGGACCTTAGGAGGGAGCCCTTAACACAATGATGCTTGTAAAGCTAACCCTGCCCATTTCCCCACACAGGAACCTCCAGCAAAATCAATCTCATTCAAACATAAGTAACTGAAAAGGCAACTCATCTCTCAATACAAAAAAAAATAAGGAAAAAGCTGAAAACAAGCAGTACATCTTTCCAGTAGATGATGAAAGCTCACCAAAGAAATAGTGCCGCAAAGTAGATGAAAACAGCATGCTAAAAACTAAACTAAACTAAAACACTTAAGAACACAATGACAGTACCAAAAGAACAGAGGACTGGATGGCCCAAACCAGAGCGAGTGATAGCCAAATAGCAAAAGAATATGAAACAGGAAGTGACAGAACTCACAAAAGTAAAGAAAAATATAAATTTATTTAAGAAAGCAAGACTGAGACATTTATACAAGGAGCAAAAGGGAAAACAGACATCACAGAAATCATAGTAAAAAACATACAGAACAAGAAAAAGTGAAGAAAACTCAACACAGAAGTTGGGAAGGAGGAGGCTGTTACAAATTAAATATTTAGAGGGCATATCAATCAAATGCAAAGTGAGGACTTTGTGTGGATCCTGATTTGAACAAACAAGACCCCTGAGAAAAAAATCAGGGAGAACTAAACTACATGTAGATAATACTGGATTATGACTATTAACTACTAATTCATATTAATATTAATTTTGCTAGATTGGGATAATGACCCATCTAGCAAAATTTCTTCATTTTTTAAATTTTTGTTCTTTAATTTTTTTTAATCTTTATCTCTTAGAGACACAGGCTAAAAAACTTAAGAATGAAATGATACATGAGATAGTTGTAAAATACTCCAAAAAAATAAGGAGGAAAGGAGAAATAGCTAAAACACAAAATAGCAAAATACTCATAATCACTTAAGTTGGGTAACAGAAATTCAATGATTCATACTTTTATATATGCTTGACCATCATAGTTATACAACTATACTTTTATATATATTTTCCATCATAGTTAAATGAAAGAAAATTCATATGAAGAAACATATGCAAGAATAGTCAGGAAAATCCAGAAAATGACAAAATTCAGGAAACAAGCAAGGACAGGCAGAAAAATTCAAAAAACGAGAGATAATACCTATCAGACATTAAAACAGTCTAAAGTATAACTAAAATGATATGGAACTGGAGTATGAGCAGATAAACAAGTCAATGAAACAATAAAAGCAGAAATAGATCCCAATATATACCATGAATCTAATGTGTGATAAAGTCAGAATCTCAGGTCAGTGAGGTAAACAAGGCTATTATAATAAATGGTTTGGGGACAACTGGCTAGCCATTTGGAAGAAGACTTTAAAACTGGATCCATACCTAGCACCACACATCAGGATAAATTCCAAGTGGATCAACAATCTAAATATATAACAAATTACAGATGTATTTATATTTTGCTATCGGTAATCCCATTTCTATTAAATTATTTAAGATACACCTGCTGCTATGTAAGGGACTGTGCTCCCCAAATTTTGTATTTTGAATCCCTAACTCCTAATGTGATGGTATTTGAACATGGGACCTTTGGAAAATAATGGGGTTTAGATGAGGTCATGGAGGTGGGGCCTCACAGGGCATTAGTTCCCTTGCAAGAAGAGACACCAGAGGGCTTGCTCTTGCTGTTCACCATATGAGGATACAGAGAAAAGGCCATCTGTAAATCTCACCAGAACATGACCATACTGGCACCCTGACCTTGGATTTCCAGGCTCCAGAACTATCAGAAAATAAATTTCTGTTGTTTAAACCACCCAGTCTATGGTGTTCTTATGGCAGCCTAAGCTAAGACACCTGCTGAAGTACAAGATAACTTGTGTACATGATTTTTTACTGTAGCATTGTTTATAATAGTGAATCTTGGAAACATTCAAGTATCTAGCAATAGGAGACAGCAATAAACTGTGGCTCACACAGTGAAGTACAATGCAGCTCTAAGGATGGTCTCCCTATTGCTGAATTAAGATGAAGAGATCTCCAGGATACATTGTTACATGAGAAAAGAAGGTACACAACACTGTATATATTAATAGCATACCAGCACTTCAGTAAGAATGAGAAGTGAGAATGTGCAATGCGTGTGTGCTGTATATGTATATATTTGCTTCGATTTCAAAGAAAGAAAAAAAGACAAGAAATTAATGGAAATTAACTATGGGGCAGTGGGAATAATGGATGGGGGAACAGGATAGAGGGAAAAAGAGGAACAGGAATTGAACTATATAACCTTATATATACCTATTTTCCCAATTTTGAAAAATTTCAAGCTCACAAAATAATTATCTAGGTTCAACAATTACCATTTTGCCACATTTGCTTTATCTATTTCTTTCCCATACAAACACATAATCACGTACCTTTTTTTCTTTTATTGCAGGACTATCTTAAACTGAAGTTAGACGTGATGAGCCCTCATCCCTAAACACATCAGCAAGTATTCTATAAGGACAATCTCCTTAATACCTACAACCTAGTATCATAACTAAGATAACAATACTTGTACAAAATCAGATTTACAATCTTGCTAGGTCCCTCATTAATGAGTCAAATAAATCTTTGACATGTAGTCATTCTATGTGAGTCATGTTTTTATATCTGTGTATGTGTGTGTGTTTTTCTATATCTTTTTGGAAATTGTATTTCACCATCTTTGAAGATCCACCAAGATGACCAAGAAGATCCATCTTCTGGGGCCACATAAAGTGCACTGTTCAAGAAGTGCAACAGGTACAACTTTTCTTGGCCCCAGAAGTGATTCCAAGCAGTAATTTTACCTTTGCTGCCATTTTATCTATTGTTTTGATTCTCCTGATTGTGACTTTATTTTCATTTCTGGTTTGCACAGGACCAATAAGTTATTTCTCTTTGCTAGTAGCCATAACTAGAAAGTTGGTTTAAGAGTGTGACCTCCTAAGATCTCTGTCAGCATCATGGGGGATTATACTCTACTGAGTGACAAACTACAGCCAATATGGTTTATTGGTCAACTTCTTGTCTGTTCTGTTTGCCTTCTTGGGAGTGTAAATCAATTAAAAAATATTTCATGCCTACTGGAAAGAATAACTGCCCTTTGAAATATGGATCAGTGAGTGTGTTCTGTGTTAACTTTTTTTTTTTGAGAAAGGGTGTCACTATATTGTCCAGGCTGGCCTCAAACTACTAGCCTCAAACGATCCTCCCACCTCAACCTCCCAAGTAGCTGTACTACAGGCAGGTGCCATCACACTCATCTTCTGTCTTAACTTTAACCTTTAACTAAAGCTGTAAAACTAAAGCTGCAAAATCTATGTGTCTATAACTGAGGAAAAGTTTTTACCTCCCTCCCACTGTGTGAATTTGAAATAGTTTCCTTTTTCAGGGGTACTTAGAAATGAGATTAAATTTCAAAAGGAGTTCTTTCTCTGACTGATTTATAGAGACTAAATATGGGCTTATTTAAATCTAATAGTCCCAGAAACCAGAAAATAAAGAAACTAAACTTATAATTTAAATATGCTAGCCTTAAAAAAAGAATCCTTCCCACAAATTCCTTGTTCAGCATCATTTTTATATATGAATCTAAGTTACTGTAATCAAAGTGAAGCCCCAGACAAATCTGGGTTTGACTTTTTTTAAAAAAAGTCTTTCTCTGATTTGGTCACTGTGAGATGTTTTCCCACGAAAAGGCTAATTAATTAATCTGAACCTCCTAAACAACATTTCCATTGTTATGGTCTGAACGTGTCCCCCAAAGTTCATGTGTTCCCAATCCCAAAGTGTTGGGACGTGGGGGCATAATAAGAGGTGATGAGGTCAAGAGGACTCCACCCTCATGAATAGATTAATGTCATTATCATGGGAGAGGGCTAGTTATCAAGAGAGGGGCTTCATTAAGCAGTTCGGCTCCCTCTTGCTCTCTCTCACTCACTAGCACTCTCTTGCCCTTCTACATTTCACCACGGGTAACACAGCACAAAGACCCTCACCAGGTGGCAGCACCTTGATATTGGACTTCTCAGCCTTCAAAATTGTGACAAATTTCTGTTCTTTATCAATTACCCAGTCTGTGGTATTCTGCTATAACAGCACAAAATAAACCAAGACATCCATAGTATGTTCTAAAAATCAGTACATATTTAAACTTCCCTAACTCAAATGCCATAAGTCATCTTTCTATCCTCTGTCTACCAATACTCAAAACACAAACAACTTGTACAAACAGCTCTTGTTCCTGCTGGCAAGTTGCCTCAGGTGCCATAATGTCACAGCAAGTTTCTGATAACCCCAATGCCAACAGTATGAACACAACTGCATAGAAGGTACTCGGCTGTTCACAAGATATATATATATATATGCACACACATCTCTCCACTGTCCTCCTCAAGTTGTGGAAGTATATGCCCCAGTTTAGACAAAGACCAGGCCACAAGTTAAACACTACACATACTCCTGGAGCATGGCAATTAATTTAGAATTATTTTTACACTAAAATAAACATGAATAAAAAAGAGAACTGAATGCAAATTTTGCATGAATTTTTCAGATAAAATACGAGACCTCAAAAAAACATGCAGTAAAGTCTAAAGATAAAAACAATCTGGAGATGGCAATGAATTTAGAATTATTTTTACATTAAAATAAACATGGATAAAAAAGAGAATTGAATGCAAATTTTGCATCAATTTTTTAGATAAAATATGAGACCTCAAAAAAACATGCAGTAAAGTCTAAAGATAAAAACAATCACTTGTCACTGCTGATGGGGTGATGAATGGGAAAGGTTTTTATGGGCAAACTTGGAAATCTCACTAGGGAAAAAAAGAGAGACCCAAGTTAGTTACTTAAATATTTATTACCAAGAGACTCACCTGTAACCTTGCAATTTCCTCTCCAAATGTCTTGTGCTGTTTTGCCGGGATAGACTGATGGCACTCAGCACTGGCCTGCATGATACAGTGCTTGGCAGCCAAGACAGGGAACACCTCCTGGAAATAAAATACTGACCAGGGGAGAGTCCAACCACACAAACCACCACAGACAACATGGGATGCAGGAAGAAAGAGGAGAAGAAGACAGAAATTACAATCACCCCATTCATGACTTAGAGATTAAGGTTAGTCATTAGGTGTAAACAGAGAAGACGACATGATTTTGTGTGGATTGAAATGTATGAATTAAATTTTTTTCTTCCAATTGAAGGGGTTTTTTTTAATTGTTAACTGAAGCCAATTTAGGCTTTTATAATTCTCTTTAATTGATCCGTGAAGTCAACATTTTGTTTACAAAAAGAAAGAAAAGCATGCATTATTAGAAAGAGAAGTAGAATGGACACTCACAGAGGAACATCAAGCACAGGGCTTTAGAAGCTTTCTTATGAGCCCTTACCCAGCCTGTAGAGTTAACTAAACCATCATTACTCACATATACCAATGAAGTTGCTCTATAGATGACTGTTTCATCATGTTTTAAAAAAAAAAAGACAGTTAATTCTCACTTAAATTCATATCCTAAGAGGTTTCTTACTAAAGATGATTTTAGCCATATAAAAATGATTTACTATCATAGATACACTAATATTTCAGTATCACATACTCAAAAACATATCATAGACAAATGCACTAAGTATATGAACAATGATAATGATAAACTGTTATTTTGCCTATTTGTTTTGAAAATAATTCCAGGCAAACTTAATTTTAAAAGATCCAAAGACATAAAGCAGGAAAGCAATTATACTAGTAGTGGCTCTTCCAAAATGTCAAAATCTAACCTGTAACCTCACTGCTTTTAGGAAGTATATGATATTAAGAAAATCCAAGGAATTAGTCTAGACAATCACTATCTAAACACAAAATGTAAGAGAATCAAAAACTGAATTACTACCTTGGGTGCTTTCCTGTCTCCCAGGGAATAATTTCCTACCTTCCTGGATCACTACTTGCAGACATTTCAGTTTTTAACTAGAATATGAAAACACCTTATGAGCTTTATTAGGAAAAAGGAAAAAATAAAAGACATCTAAATTTCAAACTACACTCATGCCAGTTCTCAGGGTAAGGCTGGAGCAACTTGGTTCTGAAACAGGAGATTTTCAAGGAGTACCAGCAATGCTGCAGAGGTAGCTTCCAAGTCTTTGTAGGTGACTTTCTTCTCTCCATGACAGGACTGAACTAATGGCCCAACAGGATGTAACGGAACACTGTGCAGCTGAACGTGAGGTCTTTCAGAGGAAAAAAACATGAGAGGAGATCCCAAGTCTCTTTTTAAGAGGAAGGCTGTTAATACCCAAGAGTCCTGGGCAAATTTCTGTTAGGTTCTTGGTGTATCTTAAATCCCCAGGAATCGTCACATTAATTCCTTATTGATCATTTTCTGAGTAATAAGTACCGTTAATGCACTTATGTGCATTTTTACTTCACCCCCAAGTTGTCTGCAATTTTTTAATGTACAAAGATTCCTGAATATGACTTATAAATCAATAAATTCCCCTACCAAAAAAATCATGTAACAGATACCATATGATGAAACTAATTCCTTGAACATTTCTGAAGGAAGTAGTTGAAACATATATTTCACTCCATCTTTAAGTTTTCTTTATTAATCATTCCAAATTTACTAGTGATTTCCTTTGTCATTAACAAATGATCATCACTGAATAGTCTTTTCAATTGTCACTTCAGAAAGGTTCACATTAAAACATTATACTTCCTGTGATATGTAGTTTAAGATGGTTGCTTTTCCTTAGCTGTCCATTAGCAGCCCAATTTTTTATCCCTGTTGCCAAAACTGAATTCTAATCAAAGTATCAGATGAATTTGTTAAGTTTTCTTTTCCTTTTTTCTTTATGTCTGTTTTTGCACTTCAAGACTCATCTTTAAGAAAACAGGACAATAATTAAAACTGTGAATAATCAACATGCTCAAGTATACATGCTTGTACCAAATCACCAATGATTCAGAACTACACAATGCCTTGATTTGATAAAAGTATTGAAAACAGATGGTCAACATTTTCCAGAAAGAGTTCTAACTTGGAAAAACAAGTTTAGTAAAAGGTAAGGACAAAAGCATCCCTAAATATAAAAGAATTGTTCATGCATCTTAAATAAAAAAAAACTATTTCTACTATATACTTCAGATAACTCTATTAAAACTTCAAATTTCTTTATAAGTTTCAACTTGCTTCTTATACACAAAAAAGTCTAAATATTTTCACATGCAAAGTAAGCAAGTGTTTATAAAAACAATAACTGACCTTGGGGAGAGTATCTTTGTATTGACACTGTTTGAAAGCATCACCAAAATAATCTGCAGCCTGATTAGCCAATTTAGCTATGATGGCATCTTTCATTTTATCTGGAATACAATATGAAGTTGACCATTATAATTAAAATAAATATAAGCTAATCTGACATGTCTCAGTATAAACACTGAGATCACACGTTTGTACACACATCTTAAAACATCTTTCTTGATGAAATCACATTTTCGCATAAAATTTAAAACAGACAAAATAGATTAGTGGTTGCCAGCAGTGGGGGAAAGGGGAATGAGGAGTGACTGCTAATGGGTACACAGCTTCTTTTTGGGATGATGGTAATGCTCTAAAATAAGATAGTGGTAATCAAAACTCTACGAATATACTAAAAATCTTATGTTGTATACTTAGAAAGGGTGAACTTTAGCGTATATAAATTCTATCTCAATATAAGCTGTTATTTTAAAAGAAAAAAGTATTCCAATTCCTATTTCTTCCACATGATAACCTCTTATTTTCAATTTCAGCCCATATTATGTATTCAGCCCATATTTCAATCTCTCATGCTAACTTATATGCCTTATAAGAATTATTCTTCTTCCCTCATTCCCAGGGCCAGGGACTGTGCCTGGATCATTCCTTCTTGTCATTTAGGTCTACTTTAAAGAGGACCTCCTGAAAGAAAGCCTTCTTGACTAATGAATCTAAAATTAACCCAGCTTCCCCTACATCCCTATCCCATCACCATACCACCAGCCACTATCATATAATTCTTTCTTATTTTTGATAGCAATTATTTCTGAAATGTTATAGCAATTATTTATGAGATTATCCTGTCTACTTAATTCTTGCTTATCATCTCTCCTGTCGC
Organism: Pongo abelii; assembly: GCF_028885655.2. NCBI lineage: Eukaryota > Metazoa > Chordata > Mammalia > Primates > Hominidae > Pongo > Pongo abelii. The sequence goes on along the minus strand of NC_072001.2, from coordinate 20,273,364 downwards.
AAAAATGTAAGGTTGTTTTCTAACTCCGTTTACCCAGAAACTAGAACAGTGACTGGCACAGGGTAAGTACCCAATAAATATTTGTGAATAAATGTTTGACATGTTAAAAACATACATAAATACTATTCCAGAATGGAGTGTTTAAAGACAATTACCAAAGATCCATTTCATGACTTCAAACACAGCCTACATTCTTAAATGTGCATTTGTGCTACAAATTCAGAAAAGGATAGCTGAAAATTTTCCATAATCCATGTATCAAGTTCAAGAAGGAAAGCTCGACATTGCACATATTATAGTCTAACCACTTTCTTAATTTAAAAGCCTTATCACTTCTTTTCACATGCAACGAAAAGAAAAATTGGAGTTACCTCTTGTGGCTTTAAAAAAAAAAGTAGTTCTTGAGCCTGTGCCAGCATAATAAGACTGAGGGTCCCAACAGTATCTGGAGATATGTCCACGGTAGGCTCTCGATTTAAGGCAGATAAAACTGTCTCTTTAATATGTAAAAAGGCACCGTTAGCAAACTAAGGGGGGAAAAAGAATTTCTTTAAAATCTATAGGAACTCAGCAAGACTTAATTTCCTACTGTTACACATAAAAGGCATTTCAAATGTTAACTCAGTGAACAGTTAATACATTTAAATTTTTGTATTATGAAAAACCAATCTAAAACATCTGACCTACAGACAATAAGGTTATCTTTCTAAAACTCTATAGCGTAACAAGAGATTTAACAAAGATTAAAAGTAAATTACAAGGAAAAACAAAGTAAACTAATGGAACAATCTGATTAAGCTATTTTTAGATACACTTCCTCAAAATTAACATGAGAATAGAGGCAGGGATAAACATTAAAATATTTTTAGTACTGCAATGCTCTTGCTTTGGTCCCAAACAAATTCATCTTTCAAATATAATTAAACATGCCATAGTAGTTTAGTAGTTAGGGGACACCCCAAATAGTACATACACCTGGTCCTCTGAGGAACAGCACTACTACCTATTGCTAGTGATTTCTGTCTGGCCTTCAGAGCTCGCTAGTGAAATGTTCCCCATCAGATTTTTCATCTCAACTATATTTTGTTAATACTAAAATAACTTTGCTTTTATGAAACAAATTATACTAAGAAAAAGAAATAAATCAGTCTGAGATCTAAAGGTGTCATGAGTTGGCAGGGTGCGGTGGCTCACGCCTGTAATCCCAGCACTTTGGGAGGCTGAGGTGGGTGGATCACCTGAGGTCAGGAGTTGAAGACCAGCCTGGCCAACATGATGAAACCCCATCTCTACTAAAAATACAAAAATTAGCTGGGCGTGGTGGCACACACTTGTAATCCCAGCTGCTTGGGAGGCTGAGGCAGGAGAATCGCTTGAACCCAGGAGGCAGAGGTTGCAGTGAGCCAAGATCACGCCACTGTACTCCTGCCTGGGCAACAGAGCAAGACTCCATCTCAAAAAAGAAAAAAAAGGTGTCATGAGTTAGATAAATAGACAACACAGAGAAAACTCAAAGTCAAATGTATTAAAATGAACAGCATGTTTCTGCAGTCATTAAGTATTATAAGACCAGAGTATCTGCTAGGAATGAACAACTGAACTTGTTTAGTAAACTAGTGGATCAAAGTCTGAGTCTCTCATTTACAGATAAGGAACTGGAGGTACTAGAGAGGTTAAAGAACTTGCCCAACAACACAAAGCTTCTGGGTGGCAAGCAGCCTAGACAAGGACCTAGGTCTAATACCACCAGTTATCGTTCCATGATACCAGGTGCCCTGCTGTGAACCCTCACAGAATGCAATGCTTCTTTCATAATTCAGAATGACTTTTCTAAAATCTCATATGCCAATTAACTGAGTTACAGTTAACCAAAAGCTAAATAACATTTTACTTCGTTTTCACTACTCTATTTTATTTTATTTATTTTGAGACAGAGTCTTGCTCGTCACCCAGACTAGAGTGCAATGGCACAATCTCAGCTCACTGCAACCTCCGCCTCCTGGGTTCAAGCGATTCTCCTGCCTCAGCCTCCCAAGTAGCTCAGACTACAGGTGCCCACCACCACACACAGCTAATTTTTCTATTTTTAATACAGACAGGGTTTCACCATATTGGCCAGGCTGGTCTGGAACTCCTGACCTCGTGATCCACACACCACGGCCTCCCAAAGTGCTGGGATTACAGGCCTCAGCCACCACACCCGGCTCGTTTTCACATTTTAAAATATTTGCCATGTATAGCCTCAAAAAGAAATAGCGTATGCATTATGTTTGTCATCTATGCCCATTCAAAACTGTAAGGCAAGCCACAATTTGGAGCATGTTATTTGCTTAAGGTATATTTTCCTTTTACTTTCTCAGAATAGCATCACTCACCTCTCCCCTAACATAAACAACAGGAAAAAGCAGACTGCCTCTGAGACAAGCAAATTTCATGAGAGGTTTGGGGGTGAAACAGTGGAAGGACATTTGGAATTACATGAAATTTGGAATCAGAACTACTGAAACCCAAATGGACTGCTTTATGAAGACTTCTGACCTTTAGTCTCCTCGTATGTAAAATGGGAATGACATTATCATTATATGACATACATCACAAGGTTTATCTGAGAGTCAAATAATGTACATGAAAACACTTTGTAAATTAGAAAGAAATATAAAATGACAACATGATTATATATATTACTTATCACTAATCATTTACTGCTCTTTTAACCAAAAAAAAAAAAAAAACTGAATAAATAATAAACAACTGCTGGCAGGGTGTGGTGGCTCACGCCTGTAATCCCAGCACTTTGGGAGGTCGAGGCGGGTTGATCACGAGGTCAGGAGATCAAGACCATCGTGGCTAACACGGTGAAACCCCATCTCTACTAAAAATACAAAAAAAATTAGCTGGGCGAGGTGGCGGATGCCTGTAGTCCTAGCTACTCAGGAGGCTGAGGCAGGAAAATGGTGTGAACCCGGAAGGCGGAGCTTGCAGTGAGCCGAGATTGAGCCACTGCACTCCAGCCTGGGTGACAGAGCAACACTCTGTCTCAAAATAAATAAATAAATGAAATAAAAAAAACTGCCACAAGATAACATGCCATATTAGTAAATGATTAGTACGTAAAATAGATTAGGCAACTTACGAACATTATGTGTCGGACCACATTTAAATATGACCTCTCCACAAGTCTCAAAGTTAAAATTTTATTTTCTTGCCAATTTCTTGTCTTTATTTTTGTAACATCAGTGAAATTTCAAGTGTGTCTCACTCTAAGAAAACATATGAAAATAATGTACAAATTTTTTTTAATTAGGTCATTTATTTAAAATGGATTTACCCTAAATGCCAGAGACAAAATCTCAGACATTTCATAATTTCTTCAACCAACAATTATTGAGCCTCTATTATGTGCCAGGCACTGTGCTAGGTGCTGCGTATAAAACAATGAGGAATAACAGACCTGGTCTATAGACAGTTTATCTAAGGGCTTCAACAGTAAGAATCAATTCATTTTAAAAGTGCATTCATTTAAAAAAACATCTGTTGCATAGAAGTATCTATAAACCTAAATGCAAATTATTTTCCACTTAATCCAATTTAGTGTCGATCATTATTGTAGTAACTAATTTTCCGCATACCTGGTAATGCTTAGCAGCGATTTTCAATCCTTCATCATTATCCAGGTTCTGTTCTGCTGCAATTTGGCTACTCAGGCTGCACAATTGAACAACACACAGCTCTTTCCATATCCTAAGCTTGCAAGAGCTGTAAAAAATTGAGAAGGAAAAATTTATCAGATTATTTTTTCAAAAGAAAACAAATGTTTCAAAGAGAAATACTATGACCTGTATCATCTTACTGACTCTCACAAAAACAAGTTTCCAGACCTGTTTTCTTGCTGTCATATGCTCCCATATTTCAAGCTGCCCTTACAGGCGTTTATTTCCACAACAATATTCCCATCACCTAAAATGCTAAAGAACAGTAAGTTATTCTTTCTCTCCTTCCCTTTACTTCCACATTTCTATTACAATCAAATTCAAATGTAAAAGTCATTTTCATGTCATTTCTCTCGGTTTCTGAAATTTGAATAAATTATTTCCATTTTTCCATCACCTCTCAAAATCACATTGTCCCACCACAATCGAACCAGTTCCTCATTACCCCGACTCTAAGTCAATGCAATTACCTCCTAGCTGGCCTTATGCTTTACTCCCTCATGCAAATACATTTCTCAAAAAGGGCTAGCAGATAAGCTGGGCTAAAACCCGACTCTGATAAAAAAAAAAAAAATCTACACACCTCACATTCACTTAGGATAGCTCCTATTAATAAACAAACAGAAAATAAGCATTGAGGAAGATATAGACAAACTGAAACCTTCCTGTACTGTTGGCAGCACTGCAAACTCGTGGTTGGGCATGGTGGCTCACTCCTGTAATCTCAGCACTTTAGTAGGCTGAGGCAGGAGGATCTCTTGAAGCCAAGAGTTTGAGGTCAGCCTGAGCAACACAGCAAGACCCCATCTCTACAAAAAAAAAAATTGTTTTTAAACAGCCAGGTAACGGTAGTGCATGTCTATAGTCCTAGCTACTCGGAGGCAGGAGGACCACCAGAGCCCAGGAGTTCAAGGCTGCAGTGAGCTATGATCATGCCACTATACTCCAGCATGAGTGACAGAGAGAGACCCTATCTCAAAATAAAAAATAAAAATTAAAAAAAGTGCAACTGCTGTGGAAAACAATATGGCGGGTCCTCAAAATATTAAAAATAGAATTGCTATTTTATCCAGCAATTCCACTTTTGGGTATACACCCCCCAAAAAATGAAAGCAGAGTCTCAAAGACATATATATGTATGCCCATGTTCATAGCAGCATTATTCACAAAGCCAAACATGAAAGCAACCCAAGTGTCTGTGATCTGATGAATATATAAACAAAATGTGGTATATACATACAATGGAATATTAGTGAGCCTTAAACAAGAAGGAAATCATATGCTATAACACGGATGAATCTTGAGGACATTAAGCTAAATGAAATAAGTCATAAAAAGACAAATATTGTGTGATTCCACTTATATGAGTTACCTAGAGTAATCAAATTCATAGAGACAGAAATCAGAATGATGGTTATCAGGGATGGTGGTAGGGGGAGGGGGATTGTTATTCAATTAGTACATTAATTCAGATTAGCTAGATGAAAAAGTTCTGGAGATGTATTTTACAACAATGTGAAATACACCCAACACTAGTGAACTGTACACTTAAAAATGATTAAGATAATAAATATCATCTTGTGAAATTTTTTTAAATGCAGTCTATGACTCCACTTGTATGAGGTACCTACAGTTAAATTCAGAGACTGAAAGAATGCTAGTTGCCAAGGGTTGAGGGGGGAGGGAAGAATGGGACATTATAATTCTTTTTTTTTCTTTTGAGACAGGGTCTCACTCCGTCACCAAGGCTGGAGTGCACTAGTGCAATCACACTCCTTGCAGCCTCTACCTCTTGGGCTCAATGAATCCTCCTACCTCCACCTCCTGAGTAGCTGGGACTACAGGCACAAGCCACCACACCCAGCTAATTTTGGTATCTTTTGTAGAGACAGGGACTCACTATGTTGCCTAGGCTGGTTTTTAACTCGTTGGTTCCAGCAATCCTCCCACTTCAGCCTCCCAAAATGCTGGGATTACTGGCATGAGCCACCGCCCGAGTCTGTGAAGTTATCATTTACTGTGCAGAGTTTCAGTTTCATAAGGTGAAAAAGAGTTCTCCAGATGATGTTTGTACAATAATGTAAATGTACTTAATACCACTGAAGTGTACACTTAAAATGGTTAAGAAGGCATATTGTGTATATTGTATCACAATTGAAAAATAACTTTTAACAATCTACAACAGGTCCCTATTACTTACAGAATTCAATCACTTTGGAATTCAAGATCTTGCATCATGTGCAAGGCATTGACCACCGGGCAAAATAAGGCTCCTTACAAAACACACTCAACAAACCAATCTAGGAGAACCAGAACAACACTACATTTGTATGTTTGTGCCAAAGAGTAGTACCATAAAGTAAAGCCCTCCTTGCTACAGTACTTAGGTGGCCTCCTGTGTAATAAAGGCCAGTATTCAACTTGCTTGCAAACCAATTCTAGCCTCCTCATTCTGAACTAAAGCAGATATAAACACCAGCGACTCTAAACTACTTTATTAAGGCCAAGGAGAACAGATCACCCGAGGTCGCAAGCACCAGGTCAGCCTTACCAACATGCAGAATCCCCGTCTCTACCAAAAAAAAAAAAAAAAAAAAAAAAAAGCCGGGCATGGTGGCTCCTGCCTATAATCGCAGCCACTCGGGAGGCTGAGACAGGAGAACCACCCAAACCTGGGAGGCAGAGGCCACGGCGAACCGAGACCATGCCACTGCACTCCACCCTGGGCAACAAGAGCAAAATTCCACTCAAAAACAAACAAAAAAAAGGGTTTCACCAGGTTGCCCAGGACAGTCTGGAACACAAAGGCTCAAGTGATCATCTGCACTCGGCCGTCCAAAGTTCTGGGACTACAAGCGTAAGCCACCACGCCAGACCGATCTATTCCCTTCTGAATAAGAAATTGAGCCAGGCACCATGGCTCACACCTGCAATCCCAGCACCACAGGAGGACAAGGCAGGCGGATCACGTGAGGTTGGGAGCTCCAGGAAAGCCGACCAACATGTAGAAACCCCGTTTCTACAAAAAAAAAAAAAAAAAAAAAGCCGGGCATGGTGGCTCCTGCCTGTAATCCCAGCCACTAGGGAGGCTGAGGCAGGAGAACCACCCAAACCCGGGAGGCGGAGGCCACTGTGAGCCGAGACCGTGCCACTGCACACCACCCTGGGCAACAAGAGCAAAACTCCACTCAATAACAAACAAACAAAAGGGACCAGGTTTAACCATGTTGCCCAGGCCAGTCTGCAACTCACAGGCTCAAGCGATCATCTGCACTCGGCCATCCAAAGTCCTGGGACTACAAGCGTGAGCCACCACGCCAGGCCGATCTATTCCCATCTGGTTAATAAACTGGGCTGGGCGCGGTGGCTCACACCTGCAATCCTAGCACCCCGGGAGGCCGAGGCGGGTGGATCACCCGAGGTCCGGAGAGTGAGACCAGCCTCACCAACATGGAGAAAACCCGTCTGTATTAAAGAAAAAAAAAAAAAAAGCCGGGCATGGTGGCTCACGCCTGCAATGCCAGTCACTTGGGAGGCTGAGGCAGGAGAACCACCCAAACCAGGGAGGCGGAGGGCATAGCTAGCCGAGACCGCGCCACTGCACTCCAGCCTGGGCAACAGGAGGGCCATTCCGCCTCAAATAAAATAAATAAATAAAATAAAAAGACAGACCGTTTTCACCATGTTGCCCAGGCCGGTCTGGGACTCCTAGGCTCAAGCCATCGGCCACGCTCGGCTGTCTGAAGTCCAGAGCCACGCCAGGCCGATCTATTCCTTTCTGCTTAATAAACTGGGCCGGGTGCAGTGGGTCACACCTGCAATCCCAGCACCCCGGAGGCCAAGGAGGGCAGATCACCCGAGGTCTGGACCTACAGGCCAGCCTAACCAACATGCAGAAACCCCATCTCTACCAAAAAAAAAAAAAAAAAAATGGCGAGCATGGTGGCACCTGTCTGTAATCCCAGCCACTCGGGAGGCTGAGGCAGGAGAACCACCCAAACCCGTGAGGCGGAGGCCACTGCGAGCGGAGACCGCACCACTGCACACCAACCTGGGCAACAACAGCAAAACTCCACTCAAAAAGAAAAAAAAAAAGGGACCAGGTTACACCATGTTGCCCAGGCCAGTCTGGGAATCATAGGCTCCAGCGATCATCTTCACTTGGCCGTCCAAAGTCCTGGGACTACAAGCGTGAGCCACCACGCCAGGCTGATCTATTCTCTCTGGTTAATAAATTGGGCCGGGCTGCAGTGGCTCACACCTGCAATCCCAGCACACCGGGAGGCACAAGCAGGCGTATCACCTGAGGACGGGAGCTCCTGGCCAGCCCGACCAACATGGAGAAACCCTGTATCTACCAAAAAGAAAAAAGAAAAAAAAAGCCAGGCATGGTGACTCCTGCCTGTAATCCCAGCCACTCGGGAGGCTGAGGCAGAAGAACCACCCAAATCAGGGAGGCGAAGTCCACGGCGAGGCGAGACCCCGCCACTGCACTCCACCCTGAGCAACAAGAGCGAAATTCCGCCTCAAATAAAATAAGTAAATAAAATAAAAAGAGAGACCGGTTTCACCATGTTGCCCAGGCCGGTCTGGAACTCCTAGGCTCAAGTGATAGGCTATGCTCGGCCGGCCGCAGTCCAGAGCCACACAAGGCCTATCTATTGCTTTCTGCTTAAGAAATGGGGCCGGGCGCAGTGGCTCACACCTGCAACCCCAGCACCCCGGGAGGACAAGGCGGGCAGACCACCCGAGGTGGGGAGCTCCAGGCCAGGCTGACCAACATGCAGAAACCCCATCTCTACCAAAAAAAAAAAAGCCAGGCATGATGGCTCACGCCTGCAATCCCAGTCACTCGGGAGGCTGAGGCAGGAGAACCACCCAAACCCAGGAGGCAGAGGCCACGGCGAGCCGAGACCGCACCACTGCACTCCAGCCTGGGCAACAGGAGGGCCATTCCGCCTCCAATAAAATAAATAAATAAAATAAAAAGACAGACCGGTTTCACCATGTTGCCCAGGCTGATCTGGAACTCCTAGGCTCAAGCGATCGGCCGCGCTCGGCCGTCCGAAGACCAGAGCCACGCCAGGCCGATCTACTACTTTCTGCTTAATTAATTGAGCTGGGCACAGTGCCTCACCCTTGCATTCCCAGCACCCCGGGAGGCCAAGGCAGGCAGATCACCCGAGGTCGCGAGCACCAGGTCAGCCTGACCAACATGCAGAATCCCCGTCTCCACCAAAAAAAAAAAAAGCCGGGGATGGTGGCGCCTGCCTATAATCCCAGCCACTCGGGAGGCTGAGGCAGGAGAACCACCCAAACCCGGGAAGCGTAGGCCACAGCGAGGGGAGACAGTGCCATTGCACTCCACCCTGGGGAACAAGAGCAAAACTCCACTCAAACAGAAAAAGAAAAGGCGCAAGGTTTCACCATGTTGCCCAGGACAGTGTGGTACTCACAGGCTCAAGCAATCATCTGCACTCGGCCGTCCAAAGTCCTGGGACTACAAGCGTGAGCCAACAAGCCAGACCGATCTATTCCCTTCTGATTAATAAATTGAGCCAGGCACAGTGGCTCACACCTGCAATCCCAGCACCCCAAGAGGACAAGGCGGGTGGATCACTTGAGGTCGGGAGTTACAGGCCAGCCAGACCAACATGCAGAAACCCCGTCTCTACCAAAAAAAAAAAAAAGCCAAGCATGGTGGCTCCTGCCTATAATCGCAGCCACTCGGGAGGCTGAGGCAGGAGAACCACCCAAACCTGGGAGGCGGAGGCCGCAGCAAACCGAGACCACGCCACTGCACTCCACCCTGGGCAACAAGAGCCAAAATTCCACTCAAAAACAAACAAAAAAAAGGGACCAGGTTTCACCATGTTGCCCAGCACAGTCTGGAACTCAAAGGCTCAAGCGATCGTCTGCACTCGGCCGTCCAACGTCCTGGGACTACAAGCGTAAGCCACCACGCCAGACTGATCTATTCCCTTCTGAATAATAAATTGAGCCAGGCGCCGTGGCTCACACCTGCAATCCCAGCACCCCAGGAGGACAAGGCAGGCGGATCACGTGAGGTTGGGAGCTCCAGGAAAGCCTGACCAACATGCAGAAACCCCGTGTCTACCAAAAAAAAAAAAAAAAAAAAAAACCGGGCATGGTGGCTCCTGCCTGTAATCCCAGCCACTAGGAAGGCTGAGGCAGGAGAACCACCCAAACCCGGGAGGCGGAGGCCACGGTGAGCCGAGACCGTGCCACTGCACTCCACCCTGGGCAACAAGAGCAAAATTCCACTCAATAACCAACAAACAAAAGGGACCAGGTTTAACCATGTTGCCCAGGCCAGTCTGCAACTCATAGGCTCAAGCGATCATCTGCAATCGCCCATCCAATGTACTGGGACTACAAACGTGAGCCACCATGCCAGGCCGATCTATTCCCTTCTGGTTAATAAATTGGGCGGGGCACAGTGGCTCACACCTGCAAACCCAGCAAACCGGGAGGCCGAGGCAGGTGGATCACCCGAGGTCCGGAGATTGAGACCAGCCTCACCAACATAGAGAAAACCCGTCTGTATCAAAAAAAAAAAAAAAAAAAAAGCCGGGCATGGTGGCTCACGCCTGCAATCCCAGTCACTCGGGAGGCTGAGGCAGGAGAACCACCCAAACCAGGGAGGCGGAGGCCACAGCTAGCCGAGACCGCGCCACTGCACTCCAGCCTGGGCAACAAGAGGAAAATTCCGCCTCAAATAAAATAAATAAATAAAATTAAAAGACAGACCGGTTTCACCATGTTGCCCAGGCCGGTCTGGAACTCCTAGGCTCAAGCCATCGGCCACGCTCTGCTGTCTGAAGTCCAGAGCCACGCCAGGCCGATCTATTCCTTTCTGCTTAATAAATTGGGCCGGGTGCAGTGGGTCACACTTGCAATCCCAGCAACCCGGAGGCCAAGGAGGGCGGATCACCCGAGGTCTGGACCTACAGGCCAGCCTGACCAACATGCAGAAACCCCGTCTGTACCAAAAAAAAAAAAAAAAAAAGGCGAGCATGGTGGCACCTGCCTGTAATCCCAGCCACTCGGGAGGCTAAGGCAGAAGAACCACCCAAACCCGTGAGGCGGAGGCCACTGCGAGCAGAGACCGCACCACTGCACACCAACCTGCGCAACAACAGCAAAACTCCACTCAAAAAGAAAAAAAAAAAAGGGACCAGGTTTCACCATGTTGCCCAGGCCAGTCTGGGAATCATAGGCTCAAGCGATCATCTGCACTTCGCCGTCCAAAATCCTGGGACTACAAGTGTGAGCCACCACGCCAGGCCGATTTATTCCTTTCTGATCAATAAATTGAGCAGGGCTGCAGTGGCTCACACCTGCAATCCCAGCACCCCGGGAGGCACAAGCAGGCGTATCACCTGAAGACGGGAGCTCCTGGCCAGCCCGACCAACATGGAGAAACCCTGTATCTACCAAAAGAAAAAAAGAAAAAAAAAGCCGGGCAGGGTGACTCCTGCCTGTAATCCCAGCCACTCGGGAGGCTGAGGCAGAAGAACCACCCAAATCAGGGAGGCGGAGGCCACGGCGAGTCGAGACCCCGCCACTGCACTCCACCCTGAGCAACAAGAGGGAAATTCCGCCTCAAATAAAATAAGTAAATAAAATAAAAAGAGAGACCGGTTTCACCATGTTGCCCAGGACAGTCTGGAACTCCTAGGCTCAAGTGATAGGCTATGCTCGGCCGTCCGCAGTCCAGAGCCACGCCAGGCCTATGTATTGCTTTCTGCTTAAGAAATTGGGCCAGGCGCAGTGGCTCACACCTGCAACCCCAGCATCCCGGGAGGACAAGGTAGGCAGACCACCCGAGGTGGGGAGCTCCAGGCCAGGCTGACCAACATGCAGAAACCCCGTCTCTACCAAAAAAAAAAAAAAAGCCAGGCATGGTGGCTCCTGCCTGCAATCCCAGTCACTCAGGAGGCTGAGGCAGGAGAACCACCAAAACCCGGGAGGCGGAGGCCACGGCGAGCCAAGACCGCACCACTGCACTCCAGCCTGGGCAACAAGAGCAAAACTCCACTCAAAAAGAAAAAGAAAAGGGACAAGATTTCACCATGTTGCCCAGGACAGTGTGGTAATCACAGGCTCAAGCAATCATCTGCACTCGGCCGTCCAAAGTCCTGGGACTACAAGCGCGAGCCAACAAGCCAGACCGATCTATTCCCTTCTGATTAATAAACTGACCCAGGCACAGTGGCTCACACCTACAATCCCAGCACCCCAAGAGGACAAAACGGGCGGATCACTCGAGGTCGGGAGTTACAGGCCAGCCTGAGCAACATGCAGAAACCCCGTCTCTACCAAAAAAAAAAAAAAAAAGCCGGGCATGGTGGCTCCTGCCTGTAATCCCAGCCACTCGGGAGGCTGAGGCAGGAGAACCACCCAAACCCGGGAGTCGGAGGCCACGGTGAGCCTAGACCGTGCCACTGCACTCCACCCTGTGCAACAAGAGCAAAATTCCACTCAAAAACAAACAAACAAAAGGGACCAGGTTTCACCATGTTGCCCAGGCCAGTCTGCAACTCATAGGCTCAAGCGATCATCTGCACTCGCCCATCCAAAGTCCTGGGACTACAAGCGTGAGCCACCATGCCAGGCTGATCTATTCTCTCTGGTTAATAAATTGGGCCGGGCACGGTGGCTCACACCTGCAATCCCAGCACACCGGGAGGCCGAGGCGGGTGGATCACCCCAGATCCGGAGATTGAGACGAGCCTCACCAACATGGAGAAAACCCGTCTGTACCAAAAAAAAAAAAAAAAAAAAGCAAAAAAAAAGCTGGGCATGGTGACTCCTGCCTGTAATCTCAGCCACTCGGGAGGCTGAGGCAGGAGAACCACCCAAATCAGGGAGGCGGAGGCCACGGCGAGCCGAGACCCCGCCACTGCACTCCACCCTGAGCAACAAGAGCGAAATTCCGCCTGAAATAAAATAAGTAAATAAAATAAAAAGAGAGACCGGTTTCACCATGTTGCCCAGGTCGGTCTGGAACTCCTAGGCTCAAGTGATAGGCTATGCTCGGCCGGCCGCAGTCCAGAGCCACACAAGGCCTATCTATTGCTTTCTGCTTAAGAAATGGGGCCGGGCGCAGTGGCTCACACCTGCAACCCCAGCACCCCGGGAGGACAAGGCGGGCAGACCACCCGAGGTGGGGAGCTCCAGGCCAGGCTGACCAACATGCAGAAACCCCATCTCTACCAAAAAAAAAAAAAAAAGCCAGGCATGGTGGCTCATGCCTGCAATCCCAGTCACTCAGGAGGCTGAGGCAGGAGAACCACCCAAACCAGGGAGGCGCAGGCCACGGCAAGCCGAGACAGTGCCACTGCACTCCACCCTGGGCAAAAAGAGCAAAACTCCACTCAAAAAGAAAAAAAAAGGGACCAGGTTTCACCATGTTGCCCAGGCCAGTCTGGTACTCATAGGCTCAAGCGATCATCTGCACTCGGCCGTCAAAAGTCCTGGGACTACAAGCCTGAGCCACCACCCAGGCCGATCTATTCCCTTCTGATTAAGAAATTGAGCCGGGCGCTGTGGCTCACACCTGCAATCCCAGCACCCCAGGAGGACACGGCAGGCGGATCACCCGAGGTCTGGAGCTACAGGCCAGCCTGACCAACATGCAGAAACCCCGTCTCTACCAAAAAAAAAAAAAAAGCCGGGCATGGTGGCTCCTGCCTATAATCGCAGCCACTGGGGAGGCTGAGGCAGGAGAACCACCCAAACCCGGGAGACAGAGGCCACGGCCAGCTGAGACCACGCCACTGCATTCCACCCTGGGCAACAAGAGCATAACTCCACTCAAAAACAAACAAACAAAAGGACCAGATTTCACCATGTTGCCCAGGCCAGTCTGGTAATCATAGGCTCAACCGATCATCTGCACAGGCCGTCCAAAGTCCTGGGTCTACAAGCATGAGCCACCACGCCAGGCCGATCTATTCCCTTCTGGTTAATAAACTGGGCCCCGCGCAGTGGCTCACAGCTGCAATCCCAGCTCCCCGGGAGGCTGAGGCGGGTGGATCACCCGAGGTCCGGAGATTGAGACCAGCCTCACCAACATGGAGAAAACCCGTGTGTACCCAAAAAACAAACAAACAAAAAAAGCCGGGCATGGTGGCTGACGCCTGTAATCCCAGTCACTCGAGAGGCTGAGGCGGGAGAACCACCCAAACCAGGGAGGCGGAGGACACGGCAAGCCGAGACTGCGCCACTGCACTCCGGCCTGGGAAACAAGAGCGAAATTCTGCCTCAAATAAAATAAATAAAGAAAATAAAAAGAGAGACCAGTTTCTCCTTGTTGCACAGGCCGGTCTGGAACTCCTAGGCTCAAGCGATCGGCCGCGCTCAGCCGTCCGAGGTCTGGAGCCATGCCAGGCCGACCTATTCCTTTCTGCTTAGTAAATTGGGCCGGGCGCAGTGGCTCACACCTGCAATCCCAACACACCGGGAGGCCAACGAGGGCAGATCTCCAGACGTGGGGAGCGCCAGGCCAGTCTAACCAACATGCAGAAATCCTGTCTCTACCAAAAAAAAAACAAAAAAAACAAAAACAAAAAAAAACCGGGCATGGTGGCTCCTGCCTCTAATCTCAGCCACTCAGGAGGCTGAGGCAGGAGAACCACCCAAACCCAGGAGGCGGAGGCCACGACGAGCCTAGACCGTGCCACTGCCCTCCACCCTGGGCAACAAGAGCAAAACTCCACTCAAAAAGACAAAAAAAAGGGACCAGGTTTCACCATGTTGCCCAGGCCAGTCTGGAACTCATAGGCTCAACCGATCATCTGCACTCGGCCGTCCAAAGTCCTGGGACTACAAGCGTGAGCCACCACGCCAGGCCGATCTATTCCCTTCTGGTTAATAAATTGAGCCGGGCGCGGTGGCTCACACCTGCAATCCCAGCACCGCGGGAGGCCGAGGTGGGTGGATCACCCGAGGTCCGGAGTTTGAGACCAGCCTCCCAACATGGAGAAACCCCTTCTCTACCAAAGAAGGAAAAAAAAAAAAAAAGCCGGGCATGGTGGCTCACGCCTGCAATCCCTGTCACTCCGGAGGCTGAGGCAGGAGAACCACCCAAACCCGGAGGCGGAGGCCATGGCGAGCCGAGACCGCGCCACTGCACTCCAGCCTGGGTAACAAGAGGGACATTCCGCCTCGAATAAAATAAATAAATAAAATAAAAAGAGAGACCGGGTTTCTCCATGTTGCCCAGGCTGGTCTGGAACTCCTACGCTCAAGCAATCGGCCGCGCTCGGCCGTCTGAAGTCTAGGGCCACGCCAGGCCGATCAATTCCTTTCTGCTTAATAAATTGGGCCGGGCGCAGTGGCTCACACCTGCAAACCCAGCACCCTGGGAGGCCAAGGCAGGCAGATCACCCGAGTTCGGGAGCTCCAGGCCAGCCTGACCAACATGCAGAAACTCCGTCTCTACCAAAAAAAAAAAAAAAAAGCCGGGCATGGGGGTTCACACCTGCAATTCCAGCCACTCGGGAGGCTGAGGCAGGAGAACCACCCAAACCTGGGAGGCGGAGGCAGCAGGGAGCCGAGACCGCGCCACTGCATTCCAGCCTAGGCAACAAGAGCGAAATTCCGCCTCAAAATAAATAAATAAATAAATAAATAAATAAATAAATAAATAAATAAAAAGAGAGACCGGGTTTCACCATGTTGCCCAGGCCGGCCTGGAACTCCTAGGCTCCAGTGATCCACCGCACTCGGCCGTCCAAAGTCCTGGGATCACAAGCGTGAGCCACCAAGCCAGGCCGATCTATTCCTTTCTGATTAATAAACTGGGCCCTGCGCAGTGGCTCAGGCCTGCAATCCTAGCACCCCGGGAGGCCAAGGAGGGCGGATCACCTGAGGTCGGGTGTTTGAGACCAGCCTGATCAACATGGAAAAACCCCGTCTCTACCAAAAAAAAGAACAAAAACAACAACAACAACAGAAAAGAGCATTTCTATAGCTACTGATTAAATTATGCATATGTCATTTTTAAACAGCTTTATTGAAGCACAAGAGAAATACAATGAAGTGAACATAATTAAAGTGCACAGTTTGATAGATTGGTTGGCCTATGTATATAACTGTGAAACTATCAGGACAATACAAACATTTCAATCACCCCAAAAACTTTCCTTGTGCTTCTTTGTAATTCCTTCTTTCCACTCATCCCTGTCCCACTCTTTAGCTCCAGATAATCGCTCATGTGCTTTCTGTGAAATTTTGCATTCTTTAAAATGTATGTAAGTGAAATCATGCATTATGTGTACTTTTTTCTGTCTTCTATCATCAGCTTAATTATTTTCAGATTCATCTATACTGTAGCATTGATCAATGATTCATTCCTTTTTTATTGCTTAGTAGTAAGTATGAATATAACACATCCATTCAATTGCTGATAGAAATTTGGGTTGTTTCCACTTTCTGGCTATTAAAATAAAGTTGCAATGAATATTAATATATGAATCTTTGTATGAACATATATTGTTCTTGGCTAAATCCTTAAGAAGGGAATGATTAGATCATATTTCTTTTTTTTCAAAAAAGTGGCCAAACTTTTTCAAAATAGATTTATGGATCAAATTTCTATTACTTCTTTAGTCAGCTTTGGTAGTTTGTGTTTCTAGCAATTTTTCCATTTCATCTATGTTATCTAATTTGTTGTAATACCATTGTTAATTTTATTTCCTCGTAACCCTTTTATTTATCTGAGGTCAGCAATAATGTCCTTTTATTCTCAGTTGTAGTAATTAAATATTTTGTCTCTCTCTCTCCAGCTCTGTCTCCCCTTCCTTCTCTCTCTTTTTTTGCTCTCTCTACTTTTCTTCGTGAGTCTCAACTATAAGTTTGTCAATTCTCCGAATCTTTACAAAGTATTATTTTGTTGATTTTTCTCTACATTTTCCCATTCTCCAATGTATTTACTTCTATTTTAATCTTTACTATTTCCTTCCATGTTTTTGCTTTGAGTTTAGTTAGCCTTTCTTTTTTACTTTCTTGTAGTGAAATGTTGGTGATTTATTCCTCATCTAGGTGCTTACAGCTGTGTGTTTCACACTAAGCACTTGCTTTAGCTGCATCCCATAGGTTTTGTTGTATTTTCTTTTTCTTCATCTATAGGTATTTTCTAATTTCCTTTGTTATTTCCTTTTTGACTTACTGTCCTTTGAATAGTGTGTTGGTTAATTTCTACATATTTGTGAATTTCTCTACTTTTCTTCTGTCAGTTTCCTAATTTTATTCCATTGTGGTTGGGGAACATACTTTGTATGATGTTGGGTCTATCAAATTTTTTATCATGAGGTATCTCTGAGTTTATCATTTCTGGAATTTGTTGAGCTTTTGGTGTTTTTAAAAAATCAAATTTTGGAAGTTTTCAAATCATTATCTTTTTCTTTCTGTTACTCTAATTATATAATCTCACTTGACCTAACTTGAAGTTCCCTAATTCTTTTTCTGACTGTTCAACTCTGCTATTTAGCCCATCTAGTGAATTTCTCATTTCAGTTATTGTGCTTGTCCACTCCAGGTTTTCTGTTTGGTTCTTTAAAAAAAATATATTTTCTATTTCTTTTTTTTAAAACTTTAGGTTCAAGGGTAAATGTGCAGGTTTGTTACATAGGTAAACTTATGTCATGGGGGTTTGTTGTACAGATTATTTCATCACCCAGGTATTAGGCCTAGTACTGATTAATTCTTTTTCCTGATCCAATATTTACTATTTTGTGAGACACTGCCCTCATACTTTCCTACAGTTCTTCTGACATGGTTTCCTTTAGCTCTTAGAAGTCACTGATTTAAAATAGCCAACTTAGTCTTTGTCTAGTCAGTCCAACATCTGGATTTCCTCAACAACAGTTCTCTACTGACTGCTTTTACCCCTTTGGGCCATATATTCTTATTTACTTGCATGTTTCTTAATATATTTTTGTTGGAAACTGGACACTTTAAATTACGTGGCAACTCTGGAAATCAGATTTGCCCACCTGCCCCAGGTTTTGTTATTGTGATTATTTAGTATCGTTTTAGTCCTATTTCTGAACTAAATCTGTAAAGTCTGTATTTTTTGTTGTAATGAAGTCCTGGATCAGTTCGCTTAGCGGTCAGGAAACTATTGGAGAGATTTCCCTAAACACTGGGAAGCAAAGTCTCCCAGTTTTTGCCAAGGGCCTCTTGGGTATGTGTTGGTCACGCCTTTAACACTAAGCCAGGCAGCCTGTTGGTAAATTCCATGGGATTTTCTATGTAGACAATCACATAATATGCAAACAAAGATAGTTTTACTTCTTCCTGCCATTCTCCATATGTTTTATTTCTTCTGCTTTCCTTATTGCATTGGCTAGAAACTCCAATACTATTGAATAGAACAGAGGCATCCATCTTTTTTTAAACATAGGGGGAATGCATTCATTCTTTGACTATTAAGAATAATGTCAGCTGCTGTTAACTGTAGCTTGTATTTGTGTATGTCCTTGATTACATTCAGGAAGGTGCTTTCTAATACTGTTTGCAGGAATTGATGTTACATTTTGTCAAATGCCTTTCTGCATCGGTTGAGATGATTCTATCATTTTTCTTTCTTTACCTCTACCAATATTCTTTGTTCTGAAATCGACTTTGCCTGTAATTAATATAGCCGCTCCACCTTTCTTTTTAGATGAGCATGCCGTATCTTTTTCAAACATGTTTGTCTATACTATTTGTGAATTTATGTTGAAAGTTCATTTTTAAAAAGCAGCATGTAGTTTTGTTGTTTTTAACCTATTCCAACCATTTCTGCCTTTTAAAAGGATGCTTAGGCCATTTAGATAGAGAGTTTTTCCTTGTTATTTTGATTTGCATTTCTCTAATGATCAGTGATATTGAGCTTTTCTATGTATGATTGTAAGCCATGTGTATATTTGATTCAAATAACTTTTCTTTAGCATTGAAAAGAAAGCATGTTTATTATAATCTCTGAAAATAAAAAATAGTAAGTATTTCAATGTAAGACAGTAACTACAGTAATAGTTTAGAGATGTGAGTGGTCTGTTTGGACTGAAGAAGTGAAATGTTTCACGAGGAAAATGGAATCTAAATGCAACTCTAAGACAAGAGAAAAAGATGAAAGACACATAACAGGCTCAAACACAAGTAAGTGTATCCACAGAGGATGTCAGGATGATTGACTGAGATGGAACAGGGCTAGATTATGGAAGGCCAGTTTACAAAGAGCCCTGAAATTACAGGAGGTGTTTTCACCTCCTATAGGTGCCATGCGAAGCTTCTGCAGGTTTTTTAATCAGGTGAAAGGTAAATATACACATAAAGATCCAAAAGAAATAATGTCAAGAAATTTAGCTAGTGATTATAGGTAACCCAGAATAACAGAAGGCCCAGGCAAATGGGCTGACCCACAGGTCTGTCCTGGAATCCCTCTTATGTCTTTATTTCATTTAGCATCCAGTACTGTGGCTGTAATTACCATCTATATCACAAGGACTTCCAAATTCATCTCCATGCCTGCTCCTTTCCTGAACTCTGGCCTTTTACCCAACTGTTTATCTGACACACTCATATCGATGTACAATGAACATCTCACACCTAACATGTGCAAAACAGAATTCTTGATTTGCAGCTCCCAAAACATGTTCTTATGTTCTTCCCCATTTCTGTCAATTTCACTCCTATCCCCACACTTACTCAAACCAAAACCTTAGAAGTATTATATCCCTTTCTTAGCTTACTTCCTACATTTAATAATTGAAGATTCCTGTCAACTTTATCAAACCCTGCCCTGTTGTATCTTAAATCTATTTATCTCTGTCTTTACTTCTACCACTCTTGCTCTGGCCCTCATCATCTTTCACTCAGACTATCCCAAAAGGTCTCCTGAGGATCTTCTTGCCTCCCCAGAATCCAGATGTCTCCCTCCTATCTCAAAATCCTCACCTTGGTTCCCATAGCCCTATGAGACCCAAACCCTCTCTATCTCTTGGATCTCACTTCTTAGCACTCTAGTACCACCCTCGCAAAGCTTACTCTTGCCTTAGCATCTGAAATACTCTTATACCAGGTTTTTGAAAGGCCGGGTCCTTTCTGTCATTCATGCTTCATGTTAAATGATACCATCTGAAAAAGCCCTCCCTTACCACCCAGTCTTAAGTAGTCACTCACTGTAGTCACTTTCTCACAATATACCATTTTGGTTTCACCAAAGCAGTCATCAATACCTAATGTTCTATTTATTGTTTGTCTCTTCCATATTTTTGCACCCCTTTACCCCAGATCAAATGTAAGCTCTTCGAAAGAAAGCACTTTTTTAGGTCTTCTTCACTGTTGTGTCTCCAGATGCAAGACCCACTACACATTTCTTGAATGAATTAATGGAAATACAGCACTTGATAAAGATGGGATCTCAAATCAGGAAGAAAAAAATTGATTCAACCAATAATTGAGACAAATTGTGAAGGAAGCAATAAGAAAAATCTGAAGAATATTAGGGGAACTTTTCCTCGACTGACCATTATCAGCTCAATCCAAATTCCCATCGTCCACATAGAACCTGGGATTTCTCCTGTGCAACAGTGGCAACTGTGCACCTTAAACCCATCTCTTACCTGTTTCACTTACTTGGCAAGGTCTTCTCCATAGTAATGAAGCAACCAATAGCAGGTGCTTCGTTATCTGTGACACAGTCTATATGATTCTGACCAATAGCAGACTTCTGTCTTTACAAGCACACACGTGTATGTGCGTTGTTTAAATTACAAAATTAAAGCTTGGAATTTAAATCAACCACATTGAACAACAGATCCCTGTGGAATAAATAAACTAAATATACCAACCAATGCACAAGACATAGTCACCACCAATACAATATCACTTCAACTGCATTAGCAGTTAGCTAGAGCCTAGGACAAATTCTTGGTAAGACAGAACCTTCATTTTTAACAGCACACGACAGTGCTTAGCATCAGCAAAGCCTCAGATGAGTAGAAGACTCAACTTGGTGTCATTAGCACAAATAAGTAGTGTTTCACTACTGTATTAGAAAAAAATGGTTTATTCTAATAAAATAACTTTCTTCTAAAAAAAAACAAACAAGGCCATTACTTTTCAAAACTTAGAAATCCTCATGAGGCTAAGTGGCCTATACAACTTAGGTGAAGGGAAGGAATAATTCAGAAGATAGGGTTGGGTTTTTAGTCCTCTGGTAACTGCAGGCTGAGGGTTGCAAATTAGGGATAATGTGGCTTCACACATAAAACTTACAATAAGCAAAACATATCCCAGATTCTATACTCAATGGCTTAACACTGGCTATCACTGGAACTGCAGAGGGTTGAAGGATTTTTTATAGCAGATTTGTATTTTTTTAAATTTCTTTATAGTTTGAATGTTTTAATCAAGTGTGTTTTATTTTTGTAATAATAATGAATTCAAAAAAGCTAAAAGGCAAAAGTAGTCAAAATATACAGGAATTGACTATTTGTATCAGTGCTTTTCAACAGAAATATAACGAGAGCCACAAGTGCTGTGATGCACACATTTATTTTTCAGTTTTCCAGTAGCCACATTAAAAAAGGTAAGAAAATACAGGTAAAATTAATTTAAGAACATATTTTATTCAACCCAATATATCCAAAATATTATCATTTAAACAGGGATTCAGCATAACAAGTATTGAGATAGTTTACAGTCTTTCTTTTCTTACTAAGTCTACAAAATCTGGGGTATATTTGATACTCATAACACAGCCCAATGAGAACTAGCCACGTTTCAGTTGCCTCAAGAGCCAAATGCTTTAGTACTGCACAGTGCAGATCTGTATCCTGAAAACATATTTTCACATTAATAAGAAAAAATGGGCTAATGAGAAGATCAGACAATTTATAAAATATAAAAAGTAAAGGGTGAGTAACTACATTGAAAAATGTAAAAATTCAGCAGTAATAAAAATGTAATGAAAAACCATGAACTGCAATGTGTTCAGTCACATGCAGGTATGACTGAGGGATAGGTGAACAAACTAGTACTGCCCTTCTGAAAAAAAATCAACAACATGTTAACAAAAACTTTAAGTGATTATTATTCATAACCTTTGCTGCAAAAAACTCATTTTCTAAGAATTTTATACTAAGCTCTGATGGAAGAAATGTGCAAGACAGTTATAAGGATGTTTAAATCTGTATCATTTATAAAAGGAAGAAATTGGCAATAACCTAAATGTTCAATCCCAGGTACCTAATTTAATCAGTAATGGTAAAACCATAAAATTAAATGTCGATTAGTTATTTTATATGATGACTAATGATTATTCTAGATATTAGATAATAAATACAGCATAGCATATATCCATGAGCTATCTGTCTCCAAGACATGAGATCACTGATTTCAAATTTTATTTTTTGCTTATTTGTATTTTCTAAAATTTCCACAAT
Organism: Pongo abelii; assembly: GCF_028885655.2. Taxonomy (NCBI): domain Eukaryota; kingdom Metazoa; phylum Chordata; class Mammalia; order Primates; family Hominidae; genus Pongo; species Pongo abelii. Next base: position 20,251,193 of record NC_072001.2, on the reverse strand, counting down.
ACATTTTTATTACACCCAAAGTCAAAAATCAAAATGGCAAAGTAAGTCAGACAGACTGAAGATGAAGAAAACTGGAAAAAGGCTAGCCCATTTTTAGAAGAAATCTAATGATTGCCTCTGAATACGTAATTTCAGTAGAAGTCTTTAGAAACCAAAATAATGGTTGAGAAGCAAAAAGAAATGTAATCAGGAAGGAATTATGGAAAATGCACATGGTAACAGTATATATCATACAGAGTGTTTCTTTCTGTTTGTTAGATTTTTAAAGGAAAATATGTCCATGGTGGAAAGTTTGGAAGAAATGAAAGAGAATAAAGAAGGAAAGAAAAATCACTTGCAGCTTCAACACCAGCAATCCCTACCCTCAATATCTTGGAGTGCTCCCTTTAGATCCTTTCCTGCATGGTGCCCAATAAGTGTTTGTTGAACAAATGGGGGCGAAAGAACCAAAATATACAGGGATGTCATTACACTGAATAGGAAGGAGGGACAGAAATAGCAAGTCTTAGGAAATGCCTGGGTACAAAATAAGGAGAAAAGTTACACTTAATAGCATATCATAATAACTGCATTTAAAGGTGGGAGGAGAGTCAATGTGTAATAAGTGTTATTTGATTTAAGTATTTCCCTCTATTGCTATATTTAAGTGTAGTTAAAATTTCATAGATTACTTTCTTTACATAATGTACTATCCGCATCATTGACAATTTCTGTGAATATCATGTTTCTAATAACATAATAATTTTTCAATGTTTATGTATTCCATAATTTGCAGAAACAATGCCATGATATTGAAATCAATTACTTACAATGCCAAGGGAATAGAACTATTCATGACTCATTGTTGACCTCTATGATATCTACTAGACAGGGGTCCTGTCAGAAGAATGACTAAAAGGGTATTACTAAAACTCTTGATACATGTGGCTAAACCCCTTTTTAGGAAGTTTTAATCAAATCTTGCTCTGAAGCAGTGAGATCTGACAATGTACAATATGTGTATTTTTATTTATTGGGTGAAAGAGCCATGAAAAACTAAATGACTAAGGAAAGGAGGCTGTGAAAGACAAAGCTGAGAATGCGGGACTGAGAAGGAGTCATCATGCCTGCAATGCCACAGAAAAGAGACGAGTGGGAAGAGATGGATGAGAAAAGAAGAGAAGGAAGTTTGCAAACAAAGGAAATATGAACTTAGTTAAGGAAGCACATATCTTCCTCTGAGAAATATGAAGGAGAAACTAATAGGATAGAAAGATGAAGAATAAGTGAAAACAGATATGACTATGAGATGAATTCCTCAGACAACATTGTAAGAAATGCCTTCTTCATTGACCAATTCCAAGAACTTCATGCTTCTATTTCTCAGCTGGACAAGTTGGGGTGCCCGGTCCATCATCCACAACTCCTCTTCTAGCTCCAGCTGGGAGATAACACTGGCTTTGAAAGGATGACAGCCCACCCATGGGGAAAGAAAGAGACAAATATCTGAAAATTTGGCCCTAACCCCTTAGGGTTTGACTCACTGAATGACGGCTACTGCGAGGTTTAAGGGAGGAGTAGCATAGAAAGCTCCTAATATCAACTCTTTAAAAATAAAGACAGTTTACCTGGGGAAAATGTATTGGGAACATCTTGTGTCTTGAGGGCCAACTAGATTGTAAAACCTTTGGTTCTGGGGACTATATAAGCCCAGCAGAATAAAATGCTATGAAGACTCATGGCTGTTAATAACTGAAAAAGCAAAGACCCTCAAATAGGAAGATTTTCAGTTACAAAAGAAAACGGCTCTTACCCACATGGATTAGATTCCTACAGTTCTCCAGCATCACTTCTCTGTACAGATTCCTCTGCAGAGGGCTCAGTTGTCTCCACTCCTCCTCAGTAAAGTCTACAACAACATTCTTGAATGTCACTGGCTCCTAAAATATAAGCATATTCATCCTCTATTAGCTATCCAGAAAGTGTTCCTGACATAATGTGTAAAGCTGATAGTCACAGGAAAGGTTGAGGAGATGTACAGAAAGTTTTTTGTTTTGTTTTGTTTTTATATTTGTTTTTGTTTTTGTTTTGAGATGGAGTTTTGCTCTTGTTGCCCAGGCTGGAGTACAGTGGTGCAATCTCGATTCACTGCAACCTCTGCCTCCTGGGTTCAAGCGATTCTCCTGCCTTAGCCTCCTGAGTAGCTGGGATTACAGATGCCCGCCACCACACCCAGCTAATTTTTTGTATTTTTAGTAAAGACAACTTTTCAACATGTTGGCCAGTATGGTCTTGAACTCCCAACCTCAGGTGATCCACCCACCTCAACCTCCCAAAGTGCTGGGATTACAGGCACTGGCCACCATGCCCCCTTTTTTTTTTTGGAGACAGTCTTGCTCTGTCACCCAAGCTGGAGTGCAGTGGCAGGATCTCAGCTCACTGCAGCCTCCACTGCCCAGGTTCAAGTGGTTCTTGTGCCTCAGCCTCCCAAGTAGCTGAGATTACAGGCACAGGCCACCATGCCTGGCTAATTTTTTTTGTATTTTTACCAGAGGTGGGGTTTCACCATGTTGCCCAGGCTGGTCTCAAACTCCTCAGCTCAGGCAATCCACTAAGAGTCAATGCCTGGCCCAAGAATTATTTTTGACAGTGCTCAGACTTTGTGGTTACCTGAAGAAGAAGCCATCGAGAGGAAATCCAACTTGTATAAATTCACTCATTTCATCCATATGTCTTTCCCTTCCTGTCTCAAAGGAAAAGTTGCCCTTCCATGTATCCTCTTATTGTACATTCTGGGTGTTCTCTGATACTCTCCAGGCATTCACTCTCACAAATCATCCCCATTTTTGTCAATCTTCAAACTATTCATCTTTGGAAACCCTTCTTCGGCTTATAAACAAGAATGTTTAAATGATCTCTTCCTAAATGATTTATCTCTGATAGAAAAAAGAAAAGAATCCTTTGAAAATCAGTTTAGGAATGACAGTAACAATGCTGATGGGCCATCATTTAATAGGCATTGTTAAAAGATGGGGAGATACAGGTAGAGTAGGCAGCTTGAGAGGAAAAATCAAGGAAATACACCATCAAGAGCAGAAGCCCTTATACACTACTCTCCTGCAGACACTGGGAGGGGCTGCCGGGGGCCTGCCAATTTTTGAGGTAACGTGTAGAGTTGGGAGAATGAGACCCCAGGAGTATTTATTCAAAGTTGAGAGGGGAAAGAACAGTCTTCAGGCCTACAACAAAGAGCTAAAGGTTTTCTTAGACAGGTTCTCCCACCCCCCACCCCAAGGCCACTGCTATTAAAAAGGAACAGAGAATGCAGCATCAAATGCATTAAATGCAGCTTACAAGAGAAGACAAATGTCACAAATATTTTTGGAGGAGTGTCTACAAGAACCCGTCTGTACTAATCACAGCCAATTAGAGTTCTGGCTAAAACCAGCCACGTTAGGATCAATAATATTTTTAAAAAAGAATCCTGTCATTATCATTATGCACAGAAATAACACCAGTACAGGACAGAAAGAACATGGTATGAAAAACATCAAAGGAAGAACACATTCTGGGAAAGCTAAGATCCAAGGAATACAAGAAATCTTCTAAAAATGCTTGCACTATAGAGTAATTCAATAAGGACATGAATTTAATGAAATGCACACACCACCCAACATGATTTTTTTAAAAAAGAGAGATGAAAAGCTATGAATTACTCTGAGAACAAAAATGTATTATGGAGCTAATAAATTTAGTAGGGATTCTCAAACATGCAAAAACAAAGAGAAGAACACTTTTCTTCTCATTATTCAAGATACAGGTTGAGAGAACATTTTAACTACTTGATACTTAAATCCACCCCCCCCCACCCAAGAAAAAAGGAAGGATCACAATGAAGAACTAGGGAATAAAATTACTACTGGATGAATGGTAATGAGGGCTGTTTTTTTCCCCCAATCTTTATACATTTTATTTTTCTTTTTTGGCTTACTGCATTGTTGTTAAGACCAGACATATTTTTCTTTTTTGTCCTTGTAAGAGGGTGGTTGGAACACTTAATTGATCAATGTAGAACACATGATATAATGAGAATTTAAATGTTAAATTGTTAAATTGACAAAAACAGTTACAGGAATATGGGTCCAGACAAAAATTTAAATAAGTAAATCTTGACAAAGTAAAAATAATTTTACAACATTTTAAAAAACAGTCCATAGAGGACAAAAGAGAGGGAGAAGAAATGTAAGCAAGGTTGATGTCTAATCATGTGGGCACAAACACAGTGAGTCTCTCATAACTGGATTACCTTTTTTCTTTCACGCTTAGAGAAATATTCCAAAACAAGAATTTTCTCTTGTTTAATATAGTTCTCTTGAAGAACGGCAATTTCTTTAGTTCTCTAGTTAATTTTTCTTTTTAAATTTGAGTAACATTAATTTTTTTATATCATTAAATCTATTTATTACTAAACAATGCCAGTTTTCTTTCTGTCTCTTCATCCATTCATCTGTTCAACTCTCTTTTCGCCTTACTACAATGTCCAACACTTATCTCCACAAATATGCATGGAGAGAGACAGCCAGGTGTTCAAAGTTAACACTGAAAGGGAAACGCATGCACTTTCTGCTTTGTCAATCTACTATGTACTGCTGATTATTAAATAAAATAAAATACTTTAAAAAATAAAAATAATGGACTTCCACTTCCAGACAAAATGGAGTAAACGCCTTTCTCTGCTTCTCCTATTAAGTGTAGATAACAATCCTGGAAGTTATATTTCAAACAAAAATAAGATGAATATGAAAGGTGGAGAAAGGCAGGCTGGCTAAGGCCCCTGGGACTTGGGTGGTTTTGTCATCTCATGTATTCTATAGTTGGCACTGAAGAAGAATCAACCTGGAAATGGTAATGGAAATAGAGGGGAAAAAAAAAAAGCCCCAGTAAAGGATCAGCCCAACAAGCCAGAAAACTTTTAGACAGTAACCACCCAACTCTAGGAAAACACCGCAGGAAAAAAATGTGGCTCCATCCCCACCACCTTCAGCTAAGAAGCGGGCAGGGACGTAGACTTTCCACGCTCATCCCACCACCCAGGGCTCTCTAACAAGAGAATTTTAAAGCACATCCCATGAAAAGGCCCCAGTCAGCAATTACATGAATGCCTGAATCAAAAGAAAAGGTAGAAAAATAGAAGTAAAATAGAAGACATAAAGAAAAATCAAATGAAAATTTTAAGAATAAAAACATGAGGCCAGGCACGATGGCTCACGCCTGTAATCCTAGCCCTTTGGGAGACCGAAGTGGGTGGGTCATGAGGTCAGGAGATCGAGACCATCCTTACTAACACGGTGAAACCCAGTCTCTACTAAAAATACAAAAAAAATAGCCAGGCGTGGTGGTGGGTGCCTGTAGTCCCGGCTGCTTGGGAGACTGAGGGAGGAGAATGGCGTGAACCCGGGAGGCGGAGCTTGCAGTGAGCCGAGATTGAGACACTGCACTCCAGCCTGGGCAACAGTGCGAGACTCTGTCTTAAAAAAAAAAAAAAGAATAAAAACATAAAATAATTGCACCTGTAATCCCAGCACTTTGATAGGCCAGGGTGGGCAGATCAGCTGAGGTCAGGAGTTTGAGACCAGCCTGGCCAACATGATGAAGCCTTGTCTCTACTAAAAATATAAAAATCATCCAGGTGTGGTGGCAGGCGCCTACAATCCCAACTACTTGGGAGGCTGAGGCAGGAGAATCACTTGAGCCTGGGAGGTGGAGTTTGCAGTGAATGGAGATCATGCCACTGCACTCCAGCCTGGGTGACAGAGCGAGATTCCATCTCAAATAAAATTTCAAAACAAAATGAAAGAATTGAAATAAATAGCTCAGTAGACAGGCTCTACAACAGAGTGGAAAGGAGAGAGGAGAGAACCAGTGAACCTGAAAACAGAAACTACCCTGACCAACAGAGAGACAGCAGACAAAAACAGGAGACAGGTCCACAGGGGCTTTTGGGTTTATGTCCTGTGACATTAAAACAACTGAAATCATACACAGTGTGCTTTCTACTGTCTACTGGGGAAAGACAAACAGACCCTTTGCCACCTTGACCAGAGCTGAGTCCTTAAATTTCTGGATGATATTGATTGTTATTGAAGAGCCAGAGGCTGGTGGAGTTGGTTTGTTTGGAGGAGGCCTGATGGCCTCCTTACTCTCATCATAGCAACTTTTCCCTCGGGGGGGCTCCAATCTTCTTATTCAGAGAGGTAGCTGAGGCAGGACAGTGGGGCTAACTGTGGACCAGGCGAGGGCACGGGCTGTGGGGTGGCCCCCCTTCCCCAGTGTATACATTGTGTCCGTGTAAGGTTTTGTATATTCCAGAGGGTAGGGCCGCCCCTGTATCATACCTAGCGGTGGTTGGAGGTGGCACATGGGGAGGGGGTTCTAATAATTCTTTGTGGCTGGGAAACTTATTTATTGCTAGCATAGGACAGAGGAAGGAGGCAGGGATGGGGTCATGGCTTCCCAGTGGTGTGATCACAGTTCACTGCAACCTCCAACTCTCATGCTCAAGTGATCCTCCCACCTCAGCCTCCCAGGTAGCTGGGAGTATAAGCATGCACTACTATGCCTGGCTAATTTTTAAATTTTTTGTAGAGAAAAGGTCTTGCTATGTTGCCCATGCTGGTCTTGAACTCGTGGCCTCAAGCGATTCTCCCATCTTGGCCTCCCAAAGCACTGGGATTACAGGCATGAGACATTGCTCCTGTCCATAAGATTTTCTCTTTATTACTGTTTTGTTGTTGTTGTTTTGTTTTGTTTTGTTTTGTTTTTATTTTTTGACAGAGTCTCGGTCTGTTGCCCAAGCTGGAGTGCAATGGTGCGATCTCTGCTCACGGCAACCTCCGCCTCCTGGTTCAAGCAATTCTTATGCCTCAGCCTCCTGAGTACCTGGAGTTATAGGCATAAGCCACTGCACCTGGCTAATTTTTGAATTTTTAGTAGAGACAGAGTTTTGCCATGTTGGCCAGATTGGTCTTGAACTCCTGGCCTTAAGCAATCCACCCTCCTCAGCCTCCCAAAGTGCTGGGATTACAGGTGTGAGCCACTGCTCCTGGCTAAGATCCCGTCTCTATTTAAATAAAAAAAAGGAAATTCAGAGTCTGTGGAACACAGAACACCAAAGGCCAGTTATTTACCTCTCTGAGGTAATCTGTGTAAACAATTTGATATATATCCTTTCAAGTTCATACTTGCTATGCATATATGTACATATACACACGTACGTTGACATATTCCCTCTTCCCAGCTGTCATGCTATTAGTCTTTTTTTTGTAGAAATTGGACCAATTCTTTGTTCTTTGCTGGCCCGTATTTCTCCTATTCAGTGATGTGTTATGAATATGTGTTTAAGTCAATATATGCAACTCTTCAATATCATTTAAAAAGGTTATGATATACGATCATATGAAGGTGTTATAATTTATCCCAACAGTTCCCTTTTGCACATTTAATAATTTCCATTGATTTGCCAGGAAGAACAGTCTCATGTCATGGCTAAATCCTTTTGCATGGACATCCTTAATTATTCCCTTAAGATAAACTTTTAAATAAAGTTGCTAGATTAGTCTCATTTCTTAAGTTCTTTTTTGGTAGTTTATATGTAACACTGTAGTTTTGTATGTACTTGCAAATACCTATAGTGCTAGTAAAAAATGGGATAAAATTAAACTCTTTCACATATGCCAAATATATTTTGATTTAGCACTTCATTAAGTGCATGATTACAGTCTCTGTATCTTTTGATTTACCTGTCTATCTTTACAATTTTCAGCCGAGATACTTAGAGGTCACATAGTAAATTAAGGTTTTCTTTTTTTAATAATCTCCATCTTTCTACATATGGTGAGTCACAGTAAGCTATTTTTGGATTGTTGAAAGCTGTGACTCTCTTCTCAATTGGAGCCCAGAAACCATGCCACTTACAAAATATGCTTTGTCTTCCAACATCAGAGTGTCTGGTGGAAGGTGACTGTTCTTGGAACTTAAAAAGTCTAAACAGGACAAGAACAGAATCTGGAAACTATTTCTGTTTCTGATAATATGGCTGAGTAGGCAGACATGCTGGATAGTCCTTGCAAAGACATACTTGAAATTGCCACACATACACACACAAAAAATCCAGAATCTCCAAGATGGAAGATGAAGTGAAAATCAGAAGAGCTACTACAAGAATAATGGGGAAGCAGCCCCAGTTATCAACAGACATGTGCATGTGTTCAATAAAAACTTTCAAACCTAAAAAAAGTTGAGAAAAATAATGTAATTGCCCTACATATACACATCATCAACAATTTTTCATTCATGGCATGGACAGGTTTTTAGTTTTTGGTTTTTTGGTTTTTTGTTTTAAAGGTGGGATTTTGCTGTGGTTGCCCAGGCTGGAGTGCAGTGGCATGATCTTGGCTCACTGCAACTTCCGCCTCCCAGGTTCAAGCAATTCTCCTGCCTCAGCCTCCCAAGTAGCTAGGATTACAGGCACCCGGCACCACATCTGGCTAACTGTTGTATTTTTAGTAGATATGGTGTTTCACCACGTTGGTCAGGCTGGTCTTGAACTCCTGACCTCATGTGATCCACCTGCCTCGGTCTCTCAAAGTGCTGGGATTACAGGTGTGAGCCACCACACCTGGCCACAGCCAGTTTTGTTTCATTTATATTCCCACTTCATTTATATACATTCCTTCTTCCTCTTAATTATTTTGAAATAAAACCTATACATCATATCATTTTTTAAATTACCTTGTATGTATCTGTAGAAGACAAGGAATTTTTAAAAACAAATATATTCACAATGCCATTAAATACCAAAAAATTAATATTCTGAAAATAGCCACAAATCCAGAGTTCACATTTTCTTGACTTTCTCATAAGTGAATTTTTTTCTAGGTTATCTATTTCAATCAGATAACTGTTTGTTCATATTTACATTCCTAATTGAACAATGTCTAAACTTAAACTGACATAAAATGCAGATGATTTTCTGACCAAATGCTTAGTGTAAAAAAAAACTTCAAACTGCAAGAGGAGTCCCTCCAAATACAGAAAGGACCAGTATTTTAAGAGGTATGTTAACTAAAATGTGGCAATGTAAAGAGCAGAGCAGGAAGAACCTTTAAGTATGAAACTAACAACAAGTCAATTTCATAGTCAGTTTCCCTAGTCCTTGCACAACAACCTCTGGCATCTGTTTTCTCTACAATGGAAGTAACAATAGTAGCTATTTCAGAGCAGGAAAAGGCTTAGAGCAGTGCTAGAAGAGGGTAGTGGCTATATAAAGTTCAGCCATTTGTATATTGTAACAAACCAACTTTTTTTTTTTTTTGTCAATAATAGGTTTCTTTTGGAAAAGTAGCGGCCTCCTGTCTGGGGACACCTGCAGTTCCACTAAGTGAACATTGGTGTCTGGTAACCTTTGCCTCTATTTCTCTCAATAATATACTGTCAAGCTCTTGCTTGATTCAGCAATTTTATGTACTTCCTTTTTTCTTTTTTCCTTTCCCTTTTCCTGAGACAGAGTCCCACTCTGTCGCCCAGTCTGGACTGCAGCAGCGCCATCATGGCTCACTGCCACCTCCACCCCAGGCTCAAGCAATCCTCCTGCATCAGCCTTCAGAGTAGCTGGGACTACCCGTAGGGCCCACCAGGCCCCGCTAATCTGTGGGTTTTGTTTTGTTTTTTCGTTAAGAGACTGGGTTTCCGGCCAGGCGCAGTGACTCACGCCTGCAATCCGAAAACACCGGGAGGCCGAGGCTGGCGGATCACTGGAGGTGAGGAGCTGGAGACCAGCCCGACCAACATGGAGGAACCCCGTCTCTACCAAAATAAATAAATAAAAAAGTAGCCAGGCATGGTGGCTCACGCCTGCAATCCCAGCCACTCAGGAGGCTGAAGCAGGCGAACCACCCAAACCCGAAAGGCGGAGGCCTGGCGAGCTGCGAGCTGAGACCACGCCACTGCACTCCAGCCTGGGCAACAAGAGGGAAACTCTGCCTCAAAAAAAAAAAAAAAGAAAGAAACAGGTTTCACCATGTTGCCCAGGCTGGTCTGGATCTCCTAGGCTCAAGCGATTCGCACCACTCAGCCATCCAAAGTCCTGGGATCACAAGCGTGAGCCATGATGCCAGGCGATCTATTCTTGTCTGATTAAAAATTCGGCGGGGTGCGGTGGCTCATGCCTGGGATCCTAGCACCCCAGGAGGCCGAGGCGGGTGGATAACCTGAGGTCAGGAGTTTGAGACTACCCTGACGAAGGGAGAAACCCCGTCTGTACCAAAAAAAAAAAAAGTACAAAATTTGCCAGGTATGGCGGCTCATGCCTGCAATCTCAGCCACTTGGGAGGCTGGGGCAGGAGAGTCACCCAAACCCGGGAGGCGGAGGCCGCGGGGAGCTGAGACCGCGCCACTGCACTCCAGCCTGGGCAACAAGAGCGAAACTCCACCTCAAACAAACAAACAAAAACAAAACAAAAAATCGAGACCAGGTTTCACCATGTTGCCCAGGCCTGTCTGGAACTCCTAGGCTCAAGCGATCCCCAGCACTCCGCCATGCAAAGTCCTGGGATCACAAGCGTGAGCCACCACGCCAGGCCCATCTATTCCTTTCTGATTAAACAATTCGGCCGGGCACAGTGGCTCACGCCTGCAATCCCAGCACCCCGGTGGCTCACGCCTGCAATGCTAGCACCCCGGGAGTCTGAGGCGGGTGGATAACCTGAGGTCAGGAGTTTGAGACCAGCCTGACATGGAGAAACTCCGTCTGTACCAAAAAAAAAAAAAAAAAACGAGCCGGGCATGGTGGCTCATGCCTGCAATCCCAGCCGCTCGGGAGGCTGAGGCAGGAGAATGATCCAAACCCAGGACCAAGAGGCGGAGGCCACCGGGAGCCGAAACCATGCCATTGCACTCCAGCCAGGCAACAAGAGCGAAACTGCCTCAAAACAAAAAATAAAAAGAGAAACCAGGTTTCACCATGTTGCCCCGGCCTGTCTGGAACTCCTAGGCTCAAGCGATCCCCCGCGCTATTCCTTTGTGATTAATAAATTGGGCCTTGCGCGCTGGCTCACGCCTGCAATCCCAGCACCTCCAGACGCCGAGGCGGGCGGATAACCTGATCTGGGGAGTTTGAGACCAGCCTTATGAACGTGGAGAAACCGCATCTCTAACAACAAAAACAAAAACAAACAAAAAACAAAATGAGCTGGGCATGGTGGCTCACGCGTCCAATCCCAGCCACTCGGGAGGCTGTGGCAGGAGAACCACCCAAACCCAGGAGGCAGAGGCCCGTTGAGCCAAGACCTCGCCACTGCAATCCAGCCTGGGCAAGAAGAGCCAAACTCCTCCTCAAAAAAAAAAAAAAAAAAGGAGAGACCGAGTTTCACCATGTTGCCCAGGCCTGTCTGGATCTCCTAGGCTCAAGTGATCCCCAGTGCTCTGCCATCCAAAGTCCCTGGATCACAAGTGTGAGCCACCACGCCAGGCTGATCTATTCCTCTCTGATTAATGAATTGGGCTGGGCGCGGTGGCTCACACCTGCAATCCTGTAGCGGGATTTTTAAGGAATTAGATAGACTCATGGGGTTTAGGAGGACATTTATTAATTATTTAGGTGCACTGGCCCAGTCGGATTAACATTTAAAGGATTGAGTACTGAACCAAGACTTATCTTTCAAGCATTATGTGAGGCGAGGGGGGAGATCTGTGCAGGGAGAAGCATATTATAGAAGCGAGAAACAAAGATAGTTATTTAATTGAAACATGCATTATATTTTTTTTTACTATTTAAGGAAAAATATGTTTTGTGACTTGAGTTTGTTTAGGCACCTAGATTTATTTTGTTTATGGAGATAATAGTAGGTACCTCATAGGTGATTATTAGATCACGCTTAAAATTGGATCATAGTTAATACTTTAACTAGGGCTTTAACCATCATCATTTACATCATCCCTATCCCATTATCTTTCCTTTTGGCAGAAAGGCATATAGCGAAATCTATGCAAATTAAATGAACATATGGGAAACTCTTGTTTGCAGAAGGCGTTGTGGTGCTTCCTCTACATGATCTGAAAACTACCTATACGGCTGTAAGACATTTGACATATCACCTAGTTTATCCCCTGGCATGCCCATATGACCTACTAAATCAGAAAAACATACCAGGTTCTAATATATAGTCATATTCATTTTACAACTTTTCAATTAACATATAATCCTAAGTTGCATGCTTTATGTTGAAGAAAAAAACAGCAACCAGTATACCATCATAGTAACATATTAAATGCTAGTTTAACCTGACTCTCCCAGTGTAACAATATATTTACAATTTTGTAGAGTATATTCAGTATATGTTTCAACATGTCTTTGGGCCATATGTATTTTGTGCTAAAGTTTCTCTTTATAAAAAAACAAAGCAGGAGATAAGAGTTTTATGGTGGGAAATAGATTCAATTATTATGTTCTAAGGGAGATTAAAGAGAAAAATAAATTTTCCAGTTAATTCTGTGACAAACAAAAGTAAGCAATATAGCTGAGAAATTCATCCAAGCTGACAGCTGATTATATATATATAATAATTTTTTTTCTCTAACAGAGCCACAACAAGTGAGACAATTATAGTTTCACCAAGTCAAATGTCAGCCAGAAGACTTACAGTTTTTACACTTGGCAAGGCAAAGCAAAGAAATGTGAAGAATCTTGTTAGCCAAACTTAGTGTCAAAAAAAAAAAAAGCTATTCGTCATTGGTTGTCAATCACAGGGTAGTTCTCCGTCACTGGAAACTTCTGCAGACAGGATAATTGCTATGATTAAATGGCAGTGGATTTAAAATATTTCAGTAGTGGTTAAAGTAACTGTTGAATACTGATGGTATAATATCAAATCAAAGGTGCACAACTGTCCAGTAATTATCCAGAGTATAAAATATCTGATGCTGTGTAAGTATAATGCCAAAGCACATTCACAGGTACAGAAATGGATGAGGGTTGAATCATGCTTTTTGGAAATATAGTAAAGAAGATAATCCTTTTTCTACCTTAAAAAAATAAATTTTAGACCATGTCCTTCAAGGTATACAGTTTGTATTGTTGACAATTAGCTGTGATTATATAATGTACTCTAGCTGTTGCTTTCAATTTATTTATCTGTATTTCTGATTGTTCCTCTAACACAAAGAGACTGAGGGCTTTCTCTGTGTTAGGCAACAGCTGCAAAGCTAAGTCTTGGAATACAGAGATGTGAAACAATGCTAGCACTGGCTCAGAAATACTTTATTGCCTTATGAAATTTTTAGCTTAGTCCTATTCCCATAAATGTTTCTATGTGAGTGGCGGGGACTGGGGGGTACCTCACTCTCCTCCAGGGACAGGCCATGTCCTAAGCAGTAGTTTGAAGGCATCACTTTGGAGAATTTAGGTCTGGAGACTGTAGAAATCAGCGAAGTTTCAAAGAATCGTTATTACATTGCAAAGTCACATGGGCAGGAGTAGAAAAGAAGTAATATGTTGCATTTCTTCTTTTGTAGTATGAGTTAGTTGATCTAAATGTTCATTGTGTTTTCTCTATCTTTGAATTATGTGTAACAATGTAGATAGTAAAAAGCTGTCAAGAGGCCATGAGATTTCAGATAAACAGGTAAGAGCATACTCCAGGAAACTGTAAAAGAACTAGAGTCCACGTGTTCAGTGTCAGTTCATCAGCTCAAAGACGCAGAGAGATAGGTGCTCAACAGATGGAATATATTAGAACCCATAAAAATGACCAAGATGGGATGGCACAAAATCAGCAGAGCTATAATCAATAACCAATGAATTGGGACTCTCTTCTGTCTTTCCCACTGTATTTGGGTCTTCGTAGGTTATTCAATCATGTTTGAAGTGATGAAAAACCATTATTCATTCTCAAGGCAAAAGAATTAGATATGCTTTTGGGAAAAAGAGGATAAGGGAGGGTTTTTAAACTTTTACAATGGGCCATTCTACATGTAGTATACAAATCATCTAAAATTCATTTCTTTTTCCTAGAAAGACAGATCTTAAACCGGCTAGAAGTAATAGATAATGTGGTTCATCAGAGCTGTATACTCTTAAATTCAGATTTTCTGAATCCATCCCACATTATCCTAGTCCCACAAGATAACTGCAAAAATGTCTTCTTGCCAAATACATTCAACAATGAACTACACAGTTGCCTCCAAGAAATTCACTGCACATTGGTCTGTTCATTGCATTAAGAAATCTTGTGGTTAAAAACAAACAAAAAATGTACTTAGTATGTTTTTAAATATAGCATCTCCAATATTATTTAAAACTTACTTTCCTTGTTGTTTCTCTGAATATCTCTCAAAAGAACTATTGGAAAATATTGCTTAACATGATTGATCTTCCATTTGATTGACCTGCGTTTACGCCCATGCCTATTTTGTGCAGGTGATCAATTCATTTGTCAAGAGTGCTTTCATAATTATGCATTGAAATGCACAAGGTTGTCATCCCTCAAAAATACTACTATTATCACCCATAATTAAGTCTACCAAATTTACACTAGAAAACAAACATAAGGAGAACAATGGGTAGTTGTTAGATCATTTAGCAATCAGAGGAAAAAATTAGTAACAGAAACAAAATTATTGTCATTTCTCAAATTATTTTTCAAAGGACAATGTTGCCTTATTAACTAATATTTGATTGGGAACATTTACAACCATTAATCTAGAAAAGAAATTCTTCTACTGCAATGCACCTCCTCTATTTACGTGTGTGAATGAGTGTCCATTTTCTTTACCTAAAGTTCCAAATTACTTATTCATTCATTAGGTAATCTTTTTTCACATGGAACAAAATTTTTGTGGTAATTTATGATAGTTGAAAAAAAAGATTTGTGTTGATTATAACCCTATTTAGATATTTCTGCCTGCATCTATATCATATCAAAAAAAGTAGGGCCTCCTCTCCTTTCCCTGAATTAACTATTGGAGGGGGCCAGGCATGGTAGCTCGCAACTATAGTCCCACCACTCTGGGAAGCTGAAGCAGGAGGATGGCTTGAGCCCAGGAGTTTGAGACCAGCCTGGGCAATATAGTGAGACCTTTTCTCTACAAAAAAAAAAAAAAAAGAAATTAAATATTAGCTGCACCTCAGGGCTTGTAGTCCCAGGTACTCAGGGTGCTGAATCGGGGGGGATCGCTTGAGCCCCGGAGTTTTGACTGCAGTGAGCTATGATTGCATCAGTGCACTCCAACCTGGGGGACACAGCGAGACCTTGTCTCAAGAAAAAAAAGAAAGAAAAAGTATCAGAGAAATTTTTAATCTGTAGCATCCTTAGTCTTCAAATTTCATATGTTTATTACCACTGTCATGTTTCATGTGCTTAACAAATGTTAAAATAATGAATGTCAGCATGATTTCTAGAGATTGTACTGAGCAGGACTTAGAGGGGCAGGGGGGTTTCCCCGCTTGTGTTCCTGTCCTTCATATCTGTCTCTTCTGGATTTTTTTAGTTTATTACTTCTCAGGGACAAGCTTTTCGTTTTTCCCTTCTATATCAGCATAATCTGAAAAATATTAAAATTAAAATAACTAATAATAGACTGCATTAATAGATTAGCTCCTTTTATAGCTTTCATTGTTTTAAGTGAAAACTTTCTATAAGTTATTTAGGGTTTTGAATTTATAATACTGTAATTAAAATTAGGGGTTTTTTTCCTCCCATTGACAGAAAAGCTGTCACTGCCACAAGATTTGAGCTAAAAAAAATTGTAGATTTTGTACTTCTTTGTCAGCACTGCCAAAAAAAAAAAAGAGAGAGAGAGAAAGAGACATCTTGACAACTTTTAATTCAATCAGAGAACTTGAGTGAATCGAGCGTTCTTCTGGAGCACCATTCATCGAGCAAGACCCCTGACGGTGCCTGGTGGAAACTTAATGGATCCTTTCCACCTGGTTTGTTTTCAGTGTTTAATCCTATTAGTATCAGCAGGATGTAGGTCAGGATATCAGGTGCGGAACCTGTGGAATCAACCAATTTGGCTTGCTCATTTACTTTAATAAGGTCCCATAATGAGTGAGAGTACAAAGTCAAGCCCTGTTAAGGGTCTGCATTAAACTCTCAGAGTATTTAGAGTGTGCCAGGAGCCGCGAGGGTCTGGTTCGGGTGGTGGCGGGAACTGTATTATAGTGCTAGGCACGGCACGACAAAGTCTGTCCAACCCAAAACGGTGCTGAGGCGTTGCGTCTGAGCTCCAGTACTCAGAAAAGCATCTCAGCAGGTACTCAACAGATCCTTGGGGGCTTGGGGGCCCAGCACTGGCAGTGAGGGCATGAAAGACATAAAAGACAGGGTGCTACCTGTGGGTATTTTCTGTTCTCCAAGGAGGAAGTAGCAAAAATTAGGATGCTGGAATATCTTATGTTGTAGCAATCCCAGAACAACTGGTGCTCAACAAATACCACACAAAACAAATTTTTAAAAATTTAATCTCGCCGGGTACAGTGGCTCAGGCCTATAATCCCAGCAGTTTTGGAGGGCAAGGTGGGCAGATCACCTGAGGTCAAGAGTTCAAGACCAGCCTGGCCAACATGGCAAAACCCCGTCTCTACTAAAAATACAAAAATTAGCCTGGCATGGTGGTGCACACCTGTAATCCCAGCTACTCGGGAGGCTGAGGCAGGAGAATCGCTTGAACCAGGGAGGTGGAGGTTGCAGTGAGCTGAGATCATGCCATTGCACTCCAGCCTGGGTTACAAGAGTGAAACTCTGTCTCAAAAAAAAAAAAAAAAGTGATCTCTTTGTATCTGTTCCTTTTCTTTTGATTTTTTTCTTGACCCAAACATGTGAACTCGTAGTATACATTTTGATATCAAAGATACACTAAGAATTAAGTACTAGACCCAACCCCAGATAACAAAATGACATAAATAGTGGAAGAAAGGACTATTTATTGGGTTTATACTATTAGACAGCGTGCTAGGAACATCCTTTGTTGTCTTGTCTAGACCTTTTAAACATGCAGTAAGGTGCAAATACTCTTTCCCAGTTGTACAGAGCAAACTAAGGCTTAGAGTTGCAGACTTAAAAGTATCTAACTGACATGTGGGAGGATGGGGAAACTCATCCAGACTTTAGAGGAAATGAAGGATTCATTACACAGGTGAGTGTTTCTTGCAGCTGTTCTACATCAGAAACAATTACCAATCTAGACTTTCATGTGATAAAGTCATTCGATAGAAATCCAAGTGGGCTGGACATGGTGGCTCACGCCTGTTAGTCCATGACCTTGGGTCGGGAGTTCAAGACCAGCCTGGCTAACATGGCAAAACCCTGTCTCTACTAAAAATACAAAAATTAGCTGGGAATGGTGGTGCTCCCAGCTACTTGGGAGGCTGAGGCAGGAGACTCTCTTGAGCCTGGGAGGCTGGGGTTGCAGTGAGCCCAGATGGCGCCACTGCACTCCAGCCTGGGTGACAGAGCAAGACTCCAAGACTCCGTCTCAAGAAAGAAACAAAAAGAGAGAGGGGAGGGAGGGAAAGCCAAGTAACCACTCTCCTTCAGGGCTTCTAGTTTATGTATATACTATGTACTCAGCAAATATTTTTCTCTTAAGTGTGGTTGTTTCGATCCTATTTTCAGGAGGTGAATGTACAGCGTAAGGCCCCTCCTTTTCTGTTGATATGACTGTGTTGATTGATAGTGCCAGCCACTTTCCATCCGAGCAGTTCTAGGTACATACTTGGTTGGTACACAAAGGAAAACTAGTCTGCATGCCATTAATGCTGGAATAAAATGTCTTTAGCAAGTGTGGCTGTTTTCCCAGGTCATATTTAATTGAAGGATTTCTGTCACATACTTATTCTTGTTGATGTGTTCCTGGGGCCTAGAGAAACGCTGCCCACCCCCTCACTTCTCTGGAGAATCTCAGGGCCGCATGGATGGTCTGATGCTGCCCGGGCTGACCATTCTGAAAATACTGCTGGCTGGTCCCTAGCAGCAGATTCCATCAGCCACCTTAGTTAGATGGTGTTTACAGAGGCATGCCCAAAGGAGATACATTGACTATTCCTGGTTATTTTTTTGTCCTGTAAATGGAGACATTGTTCAAAGTCTTTCTTCCCCTAACATTTAAAACAACACGTTAGGCCTTTTAAGTGTTTGCCAAAGAACCTGGAGTTTTATTGGAGTCTTGACTAACTTGCTGAACTTTTCAAGCTGAAACCCTGAGGGGTAAGTATAAAAATTTAGAACCTACTTAGAGCAGCAGTCTCCTCATGCTGTTACTGGTCTCCTTAAAGTCAGAAACAAGATCCACAGCTGCTGCTGTCGGTCACCTGAGAGACCAGGCTCAGGCAGCCGAGCGACCTCCCAAAGAGCCTTTTAATTACTATGTTCAAGTGTAGTTTGCAGTGAACGTGGCAAAGGAGGTGTGGGCTGCCGTGCAGTGAGGCAGAGGCAGGGCACTCAGTGCGCATTTTTACCCTCCCTGTTCCTCCTGGCAACTCCAGGATGTCATCAGCTTGCATGGAGGGGGCTCACCTTCTTAGTGTGGGAAACTGGCCCCAGGGCATACCCCCCTGAGCATTTCCTAGTTAGAAACTTGTGTGCAGTTTCCCAAAGGACCTTCCTGTGTACAGATGTCCACTCTGTGGAAGAGGATACAATGGGAAGCTTCCAGTGTCCTGTGCAGCTTCTTAGATTCCATTTGGGATTCACCTGGAAAAAGCAATGCCTTATCCCTTGAAGTTTCTCCATTTCAATTCCAGTTAGGTAAAGGGGAGAAAAGCAGAAATATTCACCTTTTGTGTTCCCCATCTTTTAGTTTTTTGTTGTTTTGGTTAATAAAAATAACGTACTCAGCATGAGAATTTGGAAAATGCAGAAAAATAGGAGACAAGCCCCCCAGCCCCCCACTTGATGCTTTGGTAACAAGAATTCTTGCTCTGCGGCCAAACTCATGCCCTATATGCAGCTTGTATCCTGCATTTTCCCCTTTAGAAACTCTTGGTCAAATAATCTTAACTATAAGCATAGTATTTCATATTAAAATTTTGTTGGTTTTCTTTTAAAACGTTGTTTTTAATATCTTTTGCCAGGTCAGCTTCAATAAGATATAATTGTACCCAATGAAAGTCATCACTTTCAGGTATACAATTTGATAAGTTTTGACATGTGTGTACAGTCATATAACCACCACTATGATCAAGATATAGAACTGCATCACTCCAGAAATTTCCCTCATGCCCCTTTGGAGTTGATCCTTCCCCCAACCCCCACACAGATCCCAGCAGCCATTGGTCTTCTTTCTGTCCCTGCGATTTTGTCTTTTCCAGAATGTCATATACCTGGAATCATGTGATAGTTAGCCTTTTGAGCCTTTCATTTAACTTCTTTCATTTAGCATGATGCATTTGCGATTTGTGGTGGTGTGTGTATCCTCAGTTCACTCCATTTTACTGCTAAGTAGTATTCCACTGTATGCAGGTATCATTATTTATCCATCACCCAGGGGAAGGACATTTAGGTTATTGCCAGTTTTTGGCAATCGAGAATCAAGCTGCTACAAATATTTGTGTACAGGTTTTTGTATGGATTAAGTTTTCATTTTCTTTGGGTAAATATCCAGGAGTGGGATTGCTGGGTCATATGGTAACTGTATATTTAACTTCATAAGAAATTGATACACTCTTTTCCAAAGTGGCGTCACCATTTTGGATTCCCCCCAGTAGTATACAAGGCTTCAGCTCACTCTGCACCTTCACCAATACTTGATATTGACACACACCCCTTGTGCTTGTTTGTTCAGCAGTTCTAATGGGTATGTAGTGGTATCTCATTGTGGCTTTGGTTTTTATTTCCCTAATGACTAATAAGCATCTTTTCCTGTGATTTTTTGCCATCCAGATTTCTTATTTGGTGAAATATCTTTTCATTTTTTTCCCTTTTTTCTAGGGTTGTTTATTTTCTGACTGCATTTTGAGAGTTCTTTATAGATTCTGGATACAAGTCCTTTTAAGCATTTCACAAATATATTCTTCTAGATTGGTTTTTCTTTGCATTTTATTGTTGTTGGTGGTGGTGGTTTGTTGTTGTTTTTGTTGTTTTTGAGACAGAGTCTTGCTTTGTCACCCAGGCTGGAGTGCAGTGGCACGATCTCGGCTTACTGCAACCTCTGCCTCCTGGGTTCAAGCGATTCTCCTGCTTCAGCCTCCTGAGTAGCTGGGATTACAGGTGCCTGCCACCATGCCCAGCTAATTTTTGTACTTTTTCAGTAGAGATGGGTTTCACCATGTTGGCCAGGCTGGTCTCGAACACCTGACCTCGTGATCCACTGGCCTCAGCCTCCCAAAGTGCTGGGATTACAGGCATAAGCCACCACAGCCAGCCTCTTTTCATTATTTTAACAGTGTCTTTTGAAGAGTGGAAGTTTTAAATTTTGATGAAGTCCAGTTTATCAGATTTTTCCGCTTGGATTTTGCCTTTGGTGTCATATCTAAAAAATCTTTGCATAACTCTAAGCTGCAAATATTTTCTTCTATGTTTTCTTTCAGAAGTTTTAGAGTTTTAGGTTTTACAATTAAAATGTACAATTCAAGTTAATCTTTGTATGTAATGCAAGCTATGGATTAAGGTCCACTGTAGCAAGAGGCAGATGTTCTTAAGTATCTCCCTCCCTCCCTTCCTCCCTCCTTCTGTTCCTCCCTCCCTCCCTCTCTTCTTTCCTTCCCTCCCTCCTTCCTTCCCTCCCTCCCTCTTTTTTTTTTTTTTTTTTGAGACAGTTTCACTCTGTCACCCACCCAGGCTGGAATGCAGTAGCACTATCACAGCTCACTGCAGCCTTGATATCCTGGGCTCAAGTGATCCTCCCACCTCAGCCTCCTAGGTAGCTGGGACCACAGGTGTGTGCCACCACACCTGGTAAATTTTTAAATTTTTTGTAGAGACAGGGTCTCCCTGTGTTGCCCAGGCTGGTCTCAAACTCCTGGGCTCAAGCCTTCCCTCATCAGCCTCCTAAAGTACTGGGATTACAGGCATGAGCCACCACACACAGCCAAGTATCTGTTTAAAAAGAAAAGTTGTTCCTAAATGATTCCTTACACTCCAGTAAAACCGGGCTGTGAAAATTAGTTATGTGGAAAGCTGACCGTAGCTGCTGCTTTTTAAAAACCATACCTTCTTATCCATCAGTTTTGAGACTGGCCCTTTGTTGATCTACAGTTCTCCCTTTCTGGAAGGTGCTGGAAAGAACACTGATAGTGGCCTTCATTTCCCCTCTGGTCTGGGTCTCCTGTAGATGGCTCCTACAGTTCTGGCCCCTCTGTACACATCATTCTCGCTCAGCAGCTGCACAGGTAGACAGTGAAAACTGGCATCTTTTTGATTATAGACTGTTGGCTTCCTGGGGAACAGCCATGTTCCATGTTGGGTCAGCTTATTGATAAGGGGAAGAGACCTAGCATTCATTAAAAACTTACCCAGCAACTTTGCTGTATCACAGAAGTCCTGTACAGCAGAAAATAGTACTAGGTCCATCTTAGACGAAGCAGTGAGACCTGTTCAAGGTCATCCAGCTAGTAAAATGGTCCAACTTGACTTGCCTTACTCCAGAACTTTTTGCTTATTCCATTATTTCCTGTTAGCTCTTCATGGAACCACTTCCTGTGTGTCTGATCACTGTGCACTCACACACACCCCAACTCATGGCAGGTGCAGATTACAAGTATTGCAGTGCAGTTGCTTTTAGCAATTTATCTTCCTTTTTCCTCTGAGCTGGATTTAATTTACCTCAGTTCCCTACATTTGGCATTGTAACTTTTACCTTTAGAGTGGCTAATTGGCTACTGCAATATTTCTTTCATATGTGAATTATAAAAGTGCCCTTAATGAATGTTTCTTTTCATAGAGTTATGTGTTTATTGTATCAGTGTGTGACTGGGAAGGCCAGGCTAGCTGCAGGTTATCACAGGCCCCTTGCAGTACTTCACTGGACCCCATGAGTCCTTTTCAGTGGATCATCTCCTGCCTATATTCACTTCTCCGGAGTGGTCTCACCATCTTTACTGTGAGTCCCAGAACATGCCTGTTCAGAGTGATGAGACCCAGGGCAGAAAGATTCTGGTTACCCTTTCCCGGTCTCCTCATCCTAACTCCCTGGATCTTATCACAGTAAATGATCGGAAGAGGAAATTCTCATGTTAGCTGAAATTCTCTTCATGTTTTTTCTTGTGTTTAGACCTCGTTATCTTTAGGCATCCCTGTTACTGATGATAACCACTCTGAACTCAGTGATATGATTCCCTAGTTTGTAAGACACTGCACCCCCTCTGTATTTAAAAGTTATTTCCCATTGGAGGTATCATCAAAGACTTCTCTCCCTTTCTAAAATCTTGGTGTTAGCAGCTAGAAGAGAGACTGTCAGTTTTCCCCGCCAGCCCTACTTTATGTCTTAACACATGGCACCACTTGTGCAGCTGATGCCTGGTCGTGCCACACTTTCCATTATGAACATGGTCTTTCCTGACTTCCCTCACTTTCACTGAAGTCCAGTCCTGGCTCAGTAGCTGGCCGCGGCTGCTCCTATTGTAGAAAGTGGCATGAATAAAAAAGAAGGGCTTCTGACATTGGGGTGAAACTTTGTCACTGAAGAGATCTTTTCAACCCAAGAAGAGGACCCCAGCCAGCTTTGCCGAAGCTGGAAAAAGCTGCAAACTTCTTTTGCCCCTGTTGAGATATTGGAACCTCCACTGGTTGGCTTCCCTCTGCCCTACAGCTGCCCTCCTGAGATCTCTCACCTAGGCAGAGCCACAGCACAACACAGAGAAACTCAGTTTCCGGGGACTTTGGCAGGGATCTTGGTGCTGTGGGAGGATTCAAACCCCATCTCAGCCACTTGCTAGCTCTGTACATCTGGTCATATTACCCCACTTCTCTCAATCTGTTCTTGCATCTGTAAAATGGGGTAGTGTTACCACCTTGGTGGGCTTTTAATGAAGATTATATGAATTAAATGCCCACTGTATTGCCAGCAAAGAATCCAGCATGGTGCTCAGTGAGGAATACTGTGCATGGCTACAGTTTAACTCCTGTGAAATAGATAGATGCTGGAAGCAGGGAGGTGCTTCTTCCGCCCCCCTCCACCCCATGATATTTCTGTGGTTTCACCTTCCCAGGCTGAGCACTGCCCTCCCTAGACAAAACCTGTCTGTGGACTCTTTCCAGTACAGCTGTTTAGCCAGACACTGGCCCCATCTGCAGCCATCACAGGCCCTCTGTCTCTGCTGGTCATGTCATGCTCTCCTCAAGGTGCCGTCCTACTGTTCATATTGTTTCATTCTTTCCCACCAGGAAGCATCTCAACGAACAGCCCTGCCACACTCTTTGAAGTTCCTGACACATGGTAACCAAGATGTGAGGGCAGCAAACCGCTGGTGCTGTCGCTGTGAGCAAGAGCCAGGTGGCACATTTGGAAGCCATACTGTATTTAACTTAATCAAATGTGGTATGGGAAGGGTTGGAAACCAAGCTGTCTCCTGGGGGTGAAAAAGCAGGTTTCATTTTTGTGGCTGTGTTTTTTTTTTGCTTTTTAATCTAACTGTGTGTTGACGTTGACATTCATCAGGGTTGCAGGCTGTCATGAATGTGTACTTGCTTAACCAGTGAATTCCATGTTGCTCATGTGAGGCCTTTCCTGTCATGACCCAGTGTGTTTAAGAACCTGCCTGATGGGGAGTGTTGGCTGTGAAATCTGCAAAAAGAGTTGACGTTCCGGCTGCCGTGATCATGAATTTGGGGGTGTACTCTCCTGCCTGTGCATCTTCTCGCACTGAGATTTTGAGGTGGTTGCAGCCCTTGGTTAGTCTCCCAGTGGAGAAATCGGTTGTACCTCCCTTCTTCCCACCATAGCTGCCTGGAAACATGACGCTCTCACGCTTGTCCTTCCATCAGGAAGATGTCCACTCACGCCCACCCATGAGGGGGCTTGCCGTGTGCCCTGGCCTTTGGGCATATTTATGTAGAGTTCCTTTCTCCTAAGACGTGAGTTTCTGATGGTGGATGTATGAGTAAAAAGGTTAACTTCTGTTCTTATGCGTGGCGCTGTGTTCACTTTCCAGAGTCTCTGTTCGTTTGTTTGGATGGCGTTCTCGGGGTACGGCAGCGTGTGTGTGTATGTGTGTGTGTGTGTGTGAAATTGTGCAAATCTACAACATGTCCCAGCCCATTCTCTGTTGAAACAGATCACAGCAACGACAAATGCTCATGGCGCTGCTTCGCTCCACCCACTTCAGATAGATCATTGTTAGATATTTCACATTTTTGTATGGTGGAAATAAAAATGAAAAATATATTTCCAAAAGATGAAAATTAAGACATTCTCATAGGACTCTGGTTTTCTCCTCTCTTTTTTTTTTTAATAAGTGAATGATGTTTTCGCTCTCTAGTAATACACAGATAAATTTCACACTCCTAAAAAGTCTGCTAAGCCACTAAGGCTGATGTTCATGGATTTTTTTCTTTTTCTTTTTACCCCTAACTGCTGTACCTGCCACGATGGGTCAGCTCCTCAGTGCCGAGCTGAGCCCTGGTGGTGAGTGGCCTTGTAGGAGGGTGAGAGGAATGAGCACCCTTAGCACTCATGCTGGAATCCTGGGGCGTTGTGCAGATTCCGATCTGTAAGACAATTTCCCCAATCCAGAGCCTCTGTGACACCTGTAAGCTGAGATGGGAGGATCACTTGAGCCCAGGAGTTCCAGACCAGCATGGACAACACAGTGAGACCCTGTCTCTTTAAAAAAAAAAAAAAAATTTCTTTTTTTTTTTAAGCATGTTAACTTCTCTTCCCCCTTCCTGTTCCTCTCCCTTCCCCTGGAGTTTTGTAGCCACAAAGTTAGAAACCCAGGCTTGGCAGGAAGGACTGCCCACCCCTCCTAGAGTAGTCAGCACCCACAGCTCAGTGGAAAGTGTGAAGGTGGGATGGAGACAGACAGTAAAGGAAGGTGTACGCAAGAGTGTGTAGAGAAGGCTGCCGGGCTGCCGAGTCAGCAGCACTCACAGGGAGAAATAAGGAGAGTCTGACCCTTCTTTTTGAAAGACAGAGGGGGCCCAGTGCAGTGTCTCACGTCTATAATCCCAACACATCGGGAGGCCAAGACAGAAGGATCACATGAACCCAGGAGTTCGAGACCAGCCTGGGCAACATAGGGAGACCCCCATCTCTACAAAAAATACAAAAATTAGCCAGGCATGGTGGCGCATGCCTGTGATCCCAGCTACTCGGGACCACAGGAGAATCGCTTGAACCCGGGAGGTGAAGGTTGCAGTGAGCTGAGATTGTGCTGCTGCAGTCCAGCCTGGGTGACAGAGCAAGAATCTGTCTCAAAAATAAAAGGAAAATAAACAACTTCACAGGGTAGCTGTGGGGATTAAATGAAATTACATACAATGCCCAGCATGTGCACGTATACAGTAATTGGTAGTTTTATTTAAAGATCATGGTTTTGATCTGAAACCCTTACTGCATTTGCTTCTATCAGTGGGAGCAGACATAGTCACTGGAATTTGACTTAGAATTAAACACCCAGAGGAGCTTTCATACATGCCCAGACCTTTATTTTCTCGGCTGCAACAAATGACTTAAAACAGGTGAGCTGTGGCTCACGCCTGCAATCCTGCCACTTTGGGAGGTGGAGGCAGATGGATCCCCTGAGCCAGGAGTTCAAGACCAGCCTGGGCAACATGATGAAACCCTGTCTCTACAGAAAATTTAAAAATTGGCCGGGTGTGGTGATGTTCGTCTGTTGTCCCAGCTACTCGGGAGGCTGAAGCAGGAGGATTGCTTGAGCCTAGGAGGTTGAAGCTGCAGTGAGCTGTGGTTGCACCACTGTGCTTCCAGCCTGGGTGTCAGAGCAACACCCTGTCAAAAACAAAACAGGTGAGCTGAACTAACCCACTTCCTCCACACACACACATCGGGCTTTCTTGACATATCTTTTGGGCATAAAATCCTAGGATGCTACTTCTGGCCTTTTGATACCAAGGCCCAGGGGCATATTATGACAACAAGGCTATGGTCTGGGGGCTTCTTGAATATGGTAGCCAGATCTGGAGGCAGGCATCAGAGTGGGAACTTCCGTGTTTCCCTGTAAATAGTTCTGTAGTCCTTTGATTTTGGAGCTGGGCTGGAGACCAAGCGCTGTGGCTCTGTCCATTTTCATAACTTTGTATTTGTCCAGTTTTCCCCTTGAGATTTTATTATGAAGATTTTCAAGCATACACCACCTAGGTCATCATTACCATTTTGTTATACAGTCATGCCTTGCTGTCAACAATGGAGGTCCCATTAGATGATCTTACAGCTGGGAAATTCCTATCAGCTCCAGTGTATCTGTGTTTTAAGTTAATTGTTGTTACAAAGGGGTCAAATAGTTGAAAACAATTTAGAAGTTTATTAAGTAAAGAAGTTACAGTAAGGTAAGGTCATTTGATTCTTGAAAGGAAAATTTTTTCTAAATTCAGGGTAACCGTGAGTCCCAGGCCTTCACATTCACTCTCTATCACTCACCAGAACGCCTTCCAGCCCTGCAAGCTCCATTCATGGTAAGTGCTCTACACAAGTGTATATTTTTTATTTTTTATACTGTATTTTTATTATAGTTTTTCTATGTTTAGAAACACAAATACCATTGGGTTACAGTTGCCTACAGTATTCCATACAGTAACATGTTGTAAAGGTTTGTAGCCCAGGAGCAATAGGCTATACTATCTAGGTTTGGGTAAGAACACTATCATGTTCATACAATGATAACATTGCAGGCTGGGCATGGTGGCTAACACCTGTGATCCCAGTGTTTTGGGAGGCCAATGCAGGAGGACTGAGTTCAAGTCTGCAGTGAGCTACGATCACACCACTGCACTCCAGCCTGGGGACAGAGCGAGATCCTGTCTCTAAAAATAATAAAATAAAAATCCTTCTATCCACGTTTGGGAATATTAAATTTTTTTAAATCACCTAATGACACATTTCTCAGAAAGTATCCCCATCATTAAGTGACATGTGACTGTATTTGCTTTATTACATATCCTTCCATTCATCAATTTATCTTTTCTTTCTTTCTTTTTTTTTTTTTGTTTATAGACAGTCTCACTCTGTTGCCCAGGCTGGAGTGCAGTGGCGCGATCATAGCTCACTGCAGCCTCGAACTCCTGGCCTTGAGCAGTCCTCCCACCTCAGCCTCCCAAAGTGCTGGGATGACAGGTGTGAGTCACGGTGCCCAGACTACATAACGCTTTTGAGATTCTTCAATGTTTTGTAGGCATCAGTAATTCCCTCCTCTCTATTTCTGAGTATGGCTCTACCACTGCTTAGTTATTCAATTGATGAACACCTAGGCTATTTCCAGTTTGGGGCCATTATGAATAAAGCTGCTGTGAACAGTCTTGTACAAGTCTTTGAGAACAAAATCTTCAATTTGGGGGAGTAAATGCCAAGGAGTGGAACTGTTGGGTCATGGGATAGGTGGTCTATTTAGAAACTGCCAGATATTTTTCCAAAGTGATCATGTAATTTATACTGTCACCAACAATGTATGAGAGTTCTAGTATCTCCCTTCCTTAGCAACATTTCGTGGTGTCAGACTTTAATTGAGCCATTTTGATGGGCGTATAGTATATCTCTTTGCAGTTTTCATTGTCATTTATCTGATGACTCCTAATGATGTACTTACTGGCCACAGGTATATCTTCCTTTGTGAGTTAGCTGTTCAATTATCTTGCTCATATTTCATCAGATTGTTGGTCGCTTCATTAAGTTGTAGAAGTTGGCCAGGCATAGGGTCACGCCTGTAATCCCAGCACTTTGGGAGGCTGAGGTGGGAGGATCACTTGAGGTCAGGAGTTCGAGACTAGCCTGGGCAACACGATGAAACCCCATTTCTACTAAAAATACAAAAATTAGCTGGGCATGGTGGCAGGAACCTGCACCTGTAATCCCAGCTACTTGGGAGGCTGAGGCAGGAAAATCACTTGAACCTGGGAGGCGGAGGTTGCAGTGAGCTGAGATCATGCCACTGCACTCCAGCCAGAGCAAGACTCTGTCTCAAAATCAAACAAAAAAAAAAAAGTTGTAGCAGTAAGTTGATTACATATTTTGGACATCAGTCCTTTGTCAGATAGTTGTTTTGCAAATATTTAGTCCCAATGTATGGCTTGCTTATTTTCTTTTTTTTTTTTTGAGACAGTCTCACACTGTCGCCCCAAGGTGGAGTGCAGTGACACGATCTCGGCTCACTGCAAGCTCTCCCTCCTGGGTTCACGCCATTCTTCTGCCTCAGCCTCATGAGCAGCTGGGACTACAGGCACCCGCCATCATGCTTGGCTAATTTTTTGTATCTTTAGTAGAGACAGGGTTTCACTGTGTTAGCCAGGATGGTCTTCATCTCCTGACCTCGTGATCTGCCAGCCTCGGCCTCCCAAAGTGCTGGGATTACAGGCTTGAGCCACCATGCCCAGCTGGCTTGCTTATTTTCTTAGCAGTATCTTTTACTGGGCAGAAGTTTTTAATTAGGATGAAGTCTGTTTTATAGACTTTTTCTATGTCCTGCCTAAGAAACCCCCAAGTTATATTCATCCATGTTTCCTTCGAGCTTTCTAGTTTTAGCATTTATGTTTAAATCTATGATCTATCTTGAATTAACTTTTTATGGATGGTACAACACTAGAGTTGAGATTACTTCATTCCATATGGATGTCTAGTTATTCCAGAACCATCTGTGGAGAAGACCTTTTTGTTTAATTGTTGTGGTGCTTTGGTCAAAATTCTGTTTACCTAATTATAAGCATGGATCTTGAGGGGGGGTGTGTGTTTCATTTTATTTATTTTCATTGACAAATAATAATTGTGCATGCCATGGAGTACATAGTAATGTTCCTTTTCTTTCTTTTTTTTTTTTTTTTTGGACAGAGTTTCGCTCTGTCACCCAGGCTGGCATGCAGTGCCCCAATCTTAGCTCACTGCAACCTCTAGCTCCCGGGTTCAAGCAATTCTCCTGCCTCAGCCTCCTGAGTAGCTGGGATTACAGGCATGCATAACCATGCCCAGCTAGTTTTTTGTATTTTTAGTAGAGACGGGGTTTTGCCATGTTGGCCAGGCTGGTCTCGAACTCCTGGGCTCAAGTGATCTGCCTGCCTCAGCCTCCCAAAATGCTGGGATTGCAGGAGTGACCCACTGACCCTAGCCAATAGTAATAGCAGTTTTTTTGTTTGTTTGTTTTTTGAGACAGGGTCTCGCTTTGTTGCCCAGGCTGGAGTGCAGTGGCGTGATCTAAGTTCACTGTAGCCTTGACCTCCAAGGCTAAAGCAACCTTCCAACCTCAGCTTCCTGAGTAGCTGGGACCACAGGCATATGCCACCACACCTGGCTAGTTTCTTGTGTTTTGTTTTTGTAGAGGTGGGGTTTCACCATGTTGCCCAGGCTGGTCTTGAACTCCTGGGCTCAAGTTCAGCCTCCCTCCAGAAGTGCTGGGATTACAGGAGTGAGCCACCACGCCTGGCCTGTATCACATGATGTGATTTGTAGTGTTTTGAGGAGCCTCCATGCCGTTCTCCATAGTGGCTATACTAGTTTACATTCGTGAGTGTGAGTTATTTATTTATTTATTTATTTTGAGACAGAGTCATATTGTAATTACATATGTAATATAATGAGGTGATGGATATGCTAATTACACTTATGTAATCATTATCCATTATATGTATGGAAACATTACATCCGTGGTTCACCCAGGCTGGAGTGTAGTGGCACAATCTCAGCTCACTGCAGCCTCCGCCTCCCGGGCTCAAGTGATCCTCCCACTTCACCCTCCCAAATAGCTGGAGTTATAGTCACATGCCTCTACACCCAGCTAATTTTTGTTTTGTTTTGTTCTGTTTTTTGAGATGCAGTCTCACTCTGTTGCCTAGGCTGGAGTGCAGTGGCATGATCTCAGCTCACTGCAACCTCCACTTCCCAAGTTCAAGCAATTCTCCTGCCTCAATCTCCCAAGTAGCTGGGATTACAGGTGTCCGCCACCATGCCCAGCTAATTTTTGTACTTTTTAGTAAAGACGGGGTTTTGCTGTTTTGGCCAGGCTG
Source organism: Pongo abelii (assembly GCF_028885655.2). Lineage (NCBI taxonomy): Eukaryota > Metazoa > Chordata > Mammalia > Primates > Hominidae > Pongo > Pongo abelii. The sequence goes on along the minus strand of NC_072001.2, from coordinate 20,221,056 downwards.
GTCTCAAACTCCCGACCTCAAGTGATCCACCTGCCTTGGCCTCCCAAAGTGCTGGGATTACAGGCGTGAACCACCGCGCCCAGTCCCTGAGTGTGTGTGTGTGGTTTTGTTTTGTTGTTTTTTGTTTGTTTGTTTTTGAGACTGAGTCTCGCTCAGTCACCCAGGCTGGAGTGCAGTGGCACAATCTCAGCTCACTGCAACCTCCACCTCCCAGGTTCAAGTTAGCCTCCCGAGTAGCTGGGATTACAGGCATGCGCCACCACACCCAGCTAATTTTTGTATTTTCAGTAGAGACAGGGTTTCAATATATTGGCCAGGCTGGTCTCAAACTCCTGACCTCATGATCCACCAGCCTTGGCCTCCCAAAGTGCTGGGATTACAGGCATGAGCCACCACACCTGGCCGAGTGCGTGTGTTTTTAAAGTGTGCATCATTATTACTGAACAGCAGCACCGAGAGAGTCTCACAGTTCCTGTGTGTTCCCACTTGGACTATTTTGCAACACTCCTCTCGACGTTGAAAAGAAAATGCTATGACACTTGGTTACTGCTGAGGTGAGGCCAAGCCACCCTCTCCAGACCTGGGAAACCAGTGAGTATTAAAAATAGTTCAATCTTTTTTGCTACTTTTTAAAAAATCTCATGAGTTCAGCTGAAATCTTTTTCCCCCAAATGATTCATGGAGTAAATCAATGCATCTGATTTTTGCCGAGGAGGGGAAATGGGACACCTGAAGGCCAGTTCATGTTTCCCCTGGTTGTGAGCCATCATGTCCTCCAAGTTGCCTGATCCCTGCAAACAGCAGTTCTGTTTGTCTTCAGCTGCCTGCTTTTTCTAGTCGTGCTGTGAACCTGAACTTGAGAAAGCTTGATGCTGACTGGGCCTGGTGAAAATGCTACACGTTCAAGTTGAGGGTCTTTTTAAATGGAAATCTTTTAGACTGGCTCACGCCTGTAATCTCAGCACTTTGGGAGGCCAAGGCAGGCAGATCACTTAAGGTCAGGAGTTCGAGACCATCCTGGCCAACACAGCAAATCCCCGTCTCTACTAAAAACACAAAAATTAGCCAGGCGTGGTGGTGCATGCCTGTAATCCCAGCTACTTGGGAGGCTGAGGCAGGAGAATCACTTGAACCCGGTAGGCGGAGGTTGCAGTGAGCCAAGATTGTACCACTGCATTCCAGCCTGGGTGACCAAAAAAAAAAAAAAAAAAGTTTTCAAAAAAAAAAAGGTTTAGACAGATGATTCTTGTCAAAAAAAGGACAACAAATAAGCACCTTTTTTTTCTGTTTTAGGAGATGAGGTGGGGAACTTAAGTATGTTTCATAAGAAAAGAGTGAATCCTCATGGTGATATTTTTTAAGCTCAAAAACATAGGAAAATGCTAAATCAGAAACTTGAAGCCAGGGAGCCTTGCCTGTGTGTGCAAGTGTGGACTTGAGCAAAGGGAAGCCTTAGGCACCTGTTTCAGGCCCATGCAACTTTTCCGTGGACAAGTCTTCCCATATTTCCAATAACAACCAGAGAACCAGTTACCCGCCTTTTGATGCTGTCCTCTTCCTGCAGGAGGAAGGGTGGGGGGACAGGATTCTTCCACCCAAGTGCCCTTGCAGGTGTCTAAGCCTGGGCGGTGGATTCTTGGTTCCTCGCAGGCCTTGGTGGGCAGGCAACAGCCAGACTGCCAAAAACACCCAGTTAGATTGAATGTGGTTCCCTAGTTGCAGCTGTGGGTAGGGAGGAAAGTTAAGTCTCCTTACACATCTCCTCTCTGCGTGCTGTGGTCTAGTTTGCGCAGGCTCATCTTATTCCTAATAACCCAGAATCTGAGAATTTAGAGTCCTTCTTGTTACTTAGGAAGGACTAATCTTCCCCGGCAGGTTGTCCTGCATTTATTGAATGGGGTAAAAATTGCATAGCATCTCGAGTGCTGCGCCTACAAATTACCTTGATAAATGATTGTGACTCAGCAAAGCTTAGGCTTTTGCCCTAGTTTTGGAGGCTGGGGCTAACTAGGAAAAAAATGGAGGGCCTGTTGGGTGTTTCTGCTGTTTTTACAAGGCTTCAGAATTCCCCATTGTCTGCATGTGTGTGAATCAGCAAGTGCTTCGCATCCTGATTGGGTGGTGTGATGGGAGCACCCACCTCGCAGAGCCTCAGAACCCTCATTGTCTCCCTTTTCCATTTGCTCATTCCTACTTTGGCCAGTGGCACCATGAAAGAGTTTTCATCAGTAACAGTGTTGAGGAAACCACACATTAGAGGCAGCGGGGCCACACTGATCAGCATCTGGGCTGGGTGATTGCTCAGATCTGAGCTCGGAGCTTGCTGTGCTGCTCACCAGCTGTGTGAGCCCGAGGATGCTGTTCCGGCTCCCAGCCTCAGTTTCCTCACCTGTGGGACTAGACAGGACTAAACCAGGGGGAGAACAGAAAGCACCCACGGGTAGTAAGTGCTCACCGAGGCATTTTCCCAGATTCCTGCCATTGTTTACTGACACTGGGAAGCACCCACAGCCTCCTCCTGGAAAACACACCCCCCCTGCTCTCAAGAACTTTCCATTTTTATAACAGACTTGCCCTCTGGTGTGTCATCCTTGCTTTCTGAAAGTGAGTTTTCTTCTCCATGCCACTGTGTGTTTTTTTCTGATAGCAGTAGGGAACTGTGTATTGGAGCTCACTCTATGGGAAGCGTTTTGTACTCTTGATGTTTAGGCACAATTATCCCCATTTGAAGATAAACTGAGGCTCAGGCGGCTTCAGTAACCTGCACTGGAGGTCAGCGTCAGTGGCAGAGCTGGAATTCAAGCCCCAGGATGTCTGACTGCAACGCCCATGCACCTAACCACGATTTGATACCATCATGCAGATGAAGGACATCATGGGGTAGGGAGATAAAGTTAGAAGGAGGTGGGGGTGCCCAGCAAGTGAGGGTGGCTGGGATCCCTTCATAAACCCGGCTCATCTATGCAGAGCATGGATCCTTCTGGAGTCAGTGCACCTGGATGGGGCCAGAATCCCCCCTCTTCCCACTCTGTCCATCTGTAGCTCTAGAAATAGAGTTACACACATACCTGCAACTTCCCTTTTCTGCATGCCACAGGCAGCCATCACACTTTGTCCATCTCTTAGATTATTCTTAAAACATAGCTTCCAGGAAGGGAGATTACAGCACCAGGAAGCAGAAACATTTCAAAGGCTCTTGATACATGTGGCCAAACTGTTTTCCAATTTACTCATCAGCCAGAGGACTACAGATCCTGCAATGTAGCATTTAAAACACCCACCTCCCAAGCCAGGCAATCATTTCTTTTTCTTTCTTTTTTTTTTTTTGATGGATTCTTGCTCTTGTCACCCAGGCTGGAGTGCAATGGCGCGATCTTGGCTCACTGCAACCTCCACCTCCCAGGCTCAAGCGATTCTCCTGCCTCAGCCTCCCTAGTAGCTGGGATTACAGTCGCATGCCACCATACCCAGTTAATTTTTGTATTTTTAGTAGAGACAGGATGTTGGCCAGGCTAGTCTCAAACTTGTGACCTCAGGTGATCCACCCACCTCAGCCTCCTGAAGTACTGGGATCACAAGCGTGAGCCACTGTGCCTGGCCTTTTTTTTTTTTTTTTTTTTTTTTTTAAGAGATGAGATCTCGCTCTGTTACCCAGGCTGGAGTGCAGTGGCACAATCATAGCTCACTGCAACCACGAACTCCCAGGCTCCAGCAATCCTCCCTTCTCAACCTCCCAAGTATCTGGGACCACAGATGCATGCCACCACACCCAGCTAATTTTTTATTTTTCATTTTCATTTTTATTTATTTATTTATTTATTTTTTGAGACAGTGTCTCACTCTGTCCCCCAGGCTGGAGTGCAGTGGCGCGATCTTGGCTCATTGCAAGCTCCGCCTCCCAGATTCAAGCCATTCTCCTGCCTCAGCCTCCCGAGTGGCTAGGACTACAGGTGCCCACCACCACGCCTGCTAATTTTTTGTTATTTTTAGTAGAGACGAGGTTGCACCATCTTGGCCAGGCTAGTCTTGAACTCCTGACCTTGTGATCCACCCTCCTCGGCCTCCCAAAGTGCTGGGATTACAGGTATGAGCCACTGCGCCCGGCCTAATGTTTTAAATTTTCATAGGGACAGGGTCACGCCATATTGTCCAGGCTGGTCTTGAACTCCTGGCCCCAAGTGATCCTCCCACCTTGGCCTCCCAAAGTGTTGAGATTACAGGTGTGAGCCACTGTGCATGGTGAAATATGTTTTTATATATTGGGACAACTGAGAATATTAGAATGTGGACAGGCTATTAGATGATACTGAAATTTGTTAATTGTGCTTAGGAGTGACATGTGTAATGTCCAACTTATCTTTAACCTCACAGAGTGAGATGAAACAAATACAGAAAATAATAATTACCAAATCTAGGTAGTGGGTAGATAGGTGGGTTTATTGTACACCTGGGATGACAGGTGTGAGTCACCACGCCCGGCCTTAAACATTTCAATTACAAGGGGGATATGGGGGCCCACAGCGACAAGGGGTTTCACCCCCAGGAAGAAACAGACATGGAAGCTGCTGGCCGGGCTTTGAAACTCCTTGTTCTCAGCATGAGGCCCCAGTGGAGCAACATCAGCCTCACCTGAGACCTTGCTAGAAATGCGCATTCTTGGGCCTCACTTCAGTCCTACTGAGTCAGGAACTCCAGGGCCCGGGCCCGGCTGTCTGGAAACAAGCCCTCCAGGTGATTCTAGTGCCTGCGCAAGTTTGGGAGCTGCTGGTCTGCAGAAAGCTAGGTCAACCGAAAGGGGAAATGTACCACACTTGTTTATAACCAAATGTGTGCCAGCTGGGAGCAAGTCCAAGGGAAATGTCACTTCCATCTCTCGTTCACATGATGAATTGGTGCCTCTTAACTCAATAGTGTCTTTAGTTCGGATGATTTGACCACACGGAAAATGTCCCTCTGTCCCTCATGTTAAGGAGTCTAGCTCTCACAAACCGTTGTTCTTCATACCAAGGCCTATGATGGTCTAGGCACGTTATTATCCCTGTTCCCTCGGGAGGGGAAATGAAGGCTTAGAGCAGTTTATTTATCTTTTTAATTTTTTTTCCAAGACGGAGTCTCGCTCTGTTGTGCAGGCTGGAGTGCAGTGGTGCGATCTTGGCTCACTGCAATCTCTGCCTCCTGGGTTCAAGCAATTCTCCTGCCTCAGCCTCCCAAGTAGCTGGGATTACAGGTGCCCACCACCACCCCTGGCTAAATTTTGTATTTTTAGTAGAGACAGGGTTTCACAATGTTAGCCAGGCTGGTCTGAAACTCCTGACCTTGTGATCTGCCCACCTCAGCCTCCCAAAGTGCTCGGTTTACAGGCGTGAGCCACCACACCCAGCCCTCAGAGCAGTTTAGAAACAACCCAATGTCCCACAGCTATTAAGTGGCAGAACTGAAAATCAAACCCAGTCCATCTGCCAGAGACGGAGCTTTAACAGGAGTGTGTGTGTTCAACGAAAATAAATTCAGAAAGCCCTGAAATAAATCTCATCTGGTATGTTTACAAATGGCATTTGGGGAGATTCCGGGTCATTCATCCAGCTGCGAAAGGTGCATCTCTGAAGCACAGTCCCTGTCCTGCAATCAGACTTCTTCTTTATCCGATGTGGTGTTTCAGTGGAAATGATTGTGGGAAATGGCCCCTTCCTTTTCTGTATTTGCTGATTAGAATTCATGGTCCCTTTCTCGTTAGGTGCAGTGATCAAAGTTGACCAACCTCTGAGGAAAGTTGTCCAGGGCACAACTCAGGGCTCCGTAGAACCGCAGAATCTTGGGTGCAACCCTGCTCAAGCACCCAAGTGTGCATACGAACAGGGTCTCTGTGTGACGTGTGTGAAAACTACAGTGTGATGAGCATGACTCGCAGACAGGTTATCCATTGGGCTCCCCTCAAAATCAGTTATGAGCATGAAAGGACACCGATGCCCAGGTCCCGGCTCCAGGAATAAGACCCTCCAGCGTCTTGTGTGAAGCCACGGCATCTGGATTGCTCATGCTTCTGGGGATCATTCTCCTGAAAATGGTGGCTCCTTTCTCCCTGTGGAGCATCTTTCTAAACAGTGCTCCTTTCTTCCCCCAGGACACTTGACATCAGGCACAGGAAGCCTTCTGATTGAGCACACCTGGCCCATGAAAAGACAAAGAAAAGAAATGGGGCCAAAGGTCACAGTCCTCTCATTCCACCATCCTCCTTAAAATCATCCTAATTTCATGGGCCCTGAGGCCAGGGCTGTTTCTTTACACCTCGAGGCCTTGGTGACGCACCTCAATTCTGCCCTGTTGCTTACTGTCTAAGACATTTTGGGAAAATCCCTAGAGCCAGGATCTTCATTCCTGGTGAGCCAGAGAGCCTGAAGACACACCGAAATTGGGACCCTCTTAGTTCAGGGAACATGTCCACCTTCGGCAGCATTAAAATTTTTGCACCAGATGTGCTAACTGCAATTCCACCACACAATGCCTAACTGGAAATGGAGGCAACATCTCAGATCCTGAACAAATGATGCGAGAATCCATGAGATACATGGCTTATTTTGGCCTTTTGCCACTGAAACAAGGGCCAGTATTAACAAAGTTATACAATCCTCTGATTCACTGTCTGCTTTTAAATCTCTCCGATGGTTTCTTCTTGAGACAGGGCCTCACTCCCGTCACCCGGGCTTTTCTATGGTACAATTTTCCTTGTTTGCTTTTGTCACATTTAGAACTTTTTATTTCATCTCTATCAAATGTTGATCCATTATCACATACGTATGAAAATATTATCACCCATGCTGTGAGATACGTTGCTTTTATTTTCATCATTTCTTTAATAAACCAAAGGTTTTACTTGGGATACCTTCTGTTTTCTCAAGTTTTTTGTTTCATGTTTTCTTAAACTGCCGTCGTACGTCAGAAACCATTGACTATACTATGTCATGACTATTTCTCTTTTCTGCTAAACATAAATTTGGGGAATGTCATCAGTTAGTCTCTCGGTGATTGCATGATTTCTCGAAAGTCTTTCACAGTCTACTTTGTGCACTGAGTATCTCTTCAAACTTCAGGGCATGTTTCTACCACTTGATGCTTTATTATTTGGGAATCTACCTTCCACAAGAGCATTTCATGCAAAGACTTGTCTTGTTCCCCACTGGCAGGTAATTTCACTCGCATACACAATCAGTAGGCTGAGCATGGAAGGGTTATCGCTGGAAGGTCTGTTTGATTCCACAGATCTCTCCTTTTTTATTAAGGAAACAAATACGCTCTGCTAATTACTATACTTCATTGACTATTCTCCTTTCAGAAAGCGCCCTTACCAAAGATGACTACAAGTCATGTTCTACAGACATATACACACACAGCTGTCCTGGAGACCCAGCTTTGCCACCAATTGCTCTTTCGTAAGATGAGATCCCCCAATACCCACCAGTTTTTTGGGACTCCACCTGAGCTGGCTCAGCTAGACCTGGAAAAGTTTCCTATGCCCAAATTTACTTGGAAAAATTTAAAAGTCTCTTCAGAGGCCCAGTGACAGCTTTTGGCAGCTTCTAAGACCAGAGAGAGTTTCTTGGCCATTCAGAGCCATTCAAATATTCTAAGTAAACTCAAGGATCCAGAAACCCCACTTGCAGTCATGAAATACCAGTGAACCGCCTCTGTGAGTCTCTGAAAATTTTTCAAAGATGACTGCCTGGGAAGGCTGGCCAGAAAGTCACCCAAGCCCAACCTTCTGCAGGATGTTCTATGTCAGCCAGGGACCCTGTGAATTGCCATTGAACAGAAGGGAGGAACACAGACAGTATGCCTGAGCTTCTGGAAACATTCTAAGTGCCCTTGTTGGCCCAGAAAAGACTGGTGCTACCATATGAGGCACAGACTTGGCAACCTACTTACTCCAGGAACCACAGAAGGTTTAAACATTCCCAGGAAGTCCCAGGAAGGGCAGCCATGGCCCTTTAGATTTTATTCTAAGTCTACGTGGGAGACAGTGCACTTAGCTTCATAAAAACACCAGTGGAGGGGCTATCACTTGCCCCAGTATCCAGTCTTTTCTACCTCATCTCAGAGCCAGGCAGCCACTATTTCCCAAAGCTGCTGTGCAATGAAAGGGGAATATTCTAGGCGCTCTCCTGTGCCCACGAAATTCTGTGGTTGCGCTGAAAGGCAGGAGTCATCCTCCGGAATGCTCTTCAGAAATCTGACAACACTGGTCAAGATTAAAGAAGCTCAATTCAACGTCATACAAAACCAACCACACACACACACACACACACACACACAAAAGGCATAGTGAGACAAAATGATGAACACACCTGCTAATAATCATGAATGACAATAATAACAACAATGATGATCTTAGTGATAATGCCACCAACACTGTTAATGGCAATAGCAATAAACCTGAGGTAATGAGTGTTAGGGTCCCGATTCACTGATGTGAAGGATGGCGCCAATTTCTGGTCTCACAGAAATAAAGGAAAAGTAAACACCTGGAGGAGGAGGAGGTGAACCTGGAGCTCCCGCCGGCCTCTGGGCGCTTCTTGGTGGAAGGAGAGGGACTTGGTCCTGAGCCTGCCCCGGATCCACCCACACCAGAACCCCGGAGTCCAAGTTCCTGGATGGACTCAGTCCCACCCAGGCCGGAGCCCCAGAGCCCGGGTCCTCCAGCCCTCGCTGCTGCCGCTTCTCGCGGAGCCGGGGCCCCACCCCGCGCCACCTCAGCCTCTGCGGGGCTCTGGGAGGGCAGTGCCAAGGATGCTCCGGGCCCAGCGGGGGCATCCGGGCCCAGCAGGGGCATCCGGCCTCAGGCGGATACTGACGCCCTGAGGGCGCGGAATAGGGTGGCCTGCGCAGGGCCCGCCATCTCGGGCCTTGCAAAAAGAGCGGCCTCTCCAACGCCCCTACTGGAACCTGCCCAGAGGCCCCAGCCCCAAAGCCAGGGCGATGGCGCCTCCCTGACCATGGGTAAAGAAAACTCAGGTCCTTCCTGGAGACTCGGCCCGCCGCGGGAGGCAGCTCGCGCATGCGCCCTGCATGGCCGGAAAGATGGGTTTCATTGCCCTCTGCCGGCCATGAGTTGGCAGCACAGGACGTTTGGCCTTAGTGGTGGACCTGAGCCTGACTCACTGAAATTCAGGTGTAGATTATTCAGTACTTTTCTTTTGGAAGATCAAATGGAAATTGAGTATGATATCCTGTGCTTTAATTAAAGAAGATGGAAATAAAGAAGCAAATTCAAAAATCAGCATACAAAAGTCGATTGATTCCCTCTATGTGGAGGGAAGAAGAGCTTGAATAAGAGAAGCATTCTGTGTTATGTTTTAATAATGGCTGGAGATCTGCCACCATGCATTTGTCAAATCCTGTAGAATTTCACAGCACAAATAGTATATCTTAATGTGGCTCAGGAGTACATATAATGTCAGCCACAGTTTGTGGGTAAATTACATATTTAATTAAATAGATTAAACAATAAATAATGATATGAGCTCTGCCTGGACATATTCCTTGCCTCTCCAACCAGTTTGCCAAGGGCTTGAATTTCTTGCTCATTATCCTCACACTTGACATAAACTCTGGCTGCGGAGTAAAATCTATCACTTGTGGAGATTTTTTAATATAATGATGTGTCAATTTCAACCATGGATAAGGCCATTTAGCCTTAGTAAGGCCTATCGTATTAAGATTGTGCCTGTTTGCCAAATTTCAAGTCATCCCACTTCATATTCAGGAAACACTTTCTCTTGAGTTTTAGGTTCAGTACTGAGGCTCCTCGATGGACAATACATTTTCCAATTCTGAGGACAAGGCAGAGGAGGCCCCTCTGTGAGAACTTTCATTTTGCTTCAGGAAAAGTACATTGAATCAAATATAGGAAAGGCTTTTGCAATGTGGCTGACAGGTTCGGCTGTTTTATCATGCTGGTGTTTTATCTTCTGGACTGCAGTAAAAGGAGCACAGCTGTGTCTGTCTCTGTGTAATAACTTAGGACTTACCTGAATAAAACGTGGGGTGTCATGAGATGAACTGCTACCTCCAGTTAGAGAGGCTCCAGGGACAAAATTTCAAGAGCCTTCTGAGGGATAGAAGAGAAGAGCTGCCTTATTCTCTGATCCCAGGTAACTGCTCAGAGACAGAGGCAAGGGCTGGGGACACCCAAATGCATATACTAGGTGTCTTTGATACAGCCTCCATTTCCCTGCTAAATCTATGCAATGACCCACTGAGAAATCTGGCAAGTGGGGCTGAAGATCCCTGGTGTGTCAACTCGAGGGTTGGATGGAAACAAGTGGTTTTAGTGGACGTTGAAGTAAAGGGAGGTGAGCTGTGAGGAAAGAGCTGTTGAAGACTGGGGAGACTCACAAGTTGGGGTAGAATCTCGACCAAAAATCTCAGCCAAGGAATGCAGATGCAAATCAATTTGTTAGGGCTGCATAAATGAAACAAGGACTTCGCCAACATACTAAGTTTTTTCAACAACCAACTGTATTCTTTCAATATTTGTAAGTATTGATCTTTTGGAAAAGTTTAATGAAATTTCTTATATAATTCTGCATTCAATTTATTCCCTGATCACTTTGCTATTATACATTTACATGCCATATTTTTATGAATAGACATTTTCTCAAATTTCTGAATTATTTTGCTAAAGTATGTGTTAAGAGTTTTTTCTAGAGGTCCACCTTCTTGACTCACTTTTCTGATGAGAAATCTATCAGGTTTCTCCACAGTGATTTTCAAGTTTGATAGCTCCTCAATGTGAGAAACTTAATGTCAACTAAGAAATGAATTACCACTAAAGAATTTTCTCCTTTCAAGATGCCAACCATGTTTTGTCCAGTGTGAAATCTCACATGTGCCACAAGTGTTGCTCTATGAAGAAAGGATTTCTCATGATTTTTCATTGCATAACTTCTCCAGTAAGACGTATTTGGTATTCCAAGAGAATTCATTGCCCTTGGAAAGACTTTCCCTTCTTATTTAGCTTATAAAGGCTTTCCTCTCTTGTTTTCCATTTTAGCAGCATTTTATCACTGTGTTTTCTTGTGAACCTCAAGCCTGGTGCTTGGCTGAATGTTTATTCACAGAAAATACAAATAAAGCGTTCATCCAAGTAAAGTTTTCTTATTTTATTTGACAATACATTGCAAATAAAAACATTTTCACACTGAATGCAGAGTTAGAGATTCTCCACCTGAAAGTCCCACATGTTTTAAGTTAAAGCTGTTGCTGAAGACTTTTAGTTTATTATGTTGACAGTTTCAGCTCTCTCATGTCATTTATGATCAGATCATTAACAAGTCTTTTGTACACACATGTCATACAATTTCTCTTCCATATGAATTTATTCATGTGGACTGAAGAATAAAGGTAACTGAAGTATCTTCCATGTTGATTACAGCATTTCTTCAAAATGTGAGTCCTTTGGTATGTTTAGATGCTACAACTACAGCTGAAGTCTCTTGCACATTCCTTACATTCGTCATTCCTAACACCATGTCATCTAAAGTCAGAATATGTTCTGAAGAAGTTTATAATTTTCTCTCCAGGGTGAATTTCCTGATGCTATTTAAGATTAGTACATTGACTGAAGGCTTTCCCACATAAATGGCATTCATATGGCTTTTCTCCAGTGCATGTTCTCTCATGTCATCTAAGGTTGGAAGACAGACTGAAGGCCTTCCCGCATAGAAGACAAGCATGTGGTTTCTCTCCAGTGTGAATTATTTTGTTTCCTCTAAAGCCAGAGCTTTGACTAAAGGCTTTCCCACTTTTATCACATTCATAACACTTTTTTCCAAGGTGAGTTCTCTCATGTCTTCGAAGGTTAAAGGATTGAATAAAGGCTTTCCCACAGTGATGACACTTATACGGTCTCTCTCCCGTGTGAGTTTTCTCATGTCTTCTAAGGTGAGAACACTGAGTGAAGGCTTTTCCACATAGATCACATGCATATGGCCTCTCTCCAGTGTGAGTCATCTTGTGCCGTCTAAGGTGAAAGCTATTAGTATAGGCCTTTTCACATAGATTACATTGATATGATTTACCTTTAGTATGAATTTGTTTATGTGGTTTAGGGGACAACTGATTACTAAGGGATTTTCCATACTGTTTGCTGACATAGGGTTTCTTTCCACTATGAGTTAACAAACGCTGAGTTATTGTGGAACTGTGAGTGCAATCTTCTCCCGAATCATTACATTCAAAAGGATCCTCCAGAATGAGAGAGTTCTCCTTTGGGGACAAAGATTAAAAGCTCTTAATGGTTTACCCACATATATCTATACATTCATTTCACTACCTTTGAATCCTAGACCAACCATTCAGTGGTAGACCCCAGTTGAAATCTTTCCAATGTTACTTGTGTGAAAGGAAATGAAATTTTGGGACCCCAAACTCATTTAACCAAAGGGAAAAATCAAGCTGGGAACTGGGTCACACAAACCTGCCTCCCTCTTCTGGTTCCTAAATAACATGGCTACAAGATGAAAAGCTACACGCCTCCCCCATATTTTGCCCACAAGGAAATTCCTCATGAGCTGTTAAAATTACACCATGGCAATGCAAACTGATAGCTTGTCTTTACAGGTGCAGTCATCCCCAGTTCACCAGACATGAGTACATATCTGATTGTTTCCCTGCCCAATTTTGACTATGTTGTCTTATGTAAAATGCAGCTTTCCTGCATTATTTCTCTGCCCCATTTGTTTATGTCATCTTATGTTCAAAAATCCAGATTCACTGAGCCAGAAGAATGCATGAATGACTATTTTTTCTACCCACCTTCTACATGAAAATTGTGTACTTCTCAATATCCCACCCTTTCCCCTTTAAATTTGGAGCCTTCAAAATCATCTTTGGAGAAAGGCATACACCTGTCTCCTGGGTGCATGTCCTTAACTTTGGCAAATAAATCTCCTAAAATGATTGAGACTTGTCTTGTCATTTTTCTCGATTGACATTTGCATACACATTATCTCCTACAGACACAGATATGTTCTGTTCTGTAAGATCCCAACTGCAGACTTATTGCATTAATTGTGATGATATCAATATCTTTCAATGTCTGGGCATGAGCAATGTATACGCACTTGTTCTGTTTTAGAGATCTCATGTTATGGTTTGGAACACAGCTCAATTTATTCACTAAATTCAAAGTATCCAATTTTTTTTTGCTTAGAAAGCATTTAATGCCAGCCTAATTACACTCAGGTGATTGTGCTTCATTACTAACTTAACCCATTACCATGTCTTTAACTTAGATGACTGGTGTACACAGCTATCAAACTTACCATTGTCATACTGGTGGATGCGTCTTTTCTGATGATAGGATGCATGGATATCATGTGTTTTTTCTTAAGGGCACTTTCCCTGTCTGAAATAATTGAAAAAGAAATTGTTACATTGGTATTATGATAATAAAATTGTTTGAAAAGCCCCAAGGCCCATTTACTTTTTTTTCAAAAATTGACACTTAGATGTGGCAAGTGTGTCAAATGAAGAAACTACTTGAATAGGAGAAATAGATTGTACAGTGTCAGCAATTAGAAAAGATTTTTAAAATTAAAATGTGAAAAGAGTTAAAATGGAGATGAGATATGAGGCAGGTAAATAGAGGGATAATCTTCACAGGGGTATCAGGAAAAGAGTCAGCATGTGAAAGTTTAACCCCAACAAGTACATGAATTATCCTTTTCCCAAAAGTAAAAGAAAAGGCAAGAGGACACAAGAGTAGCATCTGACACATGAACAAAATGATAATCACATCTAAGGAATTCTGCTCCAGTAGCCTAACCTACATTTTAGAAATTATCACTCATTTAATAAAACCACTCATTAATATTCAACTGATATTATTCATTGACAAAGCACCTCCTCCTATTAGAGCACAGGACCCTGTTGCTTACCTGGATTCTGGTCTGGAAGAAATTCTCTTCCTTCCTGCCACAGCTCTTTTCCTTGCTCCAGCTGCAAAGTTATACAGGATTTGCTTATCTGGTACCCTGTTAGTGGAAAGAATACATGTGTTTTGAGTTCGCTGTCAATAAATGTGCATTATCACCGAGTGTAAGGCAGGCTATCAAGGAAGAATAAAAACAGTGAAAGTCAGCTCAGGCCACAAGACCTAGAACACAGAAAACTCCCCAGGATTTTTCTGACCCAACCTGAGACTAGAAAACAAATCCAAACCAAAGGTCCATCAGGAAAAGGAAATTCAAAACAGTCAGGACCTACGAATGCTGAGTCCATGCCTAAGATCCAAGACACAATGCATAATACACAATCTTTTCAGAAAGAGAGTAATTAAATCTCTGCACAGTGTGTTTATTATTATTCTCACGCAGAACAAAAAAAAACATTCGATTTACAAAAATAATTGGTGTTCTATATGGAAAAGATATTGCTATTGTTTTCACTAATTGGTCTCAGCCTAAGCATACACTAAAGCGGAAGAGTTATTTAGAAAATATTTAATTTAATACATTGAAAATATTCATTAAGTTCCCAGGTCTGTTATGAGTATTAGAGACTGAGTACCAAAGAAACCATGAAATCCTTGTCAAGATTACATTCTAATTGAGTGACAAACTAAATAAAATAAAATAAAAAGAAAGATACTTATTTCAGATAGATTTAGAGAGTTCAAACTTTTTTCAGATGAGATCTGTGAGAGAATCAGAGAAGAGATTAGAGTGAGATATGGGGAAGCTGTTCTAACACTTACTGAATGAATGAGCGAATGTGTGTCTACATATGTATGTGAATGTTGAGGGACTCACCGAGGGACACCAGGTGACTGATAGTTTCCAGCATCACATCTCTGTACAGCTTTCTCTTGGATGTGTCCATCATGGCCCACTCTTCCTGGGTGAAGTCAATAGCTACATCTTCAAAAGTCACTTTCTTCTAAAACATCACAGACATTTTAGTTTAGACAGAGAAATTCCTTTCAATGTCCAGAAGAGGAAGGCTGCGATGACATAGCTAGGAGCTGGGTATGCAGAATACTCAGTGTTTTGGGTTCCAGCCAGTTCATTCTCAGTACTAAGCTGATATCTGCCTTTCAGATTCACTCACAGAGATATACCCACTCTGAATCCATTAAACTTTACTATAAAGAAATATCGCATGAGGTGTGGCATAATATAACCCAGATATTTTTCAGTAATGTATTAATCACCTCTACATAACTGATTATAAACTTTTCACTTCAACATTCATAAATAAAATGAAATTTACCATGAATTTCAAGTAAATTACAGATTTGTCACAAGGCAAATAACCATGATTTACTACTTTTTAAACACGATTGTGATGAAATAATTTATTTCTCTAGATGAACCATAGGTTTCTCACCAATCAAATGGTTAAAAGATCTATTATGTGTTTTGAATAATCTAATGAACTAATAGAAAATGTGTTTCCTATCTAGCAAATATTTATTAAATATAAGTCATTGGTCCCTTATTCATTAAAAAGTTAGAAAGTAATGAACCAGACTCCAGCATTCTTCAGAACTGAACAAGCTTTATGCAGAATATAGGATTCAATTCATACATATAGTCTCTCTAATGTTATATAATTCAGGTGTTCATGACAAGGCTTAAAGACAGTCTAGCAGCACAAGACAAGACCGCTGAGGCTGCTATACTGAGGAAATCTTAGTCTGATGATTCCTGTGATATGAAGCCTCCTGTTCTCAACTTTCTCTCGGCAATCCAAACATCAGTTATCATTGTTTCTCTTTTAAATTTACCTTGTCACTTCACTTGTTCAAGGATTTAAAAAGCTCTTTATTGATTTTTTTCTAACCAGCCCTTATAAAGCATTTCCACAGAACCCTAAATTGTGCTCTAGCTACTATATTCCTTCTTCTGAGTGTGCAACCATAATTAAATAATTATATTTCTTATACGTTACTTTCAGTTACCAGAAGGTAAAAAGGTTAATTACCAAAAGGTAAAATGAATGGGGATAAGAATAATAATGACTTCTTTAGTTATCCTTTCGCAAAGTTTTTAAAAGCTCAATTATATTTTATCAAACTTTTCTTTTCCCTCAACACTGCACAGCTCTTGCCCAAGTCCTATCACATTGGATTTATTGAACTCAGCTGCTAGAACATCAGACTCACCGTTGGGCTGTGATGTTCTGCTCTTCACTCATCTCTATTGCCTGCATTCATCACAATCCTAAGTCTATTTCAGCCAACAGTACAGTTAATGGGTCAATTATTTCCCATGAGATTATAGGATGGATAGAAGAAAAAGAAATATATAAATGAAACCTCTCATATCTTTTTTTGTAAATAGCCTTAATAGGGGCTGGAATAAAGTAGTATAATATTAGAAATTATATTGATAATTTAGGAGTCTTTGACACACGATACCCAACCTAGACTCCTGAGAAAACCTAATTGGAGGCCAGATACCTGAAAGCCTCCTGATTGCATTTGGAACACCCAGGCTGGGTGGATTTTACATCGTAAAAACAAACAAAAAGAAGAATAAAAATGAAACACCCATGCAAATTGGAGAAAACTGCCCATTTGCCAGCAATATGGGTATAATTTCAGTAGAAAGAGGCATCCCCTACTCACTAGTGAATGCATTGTCAGGAACTCAGTTTCTCTCTGTCTCCCTCTGGATTTCCACTTGCAGGCACTTTAGGCACTAAGAAAAGCTGAGGTTGGAGAAAGAACATGTGAGACACCAGTCTTGTGCACAATTTTCAGATCAACCTGTGATGAAAAGCCAGACTTTCACTGAAGTGTGACATCACCTGCACCACAGCCTACCCAACAGACACAAACACGCAGAGGCCTCTCCTCTTTTCCCGCGGTCACAATTAGGAAGCCGGCCGGGCGCGGTGGCTCACGCCTGGAATCCCAGCACTTTGGGAGGCAGAGGCGGGTGGATCACGAGGTCAGGAGATCGAGACCATCCTGGCTAACACGGTGAAACCCCGTCTCTACTAAAAATACAAAAAATGAGCTGGGCGTAGTGGCGGGCGCCTGTAGTCCCAGCTACTCGGGAGGCTGAGGCAGGAGAATGGCCTGAACCCGGGAGGCGGGGCTTGCAGTGAGCCGAGATCGCGCCACTGCACTCCAGCCTGGGCGACAGAGCGAGACTCCGTCTCGGAAAAAAAAAAAAAAAAAAAAAATTAGGAAGCCTATGACTATGGTTGCTAATAAAGAAGGAACACAGATATCTTGTGAATGAGAACGTCAAAAGCACTGAGTTTTGTATGTTAATTGGCGCAAGTCCAGATATTCAATTCCCTCACTGATTTTAAAACACAGGGATCCCTGACTCCATCCACATGTGGAATATGATTTCCACCTACAGATAAACACTGGGATTTCTCAGATTTTATTATCCTAGCTTTATGCCCTAGCAATGTTTCTCCAACACCCACCACAGCCTTCTGAAGCCTTACTTCACTTTTACTTTCACTCAACTCTGACTTTTGTATTTCCCCTTGGAACTGGGAAATAATCAAGTAAGAATCTGTTTGAGGGTCGAGTGCGGTGGCTCATGCCTGTAATCCCAGCACTTTGGGAGGCCAAGGCAGGTGGATCACCTGAGGTCAAGGGTTCCAGACTAGCCTGGCCAACATGGTGAAACCCCGTCTCTACTAAAAATACAAAAATTAGCTGGGTACGGTGGTGCTTGCCTGTAATCCCAGCTACTCAGGAGGCTGAAGCAGGAGAATCGACTTGAACCCGGGAGGCAGAGATTACAGTGAGCCGAGATCCCACCACTGCACTCCAGCAAGGGCGACAGAGCGAGACTCTGTCTCAAAAAAAAAAAAAAATCTGTTTTAGGATGGGGATAATCAATTCAGGGATTTATTTCACTTAGAGGGTCAACACTCCCATCCTGCTAATCTAGCCCTTAAAATCTCCTGCATCAGAAATTAGCAGGAGTACTGAGTCATGGTGTTTCTGTCCTGTGTATACAGTCACAATCCTCTAGGATGCTCAGAAAATACAAAATAACTTAGGGGTGGGAGAAATTTAGCAGCTCAATCTGATATTTTACTAACGTGGTATCTAAAATTCTTGCAATCATGGTTTATATTAGTCTTTGTTAGTTGCAATATCTCTGATTATCATGATACATATTTGCTGAGAAATACCGATGTCCATGTATATATTCATACATAGATATGTAGGTATATAGGTGCATATGTTTATATGAATGTATGTGTTTGAGACGGGGGAAACATGCGTGTATTATTTCCCTGCTAAAAATATAAAAATAATTAAATATATTTTATGTACAAATGATAATTATGTGTCATAAACAAAAAATTTACTGACCCATTTGTACATGAAGTCCAGGAAAAATAAAAAGGGTAACTTTGTATTAATTGTGACCTTGTGCTTACAGATGTACATATATTTCCTTATTTAACCCTCATCGTAACCCTGCTGATTATAGTTTATTTACCAATTTAATAAATGATCAACAGAGTTTGAAAAATATGACAAAATTACAAAATTAGAAAATGACCCAGCAGTACTTTTAATTATATTCTGCCTGTCGCTGCCTCTTCTTGCTTTTTGACAAAATTACTCGCCTAACCAAGGTTCTCTATGATTCTGGGGACTCCAGCATTTAGACCCCAGTTCCCAAACATCGTTGTGTCTATTTTTACTGCCACATTTAATGCACATTTACAGACTTCAACAAGCACTTTTCAATATCAACTTTTTTCTTATTCCTTGGACTATTTTCTACATCTGTTCATCAAGACTCCAGTAACATATGACTCCATCTGCCTGTCCCTTCCATGAATGTACCTGACAGTACATGTATTATGTAGTCTAAAATTCAAGCAGAACTATAATTCAAGCAGAATTTTGAAGTCTATAATTCCTTCAAAAAATAAGATATTAGAGAATGCCTACAAACCTTCAGTGAAACCAGCTGTAACCCTTAATATTATTACCATGTAAACCCTTCCTCGAATATCAAAATAAGATTTGGGCTTTAGAGAATATTTGTGTGTAATTATAACCCAAACATGAACTAAAAGTAATTTAACTGGTCATATACAGACTGTGCCAGGGACAAAAAAGGACAAATATTATAAGAAAGTTAAAGCATACTTATTTCATAAAGGACTCTTGTGTGGAATCTATAAAAACTATTTCAAGATGTAGAGATTAAATATATTTTAAAACACATACATACACAAGCAATCTTTAGGAGAAACTTTTAAAAACTTATGTTATGGGTCTCAAATTTTCATTAATTCATGGAAAAAAATGTATTGACAAACTTTTCACCAGAGCAGGAATAACAACTTATGTATTTGGTGACTTCAAGATGAGAGCCTGCACAGCTTAGTATCTCCCTCCAGATGTGTCTCTCTCTCTCTCTCTCTCTCTCTCTTTTTATTATTATTATTATTTTTTTTAGCGGAGTTTCGCTCTTGTTGCCCAGGCTGGAGTGCAGTGGCATGATCTCGGCTCACCGCGACCTCCATCTCCCGGGTTCAAGCAATTCTCTAGCCTCAGCCTCCTGAGTAGCTGGGATGACAGGCATGCGCCATCGTGCTCGGCTAATTTTGTATTTTTAGTCGAGACGGGGTTTCTCCATTTTGGTCGGGCTGGTCTGGAACTCCTGACCTCAGGTGATCCGCCAGCCTCCGCCTGTCAAAGTGTTGGGATTACAGGCGTGAGCCACCTTGCCCGGCCCATATCTCTTAAAAAGTCATGAGGAAGGAGCCATTCTGCATCCTCAATATTACCTTAATATTTTAAGGGCACCCATAACAATTAAGAGGCTGACTTGTGACTTCCTAGCCCTTTCACGGCTATTTAGACACACCTTAGTGAAGTATTAGGAATGCAGTGTTAGGTCTCAAGTTCCTGGACAACAAAACCATGTTCTCCAACAGATCTTCCGTAAAAATAGCTGATGTCTATATTCTTTTGCCTGTCCTTTCCCTTCCTTTTAATTCAGAACTGCAGTCTCAAAAAGTGCTATTATTTAGTAGATTCTCTCAATTCTCAACACCAGTGCTATACAATGTCGAGTGACATCTCAGGTGCTAGGGAAACAGCAGCTGACATTCTAGCAATGCACAAATAGAAAAGCAAAGATCACCAAAGAGTAAAAGAGAATAGGTTTTTTTAAAGTATGAAACCAAAACGAATATATATCAGATTACAGTGTAAATGGAAAATCCTATTATCTTGACAGGATTGCAAGGCTCTTGTGGCTTCCAACATCCAATATATTCAAAGCAGTTCAGGACTGGTGAAAGTGGAATGGAATTTAAAATTATTCTAAGGTTTTATGTGTGAAAGCACCAGGCCCTGAAACAAAATATTTATTTTTAAAGTGCATAATGAACACTGCACACAAAGTTTGTGTAACAGGAGAGAGGAAAAATCTCACATTTTAAAAAAAGGAATATGCAACATATTTACATACAATAAAATAAAATTAAATTAAAATACAGCAATGGAAGACAGAATCTAACATCTGAAAATCAAGGGAGAAATCTATTTTAAATAAACTCGCCACAATTTTTAAAGTAAGTTATGAAAAATAATAATACCTGAATATAGTACGTAAAAGTACCAATACAATAAAGCTAAAACAATATCCACAGAAAAAATTATTTGCTGTACATTATTTTAAAAAAATAATCTAAGTACTTACCTCAAGAAAGTAAATGAATGAAATTTAAAAATTGCTTGAGAAAATCTATGAAAGGAAATGAATATAGAGAAGCAGAATATAATTTAACTATAAACCACACAAATAGAGTTTAAAAATAAGTGGTAGCCAACATGCCCAACAGGATTTTCTGTGATGAAAGAAATTCTCTATATCTGCATTGTCCAATGCAGTAACTACCACACATATGTAGTTAGAGAATTTCTAGTTTGGCCACGAATTTGGCTATTACTACTAAGGATATGCCATTTAGTTATTTAATTATAATTAATTTACACTTTACAGTCACATGTGACTAGTAGTTACTATATTGGCCAATGCAGATCTAGAATCTTAGAGAAGGCAGTTAAAATAATGAGATATGGTCAAAACAAAAATGGAAAAAGCACACAAATAGTGAACACAGAATATGAGAATGTGAAGTAACAATTCGCACAATAAAATTTAATAATGAGATGCTGCCTTAATGGGACAAATGTCTAATGATATACAAGGCTTGTCTTGTTACAGGTAGAAGAGCATGAGCAGGGCAAGAGAGGGCTCTTCCCCTACCCACTAGAAATGTCAGGTGATGGCCTGTCAATTATCACATTGCCTCTCTGAAAATGATAATTAGGCAGCACCAGAGAGAGGCCATTTCCTGATGGTCTACACCTGTTAACATCAAAAATGTTAATTAAATGCAGACCCCAGGAAGAAGCAACTTCTTGGGCATGCATGTTAAGAGACAAAAATGGCAAAGTATAATCTTCCGGGGGGCACACTCCACTGGAAAAGGAAAGAAAGCCTCAGATGGACATGCATATAACTCCCTAAACACACCGTGCATGCTCAATTTCAAAGGGTAAGGAAAGCACTGTGCATGCTGGAAACTCTCCCTAAAGGAAGAATCATGGGAAAGAGGCAAACCCATGGCAGGATCAAGGTTAAAGGCCCTTCTCTTTTCTCTCTTGGACCTTCAGGCGTTTGCTCAGGTCTCTTCCAAGAGAATTTTCCTTTCCTTCCTGTTCTAAAGCCTTTTTAAATAAACTTCCTTTTTAAATAAACTGCTCTGAAACTTACCTTAGTCTGTTTTTCTGCTGTATGCCCCTCAGTCAAATTCTTTCTTCTGAGGAGGCAAGGACTGAAGTTGCTTATGGACCCATGCAGATATGCTGCCAGTAACTGCAATCTCTTCTACTGGTAACAGTATCATTGTAAGGGAATGAGGCCAGTTCACATCTCAGTGCTTGGAGAGCTCACCAGAAATAAAAAGTTGGAGGATGCAGTGAACTTATCTACCTTCCAAGGCAAGTCCCACAAGCAAGCAGCAAGACTCTCTTTCCCCAAGGTCTTAAACTCTTCAGATGCTCCTTCTCTGGGAAAATGCATCCTCTGATTGGCTTCCCCTTATATGTGAAAAAAATAATTAATAAACCTAATCACCACTACATTCCAAGAGACATGCCCTGATTGCACAGACACTGAACCTAATCAAAAACTTCATTCTGGAGACACACCCTGTTCAATTTGATTGGATTTTTGAGACAACTACTAAAAACCCTCACATAAAGTTGGAAACCAAAGAGTTAAGGCTATTTTGAAGGAAAAATATGAAGATTTATTCCTTTTTTTCATTCATAAGTGCTTTTGAGTGTATTATGTGTACTAGAAAGCATTCGCAGTCAAGGGATACAGCAAGAAACCAGACAAACTAGAGTCTTATGGAGACTCTATATTCCAAAATTCTTTGGAGGTAAACTGGACTTGAAAACAAATGGAAGGTGAATAGATATAAAAAGTTTCAATGTTTGCGATGATGTAAAAAAATAAAATATATTGCAGAAATGAAATCAGGAAGTGTTAGGGGTCATGTAGTACTTGTAAGACTTGTCTGAAATTCAAGCAGGCTGCAGAAATTTGGGTAACTAAAAGGAAAGCAGATGCTAATAGAAGACAATGAAGAGAGGGCCTCAAAGACATTTCAGAGAACTTGGCTGGTGACAGCCCCTCCCCTCAAAGGCCTGAGGCCTAGGAGGGAAGAATGGTTTTGTGGGCTTGGCCTAGGGCTACACCACCCAGCGCAAGTGCAGGACAGTGCTCACAGCATTCTAGGTCTCAGCCACTCCAGCTCCAGCCATGGCTAAAAGGGCCCCAGACACAGTTTGGGCCACTGCTTTAGAGGGTGCAAGCCATAAGCCTTGGCAATTTCTGAGGGGTGTTAAACCTGCAGGTGCACAAAGTACAGGAGTACACTGCTGATAAAGATATACCTGAGACTGAGCAATTTACAAAAGAAAGAGGTTTAATTGGACTTACAGTTCCACATGGCTGGGGGGAGGCAGAAGGCAAAAGCCATGTCTTACATCACAGCAGGCAAGTGAGAGAATGACAGCCAAGCAAAACTGGCTTCCCCTTATCAAACCATCAGAACTCGTGAGACTTATTCACTACCATGAGAACAGTATGGGAGAAATTGGCCCCATGATTCAGTTATCACCACTGGGTCCCCCCACAACATGTGGGAATTATGGGAGTACAATCTGAGGTGAGATTGGGGCGGGGACACAGAGCCAAACCATATCAGAAGCCTTCGCCTGTATTTCTAAAGATGTATGGAAATGCCTATGTGTCCAGTAGAAGTCTGCTGGGGTGGAGACTTCATTGCGAATGTCTACTACAGCAGTGCAGAGGGAAAATGTGGGGTTGGAGTCCCCACACAGTCCACACTGGGGCACTGCCTAGTGGAGGTCTGAGAAGACAGCCACCATCCTCCAGACCCTAGAATGGTAGATCCACTGACAGCTTGCACCCTGAGCCTGGAAGAGCTGCAGGCACTCAACACTGGCCCTTGACAGCAGCCACGGGGACTGACCTTTGTATCCAAAAGAAAATAAATTGTTCTACCATAAAGACTTGTGCACTCATATATTTATTATAGCATTATTTGCAATAGCAAAGACACGGAATCAACCTAGATGCCCATCAATATTAGACTGGATACAGAAAATACAGTATATGTACACCATGGAATACTACACAACCATAAAAAAATTATGTCCTTTACACCAACATGGATGCAGCTGGAGGCCATTATTCTAAAATAATTCAGGAAGAGAAAACCAAATACCATATGTTCTTAGTTATAAGTGAGAACAAAGCATTGGTTACACATGGACGTAAAGATCGGAACAACAGATACTGGGGACTACTAGAGGGGGAAGGGAAGGTGGGGACAAAGGCCTGAAAAACTGTCTATTGGGTATTATGGTTTCTATCTGGGTTACAAGATCATTCATACTCCAAGCCTCAGCATCACACAATGTGTCAATTTAAAAACCTGCACATGCATCCCCTGAACCTAAAATAAAAGTTGAATTTTTTTTTTTAAATGGGCAAAGATCTGGCTAACACGGTGAAACCCTGTCTCCACTAAAAAAAAAAAAAAAAAAAAAAAAAAAAAAAAATTACAAAAAGTTAGCTGGGCGTGGTGGCAGATGCCTGTAGTCCCAGCTACTCAGGAGGCTGAGGCAGGAGAATGGCATGAACCTGGGAAGTGGAGCTTGCAGTGAGCCAAGATCACACCACGGCACTCCAGCCTGGGTGACAGAGTGAGACTCCATCTCAAAAAAAAAAAAAAAAAAGAGCAAAGATCTGAATAGACATTTCCCAGAAGAACAGATACAAATGGCCAACAAATATGTGAAAAAATTCTTACCATCTCTAATCATCAGGGGGATGCAAATAAAAACCACCACGAAATATCACCTGATACCTCTTAGAATACCTATTATCAAAAAGATGTATAACAAGTATTAGTGAGGATGTGGAGAAAAGATAACCCTTGTATACTTGTGGTGGAAATACACATTACTATGTCCATTTCAGATAATAGTATGAAGGTTTCTCAAAAATTTTTAAAATAAAACTACCTGCTGATGAGGCTGTTGAGATATAGGAACACTCTTACACTGTTGGTGGGAATGTAAATTAGTTCAACCATTGTGGAAGACAGTATGGTGATTCCTCAAAGACCTACAATGAGAAATACCACTTGACCCAGCAATCCCATAACTGGGTATATACCCAAAGGAATATAAATCATTCTATTATAAAGATACATGCACACATATGTTCACTGAGGCACTATTCACAATAGCAAAGACATGGAATCAACCCAAATGTCCATCAGTGACAGACTGGATAAAGAAAATGTGGTACATATACACCATGGAATACAATGCAGCCATAAAAAGGAATGAGATCATGTTCTTTGCAGGAACATGGATGGAGCTGGAAGCCATTATCCTCAGCAAACTAACCCAGGAACAGAAAACCAAACACTGCATGTTCTCACTTACAAGTGGGAGCAGAACAGTGAGGACACATGGATACTAGGAGGGGAACAACACACACTGGGGCCTGTTGGGAGGCAGGTGGAGGGAGAGTATCAGGATAAATGGCTAATACATATATGCAATGGAATATTATTCAGTGTTACATAATAATGAAACCCTGTCATTTGTGACAACACGGATGGACTTGGAGGGCATTAGTTATATGAAATAGGCCAAACACAGAATGACAATTACTATATGATTTCACTTGTATTTGAAATCTAAAATAGACAAACTCACAAAAGCAGAGTAGAATGGTGGTTGCCAGGGGCCGTGGTGCTGGGGAAATGGGTAGATGTGGTTAGAGCACAAAGTCTCAGATATACCACATAAGTAAGTTCTGGAGGTCTCGTTTACAGCATAGTGCTTATAGCTAAGAATACTGTATTGCATACTTAAAATTTGCTAAAAGGGTAGATTTTGTATTCTTACCAAAAAAAATAATAATAATAAAGGGGGGGGACTTTGGGAGGCGAGGGATATGTTTATAATCTTGATGGTAGTGATGTGTTCATGGCGTATACTTATCCCCAAACTCACTGAGATGTACACCTTAAATATGTACAGCTTTTTAAATGTAATCATAGCTCAACAAAGTCGGTTAAAAAAAAACAAGAGGGGGTTGGTTAAAAAATTTAAAAGGAGGGGTAGATGTTCCCTTGTTTTTCTCTCTTGGCTTTTTTCTTTCCTGCTGCCTGGAATTCAAAAATGATAGGTGGGGATTTAGCAGCCAAACTAGAGCCTCTTCTAAAGTATAGCAGAACAGAGAGCTGGAAGGGGCCTGCGTCCCTAATGAATTTGGCAAGTATCTGTACTAGCCATGGTAGGTATAACTATAGATTTAAGTGAGGGAGAAATAAACTTCTGCCTTGTTTAAGCCACTTTGCTCAGACATTAATTTTATATACATATAGGGAACATATGCTCCTTTATGAGTAGGAAAAATGTTTATGCCATATGGTCCATGATGGGTGTTCAACAATGTAGGATGAGGCTGATTATGACGACAATGGTGAAAAACAGCATGAAATAATAAGCAATGAAAAAAGTGGCCTAATAGTTGTGTATGGTTACTTTATTTAAAGATTCTGCCGCTAATATCATTCAATGTATTTGTATGCCGGTGGGAGTTTTATTAGATGTAGACTAAGAAAGTTTACATTATTTAATGAAAAATACTTGACCAATTTTTTTAAAAAAATAAAAATATCATGAGATGGAACTAAGCATCTGTATTGCAAAGTAACTCTCACAGTTGATTTCCTGCATAGTCATGATTGAGAATCCCCTGATCTAGATCCAACAGATCTCGACCTCTATAGGCGCTATCAAGGAAGCACCTAAGGAAGACAATTTTCCTGACTATATCCATATCTCCAGTTAGTAATAGATCTAGAGATCTAGAACCCAAATCCAGACCTCCTGCTTCCATGCATGGTCGTCTTTCGCTGTTGTTTTGTTCCACTTGGTGAAGAGGATTTGAGAATAAATAGCCACGTGATTCAACTCCCTCCTCAGCTCTGAGGAATATAGCCTTGTCCCAGCAAGCAAGAAGCTCATACAGTAGTGGATGAGGCAAATATACATTCACTAATCTAACATACAAGGCAGTAAGCACTGTAACATAAACAAAGCACTTTGGAGTTTCAGACCAGGAGCAAGTGGGGTGATTAATTCTTAGCAGGGCTAGTAAAGTCTGGGAAGTGTTCACTAACAAAATGTCTGGTCATTAACGAAAACTACTGGTTTCTCAACACAGTCTAATTTATTGTAACAATATAAATGGTTGTTTGTTCATAAACTTTCATCTTTTGCCAAAATGTTTGTAGCTTATGTTCCCATTTAACAAGGTTTTCTGGCCAAAACTGTGCACCCACATCATTCGAATGAACTGGCTGTCCAATAAAAAAAGGACTCTCAGTCTTCCCATAAAAGCAATTTTGCATGCATAGAACACCTCTATCTAGGAATATCCCTAATGAGGTACAGAAAGGCTCTTATTATCCAGAGACATTCCACTGGTGCTAGAGAGCCACAGACAGAAGTTTTCTCTGCCTCCTGGAAATGAAGCCAAACTTTCTTCTTTCTTCAACCGTGAGGATTGCTGTCCTCCTCTTCACCATTTTCTTCTTTATGAGCCAAGTTCTACCAGGTAACAAAATAAACTTGGTAAGAGTGGAGTGCCTAACACCTTACAGGGATTCAATACTCAAAGAGAAATCACCATCACCTATGACCAGAAAAGGGGGTCTCATAGGAAATCTGGAAGACACATTGGCTGAGAGGCCTGCAGCCATCTAACTCGTTAATTCTCCATAGCAACTCACTTAAATGAAGTCAATGGTGTTTCAAGTCTTTGAAACCCTCTTATTCCATCTCTAAATTAAGCAAGTTTACTAGCAGTTACTAGACCTCAAAAATTAAAAATCAGGCATTGTTCTACTAAATCTTGGTCTCCAAAGCTCCTCTAGTTTCTTTCAGCAAAAGTTAGTTATCCTAAGACGCTGGCATAAGAGCTATGCCAAAGCTGTGGTAGGCTCAGACAGAAGGGATTGGTGGAAGAAGTCTCTTTGAAAATATTACTATAATCTAAGAATTCTTTAACCTATTGCTCCCCAGTACTGTTGGTCCCTGGGGCTTGACTTTTCCCCTTAAGGCTCCATCTCCATCCCTGGCTTTCCCTCTTCCTTCTCAGCATCTAGTCTTGTAATGTAGAATTTAAACACAGGGACCAGGGATGACCCCACACCAGAGCATAGCCTACTGCATTCAGCATGCGAACATTAATCACAGGTATAAGGCCCCTTGCACAGACATGCTTTGGAGAAGTGTGTATAGGACTTCTTGGATTTGCCCAAGGTGGTTACCAGACACCCAAAGTAGATCCGAAAATTTTCTGGAACTCCTGAACATGTGTATTCAAGGATGAATAAGCAACTTATTGCCTCTATTTTTGCTGTTTTATAGAGGAAAAAATTAAGGCCCTGGAAACTGAACTGCTTTTCCCAACAGTGGGGTAAATGTCAGAGTCAATGTTTTGTTTTAATATCCTGGCTTTCCCTATACATCCCACCCTAGAGTTCTGTTGTGCTGTTCCTTTGTGTGACTTTCTAAGGCCTGAAAAAAAGGTGATACCATATCCAATTATATTAACTCGGTAGCACACAACATCGGGGACTGACTCATAAGATTATTATCCTTGTGGCATTACTGAAGTCCTGTCTCACTAGTACTTGTTAAATAGTCACCCTGGCTAAATACGTGGGTTTCATTTTTTTTAATCAGTTAAAAAAAATATTTTACAATATGTGTCTTACATCTATAACCCCATAACATCAATGCTTTTAATCAAGGTTTAAAAATTCCAAATTTGGATAAATAAATTTTTTTTGTTGTTTTCACTGTCACTCAATCAAAATAGAAGAAACTAATTGGATAGAACAGCACAGGCAGAAGCATTACTGACAGTGAAAAATGGGACGCAACAAGACTGGAGAAGAAAACACAGGATGGCGCTAAAGAATGCAGCCTAATGAAAGGTGGCATCTCCTCTGACGTCCTTAGGTAGACATTGAAGCAGAACTGCAAACTTTTTGTAGAAGGCTAGAGAGGAGAGGAGGACACAGAGAGAGGGCAAGAGTGGAAAATAGAATGAGGCTCAGAATATCAAGCCTTAGTGCCGTCCCTATCATCTGCCTCACTCGATCACTGGGTAATCTCGGGCAAGTTCCTTCCTTTCCATCAGCTTATTTCCTCATCTTTAAGGTAAGTGACTAGACAAGACAGCCTATGATGTTCATTATAACTCTAGCTTTTGTTCCTAAAGCAAATGGCTGGAAAAGACATAGTGTCCACAATATGCAATACACAAGGTTTACAAGCAAAGAACAAATGAAAACAAAAGATTTTTAAAATCCCTAATGTTACTTGAATTCTTGCAAATGAACAATGGTACATCATAATTTTAAAAAGCCCTTTGTAATTTCAATTTTTTAAAATAATTTCAACCTTTATTTTAGATTCAGGGAGTGCACGTGCAGATTTGTTACATGGGTATATTGTGTGATATTGAGATTTGGGGTAGGAATAACTCTGTCACGCAGGTAGCGTGTACCCAAAGCATAGCTTTTCAGACTTTACTCCCTCTCCCTCCCCTCCTGGTAAGACCCAATCTCTCTTGTTCCCATTTTTATGTCCATGTGCACTCATTGCTCAGCTCCCACTTATCACTGAGAATATGTGGTATTTGGCTTCCTGTTCCTGAGCTAATTTGCTTAGAATAAAGTCCTCCAGCTGCATCCATGTTGCTGAAAAGGGCACAATTTTGTTCTTCTTATGGCTGCATAGTATTCCATGACATATATGTACTACATTTTCTTTATTCAGTCCACTGTTGATGAACACCTAGTTTGATTCCATACCTGTGCTACTGTGAGTACCACTGTGATGAACATACAAATTTAGGTCTTTTTACAAGACTGATTTCTTTTCCTATGGATACACACCCAGTAACGAGATTACTGGGTCAAATGGTAGTTCTGTATTAAATTTCTTGAAAAGTGGTTGGAAAATAAAATGCTCAATAGAATCAGGTATAGTAAAATAGTACACATGATTCAAAGACTTGTGAACCGAGAGTAATAACAAATTTCCACACAAACATATTGCAAGTTAGAAAATAGCTGTATTTTAATCAATTATTCCACAATCATTTACTGAACAGCTATTATAAGCCAAGACTTTAATCAGATTCTGGAATATACATACAGAGGAGAATAAGATACAATTCCTGCCCTCAAGAAATTCATTATCAAGAATTGAGGTCAGATGGGAAAACACCACCCGTAGTAGAATGC
The DNA here is from genome assembly GCF_028885655.2 of Pongo abelii. NCBI lineage: Eukaryota > Metazoa > Chordata > Mammalia > Primates > Hominidae > Pongo > Pongo abelii. The sequence continues at coordinate 20,191,098 of NC_072001.2, read as the reverse complement.
AAGAAGTACTACCACAGAGGGATGTTCAAGAGTGATTTATCACATATCACAGGACAGGTCAGTGGTTCATCCTCTACACTATACTAATCTCTTATGACTCTTCCAGCTGCAAAGGGCCAATTTTAGCCCAAGGACAGTGGGCTCGGGTACTGCTATACATAGTAGCTGACTACTTACAGATAAAAGGAAGAGACGGAAAGCTCAGGGATCAAAATCTCAGATTTCAGCTTGTTTCTACCAAGTGGTCAACATTTAGAATTATCATTGTCTTCAAAAAAGCATGACCTTTATTTCCCAATTTGCATTATAGATATAAATATGATGTTGCATATATTTGGTCTTCACATCAATCCACATCAATTGCTTTGCGACCATTGAAAAGTTAAATTGAATTTAATGCATTTGGATTTCAGTTCAATTAAATAGGCATTTATTGAATGCCTATTAAAATCGCTGTACTGATTGAAAGCTATTCTAGAATTGGCTTTTGTGTTCCAGAATAGAAAAAAAAAACGTGCTGGTTTTTATACATCTCTTATTGCCAAGACGTTGTCATGCAAAAGGTGCTCTGTGTTACATACAGACTGCTCAGAATTAAAACACTTTTCAAACTAAACACCTCAATGTGTGTGGCCTATCCCCAGAGCAGTGATATCTTAGGACATAAATGAAATACTATGCAATGTTTTCAACAAGTATAGTTTTTGAGACTTTAAGAAGACCTTGAACGTTTCACTCTTAAAATATGCAATGGGTTCTAGAGAAAAATTGCAACCTCAAAGACCAGTGCCAGAGATATAAGTAGTGAGTGAAGTCTCAGGGTGTAACAAGTACTGGCACAGATATATTTGTGTATTAAACACATAGGAAGGAATATTGTTCCCTTCCACAGGAAAAATATCCTAACAATTAAAGTATATTATATTTTAGGTCAATATTTCAGTTCTAGTTTTGAAAAATACATCTATTATAACCTATCATATAGAGTGTGTGTGTGTGTGTGTGTGTGTGTGTGTTTGTGTGTGTGTAGAAATAAAAAGAGATGAGCCAAAAGAGATTTTCTTCTCTTTCACTCCAGGAAAATCCATAGTACAAGACATTATATTTTTTTAAAAGGCTGAAATCTCCCATCAGTGTTAGAAGATAATAAGGAAGAAATAAACTGAAACGTGCATGCTCTAGAACTTGTAAAGGGGAGCGGGCTACTCACCTCCAGCCTTTTGTCATGTAGGTGCACCCAATATTCTCATATTTTTCAAGAACACCAAAAAATCCAAATTTTTGTGTGACAGCAGATTTTTAAGTGTTAAAGAAATCAAATAACACATGCACACACAAAAATCCACACAAGATTATTTTCAGGCACTGCCCCCTATGTCCATGTAATTCAATACAAAGTAAAGAAAGACTGATGAATGGTTACAATAACCCTCTTCTGCATGTAGCCAGGGGCAAATTCAAGGAGATCTGTGAACGTCCAAATGGCTCCTGTCGGGACTTTTGCCTCGAAACAGAAATCCATGTTGGGAGATGTTTAAATAGCCGACCCTGCTGCCTGCCTCTGGGGCATCAACCAAGAATTGAGAGCACTACACCCAAAAAGGACTGAAGCCTGTTGTTTTCTGGAGGTTTTAGGTTCTCTTTTTCTCTCTCCCTCTCCCTGTCTCCCTGTCTCCCTTTCCCTCTCTCCATTTTTCTCACAGGGATTTTTATTGAATCAGCAAAAAAGAATAAAGCAAAACCAACGAGCACAAAACCTCTTTTAAAAGTTTATATTCCTGGCTGGGTGCGGTGACTCATGCCTGTAATCCTAGCACTTTGGGAGGCCAAGGTGGGTGGATCATGAGGTCAGGAGATCAAGACCATTCTGGCCAACATGGTGAAACCCTGTCTCTTTTAAAAATACAAAAATTTAGCCAGGCATGGTGGCGGGCACCTGTAATCCCAGCTACTCAGGAGGCTGAAGCAGGAGAATTGCTTGAACCCATGAGGTGGAGGCTGCAGTGAGCCGAGATCCCAACACTGCACTCCAGCCTGGGTGACAGAGCAAGACTCTGTCTCAGAAAAGAGAAAGAAAGGAAGGAAGGAAGGAAGGAAGGAAGGAAGAGAAAGAAAGAAAGAAAGAAAGGAAAGAAGGAAGGAAGGAAGGGAGTCTATATTACATGTTATGACTTGATTACTGTTTGGTTTCCAGTATCCTTCTATCCCATCTAGATGAGCTCTTAGTTGAAAATGACCTACAGCAGGGTGGGGGAACTTTCACCATACCTGTTGCTTTTGTCTAGCACTGTAACCCTTCACCCTGCATATGGGAAGACCACTCCCCTTTTTTACTGGGAAAATGCACCATCCTATTCCATGCAGCCTTGCAGGGGTCTGTCTCTCCCTGATAAAGGTGCAACACATGGGAAAATTGCACAATCACATCAACCAGACTTCACCAGAAATCTAAATTATAAAAAAAGGTGCACTCAGATTAAAGGCAATTTCTTCAGCACCCTTTTCAAAGGCAATTCCCTGGGTCTGTACATGTAAGCCTGGCCAAGATCCAGGGAATTCCTTTAGTTCCCAACTTTCACTGGGCATAATCATTCAGCATTTTCTTCCATCTTTTAAAACACTGCATTGGCTTCCTATGGCTGCTATCACAAATGACAACAAACTTGTGGCTTAAAGCAACACAAATGCATTATCTGACAGTTCTGTAGGCTGCAGGTTCCAGTTGGATCTCAGTGGGCCAACATCAAGGTGTCAGCAGGGCTGAGCTTTCTTCTGGAAGCTCTGTAGTTTTCTTCCTGCACCTTTATCCTAGCAATGGCAGGTTACTCCCGTGCACCATAGCTTCCTTCATCCATTTTCAAGGCCAGCAACGGAGTGTCGAGTCCTTACATTCTATCATTCTGAATTCATCTTCTCCCCACTCTTCCATTTTTTAGGACTCATGATTACATCGGGCCCACCTGGATAATCTAAGATAATCTTCCTATTTTAAGGTCAGCTGATTAACAGCCTTAATTTCACATGAAACCTCAATTCCCCTTTGCCTCACAAGGTGGCGCATTCACAGGACCCAGGAGTTAGGATGCGGATAGCTTTGGCGGGAGACAGAGGGGACATTAATCTGCCTACCACAGCCACTGAGTGCTTTTACCACCTGTCACCATTTTGCTCCATTTAGATACAACTTTAGTTGCTTTGTGTGAAGAGATTCTCATTCATAGAGTTTTCTTTTTTGTGTAAAGTAGTGGGGATCCTCTCCGTGGTCATTGAAAGAGTATAGAATGAAGATATTTAAAAGTATATCAGCTGGATTTTATTTTTCACCATGCCTGATTTGGCCAAGAAAGAATGTTAAGTTATGTCACATGGGCTACTTGAAATCTCAAAAAGTTCAAAACACTGGGTTCAAAATCTCAGAGACCGAGATATATTCCAACCAACTCAACCCTGTGGAAGTGCCAAGTTTTCCTCAGCGCCACTCTTGAAATTACATCACCAACTGACCCTTTAATATATTTTTGCACTATATAACATTTATTTCTTGGAGTAAGTGCTTCCCTAGAAAAGAAGCAGTTTGGACACGTATATTAAAGCCTTCACATAGAATATTATCCTCTCATTGCTAGGAGGTGGCCTTCAAGATGGCTCACTAGAGGCACCAGGCACTGTGTCCTCCCAAAGAAAGACCAAAACAGCAAGTAGATAATCATACCTTGAAGAGGGCATGAAAGAGGGCACTAGAATTCAGCAGCAAAGTGACAAGGAATCTCTGAGGTATGGAAGGAAAGGAAAATGAAGCAGCAGCCCAGCCAGAATCAGCTTAAACCCAGGACAGGCTCTCCAGTGTGGTGAAAAGGTAAAAAAGAGAGCCCCAGTGGTCCGTATTCCCACCGTGGACACTGCAATCCTAGCCAAGGGACAGTCTCTCGGCCCTCGCAGGCCCTGAGACTACTATAGGGAGCTGCCTGGAGTCTATGGGATGGTCATTGTCCCAGAGAAGGAGTTGGCACTGGATCGTTTGCACCCATCCCCAGATACAGGCAGCTGTGGCACAGTGCCATTTTGAGAGCCCAGCCCCCAACAGACTACATCCTGCCCTGGGGCCCAACAGCCCCTGCATCTCCACATCTCTGGACCCCCAGTGACATTCCTTCATGTCCATCCAGAGGGCTGCAGAGTCACAATACCAGCTGAACTCACCAGCGTAGCCTGGTCCCCATCACTCTAGCCTACACAGTGTCCTACACTCCAGGGAACTGGCAGTGCCATTCACTAGGGAGGCTGCCCCCAGAGCAAAGGGAGCTGAAGCAGGCACTCTTCACAAGTGGAGACTCACCTTCCCAGGGCCACTGACACTGACAGCAATCCTGACCCCCAGGAGCAGGGTCACTGCACACCTGCAGGCATCCTCAGGGGACCTGGGGACTCGCCTGCCTGGGCACTATTCCAGGGCCAGAGCACAGGGCCATCCCACCCATTGCTGTCACTACCACTACCCAAGCTCGTTGTCCAGGAGGCTAGGGATCAACCCACACTGCTCTCTGTCATTGGCACCTGTACATGCCTTCTTGTGACCTGAGTATGAGCCCACCCAGCCTGGTGGTGCCTGTGCACATTGTCTGGGAGCCTGCGGATTAATCCACCATGCCTATCACCATCAAGTACCTGTGTGTCTCCTGAGAGCCTAAGGATAGGACTTGCCAGCTTGCCATCACCGCTGCCACCACTGCCCACATATTTGCACCAGGTGAAAGCCTGAGGACTACTCTGTCCATCATGTTGCCACGACTGTTGGTATCTGCACATGCCATCGGGGGTCGCAAGAGTTGACCTGCTATGACTACTGCAATTGCTGATGCTACACATGCCTCCCAGGGGCTTTAGGGCATGCCTATCTACCTAGCTCACCACTGTCACTACTGGCACTTGAGAAAGCCACCAGACACACGCCTGTAATCCTAGCACTTTGGAAAGCTGAGGGGGGCAGATCACCCGAGGTCAGGAGTTCGAGACCAGCCTGACCAACATGGAGAAACTCCATTTCTACTAAAAAAAAAACAAAAAAAAAACAAAATTAGCCGGGCATGGAGGCACATGCCTGTGATCCCAGCTACTCGGGAGGCTGAGGCAGGAGAATTGCTTGAACCCGGGAGGCAGAGGTTGCAGTGAGCTGAGATCACGCCATTGCACTCCAGCCTGGGCAACAAGAGCAAAACTCCATCTCAAAAAAAAAAAAAAAAGCCACCTGAAAGCCCAAGGATGGCCTGCCTGAAATTTCAACCACTAGTGCCCACATAAATCACCCACAAGTTCAAAGACCAACGCAACTGGTGCCCAAGGACCAAACTGCCTGGCCTGTCTTTCCCCAGCAAAATCTCACCACAGCCTCCATTAACAATGAAGGCTAAGACACTGAGGAGCTCACAGACATCAGTGATGCTAATTATAGCTGAAGAAATCATAGAAGTCTAAACTACTGAACCAACCCAGAACTAAAGGCAAAGGGTCTTACTGATTCAACAGTATAGATACAGCTACAGAAGTCAGTCTTATACTACCAAAGCCAATCTATAAAATTAGAAGAAGCAACTGTTTTACCAGATATTCAAATATCAATTTTGTAAGGACATAAGAAACATTAAAGAGCAAGGAAACATAGCATCTCTGAAGGAAACAATAATTCTCCAGCAACAGATTTCAATCAAACAAATCCATAAAATGAGTGAAAAGGAATTTAACGGCTGAAATTGAATAATTCAATAAATAAAATAAATAATACAATTTGAGAACCTCAACACTGACTAGATTAAGAAGATGAAAGAATTTCTAAACATAAAGATCGGTCTTCATATACAGGATTAAATGGATTAAAGACTTAAATGTGAAACACAAAACTATAAAAACCCTGGAAGACAACCTAGGCAATACCATTCAGGACATAGGCACGGGCGAAGATTTTATAACAATGACACCAAAAGCAATTGTGACAAAAGCAAAAATCGATGAATTGGATGTAATTAAACTAAAGAGCTTCTGGGCAGCAAAAGAAACTATTAATAGAGTAAAAAGACAACCTGCAGAATGGGAGAAAATTTTTGCAAGCTATGCATTCGACAAAGATCCAATATACAGCATCTACAAGGAACTTAAACAAATTTACAAAAAAAAAAAACCTTTAAAAAGTAGGCAAAGACATGAACAGACACTTCTCAAAAGAAGACATACATGCTGCCAACAATCATATGAAAAAAAAAAAAAGCTCAAGCGTCATGAGGGATTATGACAGACAGGAGGCAGAACTAGATTGCAGCTCTGGACAGAGCAGCATGCTAAGGCTTGCATTGTGAATTTTAGCTCCAGATGGACTGCAAGAACAGACCAGCAATCCTGACAGCACCCACAGACCCTCCGAAGGAAGCAGACTGCTCTTACAGGACCTGGGAGACACCCCAAATACTTTAAGTCCCCTAACCACGGAAATGGGAAAGGGAGACCCTCCTCTCCTGAACACACACCCCCACTGGAGAAGCTGAAAGTCTGTTTGTGGGAGAAGTTCCTGACTTTACCTGGAGCTGAGTCAAGTTAGAGAGCCGAGCTGAGCGACATACAGGAGTAGAGGAAGTAGCAGAAAGGCACTGGAAGGCCGCTGGATCCCCAAGTAGCCCATTCCTGCCTGGCACCACAGGCATCCATCAGGAGGGTGGCCAGAGGAGCAGGGGGTAAAACTTCACAGGGAGAAGGACTTCTCTACCTGAACTTTGTAAAAAAGTGAATGGGGTGAGAAGCCTCCTGGCCAGAACTCAGGGGAGGGCATGAATCCGGCTTGCAGACTTCACAGGCGGGGTAAGAACTGAAGCCCATTTCTTTGTCAGTTGGGAGGCAGAAAGCCTCAGGTAAGTTTTCAAGCCAGATTCGCCTTCGGCCTGGAAACAGACTCCGGGCTATTGCAAGGGGCATTGTGGGAGTGAGACCAGCCTTTCAGTGTGCGTGGAAACTAGCTTTCCCCCACTTCCCTGACAACCTGCATGACTTAGCAGAGGCAGCAATAATCCTTCTAGGTACACAACTCCAGTGACCTGGGAATCTCACCTCCATCCCCCACAGCAGCCAAAGCAAGACCCACCCAAGGAGAGTCTGAGCTCAGGCACGCCTAGCTCTGCCCCCACCTGATGGTCCTTTCATATCCACCCTGGTAGCAGAAGACAAAGAACATATGATCTTTGGAGTTCTAGAGCTCTGCCCACCACTGGTCCCTCTCCACAGTGTCCGGAATTGGTGGGTTCTTGGTCTCGCTGAGTTTAAGAATGAAGCCGCAGACCCTCCTGGTGAGTGTTAACAGTTCTTAAAGATGGTGTGTCCAGAGTTGCTCATTCCTCCCAGTGGGTTCAAGGTCTCGCTGGCCTCAGAAGTGAAGTTGCAGACCTTCGCAGTGAGTGGTACAGCTTTTTTTTTTTTTGAGACAGAGTCTCGCTGTCGCCCAGGTTGGATGCAGTGGCGCAATCTCCGCTCACTGCAGCCTCCGCCCCCTGGGGTTCACGCCATTCTCCCACCTGAGCCTCCGGAGTAGCTGGGACTACAGGCGCCCGCCACCTCACCCGGCTAATTTTTTGTAATTTTAGTAGAGACGGGGTTTCACCATGTTAGCCAGGATGGTCTTGATCTCCTGACCTCCTGATCCGCCGCCTCGGCCTCCCAAAGTGCTGGGATTATAGGCATGAGCCACCGGGCCCAGCTGTGTTACAGCTCTTAAAGGCAGCGCAGACCCAAAGAGTAAGCAGCAGCAAGCTATATTGCAACAAGCGAAAGAACAAACCTTCCACAGCATGGAAGGGGACCCAAGCCTGTTGAGCGGTGGGCTCGGGTGGCCTGCTTTTATTCCCTTGTCTGGCCCCACCCACATCCTGCTGATTGGTCCATTTTACAGAGAGCTGATTGGTCCATTTTGACAGAGCGCTGACTGGTGCATTTACAAACCTTTAGCTAGACACACAGTGCTGATTGGTGCATTTACAATCCTTTAGCTGGACACAAAAGTTCTTCGAGTCCCCACCAGATTAGCTAGACACAGTGTGCTGATTGGTGCATTTACAAACTTTTAGCTAGACACAGTGCTGATGGGTGCGTTTACAATCCTTTAGCTAGACAGAAAAGTTCTCCAAGTCCCCATCGGCCCAGAAGCCCAGCCAGCTTCACCTCTTGATGGCACTCGCCAGACAGGACTTTGCAGCACCCAGCCTGGGCACTCCAACAGCCTAGACAGAGCTCATCCCCCGGTCAAGCCCAGCAGGCACCAGCCAGCCACCTCAAGTGTGGGGCACACCAAGCCCGTGCCCACCCAGAAACCGTGCCAGCCCACAAGTGCCACACACAGCCCCAGCTCCCACCATCGCCTCTCCCTCCGCACACCGTGAGCAGAGGGAGCAGGCTCTGGCCTTGAGCAGCCCCAGAGAGGGTCCCCCACAGTGCAGCAGCGGGCTGAAGGGCTCGTTGAGTGCAAACAGAGTGGACGCCGAGGCCAAGGAGGCACTGAGAGCAAGGGAGGGCTGCTAGCATGTTGTCATCTCTCAACACTACTACAGCGGATGCTTTCTGGAAAGCGCCACCTCCCAGCAGGAGGCCCATCAGCACAAAAAATAGAGCCTTAAACCACCAAAATGGTGGAGGCAGTTTGAAAAACAGGTTGGCAGTTCTTAAAGAATAAAAAATAGAGTTACAATATAACCCAGCAATTCCACTCTTAGGTATATACTTAAGAAAATAGTTTGTACCTAAGAGTTGAAACATTCTCAATGAATTCTTATAGCAGCATTATTCATAATAGTAAAAAAGCTGAAATAATCCAAATGCCCATCAGCTGATAAATATATATAAACACAATGTGGTATATTTATATAACACAGTATTAGTTATTGATAGAAGGAATGAAATGGCTATATATCCTACAACTTGGATGAGCCCCATGGAGTCATCAAAACACCACCATCATTCTTCAGAGTTAGAAAAAACAATTCTAAAATTCATATGGAACCAAAAAAGAGCCCACATATCCAAAGCAAGACTAAGCAAAAAAACAAATCTGGAGGCATCACACTACCTGATTTCAAACTATAAGATCATAGTCACGAAAACAGTGTGGTACCAGGAAAATATATACATCAAAATATGTGCGCTTAAATAACATAGCATCAAATTTATAAAACAAAAATTGAGCAACCTACAAGGAGGTTCAAGCAGATTTGAGCAGCAGAAGAAAAAATAGTAAACTTGAAGATAGGTCAGTTAACGTTATTCAGTCTCAGGGAGAGAAAAGGAAAAGAGTGAAGAAAATTAGACCCTAAAAAACCCTGTGTACACAGTGGGATTTGCCCCAAGAATGTAAAGGTGGATCAACATATGAAAATCATATAATATATCACATTAATCAAATGAAAAGGAAAGACCACATGATAATCTCAATTATGCAGAACATAAAGTCAAAATCTAACACCATTTTATAATAAAAATACTCAACCAATTAGAAATAGCAGAGCACTTCCTTAATATATTAAATGGCATCTAAGAAAACCCCACAGCTAACATTGTGCTTAATGGTGAAAGACTGAAAGCTATACCCCTAGGATCAGAAAGAAGACAAGAATAGTTGTGAACAACTTCTATCATACATTATACTGAAAATTCTAGCTACAGCAATTAGGTAAGAAAAAGAAATAAAGGTATCCATATTGGAGATCAAGAAGTAAAATTGTCTATTCACAGAGCAAGATATATAGACAACTCTAAAGAAAAAGAAAAACCCTACTAGAGTTAATAAATAAATGCAGCAAAGTTTCAGATAATTAAATAAAAGCACAAAAAACAGTTCTATTTCTATACACCTACAACAAGCCATCTAAAAGAGAAATTAATAAAATAATTCCATTTAAACAGCATCAGAAAGGATAAAATGCCTAGGAATAAATTCAACCAAGGAGTTACAAGTGTCATATACTAAATGTTGCTGAAAGAAAAGAAAAAGATATGAATGGCAAAACATCCATGTTCATGGATTGGAATACAATAGTGTTAAAATGGCAATACTACCCAAAGTGATCTGTAGATTCAATATAATTCCTATGAAAATCTCAACTACCATTTTTTTAAATGAAAAGCCAATTCTGAAATTCATGTGGAATTGCGAAGACCCCAAATACTCAAAACAGTCTAACAAATGAAAGTCACACTTGGAGGATACATACTTCCTGATTTCAAAATTTATGATAAAGCTACAGTAATAAAAATATTGCAGTGCTGGCATAAAAATAAGTATATTCATGCAACAAGATCTAAAGTCTGAAAGAATCCTATACATCTATGATTAATTGATTTCTGACAAGGGTCCCAGATCATTCCCTGTGGAAAAGAATAATCTCTTCAACAAATTGTGCTGCAACAACTGAATATGCAGTTGAAATTTGAAATTGAAAATATGAATTTTCAATTCGATGCAAAAATTGAATTTGGACCCCTACCTCATAGCATACACACAAATTAATGGAAATTAGATCAATAATCTACATGTATACACCAAAACTATAAAATTCTCCAAAGATAATGAGAAAAACCTCATGACGCTGGGTTTTGCAAAAGCACAAACAACAAAAACAACAACGAAAGCAGATAAATTGGATTTATCAAAATGAAAACCTTTGTGCATAATGGTCTATGTGAAAAGGTATAAGTGAAAAGGTAACCTACAGAATGGGATAAAATACTTATAAATCACATCTGATAAGAGTTTACTGTATTAAAGAACTCGTAAGTCAACAAGACAACTCAATTTTTAAAATGGGCAAGGCACTTGAATAGACATTTCTCTAAAGAACACAAATAGTTAACAAGTACATTATAAGATGCTCAACATCGTTAGTCATTAGGGAAAGGCAAACCAAAAACACAATGAGATACCACTGCATATCCACTAGGAAAACCATAATCATAAAAACATAAAATAATAAGTATTGGTAAGGATGTGGAGATATTGGAACTCTCATCCATTGCTAGTGGGATTTTAAAATGACAGAGCCACTGTGGAAAAACTTTGGCAGCTATTCAATAAACTAAACATAGAATTATCATTATGACCTAGGAATCAACTTTTAACTATACAACAAAAAGAACCGAGTTATTCAAATAAAACTGATACATACTACAACATGGTTGAATATCGAAAAATAGTATGCTAAGTGAACGAAGCCAAACATAAAGGTCACCTATCGTATAATTCAATTTATACAAAATATCCATAATAGGTAAATTCATAGAGACAGAAAAGTAGGTTTGTGGTTGCCAGTGGCCCGGAGAAGGAATGAGAATTAACTGCTTAATGAGTATGAAGTTTCCTTTTGGGGATGATGAAAACATCTAGGAGCCAGGTAGAGATAACGTTGCATAAGATGTGTATTACTAAATGTCACTGTATTGTACACCTTAAAATGATAAATTTTATGTGAATTTTACCTCAGTATAAAAAAGATTGGCGAAAGGAATTTTTAAAATGATGATTCAATAGTATGTTCTCTATATGGAAACTCACTTCAAATTCAATGGCACAGGTAGGCTGAGATTAAAAGAATGGAAAAGATGTATCACGCAAACAATTTTTTTTAAGAAAAGAAGGGGTATATGAATATAACACAAAGTAGACTTAAGAGTAAATAAAAATACCACAAAGACAGGCACTATATCATCACAAAATAATCAAGCCACCAGAAAGGCACAATGATTCCACTTGCGTATGCACCAAACAGAGCCTCAAATATGTGATGCACAAACTGATAGAATTGATAGGAGAAATAGACAAATCCACAATTATGGTTGGAGAGTTCAGTTTCCTCTCTCAGAATCTCATATAGCTACTAAGCAAAAAAAAAAAATTAGCAAAGATATAGAACTGAAGAGCACCATCAACCAACAAGATCTCATTGACATCTCTAGAATACTCTGCTAACAATACAAAACAGGCATACTTTATAATAATATATATATAATATATATATAATATAACAGGCATACTTTATAATAACATGGAATATTCACAGCACAGACCATATCTGGGCCATAAAACAAAGCACAACAATTTTTTTAAAAATTGAAATCATACAGCATGGGCTATCTGTACAAAATGGAACAGAACTATTAGACAACAGAGAAACAGGAAAATCTACAATATCCTTGAAAACTGAACAACACAATTCTAAGTAATCTGTGAGTCAGAGGAAGTATAAAAAGAAAAAATTTAAAAATAGAACTAAATGAAAGTGAAATTACAACATAAAAATTAGTGGGATGTGACTAAAGCAGTGTTGAGATGGAAATTTATAGCACTAAATGCTTACATTAGAAATATGTCTCAAATCATAATCTTAGTTCTCATTTCATTAAGTAGAAAGAAGAGCAAAATAAACCCAAGGAAATCAGAAAGAAGGAAATAATAATGAGTAAAAGTAAGGTCTGCTATTCTCCCTCTTGAAGCAGGAAACAGGAACCAGAGTCCCACACTGGAAATGTGGGCTGCCATCTTCAAGACTAAGGTAGGGAAGGACATGGGGCAAGGACACATAAAAATAATACGAAGTTTTCTTCACCTTTTTAAGTTGCCTTCTCAATTCAGCATGTGCTTTACCAGTGTAAACATTCTACCATTTTATAGAATTCTTAGAAAGTTGATTCTGACCACTTTTGTTCATATTTTTCAGTGTTTCTGTGAAGGGAAAGCATAGGTCTTGGAGATGACTACTCTGCCATTTCCCTCTTCACTTTTGAAAGATAATCTCACTGGATACAGAATTGCAAATTGATAGTTTTTTTTCAACACTTTAAACATTTCACTCCATTCTCTTCTTGCTTGTATGGTCTGATGTATTTCTTATGTATGTATATATGATGTATTTTGTATGTATTTTCTTGATATTTATTTTCCTTTTTGTCTTCTTTCAATATTTTCTCTTCACCTTTGGTTTTGTCAGTCTGAATATGACATACTTGGTTGCAGACGCTTTACTAAATTTCCTCCTTGGTGTTCTCTGGGCTTGCTGTATCTGTGGTTTAGCATTAATTTTGGAAAACTCTCTGCCATTGTTACTTCAGATCTTCTATTCCTTTGTCCCTTTATACTCCTACTGTCATTTGCATTATGCACATTACATCTTTGGTAATTGTCCCACTGTTCTGGAGATTCTGTTATGTTTTTAAAATTCTATTTTTCTTTTGTATTTCAGTGGGGCAGTTTTTGTTAACATATTTTCAAATCCACTGATTCTTTGACCTTGTCCAATCTACTGAGGAACCTATCACAGGCATTCTTTATTTCTTGGAGGTTTTTATTCCTAGCATTTCCTTTTGACTTCTTAGAGTTTCCTTCTTGCTGATCACATTACCCACCTGTTGTTGCATGTTGCCTTTTTCTGTTAGAACACTTATTATATTAATCATTTATATTAAACTCTAGGTATAATTACCAAATCTCTGCCATATCTGAGCCTACTTCTCAGGCTCAATTTGTCTCTTTAGACTAACTTTTCCTGCTTTTTAACATGCCCTCTTATTTTTTTATTGAAATAAAACACAATGTATCAGGCAACAGAATCTGAGATAATAGGTCTTTGTGTGAGGTTTTATGTTTATATAGTTAAGGCTATGTTATGTTTAATTTTTTTGTAGCTATAGGTGTCACATATTCAATTTCCTCTAGTATCTTTGTTTTGGTCTCCCTTATTATTTTTGGATTGCCTTAGAAGATCCTTCTTAAATACAATCAGTGTCTTTCACCTCTTTCAGTTGTAATTCACTGCTAGTACACTGGAGTCCTGGTTGATGTGGTGATATGGTGTTGGGAGGAGAAGTGTTCTATAATCTCATGGTTAAATCTGAGTTGTGGGGCCAGGCGCGGCGGCTCACGCCTGTAATCCCAGCACTTTGGGAGGCAGAGGCGGGCAGATCACGAGGTCAGGAGATCGAGACTATCCTGGCTAACACGGTGAAACCCCGTCTCTACTAAAAATACAAAAAAAATTAGCCGGGCGCCTGTAGTCCCAGCTACTCGGGAGGCTGACGCAGGAGAATGGCGTGAACCCGGGAGCTGGAGCTTGCAGTGAGCCGAGATCGCGCCGCTGCACTCCAGCCTGGGCAACACAGCGAGACTCCGTCTCAAAAAATATAAATAAATAAACAAATATGAAATAAAATAAATCTGAGCTGTGACTTTCAGAAGAGTTTCTTAACCTACTTTTTGCTTCCCTTATATGAATCAGAAAGGCTAGATGGAGCTTGAGCCATCCAACTACTTTTCTCCTAGATCAGACAAGGCTCAGGCAAAGTAGCTTCCCTTGCAGGGAGCCCCCTGCCATGTGAAAGAAAATGCTCTGAGAGTGTTTAGAAATAACCCTGGGCTTATTTCAAAATGGTTGCTTTTCCCTTCCTCCTATCTGAAGCATCAGGGGATTTTTCTGCAGTCTTCACTGTGAGAAACTTGCTGAGGCTCTTGGAAGTCTAGTTTACAAAAGTGTGTGGGGTCTTCAAAAACTGGGCCCTTAGCAGTTTTTAACTCTCAATCTAGTCCACATTCAGTCTCCAGAAATTCGTCAATTACCACTTACGGGTTCATATGAGTTGCTGGTTTCAGCAGTTTCTGCCCCTGATAAACTGATTTTTTTTTGTATTTGCCTACATCTCCAGTTTTTGCCCGTTACCTCAATTCTGTGGTTATTTTAAGAAATCGTTGAGTTTAGTTTGTTCATATTTTTTCTTGTGACAATAGTAGTGATGACTTCCAAACATATCAGAGCAGAAACCGTAAGTCTTTAGTCTTCTTTTCTTATGATGTCTTTGGTCTTGGTATAAGGGTAATACGGACCTCATACAGTGAGTTATAAAGTGTTCCCTCCTTTTCTATTTTCTGGAAAGAGTGTGTGAAAAATAGATATTAATTCTTTTAAAGTTTGGTAAAATTCACCAATGAAGACATCTGGTCTTGGGATTAGAGTTTGAAAATTAAATTACTTATTCAATTTCTTCTTACAAATTTTACCTATTCAGTCTTTTTAACTGTAAATGGTGTATTCATATTTTTATACCAGCTTTCGTAGTTTGTGCCTTTGGAGGAATTTGCGTATCTCATATAATTTAATTTTTTGACATTGACTTTTTCACAATATTCTGTTAGAATTCTTTTAATTTCTGCAAGGTGATATCTATACTTTCATTTACGTTTAGTAACTTGAATCTTCTCTCTTTTGTTCTTTCTCGGTCAAACTAATAATGTGTCAATTTTACTGATATATCAGAAGAACCAACTTTCAAGTTTATTAATTTTCTCTATTGTTTTTATTTTCACTACTTATCTCCATGCTTATCTTCATTATTTCTTCCTTCTGTTTACTTTGGGTTAAGTCTGCTCTTTCACTCTCATTTCTTAAGGTGAAAAATTAGGTTATTGGTTTGAGATTTTTTTAAAATTTAGGGATATACTGTTATACATTTCCCTTGAAGCACAGCTTTAGCGACAACCACAAAATTTTAGTATGTTGTTTCTTCAGTTTTATTCATCTAAAATATTTTCTAATTTCTCTTGTGATTTGTTCTTTGATTCATTGGTTACTTTGAAGTATTTTTAAATCTTCATACCATTGTGAATTTCCCACATTTTCTTCTGTAATTGGTTTAATATAATATTTTGCAGTCAGAGAACATGTGCTGTATTATTTCAATTCTTTTAAATTATTAAGATATGTTTTACAGCCTAATATATGTCATCCTGGAGAATATTCCATGTGCACTTCAGAATAATGTGTATTCTGCTATTGTTGGGTGTCATATTAAGGTGTTGTATGATAATGTGTAGTTTTTTATTTCCTTTTTGCTCTTGACTTGTTGTTCTATGTATTATTGAAAGTTTGGTATTGACACCTCCAACTGTAATAATTGATTTTTCTATCTTTCTTCGATTCCAGCAGTTTTTGCTTTGTATATTTTGGGCTCTGTTGTTTGGTGTATATGTTCATAATTGTTGTATCTTATCATTATAAAATGTTCTTTTTTGTCTTTAGCAACAATTTTTGTTAAAGTATATTTTGTCAGATATTAGTATAGCTGCTCCAGCTCTATTTTAATTATCTTTTGCATGGTAAATATTTTCACACCCAAATGGAACTCTATCTATTTGTGTCTTGACTCTAAATATTCTAAATACAGATAACATAAGGTTGAATTATGGTTTGGATTTTTCTTCTCTATTCTGATCATCTCTGCCATTTGATTGTGGTATTTCTTTCATTTATGTTTAATATAATTATTATAAAGTAGGATTTAGGTCAACCAATTTGCTATTCATTTTCTATAAATCTTATGTGGTTTTGTTCTTTGATTTCTCCACTATTGCTTTCTTTTTGTTAAACAGATATTTTCTAGTGTACCATTTAAATACCATTGTTGTTCATCTGCTATATATATTATATATTTTTATATATATTATATTTTTTTTATATATATACACATTTTTGGAGAAATTAGGTGTAGCTATGTTGCTCAGACTGGTCTTGAACTTCTGGGCTCAAGTGCTATATATAGATATAGATATAGATATAGATATATTTTTATTTTCTTTTTGAGATGGAATCTCACTCTGTCACCCAGGCTGGAGTGCAATGGTGTGATCACTACAACCTCCACCTCCCAGGTTCAAGTGATTCTCCTGCCTCAGTCTCCTGAGTAGCTGGGATCACAGGTGCGTGCCACCACGCCCGGCTAATTTTTGTATGCTTAGTACAGACAGAGTTTCAGCATGTTGGTCAGGCTTGTCTCAAATTCCTGACCTTGTGATCCACCCACCTAGGCCTCCCAAAGTGCTGAGATTACAGGCATGAGCCACCGTGCCCAGCCTCAAGTGCTATATTTTTTAAAGCCATTTTAGTGGTTGCCTTAATATTACAGTTAAATTAACAATTTAATCTAGCTTGAATGGATACCAATTAATTTAAATAGTTTACAAAATCTTCTCTCCAACATAGGTCAATTCCTTCACCCCTAATTTATATTATTATTGTTTTAAAAATTATATCTTTTTTCTAGCTTCATTGAAGTATGATTAACAAATCAAAATTGTATGTATTTAAGATGTACACTATTATGTTTTGATATTCATGAGATCTCTATCACAAGAACAGCAAAAGGGAAGTCCACCCCCATGATTCAATCACCTCCCAGCAGGTCCCTCCTCCAACACGTGGGGATTACAATTTGACATGAGATTTGGGTGGGACACAGAGCCAAACCATATTACCTTCTCTAGGTTGCATAAAGCCAGGCCAGGTGCTGAAGTCTTATTTTTTTTAGGGTAGTGTCCTGAAATTCTCATGTTTGTGAGCTTTCTTCCAGTTCTACAGAGTGGCGCCACTGTCAATATGTGCTTGCAAGCCATTTGCAGAGATTCTCACTTGCTTTTCACAGGGGTGCACTTGGGGAGCCTGCCAAAGAGTGAGTGAGGCATTTGGAACATTTGGGGTTTTGTTGGCAAGATGGGAGTGATGCATCCCAAGTGGCTTATAGGTGGGCTCCTGATGGAGTCCATGAAGCAACTGGTAGGATCTATGGCAGTTTCAAGTGTGGGTTGCTGTGAGTCCCCATCTCTCCTTCCTGCTTTTACCTTCTCCCAACCACTCCACCTTGCTGATCACCTCAGTGTCTTTTGACACGTTAACCATGATGTGTATAGGTGTTGATCTCTTTGAGATTATCTTATTTGGATTTTATTGGTCATGTCGGCTATATAAATTAATGTTTTTCATAAAATTTGGGAAGTTTTCTTTCCTTCTGTTTTCATCCTTCTAGGGCTCCAGTGTATGCATCCATTGGTATGAGAGACGCTGTCCTACAGTTCTTTGTTGCTCAATTTTCTTCATTTTTTCCCACTCTGTTGCTCAGATTGGATAATCTCAATTTTTCTCTGTGTTTTGTTGTTTTATATTTCATTGATTTCTGCTCTTATCTTTATCAGTGCCTTTATTTTACTTAACTCTGGGTTAATTTGTTCTTTTCTAAGTTTCTTAAGGTAAAATACAAATTTACTGATTTAAAACCTTTTTTCTTTTCTAATATAGCCATTTCAGTGCTGTAAATTACTCCCTACATCCTGTTTTATCAGCATCCCATAAGGTTTTAGATTCTATATTTTTATTTTTATTCAGTTCAAAAGACTTTTCAATTTTACTTTCTTTGTATCTTTTTAAACCAATAAATAGGTCAGAAATGCTAATTTAAATTTCCAAACATTTAGGAGATTTTCAAGAGATATTCCTCTTATTTCTAATTCAATATCATTGTGGAATTAAATTAACATGGTTTACATGAATTTAATTCTTTAAATGTATGAAGACTTATTTTATGGCCCTCCAATCAGTGAAGATTTTTAAAGGAATAGGGCTCTGCTTATTTTTATTTCCTGACATGCTGTTACTTGTTATAGTCATTCTATCTGACAAAAACATGCAGAAAAAAAGCACACAAATCAACTGGAAAAAATGCATAAATATTAACTGTAATGAGACCCCACAATTTGGTCCGAATGTAATTGTGTGATGTTCAAGTTTCCTATATTCTCTTAAAACTTTCCAACATTATTGACTCTAATAATTCACTTTATAAACACCTGATCATAAAAAAAATTTATTCTAGATGTTCAATTCTTTATATTCTAGATATTCAATTTTTTACTCAAGCACTATACACAATCAACAACAAATAGTTCAAAATAAATGAAACACCAGACCTCTCCCTTAATGTAAAACCCTAAGGTGAAGTCTGCATAAGAAAGCTATTATGATAGTGCCATTTTCTGAGAGAAAAGAAAGGCATGTACACACGGGCTATGTGAGATAATTCAGGAGGTCATCATATTGAACCAATTCTAAAAGTCCTCCCTTTCTATTAAGGAACATTCAGCTAGACTAGTTGAAATCTGAAAACAATCTTTCAGAATCCTGAGATAACTGTACTCATCGTGATCTTGGTAAGGCAGCTCCTGACAAATTAGCACTTCTATAACTGGGTTACTTTCCAATAGAGTTGTTATTTGCATTAAGAATTCAGTATACACTTCAGCTTTACGTTATTGAAGCTGGCAATATGTCAACCTTATAAACTTCAGCAGAGTCACTTCTCATGAAGGAGATAGCACAGTTTGGAAGATGACACTGTTGACATATATAAAAATTAGAATGGAGTAAGTAATGCTGCGTGAATCAATTTTCAATATTTATCACTTTGATTATTGCAGCAAAAAGGGATCAACACTAAAACAATACCTACTATAAACCTGCTTTCAACTTTGTCTCTCTTTACTCTCCAAAGCAATTTTTATCCATATTTGAAAAATAATATTACTGCCAAATGCCCATCTATTGATTGCATTACTACATACAATCCTATATTTTGGCTCCATCAAGGCTTCCCTGCCATGTGTGTTTTTCCGTTTTTCTCTTAGATGTGTTTATCCAAACCAAGGGCATCATTAACATAAGCTTACACTTCAATCTCTATCTCATCATGCCCACTTTGCTGCAGTTTCTTAATCTGATTGTAATTTTCAGGAAGCAAATAAATAAATGATGGATTTACCACACATATAGGCTAGCCAAGAAAAATGACATTGGATTTGTCTTCACACAAACTCTATACTTTGAAAGTACTGACATAAGATAATCATGAAATATTGTGTACACAGGGATTTGAGCCTGCTATGTCTTCTGGGAATGCTTGATCTATGGGCTCACTCCAGAACTGGGGGAGCCATGTTTTCAGCATGATTCTAACCATAGACAGAGTGTATTGGCAACTTGATGTTCTTGCTTCCCTGTCAAGTTCAAACACACACACACACACACACACACCCCTGGGCTCTCATCTAAATACACCATACAACGTTTATAGGGTGGTTGGTTAAAAATAACAGCATGAATTTCAGTACCTATTGGATCTTTCAATGAGACAATAATGTCCATGTTTTATAGCCCTTTCAGCACCCTTCTATAAAGCTATGTAAACATTATACGAGATAAAATTCTTTGTGTTCTGCATAACTGATTGACTACTTCAACCTGACACCTTCACTTATGGCTTTTACATATTTCTTATTTGTTCATTCTGAAGAATACATTGCCAGCACTAAGGACAAAGATATGGCTTTAAAAATAGCAAATATGAATCTGTTCAAATTATCTGGAAGGAAACACACATAACACCAAAATTTTAAAAATTCCTGTTACAATGTTAAAATTGAGAAGAGTATTTTAGAGAATTGTCTTGATAAATTTCTCTAACTTTATAGCGTGGATGGTATCCTGGTCAATTTCTTCATGTTAACAGGACTTTATCAATCTAATCAATTTTGTCCTTTCACTGTCATCTTTGCATTGCCTATCACAAGTTATTAATTTATTATGCATTAATTTATAAATATATACAAAATTATTATAAATAAAACTGAAACCTGTATAATTTACCCAGGCAATGGCTCTTTCAAAACTTCTGAATTTTAGTCTTCAAATTTTTTTTGCAACTAGGAATATTCAAGTGATTGGAAATAAAAGACTATCCTGGTATGACTGTCAGTGATAAATGTTATAGTTATGGCATATGTTTTGTAAAAGGACTGCCAATTTTCATTGTATTAACTGTAACTTATTTTAACCTATTTTAATAATGTTAAACATATTTATCACTTAAGAATCTATATTAAACCATAAAATATATTTCGTTTAATAAAACATATTTTATGTTGTATAAATATATAAATAAATATATATCTGTTGTATAAATATAGATGTTGTATAAATTATATCTATGCTGTGTGTATATATACAATATAGATAACTTTACCTGGACATTCTAATACATTACTGAAATAATGGTAACCTGAATATTTCATGATTTGACTATAACTCATTAAAGAAATTACATGGACCTAATTTTCCAGCATTACTCATTCTAGGAATGCTCTACAGAAACAGAGGCATGAGTGCCTACAAACTGGCATATTCTGATTATAAGTGTATGGTATCTTGCAGTAGCAAAATGTTGATAACCATCATTCTGAAAACAAGAAATGGCTAAGGAAAATGTGGTGTCCTTCACATTCACTGAGGACACTGGCACATCTATAGTTTTTGACATAGAGACTTCAAGACCTATAGGACCTCAGGAGATTGTACAACATATATTACTACCAAAATGTCAAATCTAAAGCTCATTTACAATAAAATTAATTGGTTATGATCAATACATCTTATATAGAAAGATAAATGGATTGATAGATACCTGTATTAGCATAGAAAGTTTTTCTCTAATATAGGGCAGATGGTTAAACATATTTCCTCTGGAAAGCATGGGGAAAAGGTTAAAAATACATCTGTCATAAATAATTTTATTTTCTTCTATATTGTGAAGCTTTCTTAAAATGAAGTGGTTACTCTTGGCAGTAATTTATGGCTGGAGCTATTTGATCTTAAACTAAAAAAGGGAAAATTAGGGAAGCAGGATTAAAAGTTGAAACACATTTTAGCTTTAGTAGTCAAGAACTCAAAAGGTGAAAAGCACTTAAATTTATCAGTTGTGTATTGACTAAGTAATCTCCAAGGAAATCCTTAAGCAAGGAGTTCACTGTTCTGACTTTTGGCTTTAAACTTTACCCAACTTCATCAATATTTCCCCAAATTCTAAACTGTACAATGCATGTGGGCCTCTATTAAGATCTATGAGAAACTTCTTTGCATGTGGTGTAGAAATAATCACACTAAATCTTAACAACTATATTTGCTTGTATATTCAATTATGTAGCACATAGAATAGAAAAGCATGAAGGTATCACATTAATTCCCTCTCTGCAAAACAAGAGACATGTGCCAGTTCAAGTGATCTGTCAAAGAAAGTATAAAGAATTGAGTACCAAAATACATGAATATGTAGAGACAATACTACAGTCTTTAAGACTTGAGATTGTTCAGCATGTTTTAATAACAGAGAAAAAAGTATAAGAGAATTTAAGAATATGCATAGAAAAAATATAAATGTGTGAAAATAAAAATACTTGAGTAACTACTCATGACATGATTTGCTAAAAAGCCCTGTGCTAAAGAGAGAACCCACTTGATCTATTATGAGGGCGTCAATCAATAAGCACCATGTAATACACAATCTACTTGAGACTTTTTTTATGTATTAACCAATATTTTGACTAGTTTGATAAGTTTTTTTACTTTCTATTGAAGAATAATACACATGTAGAAAAATGCATACACTAAAATTGTAAAGCTCATGTATTTGTATGATGCAAACACAGCAAGCACTCACACAGATCAAGAAATAAAAATTATATGCATTCTAGAAACCAGCCAGTTGTCTTATATCTATGATTATCTCAGACATGCCATCAAGAGAAGAAAATTTCCTATATAACTTACCTTGTTGCAACAATGAGAAAAAGACTAATTCAAGTCAATATTTAATAATTAAATGAGAAGCAGAAATATAATGTAGTATGACCACAAAGATATTATGAACCATGGAGTCTCTATTCTGAAACCCCAATAATGAAACAGATGAGGAAAATTTGTTAATATTTTGGCACACCTGGATTTCACTACAATACATTCTGCTCCAATATGAAATTGCCTTTCATATTGCCTCTCAAATTGCCTCTCAAATTGCCTTTCATATTGCTCCAATATGAAATCTCTTAAATTCTACATTTTTCCATAAAAGCAAAAGAGAGTTAAAATTAAAAGAGAAATGATAAGGATTCAATAGTGTAGGTGACTTGGTGAGGGTCTCAATGAGGAAAAGGACATATCATGAAAATGTCCTCCAATAAGCTTCTGAAAAGATGTACAAAACGACCTAAAGACCTAGCAAACAGCACATGACATATGAATTTCAAAAGATAATGGTTTAGCTACTCACCCCTATTCTCTGAAGCAGAGGATCAGATTCCAGGCCTTGTATCACAGCAAAACATGAAAGAAAATAAAAGCAAACATAACCTTAGAAAATACTCCACAGTAAAAATAACAAAGCACTAAACTTGGTTCCACTGTCATTATTTAATAGAGGCATGCCATATTTCCTTCTTTCAGCACAACATTAATGAGATTTTCAGACATATCACAGTTGCTTGACCCTTAATTCAATCTTCTAAAGTGTTTCATTTGTTACTTAAGAAATATATCCTATATGTAAGTATCTATCTACAATTAAAGCAAGTCTTGGGTCACTAAGCATACTAAAGGGCATACTGACTCATAAGACAGGATGCTACTGCCCTCTTCGGAGAGATGGAAAAGGCATGCTCACAGGGGTACCATGTTGTCACCGAGGGATTCCCAAATAGAGCCAGGCTCTGAGAGTCTTATTTGTCCTACTGGAGGGCCGCACATCTGGACCTCAGATTGACATCTGGAATGAGTCCCTCAGCATCCTCAGACAATTATTCTCGTCATCGATCCAAACATGCACCCTCCCAACAAATAAGCATTTCCCCAGCCAGGCTTCTTTTGTGCATGGTTATCTAATGCATCATCAGTGAGCACGGTAAATGTACAGTAGACATTTGTTTAGTATCTGAATAATGGAACTCTCATATACACAGCATGAAAAAACATATGACTAAATTGCTCTAATAAAATTAGATTAAAATCTGGCCAGGCGTGGTGGCTCAAGCCTGTAATCCCAGCACTTTGAGAAGCCAAAACGGGTGGATCGCGAGGTCAGGAGTTCAAGACCAGCCTGGCCAAGATGGTGAAACCCCGTCACTACTGAAAATACAAAAATTAGCTGGGGGTGGTGGCACGCACCTGTAATCCGAGCTACTGTAATCCGAGGCTGAGGCAGGAAAATTGCTTGAACCCAGGAGGGGGAGGTTGCAGTGAGCCAAAATCACACCACTGCACTCCAGCCTGGGCAACAGAGTGAGACTATGTCTCAAAAAAGAAAAAAATCTATTGGGGAACTTCATAAAAACTCTTTAATCAACTAAAAGTTTAAGGAGTAAGTGAGGTAACAGAATAATATATGGTATGATTACAGTACTAATATGTATAGAAACATCTATGTTATGAATGTGCCAGATAAAGATTTAAAAAAAATATTAGAACATCTGAATTTCACTACAAGATTATTTTCACCCATCATGAACAGTGAAAAAAGGAAATATGTCAATGATTCTCCACAGTTGTTTAGGTCATTTCAAAAAGAGATTTAAACAAAGAGAAGAAACAATAATAAGGAATCCTTGAACAAGGTAGGGACACCCATGGGGAAATATATCTACCAAAAGAATAACCTCCTTTAAGCCTCTGAAATAATGAACTCACAGTCCTTGACGTTCTGACATCACTGCCCACAGAACACACAAAGAATTTCAAAAGTACCGAAGCGGCTGCTCACCTGTTTTCCCTGAAGTTTCCTTGAAGTTGTTTCAGCTTTTAACCTGCAGCAAAATATCACATAGAAAATAAATCAGATCAGAGAATGCTCTAAATTAATAAAAAATACAGCACAGGATTGGTTCCACTATAATTTCTTATCATACAGGCATCTCAGCCCTCTACTCCTTGCTACAAACATCAGCATTGCTTGATCTCATCACCTTCGTCATTTCATTTATAAATTTGTTTCCTCCTTGAATTCTTTACTCTGAAAATAGCCAATTTCCTCTCTACCAAGCTATCCAAGTGACACAGTAGTTGTGTCTTGAATGGGAAATGCTAAAGTTGTGGTCTATCAATAAAGATTTTATGAAAATACACTGTGATGTGAAAAATGAAAGACACATGATAGTGGTACTGTGAGATAATTGAGGAGTCCACCAGTTGGGCCTGCTCTGAATGTGTTATTTATCCGGTTGCAATAGAACAGATGGCCATTCATTCAGCCACACCTCAGCATCTCAGATACTTGTGCTTATCCTTGATCCAGACAAGTCTACTACCAATGAGTAAACATTCCTCACACCACACTGATGCTCCTAACAGTGTATCTCCTGCATTCAGCTTTATAGCAGAAAGCAGCACAGGCAGATGTTTGACTTGACTTTAGTGAAACTGGCTTTCACGACAGCTCCAGAAGCTTCTCAGAACACTTTGGTCTAAGCAAAATGTGAAGTGATATTTCAGTGGGATGGCTGCCAATGCTGATATATCTACTGAATATGATAGAAATAAAAAGTCAGGAGTTAACTGTAAACTTGGATTATATCATTTAAAAGATTATGAAAGTATGTTAGGATCTATTTGACAGCAGCATACAACATGATATTCCTTCCACCTGACAGATGTATATTCCTTATCCAGGGTAGAAGACTAGCATACAAATGTCACTATATTGTGACAAAGTAGAAATAAGACAACTAAACACAGGAGGAGGAAAGAAAAACAGGAAAACCGAAAGCACGTTGCATGAGCAATAGGGGAGTGTTGAAGAACGTCGCCTAAACCGATAAATCATAAGTTAAAGATTAACTAGGAAAACATAGAACTAACAGAATTAAGAGAGGTACAAAAGTAAACACTCCGACAAAAATAAAAACTCTCCTAAGTATGAATAAATAAATAGGCAAGCAAAGACTACAACGTGACAAAACAGCGTATCAAATATAAAGAAAATACAAACAAAATAAATATCAGTCATGGCTACACACACACACACACACACACACGTGAGTGGACTCCACACACCCACTAGAAGAAAAATATTTTCAGCAGGCTCACAAAATAAAACATAATATGTTTTCTATGAGAGATGCATCTAAACAAATGGATTCTAAAAGACTGAAAATAAAGGGATGGGCGAAAGTATATCAGGCATATGAAAACAAAAAGAGATAGGAGTAATCTTTTTTTTTCATGCCAATCACATGCAAGAGTAGTGATTCTTATATTACACAATGTATTCAAGTCCCACAGTGTTAACCAAGACAAAGAAGGCCACGTTTTTTATGCTAAAAGATATAATACACATGAAGATTTGACCCTTATGGAGACTTATATACCAAATATCATAATAACCACCTTTATGAATAAAAAACTACATGAGATGTATGAGATGTAAGGAGACCAGACATAGATGATCCCATAATAGAAAACTATAATACACCATTATCAGAAAAAGACAGATCAAGTGGGCAAAAATGGCAACATAAAAATAGTGTAGATTTTATGGCTATATATTAAACTTGACAGATAACAGAAGATATGTATTGTTCTTAAGTGCCCATGGCATAGTCAGAAAAACTGATTATATATTAGGTTGGAAAGAAAAATTAGTAACTCAAGAAATATTCAAAACTGCACTATCTGATCACAATGCAAAAAAATAGACTTTACTAACAATAACATAAAGGCTCTTTCACCAAGAAATTTTAAAAATATCCTATTAACTCCTGAGTAAAAGGAAAAATATAAACAGAAAATACATATGTTTAAATACATAAATACATATTTTGTATGTAAATATGTTTTGGTATGCAAATATATATTTACATATATTTTAAAATATACAACATATGAGAATCTGTAATATGCATTTAAAGGCAGTTCTAGAGGAAAATTCATTGCACTAAATGTTTTTGTTATTTTTAAAAATGAAAAAGTAGATGAATGAAAGAATTCAATTTTCATCTTAAAACACTAAAAAAGAGCAAAAATAAAAGAAAGTACAAGAAAGAAAGGAATAAGGATCAAAGCAGAAATCAATGAAGATAATATTTTAAAAACCATAGATGTAATTAATAATTGAGAAGCCTGTGGTTTTTAAAAAATATTAACTACATAGGCACTCTACTAGCTAACTTTATCAAAAAAGGGAGAAAACACATATATACAAAATAATGCTTCATAAGCACTTGAACATAATGTGCATTCTGCTATTGTTGGGTGTTGCGTTCTACATATGCCAGTGGAGTCAAGTTGGTTAATAGTGTTCTTACATCCACTGTTACTGATTATCTTATCCATGTTCAATCACGTACTAAGAAAGGAGCATTGAAATTTCAAACTATAGTTGGGAATGGTCAAATTTTTCATTTCATTTCAAAAGCCTATGTTGGAAACGTAACCCTCAATGCAACAGTGTTTAATAAAGCAACACTTAAAAGGTGATTAGGCTGTGAGAGCTCTGCCCTCATCAATGGATTAATGCTGTTATTTCAGGGGTGGGTTCCTATAAAAGAAGATATTTGTCCCATCCATACCCTCTCTTTGCCCTTCTACCATAGGATGACACAGTGAGAAGGCCCTCATCATATGCCAGCCCCTTGATCTTTCCAGCCTCCAGAAATGTGAGCCAATAAATTTCCACCATTACAAATACCCAGTCTGCAGTATTCTGTTACATCAGAGCAAAATGGACTGACACAGAAAACTGGTAACATAAATGCAGTATCTTTTGTATCTAGATATCCAGTTGTCCTAGCAACATTTGTTGAAAAAACTGTTCTTTCCCATCACAGAGAGGACAATGCCCAGATAACATGCCTTCTCGGAGTGCAGGAATCATAAGGTTTGAAAGCCGGTGCAGGAATCCAGGATGCTAATGCCCCTATTTCAATATGAGGGAAGTCTAGGTCTCACGCTGTGTGAATCAAAAGCATTGTTCAAATCTTGTTGACTAAAAGTAATTGGTTAAGTAAACAGCAATATCCATAGTGATCTGGGAATACACCATTCAGTAGAACTCAAGAATGGGCAGGTCAACTTGGTATTTTTCAGGATTTGAGTCTCTGATATGGGTGAAATGAGATAGAACACTTCGCCACTGATTTTAAAGACTTCAGAAAGGTTAGAAATCTTTTGTAAACCAGCACAGTGATCAAATACATCATAGAAAAAAAAAAGCTGCATTTTATTTGGGGAAAGAGATATTAAACCTGGAGATTTTATCCAGCCTGGGAATCTCTGCCTTTTAATTTACATATTTACTCTATTCACATGTAATTTTATTATTGATATAGTTGAGTTTATTATGTCATTCTTCTTCTTCTCCTGTATGTCTCATGTGTTTTTGTTCCTCTATTCCTCTTTACTTCTTTCTTTTTCATTAACTAATTATTTTATAATGTAGCATTTAAACTTCCTTAATAATTTTTTTCACTATGTTTTTTGAATTTTTTTCAGTGGTTGCTCTAGGGTTTACTGCATATATCTTAACTCACCCAAATAAGTTTCTAATTTACACTAGCTTAATTTCAGTCTTATACAGAAATGTTACACCTATATAGCTCTATTCCCTTTTTGCCATCTATTGTGGTATTATTATACATATTACCTTTATTGATGCTATAAGCCAAGAAAGACATTATAATAAATATTAATCTACCATCTGTAGTCATTTCCTTAGTCCTGTATTGCTTTGCATCCACCTATCTTCTTTGGCAAATATATTACACTTTTATATGTTATAGACCCCAAAATACATTATATACATATTATTTTATAGAATTTATTTTAAAATCACTTAAGAGAAAATTACATTTCTACTGTCTTTTATATTTATATAATTACCTTTACAAGCATTTTACTTCTTTATATTGATTTGAATAACTACCTAGGCTCACTTGCTTTCAGCTTGAATAACTTCTTTAAGTATTTAGAGAATTCTTTTCAGGGGGTTTTGAGAGCAGTAGATTCTCCAACGTTTTTTTTTTTTAATTGAGGAAGTCTTTATTTTGCCTTCATTTTTGAAACACAGCTTTGCCAGGTACAGAATTCTTAGATGACAGGTTCTTTTTTCTTTGAGCATTTTTAATATGTTATCCTTTTGCTTCTGGCCTCCATTGCTTCTGCTGAAGTCAGCTGTTAATCTTCCTGGGGTTCCCTTGTAAATAACAAATCATTTTTCTCACACTGCTTTCAATACTTTCTTCTTGTTTTTGACTTTCAGAAATCTTACTGTGATGTTTCCATTCGTCAATCTCTGCATTTATTCATTGGAATTC
Source organism: Pongo abelii (assembly GCF_028885655.2). Lineage (NCBI taxonomy): Eukaryota > Metazoa > Chordata > Mammalia > Primates > Hominidae > Pongo > Pongo abelii. The sequence goes on along the minus strand of NC_072001.2, from coordinate 20,162,084 downwards.
ATTGAGCTTCCTGGATATGTAGGTTATTGTTTTTCCACAAATATGGGAAGTTTTCAGCCATTATTTCTTTGAATATTTTTTCTGATCGTTTGTATCTCCCCTGCCTGTCTGGTACTCCCATATGTGTATGCTGGTATGCTTAATGATGTTCCACATTCTCTGAGACTCTCTTTGTTTTTCTTTATTCTTTATGTTTTCTGTTCTTTTGAACATAATCTCTATTGTTTTATCTTCAAGTTTACTTCTTGTTTCTTCTGCCAGTTCAAATCTACTATTGAGCCCTTCTAATAAATTTTAAAATTTTAGTTATTGTACTTTTGAACTCCAGAATTTCCATTTGGTTCTTTTTAATAATTTCTATCTTTTTATTGGTATTCACTGTTTTGTGTGACATTGTCATCATAGCTTCCTTTACTTTTTTTTTTTTTTTGAGACAGAATCTCACTTTGTCACCCTTGCTGGAGTGCAGTGGTGTGACCTCAGCTCACTGCAGCCTCTGCTTCCTGGGTTCAAGTGATTCTTGTGCCTCAGCCTCCTGAGTAGCTGGGACTACAAGTGTGAGAAACCATGCCCAGCTAATTTTTCTATTTTTAGTGGAGACAGGGTCTCGCCACGTTGGCCAGGCTGGTCTGGAATTCCAGCCAGTGAATAGTGCTGCTATGAACATTCACGTACATGTATTCATTTGAACATTTGTATTCAATTCCTTCGAGTGTGTACTTTGGGGCAGAATTGTTGGGTTATATGGTCATTTTATCTTTAACTTTTTGAGGAACTGCCAAAATATTTTCCACTAAATCAGGAGGAAAGAATTGATAAGTGGTCTTCTAGAAGCTAATAGAAGCAGGTGAGAGACACTATATCCCAAATATATTTCTTTATCTTAAGCTCAAACTAGAATACCCCAGAAAAGATATGGGCCAGCAAGTCTAGTTTTCATGTCATCTCACGTCCTCAAGACAACATAAGGTCTCATTGTTGAAACAAGCCATGGAACTCCACAATCATATATTCACTTTGTCTGAAAACACCTACCAGAGTGGCATCCTTAAATTCTGGTTGAGAGTTCACAGGAGACCAAACAGATATCTGGGTGTGTCAGCTGTGCTGGTGCCAACAAGCCAAAGAGTACTCTTCCTCAATCATCCCTATCTAAGGGGAGGAGGATAAGACTGTAGATCAAGATGACAGATATTAGTTCCTGCATATATGGCTTATGCATGCTATTTCTTAACGAAGAGATATGATTAGTACTGGAAAAAGTGATCCATTAGATAGGCTATAGGCCATCTATTCATCAAACAGAATAAACACTAACTATACAGTTCTCTTGAATTTGGATAATATCTCAGGTAGTTTAATGCAGAAATAAGACCTTCAATTGCTCACTCTTGTTTACATATTCAAGGAAGCCATCTTGAATTTGGATAATATCTCAGGTAGTTTAATGCAGAAATAAGACCTTCAATTGATCACTCTTGTTTACATATTCAAGGAAGCCATATCAATAACAATTGGCATGAACATGTTGCTTGCACTCCATCATATAATGATCATACTGGAGCCAGGTGAAACTCAGATTTTAGAAAACAGACATCATACTACTGATACTTGTATTTAATTTAATGAATGATGGGATATGTATATATCAGAATTAGAACATGTAGCCATAATGTCATAGTCTTTATGTTGTGAGTCATCATCAATAAACCACAAACATTGTAAAAACATAGCAACCTGACATACATAAATTAGAAGTTAATATGTTAACTTTTTTTTTTGAGTATTGTATATTTTATTTTCATGAAAAATGTATAATAAACCACCATGTAACTCCCTGTCTCTGTGGCCGGGCGTGCCCTGGACATTTCATAGAAATGGGATCACACACGGCATGTCCTCTGTGTCTGGCGTGTCTCATTGAGCCTGGCGTCCTCAAGGTGTGTCCACGCCGTGGCCTGAGTCAGAGCTTCTTCCTTTTCGTGGCTGGGTTGTGTTCCAGTGCACGGAGGGCCGCGCTACATCTCCTCTGCTGACGGCCATCTGGGCTGTAGCCACCGTCTGGCTGCTGGAGTCTGCGGCTGTGTTTGCACACGGGCTTCTGCGCGGCCGTGGGTTTCCACTCCACCTGGGTACGTAGCTGGGAGTGGTCTTGCTGGGTCGGATGGGAGCTCTGTGTGTGTCTTTGAGGAGCCGCCAGGCCGTCTCCACAGTGGCTGCACCAAGTCATCCTCCACCTGCCGTTCCCAGGGGTCTGACTCCTACACACCCACCCCGGCGCTTCTGTGAGCTTTTGTTTTTGTTTTGAGACAGGGTCTGGCTCTGTCGCCCAGGCTGGAGCACAGTGGTACGATCTCAGCTCACTGTAACTTACCTCCCAGGCTCAAGCAATCCTCTTGCCTCAGCCTCCTGAGTAGCTGGGACCACAGGAGACTCCCATGTCTGGCTAATTTTGTTTTTTTTTTGGTAGAGATGGGATCTTGCTATGTTGCCTAGGCTGACCTCAAACTCCTGGGCTCAAACAATCCTCCCTCCTCGGCCTCCCAAAGTGCTGGGATTATAGGTGTGAGCTGTGGTGACCCCATTTCTGTGTTTCTGGGCACAGCCATGCTGGGGTTGTGCTTTTCTTGTTGTTGTTGTTGACAGAGTCTCACTCTTTTGCCCAGGCCGGAGTGCAGTGGCATGATCTTGGCTCACTGCAACCTCTGCCTCCCAGGTTCATGCAATTCTCTGCTTCAGCCTCCCGAGTAGCTGGGACTACAGGCACCCGCCACCACATCTGGCTAATTTTTGTATTTTTAGCAGACACGGGGTTTCACCATCTTGGCCAGGATGGTCTTGAACTCCTGACCCCAGGTGATCCGCCTGCCTCGGCCTCCCAAAGTGTTGGGATTACAGGCGTGAGCTACCGTGCCTGGCTGGGGTGTGCTTTTAATTCGCATTTTTTGGCTGACTCCTGGTTTATTTTTGGATGCGAGTTTTCTCCACTGGACTGGGTCAGGGGTGCAGTGCTGTGTTGATGCTGGACACGAGGGAGGTGGCCGGAGACACTGATGTGGCCGAGTGGCCGTGGCTGAAGAAGGGACGGCAGTCGGTGCCCCTCACCCCTGCTTAGCGGCCAGCGGATTTCTGGAGCTACAGACCCTCCTTACTGCCCAAGCATCCAAAAACACCCACGCATGGCTAACCTAGTTTCTCTAAACCAGACCCATATTAAAATTTACCTTCCTTCCTGGGCGTTTTGGGGGAGGAATCTCCTCATGTGCCCTGGGTGAGGGATCTGTGAGACGTAGTCCCCCACCCCCCACCGCAGCTCATCTCTCTTCCAGCACAGGGACTGGGCGCCGTGCCGCTTCGCGGGCACCCCCTAGTTCCAGACAGCACCTCCACGCCTCAACACTGGGGCCCCTCCCAGGCTCCACTGTCCTGGGATCCCCCACTGAGGCCCCGCTCCTGGGACCACCCACCAGCAGGGCCTTCTGGAGAAACGGACAGCAATGGCCTGCAGTATAGGCTGCTGGGCCCTGCCTGCGAGGCTCCTCAGCATGGGCTGGACTCGGGGTGACGCACGCACCCCAGCCAGGAGGGATACCTGAGGCAGCTCCACCCAACGCCTCTGTGTGGGGGAACAAGCAGCAGCTCTGACCGCTGAGCCGGGCTCAAGTCCTCCACCCGCCACCGCCAGGTTCTGGCCACAGGGACCGCCCCATGCACGCCCCTCCACAGCCACGAGAGCCACGGGAACAGCCCCCCGACAGCGAGAATGCCACAACCGCGACGGCCGGGGCTGGAGTCACACTGGGCTGTCCCGGTCACAGCCCGTCCATCCATCTGTCCTTCCACTGCGGCTGCCAACGGGACGGACAGGGGGACTTCCGCAGAGGACCACTGTGGGGGGGGGCGACGCATCCACAGGAGAGAAAACTGGAGCCCGGCGCCTCTCCTCTGCCCACGCCCCGCCGCACACCTGGATGAGCCACCAGCACGGGGACATTCTCCTTCTTCTGGAAACCCTCTCAGCATCCACAGGAAGGGGGCGCTGAAATGTCCGTGCCTGCATTTTGTTTTGTTTTGTTTTGAGACAGTCTCGCTCTGTCACCCAGGCTGGAGTGTAGTGGCGCGATCTCGGCTTACTGCAGCCTCCGCCTCCCGGGTTCAAGTGATTCTCCTACCTCAGCCTCCCAGGTAGCTGTGATTAGAGGCATGTGCCACCATGCCCGGCTAATTTTTGATATTTCTGGTAGGGACAAGGTTTCGCCACGTTGGCCAGGCTGGTCTCAAACTCCCGACCTCAAGTGATCCACCTACCTTAGCCTCCCAAAGTGCCGGGATTACAGGTGTGAGCGACCACGCCCTGACTACTGTTAGATTTTCCATCCCACAAGAAAGCAAAACCACATGCGTGTACACAGACACACACACGGAGACCCCAGGCGCAGGCACACGGGGGACACAGCAGCGTGTCAGAGCCAGGTGTGAGATCCAGCACGGCAAACATCCCGAGGGGACACTGCCCAGAGGCTCCGCCTGAGGCCAGCCTGCTCGCGCCACACTGCCTGCCTTTCTCGACGAGGGCTGGAGACTGCCCGAGAGGCAGCGTCCTGGAGACACAGGCCTCAGCTCTCCCCTGCCAGAAAGCGGCAGGACGTGTGGACCATCTCCGGGGAGTGCATGCAGAAGCTGGGTAGGGAGGGGGAAGGGGCAGGCGCCATCCGGGGGACCTTCCCTGTGGACTGAGGGGGAGAAGGCCCCGGGTCCCGGACGTACCTATCTCCTAAGCAGTAGGACGCCTTTTCTTCCTACACGCCCCTGTGCCGACGCAGACACTCGGCTATGGTAGGGTCAGGACTGGCACCAGGGAGGGCAGGGAAGCTCCGGACCCTACATGGGGCCCTGGACATGGGTGGGGGCTTCTGCCCGCCTGGCTTCCCCCAGGTTATGCCCTTTACAACAGCAGGGAACAAACTCTCACTCCCCAGTTCCGAGAGTCCTGCGGGAGGACCGTGAACCCAAACAGGGGGTTGTGGGAGCCACAGTGTGTAGCCAGGGATGTGGGGACCCAGGGTGGCGCTAAAGGTGGGGCGGGTGCTGGGGGACCCAGGGTGGCGCTAAAGGTGGGGCCGGTGCTGGGGGCCGAGCATTAAAGGTGGGGCGGGTGCTGGGGGCTGAGCCGCAGCCTGTAGGGTCCGTGCTACCCTGCGCAGCCAGGTGTCCAGGCAGGTAAGACACCCCGATGCCACGTCAGGAAAAAGACATCACGCCCACCCTCTCTGTGAGCCCCAGAGCTCCGGCCCTTTTCCACACAAGGGAGTGGGGACACTCACAGGCCACGGAGAGGGAGCTGCCAAAACCCTCGTTGAGGACAAGAGGCTGGAGGCCACCAAGCAGAACCTGAAAAGCAAATGTCACCGACTTCACGAGGAAAACAAATCCATCCCCTCTCGCAGTGAGGGTGAAAATATCCTCTATTAGACGGCACGGACAGAGACACGGCCTCACGATGAGCTAAAGGCACTGAGCTGCATGAGTTACACAGCTAGCGGGTACAGCCCGAGTGTCACACCTCAGTTATTAATACAAAAACCAACTCGCACCCTGGGAGATGCAGACCGGGAAGCCACGTGGGGAACTTGGGGAGGGGACGCTCAGGACCCAGAGCCAAAGCTCATACTCACACTCAATACCAGCTGCTGTGGCCCTGGACAGGGGCGGGGGGGACGGGGGACAGTGCCTGGACGGGGGACGGGGGATGGGGGGACAGTGCCTGGACGGGGGAACGGAGGACAGTGCCTGGGAGAGCTGGGCTGCTGCGGCCCTGGATGGGGGGACGGGGGACGGGGGACAGTGCCTGGGAGAGCTGAGCTGCTGCGGCCCTGGACGGGGGGACGGCGGACAGTGCCTGGGAAAGCTGAGCTGCTGCGGCCCTGGATGGGGGGATGGGGAGATGGGGGGACGGAGGGGACGGGGGAGACGGGGGGACAGGGGACGGTGCCTGGGAGAGCTGAGCAGCTGCGGCCCTGGATGGGGGGACAGGAGAATGGGGGACAGTGCCTGGGAGAGCTGAGGCCCTCTCGACACGTGGCAGGAGCCGGGCAGCTCTCCTGCCCTGGTGCACCAACCCCACGGCCCCCACTGCTGAGCCCTGCAAGACGGCCCTGCTGGGCTCCTGTTCCCCCAACATACACACTCGGTGCCCAAAAAGGACCATGTGAGGCCCAGCGGCCTCTGCGGACCACCGAGGAGGAAGCCGTGCTCTGAACAGACATCAGGGGCACAGGCTTTGGTGGGGGCAGTGGGAGTCCCAATTGCCCCTCAATTCCAGGCAGGGTAGGCAGGTGCCCTATGAGGCTGCACTGCGCTTCCACGGCCTCCAGACCCGCTCGGGAGAAGCCCCTTACTCAGCCACCGACGTCCCTCAGGTGCCCCATTAGGATGTGGGCATGGCCGTCCAACACTCGCTCGGGAGAAGCCCCTTACTCAGCCACCGACGTCCCTCAGGTGCCCCATTAGGATGTGGCCATGGCCGTCCAACACTCGCTCGGGAGGAACCCCTTGCTCAGCCACCGATGTCCCTCAGGTGTCCCATTAGGATGTAGGCAGCGCCGTCGTCAGGACGCGTCCCAACACCTGGCTTCCGGACAAGACAAGCGCACACCTCCAACCCCTCCCTGCACATGGGGGAAGCACGTGGTGACATGAGGCTGGCTCTGCCGTGTGCCCCGCAGCTCCAGGGGGCCCTAAGCAGTGGTCGTGCCACACACAGCGCCCGCGAAGCGCCCACCCCACACACACGGCGCCCGCCGAGCGCCCACCCCACAAACACGGCGCCTGCCGAGCACACATTCCACACACACAGTGCCCGCCAAGCGCCCACCCCACACACACAGCGCCCACCGAGCACACACCCCGGTGTTTCCAGGGGAGATCTGGCAGCTGCTCGGATGCGGCCAGACACCCTCAGAGCCCCCTCTGTGCCCACGTCTGCAGTCACCCGGGGTCCTGCGCACCCTCCAGTCTCTGCCTGTGTGGTGAGCTGTGAAAGTGGCCTGGCCTGTGGGGCGCGCCCTGGGCGAGGGGACGTGGGGGACCTGCAGGGGCAAAGGCATCTGCTCGGCTCCCTCAGTGAGGACAAACATGAAGTGGAGACAGAGGCCTGCGCTCACTGTTCCTCCTAACAGCAAACCCAAGGTCTCCCACAGGCCCAGCCACCCAAGCCGCTCGGGGCAGCCCCCTTCTCTCCCAGGCTGCTCTCTGCTCAGCACTTGGTTTGCACGAGTGCCTGGTGCATCCCGGGACTTCTCTCCCCCGGCTCCACTTTTGTCTGTGGTGCCCACGTGACATCCTGGGCACACACTGCTTCTCATCCTTGCGGGCCTCCAGGCTGGGCAAGGCACACTCCTGGGCACAGGGCCACTCGCCTGCTCTCCATCTAGGCTATCCCTCCTGACACGGTGGCCCTCTAGCCTGTGGGGCTGCCTGGAGGGAGGTGGGGCCTGCGTCCAGGTTGCTTTTCTTTCTAGGCATCCCTGCCTTGCCCTCTCCACAGCCGGGGGCCCCCAGAGGCCCAATCCCACCCACCAATCTCCGGGTGGCACCGTTTAAGCCATGCAGCATCAGGGCGCGACCGTCGAAGGTGGGCGCCACCACCAGCCTTCCCTCTGCAGAATCCCCACCTTCTCCCTCCTTCTCTCTTCCAGGTGAGCCATTGATTGGCTTGGTCAGTTCCTTCTGCTAAGAAACCATGAGTGATGTGTGATTGATGAAATGAATTAACCCATCAACCGCCGCCTGGTCAGGTTCATCGAGGCTGAGCCCTAAATTCCAGAACCAGCCTCCTGGGGCTCTCCGGGGTGTCCTCCTGGCCCGGAGGCAGAAGCTTCTGGACGGCTGTCTCACAGCCCCCACGGATGCGGGCATGACCCACGGCCCCGTGTCCCGATGCTGGAGTCTGTAACAGCCACCTCCTTAAACACTCTCCCATCCCCAATACTCAGTCCACCCAGATGGGACTGAACACACCCCACCCAGCCCCCCCGTGGAGGGTCAACACCAACCACTGAAGGGGCCAATGCCGCAGGGTGAGCGCCTGTGCTGCAGCCACAGCTGCCGGGCCTGAGTACAGAGTGGCCTCGCCGGCTAGGACGTGTGGTCTTCTTTCTGTTTTTTGAAACAGGATCTAGCTCCATCACCCAGGCTGGAGTGCAGTGGCGCGATCTCGGCTCATTACAACCTCTGCCTCCCGAGTTCAAGCAATTTTCCCGCCTCATCCTCCCAGGTAGCTGGGACCACAGGCATGAGCCACCATGCTTTCTGATCTTGGCTCAGCTACGTGCATTCCGGCTTTTGCAGAGCAAAAAGCACCAAATCCCCATCCCGGCTGCACCTGCACAGATGACAAGCCCCATCCCCTAGAACCTGTGATGTGAGCGCTGCCCTGCTGGGTCTACCCACTGCTGGGTCTAGGGCCCCACTGCTCCTGGCATCCCCCTGGAAGCCTCCCTGTGCGACCCCCAGCCCCTCGTCTGGGTGGTGACCGTCACCTCTCAGGTCCTGGCTCCCACAGGGGCTCTCGGCACCCTTGCCCCATGACCTGGAGGCAGGAGGATGAGAACGGGGTAGGCCCTGCACTCAGGGACCCAACGCCGTTGGGAGCTGGGGTGAAGGCCGGCCCGGGCTGTGTGCCGACTCCGCTCCACCTGGCCACCGAGCAGGCTGCCCCACTGGCGTCTGTTCTGATACAGTGGTCTTGGGTGTTGTGGCCCAGGCAGGCTGGGGCTGCTACTTTCTCTCTGGCCCCCTGGATGAGCACTGGCCTCCCTGTGCCCGGCCTCAGGGCCGGGAGCAAACCCCACTGTGCCCTGCAGAGCTGAGCCACACAGATGCACACCCGGCTTTGCAGATGGAGCCCGGGACTGGGCAGCAGCCTCCTCTGGTGACAGCAGTGGCACGGGGGTCCACTGAGCACTCCCTGCACACTCAGGGCTGGATCGCACCTCCAAGCATCTCACGACAGCCCCTCTGAGGGGGTCGTGGGCGGACAGCAGAGGGAGGGCCCAGCCACACCCACCCTAAGCCTGACATGGACGGAGAAGCCCCTGCCCTGGGCGCTGCCCCCGCCCTGCGGAGCCTCGCCTCAGCCTGAGCCTCAGTGGGGGACGCTGACCCGCAGCCGGTGGAGGGCAGCCCAGTGGAAAACGGGAGCGCTGCTTGCACACCTGCTGCCCACGGTGGCCGCCAGCCCACGTCCCCCACCTCAGGAGTGGCCCCGACGGTCACCGCCTGCGCCTGAGGCCCTCACAGCAGCAGCAGCAGGAGTGCAGTCAGAGGACAGGCAGGGTCACCACCCTGGGCTGTGTTCCGTGGGCACAGGGCGGGTGCCCAGCTCCCCCTGCCCCCACAAACAAGGGCCGCCACCCCAAGACTCAGCAGCTTCTGAGGGCGCAGACCACTCCCTGGAGGCGGTCACCACTCGGTCAGGGCCCAGCACCCATCCATCACCAAGGAGGAAGAGCCCGGCCTCTTCTGGGGCTCTCCGAACCCCAGGGGGTGCCCAACAGAAGCCAGACAAGGCCGGGGCCTGGAAGGAAGAGGGGACGTGAAGGCTGGGCACCCACCATGCCCACGCAGGCCTGGGGGTTGGGGGCCTGCCCTGCCACGCCTGAGGGCCACAGCGAAAAGCAACGATCCCAGGGAGGGACGAAGGGATGCTGATCCCCACCCAGCCTCCACCCAACCCACGCAGCCACGATTCCGTCCCAAGGGGCGAGTGCCGGCTCCGGGTCACACGCCAAGGAGGCTCCCGGGAGCCTACGAGGGGATTGCAGCCATCCCCACAAGGGGCTGCTCTCTCCCCGTCAGCTCCCATCCCCTTCCCCAGCCCTGGCCTCAGGTCGCTACCTGCCCTGTTCTTCTCGGGGTGCTCCATCTGGTCTGGGCCCAGGGCCAGTTCCCTGGGGAGGGCCCCGCGAGCCCCCTTCTCTGACTGTCTCCACTGAGTGATGTCACAGTCCCTGGGCTGACATCACCACACAGCCTTCAGCCCAGAGCCCAGGGCAAAGCTGAAGGGAGGCCAGGGACCTCACTGGGCTGGGCAGGTGCAGGCCACTCCCGTCCCAGTGCCCTCAGAGGCACCTAGACTCATGTGGACCCAGCCGCAGACCCTTCTGGGCAGCTCTGTCCAGGCCGGCCCTGCCCTCCGACCTGGGGCCGCAGGGGCTGGCCACTGTGGGCTCGGTTCCCTGCCACCGCAATTCATCTGCACCCCAAGGAAAGAGAATGAGGGGTTGCAGTGCCCCAGGACCCACGAGCCCCCGGACACCAGGGCAGCACATACTTCCAGTCCCAGGGCCACAGCAGAGCGGGGCCAGGCCCAGCCCAGTGACGCAGGGCAGACGGAAGGGCGCCCTCCACAATGGAGGGGCGCAGGAGCTGCCGCGGCCAGGACAAACCAACCTCAGGCTGACATAGGCCGGTAATGGGTTTAACGCATCAGGTGCAAAAGAGAAACACCCCACAAATCAGGGAGAGGAGGGAAGCCGCCCACCCCATGGGAGGAAGCTGAGGAGTGAACGCCAGGGACGGGCGGGGCCGGTCCTCAGAGCACTGCAGACATCAGACCAAGGGCGACTGTCATCACCACGAGAAGGCCCCGTCCACGGCAGAAGCCAACCTCACCACGCCGACTGCACCAGAGACGCCCACGAGGAGAGCCGGCCTCCGAGAACGCAGCTGAGCCGTCACAGGTCGCCATCAGCAAAGGCAAGGATCCAGGTAAAGAACACAGGAGGGCCACGAGCGAACGCGGCACAGCGGCCAGGACCGGACCCTGACTGGGGGGGAGGCGGCAAGGCTGCACAATGGTAGCTGGGACCAGACCCTGTTGGGGGGATGGGGGGATGGCGAGGCTGCTCAGGGACCCCGTCCTACAGGTCAGCCTCGCCCTGGTGATGGCACAGACCACAGGTGAGGGCCACGGGCAGAACTGACCAGGGAAAAGCTGGCACTCACCCAGCACCGGACACACATGGCAAACGCCACCGGCAGCCTTGGCGGAGGGCACTGTCCCTGCAACTAGTTCACATAAGGGCAATTTTCCCAAAATTCAGATTATGCAAACGGAGGCAAGGCTGCCATGGACTCCAGAGCCTCAGATGCCATCAACAAAAGCAAAGTGGACACATGTGCATCAAATCCATCACAAAGACGGCCTTCGAGACTCTGGGGGAAGTGAGAACACCCCCACCCAGGCCCCCACGGCGCACAGGCCCCCATAGCAACCCTGCTCCACCTGAGCAGCCTCAGCTCTGGTTCCTGCACCCTGGCCCGGTGGCAGAGGTGACCTGGTCTTGCCAGGGGGGCAGGGGTCTCCGGCCTCAAGTGGTGCCACAGACAGCGGGGGGAGCATGCAGGCAGAGTCAGGCACCCCACCAGGAAAGAAAGCTCCCACGGCAGGTCCCGGGGGCGAGTGGGACCCGGGGTGGCTCCCATCGGAATCCTGCTACGTCTGACAGGACACGGGTCCTTCCAGAAGCGTAACCATGAACAGCCGTGGAAAACCTGGGTGGGCTGCGTTTCTACATTGCCTTTTTTTGTTTTTTTTTTCAGACGGAGTCTCGCTCTGCCACCCAGACTGGAGTGCCTTTTCCGCTCATCGTGTGGGAGCCGCCGGGTGACGTCCCGCCCCGGTTTCCCTCCACCCGAAGGCAGTCACCTCGGTTGCCAGCTCCTGCCTCTGTGATGATCCCCACGAGGGGTGCAGAGTGAAGGGCACAGCGGGGTTCAGCCTAATTCCCTGGGAGCCCCAGGCGAGAGGGTTTGGTCCTGGGGAGCTGCCCAGGTTAATATGTTAACTTCTATATTTAGACCAAATGAGTATCACATCTTACAGATGATACCAATAATCACAAAACTTGTCAACATTATATCAATGCAATTTTAGTAAAAAATAAAGCTTCCCTATTGTAGATCCTGTCAAGTATGCTAGTCACTCATTGAGAAGAAAAATGCATAATAATAATCATGTTGCCTGAAGGAATGGCCCTGACTGTCATTCACATAAGTGTCCATAAAGTTCTTATTTACCATTGGCATTATTCACAGCACACACTTTCATCATAATGAAAACGAAGCCAAATGTACTTGGGAAGGAAAAGTCAGGCACCAGATTGCTCATCAGTTTATCTAATTTCAAGTTTCATGGGCAAACACATATTATTGAAACTCACATTTTTACCCCAATTGCAAGGACCCTTCAGTCATAAAGATTCATCAATGATCAAAACATATCCTAGCACTGTTAAAATATTATACTAACATTACAGGAAATTTTGTCTGTATATTTAGACCATGATAACTGTAGCGCATTGAGCAAAATTCCAATGTATCATATTTCTCAACCCTGAAAACAATCAATCATAGGAAAAAAGTAAGGATTTTCTCATGAGGATTGCATCACATGTGTCAGTCAATCATTGAGAAGAAAACCCTATCATGATATTCATGTTGTCTGAATGAATAATCTAATTATTATAGAGCTCAGTCTTCACTAGTTCAATTATCTATTTGGAATTTTTCAGTCAGCAAAGGCAGCCTCTCACCTCCAGTCAATAGAATAGTGCCAGTAGGACTTACTAAATCATCCAGTGAGAGAAAAAGAGCAAGGGTCTTAGTGCCAAATATTCAAGAAAATTAGGAATTGTAGGAAACTTAAATAGCACTTAAAGAATCAGAATTTATAGTTTACTTAGAAGCACAGAGATAGAAGTGTGCAAAACAAATTTCACAGAAAGATTCCATTGCCAGAATCCCAAAATAAAATCCCCAATGGAAGGAAACTAAGAAATCCAAACTTCTTGTCTCACAATTGTTACCTAGGCTGGGCCTCAGCGTAATCCAACTGAGCTTAATTTTTATGTCATCACTTCTCTTCAAGGTAACATCTCATCATTGACCCAGCCCATGGCACTCATATGCCTATGCACACTTAGATCAAATATGCTTACCAGAGATGGTTTCCTTAAACACTGGTGGTAAAGTGGACTGGATGCCACATTTTCAGTGCCAGGCAGTTGAGTGGTGTCAGTTTCTCCCTGAACAACAGGGTAAAAGGTTTTCTTCCTCCACAGTCTTCTCTGTAAAGACAAGAGTAGGCTATAGTCAAAGGGTAGGATTACATCTCTTATATGTGCATGACTCCTAATTGCTGTTCCTAATTTCTACAAGACTGAGATGTGTGATACTCCAAATACGACCCATTACTTAAGCTGTGGTAGACCACTGATTCCCCGTGTATAGTAAGGGCCGAGCACATAGGTATCATGTCTTTTGACGACCTGGTAAGGGATGATTTCCCTGCAGAAATAAAAGCTTCTTATCCTCTTCATATCAGTAACAACTGGCATCATACATAGTGTATGCATTTCTTTATAACAAATCTAATGACACCTGAGTGAGACTCAGGATAAGGAAATGAGATTTCAGACTACCTGTATTGTATTCAATTTCAATCAAGGTTAACCTATAGCTGAATCTCAAGCCATTCCCTAAAATTGCCAAAGTCTTTTAGTTGTGAGTAGTGCCTCAATGATCCACAAACATCATAACACCATATACAGCAACTCAAAAAATAAAATAATAGAAATGGATTGTCTATTTGTGCAATCACTAAAGAGTTGATTGCAATGAATTACCAAATGTCTCATCTTTAAATCAAAGTACGCTCAGGTAAAAAAAAAAAAAAAAAAAAAAAAAAAAAAGGAGTTTTAATGAGGACCCCATTAGACCAGTCACTCATTGGAAAGAATGGACAATTGCTCACTAATTTTGTATGAACAGGTAAATGTAATCATTTTGAAGGCCGATGTTTAATATTCAAATGGTCCACTTGGAATTTTTTAATTACAAAAGAACTCATATATATAATCCATGTAATGACACACCTCTTGCTGGATGAACATTCTGAAGCACACCATGAGGAAAAAATAAACCAAGATATTCTCTCTAATAATGTATGAGTATTAAGAATAAAGACAAGATAAAAGAATTTTAAAAGTTCCTTTAGAAGTAGATAGAGGCAAATGATGCAGGATTCCCAAAGGGTTTCTTCCTACCAAGCTGAAAATGGAATACCCCATATCCCCCAAATCTAATGACTTCTCACACCTTCTTGCAAGAATTGGCACTATTTTGAGCCTCAGCTTAATCCTATTGAACATGATTTTTACATTATTACGTCTCCTGAAGATACTCTTTATATATATAGTTACGTTGTCTTATAAACCCTTACCAGAATAGCATCCTTAAACAACGGATCAGTTAAATTCACTGCAGCATGCCTGTGTGGTAGCACTTGCCTCTGTGGCAACACCAGAGGGTGCTCTTCTCAGCAGTCTTTATCTACAGGCATAGGAACGGGACCATAGTTCAAAATCAGACATAAATTGTTCCTGTGTATATGGCTTACACAGACTATTTCTTGGTGGAGAGATATGGTCCATACTACCACAAAAAGACATATTACTAAGGCTCTAGACCACTGACTCATCAACATCATAAGGACAAGGTATGCCAGGCTTTTGACACTGAGTAATCTGCCATATTATCATATATCATACTATAGAGATGGTAAACATGACTGAACATATTCCAACATTATTTTAATACAATTTCAGTAAAAAGTGAACATTTTTTGAAAGAATTCCATCAAGTAAGCCAGTCACTCATTGAAAATAAAAACCCACAGTGAGAGCCATGATTCTAAATTTGTGAACCCAGTCATTTCAAAGTCCATATTAGGAATAAGTGTCACCATTTCTAACATGTGCTTTCATTATTCTGAAAATAGTGGGGTCACATGTGTGAAAGGAAAATAAAAACTTGGGACCCCAATTTACTATGCCAAAAGAAAAAAAAAATAAGCTGAAAGCTGAGTCATGCAAGAATTTCCTTTTGTTCTTAAGCAGATAGCTACAGATTAAAGGTTAAAGATCTCCACAGGTAGCTACTCTGTGTTCACCTTATCTTATGTAAAGTGCTGATTTACTGAGCGTGAGACAAATGCATTATTGACCATTCCCCTACCTGCTCCTTTTGTCTTGGAACATATGGATTATCATACCCTCCCTTTTTCCCCTCCAGCCCACTTTTCCCCTTTCAACAATGAAGCCCTCAAAATCGTCTTTGGAGAAAGACATAGATCCCAGACAGTTTCTGTGATTTTGGGTTTATTTCTTCTGAGCATGTCCTTAACCTTGGCAAAATCAACTTCTAAATAAACTTCTAAATCTCAGATACTTTTTGATTTACACATGATAGGAACTGAAATTTGGGTATCAATTTGGTGATCAAATTACTAAATATTTAAGTTTCATAGGCAAAGTACATACTGATTCTCACATTCTCCTCTCCGTTACCAGGGTCTCTTCCATTACCATGGTCTCACAGTTACAGTGAAACACTGTTAGAGCCCCACAATGATAATATAAAAAAATTTTGTCTAGTCAACATGTATCTACAGCCAAATGTATATTAAATATTGGACTAGGTAACAGTGAATTTAAAAAATCTTCAATATTGAATTGTATGAAGTTCAGATAAAAAGTAAAGATTTTGTCATGAGGATTATATCATAAAGGAAAACTCATATTGAAATTCAGATTACCTGAAGGTGTAAAACTAATTCCCTTAGGTGGGAGTCTTCTGTAGCTCAATATTCTAGATAGAATATACACGTCGGTAAAGGAAGCTACTAATCTTTTATAATAGAATGGCACATCTCTTGGCAGCATGTCTTACTGAAACACACAATAAGAGAAAAAGCCAAAGAATGAGACCTGAATATACGATACTATTAGAAATTGCAAGCTTATAGGTTGAGAATTTTCTGTTCATTTATAGGCGCACTGATACAGTTGGGCAAACAAGTTACCCATAAAGATTTTGTTATTTCAAGTTCAAAATAAAATTCCCCTTGAAGGCAAATAAGAAGTCACTGTTATCTGTTCCAGCATTTTCATCTAGGCAGGCTGAGCCTAGCATAATCCTATTGAGTGTAATTTTAAGGCATTATTTCTCACCAAGACATTAGAAGGTTTCATTATTGATGAAAGACATGGTACTCCCCATGCACACTTGAGAAGGCTTCCTGAAGCTCTGACGCTAGGATGCATTGGTGTCAAGAGCATTTTCATTACAGGACACCTGGGTGCTGTCAACTGTCCCAGTCGCAACAGGCCAAAGAGTGCTCTTCTTCCATATCATCATCTAAGGGGCAGATGTAGAGCAAATGTCAAAGGGAGAACTACACCTCACCTGTGTATATGAGTCATGCATGGTTTTTGTTAATTGAGCAATATTGACAATACTGAAAAAAGACCCATTATAAAGGTTTTAGTCCGCTGGTTCACAAAATATAACAAGGACAAATCATACAGGTCACTTGGCTTTGGAGAAGCACTTCAGTGGTTTTATGCAGAAACAAAGCATCCCATTGATCATCGCTTTATATATTCAAGGAAGCTGTATCAGTAACAATTGGCATGGTTTACTGTATATGAACTTTCATAAAATACAGACACGCTGGAAGCCACTTGTATCTCAGGATCTAGAAATCAGTTATCAGGGCACATGGAGTTGTATTCATTTACATGCATCTTGGCCAAAATGCCCAGTTTTCATATTGTGAACCCTCAACAAATAACCCACAAACATCACAAAATGGAATAACATGAAAATATTATAATAGGTAGAGGTGAAGGCCAGGCGCGAGGGCTCAAGCCTGTAATCCCAGCACTTTGGGAGGCGGAGGTGGGCAGATCACAAGGTCAGGAGTTCAAGAACAGCCTGACCAACATGGTGAAACCACGTCTCTACTAAAAATACAAAAAAATTAGCCAGGCATGGTAGCACGTGCCTGTAATCCCAGCTACTCAGGAGGCTGAGGCAGGAGAATCTCTTGAACCTGGGAGGCAGAGGCTGCAACGAGCTGAGATCCTGCCACTGCACTCCAGCCTGGGCAACCGAGCGAGACTACGTCTCAAAAAAAAAAAAAAATGTGGAGGTGAATCTGTGTCTACTCTTATATGTAAATGAAAAGAATATTACATTGTCTCATCATTATTTCAGTAAAATTTCAATAAAAAGACTTGTTTTAACCATGAGGAAGCCATAAAGAATGTCCAGTCACTTACTGAGGAGTAGAATGCACACTGGGACACACATGTCGCCGCTTTTGTGAACCTACTCACCTCAAAGGCCCTTTCAGGACCAACTGGAAGCATTCACAGCCTGTATTTTCATTATACTGAAAATGATGAAGTCACTTGATATTTGGAGTTTATAATTCAGATACTAGTTTACCCATCAACTTATTCAGTTCTCTGTTTCATGGGCAAAGCAAATTACTGATGTTACGTATTTGTATCCACTGGCATGATATTTCTGTTATGAAAAGTTTACCAGTGAGTAAACTGGCCATACCATTACAATATCTTAAAATTTTTAAGGTAATATAAGA
Source organism: Pongo abelii (assembly GCF_028885655.2). Taxonomy (NCBI): domain Eukaryota; kingdom Metazoa; phylum Chordata; class Mammalia; order Primates; family Hominidae; genus Pongo; species Pongo abelii. The sequence continues at coordinate 20,144,572 of NC_072001.2, read as the reverse complement.
AAAAATTTGATGTAGTCGTATATATGTACCCAGGTGAACATTGCATGTTAGACTGGGCAATATTAATCAAGTGAAACAGAAAATAAATTAAAATGTTCTCAACTTTCAATCCCATCAAATTCAGGTAAAAAGTAAAGATTTTGTCATAGCATCATATCAGATAGGTCAGTCACTCACTGAGAAGAAAATTCATACTGAGATTCAGATTTTTTAAATGAGTAAACATAATAGCCTTAAGAGTGAATCATCACTAGCCCAGTGGTCTATTTCGAATGTATGTGTGACGAAGGCAGTCACTCTGTTCATTAATTCATTGATGAATTTGCAATTCTGAAATTGCAGCACCGAAAGATACAATGAAAGATACAATGAGAGAAGAAGAACCAAGGAATGAGTCCCAAACGTCTCATACTATTAGGAATTATAAATAATGGAAACAATGCTTAAAGGATGAAAATGTGTTGTTTACCCAGAAATGCATACACAGGGTTTGGCAAAGCAAGTTCGCCACAATGGTGTCGTTTCCTCAAGCTCCAAAATTATTCATCTAAAAGAAACAAGTATTTCTAACTTCTTGTCTCAGGTTAGTCACTTATGTTAAGTCTCCACATAATCCTATTCAACATAATTTTTATGTCATCTTCCCTGTCGAAGACAATATAACATCTCAATATTGACCCAAGCCAGGGGGTTAATCTGTGGAGTCATCTCCCCACAAAGGCAGAATCGTAGATATTAGCATGCTTATCAGAGATAGACGAATGTTCTATGGTGGATCGCAGTTGCTACATATTCAGTGCTGGATACCTGGATGGTATAAATTGCCCTGGGTGCAGCAGGCCAAGTGGTGCTCTTCCTTTGCTCTTATCTAAGAAGAGAGGACTAGGCCAGGTGTCAAAAAGGAAAACATTATTTCCCGTAGTTATATGGCTCATGCATAATGGAGCCAAATGGTCAGTACCCCAGAAATAGCCCATTATGTAGTCTATAGACCACAGATTCACCAAACACAAGAAGGACAACATATACAGGTCTCTTGACTTTAGAGAATCACTGGTGTGGTGTCATGCAGAACTGGGATGATGCCACTTATCATCAGTTCTCTATGTAATTGAGGTGGCCATATCAGAAACAATCGCCATGGTCACTTGCCAATTCACACTCATAACATGAAACTTCTAAAGCCGCATAAAACTCAGCTTCCGGAAATCAGATATCAGGCCACTCAGAATTGTATTCGTATTTTATTATTTCTTTTACTTGCTTACTTTGAATTTAATTTGAATTTTCCCCCAGCTTCCGAATGGGAAGAATTATTTATTTAGATCTTTGTTCTTTTTAATGTACATTCAGTGGTATAAATTTCCCAGTAGGCACTGCCTTTGTTGTGTTCCTAAATTTTTGATAAGTTGTGCTTTCAATTCCATTTAGTTTGAAATATTTTAAAAATTTATCTTGAGATTTCTGTCACCTTCAGTTACTTCGGAGTCTGTTGTTTAACCTCCAAGTATTTTCATGTTTTTCAGCTATCTTTTTTTTTAGTGATTTTTTTTACTTTCATTCCATTGTAGTCTGAGAACATACTTCGTATGATTTCTATTCTTTTAAATTTGTTGAGGTGCATTTTCTAGCCCAGAATGTGGTCTATTCTGCTGAATGTTTCATGTGTGTGTGAGAAAATGTGTCATCTGCTGTTGTTGGGTAAAGTGGTCCATAGATGTCAGTTACATATAGTTGGTTGAATCAAGTTTTTGATCATGATTGATCATGTTATGCCCTTACTGATTTTCTGCTTGTTGAACCTGTGCATTTCTGATAGAGGGATGCCAATGCCTCCAACTGTAGGAGTGAATTTATCTATTTCTCTTTGCAGTTCTATCAGATTTAGCTTCATGTACTTTGATGCTCTGTTGTTCAGTGCGTACACATTAAGGATTGTTATGTCTTCTTAGAAAACTGATCCCTTTATCATTAAGGAATGCCCCTTTTGATCTCTGATAATATTTCTTGTTCTAAAGTCGGTTGTGTCTGAAATTAATACGGCTATTTCACTTTATTTTGATTAATGTTAGCATGCGATATCTTTCTCCATTCCTTTACTGTGAATATATTTGTGCCTTTATAAAGTAGATTTACTTACTTTTTTCTATAGAGATGAGGTCTCATTCTGTCAACCAGGCTAGAGTGCAGTGGCATGATCATAGCTCACTGTAGTCCCAAAATCCTCTGCTCAGGTGACACTCCGCCTTGGCCTCCTAAGGACTACAGGTGCACACCACCATGCCCAGCTATTTAAAGTACATTTCTCATAGACAACGTATATTTGGGTCTTGTTCTTAATCCATTGACAATCTCTGTCTTTTAAGCGATGTCTAAAGTGATTATTGATATACTTAGATTAATATATTCAGTAATTGTCAACCTTGTAATTTGTTAGTTTTTTGGTCTTCTACTCTTTTTCTCCTCTCCCTGATTTTAATTGAGCATTGTATAAGATTCTGCTTTTTCATACAAAAAATTAGCCGGGTGTGGTGGCGCACACCTGTAATCCCAGCTACTCGGGAGGCTGAGGCAGGAGAATTGCTTGAACCTGGGAGGTGGAGGTTGTGGTGAGCTGAAATCGTGCCATTGCACTCCAGCCCAGGCAACAAGATGAAAACTCCGTCTAAAAAAAAAAAAAGATTGTGCTTTTTCTTCTTTCTTTTTCTTTTTCTTTTTTTTGGGGGTAGAGATGGGCTCTTATTTGTTGCCAGGCTAGACTTGAACTCCAGGGCTCAAGTGATCTTCCTGTCTCAGCCTCCCAAAGTGCTGGGATTACAGACATGAGTCACCATGTCTGGCCTGATTCTGCTTTTTCTTCTGTTAGTATATTGATTATACTGCTTTTTTCAAAATCATTTTTAGTGGCTGTGCTGGATCTTACATTATACATTTACAACTAATCCAAGTCCTTTTTCAAATTATACTATCCTACTTCATGGGTTAGTCCAAGTAACTTAAGAGTATTTTCTCTCCCTCATGACTTATTTTATATATATATATATATATATATATATATATACACACACATATTTAATACTTTAAGTTCTAGGGTACATGTGCACAACGTGCAGGTTAGTTACATATGTATACATGTGCCATGTTGGTGTGCTGCGCCCATTAACTTGTCATTTACATTAGGTATGTCTCCTAATGCTATCCCTCCGCCCTCCCCCCACCCCACGGCAGCCCCTGGTGTGTGATGTTCCCCACCCTGTGTCCAAGTGTTCTCATTGTTCAATTCCCACCTATGAGTGAGAACATGCAGTGTTTGGTTTTTTGTCCTTGCGATAGTTTGCTTAGAGTGATGGTTTCCGGCTTGATCCATGTCCCTACAAAGGACATGAACTTTTCCTTTTTTATGGCTGCATAGTATTCCATGGTGTATATGTGCCACATTTTCTTAATCCAGTCTATCATTGATGGACATTTGGGTTGGTTCCAAGTCTTTGCTATTGTGAATAGTGCTGCAATAAACATATGTATTTTTTAAAATAGTCAGAAAAAAGGACTTGAAATGTACCCAACACATACAAGTGATACATACTCAGATGATGGAAATCCTAAATATCCTGACTGGATCATTGCACATTCTATGCATGTAACAAAATTTCACACTTACCCCATAAATATGTGCAAATATAAGGTATCAAAAATTATTTTAAAGGTAAAAAAATAAATAAACCAAGGGAAATTGGCAAACATCTCTTAATTTGAAATGACACTTGCATTTTTTGGGAATCTTGTGTTCTTTATATGTCTCCATGTCTAGGTCTCCATGAATGAATGGAAGATAAACAGATCCCTTTGAATTATAGGTGGACAAGTTGTTTAAGTGGATATCCCATTTGACACATTTTCAGACTCCTTAAACAAATTTTAAGAGTCAAGATGTATCTTTCTTTGTGAATAGGTAATATTTGGTTGAGTCAGCAGAGCCTGGCTTAGCTCTCAAGAACAGATCATGTTCATCAGGACTCAAACAATTCACATTACTAATGGGTCTAGACTCAAGCAGAAAATCTAAGACAGTGAAGATGGTGTTTAAACATTGTTTGGGTATTATATTTGATAGCAAATAAAGGCCATAAGACAACTGTTACTGGGCCCTGTCATTAGAATTACCATGTTCTAAAATTTATTTTAGTGAATAATACTGTTTAGGCCAGGAAAAAATAAAATATAATAAATATTATCATTTGCATTAATAAACCAACTTCATAATCACACAGTTTATTTTAGGGAATTAATTACCTTATTAAGTATGTTTCTCTCAGTGCATTGTAACTTCATTTTTTTCCTAAACCATATATATACATACACACACGTATGTGTATACATATGTAATGTAACGTTACCAAAATCAAATTAATAGACCCATGTGTATGTGTGTGTATGTATATACATATACACATTTTCTGTTTTTATAGGGAGTGGAGGATAATATATTCAATCAAAGAATTCAAAGAATTTTGGAATCTGAATTAAAAAAAATCTGTAGTCTTCCTCTCACTCCTAACAGAGTTTTATTGGAAATAATAATTCTAGATTAATGATATTTTCCCACAACAGTTTGAAGTTTTTATCAATTTTTTTTGTCCTAAAATCAAGTGGTAGTAATGAGCAGTCTGATGCCAACCTGGTTTTCTTTTAAATAGTTTCTCATGCTCCTCTTGGGGACACTTGAATTTCATCTTTGCTTTCATTGGGCTAAAATTTTACTTGTCACATAAAAGTAGGGCACTAATTTCAAAAGCTATAAAAATTCCTTTTAATAATCAACTTGGTATCTCTCATTTGCTACCCCATCTCTGAAACTGCCAAGACTGAGTGTGGAAACTTTTAGTGTGCCAAAGAAAGAATAGTTGCCATTTCTACTACTGCATTTTGTGGTCTGTTTCTCTAGCTGTGGTTTACATATTATGTACATATTATACATTCCCATTTACTTTTTTTACCTTTATTTTTTCCCAGCTTTATTGAAGTATAATTGACAAATAAAAATTGTATAGAGTTGTAATTGGTAGTTCACACCTGTAATCATAACCACTTGAGAGGTTGAAGCGAGAGGATCACATGAGGCCAGGAGATTGAGAACAGCCTGGGCAACATAGTGAGATCCCCATCTCTATTTTTTTAAAATTAGCTGAGCATAGTAGTTCATTCCTGTAATCCCAGCTACTCTGGACCCTGAGGTGCAGGGATCATTTGAGCCCAGGAGTTCAAGGCTGAAGTGAGCTATGCTCATGTCACTGCACTCCAACCTGGGCAACAGAGTGAGACCCTGTCTTTTATACAAAAGTGTACATATATAAGGAGTACAATGGGCAACTCTTAAATGTCCTCACCACACACACACACACACAAACACACACACCCCCACACACAGAGAGTAACTGTGTAGTGAAGGGTCTATTAATTTGATTTTGGTAACATTACATTACATATGTATATAAAATCATCAAAGAGCAAACTTCAAGTACACAATACAGTATTATTAACTGTATTCACAATTTATAGTAGATCTCCAGAACTTATTAATTTTATAACAGAAAATGTGTATCCTTTGACCAGTCTTTCCATTTTCCTTATCCCTTTCCAGCCCCTGGCAACCACCTTTCCACTCTCTGCTTCTAGAGTGTAAACTTTATAGACACCACAAATAAGTTATTCACAATAGCCAAGATATGGAAACAACCTAAGTGACTATCAGTGGATGAATGGATGAAAAAATAATGGATATTATACAGCCATAAAATGTGCACATGTACCCTAGAACTTAAAGTATAATTAAAAAAAAAGAAAAGAAAAGGAAAGTGCAGATATCTCTACAATGTGGTAATTTCATTTCCTTTAGGTATATACTCAGAAAAGGGACTGCTGTGTCATATAGACAGTTATTGTTGTACAGAAATAAAATTAATTTTTGTATATTGATTTTATATCTGCAACTTTGTTGAATTCATTTATTAATACTAACAGATTATTTTGTCTATTCTTTAGTTTTTTCTACATATAGGATTGTGTAATTGTCTGCAAAGGATTTTACTTGTTCTTTTTCCTTTTGTGTGCCTTTTATTTCTTTTTCTTGTCTGATTGTTGTTGCTAGTACTTCCAATACTATATTGACTAAATGTAGGCAGGGTGAATATCCTTGCCTAGTATTGGAATTTAGAGGAAAAGTTTTTAGTTCTTCTCCATTGATTATGGTGTTAGCTGTGGGATTTTCATAAATGACCTTTATTACACTGAGAAAATGTCCTTCTTTATCTAATTTGTTGAGTATTATCATGAAAGAATGTTAAATTTTGTCAAATGGCTTTTCTGCATCAATTGCCATAATCATTTGTGGTTTATTCTTCATTCTGTTAATAGGATGGATTGCTTTGATTTATTTTTGTATGTTAGTTCAGCCTTGCATGTCAGGGATAAATCCCACTGGGTCATGATATGTAATCTTATTTATGTGCTGTTCAATTTGTATTGTTAATAATTTATTAAACATTTCTGCATCTATGTTCATCAGAGATATCAGCCTGTAATTTTCCTTTCTTGTGGTGTCTTTGTCTGGCTTTGCTATCAGGGTGACATTGGCTTCATAAAATGGGTTTGGAAGTATTCCCTCTACCTCTATTTTTGAAAGAGCTTAAGAAGGATTGGTGTTGGCCTGGCTCAGTGGCTTACATGTGTTGTCCTGCTACTTTGAGAGGCTGAGGTGGGTGGATCATCTGAGGTCAGGAGTTCAAGACCAGCCCAGCCAACATGGTGAAACCTCGTCTCTACTAAAACTACAAAAATTAGCTGGGCATGGTGATGGGCACCTGTAATCCAGGCTACTTGGGAGGCTAAGGCAGGAGAATAGCTTAAACCCAGGAGGTGGAGGTTGCAGTGAGGTGAGATCACTCCATTGCACTGCAGCCTGGGTGACAAGAGCAAAACTCGGCCTCAGAAAAAAAAAAAGAAAAAAAAAGAAGGATTGATGTTAATTCTTCCTTGAACGTTTGGTAGACTTCAGCAATGAAGTTATCAGAAGTTTTCTTTGCTTAGAGGCTTTTAATTACTACTTCAATCTCTTTATTTGTTATTGGTCTTTTCAGGCTTCATCTTTCTTCCTGATTCAATCTTAGTGGGTTTAAGGTTTTCTAGGAATTTATTTTTTCTAAGTTATCTAATTTATTGGCAGATATTTGCTCATTATTATTCCCTATAATCCTTTTTTATTTTGAGGTATCTCTTTTATGTTTCCACTTTCATTTCTGACTTATTTGTCTTTTTAAATAAGACTTACTTTTTAAAAAATGTATCTTTTTGAAACTGAGAAAGTTTCCTTGACACTTAAATTTACATGGAAATACTACTGTAATAAATGTAGGTTTTTTGAAAATTTTTAGTTAAGTATTCTAATCAAAGAGCCAAAAACAGGACTCACTGTCTATAACAGCATTTTTTAATCCATCTGTAGAAAAACATTAAGACTTTTTAAATAGTTTTTTAATTCTTTTATTTTAGGTTTAGGGGTACATGTGCAGGTTTGTTACCTAGGTAAATGTGTGTCATGGCAGTTTGTTGTACGGATTATTTCATCACCCAGGTATTAAGCCTAGTACTCATTAACTCTTTTCTCTGATGCTCTCTCTCCCCCAACCCTTCATCCTCCAAAGGCCCCAGTGTGTGTTGTTCCCCTTGCTGTGACCATGTGTTCTCATCATTTAGCTCCCAAAATACTGCATTTTGTTCTCACTTATAAACAAAATCTGCTGAGAATAATGGCCTCCAGCTCCATCCATAACCCTGCAAAGGACATGATCTCATTTTTTTACATAGCTGCATAGTATTCCAGGTATATATGTACCACATTTTCTTTATTCAGTTTACCACTGATGGGTAGACTAGAGATCCAGAGAGAGACAGAAGTTGTTCTTATGAAATACAGTCTGTTAGAAGTTTGTCTGTCTAAATTTAAAATGTGTGTCATACTTTGGTTCTTGAAATAAATGACCCCAGAGTTTAATAAGCAATAGGTATTTTAAAGGAAGTCTTGGCATAAATTCATAAGATATTTTTAACTGTTATGAAGATTAAGCAACAGGTATGCTTCAGTAAACACTAATATTTGTGTATAGGCTGATTTATATACAATATTTAGGAGCTTTTCACTAAATAGTTAGAATCTAAATATAAAATATTTAATCTCCTTGAAGTAGCTCCAAGGTAAACTTAAATAGTGCCAATGTATTTTGCACTGGAACTCTTTGGAAATATGTTTATACTTGTCACAAGTTAATTTCTAATTTTGTACTCTTGAGATAATGGCATTTGTCTATATTGAAGTATATAGATTTTCCAATACTTTCTGCTGATAATAAAGGACACTGTAGTTACTTCTTCTTAAAATCATACTGAGTAATCAAACATGTTTGTGGTTCAGAAGCATGTTTAGTATATACAGAACAAACATAAATAATATGAGTGTATTGTTCCCAATGAAAACAATTCTATTATATAACCTGTTAACATTCTTTCAACAGAATGTATAACACTGTTAGAATGATAGCCGCAGGAGGCAAAAACATTCCTAGGCAAATAGGGGAGGGTCCCCAGTAAAACCCCACTTTCAAGTCAAAGACAGTTTAAAACCCAAGCTACAAGTCTCAAAAAAATCTATAAACAGGATTGAGAACCTCTCTTCCTGTTTGACATGCTTTCCTCTGATTGGTCCCCACACTTCACCTATTTTACATATACCTACCCTTCCCTAATTGTTGTTTTTTTTTAAACTGCCATGCACACCTTTGAGTGGTGACTTTGATTTAGCCTTTTTTTTTTTTTGCATACTCACAAAGTAATCAGCATGCACTCCCCCATTCTGAGGCCATAAAACTCCCAGACCCAGCCATGCTGAGAGAGAGACCACCCTCACATCTCTCTCCTGAGAGCTGTTCCATTGCTTAATAAAACTCTTCTGTGCCTTTCAACCTTCAATTGTCAGCATAAGCTCATTCTTCTTGGATGTGGGACAAGAACTTGGGATGCTGCCAAATGCAGGTATAAAAAAGGCAGTAACACTTTATTTAGCCCTCTGACCCATGTTGGCACCTGGTGGCCACCCCATGCAATAGGAAGCAGTGATGAGGTTGGGCCAGCTCTGGAGCTGTGGGGCACAGTGTGGCAGCAGGACTGAAAGGGCTGTTAACACGTCCCCATTCTGCAGGCTGTGGTGGCACTAAAAGAGCTGTTAGTATGCTGTAACATCTCCTCTGGGGCTTCGAGGTCACAAGCTTCCCTGTTTGGGTGCCATCATCTTACCCTCGTATGGATGTCACAGTCCCCTGGAGGAGTCACTTGTGGCACATCTGGTTCAGTCACAAGCCCTGCATGGAGTGTGCACCTGTGCCAGCACTTGGAGTGGTCAGCCGGACCTGGCACTCACTCATCCAGACACACCCTCCACCAGGGGCTGAGTGCACCATCACGGTGGTCATGGTACCCATGCAGAGCACAAGCCAAGCATGGCCTGGCGGGCTGAGTGGGAGGTGCACTTCCTGTGGTGAACACAGGGCCAAGCAAGGCCTGGGCAGGGTTGTCAACAGCTGGGGAGGTCCCTGGCTGGCAAAGTGGCTGAGAAAAATCCTGCATCAAGAATTTTATTTCATTTTTGGCATGGGGCAAAGGCAATTCATTTACTGATTTTAATTTTCTCTATATTTTGTCCAAAGATCTAAAGATTAAAGTTGTGTCCATGTACTACTATATATGTATTTAGGGTTAACAGAGACAGGCCTTTTAGTTCTTGATTCTGGAAATTATATCTGACTTAAATATTTACTCTTGGAGATTTTGGACTTATTGTTTGACTTTTTTTATAGGCCACACCATTTGATGAATAAAATTATTTTTGTGTCATTTGCCAAGTAGGCCAATCTATCCCCCTTAAGTCTTATTAACCAGACACTCTTTTTTTTTTTTTTCCAAGTCAGGTCTTTATTGAAAGTGGCAGGGGCCTCTCAATGTCCTATGAAAACTAACATATTAACCTCAGAATATTTAAGGAAACAAGTAAATTCAATTTTCTTAAAAAACAAAACATTCTGGAATACACAAGTACTTATGAGCAGACACAGTACCTGATCCAACACCACAAGGCAAATCTATGGCCATCATGGGCCCCGGGAGGACAGCGGCCAGGGCACTCCTCTGGGGGCTGCCCTGTTGCCTCTCCCCACCTCATGGAGGATGAGACAGAGCTGCCCTGATAGTTGCTCTGCGCCTTGGTCTGAGCGGCCATTGGGCTGCGTGAGTCTGCAGAAGACCCAGGCGTAGCTCATGAGGGCCACACCGGCTCCTGGAGCCTCCGTGATCTCTACTGCTGGGCCAGGAGAGGGAGGAGGGCAGTGGGCATAGGGAATGTCCCTGACCTGCAGAACAGCACACTGCAGGGGTGGAAGGAGACGGTGACCTGGCATGTGAGGCCCACAGGATCTGACGTGTCCCTGCAGTCACGACACAGCACAGGGCACCTTCCAAGTCAGCACAGTTCTTATGGAGCTCAGAGCAAAAACAAAGGACCTTCTGTCCCCTATCTGAACAGCAGCGCGCTTCAGCGGGTGGATGTCAGGTGGTTTCTGTTGTGTGAAAACCTCTGCACTCGCTCCACCAGGTGCACCATGAGCTTGTCTGAGATGCCGGGGCAGGACTCCTCCGCCTGTCTGAAGGCGTTCTCCAGCTCCTCCAGCGCACCCACGCTCCCGCCGCTCTGCTCGTGCTTCTCTTTGAGCTCTCCGAAGACGGGCCGGACCAGCGTGGACAGGCACTGGGACCTTGGCTGCCTCTTGACGGGCTCCACAGGCTTCTGTGAGCCATGCAGGGCTGTCCACTTGTGAAGCTTGCTGTGTGGACTCCGCCGGATGGTGGGGGGGAACGTCCAGATGGGGCCCTGCTCCCGGTCCTCCCCCTCGCCATCAATGTCAGAGTCCTCAGAGCTGGACTCCTCACCATGCCCCTCTGACTTCCAGCGCTTATAGCGCTCAATGAGCTCGGTGAGGAAGGAGGTCTTCGTGATGTAGCGTGTGATGAATTTGCTTCAGGAGCTCCTTGGCGGTGGGCCGGAATCGGGCGTCCTTGTTGAGGGAGACCCCCATGAACTCCTTGAAGGGTTTGCTGTGCTGGCCCTCCAGCGTGGGTGGGCTGTTCTTGGGAATCAGGAACAGGACGCGCATGGGGTGGAGGTCAGAGATGGAGGCTCCCCCTTGGCCAGCTGGATGGCCGTGATCCCCAGGGACCAGATGTCAGCCTTAAAGTCGTAGGCCGACTGCTTGATGACCTCAGGCGCCATCCAGAAGGGGGTGCCCACGAATGTGTTCCTCTTAATCTGCGTGTCTGTGAGCTGCCCTGCTACCCCAAAGTCCGCCAGCTTCACGTCCCCCTGCTCCGAGAGTGGCACGTTGGCAGCTTTGATGTCTGGGTGGATCTTGCGTTCGGAGTGCAGATAATCCAGGCCCTTCAGAATCTCCCGCAGGATCGTGGCAATGTACGTCTCCTCCAGGGGACCTGATTTAAGCAAGTCCAGTGCTGAGCCGCCGCCCAGGTACTCCATGATGATCCATAGCTTGGTGCTCTTTAGGTAGGAGCCAAAGTAGCGGGTGACGTAGGGGCTGTCGCACTGGCTGAGGACGGTGATCTCCTGCTGGATGTCCTGGGTCTCCTCCTCGGCCTCCTCCAGGTCGATGATCTTGAGGGCCACCACCTCCTTCGTGTGGTTATCGATGCCCTTGTAGACTTCCCCAAACGAGCCCTTGCCCATGCGGTCGAGCTTGGTGAAGAGCTCTTCAGGGTCCACGCGAGAGTGCTCGTTGGCAAGTCCCCGGAGGTGACCCATGGCCACGCCGCGTCAGACCCTCCGCCGGCAGCCCCAGGAGGCGTCTGGATCCCGCGGAGAGGCGCGGAGCCGGCTAGCTCGCCCCTGCCGCGTCAGTCCACTGCCAGGGACAGCAGGAGCGCTTGGTGCCCAGTTCAGTCATCTGGGACGGAGCTCCGGGGTGGCGGGCTCCATGGAGGGGGGGCCCCAGGAGACCCCCAGGCCGCCGGGGCCCCGCCATGCCCGGGCCTAAAGCCCAGGCGCCAGGGGTCTCGCCGCCCCTCCCGTCCCCGCCCCCCAACCAGACGCTCTTACACTTACATGGTGGATTTTAGAGCTTTTGTCTTCTAATGCTGAAGTGTCATGAAGACATCAGAGAAAGTGACATCACATGTTTTAGACAGGCATTTATTAGCAAAAATGTTAATGCAATTTGAAAAGTTTAAATACCAATAAACTACTTTCTTATATAAATTCAATGCAGTGCCTTACTTAGCAAATTTCACTCCTCACTTAAGTTTCCTTTCACAGTAACTGGCAACACCGTAAATCTAATTGCTAATGTCAAAATCAAGGCAAAGCTATTCATCTCTCATTCTGAAACAATAGAATATCACTAGAGTCAGTTTGACTCCACCATTTAAAGATTCTCAGATCCTCCACTTCCTACCATCCTTGTTCCCACAGGTATAGTGCAGCCAACTGTTATGTCTCATTTCCATGAGTGACAGTCTGCAATCATTTACCTGCGAGCACCCTGGGTGAATTTTTTCAAAACATAAATTGTCAGCCCTCCTTCACTGGCCTCTTGTGAAATTTAGGATGAAGCTTTAATGTTTAATGAGTCCTATAAATTGTTATTATGTAATACTAGCCTACCTAGACTCACTACTCTCATACTGTTTCTAAGCCAACCATACAAATATGGTCTGGGTGACTTCTTTTTTCTGATTTTTACACTTTCAATCGTGTTCTTTCTGGTTAAAATATTTCTCTTTCTTCTCGCCCTATTTGACCTATCCATCAACTGCTCATAATCTAGGACTTTTCAATTTTTTCCGATCCAACAACTAGGCATACTGGCCCTTCTATGGACGGTCCTTGTATTACCCACCTCCTCTATCCTAATGTTCATTTTACTTTTGACTGACATCCTCATAGGCACAACACAGTTGCTAGCTCTGCACCTAGCAACAGTGCTGGCCCCATAAGGATGCCACACAAAAGTACAATCAACTTTTTTTTTACTATTTCTATTTTTAATTTATTTATAATTGACCATATAAAGATACAAATATATATAATTTGAATAGTAATGTGAGATCCAACAATTTGTTAGTTAATTCATTAAGCATTTTTCTGAGTATTTACATTGAGTTTGAAATGTATTGGCTGATGCTTTGCAAAGGTAACTTCAGACTGCATGGAACTTATCGTGTATTTGGAGGTATAACTAATAAACTGAATAATGCCATTTTATTTATTCTATGTAATGCCATTCTCCTTAAAGCCATTCTAAACTTTGGATAAATATTTGTTGAATGAATCAATAAATGACATCAATAAATGACAATTATTAATTTATCTATATCATACAATAAACTCACGTTGTTGTGTGCTCCCAATCTATTGATTTTTGTTTTTGTTGTTGTTTTAGTTTGGGTGTGGGGTGTCAGTGGATATCAACTAAATAAATCCACATCTCTCATGTATTAGTCAATGTCCTCGAGTTAAATCTGTTGCTCATAACAAAATGCCCAAGTGGAAGATTTGGAGGGAGATAGACTGAAAAATCTAGATAATATTGAGAGAAGGACATAGATGCATATTCTGTCATCAGTAAATAAAAGAGAAAAAATATATTTAAATTTAGAAGGGAGATTAGCTATTTCAGAATGGTTGACATTATACAATGACTAAAAATAAAAGCAGTACAGTAAAAATAGACAAACTTTCTCTTGCAGTTCTAGTAGACAATGATCAGGATACATGTGAAAAAGGGAGATTATTAATGTAATAATCTTATAATTTCAAATTAAAAAGGTAAATTTTATAATTTATAGACATTCATAGTAACAGCCTAAAGCAGTGAATAAAGAATAAGAGTGAGTTTACAATGTTTTTAAAAGTGATTACATTTCTTAGCATAATTTTAACATTATAGTTCTTAGATGAAAATTATTATGGAAAACAATGTTTGGAAAATCCTTCAAATATGTTGTGTTCATTGTTACTTGTATAAAATCTACTGCAGCATAAACTAAAGCCTTAACATTAATCTTATTGTTAGAGTGTAAAAGAAAGAAAACATATTGGGTAAATGTAAAAATAGAGCATAACAAAGGAATGAATCAGAAACATGTAAAATGGTCAAATGGGAATATTTTCTATTCTCTTTGTCATTTTCAGGGGAAATTTTAACATTTGCTTGCAGAGAGATATACTCACTTTTATTTTTTTCCTAGGATCATCCATTAAAATTACTACTCTGTTCTATTTTAATGGCATGTGAATTCATTACTTAAAATTAAGTCATTAAAAGCAAATGTTGCATGGAGTTACATTTTTAAATTTATTTTCAGAATTTTCTCTTTATCCATACATGTTGTAACTTTAGTTTCTAATTAAAAATGCTTTTAAAATTGTTCCATTTTCACCCTCTTCTAACAAGCTCTTTGCCAAGCCATCTACTTCCTTAGGCTATGACTTTCTCCTTCAGTTAGTGAGTACTGCAGCTCTTCCACACCCCATTACTTTTCAATTGTCTTCTCCAAAGCACCACAGCACAGAGCAAAATTAGATGATATAGAAGAGTAAACAATGTTTCCCGTCACCCATTTTTTAATCTCCTATTTTTTTCCTTTCTCTTTCACTCTTTGCTTCCTGTTAGGTTTCCAGTACAACCCACTGGATCTGTAATGTTTTGTGAAGATCTGCCCAACCTTTCTTCTTATCTGCTTAGCATCCCATCATCTGAGATCTGTGCTCTTTTCAACCTGACAGCCAAGTAATCTAAAAATGTAATTGCTAACTGTGTGTAAAAGAAGTATTCATTATTCGTATGCTCATAAAAGGTTAGCGTCAAGCTTTTACAGGTAATTTTTGCATAAGTAATGTTGAAGCAAGAGCAGTATAAAATAAAATACAAAACTCAATGATCTTCACCAAAAACTGACAATTTATTTACTATATTTATTTTTAATTGACCATATAAACATATAATTCTACATAATTGAAATAGTAATGTGAGATACAATAGTTTGTTAATTAAGTCATTAAGCATTTTTTGAGTATTTACATTGAGTTTGAAATGTGTTGGTTGGTGCTTTCCAAAGGTAAATTCAGACGGCATGGATCTTGTCACACATTAAGAGGTATAACAAATAAATAGAATAATGCCATATAGAGTGATAGCAACCATGTTAAAAGCACTTATAGTGTATCATGGAAACACATCAGTGAGCAACCAACCAAATTCCTAGGAAGGAGTTCAAGCAGAAATCATACCCCAAATGAGACATAGAGAATATAAACACCATAAAGCAAGATAGATTATGGATTATTCAATAAACAAAATTTTAGGCAGAGAGAACAACTAGACAGAAAGCAAGGGAACCACAAGAGTGAGTGCAAAGTGCATGATATGCCTGCACTTGAATTTATAAAGAAGGTGTTGGGAGTAACAAGTGGAATCTTGGATAAGAAGATCAATGCCAGGTCATGGGAGATGCTGTTGACCACACTAGAGATTTTGATCTTTATATCCTATGATGTTTGGGGCTCTTAATAAACATCAGGCTGAGAAATAATTTTTATGTTAGGAAAATCTGTTTCTTTGCTTCATTATATTTTGGATTTTTTGTTTTATTTTGCTTTGTTTGTAGAGAATGGATGATATGGTTTGGCTCTCTGTCCCCATTCAAATCTCATCCCAAATTATAATCCCAATAACCCCACGTGTCAAAAGAGGGACCTGGTGGGAGGTGATTGGAACATGGGGGCAGTTTCTCTCATGCTATTCTTGTGATAGTGAGTGAGTTCTCATGAAATCCGATAGTATTATAAGCGTTTCACAGTTTCTCCTTTACACACTCTCTCTCTGGCCTGCCCCAATCTAAGACGTGGCTGCTTGCCCTTCCACTGTGATTGTAAATTTCCTGAGGCCTCCCCAGCCACGTGGAACTATAAGTCAATTCGACCTCCTTTCTTTATAGATTGCCCGTTCTCGGGCAGTTCTTTATAACATTGTGAGAAAAGACTAATATGATGGAGGATAAACTTTAGGCAACAAGTCTGGAAGCATGAAGGGCAATTCTATGGTGGACGCTACACTACATCAGCTTTGATAAAATGAGGGGCTAAGGTCGTAAATAAGGTTAAATTACTAGAACTTGGATTATTTTGGTGAGGTAAAAGAGGAGACATTGATGACTCCTACATTTTTGGATTTTCCAACTGAAATATTACAACTGTCAGGGTCTCAAAGGAAACCTACATCAGTCAGGGATACAAGAAGAGTATAGCCAATATGACCTCCCTAAATAAAACATTTTCTTCACAATTGATGGGGCACCCCAAGTAAGATCTATGTCATTCAGGAGCCATGAGCCATGGAAAATGAAAGAGAAATAGACATACATATTGAGGTGTAGACAGTTGATTTGTCTGAGAGGAGTAGAAACCTGGGAACATTTGCTGAGATTTCTGGTAGACTTCGGTTTCACATTAAGGAAAATGGTGATTTAATTATGGCTAAATCCATATAAAAGAGAATGGCAGTTAATAAAAGAGTGGTCAGTTAAAATTTGGGAGCTTGCAACAGTTTGAGGAGCCACACTATAGTTTTTTTCTTTGTGAGAAAGACTTTAAGGGAAGACCTTGAAAATATATTTTAATAGCATAAATATGATATCTATGTATCTCTCTATTTCAATATCTGTAAGTATCATTCCTTTCTCCATGCCTATTGGACCTTGGAGTTGTTGAGTGACTTGGGTTTACACATAATGGTTGCAAATTTCCTCTTTTGATTGTTAGTGTAGGTGTATTCTCTGTAATTGTTATCTAAAATGGATCAGAAACTTCTGCCCACCCAGGCAGCCATAGGGCTGACTGCTACATTTGCGACAAAGCCCTGTTACTTAGAGGAAGGTTAGCAACAACCAAGGTACCATTCAAGGAGCTGCCTTTGAATCTGCTTTCCAGTACTCAGCCCGTCGTTACTCTTTTTAATTCCCCCTAATTAACAGGCATCAAAGTGAAGGACCATTTATTATGTGGATAACCACAAGATTTATTCTATCTTCACAATACAGATTCACAGGGACTTTTCTCAGACTCTCTTAATTGGCCTACAAGGTCTCATTCTTCCTTTCCTCAAAAGCTATATTTCTGCCAGTGTCCCCATCTCATAGACAAAACTGACAAGAAATGTGAATAGTTTGAGATGTTACCCTATTTTCAAACTGAAATATTAGCCTCACAATTTCATGAATGCTGTCAGAAGACATGACCCTCTTGGATGAAAGCAAGTAAATTAGTTGGTCACTCTGATAGCAGTAGTCAGAAGAGCAGGTTCCTCTTGCCTTCTGTTCCATAAGCTCAAATTTCTACAGTGTGATGCAGAGAGAGAATTACACGCAATGGGTTGAATTACAAAGGAGAAACTCTTTTCTTAGGAAATGCACATCTTCTACAGGATGGGAATCAGGGAATCATGCCTGTTGCTTGCTCTGGAGGGAAACACTATCTCTATCTTCCAAGATTGTTTGCTATACAGACAGCAAAGTAGTCTGAAACAAAAGCAATCAGTGTCTCTGGTTAGCAGATGTGTAGAAAGGGAGGGTACACATCCCAGCACTTTAGGAGGCCAAGGTGGGCAGATCACGAGGTCAGGAGATTGAGACCATCCTGGCTAACACAGTGAAACCCCGTCTCTACTAAAAATACAAAAAAATTAGCCAGGCGTGGTGGTGGGCGCCCGTAGTTCCAGCTACTGGGGAAGCTGAGGCAGGAGAATGGCAGGAACCCGGGAGGCGTAGCTTGCAGCGAGCCGAGATTGCACCACTGCACTCCAGCCTGGGTGACACAGTGATACTCCATCTCAAAAAAAAAAAAAAAAAAAAAAAGAAAAGAAAAGAAAAAGAAAAAAAAAAAAAGAAAGGGAGGGTACACATGGAGAATTATCTCCCAGTATGTAAATGCAGAGAAAAAGAAAACCTGCACCCTCAATGTGTAGATAAACAAAAAAGGAGCTTTCCAATGTATTTTTTTTAATGAATAATATTATCTGTGCCCTTGCCTCACACATGGATGAAATTCTCCTTAAGACCTATTTGCTACAAACTTTGTAATAAAACTAGAATAGAGTGTCATCCAGACAGACAAGTAAAAGGCCCACTTTTAAAGAGTATAGCTTATGCACTAGAACTGTTAGATAATTTGGCAAAATTGTTTTGGAGAAAATATCTGCTATTGGACGTGATAAAATAACTAAGACTAGACTTAGCCAACCGCTACAGTTTTGATGTTGAAATGCAGGCAGTGCCTGAAGGCACTTTCCAAATGGCAGTGCAGAGAAGTGGATTCTGAGCAGATCATGGCCTTACTGAACTGAGGAGGCAGAGATGGAGCTCAAAGTTATGAAGTGCTTACGACATAAACCTGATTGTATCGTATATTTACAGCTTCTTTTATTTGCCATTTCTACATATTCCTAGGGTTTCATTTATTCTACTGTATGTTATGTTTACATTTATCCTTAGTTGTCTTTCAAGACACAATAAAATAATACCATATCAAAATAATAACATTTTGATTTCTAGAGGGAAGATCCTTAAATAGAAGCCAAGATACAGATGTTTAGTCCAATGAGATTGTTGCAAGTTATAGCATTCAATAGAGCCTGAGCTTTTTTCCTTAATGCAATGAAGCTTTAGTTTTTATATCATGGGTTTTATGTCTCTGTCTTTGATATAAATGGTAGATTTTGAAATTTGGTATCTTTTCTTAAAATGATGTATTAATTACATTTTCCGTGGCCAGGAGCTAGCATAAGGCCATGTTTCAATGATATATTAACATGGTTTCTCAGTATTATTGGAAATTTATTATGGAACATCAGTTTTTTAAAAAAACTTATAAAGTGATTTTGAAGTTTTCTCAATTCTAGAGTAAGGGGATGTGTGACACAAGTCACAAGTCTATTCTTTGACACATTTGACATTTATGTTTTTGGAATAGTGACTTTTTGACCATTTTATTAACTGATCTTTTGGTGTGACCACCAGTAAAAGTCAACAGTTGCACTCACTGTAAACCTTTTTCTTGCAGGATTTCTTCAGCTTTTGATGATGTTTTTTCTGTCAATTTTAGTGTTTGTACTTATATGTTTTTACTTTATATGTTGTACTTACATGTTTTTCCTTTGTATATGTGTGCATATATATACACATATATATACATATATTACATGTTCCATAATCAAGTGCATATGTATAGAATGTCACTTTGTATGAAGAAATTCAAAAATATAATTATTCTAACATTGTCATCTTTTTTCTCCTTTTATAAGTACATAGATTGTCTTGCACTTTATGCTCTTGAACAGGTAGATTTTTATCATTGTAAGCTGATTCAAATGGCCATTAATATTTGGCCAAATATTGATAATTTTAATACTGCATTATCTAGTTAATTATTACCACTTGCCCAGTAATAGTCCCTTTAAGATGGCTTTAATACCTATGAAAACCTCAAAACTATCCTAAAATTTGAACTGTTTTAAGAGTTTCCAGACCCAAGCCTTTATTTTTCCTGTCCCATGACACATAATCAAATGTGCTTCAAGTAGCCCTAGTTACTTTTAGTAAACATTAGTAATAGAAACAAAATAATATCTAGATTGTTTTGTACAGGCCTTCACGAGAATTTTTCATGGAAAAAAGCACAGGTATAGTATAAAGTTATGATTAGGAATAATAGAGTTAGAAAAATATGTATTGTGTAAGTCATGATTTCCAATTAATTTTTTCATTATTACCCTAGTTATAGCTTTCTTTCAATGTGAGGGGTTATGGATGCCAAAGATGTTCTCATTTATTGATAGTACCTCCTCTGTACCTTTTAAACTTCCAGATTTTCGACTCTTAGCACAGTGAAGGTCTATGTCAGTTAGATTTATAGATGTTATGATATTAATTGGGAACAACAAAGGTTTAGATTTTATAAGGACTGAGCCACATCTTTTTACTGCATGTGAACTCGCAGCTTCAATGGAAGTTTCCTTGAGGAACAACCAATCCCAGTTCATCACAGAATACATCAGTCTTTTCAGGGTTAATTATGACAATTCTTCACGCACACGTTAAAAAGCACATGAGTTGACACTCTGATTTCTCATCTGCAGCTTTCAAAGCTAGAATTCTTGAAATTATTGTTCTTCCCTGTTAACTTTCTCCTCCACATCCAATTTTCTGCCAGGTTCTCTCACTTATATTTCCTGAATATTGTTAGAATCCTTCCCCTCTGCAAGGCCATTACTGTCACTGCCCATGATGGGCTGTTTCTCCTCTCATTTGTAGTATTATCCTCTTAACTTTTCTTTATTTCTCCAGCTTTGACCCTCCCCTGCCATTCCTTCCCACGCTGCTGTCAGTGATTTTTAGACAATGAGTATATAATGGCATTTTATCTCTTAAAATGTTTCCCTGGTTTTCTGCTACATTTAAAATAAAACTGAAATACCCAACCATGGCGTAGGAGACACTTCATTCCAGCTGATAATAATCTCTTCAGCTTTTCATGACGTCGATATCACTTGGAAAGACACTTTTCCAAAGTTGTCATTTCCTTTTCTCTGAATTACAAACCACTTTTTAAAAATGTTCTTGCTAAACTCATTTTTTTTCTTTCCTTGGGACCAATTTATTCTTTAATGTATAGATACCTATCCACTGCTTCCTTGTCTGCCCATCTCTCACTACTTTTTGTTAAGTATCTGTGATAGGCAGAATAACACCCTCATACTCAAAGATGCTGATTTCCCAATCTCTAGCTCTGAAAATATGTAATGTAAAATTGCGAAAAGAATTGAAAATATAATTAAGGCAAAGGACATCGATTTAGGAATATTATTTTATATTACCTGTGTGGGGCCAATCGCATCATGTGAGCCTTTAAAAGCTAAAGAGGAAGCTGGAAAAGTGAGTCAGATTTGGTGTGAGAAGGGTTGCACCCACCTTTGCTGGTTTTGGGGGAAAGGAAGTAGGCTAGGAGCCAAGGAATGTGGCAGCCTCTAAAAGTTGGGAATAGTCCACAATTTACAACCAGAGAAACATAGAGACCTTAGTTCAATAGCTGCAAGGAATTGAATTCTGGCAATAATACAGTTGAGGAAAGACATGGATTTTCTTCTAGGAGCTTCCAGAAAGAAACAGAGCCCTGCAGATCCCTTTACGACCCACACAGTACTTCTAACCTATAGAACTCTAAGAATATCTCTCTTATGTACTCTCTTTTACCTGTATTAAAACCCTCACTACACAATATCATGTTTGCCAATCGACTTGCCAGTGTCTCAAAAGACGGTGCACTCCTCGTTGGCACTATTTTCATTCTTATCAACCTGCAGAGTGCCGGGAACATAGTAATTATTCAATAAATCACAGATAAATTAGTATATAAATGTAGCATAATTCATACATTTAATTTATCTTCTGTGCTTTACTACAAATAAAAAATACCCTTAGATATCATTTAATTTTTAAGTAAAATATCTGTTCCTTTCTTTTTTATTTTCATCCTCTTCATTCTTTTTCTTTTTTTCTTTACTTTTACTTTATCTTACCTTTTCTGCCTCTTTATATGAAAAAAAAGCTTCAATATTTTCCAAATACCAACAGATTTGGCTATTGAACACTTTAAACCTTTTTTCACTTCTGTTCCCCTCCCAGGAAAACAGAGTCAATGCAAGCATAATTAGACAATTTAGTACAACTTACTGACAAATCACTTATATTGGTCACGAAAATTGGCTGAGCAAAGTGCTATCACTTTTCTTTTTGACATTCAATAATGGTAAATAAATGGAAGAAGCATAAATAGATTACATTCAAAGTGACAACTATGCACAGTGTTTCATTTCAACTACTTTCAAAACTTGAAAAATCCATTATGAACGACAAGAGTTTACAAATGAACTCAATTAATTAAGCTTTGGCTAATAATTTAGCGTCACTATATTGACTGTAATTTTCTATATATGAAATTATATTACTTATTTTCAGGAAGCGTAAGATTTGCATTGTGTATTCAGTTAATATTAGATTAATTGTAGTACAGCCTTAGAAGTTGGCCTGACTTTGTCTTTACTCATCACTCTCATCACTTGACTGCTTTGAAATACAAAATAGATTTGGGTAAAGAAAGAGAGAGTGGAAAAACATGGTATAATTAACAAAATTTCAATTTACCTTGCCATAACGCATAAGTGTTATTAGAAATATCTTAACCTTCTTATTCCAAAAGGTACATTTTTCTCTAACGTCACCTTTTTCAGAAAAGGAAATTTGGGGTAGAAGAGAGATAATTTTATATCCAGATCAGCAAGCCATTCTAACAAAACAGATTACAATATTTATTTACTTATTTTCCTTTTTCAATGATATGTTCTTATTTCTTTGCAAACAGTTAGACAATGGTGGAACATTTGATAAACTTATTTAGGAGAATAAAGTTTAGATGAAAGTGGTCCACAAACCAACTCTGTAGAAGACAATGGAAACAGTTTCTCTGGGCTGCATCCTCTGCTAAAGGAAGATGAACTGTATGAGGGCGCTTTCAGCTCTGCTTCTTAGATTTCCAATGAGATTATTGGAAGGTGCTTCTAAAGGCACCTCAGGATGGTCAATATGAAGGTTCAGCATCCAGAATATTGGACCCTCTCTCTTCACTTCACATACAGTGGCTGCACTTACGTTTTTCCATATCAAGTACTAAGATTCTATGTAACTTTTATTTAAAACTTTTAAGTGCTTTCACATTTAAACAGATAAATTATAGTTTGTCAAATACTTTGTCTAGATCTAAAATGCTGCATTTCTAAGTAAAGGGATATGTTGTGAAAAGGAAATGGTCAAGAATAAGATAAACTCTTTTATTTGTAACCTACTAATCTTAAAATTATCTTACCAGAAATTGTTATTTCTTATTATACGGTCAGTGGCAGATGTTGAAGAAAGTTTACACTGGAAGACAGAATGTACAAGATGAAAGAAAGAAATTCTACACTAAACCACGGCTGGTTTGAGACTAGCAAAATTATATAAAATGAATCAATGATTGCCAGGCAATATGAGACTCAAAAAGATGCTCTATAGGCTTATGAGCTTGTTAAATAGAGTCTTAAAACATGCCATAAAATTTATTTTAAAATATGAGAAACAAGTCTCAAGAAACCTCAAGAATAAACCTTCAGAAGGTGTTACCATGTCATAGGGAGATTCAGCTAAATACCAATAATTAACTTAGAAAATTCTCAAACTGTTTGAAATTTAGTCAGTGTTCTTACTTAAAGATGATAAAAATACAACATCTTGTAAATTATGCTATGCAGCTAAAGCTTATGGAGAGGAAAATATGTAATTGTAGTTCTTGTAATTGAAAGACTGAACCGTTGACACAGTCTAATTATCCAGCTCAAGGTGTTAAAAATAGAAAGGCATAAAAAACAAGAGCATAAATGAGACTGAGAACATACTGAAATATTGAAATCAAATTTAAAATTGTACAAAATCTTCTAAACTCTTATGTTTGGTATTTGAAAATGTATAATTGTAAAAAATTTCCACCAAAATTAAACGGAAAGATACACCGATATCAGAGGTGAAAAAGGGACATCACTATATGTGCTGTAGTCATTAACAATAGATCTTACTCACGCCTGTAATAGCAGCACTTTGGGAGGCCGAGGGGGGGCAGATCACGACGTCAGGAGATCGAGACCATCCTGGCTAACACGGTGAAACCCCGTCTCTACTAAAAAATACAAAAAAAAAAAACAAAAAAAAAACAGCCGGGCGTGGTTGCGGGCGCCTGTAGTCCCAGCTACTCGGGAGGCTGAGGCGGGAGAATGCCGAGAACCCAGGAGGCGGAGCTTGCAGTGAGCCGAGATCGTCCCACTGCACTCCAGCCTGGGCGACAGAGCGAGATTCCGTCTCAAGAAAAAAAAAAAAAAAGATCTTACTGCATGCTTTCCCTGAGACCACGAATTATAATTTCTGTTTATAACTGGCCTGGAGCTCTTAGTAATAAAGTAAGAAAGAAAAATTAAAGGACGTTGGAGAGAAAGAAATAAGTCCGTCTTGATCCATATACAACAGTATGGTCTATATGAATAACCCAAGAAAAACTATAAATTATAGAAATCTATAAGAACTTTTAGCAAGGTTATCAGACACACAAATGTCAAATATCAATTTTCATATAAAAGCATCCAACGAACAGAATATATCATTTAAAAGATTATTATTATAAACAGTCAAGCATCTAGAATAAATCTAGGAAGAGTTATGCAAGAATAAAACAATACTAAATTTAACTGAGCAAAATCATAACAGGCCTAAATAAAGAGAGATATAAATTGCATTTGATGTTTGTGGTTTGGAAGACTCAATAGTGTAAGAATGTCAGTTTTCTGCAAATTAGTTTACACATTCAAGGAAATCCCAAACAAAATATTAGAAGAGAGAGAGAGAGAATGTGTGTGTGTATGTGTGTGTGTACTGACAAAATAATTCTAATTTTATATGGACAAGTAAATAAGAGGCCAACAGGAACTAAAACATCTGAAGAATGAAACTGAGAAGTGCCCTACTTGATACCAAGACTTTTAGGCCCACAGGAATTAGGACAGTATGGTACTGGCTCAAACATAGACAAGCCAATTCATGTAATCATGAACTGAAGGCATGCGAAGATTTTCTAAAATGAATACAAGAAAACAAAAGCAAAAACAACCATAAAATTTGAAAGTTGGAAAACAGTATAATTGTGAACTTCTATTAATCAAAAACTTTAAAAAATTGAAAAGGCAAACCACAGACATAAAGAATATAGTTGAAATACTTATACTGATCAATGGATTCACACATCAAATATATTAAAAATTTCAGTATATAAAAGCGATAAATGTAATAACAAAATGAACTAGAAATAAATGGGCATTTCAAATAAGATAAACAAATGACTAATAAACATATGAAGAGAGGCTCAGTCTCATTGTTTATGAGGAAAATGCAAAGTAAGCCACAATGAAATTATTATCAAATTATTTATACTATAATAACCAACACATCTATGTGCCAAGCATAGCTGTAAAAGTTTACATGTTTACTTTATAATCTTTACAACTATATTATTTTTGTTTTCATATGAAGAAACACAAAGCGGCCAAATAATTTATAAAAAGTTTTAGAACTGCTGAATGGGAGAGTCACTATTGGCTTATTATTTATTTAAGCTGGAATCATCATATGAGAAATACAACCTTTCATTCTTCTCTGTGAATTCTTTTACATATAGTAATATATTCTTCAGAATTAAAGAGCAGAGAAAAAATTTACACCATATTATTTTACAGATTTATGAATGTAAAAGTGATGTATCTTAAAACCACACATATTTAATGTATAAAATTTGATGAGTTTGGATATAAGTGTACATCCATGATACCATCACCTCAGTTAAGGCAGTAAACATATCCATCACTTCCAAAGGTTTTCCCGTGTCCTTTTTTTTTTTTTTTGTAAGAACACTTAACATGAGCTCTATCCTCTTAACAAATTTTTAAGTGCACAAAATGTACTTTGAATTATAGGCATTATGCTGTATACCACATATCAAGAACTTACTTATTTTGTATAACTGTAACTTTATACCCACTGAACAACAATAACCATTGCGTCCTCCTCCTACCTCCTGGTAGTCACCATGCTATTTTTCCTTTCTGTACCTTGGCCATTTTAGATATCCCATATAAAGGAAGTCATTCAGCATTTGTCCTTCTGTCACTGACATTTCACTTAACAAAATGTCATCCAGACTCATGTATGTTGTTACAAATGTTATGATTTCTTTTTTTCAGGCTGAATTTTATTCCATTGCACGTATATTTCACATTTTCGCTTTTCTTTACCCATTCATCTGTCATTGGACATTTGGGTTATTTCCATATCTTGGCTATTGTTAATAATGCTGCAATAAACATAGCAGTGTAGATATCTCTCTGAAATCCTGACATCAGATCTTTTTAATATATGACCAGGAGTAGGGTTGCTGAATCACATGTGGTTCTATTTTCCATTTTTTGAAGACTCTCCATGTTTCCCATATTACATGTGCCATTTTACAATTACTTCTACCAAAAGCGTAAAAGGTTCCAATCTTTCTCCAACCTTTCCAACACGTGTTGTGTTTTTGACAACAGCCATCCTAACAGGTGTGAAGTAATATCTCATTGCGATGTTGCTTTGCATTTTTCTGATGTTCACCGAATCTTAATTACTGTTCTTTTTCTTTTTTATTATACTTTAAGTTTTAGGTTACATGTGGACAATGTGCAGGTTAGTTACATATGTATACATGTGCCATGCTGGTGTGCTGCACCCATTAACTTGCCATTTAGCATTAGGTATATCTCCTAATGCTATCCCACCCCCCTCCCCCCACCCCACAACAGTCCCCAGAGTGTGATGTTCCCCTTCCTGTGTCCATGTGTTCTCATTGTTCAATTCCCAACTATGAGTGAGAACATGTGGTGTTTGGTTTTTTGTCCTTGTGATAGTTTACTGAGAATGATGATTTCCAATTTCATCCATGTCCCTACAAAGGACATGAACTCATCATTTTTTATGGCTGCATAGTATTCCATGGTGTATATGTGCCACATTTGCTTAATCCAGTCTATCATTGTTGGACATTTGGGTTGGTTCCAAGTCTTTGCTATTGTGAATAGTGCCACAATAAACATACATGTGCATGTGTCTTTATAGCAGCATGATTTATAGTCCTTTGGGTATACACCCAGTAATGGGATGGCTGGGTCAAATGGTATTTCTAGTTCTAGATCCCTGAGAAATCGCCACACTGATTTCCACAATGGTTGAACTAGTTTACAGTCCCACCAACAGTGTAAAAGTGTTCCTATTTCTCCACATCCTCTCCAGCACCTGTTGTTTCCTGACTTTTTAATGATCACCATTTTAACTGGTGTGAGATGGTATCTCATTGTGGTTTTGATTTGCATTTCTCTGATGGCCAGTGATGATGAGCATTTTTTCATGTGTCTTTTGGCTGCATAAATGTCTTCTTTTGAGAAGTGTCTGTTCATATCCTTCGCCCACTTTTTGATGGGGTTGTTTGTTTTTTTCTTGTAAATTTGTTTGAGTTCATTGTAGATTCTGGATATTAGCCCTTTGTCAGATGAGTAGGTTGCGAAAATTTTCTCCCATTTTCTAGGTTGCCTGTTCACTCTGATGGTAGTTTCTTTTGCTGTGCAGAACTTTTACTGTTCTTAACTACTATTGTCTGATTCCAACAAAGCAGCTTGACGTGTCACAGATTCCATATTTTTGGTCATAAAATTGGTAAACGCAAACACTGAAGAATAGATATACGTTCTTCAAGGACTGCAGCCCTGCCTTTTTGGCTGACAGATGTGTCCACAGGGTCTAATACAGTAACTAGTGCATAAATAAATGTGCATTGAATAGGTGAATCTGCTTCTGTTGGATTTGTTTTCTTATTATACACATGCAATATATGAATTATTCAGACTTATAATTGTTATATATTCTAACCCACTAGACAATGAACATTTTGATAGTATAAATATTTCCTTAATCAATGAAACATGTTTACTTCTTCCTCTGCATCTTTGATCACAATGTGTAAATATTTAAAATGAATAGCCCCATCACACTCCCTTCTGCCTGGTTAACTCTTAGTCCCTTGCCACAGAACAAACTTTTACTCCTCTGCAAATAATTTCAAAATTAATGTTTTTCTTACAGTTCTCATATTAGTTTTGCAGTTCTGTCCTATCATTACTTCTTTCGTACTGAAAATTGTATATTTACATTTTCCTTGTGTTTACGTGATTTCTTGGTATATAAATAAATTATTGTTATTCAAATATCATGACTTCTGAAAATTAATGTTGTTTGAAAGTTTCTTTGGTTCTAACCTTATTTTATTTTTCAACATGGGTCTTAATTTAAACTTACCCACTAATATATCTTTTATATTTAAGGACTCACTAACAAATAGTGTTTAGTTTTCCCCTGATTCATACTTAGAGCCCCAAGTAGATATTAAGTTAAATATTACTACTTTACAAAAAAAAAAAACATTTTGAATTTATCTCACAAAGAGGATTGTTTTATCATTTTATGAATCATTTTTATGTCTAAATAGAAATTATCGACTGGGAACGATGGCTCACGCCTATAATGCCAGTGCTTTGGGAGGCCAAGGCAGGCGGATCAAGAGGATCAGGAGTTCGAGACCAGCCTGGCCAATATGGTGAAACCCTGTCTCTACTAAAAATACAAAAAAAAAAAAAAAAATTAGCTGAGCGTGGTGATATGAGCCTGTAATCCCAGCTACTCGGGAGGCTAAGGCAGAAGAATCGCTTGAACCCGGGAGGCAGAGGTTGCAGTGAGCCGAGATCACACTAGTGCACTCCAGCCTGGGTGACAGAGCGAGACTCCCGTCTCAAAATAAATAAATAAATAGATATTATCAAATATACTTTCTATGAAGTAGTATTTATAATAAATGTCTCATATTCAAACAAATAGCAAGCTATCCTATCCTATGCTAATTCTAAAATAAATGGACACCCTAATATATGTTATAAGCTACTTTTATATTAAATTTTTCATCATTATAAAATTAGCTTTTTACCAATTTTTTCATATTTGTATTTTTAAGATATATTTTAAATCTTTTAATTCAGAAATAAAAAGCAAATTTATGACAAAATTAGTCAATTTGCCCTCAAGTCACTTTATGTATTTCTAAATGCCAAAATATCTTGTTACTGACAATCTACTTGCCACTGCATTGCAAAGAAAATTCAGCCTATGGAAGATCATGCTCTTATTTGCAAGTCATTTCCTAAGACTGCAAAATATTTTTGCATTAACATTTGATAATCATTTTGTTTATTTTTATTTTATTTATGGTAATAATTGTACATATTTATAGGTTACAGGTGATTTTGATATGTAATGATCAAATCAGAGCAATTGGGATATCCATCACTTCAAACGTTGATCATTTATTTGTGTTGAGAATATTTCAAATCTTCTTTTCTAGCTATTTTGAAATTTCCAGCAAATTATTGATAAGTAGAGTCACCCTAGTGGGCAATAAAACACTAGAATTTATTCCTTCTATCTAACTATATGTTTGTACCCCTTAATGAACCTCTCTTCACCTTCTACCCCCTCTCTTCTTTGCCTCTGGTATCCAGCATTCTAATCTCTACCTCTATGAGATAAACTTTTAAGTCTCTCACATATGAGTGAGAACATAAACATGATAAAGTTTTGAAAATGGCTTTGTAGTTTCATATGAAAACATGTAACCATAATGTGGTTATTCAAATGTTTACTTTCAATAAAATAATGAAGCAGCAGAAATGGTTAATAGTTTATGTTGTGACAACTATTGGTCAAAACCTAATATGATAAATTTTAAGGGTAAAAAGTACATTGCTTAAATATTGCAGTGTTAGTAATTAAATAAAGTGAAAATACAATTAAATAAAATATAGTTTTCATTTTCTTTGAAACTGAAGTTTAAAGAAATTTTAAACAGAAAATGAAAAAATAAAGTATATGGTTTTTGAAACTTGAAACAAAGCTAGATAGAATGGATAAGGTCTAGTATTTGATAGCACAGAAAGGTGACTACAGTCAACAATAATTTATTGTCTATTTTAAAATAACTAAAAGAGTATAATTGGATTGTTTGTAACACAAAGAAAGAATAAGTGCTTGATGTTGTGAATCCCCTATTTACCCTGATGTGATTATTATGCATTGTATGCCTGTATCAAAATATCTCATGTACCCCATAAATATGTATACCTACTATGCACCCACAGAAACTAAAAATCAAAAAATCAAATCAAATTTACAAAGAAGACTTCTGACATTTTCAAAGGCTGCTGCTAATAATACTGGCTCTTTATAAAAACTCACTTAGGTGGGATGTACTTGCTCAGACCTGTAGTCCCAACTAATCAAGAGGCTGAGGCAGGAGGATCGCTGGAGTCCAGGAGGTCAGAGTTACAATGAGCTATAATTGTACCATTGCACAAAAAAAATGCACCTTCAAATGGTGTGGGCATTTCATTTCAATCACTGAGATGGATAAAATACAGTCATCAGTACTGATTATTTTCTGTCTTTCTGTTTATTAAAATATTTAAACATCTGTGCTACTTTTTCCTTAAAATCCAAGAAAATTTGTTCATTTCCCAAAGCAATTCTGCTTTTTTGCTTTATTTAACCTTGCATACTGCCTTTGTTATAGATTTATGGCATCCTCAGTTTTTCTCTATGTTCTTAGTCCCTCACATTTGGAGCTTATTTCCTTCATATTCTGCACCAGTAGCCAGGTTTTAACCAATCATTACCACTTCTCAAATCTTTAAATCCTGGCTTAGTAAGGGCAAGCATCTCATCTACTACTTAAAACTAAAGCGATTAAAATTCCTATTCAAAATGTCTTTGCTAAATTAACAATCATAGTCCAGGCTGGTTATTGAGCATTTTTTTCATGTTGATGAGTTTGAGCCTAACCATTGACTTACTGAGTTCTCTACAGGAATATGAAGGGCTTCACCATTGGTTAACTACCCTAGCTATTGTCAACTGTTTCCTGGGTCCCAGTGTGTCAGAGAATGGAATATAAATAGACACGGAGGTCAAAAACCTCATCACTTATAGAGCAATGTGGGGCTTTTCAGCTCCTCTCCTACAGCATGTGATTTGTTTCTGTGAATGCCAGTGACCAATCAGACAGCAAGGCTGAAGATTAAATGAGTAGATAAGGGTGAAATAATCAGAGATAAAAATAATACTCTTAATATGGTGTGCTAACACTGCATCCAGAGAATCATGTCTTAGCTGAATAAATGTTTCTGATATTTAAAAATTAGTCAATTGCATTCTTATCCATATAGTCAAACCAATATATTAGCACTGGCCAACTTTCTGATACCAGTAGACAAAATTACATAAGCATATGTTTTTTTTTTTTCCACACTCAGTAGCTAAAATAATTAGATTTCATGTGCTGAGCATAATCAGACTATATTTGATATAGGTATAGCCTTTGGTTATTAAAACGATAAGGCCTAGGAAAACACTCTTTCTAAAAATCTACTATAATAATGAATTATTTATCCTTGAATGTATTCTGCTTTTTAGAGAATATTATCAAAAAAGAATTTTATTAAACATTAAAATGAGTTTTGATCTGGGAACAACATTAATTGTTCATAAAAATCAGGTTTATATACTAGTTTTGCAAGGTCTGAGCACAAATTGATAAAAGTAATAACACCTATTACCTGAACTTTTTATTTCATCTTATCCAATTCACTCAATACACAGATACTAAAGTATAAATTGATATAATGTAGAGAGGACTAATTAAATGACGTAAAACTCATGACAATTATTAAAAATATATACTACAGAGAACAGATACAAATAAATTTCTGAGGAAAAGATATTGAACCAAGTAAAATGTAATATCTAAATGGCAAAATACATAAATCAAGAAGCCTAGAAAATACTCAAGTGTTTCTCAAATAATTTGTGATTTGTTTCTCTCTAAGAATTGACAAAGGAGATAACGCATAACAGCACTAACAACATGATAAGCAAAAGAAAAGGAGCTAAAATTAGAGAAGACAATTAAGTGATGACTAAATTAGGAAATGAAGCAGTGATGAGAGCAAGAACAAATGGAGAGAAATGAAAGAAGAAAGCCATAAAAACCAACTGGTGAAAGCATAAGGAACAATATTTAAAATGTGAATTAAGTAATAAAACTTGCAATCGTGACTTTTCATTGTTCTCAGATTTAAAATCCAAAATCATTAATATGATGCAAATATCCTAAATAGTCTTGATCTTTTATTTTCTATCTCATATTCTTTGTTTTCACCTCCAAATTTTCCATCCTCACCTCCCATCCTCCACACTCCAACCCCTGCTTTCCACACATAGTGTCACTTCAAATATATTCGAATAGCTGATGTCTCAGAGATCCAATCATCCACAAGGATGTAGACATTAAAATACAAGAGAATTTTATCAACCCCTATCCCACAAGTTATTGACACAGAACAACACAGGAAATTTCACCTGTGATACAATTACTCTGGCAACTGAGGTATCCGGGTTCTATCATCAGGATTGACCAGGTGGCTGGTGTGACCCACGGAGAGGAAGGAAGAGCAGTGTGGTGAGGTGGCCCACCTGAAAGCCACATGGGGGAGGGGAGCCCCCAGCCAAGAGAGGCGGTGAGTGAGCGTGCTACCCAACCTGGGAAACCATGCTTTTTCCATGGAACTATGCAACCCACAGATCAGATGATCCCACTTGTGACCCCGTACTACCAGGGCCTAGGATCCCAGCCACGGAGCCCCACAAATTCTCAACAGCCACTCAGCTAGAATCTGTCTAAGCCTGTTGTATTCCCGGGCAGAAGGGCAGCCATCACCACAGCTGTGGCTGCCTGCTGTCTAAGCCATCTGAGCTTCTTGCAGGAAGGGCGGCAGCCAACACTGGGACTGCTAGTTGGCGGAGCGCGGTGCCTCACGCCTGTAATCCCAGCACTTGGGGAGGCCAAGGCCTGCAGATCACAAGGTCAGGAGATCGAGACCATCCTGTGTAACACGGTGAAACCCTGTCTCTACTAAAAGTACAAAAAAAATTAGCTAGACGTGATGGCAGGCGCCTGCAGTCCCAGCTACTCGGGAAGCTGAGACAGGAGAATGGCGTGAACCTGGGAGGCGGAGCTTGCAGTGAGCCAAGATTGTGCTATGGCACTCCAGCCTCGGCAACGGAGTGAGACTTCATCTCAAAAAAAAAAAAAAAAAATTCTGCACAACGTCTATCTAACATTGTACTGAAGGTCAGCGCCAGTGTAATTAGATGAAAAATTAAATAAAAGACATCCATATTGGGAAGAGAGAATTAAAATTGTCTCTACTTGCAGATGGCATGATTTATATACAAAAAATCCTAAATAATTCACTAAAAAACTACTAGAACTAACAAAACTGTTTGATAAGTAGGCAGGACAAAAAATCAATACACAATAATCAATTCTATCTGTATACACTTACAATGAGCAATCAAAAATGAAATAAAGAAGCAATTTCATTTACAACAGCATCAAAAAGAAAAATAGTACATTTAACAAAAAGTGTAAAACTTGTACTCTGAAAACTAAAAAGTACTGTGGAAAGAAACTGAAAAAGTCATAAATAAATGGAAAGACATGCCATGTTCATAGATTAGAAGACTACTTGTCGAAGATGGCAATAAATATTTCCAAAATTGATCTAAAATATTCAATGTAATTTTCATTAAACTCCCAGATGACTTCCTTGCAGAAATTGACTAACTGATTCTAAAAGTCAAGGAACTTACAGTAGCCAAAACAACTTTTAAAAAGAAGAACAAAGTAGGTGGAGCCAATTTCAACAGTTACTTTTTTTTCTTTTGAGTCCGAGTCTCGCTCTGTCGCCCAGGCTGGATTGCAGTGGCACGATTTTGGCTCACTGCAAGCTCCACCTCCCAGGTTCACGCCATTCTCCTGCCTCAGCCTCCCAAGTAGCTGGGATTACAGGCGCCCACCACCACGCCCAGCTAATTTTTTTGTAGAGACGGTGCTTCACCATGCTAGCCAGGATGGTCTCGATCTCCTGACCTCGTGATCCGCCGGCCTCGGCCTCCCAAAGTGCTGGCATTACAGGCGTGAGCCACCACGCCTGACCAAGAGTTTCTAAAAAGCTATAGTCATAAATATAGCCTGGTACTGCCGAGAAGATGTCATATAGTTCAATCAGATAGAATTTAGAGTCTAGACATAAAGGCTTTGGATAACAGTCAATTGATTTTCTTTTTATATATATTTTAGGGAGAAAAGGATTTTTTATTTATTTATTTATTTATTTTTGAGATGGAGTCTCGCTCTGTCACCCAGGCTGGAGTTCAGTGGCGCGATCTCGATTCACTGCAAGCTCCACCTCCAGGGTTCACGCCATTCTGCTGCCTCAGCCTCCCCAGCAGATGGGACTACAGGCGCCCACCGCCATGCCCGGCTAAGTTTTTTGTATTTTTTTAGTAGAGACGGGGTTTCACTGTGTTAGCCAGGATGGTCTCAATCTGCTGACCTCGTCATCCACCTGCCTCAGCCTCCCAAAGTGCTGGGATTACAGGCGTGAGCCACCGCGCCCTGCCGGATTTATTTTTATTTTTATTTTTTTACTTTAAATTCTGGGATACATGTGCAGAATGTGCAGGTTTGCTACATAGATACACGTGTGCCATGGTGGTTTGCTGCACCTATTGCCCTGTCCTTTAAGTTCCCTCAGTGAATCAATTTTCAACGAGTCTATCAATGCAAAATGTTGACAAAGATGTGGAGCAACAGGCTCTCACCTACTGCGGAGATTATAGTTTGGTACAATTATGTTGGAAGACTGTTTAGCATTATCTAATAAAGTTGAAGATGGCACATTCTACAGCCCAGTGATTCTCCTCTTAAGTATATTTCAAAAAACTCTCTAGCAAGAGATTGTTTTTGCAAATAGAGACCTGAAAACATGCTCAAAAGAGCATAGTCCACAGTTTAAAGAGAAACACTGGAAGCACTTCAAATGTCCATTAACAGTGGAAAGAGGCCTGGCGCGGTGGCTCACGCCTGTAATCCCAGTACTTTGGGAGGCAGAGGTAGGCGGATCACGAGGTCAGGAGATCGAGACCATTCTGGCTAACACGGTGAAACCCCGTCTCCACTAAAAATATAACAAATTAGCCGGCCTGTTGGCGGGTGCCTGTAGTCCCAGCTACTCCGGAGGCTCAGGCAGGAGAATGGCGTGAATCCTGGAGGCGGAGCTTGCAGTGAGCCCAGATCGCGCCACTGCACTCCAGCCTGGGTGACGAACCAAGACTCCGTCTCAAAACAAAAACAAAGAAACAATCAGAAACATTGGAGTGAATAAATAAGTGATTTATTCATGCAATGTATTCATATGTGCAATGTAAAGCTACAGTTTTATGTCTCGACATGTGGGAAATGCAAAATGATGATGTTGAGTGAAAGAAGCAAATCAGGGAAGCATATATTTAATATGGGTCTACTCACATAGAGTTCAAAGCAGGCAATACCAAGTATTACTTAGGGATATAGGTATACTACTTAGGGAGTATACGTATATATAAATATAGATATATTACTTAGGGAAATATTTATGCATTATAAAAGTATAAAGAAAAGGAAATGACAACCACAAAATCCAAGGGATTGGCTTCTCTAAGGGAAGGAAGAAATGGGATTTTTTTAAAAGCATCAGTAGGAGCTTTTAAGGTTCTGAAAATAATTGTTTCTTAAACTGAGTAATGGGCAATTGTTTTCATTACATTATTAAGTATACATGTATATGTTATTAATATTAAGTCACAAGACTTAATTTCAGCTTCACTGAAAATTATACTAAACTTCTCGCTTTTAAGACCAGAATGTCAAAATTTGAAAGAACATGTGTCCATGAGAACTGAAAATGCAGCAGATTTAATGAGAACGAATTTGGAGACAAGGAGACCAAATAGAAGTAACTTGCTGCCTTAGTTCCCTCCTCTCATTCCACTCCCACATGTTAAGTGAGCAAATCAAAGACAAAGTCACTCCCACTAAAAAGGATAAGTAATAATTAGAAATAAAACAGCATGGGCCATTGCATAAATGTTCCAATAAAAATTGGAAGTGCTATAAGAGCAAAAAGTAGGTAAAATACAATACAATTCAGAAAAAGATTTACTCCAGAAAACAGGTGAAAAATCTTCCTGACACATTACTATTTATTTTCACAGAAAGAGGACAAAAACTCCTTGAATAAAAACAATTTAAGGAAGAAATAAGAGGTAAAAGAAAATATAAGACAACAAAAAGACATGGAGAGTTTGCTGTCAGTCATAAGGGGGAAAAAGATAATGGCTTAGAGATTAATAGAATATTCCTGATCCTTGAAGTAAGAAAGTTTGAGTTCAAATCTTAGCACTATCATCTACAGTCATATGAACAGTGAGCAAGTGAAATCCCTCTCTGAGCCTGTTTTCTCATCCATAAAATCAGGACAAAATTTATTTCAATGGGTTTTTAAGTATTAAAGGAATAACCTAGTCTAATAATAGACCAAAGAATGTACTCAATAAGTGTCTCTCCTTTCATACATCTGTTTATCTGTTTGCCCCTGTCTTTGTCCTCTCCATCTGTCAGTGTCTTACTTAATTTTTATCTTTAATAAAAACTACAACTAATTCTTGATTATTTGTGCTCATAGAAAACAAATGAATAGGAAGAGTTTAAGTCTGCAAAATATTCAAAAGACTCCCTCAACTATTAATTTCAATCAACTTTTCTAGGTAGTATTTTTCTACAGTTTATTGCAGAGTCGATGCTGATGTACTAACTTTGGATAGTCTACAAAGCCAATAAAAGAAAGAAGCAAAGCAAGCAAAAAAGAGAGAGGAAAGAAAGGAAGGAAGAAGGAAGGAAGGAAGGAGAAAGGAAGGAAGAAGGAAGGAAAGAAAGGAAGGAAGGAAGAATAAATGTGAGTTCATGTATTTGGTTAATGAGGAAATATTATTCTAAAATAATTAAGTAAATCTGACCTATTTGTACTAGCTCCAGTCAAAGCACTAATAATGTAATGAGATGAACAAAGTAGGAAGAGGGTATAAAACATCATGATGAATTGTTCTACAAAATGGACCATTGATTTAATTCCTTGGGTCATTCATTCCTTGTTATTATCTCAACCAGTGCTATGCAATAAAACATTATGCAATAAAGGAAATGTTCTGTCCAATGTGGGAGCCAAATAGTCACATGTGGTTATTGAGCACCAGAGGCATTATTAGTATAACCGAGGCACTGAAATTTTAACTTTACTTAATTTTGCTTTGTTGAAATGTTAATATAAATAGCCATATGTGGCTAGTGGCTATCATTTTGGACAGTTCAGATCTGGACTAATTAAGTCATATCATCTGGTAAGTAGAAATAATTTCATTTAAATTCATTTTCTTCATCTTAAACAAGTCTTTTGTCACTAATGACTATGTCCCTTTATATAGTGATCAATTCACAATAGTAGCAGATCTCGCTTCCCATTATTCTATCTTCTCCTGCTCATATCATCATGGAGGGACAAATAACCCAGAAACAGTTAAAGATACGGTGTCCAATGAGCAAGGCTAGACTATTGGTGAAGCAACATGCTCAACAGATTTTTCCTCCATGTTTTGTACCATACAATACAAGACATCCTCAGGCATATTCTCTCCACAGCCCCACAAGGTATTTCTAATGCTGTTTCTCATAATATTTTTCAACATAGGCACACAATTCACCTTATAGTACAAATGTTTGAGGACACCATTATTATTCAGTCCAGATTCATAGCTCTCTTGGGTCTGGAAGAAAATATTTACATTTCAAAAGAAAAAATTAATTGCATATCCTTTACAAAATACATGCTGAATATTGCTTTTCTCAGTTATGATTTTAATAACTATTGGACAGCTATAAATTCCAGAGTGCACTCCTGGGAAGTACTTGAACACACGCATCTATGTGACCATGTGAGTGAAGAGTATGTGGCCCTGCACAGATAGTGAAATTCAAAAAAGGAACCTATTGGGAAACTTAAGGACCCTAGCAAGGACTTGTGCCTGAAGAGAACACCCCATCTCTTCTAGGAGGTAAATAGCACTGATTACCTGCCCTAACCAGACTTAATGTTACTTTATGCAGCTTCTGACCTCCAAAATATTTTCACAACCCTTCCCAACATTGGAGTGCATTACCCACTTACGGCCTTTGGTGGTAAATCACCCTCTGCTGTGTGAATATTTTATTATGGGGTTTAGAGCAAATGTCCCATTAAAAAGAGACCATCTTACTCTGTTTATTCACAGTGCCTAACACCCGTCTTGTATATAGTGAGTGCTCATTAGATATATGTTAATAACATAAAGAACAACCATAATTGGGATAAGCAGAATTCCAACCATGCCATATTACCCTTGGATGATTTAAAAGAAATTGTTAAAATATGTTTTAAAATAATAAGGCTTAATTTACATGGGTCCTTCAAATTATTGCCATCCTTAATGAAAATGATACATCAGAAACACAGCTTCTCTCCCAGGAAATATTTCTTCCTGTGTTTTCTCTTGACCAAAATAAAATGCCATGTCAGTCTCTCCCTCTATACTTCATTTCTTCTTTAATTCTTATCTATAGAAATAGTTTCACAATTTTGCCTTATATTAACTTTCTTTCCCTACAAACAATCTCTAGCTAATGAGTTTCCTAATTTTATTTCAAAGCTGACTGTCAGATCAGACTGTTCAGAGAGGCTTGATGTGCCTATAGTTGGTATATACGATGACTACAACAAGATAGCATCAAACTTGGGAATATATGTAGCACCTGAGATTTATACTAATGGAGGAGATTGGCAATGGACATAAGTATCTAATGGTCTTGAGTTTTCCACATTGTAGACACTAAAGAGAGCTTATGGCGATCCAATTAAGGTGACTAGAGGGTATATTTTTATAACAGTAGTTTAAACAGTTAAATTAATGAATCTAAAAAAGGAGTAAGAACTATGTGGAGTTTAGGAAAGCAGCACAAAAGAACAACAATGTTGTAGCAGTTATCTATCACAAGAGAATGTTCTGGTCACTAAAGTGGCTTACTCTCTTCTGCGAATGGGAGGAAGTACCCACATGGTCACCTAATTCCATTTCTTCCGAGTCTATTCACTAATAAACCTAAGGTTACAAAGTCTGTAGCACCATTATCTTAGTATGAAGAAAAACGTTCTTTGGTGGTGGGCACCATTATTATGTTCACAGGAAATAAAAGCTTTGCCTGTAAAGTAATAAATAGGTACTCTATTCTAAACATTAGTCAGTTCCCTGAGGCTCATCAGATCTGGCGCACTGACAAGTTTAGTTTGTGGATTCAGAAAGGAAAGACCCTTGGATTGCACATCGACATTGCAAACCCTCCCTAAGAAGTCAGGCTGTCTCTTTTTAATATCTCCAACTCATTATCTTTATTCTCAACATTCTATGTCTGAAAACACCTTGACAAGTCCCATCCTTTTCACTACATTTGCGCATGTATTCTTTTCTCTCTAAGAGACAGAGAAGCAATGGAAGATGGGCATTTGCCAACTGCCAAAATATGTGAAGCTGAATCTTCTCATTTCTTGACTTGTAGATAACTCCTTTGTTTTACCCCTTATATTGGTGTTGAAGCAAAACATCTTCTGAATCAAATTCATTAACCCTACAGAGGTCTGACTAATGGAAAGAGAATACATTTAGGAGCTAAACAGATGTGGTTTCAATTTTACATCCATCATTTGCATTCACTTGCCATTTGAGATCAGACAAATCCTTAACCTCTCTTACCCTCAAAGTCTTCATCTGTGAAAATAGTAATACTTATATCACAAGATTAGGAGTATTTAAGGAGTCTATATATATTTAAGTATCTGGAACTTCATGGATATTCAAAAGTATTCATTTTCTTTTCCTCAATATAATCTTCTCTGGCTAATAGCTTTGGCATTCAGTAGCATTTGCAGGACTCATAATATCTTAGTGAAAGGGATCATTCCAATTAATATTCCAGCCACTTATTTCTGAAATTGCCAAGGCATAGTTTATCATCCTGTGTCCAGTATTAGTTATATCCTTGTTACCAGCTGTAACTACAAATGCATGGGTTATATTGTTATTTATAATAAAACTATTTTTCTACAACCTTTTAAGGGACACTTTGACTTGTTACATACATAGTCTGTGTGTGGACATCTAATGCATGGCTTAGCACAAAGCTAATTCTCTTTCTAACAATTACCATAATAAAGTTGTTAATATCAACACAATTTACAGGCTGTTGAATATACGGTCATATATCACACGACAACCTTTTGGTCAAAGATGGACCACATACATGACAGTGATCACATAAGATTATGATACTGTGCTTTTACTGCACATTTTCTATGTTTAGATACACAAATACTTACCATCGTGTTTTAGTCGTTTGCCTACAGTATTCAGGACAGTAATATGCTATCCAGGTTTGCAGCCCAGGAGCAATAATAGGCTCTCACATATAGCCTGGGTGTGTAGTAGGCTACACCATCTAGGTTTGTGTAAGCACATACTCTATCATGTCCAGACAATGATGAAATTGCCTAATGATGCATTTCTCTGAACATACTCCCATCATTAAGCAATGCAGGCTGCATATAGTTAAGCCGAAGAGGAAACAAAGAATTTGGCAATCTATGTATATTTATTAGGATATTTCCTTTACTGGTTCGTTCCATCTGAAATCTGTTCTCTAGCTGTCATCCTGGATAATCTATGTCCAAGTTTTGTATTCCAATTCTAGCTTTTGACTTACAGCCTGTGTCTTTGAAGAGAAAAAACTGTATAGTGTAAAATGAAGAATAATGCAGAAAGATAAGCACAAGCCCAAGATCCAGGGGGAAAATGGGTTAGAATGGAAAGAAATTATATTCTGGGCAAACAAGAACATTTCTTGCATTAACTGTAGATTTCATCAAACCTTGTCCCATCCTTGCTACCAGCTCTGTTACTTCTGAGTAAGGTGCCAGGATTCGTGGGGAAAGCTAGTAAAGATTTTACAGGGTAATAAAAATGCTGACAGGCCAATGGATTAGTTAATCTATCTGGGAGGCAAAAGAGTCAGACTCAAAGATTTGGAGTGATTTGGCTAAGTCAGTTTTGCAGCAGTATCTGAAAAAAGATGTAAATAGAAACATTAATCTCAAGTATGCACAACCTTAAAAGAGAAAAACTAACCTATATTCAGTTAAACCTCTCCTGACTCTTGCCACTCAGAGATTTGGTTAAACTTCTCCTGACTCCCAATTCCATTGACGTTAACAGTCTTCCCACAACATCTGCAAGCTCAAAGATTCATTTCCTCCTGCTTCTATTGCCACTGAAATCTCTGTCTTCCTTATTTGTTTTTATTGACAGGCAGGGTCTCACTCTGTTGCCCAGGCTGGGACACAGTGGCATGATCACAGCTCACTATGAACTCGAACTCCTGGGATCAAGCAGTCCTCCCACCTCAGCTTCCTGAGTAGCTGGGACCACAGAAGCATGCATCTACATTCAGCTTTTTTTATTTTTACTTTAATTTTTTAGAAACAAAGTCTTGCTATGTTTCTCAGGCTGGTCTTGAACTCCAGGCCTCAAATAATCCTCCCACATTGGCCTCCCAAAGTGCTTGGATTACAGGCATGAGCCGCTATGCCTGGCCCTTGGTTGTCTTTAATTCCGCAGCACCCTCAGGCCCTTCGCCAGTTTCCAGAAGAAAGACACCACTAAAATAGCACATTTCATGAATTGGAGAGGCTTCCTGAAGACCAGGGGTGACACAGGGAGAGGGGTTACCTCAGAGAGCTCACATATGCCCACAGTCTCCTGGTTGATCTTTCAACATCTCTAAACAACCAACAGAATCTCTTGTATCACCCAAATGAAATCGATTTAGAATATACCCTAATTCCTTGGGGCAAAGGAAAAGGGAGAGCATAGTACCACTCTACACTCATAAAAATCCTGTCCTTCAGAGACACCTTTCACTTTCTCAGGAGAGTTCCAGTGAACATCATTTTTTCTGGCTCATTACATGTGACATTCAAAATGGTGGTCTTGGCCAGACACAGTGGCTCACGCCTCTAATCCCAGCACTTTGGGAGGTTGAGCTGGGTGGATCACGAGGTCAGGAGTTAGAAACAAGCCTGGCTAAGAAGGTGAAACCCTGTCTCTACTAAAAAATACAAAAATTAGCCAGGCGCGGTGGTGGGCACTTATAATCCCAGCTACTTGGGAGGCTGAGGCAGGAGAATCACTTGAATCCGGGAGGTGCAGGTTGCAGTTAGCCCAGATCACACCATTGCATTCTAGCCTGGGCAACAGAGCAAGACTCCATCTCAAAAAAAAAAAAAGTCAGGAAACAACAGATGCTGGAGAAGATGTGGAGAAACAGGAATGCTTTTACACTGTTGGTGGGAGTGTAAATTAGTTCAACCATTGTGGTAGACAGTGTGGTG
Source organism: Pongo abelii (assembly GCF_028885655.2). Taxonomy (NCBI): domain Eukaryota; kingdom Metazoa; phylum Chordata; class Mammalia; order Primates; family Hominidae; genus Pongo; species Pongo abelii. Next base: position 20,102,183 of record NC_072001.2, on the reverse strand, counting down.
ATTCCTCAAGGATCTAGAACCAGAAATACCCTTTGACCCAGCAATCTCATTACTGGGTATATACCCAAAGGATTATAAATCATTCTACTATAAAGACACAAGCACACGTATGTTTATTGCAGCACTGTTCACAACAGCAAAGACTTGGAACCAATCCAAATGCCCATCAATGATAGACTGGATAAAGAAAATCCAGCACATATACACCATGGAATACTATGTAACCATAAAAAAGGATGAGTTCATGTCCTTTGCAGAGACACGGATGAAGCTGGACATGGACACAGGGAGAGGAACATCACACACTGGGGCCTGTCAGCAGGTGGGGGGCTAGGGGAGGGATAGCATTAGGAGAAATACCTAATGTAGATGGCGGGTTGATGGGTGCAGCAAACCACCATGGCGCGTGTATACCTATGTAACAAACCTTCACATTCTGCACATGTATCCCAGAACTTAAAGTACAATAAAAAAAATTTAATTAAATAAAATAAAATCAATTTTAATTAAGTAAAAAAAAAAAATGGTGGTTTTAGAGACCCCAACTAACATTTGTGAGTGTTTATTATGTGCCACTCACTTTATGTTTACCACCTACATTCCTCACAAAGCTGACCCTGTGACATCTGCATCATACAAAACAGGAAACTAAGGTTCAAAGAGGTTCAGTAACACTCCAGGTGTCACAGCAAGTAAATGATGGAACTGAGGTTCTAACTTAATTAGATTGAGAGCAAAACCTAAGCTTAGCTCCCCAACCTCTGACTTCCTCCACAATTGCCCTCTCACCAAAAAGGAGCCACTCACCCAATTCTGTTAATTCATAGTCTCAAGCTGTGAAATACCCTGAGGAGCTGGAAAGGTAACAGACAAAGTCCAAGCTAGAGCAAAGGAGAAAAGCCCCTTTCAGCTTTCTTTTCTCTCATCATAGAGAAATCCCAAATTCCAAGTGCTTCTGAGCAACATTGATATTGTCTTGTAAAAGGTTTGTAGAATACTCCAGCAAAGAATGCCAGGAAAAGCCTATAAGCTACTGATTCTAACAATCATTAACAAAAGGCGACTTGATTTCTTAAAAATAACAAAAAGCAAGGCAGTTCTTTTTACCTTTTGCTTGAAGGCAAACAAACAAACAAACAACTTCATCCCTGAACACACCATTTTAGGTTTCTATTTTATTTCCTCCATTTTAGAGAACCTGAAGCAACAGGCTAACTAGCCCATTTTTATTCCACATTTATGCTGACATTTTGCATTTATAAAAAAGCACAGGGAATATATTTACAAATTCAACAGTGAGGAAAGGCAAAACTTTTCAAGTTTCACCTAACCTAGTTTCCACAGCATCTTTAAATATTTCTTTCATCAGAGGAGCAGATGTTTCAACCCTGTACAAAATCTGAGAAGGCAACAGCCTGCTCCTCTTTTTTGTTTTGTTTTTAAGACGGAGTCTCGCTCTGCCACCCAGGCTGGAGTGCAGTGGTGCGATCTTGGCTCACTGAAAGCTCCACCTCCTGGGTTCACGCCATTCTCCTGCGTCAGCCTCCCGAATAGCTGGGACTGCAGGTGCCCGCCCCATGCCGGGCTAATTTCTTTGTATTTTTTAGTAGAGGTGGGGTTTCACCGTGTTAGCCAGGATGGTCTCGATCTCCTGACCTCGTGATCCACCTGCCTCGGCCTCCGTGGGTGCTGGGATTGGAACAGGAATTAAAAGAATTGAAAAAATATGTAAGCAAAAACTCCGCTGTATGTTAAAAAAACCCAATTCCCCCTGAGAATGAGAAAGAGCTGCAGTCCTTTTAAAAAACTGCCTGTTTTCCTATGGCTAGTGAGCCTTATCGCTGCCTTCCCAGGCATTATCAAAACCCTAATTCCCTAAGTGTGCAACTGCAAGGTCACTAAACAAACAAATGCAAGTCACAAAACATATTTTTCCTAAAAATGTAAAAAAAATATATAATTCATGCTTCAATTAAATAACTCTCTGTTTCTCGCTTCTGTAATACGCTTCCCCCTGCACAGATCTACCCCTGCTCCACAAAATGCTAAAAGATAACTCTTTGTTCAGCTCAACTCTGAACTGCCTGGCCTGGTGGCTCACTCTTGTGATCCCAGGACTTTGGATGGCCAAGTAGGGCGGATCGCTTGTGCCTTGGAGTTCCAGACAGGCCTGGACAACATGGTGAAACCTGGTCATTTTGTTTTGTTTTGTTTTGAGATGGAGTTTCGCTCTTGTTGCCCAGCTGGAGTGCAGTGGCTGGGTCTCTGCTTGCCGTGACTTCCGCCTCCCGGGTTTTGGTCATTCTCCTGCATCAGCCTCCAGAGTGGCTGGGATTGCAGGCATGAGCCACCAAGCCTGGCTAATTTTGTATTTTTTTATTTTTATTTTGGTACAGACGGGGTTTCTCCCTGTTGGTCAGGCTGGTCTCAAACTCCTGACCTCAGGTGAGCCACCCGCCTAGGCCTCCCAGGGTGCTAGGATTGCAGGCTTGAGCCACCCCTCCCGGCCCAATTTATTAATCAGAAAGGAATAGATCGTCCTGGTGTGGTGGCTCATGCTTGTGATCCCAGTACTTTGGATGGCCAAGCGCTGGGTATCGCTTGAGCGTAGGAGTTCCAGACCTGCCTGGGCAACATGGTGAAACCCGGTCTCTCTCTTTTTTTTTTTTTTTTTTGAGGCGGAGTTTAGCTCTTGTTGCCCAGAGTGGAGTGCAGTGGCTGGGTCCCTGCCGTTGGGGACTTCTGCCTCCAGGGTTTTAGTGGTTTTCCTGCCTCAGTCTCCGGAGTGGCTGGGACTGCAGGTGTGACCAACCGTGCTCGGCTAATTTTTTGTTTGTCTATTTGTTTTTGGTAGAGACAGGGTTTCTCCATGTTGGTCAAGCTGATCTCAAACTCCCGACCTCAGGTTATCTGCCCCCAGGCGTGAGCCAGCGCACATGGCCCAATTTATTTTTATTTCATTTTTTATTTTTCTATATATATATTTTTTTGAGACGGAGTCTCACTTTGTCACCTAGGCTGGAGTGCAGTGGCACGCTGTCTCTGCTCACTGCAACCTCTGCCTCCCAGGTTCAAGTGATTCTCCTGCCTCAGCCGCCTGAGTAGCTGAGATTACAGGCGCCCGCCAGCACACCCATCTAATTTTTTTTTGTATTTTTAGTAGAGATGGGTTTTCATCATGTTGGCCAGGCTGGTCTCGAACTCCTGACCTCAAGTAAACCCACCTCGGCCTCCCAAAGTGCTGGGATGACAGGAGGGATTGGCCTGGAGTGGTTGCTCATGCTTTTGATCCCAGGAGTTTGGACAGGCCGAGCATGATCCCTTGATCCTAGGAGTTCTAGACCAGCCTGGGCAACATGGTGAAAACCGGTCTCTCTCTCTCTTTTTTTTTGAGGTGTGCTTTCCCTCTTGTTGCAGGGCTGGAGTGCAGTGGCATGGTCTTGGCTCCCCGTGGCCTCTGCTTCTGGGTTTGGGTGGTTCTCCTGCCTCAGTTTCCCGAGTGGCTGGGATTGCAGGCGGGAGCCACCATGCCTGGCTCTTTTTTTTTTGGGGGGGGGGGTAGAGACAGGTCTCTCCATGTTGGTCAGGCTGGTCTCAAACTCCCAACCTCAGGTGATCCGCCCTCCACGGCCTCCCGGGGTGCTGGGACTGCAGGTGTGAGCCACCGCTCCAGCCCAATTTATTAATCAGAAAGGAATCGATCGGCCTGGCATGGTGGCTCACGCTTGTGATCCCAGGATTTCAGACTGCCGAGTGTGGTGGATTGCTTGAGCCTAAGAGTTCCAGACCTGCCTGGGCAACATAGTGAAAATCGGTCTCTTATTTTTTTTTTTTTCTGAGGCGAGGTTCCCTCTTGTTGCCCAGGCTGGAGTGCAGTGGCTGGGTCTCCACTCATGGGGACTTCTGCCTCCCAGGTTTTGGTGGTTCTCCTGCCTCAGCCTCCTGAGTAGCTGGGATTACAGGTGCCTGCCACCACACCTGGCTAATTTTTTTGTATTTTTAGTAGAGATGGGTTTTCATCATGTTGGCCAGGGTGGTCTCAAATTTCTGACCTCTGGTGATCCACCCACCTTCGCCTCCCAAAGTGCTGGGATGACAGGCGTGATTGGCCTGGCATGGTGGCTCACACTTTTGATTCCAGAACTTTGGACTGGCCAAGCCTGGGGGATCGCTTAAGCTTAGGAGTTCCAGACCGGCCTGGGCAACATGGTTAAACCCAGTCTTTTTTTAAATTATATTATGATTATTATTATTTTATTATTATTATTATTTTGAGATGGAGTCTCACTCTGTCACCCAGGCTGGAGTGCAGTGGTGCTATCTCGGCTCACTGCAACCTCTGCCTCCCAGGTTCAAGGGATTCTCCTGCCTCAGCCTCCTGAGTAGCTGGGATTACAGGCGCCTGCCACCACACCTGGCTAATTTTTTTTTATTTTTAGTACATCATGGTAACTGCCTTAAAATGGTGATTGTTCAGAAAGTCAGTTTAATTTAGATACTAAGGATATTGAGGTTATGTAACATTTGAGCAAGTTCTAAACAAAAAAAGAGAAATAGTATATTTAATTGCTAATAAAGTATTGTCAACTCACAAATATATTCACATAACATGTATTTCAAGAGCAGAATAACCATGAATATAAAAGGAATTAGCAAAAATGAAACAAAAAAGACATGAAGAAATACAAAACAGATGGAACAAATAGCACAAAATATGATGAAAGTTATAAAAGAAACTATGCCAACAATCACAATAAATGTAAATAGACTGAATAATTAAGAGAAAATGACTATAAAACAGAATTAGGGCAGGCGTGGTGGCTCATACTTGTAATCCCAGCACTTTGGGAGGATGAGGCAGGTGGAGGGATCACAAGGTCAGGAGTTCGAGAGCAGCCTGAACAACATGGTGAACCCCATCTCTGCTAAGAATACAAAAATCAGCCGGCGTGGTGGTGAACATCTGTAATCCAGGTTACTCAGGAGGCTGAGGCACGAGAATCACTTGAATCCAGGAGACAGAGGTTGCAGTGCCGAGATCACACTATTACACTCCAGCCTGGGCAACAGAGCAAGACTCTGTATCAAAAAAAAAAAACACAAAAAAATACAAAAAACCCCACGAAAAACAGAAAATAAACAGTATGAAAAGACATCTAAAACATAAAGTCACAGAAAGACAGAGAATGAAAAAAGATCCACATGTCATATGTACCTAACCCAAAGAAGGGTTGGAAGCTATATTATTATCAGATAAAATAGGCTTTGGGCAAAAAGGAATATGGGAGACTTTTTAAGGTCACAATGCAATGATAAAAATTCTAATAAACCAAGGGAGAAGGTAATCTAAAATTTTAATGTATCTAATAACTAGCACTCAAAATACATGAAAGCAAAATATGACAAAATTGCAACCCTGAGAGGGCAATTTAAACACATATCTCAGTATCTGATAAAAGAGACAAAAAGCAATCAGCATAGACATAGAAGATCTACATCTGTCTAGAAAATTAACGAGCTTGACCTAATGTACAGAAAAAGCATATCTCTCCAAAGTGACAGAATTCACCCCCCCAAGTACATATGTACTGAGCCATAAGGAAAATGTCAAGAAATTCCAAAGAAGCGGAATCATGCATCCATCTTTCTCTCTAACCATAATCTCATTAAACTAAAAACAATAATAAAAAGATAAAGTAAAAAGCCAGAAAGGCAGATAGTAAATGAGAAAGTGACAGAGATGTTATAGATTTTGTTAAGCATAAAAACCTTGTATGGGATAAAGCAGTCAAAGGGATATGCAAATTTACACAGAAATCCAACCAATATAAATCCTTGAAAGATACTACATACAGATATTTCATCAGTTCTCACATGCCAAACCCAGCAAAGCCAAACTTTGGAGCCTCCCCTGTGAGCAGACCTGCCACAGGGGGAGAGGCAGCACAAACCTCCCTTTGCAGTGACAATGCCACATTGTGTGTGCTTCTTACCCCATCACCTCTTTGGAAGTGGTCTACCCCACTCAGTGCTAGCTGACAGTCGCTTCCCTCATACCACTCTCAATAGTTCACCCCAAGACACATCGGGCAACTCTGTACCTCGTAAGCCATTGTGAATCCAACTAATAATGGCATTCAGAATGTTAGGAATCTTTGAACTATTAGATTCATAGTGATATTCAAAAGAAAGAAAATGACATCATTTCTTTTCCACACACATGTTGCCCACGTTCAGTGTGTAAAAGGCAAGGGGAATTGTGAGTACCCACAAAGAACCTGATATTGATGGCACATACATTTCTTCATTAGGAAGAATAAATTTAGACTGTAACAATTTAAAAAACCAGAAAATACAACTGTACATTTTAGCTCTTATTAAAATCCAAGAGGTTTAACTTATTTGCTCCTCGTTTAGGTAATTAGTGTTTAAAACATTTCAAAGATAACATATATAATGGCTATGATTTCTAGTACTTTTTAAAAATTCAAGCACAGTCTCTTCCAATTAAATGTATAAGTTATTTATCTCTGGCTTTCTTAAAAAGAACAAAGAGCCCTAATTAAAAAGTAAAACTTAAATTTCCTCTCAAAAAATTGTTACATCAAAATTATCTAATAAACCTTAGTGCAGAAAATAATTTCTGAATTAAGAAAATATGAATAATAAAACCAACAGTTTATGTTCTGAATTTCAAATGTTTATATTTTATTATTTTTAAAATTTTGTTTTAAGTTCTAGGGTACATGTGCAGGATTGTTACGTAGGGAAACGTGTGCCATGGTGGTTTGGTCCATCTATCAACTCATCACCTCAGTGTTAAGCCCAGCACACATTAGCTATTTTTCCTGATGCTCCTCCCCCACCCACCCTGACAGGCCCCACTATGTGTTGTTTCCCTTCCTGTGTCCATGTGTTCTCATTGAACCTCACATTTTTAAATACAGCATATGCCAGGTGTCATTTCAGTACCCATAATTGTACAGACTACTATGTAAGCTAAAAAATGTTGATTAGATACAAATGTGTTAAATTTATCTTCTCTAAACATGTGGAAATTCTCTAGAGGCTACTTCCAGCTTCTGTGTGGATTGTGGAGCAGGCTGCTATCTGTCCCCCAAAAATGAACACCTTAAAAAAAAGAGAACTTTCTCAGCCTCCCTATTGCACACACATATGAAAAATATGTTAAATTCAATGCCAAATATTCCTGAGATCAACACAGCAGTGATCCCAAAGAGAAAATTTCTCTTTGCTAATGGGCGCAAACTTGAAGGGCAAAACAATGGAAGGGTAAGTCTGCAGACTCAGGGGTGGGACTCAAGTCAGAATCACCTGGAAGATCATTGAAACATGTTTTTGTTTTTTTAAATAGCAAACACCACCAAGTGGAGCCCGTGGGGTTTAGTAGATATTAAACCTCTAAGGAGTGGCACATCCGAGACTGAAAGTCCCATCTTTTGATTCCCAGCTCAAGGTCTCTGAAATGCCAGCACCAGCTCTGAAATTGTTACTCTGCATTATTAGGGAGACCTTTTCTTGTATACTGTCATACTCTTTTTTTTTTTTTAACAGTTATACCTGATCTTCCTATTTTTGTGTGTGTTCCATCAAAAGTTTTTCATTCTAAATACTTCCCTCTTTCCAACTGAGCATTTACATCTGTAACAAGGACAAAAACATCTAACATCTCTCTCACCCTTGGTGTGTGTTTTGTTTTGTTTGTTTTTGAGACAGGGTCTTGCTCTGTCACCTGGGCTGGAGTGCAGTGGTGTGATCACCATTCACTGCAGCCTCGACCTCCTGAGCTGAAGCGATTTTCCCACCTCAACCTCTATGCAGCTGAGACTATAGGTGTGTGCCACTATGCCTGGCTAATATTTGTATTTTTTGTAAAGATGGGTTTTTGCCATGTTGCCCAGGCTGGTATTGAACTCCTGGCTTAAGTGATCTGCCTGCCTAGGCTTCCCAAAGTGCTGGAAGGAATTACAGGTATGAGCCACCGTGCCTGGCCTCACCATTGTTAAAATCATGGAAATCATGTTCGCAAAGCAGGTTGACCTGTTTAGAAAAAGGTGTCATAATTTCTCAGGTAACTCCAAAAAGAGAAAGCTATGAAAATTACTTCAATACATTCATTACAGTCTCAGTATAAGATTATAGCTTCCTCTCCCAAAGCGTAACCACAACCTGACGCAGGATGAGTCAGTTTGAAAATACCGCATACAATATCCTCTTGAGTAGAATCATAATTTAGAACTCTAAAAATGACCAGAAACAACAATGTCCAAGTTTGTTTTACCTAATGTGTTTCAACTTATTTGACTAGAAGACCCTTCATTCATGCAACACTTAAAAATATCCCATGGCAAATCTAGTTTTCTATGAATAATGAACAAAACATTTATAATTTAAAACTAAAATTGTCTTCTAAGCAGAGATCTACATATCAATAAAATGAAGAAATAAAATTTCCATACTGTTTTCTTCCCAATACAAGGATTAGAAGGAAAGGGAAAAGAGTAACAGCGAGAATCAATAGCCCATGTCTGGCCAGGCGCCATGGCTCAATCACACCTGTAATCCCAGCAATTTCAGAAGCTGAGGTGGGAGGATCGCTGGCCTTTAGAGATCCTTGAATGAAACTCCATCTCTAAAAAATTAAAAATATTAGCTTAGAGAATCATTTGGGCCCAGGAGTTTGAGGCTGTATTGAACTATGACTATGCTACTGCATTCCAGCCTGGGTAACAGGCTGCTTAAACCTGGAGGGGCAGAGCTTGCAGTGAGCTGAGATCACACCACTGCACTCCAGCCTGGGCAAAGGAGTGAGACTCTGTCACAAAAAAAATAAAAAGAGATTCTATTCACAATAGCAACAAAATCCTGAGAAGATATCTAGCAAAGTATACACAAGGCTTTTCATGAAGAGTATTGCCATAGCCTGAATGTGTCTCCCAAAATTTATGTGTTAAAACTTAATTCCCAAGATGATAGTACTAAGAAGTGGGGCCTTTAAGAAGTGATTAAGACATAAGGGTGAGCCCTCATGCATGAGATTAGTGCCTTATAAAAGGGTTTGTGGGTGGTGGTAAATCTGTCCCTTCTGCCTCATGAGAACATAGCATTTGCCTGCTCCAGAGGAAGCAGCATTCAAGGTATCATCTTGGAAGCAGAGACCAGGCCCTCACTAGACACTGTATCTGCTGGAGTCTTGATCTTGTTCTTCCCAACCTCCAGAACTGAGAAAATAAACTTCTGCTCTGTGTAAGTTACCCAGTCTCAGGGGTTTTGTTATAGCACTATGACATACATATATACATGTATATAAAGTATACACACATATATTTTTTAAAAAATTTTAAAGCAAAAGCCAGCCCTGCCCCTCTCCCAGAGTGGGCGGCCTCTCCCCTCTCTTAGAGTGGGTGGGAACAGCAGTTGCATGGGCAGCTTTCCTTGTGGGCCACAGGTCCCTCTGGACACATGATACCTGGCCACGCCCCCTTTCCCTTTCATCTTTCTCATTGACCAATGAGCTTGGAGCATTAAGGCCACACCCCTATTCTGCATTCTACTGGAGCCCTGGTTACGCCTCCTCTGGCTCAGTCGCACAGCTACCTGGTAGGTGACTGGAGGTGTTGATCAGTGCTCCCTGGGATTTTGCTGATGTGGCCCCAACCCCGCCTCCCTCCCCACCCTGCGATGGCAGAAGAAACTCGACAGAGCAAATTGGCAGCAGCCAAGAAAAAGGTAAAAACCCACCAGGTCACGGCCCCCCAACCCAGCCACAGATCCCCTCCAATGACAAGACTGCTGCCAGAGTCCATACCACTTCTGAGGCACACCAGACTGGGACCCCCAACCGGGTGCCTCTGGGCTACCCCCACCAAAGTTTTGTCAGTCAGCCCCACCCCTTCAGCAAGCAGCCCAGTCTCTACCCTCACCAATCACCCCAGGGTGACTTTGGGCAGGTGAATCCTGGGGCTCCCCGCTCCTTTACTGTGCCCTCATCTCCTGCCGCCACAAGCTTGACCTCCCTGGGCTCTTTGGGCTCACATCTCCAAGGACATGGGTCTCACAGCCCCAGGCCCCACCCTCACCAGTCATCCCTGGGTGACTTTGGGTTGGTGACTCCTGGGGCTCCCTGCTGCAGACTCTGCCCTCCCCTCCTGCTGCCTCAAGGTGGACCTCCCTGGGCTGTGTGCACTCACGTCTCCAAGGACCTGGGTCCCATCTCTGTTTTTCCCTCCCCTATCATGGAGTGGTGACTCAGACATCATGCTGATGTGGTCCCTCCCCCTCACCAGGAGGAGTGGAATGTAGTGATGTCACAGTCCGTCTAGTAACTGTCATTACTGCAAGACTGGCCTTTGATCTTACAACCCAGTCCCCTAAGCATTGTCACCCCATTTCTAGTTCCTCTGGTCACAGCACAAATTTCCAGCTGGAAGGGGAATGGAGACTGGGACCTAGGAGCAAGAGGTTTCAGGCTGCCTCACTCCCTTAACATAGACATTGACAGTGGGAAAGGCCTACAGTTCCCCTGTGAGCTCAAAACATTGACAGTATCTCTGGATGCCAATTGGAGAATGGGTTTGGTTTGTCTTGGTTTTCTCCCAGGCTTCTACTTTCCAGAGAGATTTTAACATTTTTTTCTGAGTTCTCCACCTCATATTCTAATTCTCCATGGTTCTGGGACCAGACTGCCCTTCAGTCAGTGGTCTGTGAAGTGAGATTTCCTCATCTTCTGTGGAATAGATCTTGGGAAACTGAACTTGACAGCTTGAATCTTCCTCATATTATGTAAACCTGGGGTACTTTGAGTGCCACAGGATAAATATGGGACATCTTTCTGAAGCATCAGTTTCCCTTGATTCTCTTGAGATCAAGAGAAAAAACATTAATGTACTTAGGGATGACAGTCACATAGGTTTCTAAGGGTATACCAGACTTCTCTCTGAAATGAGGCTTGGGTTTCCCCTTTCTGATAAATTCCCAGATTTAACAGAAAGGCTGCCTTCTGCCAGGAGGACACGTTGATATAAAAGTTTGAGAGGTACTGGTGGGCTTCTTCACACTAACAGATGTGTGAGGATGTATGACTCTGAACAACACGGCATACAGTTCCTGCCTACTTAATGTTTACTTTTCTACCTCTGTCTCTGGTTTTGGTCCCTGGCAGCTGCTGATTCTTGGCAAAACCCCAGAGTTTGGAGTCAGAAGACTGAGTTTCAGAGTTCCTGTGTCACATTTTTCTTTTCTTCTCTTTTTTTCTAGCCATGATATCAATCTCTCTGAGTCACTAAATGATTGTGACAACACCTTGTATAGTTGTTGGTATCATTAAATCAGATGGTATATAAGAGTATTTTATAAAAACTGTAAAGGAGGATGTGGCTGTAAGGGCTGATAGTTCTCATGAGTATTACTGCTCTTCTTCCTGACAGTTAAAAGAATATTGGCAGAGAAACAGCCCTAGTGTTCCAGCAGGAGCCAAGAGGAGCAGAAAAACAAATGGCAACATCCCTGAGACAGCCACTTCTGGTGGTTGCCACTCACCTGGAGATGTGAGTCTTGGCTGACCAGGTTCCTGGGGACAGGGGAACCAAGGGGCAGAAGAGGGTAATTGTTAAGATTGTGGATGGACTGTTGGGTACCAGTGAAGAATTCTAGGTTTGAATCCTACGTCTTTGTCTGGTAGGGATATGATTTAGGGCAAGTTGCTTGACCTCATTGGGCCTCTCTTTTCACATCTGTATAATAGAGGTGGTATTGTTTCACTTCCATTTGTGAAGTTTAAATGAGATTTATTATTGTTGTTTTTATGTTAATCCCTAGTACATGACCTGCTGTAAACACCCAGGACACCCAGGATATAGTCACTGTTGTTTGATTTTCCTCATCCCCAGTCTCAAGGGGAAGCCAGGACAATGAGAACAGTCACTTGTCATCAGGAATCACTGAAAGGGCCCCAGAGTGCTGTGGTGGGGAGATAAGAACCATGAGAGAAGTTGGCACAAAGGAGTTATGGGACAAAGGGTCCAAGACAGGCAGAAAAGAAAATTGTGCCAGTTGATGGGGAAGAAAAGAAGTCAGAGGGCTTAGATACTGAGGGGGACAGAACATCTCCATGTGCACTCTTATCTCTTGTAGTCAGCAACAGATATCCACAGGGAGGGCCCTACATCATCTGCTACCCTGAAGGATCTGGAGGTAAGAGGTTCTGGGCAGAGGTGCAGTGACCCTGCAGGCCAGCCCTCCAACCTCTGCCCACAGCAGGGCTGGGTGCCCCTCTGCCAGCTGAGACAGCCCACACACCACACACCCCAGCTCTAATGATTGTTCTCTGTACCTCTCCACCCACTCCTCCTCCACCTCCTCCTCTCTGCATGTGCCTCAGAGCCCGTGCCAAGAACTAGCAGTAGTCCTGGACTCAAGGTCTGTAAAAATCAGTCAACTGAAGAACACCATCAAAGCTTTGGTAAGAGTCCAGTGGGGTCCCCTGATTCCACGCTGCCAATCCTGGGCTCCAGTTTCCCCTTGGGGCCCTGAAGAAAGGGGATGGGGGCCCCTGGTGCCAAGAGCAAATAGGGAGCTGGGGTGCCCAGGCCTCACCTGGAGGGACCACAGAGCATGCAGCATGGTTCTTTTTTGCTGCCCTCTTTGCCAACTCTTTCCTCTCCAGACACCCCTGTTCGAGTCCTTGCTACACATGCCCTGGGCTTGTTGCCTCTCGGGGAAGTGCTAGCCTGACTGGTTGTCAGGGGCCCTGTATTTCTGCCCATGACTCAGTCCCTAATTTGCTCTTTGATTCTTGACAAGCCACCTCTCCTTTTTGGGCTCTTGTTTCCAGAGGAGGTAGTGAGTAGCAAAGATCTCTGTTAGCTCTGAGTGTCCGACATTTAAAGGCCTCGTAGAATGGAAACCTCAGGGCCAAGGGCTCCTGTCTGTCCTTTTCCACCCTAAATCTGCTGTGAAGAACCGTACCTGGCCCGTACGTGCTCAGTAAATGTTTATTGAATGAACGCACTTTTCTAAATCACAAGTTGGCAGAAGGGGGGGGCCTTTCTCAAACTCCATCTCTAGAGGTTTATGTTACTGTCCTCTCAAGAGATTCCAGATTCAGACCTTGAATTCTGTGGCTGTGGACAAAAGCCAACAAAGACCCAAATCCTCTGTCCTTGGGAGCTTGAGGAGAGTTTACCAGTTCGAGTTCCCACTGGGTCTGAGAACTTTGCCTTTAAAATCCATTCCTGGCCCCTGCCTACCGCTTCCTGGTCTGGGGAATAGAGTTGAGGGGGCCACCCTCCATCACCTTAATGTGACTCTCCCCACAGAAACAACAGAAGAAACAAGTGGAACATCAGCTGTAAGAAGTAACATGATTTCTTTGTTTGTTCACGACATGACTGCTGGGGAACACTCAGATGTAGAGGCCCCGAATCTCGTCTCACTCACTCCCAGCCTGGGGAAGAAGGCTCACCCCCAGATTCCACCCCACCCCCACAGGATCCCTGATAACCTGGTCTCATGGGTGGGCCTGTCCTGGGGCAGTGGTGGCATTCTGGGGACATGTCTCTTGCTGTGCCATCTCTGCTTCTGCCTGGTAAGAGCGCTGTCTTCCTCTTCCTACAGGAAAAGAAAGCAAACAATGAGAAACAGAAAGCTGAAAGGGAGCTAGAGGTGAGTGGAGGGTGTGAAGTTTCCTCCTGTCCTCTGGAGAATGTTTCTTTCCCTCTCTTTCAGCACTTGCTTGGCTTTTCTCCCAAAGTTTCAAATCCAGAGATTGGACATACAGAAAGGGAAACTAAATATGGACCTGTACCACATGAAACGTTCTCTGAGATACTTTGAAGGTGGGAATCTGGGCACCCTGTCATCCTTCAACCTGGGACTTTGACAGGTCTTCAGGGGGAGTCCTTTGGGCCCCATCTCAACTCTCTTATTACAGAAGAGTCCAAGGATCTGGCCGTCCACCTGCAACATTCATTGCAGTGTAAAGGAGAGTTAGAGCGGGCTCTCTCTGCTGTCACCGCCACACAGAAGAAGAAGGTGGACAGGGTGAGTCCAACCACCTGCCCCGTCCCCTGGGAGCCTGGCTTCACAGATGGAGGAGTGAGCCTAAAGGTCCCTGCTGCAGGATGGAGTGTCCTGCCCAGAAGGCAGCATGGCCATTTCTCGCTGCTTTTTTGTATGGTTGTTAGCGACAGCCTGGGGCTGAGTCATCTGCTGTGGGTGAGCTGGGGGGCACTCTGGGGAGTGAGCACTGGACACAGATCTTGGAGGCCAAGTGCCTGCCCTGCCCTTACCTGGCTGTGGTCTTGGCCAAGTCCTAGGTGGGGTATTGGGTACTTGTACTGTGAAGGCACAGAAGAGCACATTTAGTATGTTACCATTTCTGTAGAGAGAGGAAACGTGTGTGTGTGTATGTGTGTGTACATATTATGATAATATACATAAAACATGTTTGCAAGGGTTCATAAAAACTTAGGAGAGAGCAACAGGGTGGCTAGGAGATACTGCCCTTCTGTACCTTCTGAGTTTTGGATTATGTGAATGTATCATCCTTTCAAAAAGTGAACAAAAGATTAATTTTCCCCTTCCTATCTGTGCCCCCACCCCCAGCAAGAAAAATGGGCTTAGAGAATTGGATAGAACTGAGTGTTTAAATCCCGGCTCTGCCTAAGTGATCTTAGGCAGGAACTTAACCTCAAATACTCCATGTTTTTTCATCTACACAATAGAGGTAATCATAGTAACTGTCTCCTATGGTGGTTGCCAGGATTGAATGGGATTGCTAGCATGGTACGTGGTGAAGCACTCCATAAAGTTTCAAACAGTGGTAATAATAACAGTAATAACAATAGCAATATTATCTGATGTCTCTGGGCCTCTGTTAGCCAGCTATAAATTCCATCTCTTTCCCTGTCCCTTCCAACTTTACTGAGCTCTTCAAAAACCAAACCACGGGCTTGGAAATGCCTTGATCTTTACTGACTGAGTTGTATATTGGGCCTAGCCCTGGCCCTTTTCAGGGGCACAGTGTGGAATGGCCTGGGCTCCCCAGATTGAAACTTCTCACTCTTCACCATCCAGTTCTCCAGCCGCAGTAAAGCACATATGGAGTGGAAGTTAGAGCAGTCCATCCGGGAGCAGGCACCGCTGAAAGTGCAGCTGACACAGGTGAGGTTTTCAGAGGGAGGGATGTAGAAGGAAGATGACCCCAGGTGGCCAGGAGCAGGTGAGGACCAGTGACAGCCCTTCCTAACTTCTGTGCCCATTCTTGCAGTTGAAGGAGTCGCTTAAACAAGTCCAGCTAGAAAGGGATGAATATGCTCAACATATAAAAGGAGAGAGGGCCCGGTGGCAGCAGAGGATGAGAAAAATGTCACAGGAGATGAGATCTGACCCTTCAGCACCCCCACCTTAGATAGGTCACTGGATCTTTCTGGGAATCTGTAAAATGGGAATAGTACAGCCAGAGGTGGTCCTGGGTCTGGGCTTTGTGGAGGTGGAGGCAGAGAGGCAGATGGTAGCCTGTCCAGCCTCCAGCCCCTCTCTCTAGGGCCCTTTCCCCCTGTGTTTTGGGCAGGTTTGCACATTGAAGAAGGAGAAGAAGCATGATAAGCATCGGGTAGAGAAGCTGGAGAGGAGCTTGTCCAAACTCAAAAACCATATGGGTACGATGGGGCTGGCATGACCTGGGAGAAGGACTGGCATCAGAGGGCTGTGAGGGTGGCTTCGAATGCCCCAGGGAGGTGGGTGGATGGAAGGGCTTTGAGGCAGAGGGAAAGAGGTCTGTGCCAGGAGACGGCAAGCCTTGTCATCTCAATGAGCCTCAGTGTCCCCATCAGCAAAGAGGGCCCATTGCCAGCCACCCACAGTGCTCTCCATCTGAAAGTGGTTTGGAAAATTGGCTACCATCAGGGTGCGAGGAATCATTAGCAGCGAGGCCAAGTTTGGGGAGCCTGAGAGGATCTGTGGACCAAGAGGAGGGTTTTTCCTTTATTTATTTATTTATTTATTTTTGAGAATCCAGAGGCCCTTATTGTCTGCTTCCTTTCTCAGCTGAACCCCTGCCCCCAGAGCCCCCAGCAGTGCCCTCTGAGGTGGAGCTGCAGCACCTGAGGAAGGAACTAGAGAGAGTGGCAGGAGAACTCCAGGCCCAGGTGGAGAACAATCAGTGCATAAGTCTCCTGAATGAGGGGCAAAAGGAGAGGTTTCGGGATCAGGAGGAGAAGCTTCAGGAGCAGGAGGAGAAGCTTCGGGAGCAGGAGGAGAGGCTTCAGCAGCTGGCTGAGCCACAGAGCAGCTTCAAGGAGCTGGTGCATTGCCCCAGCTGGGGAGCCTGTCTTCCTCCCTAGCCCTCCAGGCATTTGTTTCCCCACCTGTAAAATGGGGCAGTGTAGCCCTCACATGAAATGTTAATTCTAAAGGCACCTGTGAGCAAGAGCCCTGCTCTGGTGGCTGTGGGAGAGAGGGGATGATTTTTCTAACCTGCCTCCACCCTTCCCGGTGCCATGGGAGGCAGACACCAAGTTCTGGGGTCTCCAGCTGCAGTGGGTGGCTGCTGATTGCTTCTCTCTATCCAGAACAAGGAGAAAAAGAGTGTACTACAGTTGGAGCAGCAAGTAAAGGAGCTGCAGGAGAAGCTAGGCAAGGTGAAGGAGACGGTAACCTCCACCTCATCCAAGAAGGTCTGGGAGGCAGGCAGCAGCCTCTGGGGAGGGGAGGTGCCAGGCCAGAGGCAGCTCCAGCCTGGGGGCAGGTGACCCCAGCACCCTCCAGGGCAGTCCTGTGTCTGTTTCTTGCTTCCTGCCCTCTGATTTTACAGGTGGGTAGCCCTGGGCTCCTCCCAGGTCTGGACATCATCATCCCAGCTAGAGGCATGGAGCCCCCCAATCACAGGGGAAGACAGAGTGGTATAACAGGCTCCTTATGCCAGGTGCGGTGGCTCATGCCTATAGTGCCAGCACTTTGGGAGGCTGAGGCAGAGGAATCACTTGAGGTTGGGGGTTTGACATCAGCCTGGCCAACATGGTAAAACCTCATCTCTACTAAAATTACAAAAAAAAAAAAAAAAGAAAAATTAGTGGGGCATGGTGGTGCATGCCTGTAATCCCACCTACTCAGGAGGCTGAGGCATGAGAATTGCTTGAGCCCAGGAGGCGGAGGTTGCAGTGAGCTGAGATTGCACCACTGTACTCCAGCCTGGGCCACAGAGTGACACTCTGTCTCAAAACAAAACAAAAAGTCTCCTTAGATTAAAACTGGATTCCAGCCTCAGTTCCACTGGTCACCATTCAAATACTTCACATCTCTAAGTCTCTGTTTCTTTAACTTCAAAAGGAAGTTAGCATTTTCCTTACAGAGGTGCTGAGGATTAAATGAGATAATACATGGAAAGCATTAGGCCTGTAGCACACTTAGCAGATGGTGGTTGGCTCCCACTACTTTTCTACCAGTCTGTGGTCTACAGTTGAAATGGTGAGAAGAGGGTATGAGATTTGAGGCTGGGGAAGGAGGCATGGGGTTCTAGGAAAGCAAGGCAGTCACTTAGGCCTGAAGTAAGGGGCCAGGGGCCTGGGCAGGTGACAGAGCCCCACAGTCCCCTCGCTACCCTATTAATGGGCCCAGAATCTAGAAGCCAGCCACCACGTGCCCTCATGCCCAGGGTCTTCCTGGGAGCTAAAGAGCCAAGAGGCTCAGAGTCTGCAGTGGCAGCCAGACCATTACCTGGGTCACCTGCAGCAGTACATGGCCGCCTATCAGCAGCAGGTGGCCGTCTATCAGCAGCTGACCTCTGAGAAGGAGGCGCTGCACAGACAGTGACTGCGGCAGACCCAGCTAATCAACCAGCTGCAGCGGCAGGAATCTTGGGGCACAGTGGTGGCCAAGATGACCCGCCAAAAGTTGCAGGAGGGAGCTGCGGAGGACAGGGCCTTGAGGGGGACGACCTGGCAAACTCCGTCCCCTCTCACTCTTTCCTGGCCCCTTAGGAGCGTCTGGAAGCTGCCAGCCAGCAGAACCAGAAGCTAACAACCCAGCTGAGCCTCATGGCTCTCCCTGGGGAAGGTACGGGAGACTGCTCAGAGGAAGAGGAGAGAGCCCTAGGAGGAAGGGCAGCATAGGATTGAGGAGTTGGAAGAGACCTTTAGAACAGCTGCTCATTATACCGACCGGGTGCCTGCACTAAGTTCAGCATCAATATGGTGACCTCCTGGGAGCGGGGGGGCCACCAAGTCACCTAAGGATGGCTGAACTGGCTGAGGTCAGAAAGGGAGCAGGTCAGAACTCCCGCACAGACCAGTAGTGGGAATGTGCCTGGGCAGTATAGCAAGATCTTTGTTCTTAAAAGTAAAAATAAAGAACAGCAGCTCATTCCTCCCTGGGGAGGGCCTGGCTCAGGGTTACACAGTGAGGGTGGAGGCAGAGGTGGGCCCACCATACCTCCCTTGTTGGGTTTTCTGAGGACCACTCTGGCCAACTCCCTCAGGAGATGGAGGAGGACATCTGGACAGTGAGGAGGAAGAGGCACCTCAGCCCATTCCGAGCATCCCACAGGACCTGGAGAGCAGGGAGGCCATGGTGAGCCTGACTCCACCTGAACCCATTTTGCCACCTTCCTCTGCGGTCCCTCCAAGACCCCTTTATGCTCTTAGTTTCCCTGCCTTCTGATTTCTCTGGACCCTCACCCCTTCCGGGAGCCAGTGGTCAGACACCATTTCACCTGTGACCAACACGTTCACTCTCTGAGGCCCCAAGGGAAGGGGCTGTGCTCCACCTGCCTGTCCCATTTGTTCTGTGTATGCCCCTGCAAGAATGCTCACATCTTACCCTCAGGTGGCATTTTTCAAGTCTGCTGGAGCCAGTGCCCAGGAGAGGCAGGCATGGCTATGAGAGCAGGTGAAAGAACAGAGGGTGTGCTGCCAGAGCCTGGCTCACCAAGTGGCCTCGGCCCAGAAGGAGCCAGAGGCAGTGGTCCCAGCCCCCACAGACTGGGGGCGAGTCTGTGAGTGGGGAGACCCAGTAGGCCCTGCAGGAAGTCATGCAGAAGCTGGCCCATGCCAGGACTCACCTCCAGCTTCTCCATGATTTGAAAATGCCACCTGAGGGCAGGTCGCTGCCGAGATGTGACCCCATTATTTTGGCTCCAGAGCGGCTTTATGGACCACCTGGAGGAGAAGGCAGACCTGAGTGAGCTGGTGGAGGAAGAACGTGGATTCATCCAGTACTGCAGAGACAGATGTCATCCGTGAGTGGGAGGCCACGGCATGGCACGGGGAGCTGCAGGGCTGTGGGAGGGGCCCCAGCATCTGAGCCCTATCCCCCGGCAGGAAAGTTCATCACCTTATCACAGAGCCAGGGGGCAGTGCCAAAGATGCGGCACCTGGAGGAGGACATCATCAGGCTGGCCCTGGACAGGGAGGAGATGAAGGTAGAGTGTGCAACATCTCTGTGGGAGTGGGGGTGGGGGTGAGGGTGGGTGCAGGCATCGGCATGACAGCTGAGCACCCCTCCCTCTAGGTGAAGCTCCTGGAGCTGCAGGAGATGGTGTTGCGGCTGGTGGAGACTACAAAAAGGGGTACAGCAAATTCCTGGCCGCTGCCCAGAACCCTGCTCATGAGCCCGGTCCAGGAACCCAAGCCCCCCAGGAGCTTGGAGCTGCCCACAAGCATGGTGGTGAGTAGAGCCCTCAGGCGAGGTGGGCAGGCAGGAGCAGGGGGTCTCGCACTGTGCTCAGATCCCCGCCTCCCTCTCTCCAAAGATCTTTGTGAGGTGAGCTTCACTGACAGTGTGGAGTCTGCGCAAGGAGAGGCCAGGGTGGGTTCTCCCCATGACAACCCTACTGCACAGCCAATCATGCAGGACCACCAGGAACACCCAGGCTTGGGCAGCAATGGCTGTGTGCCATTCTTTTGCTGGGCTTGGCTGCCAAGAAGAAGGAGATAAATATCACTGTCATCCAAGAGCTGCTCAAGAAATTTTTAAAAAAGAAACAAAGTTATTGGTTAATCTCCTACACAATTCATTTACTTCATTTGAATGTTACAGCCACTCATGATTATTTGTGTTTCTAATTTATAGTTTAAGTTTCTTTGTAAATAGTTAAAAGAGAGTTGGACTCTGTGGCTTTCACTGATGTTCACTCTGGTATCCTTTAGCAATTTTCTTTTTCAATTTCATAATTGTAGGTCATTAGCATGCATATTGAGTTTGCCCTTATGTGGTGGGAGTTCAAACACACAAAGACCCAGTATTTGCATGAAACTATTCTCGCTGGTTTGGAATAGGCTGCCATGTGTTTTTAATGTTATTGCCACATGTATATTCATTACAGAATTCAGATAAAATTTGCTTACGTTCTGCTATTGTTTGATCTAATCTTAATCACAGTGAGCTCTTCATTAGCTCAATATGTGGTTTGCCCCCAAGTGTGCACTGTTTAATACTTTGTAATATGCCACCATGAGTACAGACATTTAGAGTTGTTTAAAGGCCGAGAACTGGAAACAGCCTTTCCCCCATTTTCTGTGTATTGGTGATGGGAGTAATAACATTTTGGGGGAGCTTTTTAAATCTCACAGAAGATGAAAGTGGCCTGCTCTGGCAGGTATGTGCAGGATAGAGTGTGTTTCATTTGTTCTGGTGCCAGGAATTAGTGCTGTACTATGGTAGTTTCCTTAGAATTTGTATGTGTTCTGGGCTCATGAAGATATTGCATCATGAGCTGCAGCAGTTGTACTCTTTTTTGATGACCTAAAAAGGGATTATTTCTGAGGAATGAAAGGTTCCCATCATTGACTGTGGATATGGAAAACCTTTCCTAGCTTAGAGCATTTGTATCTACAATACATTTTGAAGTCAGAGTTCATGTTCCCTGTTTTAATCACATGAATACATGTCCCAGCACACAAAAGGGCACTGGTTGGCATTCTTCTTAATGTATTTAGTAAAGATCATAAGAAATCCTTTAAGAGTTCAACTGTCCCTGGAACAGGCATACAGGCTCTAGTCAAGAATGAATTAGAGTGAAGGAAAGCTGTGTGACACCTGGCATTCCCCTGTTCATGGAGCTTCTCTGAGGCTTGAAGACTGATTTTACCATCTAGACATCTCTGGCTAATACCTATTCTTCAACCACCTTTGTTACTCTGACATAGGAATTTACTTCTTTTCCTTGAGTGGAAAACACTTTAAAAATTAATAATGAACATTATTATAAACTAATATAAGTGAGAGTACTTAGTTGAAACAAAAAACAGTTGTAGTAAACAGTATTATACTATCTTTGAAAATCAAAGAGAAGTTTATGCAACTTAAAATGTTTACAAACTGCAGTGCAATCTACTGTTTGTGAATCTCAGTGTATTAGGAAATGTGTCTACACAATCACAGAGTTATATTTCCTCACAAACTACGAAGAGCGAAATATGTTTTTGTACCTCTCAGTTTCAGTTAGGGACATATTTTGTGCAGTATTTATGTGATTGTGCCTATGCGTGATGAATGAATGAAGTTCAGTCATACATTGCCTAAATCATAACTTGATGATGCTTGGGAAAGACTCAACAGTTCAAACTTCATGAAGTTCTAATGTCTGTGTTCCAAAACACATGACATTATTAGGATGTAGGGAGATATGTATGTGTGCTCCCTGGGGTGGGGATTTCTAGTTACTAGACCATCTCCATTTTTAGCATTTGGCATCTTCATGACAGGACTTAAAGTCCTGTTCTTGCCTTTTATTTTCTGAACTTGCCGCTTTTGCATTCTTTGAGTTCAGTTTAAAGACAAGTCCATTTTAAACCCTTGGGCTAGAAATCGGACCACTGTTAATTAGCCACATTATTTGGTCTAATTTTTTTTCTTTATCATTCTGAAACTGGGTTTATCTAATACATTGATAAATTATTTCAAAGGTAATTTTATCATTGAAATCACTTCACTTTTACCCTGACAAATATCAATGACTAAGAATGACCTTCGGATAGGGTTTAGCATCTGTAACCAATCTGACAATAACGTGTTCATCAGGTGCCTATGGATTAAATCACACATTGGCACATTTAAGCTAAATGCCAGTCTGGAAAATAAATTTACTATATTAACTGAAATAGCACTCTTTGTGTAGGTATTTGTCATACGTTTAAGAAACAGCTGAAAAGAATGGAAATCGTAGGCCAATAACTTAAATCTTTCTTCAAAGTGTATGCAGTCTTTTGTGACACCTGATTCAGCCGAGAATTTCTGCTCTTCCTCATTCAGTATAAGGCAGCTTTCAATTTGCTTTGAAGGCAACATTGGAAGGTTAGAGTTCATCAGAAACATAGAATTTTAAAATGTGAGTTCAACTGAATAAATTTGAATTTCTGTAGGAAGAATCAAAACACCTATTTAAAGATTGCAAATATAATAATCATTTTTAAAGTATTGGATTAAATCTGATAGGTTTTCCAGAAATGAACAAACATCAGCTCTAAACAAAAGCTGATTTTTAGAAAATTTGAAAATGTAAATCAACCCTATCCATAATATAGTTTCTCTAAATCTTTATCTTAAAGAGTCATTTTAAAATAGTACAACTATTAAAAAATGTAACTGCTCTCTTAATGTTCTGAAATAAAACATTTAAAATATGAATACTGTAGTTTAAAAGAAAGAAATGGTGGGAAGGAAAAGTAGAGAAAGAAATGCCAGTTCCAGTCCAAAGCTTTATTTGCCAAGTTTTCTTGGAATGAATTTTTCCAATTTACAAATTCTTGTAAACAGAATGTATAATGGAAATACTGAAAGACTTTTGCCTAACATGGCATTATTTACTGCTGGTGTGATGCTACTGTAATGTAATAAATTATTAAGTTGTTGCAAAGTGCTGTTTTTGCCTTAAAATTTTATTTTGCATGTCTTGAAAACTATAGTATTAATGGTATTGATACTGCGCAAATGCTGGGCATGCTTGGCATGAGATAATCTGTTTCATTTTTACAAAATTGTAATATATGCAAGGGTTTATTAAAAGAACACAAAATAAAAAAGTTATGGGATAAAAAAAGTTATGGGGTGAAAAAGTTACAGGATAAAAAATGTAAAAAATTGTGGCAAAAAAGTAGAAAAAAGTTTTATGAAAAGTTACCCAAAAAAGGTTATGAAAAAGAAGTTATGGGATTTAAAAAAAAGTCATGGGAGCTGGGCACGGTGGCTCATGCCTGTAATCCCAGCACTCTGGGAGGCCAAGGCGGGTGGATCACGAGGTCGGGGGATCGAGATCATCCTGGCTAACACGGTGAAACCTTGTCTCTACTAAAAATACAAAAAAAAAAAAAAAAGAGCCAGGCTTGGTGGCAGATACCTGTAGTTCCAGCAACATGGGAGGCTGAGGCAGGAGAATGGTGTGAACCTGGGAGGTGGAGCTTGCAGTGAGTCAAGATTGCACCACTGCACTCCAGCCTGGGCAACAGAGTGAGACTCCATCTCAAAAAAAAAAAAAAAAAGTCATGAAATAAAAATAAAAATTAAAAGCAGGCCCCTATAAGCAAAGCCTGGAGAAGTGGGGCTGGAGCCTCCACTGCCACCATGTCCCTACCACCCCTTCCCAGTCACCCCTTTACAATTAGGGTAGCAAGACAAGACGTCTGTCTAATGGGGAAAGACAAACTGACCCTTTGCCACCTTGACCAGGGCTGAGTCCTTAAATTTCTGGATGATGATGATTGTTATTTAAGAGCCAGAGGCTGGTGGAGTCGGTTAGTTTGGAGGAGGCCTCGTGGCCTCCATACTCGCAACTTTTCCCTCTGGGGGCCTCCAGTCTTCCTATTCAGAGAGGTAGCTGAGGCAGGACAGTGGGACTAACTGTGGACCAGGAGAGGGCATGGGCTGCTGGGGTGACCCCCCTTCCCCAGTGTACATACTGTGTCTGTGTAACGTTTTGTATATTCCAGAGGGTAGGGCTGCCCCTGTATCGTACCTAGCGGAGGTTGGAACTGGCACATGGGAGGAAGTTCTAATAATTATTTATGGCTGGGAAACTTATTTATTGCTAGCACTGGACATAGGAAGGAGGCAGGGATAGGGTCGTGGCTTCCCGGTGGTGTGATCACAGCTCACTGCAACCTCCAACTCCCAGGCTCAAGTGATCCTCCCACCTCAGCCTCCCAGGTAGCTGGGAGTATAAGCATGCACTACTATGCCTGGCTAATTTTTAAATTTTTTTGTAGAGAAAAGGTCTTGCTATGTTTCCCATGCTAGTCTTGAATTCCTGGCCTCAAGTGATTAACCCATCTTGGCCTCCCAAAGCACTGGGATTACAGGCATGAGACATTGCTCCTGTCCATAAGGTTTTCTCTTTATTACTGTTTTGTTGTTGTTTCATTTTGTTTTGTTTTGTTTTTTGACAGAGTCTCGGTCTGTTGCCCAGGCTGGAGTGCGGTGGTGTGATCTCGGCTCACTGCAACCTCCGCCTCCTGGTTCAAGCAATTCTTCTGCCTCAGCCTCCCGAGTACCTGGGGTTACAGGCACGAGCCACTGCATCTGGCTAATTTTTGTATTTTTAGTAGAGACAGAGTTTTGCCGTGTTGACCAGATTAGCCTCCAACTCCTGCCTCAAGCAATCTGCCATCCTCAGCCTCCCAAAGTGCTGGGATTACAGGGGTGAGCCACTGCTCCTGGCTAAGATCCCATCTCTATTTAAATAAGAAAAGAAAATTCAGAATATGTGGAATACAGAACACCAAAGACCAAAGTTATTTACCTCTCTGAGGTAATCTGTGTAAACAATTTGAAATATATCCTTTCAAGTTCATACTTGCTATGCATATATATACATATACACACATACGCTGACATATTCCCCCTTCCCTGCTGTCATGCTATTAGTCTCCTTTTTTTTGTAGAAATTGGACCAATTTTATGTTCTTTGCTGGCCTATATTTATACTATTCAGTGATGTGCTGCGAAGATGGGTTTAAGTCAATTTACGCAGCTCTTCAATATCATTTTAAAAGGTTACGATATATGATCATATGAAGGTATTACAATTTATTCCAACAGCCCCCTTTTGCACATTTAATAATTTCCATTGATTTGCCAGGGAGAACATTCTCATGCCGTGGCTACATCCTTTTGTACGGCCATCCTTAATTATTCCCTTAAGATAAATTTTTAAATAAAGTTGCCTTATTTCTTAAAAAGTAGTTTTTGGTAGTTTATATGTAACACTGTAGGTTTATGTGTACTTGCAAATAGCTATAGTGCCAGTAACAAAGTGATAACATTAAACTCTTTCACATATGCCAAAAATATTTTGATTTAGCATTTCATTAAGTGCATGATTATAGTCTCTATATCTTTCGATTTACGTTTCTATCTTTACAATTTTCAGCCGAGATACTTAGAGGTCATGTAGTAAATTAAGGTTTTCTTTTTAAAATAATCTCCATCTTTCTAAATTTGGTGAGTCACAGTAAGTTATTTTTGGGTTGTTGAAAGCTGTGTCTCTGTTCTAAATATGAGCCCAGAAATCATGCCACTTACACAATATGCTTTGTCTTCCAACATCAGAGTGTCTGGTAGAAGGTGACTGTTCTTGGAATTTAAAAAATCTAAACAGGACAAGACAAGAATCTGGAAACTATTTCTGTTTCTGATAATATGGCTGAGTAGGTAGACATGCTGGATAGTCCTTGCAAAGACATACTTGAACTTGCCAAAAAAAAAAAAAAATCCAGAATCTCTAAGAATGAAGATGAAGTGAAAATCAGAAGGGCTACTGCGAGAATAATGGGGAAGCAGCCCCAGTTATCAAGGGACATGTGCATGTGTTCAATAAAAAGTTTCAAACCTAAAAAAAGTTGAGAAAAATAATGTAATTGCCCTACATATACACATCATCAACAATTTTTCATTCATGGCATGGACAGTTTTTTGGTTTTTGTTTTTTTTTTAAAGGTGGGATTTTGCTGTGGTTGCCCAGGCTGGAGTGCAGTGGCATGAGCTTGGCTCACTGCAACTTCCGCCTCCCAGGTTCAAGCGATTCTCCTGCCTCAGCCTCCCAAGTAGCTAGGATTACAGGCACCTGGCACCACATCCTGCTAACTGTTGTATTTTTAGTAGAGATGGTGTTTCACCATGTTGGCCAGGCTGGTCTTGAACTCCAGACATCAGGTGAACCACCTGCCTCATTCTCCCAAAGTGCTGGGATTACAGGCGTGAGCCACCACACCTGGCCACAGCCAGTTTTGTTTCATTTATATTCCCACTTCATTTTTGTACATTCCTTCTTCCTCTGAATTATTTTGAAGTAAAACCTAAACATCTTATCATTTTTTAATTACCTTATATGTATCTGTAGAAGACAAGGAATTTTTAAAAATAAATATATTCACAATGCCATTAAATACCAAAAAATTAATATTCTGAAAATAGCCACGAATCCAGAGTTCACATTTTCTTGACTTTCTCATAGGTGATTTTTTTTCTGTTATCTATTTCAATCAGATAACTGTTTGCTCATATTTAATTCCTTACTGAGCAATGTCTAAACTTAAACTGACATAAAACCAGATGATCTGACCAAATACTTAGTGTAAGAAAAAACTTCAAACTGCAAGAGGATGCCCTCCAAATACAGAAAGGACCATTGTTTTAAGAGGTATGTTAACTAAAATGTGGCAATGTAAGGAGCAGAGCAGGAAGAACCTTTAAGTCGGAAACTTACAACAAGTCAATTTCACAGTCAGTTTCCGGGTCCTTCCACAACAACCTCTGGCATCTGTTTTCTCTACAATGGAGGTAACAATAGCAGCTATTTCAGAGCAGGAAAAGGCTTAGAGCAGTGCTACAAGAGGGTCGTGGCTATATAAAGTTTAGCTATTTGTATATTGTAACAAACCAACTTTTTTTTTGTCAATAATAGATTTCTTTTGGAAAAGTTGTGAAGCTGTTCCTGGATTTAGCAATTTTATATACTTTCTTTTTCTTTATTATTTTTTTTCCTTTCCCTTTTCCTGAGACAGAGTCCCACTCTGTTGCCCAGTCTGGACTGCAGTAGTGCCATCATACCTCACTGCCACCTCCACCCCGGCTCAAGCAATCCTCCTACATCAGCCTTCAGAGTGGCTGGGACTACCCGCGGGGCCCACCAGGCCCGGCTAATCTTTGTGGTTTTTGTTTTGTTTTTCCATTAAGGGACTGGGTTTCGGGCCAGGCGCAGTGACTCACGCCTGCAATCGCAGCACCCCAGCAGGCCGAGGCCGGCGGATCACCCGAGGTAAGGAGCTGGAGACCAGCCCGACCAACATGGAGAAACCCCATCTCAACCAAAATAAATAAATAAATAAATAAATAAATAAATAAATAAATAAAAAAGTAGCTGGGCATGATGGCTCATGCCTGCAACCCCAGCCACTCAGGAGGCTGACGCAGGAGAATCACCCAAACCGGGAGGCGGAGGCCCTGCGAGCCAAGACCGCGCCACTGCACTCCAGCCTGGGCAACAAGAGGGAAACTCCGCCTCAAAAACAAACAAACAAAAAAAAACAGGTTTCACCATGTTGCCCAGGCGGGTCTGGATCACCTAGGCTCAAGTGATTCACCGCGCTCAGCCGTCCAAAGTCCTGGGATCACAAGCATGAGCCATGAGGCCAGGCCGATCTACTCCTGTCTGATTAAAAATTGGGCCCAGCGCGGTGGTTCACGCCTGGGATCCTAGCACCCCGGGAGGCCGAGGCGGGCAGATAACCTGAGGTCAGATTGAGGCCAGCCTGACCAACATGGAGAAACCCGTCTCTACCAAAAAAAAAAAGAAATACAAAATACAAATGTAGCAGGGCATGGTGGCTCACGCCTGCAATTCCAGCCACTCGGGAGGCTGAGGCAGGAGAACCACCCAAACCCGGGAGGCTGAGGCTGCAGGGAGCTGAGACCCTGCCACTGCACTCCAGCCTGGGCAACAAGAGCGAAACTCCCTTTCAAAAAAAAAAAAAAAAAAGAGAGAGACTGGGTTTCACCATGTTGCCCGTGCCGGCCTAGAACTCCTAGGCTCAAGCGATCTGTCACGCTCCACGTTCTGAAGTCCTGGGATCACAAGGGTGAGCCGCCACACCGGGCCCATGTGTTCCTTTCTGATTAATAAATTGGGCCCGGCGCGGTGGCTCACTCCTGCAACCCCAGCACCCTGGGAGGCCGAGGCGGGCAGATCACCTGAGGTCGGGAGTTTGAGACCAGCCTGACCAACATGGAGAAAGCCGTCTCTACCAAAAAAGAAAAAAAATAAAAAGCTGGGCATGGTGGCTCATGCCTGCAATCCCAGCACCCCGGGAGGCCGAAGCAGGCGGTTAACCTGAGGTCAGGAGTTTGAGACTGCCCTGACGAAGGGAGAAACCCCGTCAGTACCAAGAAAAATAATAATAATACAAAATTATCCGGGCATGGTGGCTCATGCCTGCGATCTCAGCCACTTGGTAGGCTGAGGCAGGAGAGTCACCCAAACCCAGGAAGCGGAGGCTGTGGGGAGCTGAGACCACGCCACTGCACTCCAACCTGGCAACAAGAGCGAAACTCCGCCTCAAAAAAAAACAAAAACAAAAACAAAACAACAACAACAACAACAAAAAGCGAGACCGGGTTTCACCATGTTGCCCAGGCCTGTCTGGAACTCCTAGGCTCAAGCGATCCCCAGCGTTCCGCCATCCAAAGTCCTGGGATCACAAGCATGAGCTGCCACGCCAGGCCCATCTATTCCTTTCTGATTAATCAATTGTGCCGGGCGCGGTGGTTCATGCCTGCAATCCCAGCACCCTGGGAGGCCGAGGTGGGTGGATCACCCGAGGTTGGGAGTTTGAGACCAGCCTGACATGGAGAAACCCCATCTGTACCAAAAAATAAAAAAAATAAAAAATAAGCCATTCATGGTGGCTCACGCCTGCAATCCCAGCCACTCGGGAGGCTGAGGCAGGAGAATTGCTTGAACCCAGGAGGCAGAGGTTGCGGTGAGCCGAGATCATGCCACTGCACTCCAGCCTGGGCGACAGAGCATGACTCCGTCTCAAACAAACAAACAAAAAAAAGCAGGAGTATTTATGAAGCAGCCAGGAGCTGGATATGTGGCCAGCTTGCATCTTTGTGATAAGCATTTGATAACAATTGAGCTTAGCAATAGAGTTACGGAACTGGTACTTACATGTTTTTCTTTTTCTTTTCTTTTTTTGAGACAGTGTCCTGCTCTGTCACCCAGGATAGAGTGCCATGGCATGATCATGGCTTACTGCAGCTTCACCCTTCTGGACTCAAGCTATCCTCCTGCCTCAGCATCCCAAGTAGCTGGGACCACAGGTGCACACCATCACACCTGGCTAATTTTGAAATTTTTGTAGAGATGGGGGTCTTGCTATGTTGCCCAGGCTGGTCTCAAACTTCTGGCCTCAAGTGATTCTCCCACCTCGGCCTCCCAAAGGGTTGAGATTACAGGTGTGAGCCACCGCACCTGGCCTGTGATTGCTTTTCTTAACATGGTACTCTGCCATTATATTCTCTATTAGGAATTTGATATGCTCAGAAGATATAGTGAGTTGCCTGTTTACTAACATGAGGGTCCTTTCGGGTAGTGTCCACCACAGGAAACATTACTATTTGGGTTTTGTGACCCATGGCAAGGACCCAGCACTCACCTTTCCAGACCTCATCTGGTGGCCTTGTCATCCTGGAGCTGAAGCTGCATGCGCACAAGCAATCAGTCACAGTGTATCCATGCAGGGTCCCAACCCACTCCAGGGTTCATTTTGGGATGGCTTCCCCTCCCTCAGCCCGGTCTCCAGCCCCATTGCTCTCCAGGCATGCCCATCTCTGTCTCCACGGTGATCATGTGTTTGCAGGGAGCCATCAATATCCTCTTCTCTTACGCTTTCTGAATGGGAGAGTCAATCTCAACCAGAAGCTAGCAGGGACTTGGGTGGACAGGTGTCTCACACTGGATGGGGGAATCCAGGTGGGAGGGGAGGGTGGGCTTGCTCTCATTTGTGGGTGGGTCATGGGATTTGCTATGAAACTGGAGGGAAAATCTGGATCCCTAAAGAGGGGTCCCTTCCCTTCCTAAGGGAAGGCCTCAGCTTCGAGATGGCAGGAGGAGCTGGGTAGCCATTGGATATGGCTAAAGCACACGAATCATGACCATGGTGCACTGTTTGGACAGCAAGTCAGTGGCCCAAGGAGAGAGAGGTTAGTGATGGGAAGCATCCTGGGACTCACCAATGCATCTTTATATTTTTCTCTTTAAACATTAGGAGAAGGCTGGGTGCTGTGGCTCACACCTGTAGTGCCAGCACTTTGGAAGGCTAAGATGGGCAGACTGCTTGAACTCAGGAGTTTGAGACCAGCCTGGGCAACATGTCGAGACCTCATCTCTACAAGAAATTTTAAAATTAGCCAGGCATTGTGGTAGGTGTCTGTGGTTCCAGCTACTCAGGAGGCTGAGGCAGGAGGATTGCTTGAGCCTGAGAAGTTGAGGCTACAGGGAGCTGTGATCTTACCACTGCACTCCAGCCTGGGCAACTGAGTGAGACCCTGTCTCAATCAATCAATCAATCAATCAAGAAATATTAGGAGGAGAATGTGTTGATGTCTCTTTTCTGTCATAAGCTTGGCTCTCTAAGAGCCTTTTCTTCCCAGGAGGACAAGCTGGTGTTTTATGAATCTAGGACTTCTTGCCTGAAGCTTGTAAAGTGCTAGATGGAATGAAAACAGCTACAGTAAGAGCAGGCTCTTATGCAACCTTGTTACACACAAGGCATTGCTCTAAGTGCTTTGCAGGGGTTGAGATGCACTTGAATAGCTGAGGACAATCTAGGGGTGGGGTTTCCAGAGGCTGTTAGGGGAGCGGCCCCCAGCCTTCCTGGTGGAATCCCTGAGCATTAATCACACACATAAGTTTCACTCCACAAACTTGGGTTGTAAAAACATTACGATCTAGCCAGGCGCAGTGGCTCATGCCTATAATCCCAGTACTTTGGAAGGCCAAGGCAGGAGGATTGCTTGAGGAGTTCCCGACCAGCCTGGGCAACATAGCAAGACCCCATCTCTACCAAAGAAAAAAAAATGGCAGGGTGTGTTGGTGTGCACCTGTAGTCCCAGCTACTTGGGAGGCTGAGGCAGGGAGATTGCTTGAGCCCAGAAGTTCAAGGCTGTGGTGAGCTATGATTACACTACTGCACTCCAGCCTGAGCAACAGAACAAGACTCTGTTTTTTTTAAAGCCATAATCCATTATTTTTTTCTAAATTAAATGGAATGTGTTGTGAACCACAATCATTTATTTTGTTTACTTATTTATTTATTTTTGAGATGGAGTCTTGTTCTGGTGTCCAGGCTGGAGTGCAGTGGCATGATCTCGGCTCACTGCAACCTCTGCCTCCTGGGTTCAAGCAATTCTCCTGTCTTAGCCTCTCGAGTAGCTGGCTGTGCACCACCACACCTAATTTTTGTATTTTTAGTAGAGATGGAGTTTCATCACGTTGTCCAGGCTGGTCTTGAACTCCTGGCCTCAAGTGATCCACCTGCCTCAGCCTCCCAAAGTGCTAGGATTACAGGTGTCAGCCACCGTGCTTGGACCTAGCCACAATTATTTAATACCAGGGCTCCCTGCCGTCGCTCTCCAGAGCTGCAAGAAGGTCTCAGGAGCATATTGGGTCAGGTATGTGTGGAAAGGCCCTCCAGGCTCAAATCCACACTGGGCCTGCTCTGTGCCCTGACTCCAAGCTCCAGGAGCCCTCAAAGGTGGCAGTTCCGTTGCTCATGAGCCAAGCTTAGGGACCGGGGCCCTTCCTAGCAGCCAGAAAGAGCCTTATTCTTAGCATTTTTTTTTAAATAGAGACAGAGTCTGGCTGTGTTGCTCAGGCCAGAGTGCAGTGGTTCAACCTCATAACTCACTGCAACCTCAAACTCCTGGGCACAAGCCACCCTCCCACCTCAGCCTCCTGAGTAGCTGGGACTGCAAGCATGCACCATCACACCTGGCTAGTTTTTAAATTTTTAAATTTTTAATTTTCTGTAAAGACAGTGTCTTGCTATGTTGCCCAGGCTGGTCTCAAACCCCTGGCCTCAAGCGCTTCTTCTGCCTCAGCCTCCCAAAGTGCTGGGATTACAGGCATGAGCCACCTTGCCTGGCTCTGTTCTTAGTACCAAGGGCCCTCACACCCCCTGTCTTTTCTTGGGACTCTGCCAAGTCCCAGGCTCCTTCTCAGGCTTGGGGATGGTATCCAAATCAGCACATCCACTTCCATCTCCCCACCTCTCCCCAAACCCTTCCCTCTGGCATCTAGAGCCATCCTGAAGTTTCTCTTCTTGAGTCTAGTCCTCCTGGGTATGCTTGGGGACTGAAATGCTCAAACTGGCTTCACCTCTTGACACTGTAATTGTTCCTTATCTCCTGTTAAACAGGAATGCTGCTTTGTGTAGTTCAGTGCCTGCTGCCAAGTCAGAGCTGTGACCTCAATAAAAGTGGCCCAGCCACACCAAACCTCAGTTTCCATAACAGTCCTGGGATCCAATGTGGCTTTCACACTACATGTCACTTCACTCTATTATCTCCGACGGAAAACCAACTCAAACTGGCTTAAGCAAAAAGGATTCTCACTGGGCCATGTAACCAAAAAGTGTAAGCATAGGTGTGGCTTCAGGAATGGCTGGATCAAGGCACCCACATGTGGCATTGGGAGTCCCTCTCCTGGCTGTTGGTTTCAGTTTTCTCTGCAGGGGTTACACTCAAGCATTTGTTGCCTCCTCATAGTGGCAAGGTGGCTGCCCAGGACAAGAGGCTTATAGCCAAAGGCTCAGCTACTTAAGGATAAGTTCCATCAGAAGCCCAAGTTGAGGCCGGGCTTGGTGGCTCACACTTGTAATCCTATCAGTTTGGGTGGCTGAGGTGGGTGGATAACTTGAGGTCAGGAGTTCGAGACCAGCCTGGCCAACACAGTGAAACCATGTCTCTACTAAAAAAAAAAAAAAAAAAAAACCATGAAAATTATCTGGGCATGGTGGCACATGCCTGTAATCCCAGCTACTTGCAAGGCTGAGGCAGAAGAATCACTTGAACCTGGCAGGCGGAAATTGCAGTGAGCTGAGATCACGCCACTGCACTCCTGCCTGGGCAACAGAACGAGACTCCGTTGGCAATGACTGGGTCATCTGTTCGGTCCTGAACCGGTCACTGTGTCAGGTAGAAGCATTGTTTGATTGGCCAGGCCTGGGACACATGGCCATCTCCAGACCTAGGAATGGCATCATCTCTACCCAAACCCCATCAGCCAGGAGGTGGGGAGGAGCAAAACTTCAGAAGAAACTCCGGGCCCTGTCATCAAGCAGAGGAGGAAAGGAGGCCACACAGACTGAGACATCAAGTACCCACTGTGCCCTCACCACCAGCTCCTGCCCTGGCCAGTGCACTCCTGGACCATCTCTCCTCCCCGTCTTGTTCACAGTCACCCTCTCACCCCAGCAGAGATCAGGCCAGGGGACTGGTGGCAAGTGAGTGAAGGGTTTCATCAGTGGGGGTCCCTACCTTCCAGGCACAGTGTAAGTGGACCCCCCACACACGGGGGCTCTCCTGGGTTACACAGTGTCCTCCCAAAATTCACATCCACCTGGAACCTGCAAATATGACCTTATTTGGAAATGGAGTCTTTGTAGATGTTGTCAAGATAAGATGAAGTCATACTGTTTTAGGATGGGCCCCATATATGGTAGGACTGGGGTTCTTATACGAAGAGGGACCCTGGCACACAGATGCATACAGGGAGAGCGCTGTGTGATGAGAAAAGCAGAGATTGCAGTGATGCTGCCACCAGCCAAGGAGCCACCATCAACCAGGAGACGGGCATGGATCCGATTCTCCCCGCGAACCTCCAGAAGGAGCCAACCCTGCCAACATCTTGGTTTTGGACTTCTGTTCCCCACAACTGTGAGACAATACATTCTGTGGTTTTAAGCTTTATGATAATTTGTTACTGTAGCCCTGGGAAAGGAAAACAAGGGTAGACAGATACTGATCAAGTAAGCAAACAAATGCGAAATTGCCCTGTAATAAGTGAGGTGCAGGGTGCCTGTGCTGGGGAAGAATTCTCTGAGACTTGAAGTCAGAGAAGGAGTTAGCTAATGGGGCCCACAGGGGTCTGCACACGCAGCTCACGGTCCAGCTCTCGTTGGCCGAGTGTTTTCGCAGGGATTAGGAACTGAGAATGGTTTTGCAAGAAGAACATCCCAGGCCGAGGGGACGGCATGGGCAAAGACCATGAAGTGGGAGGCGGCCTCTGTGAAACCAACAAGCTTTCAGCCACGTGGGTCTCTCTGATGCGTTGTCTCCGCCACAGAGGGCTTTAAAAAGCCCCGAAACTGGACAGGTGTCACTGCCTGTGGCAGTAGCGGCCATTTGGCGCCTGTGGTTTCAACTCCACCCGTTTCACATGTCTATGTTACCAGACTGGCCCCTGAAGGGGATCTGCGTGCCAGGCCCTGACCTGACGGGCTTTGGAGACATCCTCGCCAGTGTCCCCTGACCTACGCCCCGCCCTGTGGAGTGAGGCCTGGTTGCCCAAGCTGGCTGGGCAGGGCTGTTTGCTGCTTCCAACAAACATAGGAGAGAATGTATTGCTGCTTTTTATTGCCAGTGAGAGCTCCGCAAGGCCTGGCCCGAGATGTGGCTGGCGTGAGGGGTCCTGGACCTGCTGTGCTGGGGATGCATCCAGTTCTGTGGCACTTGGTCCAGCGAGGACTGGAGCCCATTGGGGACGGGGCCTCGGGCTGCAGGGGCGGGGCACCGAGCCGCCTGGGGGTGGGGCCTCAGGCTGTTTGGGGGCGGGACCTCAAGCTGTCTAGGAACGGGGCCTCGGGCCGGCTGGGGGCGGGGCCTCATGCTTCAGGGGTGGGGCCTCGGGCTGCCTGGGGGTGGGGTCTCAAGCTTCAGGGTCGGGGAGCCTCGAGCCGCCTGGGGACCAGGAGACCTGTTGGGGAGGAGGTTCTGGAACTGCTGAGGAGGATCACAGTGCTTTTGCTTCCTCTAGGAGACCAGCTACACAGGCTGGAACATGCCATCTCTATGCCTGTTTTCCCGTCGAAAAATCCAGAGACATTACTCTCAACATTTCTTCCTCTGTAACACAATATTCAAATATGTAACCCCTTGGTAAAGCAGTTGTAAGAATTAAACAAGAGGAATTGTGCTTTCATTCAGCAAATATTTTTTGAGCAGCTACTAGGTGCCAGGCACTGTTTTAGACGCAAGTGATACTTCAGGAAACGTAGACAGACAGACAGACAGACATGCCCTCCTGGAACTGGCATTGTAGAACAAGGGTCCACATCCTGTGGCTCACAGGCCAGATCTGGTTGACCATCTATTTTTGCAAGGACGTTAAACTAAGAATGATTTTTGCATTTTGATTTTTATTTTATGAAAAAAAATTGGGGGCTGGGTGCGGTGGCTCACGCCTGTAATCCCAGCACTTTGGGAGTCCAAGGTGGGTGGACCACCTGACGTCAGGAGTTCAAGACCGCCCTGGCTAACATGGGGAAACTCTGTCTCTACTAAAAATACAAAAATTAGCTGTCATGGTTGTGAGCACCTGTAATGCCAGCTACTTGGGAGGTTGAGGCAGGAGAATCACTTGAACTCGGGAGGTGGAGGTTGCAGTAAGCTGAGATCGCACCACTGCACTCCAGCCTGGGCAACAAGAGTGAAACTCTGTCTCAAAAATAATAAAATTAAAATAAAATAAAAAAGAGTGGCCTCTGGATCAATAGCTCAGTATCACCTGGACATTTGTTAGAAATCCAGACCTACTGAACCAGAATCTGTATTTTAGCAAGACTCCCAGGTGATCTGTGTGTACATTAACGTGTGAGATGTTTTTGTAGCAACATGCATGGAACTGGAGGTCATTATCTTAAGTGAAATAAGCCAGATACAGAAAGACAAATATTGCATGTTCTCACTCCCAAGTGGGTGCTAAAAAATGCATACACATGGCTCCACAGAAAGTGGAATAATAAACAATAGAGATTCAGAAGAGTGAATGTGAATTCTGGCGGTTCATCCACTGCTGTGAATCATGAGAAATAGTTTAATGGCTGCCAGGTGAGGTGGCTCACACCTGTAATCTTAGCACTTTGGGAGGCCGAAGCAGGAGGATCACTTGAGCCCAGGAGTTCAAGACCAGCCTGGGTAACATGGCAAGACCCCATCTCTACAAAAAATGCAAAATATTAGCTGGGCATGGTGGCAAGCACCTGTAGTCCCTGCTACTCAGGAAGCTGAGATGGGAGGATCGTTTGAGCCTGGGAGATAGAGACTGCAGTGAGCCATGATTGCAGCACTGTACTTCATCCTAGGTGACAAAATGAGAACCTGTTTAAAAAAACAAAAATAGGCTGGGTGCGGTGGCCCACGCCTGTAATCCCAGCACTTTGGGAGGCTGAGGCAGGCGGATCACCTGAGGTCAGGAGTTTGAGACCAGCCTGGCCAACATGGCGAAACCCCGTCTCTATTAAAAGTACAAAAATTAGCTGGGCATGGTGGCGGGCACCTGTAATCCCAGCTACACAGGAGGCTGAGGCAGGAGAATAGCTTGAACCTGGGAGGTGGAGGTTGCAGTCAGCCGAGATTGAGCCTGCACTCCAGCCTACTCACAGAGCGAGACTCTGTCTCAAAAAAACACAGCAGCAACAACAACAAAAAGAAATCACTGAATGGGTACAACATATGTTATCGGGATGATAGAGATCCTAAAAGCCCTGACCTGACTGTTACACAATCTATGCAGGTAATGAAATTGTATTTGTACCCCATAAATTTATGTAAATAAAAAATTTTAAAAAGTGTGAGATGTGCAGTTCTAAAATGATGCAGAATGCTCAGCACAGGGCCTGACACATAGCAAGAGCTCCATGAATATTAGCTAATGTGGTGGATGGACTCATGGTCCCCCAAAGAGGTCCACATCCGAATCCCCAGAACCTGTGAAAGTGCTAATTTACATGGTAAAAGAGGCTGTGCAGGTGTGATCAAATTAAGGCTCCTGAGATGAAGGAATTCACCTGGATTATCCCCGAGGGGCCCAATGATGCAATCACAAGGGTCTTTTGTTTGTTTGTTTGTTTTTCGAGATAGACTCTCACTCTGTTGCCCAGGGTAGAGTGCAGGCTTGATCTCAGCTCACTGCAACCTCTGCCTCCTGGGTTCAAGTGATTCTCCTGCCTCAGCCTCCCGAGTACCTGGAATTATAGGCGTGCACTGCCATGCCCAGCCACTTTTTGTACTTTTAGTAGAGATGGGGGTTTCACCATGTTGCCCAGGCTGGTCTCGAACTCCTGACCTCAGGTGGCTTGGCCTCTCAAAGTGCTGGGATTACAGGCATGAGTCACCACACCTGGCCCACAATGGTCCTTATAAGAGGCGGTGGGCAGGACAAGAAGAAACGTGAGATGTGAGGCTGGAAGCAGAGGGTGGAATGCGTGCTTTGAAGGTAGAGGCACCTGCTTTGTAGGGGGCCTGTAGAATCGGGAAAAGACAAGGACTCAGATTTTCCCTCAGAAAGCCCTGAAGGAACCAAGCTCTGCCAACACCTTGATTTTAGACGTTGGACCTCCGGAACGGTAAGAGAATAAATGTATCTTATTTTAAGTCACTAAGTTCGTGGAAGCTTGTTAGAGCAACAATACAGAATGAATATAGCTGCCATTCTTATTGTTATCCTGTTTGTCGTAGGCTGGCTCTGCCATCTTCCCATTCAGTTGTTTAGGAAAGTTATTGAGTCTCTCTGAACTTGAGTTTTCTGCCCTGTAAAATGGAGACAAGTTTTCCTACTTCTGGTCAAATGAGATAATGCACGTAAAGTGACTCCAGCTGTCCTGATTGTTGTTGCTCTTGTTTAAGTAAAGGCAGTGGCCATGGCTGGCTCTGTGTGACCTTGGGCAAGTTATGAGACTTCTCTGAACTTTAGTTTCCCCGCCTACAAAGTGGGGGTCATGACAGCATCCACCTCCCGAGGCTGTTGTGAAGCTGGAAGGAGACCCTAAGCATAATTTCTGGGCCCATGCCTCACCTGAGGAGGACGCAGGTGTAATTCTGGCTGAATTGGAGAATGTGATCTCTCAACTGGGCGGGCTCCTCTAAGCTGTCCTGACTCGGGTCCTCTGTGCTGGATCACAGCCTCAGCCTGGCTGGCAGGGGAGTACATCATTCCTATTCCCTTTGCCTCCCCATCTCTTCCCAAGTGGACACCACAACCCCATTGCTTTTTTTAGAGATGGAGTCTCCCTCTCTCACCCAGGCTGGAGTGCAGTGGTATGATCTCGGTTCACTGCAACCTCCGCCTCCCGGGTCTAAGTGATTCTCCTGCCTCTGAGTAGCTGGGATTACAGGTGGCTGCCACCACTGCCGGCTAATTTTTGTATTTTTAGTAGAGATGGGCTTTCACCATGTTGGCCAGGCTGGTCTCAAACTCCTGACCTCAAGTGATATGCCTGCCTCAACCTCTAAGTGCTGGGATTACAGGCATGAACCACCGTGCCTGGCCCCCATTACCTTTTGTTGTGACTGCAGCAGACTCACTGGGGGGCTTCTGTCCCCAGAGGGCGGGGAGCTCAAGTTAGTTCATTGAGGAGGGGCAGGGGCCACTGGGCTGGGGCAGGGCCTGGACATCCCAACACGAGGGTCCTTCCTGTGCTGAGGTTCAGGACTGAGGCGGGAGTCAGTCTGAGGTCTGGCCGTGGGGCTTGGCATCTATCCAGGCTGGAGTTTGCAGGATTTGTGCTGTGGTGCTGGACTTGGCTCCCTCGGAGTGTGTGTCTCACTGGATTGGATCTGTCTGTGTCTTGGGGGTGTTCTTTAAAGGGAAGAACCTGACAGACTTCACACTGCAGTGCTGCGTGCAGGGCCTGGAACACAGAAAATATCTATTGGACCAGTGAATGGATAACCCAAGGCACTGAACGTCCCCAGTGCAAACAAGAAGGGAGTTTGTGTCAGTGGGGAGTCTCCCAGGCCCCAGTAAAGGCTGGTTGACCAAGTCCTAAGTTCTGAGTGTTGCTGAAGTGGCCTTGCTCCTCTGAAAACAACTGTGTGCATCTCAGCCTCACCTCTCCTGGAGGAGGGGCTCTCACTTCCTAGGAGACCAGGACTGCAGCCTCAGAGAGGTTTGAGGGTGTGCCCATGGCTACACACTTAGAGTGAGTTTGGGGCGTGAAGCAAGGATTTGTGGGGTGGCTGCCCGGCTAAGCACCTGGACACTGTTCTGTAGGAAAGAGAGCCATTAAAGAACTTGTTTCTACCTCTTTTTCTTCTTGGTTTTGTTACTTTTCTCCAACATTTTATTATGAAAATTTTGAAACAGCAACATCAACTCACTAACATTTTACTAAATTTGAGTGATCACACATCCATCCCTCTATCCTTCCATCCATCGAAATTTTGGGTGCATTGTCTCTTTACTTTTACTTTTTCTTTTCTTTCTTTTTTTTTTTCTTTTTGAGACAGAGTCTCACTCTGTCGCCCAGGCTGGAGTGCAGTGGCACAGTCTCAGCTCACTGCAACCTCCACCTCCTGGGTTCAAGCGATCCTCCCACCTCGGCCTCCCCAGTAGCTGAGACTACAAGTGCCCATGACCACCATGCCTGGCTCATTTTTGTATCTTTTAGTAGAGAGGGGGTTTTGCCATGTTGGCCAGGCTGGTCTCAAACTCCTGACCTCAGGTGATCCGCCCACCTTGGCCTCCCAAAGTGCTGGGATTACAGGCGTGAGCCACCACTCCTGGCCCACCCGTTATTTTTTTTATCCAAGCACCCTGTTCTTATCCTTCATAGGATGATTACAATTAGATACACACTATTTGTTTCCTTTTGGGTGGGGCTAGGTCTGTCTTGTTCCCTTCTGTGTTCCCCAGTCTGGCACAGGTTGCATGTTCTGTAAGTATCTGCTGAACGAACAGATGAATGAGGGAGACGTTACTGGTCTTTGCTCCTCCAATGCTGCCCCCCACCCCCCATGTCATGTCTCTACATGTCTGATTTCCTGAGAGAGGCTTACGTGCCTGGCATGGTACTGAGCCTTCTATGAAGCAGCCCTCTGAGGGAGGGATCCCTAGGTCATACATTCACAGATGCGGCAGCTGAGGCTCAGAGAAGTGAAGTGACAGGCCCCGGGTCACACAGCGTCGAGGGGGCAAGTCAGGATATGATTGCAGTTGCTCTGACCCCGGGCCCATGCCCTGAGTCTGTGCACAGCCAGACTCAGAGATCCCAAAGTGGGTCCCCATCATGTCCCGGCTCTCCCCACTTCAGAAGCAGGACGTTGAAAATTTCAAGGGGCCCTAGATACCCCACCTGGATGGCGTCCTGGCTCAGGGCAGACCTGTCTCCCAGGCTCCGCCTTATGTTCTGCTCTTTCTCATTGCCTCCCAAATTAGTTCCATGTTCAGCCCGGGGCCTGTGCATTCCACTTGTTTTCTGTAACCGGAGCTCCCCCAGTGCTTGGCACCAAGCTCAGTGACTTGGTGTCAGCTCAGGTTCCTGATTTCCTTGGACAATTTCAAATGATTTCACTGGCGGAGAAAAGCCCAGCCCGGGGTCAGTGAGCAGATCACTCCCCTTTCATGTAGTCAGGTAGAAAAGGATCACAGATGATGAGCATTGCCTCCCAAGGCACACAGGCTGTAGGAACAGGCCTCCTTTTCTACTTTCACCCTGGAAACCACCTTGCAGGATGGGCCTTGTGATCCCCACTTCACCGATGGGGAAGCGAGGGCTCAGAGAGGTTGGGTGCTTTGCTGAGAGTTGCACAGCAAATGAGTGGCAGGGCTGGATCTGTCCCCTAGTCTTCTGGCCCCAACATACAACCTCTTCCTCCCAGATTCCTTTCTGGCTCCAGGCTGCAGCAGGAACCTGGCCCTGGGGACTCAGAATGGCGACAACCCACACCTTGCCCACAAAGACCTCAAAGTCAAGCAGAAAAAGACTAGATTGAGCACAAACAGTGATCAAAGCAGCACCCGCCAACATGAGACAATATGTATTTTTAGAGAGTGAGTCCATCCTGATGATTCACAGGCCTGGCTAGGCTTGCAGGGCAGCCCCAGGACACCAAGGGCAGGGTAGGAGATGAGCTACCCGGGGGCCAGGAGACCAGAAGGGGGTCCAGGGCTGTGCCTCCTTATTCTCCATTGTGTTGTGAAGGGCTGGAGGGGGGCTGGACGCCCTCCCACTTGATCGGAAGATGCATTTCTGAGTAAGTGCTTAACTAGCTCACGGTCACAGAATTAGGATGTGATACAAGCAGCCTCCCATCACTTCATAAGCATCTGCTCTGGACTGGGCACTGTGACGGGTGCTTGGGAGATGGCAGAGCATGAAACTGACAAAGTTCTAACCTCATGCAACTGATCTTCCAGAACAGGTGTGGGCACACTTTCTCCATAAAGGGCCACATAGTAAATATTTTAAGCCTCGTGGGCCATGAGAGCTCTTAAGGCTGCAGTTGTAGCTGGAAGGCAGCCATATGCAATACGTAAATGAGGGGGTATGGCTGTGTGCCAATAAAACTTTATTTACAAAATCAGGCCAGGCACGATGGCTCACGCCTGTAATCCCAGCACTTTGGGAGGCCGAGGTGGGTGGATCACGAGATCAGGAGATCAAGACCATCCTGGCTAACACGGTGAAACCCCATCTCTACTAAAAATACAAATAATTAGCCAGGCGTGGTGGCGGGCACCTGTAGTCCCAGCTACTTGGGAGGCTGAGGCAGGAGAATGGCGTGAACCCAGGAGGCGGAGCTCGCAGTGAGTGGAGACTGTGCCACTGCATTCCAGCCTGGGTGACAGAGCGAGACTCTGTCTCAAAAAAAAAAAAAAAAATCAAGGAGCAGCTAGATTTGGCCTGTGAGCTATAATTTGCTGACCCCTCTTCTAGAAGATGCCTTCATCCACACCTGGGTTCCCCTCATTTGCCCTCTGCTGTGTGACTTGGGGACCCCGATGGCCCTACGGACTGTGGCCTCCAAGGCAATGTGCTGGTTCTGCAGGTGAAACGGCGACAGTGCTCTGTGTTCCCTGAAGATGTGTTTGCATTTGGCCTCACAAGCCCCCACATGTAGCTCTTTCTGAGTCATGTTGTACTGTGACCTTTTGGGCACCAGCATCCATGTGTCACTTGGTTCAACCTAGTGCTTGGTCCACAGTGGGTGATGGATGAATGTTTGTAGCATCTGCAGAGTGAACAGACCCAAGGCTATGCCTAGTCCTGTGTATCTTCACTAAAGTGAGAAACTGGCAATAGAGGGGGGGTTGTAACAGAGGCCAGGGCCCCCTCTGGTCTTCCTCCTCGTTCTCCAGGGGTCCAGGTACTGCACTGTCTTACCCCCACCCCGTGCTCACAGCACAGTCCAGGAGGAAGGTGCAGGGCAATGGGGAGGGCCTGGCTCATTGTGGGCACTAGTGCTGAGCCCCGGCTTCCTGATCTGTGAAATGGACGGGGGGATGAGGCTCACGTCTCTCACAGAGGTTGCTCATGGGCTCAGGTAAATCCCTGTGCCTGCTCAACCACCAAAATTCAAGATGAACTGTCTCAGGTGTGCCTCTCGGCTCTTCTAAGAGGTGGAGTTAGGCTGGGCATGGTGGCTCATGCCTGTAATCCCAGCACTTTGGGAGGCCAAGGAGGGCAGATCACAAGGTCAGGAGATTGAGACCATCCTGACTAACACAGTGAAACCCCGTCTCTACTAAAAATACAAAAAAATTAGCCGGGTGTGGTGGCAGGCGCCTGTAGTCCCAGGTACTCGGGGAGGCTGAGGCAGGAGAATGGCGTGAACCCGGGAGGTGGAGCTTACAGTGAGCCGAGATCGTGCCACTGCACTCCAGCCTGGGCAACAGAGCAAGACTCTGTCTCAAAAAAAAAAAAAAAGAAAAGAAAAATAATTAAACACATACGTGTCCATAGGCAATAGCACTAACGCCTGCCTGAACAAACACTCTCTAACACATGTGTTTTCTCTGTAACGTAGTCACTCCTGCCTTGCTCTCACTGCACACGGGTGTCATTCTAAACACCGACACGACTGCGGAAAGCACAAAAATGGGGCAAATTTGGCACTAAGTAGACCATGAAAAGGATACTTGTTTGCGATGTGAGAGCTGAGATCAGAAGGCAGTGTGAGATCTTCTGAAACCTCAGCTGGGAACACGCCCCTCAGACAGTGGAAAGTTTTTGCCATTTGCACATGTCTGTGAATGACCTTGAAAGCACCTCGAGTGTTGATTTTTGAGGTTACAAATATATTCTAATAAGTAGGTGAACTTGCAAATACAGAACCCACAAATAATGGGGATTGAGTCTGTGTCTGTAAAAATTTGTGCTCAGTCATTAGCTGAAAGCAGGCTGTGGAAAGGTGATTTGGATTTTTTCTACATATAAGAAAAATCTTTTTTTTTTTGATGGAGTTTTGTTCTTGTCGTCCAGGCTAGAGTGCAATGGTGCAGTCCTGGCTCACTGCAACCTCTGCATCCCAGATTCAAGCAATTCTTCTGCCTCACCCTCCCAAGTAGCTGGGATTACAGGCACCTGCCACCATGCCTGGCTAATTTTTTTTGTATTTTTAGTAGAGACAGGATTTTACCATGTTGGCCAGGCTCGTCTCTAACTCCTGGCCTCAGGTGATCTGCCGGCCTCGGCCTCCTAAAGTGCTGGGATTACAGGCGTGAGCCACTGTGCCGGCCCAGATAAGAAAACTCTAAGGCCAGGTGCAGTGGCTCACACCTGTAATCCCAGCACTTTGGGATGCTGAGGCGGTTGGATCACGAGGTCAGGAGATCGAGACCATCCTGGCTAACATGGTGAAACCCCATCTCTACTAAAAAAAAAAATACAAAAAATTAGCCGGACGTGGTGGAGGGTGCCTGTAGTCCCAGCTACTCGGGAGGCTGATGCAGGAGAATGGCATGAACCTGGGAGGCAGAGCTTGCAGTGAGGTGAGATCGCGCCACTGCCCTCCATCCTGGGTGACAGAGTGAGACTCCATCTCAGA
Source organism: Pongo abelii (assembly GCF_028885655.2). NCBI lineage: Eukaryota > Metazoa > Chordata > Mammalia > Primates > Hominidae > Pongo > Pongo abelii. Next base: position 20,058,125 of record NC_072001.2, on the reverse strand, counting down.
AAAAAAAAAAAAGAAAAGAAACATCTATGCCACTTTTGAGAACTTGCTTTGTGCCTGTCTGAGCTAAGCTCTTCAAGGCCTTATCTCACTTAATCCTCACAAGGGTCCTGTGAGTTTGGTACTGTTTTTATCCCTGTGTTACAGATAAAACACAGAAAGGTTAAGTAACCTGCCTATCATCACACAACCAGCACATAAAACTTGAAACCGGGCAACCAGACACCACACACACAACACCCCTGGTACGGGCCTGGCATAGAGTGTTGTTAATAGGCTGGTGTATTTTGAGCAGTGATTGGACCCAGGCCTGTGTGGATTCTAAGCCCACCACACCGTGGAATATGACTGTGGGGAGAGTTTTTGTTTTGTTTCTTTTTTTTTTTTTTTTTTTGATAGTCTCTATCACCCAGGCTGAACTGCTGAGGCATGATCTAGCTCACTGCAGCCTTGAACATGTAGGCTCAAGCAATCCTCCCATCTCAGCCTCCCAGGTAACTGGGAATATAGACATGTATCACCATGCCCAGCTAGTTTTTGCTTGTTTGTTTGTTTTCTGTGGTTTTGTTTTGTTTTTAAGATGGAATCTCACTCTGTCACCCAGGCTGGAGTACAGTGACGCAATCTCGGCCCATTGCAACCTCTGTCTCCTGGGTTCAAGTGATTCTCCTGCCTCAGCCTCCCAAGTAGCTGGGACTACAGGTGCCTACCACCACGCTCAGCTAATTTTTGTATTTTTAACGGAGATGGGGTTTCACCATGTCAGCCGGGCTGGTCTTGAACGGCTGACCTCAAATGATCTGCTTGCCATGGCCTCCTGAAGTGCTGGGATTATAGGTGTGAGCCACTGCACCTGGCTCCCAGCTAGTTTTTAAATTGTTTTGTAGAGATGGGGTCTTGCTATGTTGCCCAGGCTGGTCTTAAAATCCTGGCCTCAAGCCATCATCCCGAGACTACAGGCATGAGCCACTGCACCCAGCACATACATTTATTAGTGTGCATGGTGGACACTCCATAAAGAGTGGTTTTAGCCTGGCCAACCGGCTGTAGGATGTTGGAGATCAAAGAGACTTCAGATTTCATCTGTCAGCCCAAAAGAGAAGGAGACTTCTTTATTTTTCTGAGACACAGTTTTACTCTGTTGCCCAGGCTGGAGTGTAGTGGCACAATCTCAGCTCACTGCAACCTCCACCTCCTGGGATCAAGTGATTCTTGTGCCTCAGCCTCTTGAATAGCTGGGATTACAGGTCCCCACCACCATGCCCAGCTAATTTTTGTATTTTTAGTAGAGGTGGGGTTTCACCATGTTGGCCAGACTGGTTTCCAACTCCTGACCTCAAGTGATCTGCCCACCTTGGCCTCCCAAAGTTCTGGGATTACAGGTGTGAGGCACTGCACCTGGCCAAGAAGGAGACTTCTTTAGATCATTCACTTGTTCATTTATTCAGTTATCTGTGATCTGAGTACCTTCTGTGTGCCAGATCCAGGACTAGGGACATGGAGGAGAATGTACAAGCAGGTCCTGCCCTCAAGGGGCTCCTAGTCCATGGGAGACAAACACCGAACAACCACAGGTCCACATAAAGACCAGATTGCAGCTGTGATGAGTGCTACCAAGAAGGGAGGAAGCACATGTGCCCAGCTCCCAGGGGCCATGTCATGAGGGTTCTGGCCCCATTGCGGCAATCCCTTTCCCTTTCCTGGACATTAGTATCTCAGCTTCTCTTGTAGTTAGAAGTGGTTGGCCTGGCGCGGTGGCTCAGGCCTGTAATCCCAGCACTTTGGGAGGCTGAGGCGGGTGGATCATGAGGTCAGGAGATCAAGACCATCCTGACTACCACAGTGAAACCCCGTCTGTACTAAAAATACAAAAAATTAGCCGGGTGTGGTGGCAGGCACCTGTAGTCCCAGCTATTCAGGAGGCTGAGGTAGGAGAATGGCATGAACCCAGGAGGCAGAGCTTGCAGTGAGCTGAGATTGCACCACTGCACTCCAGCCTGGGCACCAGAGCGAGAGTCCATCTCAAAAAAAAAAAAAAAAAAGTGGCCATGTGGGCTGGGCATCGAGGCTCACGCCTGTAATTCCAGTGCTTTGGGAGGCCGAGGTGGACAGAGCATTTGAGGTCAGGAGTTTCAGACCAGCCTGAGCAACATGGTGAGACCCTGTCTCTACCAAAAAAAAAAAAAAAAAAAAAAAAAAAATTAGCCGGGTGTGGTGACACATGCCTGTAATCCCAACTACTCAGGAGGCTGAGGAGAATTGCTTGAACTTGGGAGGCAGAGGTTGGAGTAAGCTGAAATCGTGCCACTGTACTCCAGCCTGGGTGACCCTGTCTCAAAAGAGAAGTGGCCGTGTGATCAAGCTCTGGCCAATGCAAGGGATAGACACTTCTTCTGTCTCTTTTTGTCTTGAACTAGGATGTGACAGCACACAGGCTGGAGATGGAAAGCAAACACACAAGGGTGGCAGACTGAGAAGACAGGAGGAACCTGGATGCTTTTTCAAAAAATTTATTTTTGTGGAGACAGGATCTTGCTATGTTGCCCAGGGTGGTCTTGAACTCCTGGGCTTAAGAGAGCCTCTCACCTTGGCTTCCCAAGGTGTTGGGATTACAGGTGTGAGCCACTGCACAGCCAGAACTTGGATCCTTGATGCCAAAGAGCCGCAGTGCTAACCTCCAACCTTGTCAAATATGGCCACTGTCTGCAGCTTTAAGTCACTGCCAGGTGGATTTCCTGTGACTTGTGGCCGAAGGCACTCCTGACTCAGCCACCCTGAGGACCAGCTGTTGAGGTTGGGGCCTGTACCATGGGGAATTCACTGGGGCCCAGAATGGGATCCCACAGCCTCTGACTCCTCATTCAGAATTTGCTCTGCTCTGCCTACTGGTTCCCGAAGCTTGGGCCTTGGTTAAGCTGGGTTCTGCTCCCGTATGTAAGCACTGCTGCCTTGCCCCTCAGATATGGGGATTCCAAACCGCAGTCCCTCCCCAGCCTCCTGCACCACCATGTCCTCACCATAGGTGCTGCGTGCTCTCCTTTCAGCTGACCCCCCGGCCCCATTCCTCTTACAGTAAACTTGTTTACAAAGGAGGCTTTCCATCACCATCAGTGACAAGCCAGGATAACTTGCCATAAAATGAGGCCATTGTTCCATTTTCCCCTCTCGGAAATGGGGGTTATAATATTTTGCTGTGTTTGGTGTATGAAAATGCTTAGAAAAATGTATAGCTTATAGTAAATGCTCAATAAAGGTTTGTTGTCACTGTTACCCCTGAATAAGAAGGTCCTTGTAAATACAAACAAATACACACATATAAACAAATACTTATGGTGGACCATATGAAATCATCATCTGACCGTTTTCAAGCTATAATCACAGCAATTGTATTTGGTTTAACTATGTATATGTATATATAAAGTATAATAGCTGAGTTCAGTGGCTCAAGCCTGTAATCCCAGCACTTTGGGAGGCCAAGGCAGGAGGATTGCTTGAGTCCAAGGAGTTCAAGACCAGCCTGGGCAACATAGTGAGACATGATCTCTATAAAACATTTTTTTAAAAAAATTAGCCAGGGATGGTGGTGTGCACCTATAGTCCCAGCTACTTGGGAGGCTGAAGTGGGAGAATTGGTTGAGCCCGGGAGCTCAAGCCTGTAGTGAGCTATGATTGCACTGCTGTACTCCAGCCTGGGCAACAGAGCAAGACCCTGTCTCAAGAAAATAAATAACAAAGGCTGAGCAGGGTGGCTCACGCATGTAGTCTCAACACTTTGGGAGGCCAAGGCAGATGGATCACCTGAGGTCAGGAGTCCAAGACCAGTCTGGCTAAAATGGTGAAACCCCATCACTACTAAAAATACAAAAATTAGCCAGGCATGGTCATGAGTGCCTGTAATCCCACCTACTTGGGAGGCCAAGGCAGGGGAATCACTTGAACCCGGGAGGCAGAGGTTGCAGTGAGGTGAGATCGTGCCACTGCACTCTAGCCTGGGCAAAAAGAGCGAGACTCCATCTCAAAAATAAATAAATAAATAAGTAAAGTGCAGGTCCTGGTGTGTGTCCGTCTGTCTCTCCCTCCCCCTGCCTCCTTTTTCTCTCTCCCCCACCTTCTCTTTCTCTCTCTCCCCAACACAATATAATATATGTATATATCTAAATATATGACAAATAGATATTCTAAATGAAAAAGCCCTGGTCTGTGAACCACAGAAAATGGTCTCACTCCCACTTTGGTTGCACTCTGCCCTGTGGGGACCCCTGACTGAAGGAGGGCAGCTGAGAGTTGGTTAAAGGCTTCAGAGTCACATGGAATAGGGTTGGAATTATGGCTATGTCACATTCTGGTAATCGGACAGGGGACAGCCTCTCAGGTACCCTGTATGTCAGTATCTCCCTGCCAGGTGGTATGTGTGTTAAATGATGTCATGAATGTAAGTGCTTAACCCAGGCTGGGCACAGTGGCTCATGCCTGTAATCCCAGCACATTAGGAGGCCGAGGTGGGTGGATCACCTGAGGTCGGGAGTTCGAGACCAGCCTGGCCAACGTGATGAAACTACATCTCTACTAAAAATACAAAAATTACCCAGGTGAGGTGGTGGGTGCCTGTAATCCCAGCTACTCGGGAGGCTGAGGCCAGAGAACCACTTGAACCTGGGAGGCAGAGGTTGCAGTGAGCCAAAATCATACTGTTGCCCTCCAGCCTGGGTGACAAGAGTAAAACTCCATCTCAAAAATAAATAAATAAATAAAAGTGCCTAACCCAGAGCCCAGCAAGTGATGAGCAGGCAATCAATGGCGTTTTTGTTTCTCCTTTTCCTTCTTTCCATTATTAGAACGTTTAGTTGTTAATATCATGTACTAGTCAATTAAAAGCATCTGCCAAGGGGTACAGACAGACAGAGTTCCAGGAGGGCTTGCTCTGCACAAGTGGGGAGGGGAGAGGAGCCCCTCTCCTGCCTCCCAACTTCATAGCACTTGTTGCTCCCCCTCCCTGCTTCCCAGTTTCCCAACGCAGTGTCTCAGTGTCCTGCCAAGCCAGCCTTCCCTCAGCTCCACTCTTGTGGACTGGCCCCTTGGTAAGCACTGGCCTTCCTGTTGCCTTCTTGCCCTTCATTGAGTCATTCATTTATTTAAGAACCTTTCTTGATCACCTGGGCCATGCCAGGCCACCTACCAGCCCCTGAGGTCACAAAATGAGCCAGGAGGGCCGTGGATTCCCAGAGAGCACAGTCCAGAGATGGAGACAGACTCAGAACCAAACCCACAGGGCCTCCCCAAGTTTGAGGCTCTGGCTCAAGAAAAACAAGTTGATCCTGTCTTTAGAAAAAGCCTGAAGCAGCTGGGTGCGGTGGCTCACACCTGTAGTCCTAACACTTTGGGAGGCTGAGGCAGGCAGATCACCTGAGGTCAGGAGTTCCAGACCAGCCTGGCCAACATGATGAAACCCCGTCTCTACTAACAATGCAGAAATGACCCAGGCATGGCGGTAGGCACCTGTAATCCCAGCTACTTGGGAGGCTGAGGTAGAAGAATCGCTTGAACCTGGGAGGCGGAGGTTGAAGTGAGCTGAGATTGTGCCATTGCAGGCCAGCCTGGGTGACAAGAGCAAAACTCCATCTCAAAAGAAAAAAAAAAAGAAAGAAAAAGAAAAGCCTGAAGCTCTGCGCATTTCTGATCATTGGCTTCCGTGGCCCATCTCCCTACCTCCTGCCTTTGCACACCCCTTGGTCCAGCCAGAATAAGACATTTATAATCTTCCAAAGGCAGGAGCAGGAACTAAGAGTGTAGGCTGTGTGCCTGTGTCCCCATCTCAGCCCTGTGACCTCGGGTGAGTGACAGACACCTCTGGTCAGTAAAAATAGATGCCATAAGCAGACATGGTGGCTCACATCAATAATCCCAGCACTTTGGGAGGCCAAGGTGAGAGGATTGCTTGAGGCCAGGAGTTTGAGACCAGCCTGGGCAACATAGTAAGACCCCATCTGTCAAAATAAAAAAAAGGCCAGTTATGATGGCATGTGCCTATAGTCCCAGCTACTCAGGAAGCTGAGGCAGAGACTCACTCGAGCTCGGGTTGGAGGCTGTGGTGAGCTATGATTGCACCACTGCACCCCAGTCTGGGACACAGAGCAAGACCCTGTCTCAAAAGGATGCTACAGCACCTACCTGGAGCAGTCGGTGCCTCAGTTGAGTGAATGATGGTGTTACCAGGCAGGTGCAGGGGCCAGCATCAGCTCTTTCCTTTCTCCTCCCCTTGGCCAGCAACTCCTGGGGTCTGGGAGCCATATCACGAATGATTCTGTCTCTACTAAAAATCAGCCGGGCATAGTGGCATATGCCTGTAATCCCAGCTACTTGGGAGGCTGAGGCATGAGAATCACTTGAACCCAGGAGGCAGAGGGTGCAGTGAGTCAAGATCATTGCACTCCAGCCTGGGTGACACAGCGAGACTCTGTCTCAAAATATATATATATTTGTATAATATCTTATATATATATTATATAATATATATAATATATAATATATAATATATATTTTTAGGCTGGGGCAGTGGCTTACGCCTGTAATTTTAACACTTTGGGAGGCAGAGGTGGGAGGATTATTTTATCTAGGAGTCTGAGACCAGCCTGTGCAACATAGTGATTTCTTGTCTCTACAAAGAAAGTTTTAAATTATTCAGGCGTGGTGGTGCATACCTATAGCCCCAGCTACTTAGGAGGCTGGGGCAGGAGAATCCTGCTGCTGCATTTTGTGCTACTGCCCTCCAGCCTGGGCAACAGAGTGAGACCCTGTCTCAAAAAAGAAGAAGAAATGCATATATATATTTTAAGATCCATTTTAGAGTTGCAGTAAAATTAAGAGGAAGGTACAAAAAGGTCCCATGTAGCTCCTGCTCCCACACATGTATAGCCTCCTCCATTAGCCACACCCCTGGACAGAGTGGAATATTTGGTACAATTGATGAACCCACACTGACACATCATTGTCACTTGAGGTCCATGGTTTGCATTAGGGTTCATTCTGGGTGTTTTATAGTCTAGAGGTTCGGACAAATGTATAATGACATGCATCCACCAACATAGTATCATACAGTTTCCACTGGACTAAACCTATTTTGATTGAGTTGTCATACAGTAAATAAATTAAGCATCATAGCAGCACAGGGTAGCGTGGAAAGCAGAGACTGGAGTCAAGCAAGCCAGGATTTCTGCTCTGTCTCTATTACTTACATTGGTGTGGTTAAGGCAGGTTACTCTCTGAGATTCTGTTTTCTCCTCTGTAACACTAGAATGATTATACTTACATGATTCAAGTAAGAATAAAATGAGAAAAAATAAAATAATGAAAGGTAACAACACACTTGGTACAATGTCGTAATAAATAGCAGCTAGCTACTCCCATCCTTGATGTCTATCCAACCATAACTGCGATCCCATCATTAACAGGTTCTGACATTTTGACTTGTCTTCATTTTCTTATTTATAATAAGTGGCAAACAATGTCAATAACCAGCTCAGTTACCCATAATAGTTGCAATATTTAAGCAGCAAACACCAAAATAATATGTCAAATTATAAAGACAAATATCTCACACAAAATGGGAGAAAGAAATACTGGAAAGAAATGAGAGGTAAATTCACAACTTCCACTGTGCATTCTCTGAGAGAAAGAAGTTTTGCTGTGATTTAAATCTTAGTAGGTAATTGAAATATAGATGTATGACATTATAAAAGTGCATTTCATTGAGTTATAGAATTTCAGGATTGTTAAGTCCAAATTGTTAATGGATATCTGAATATCATTAAAAATGCTTTTTACTTTAATTTATGCTTTAGAGCACTTTTTTAAAAGGTTATTTGAGGAATCCCTGAGTAAGCAAAATGGTCACAACCCAAGAATAAGAGGTTAGAAGTGATAAACGGAGGTTATCTTCAGAGAATCCTCTCCATTTATAGGTACTAAGCTGTGAATGGGTACATAACCCTATAATAAACCTTCAAAAGAGATGCGTTGGAAGAAACGTACAAATCTAAATCTAGTAGTTGTTCAAGTCAACTGGGCCAAGGCAACTGGGGAGAGATGCTGTAATAAAAGATAAAATTCAATCAGCAACTTAGTCCAGAATTTTTCAAAGTATAATCCACAGCCCAACTGTGCCTAAATCCTCTAGGGACAGTGAGTGATGGTGGTAGACACTGAAAATACAATCTATTTTATTTTATTTTTATTTTTTTGAGATGGAATCTCACTCTATCACCCAGGGCAGAGAACATGGGGAGAGAAACAACACACACTGGGGCCTGCTGGTGCAGGGAGTGCGTGGGGAGGGAGAGCATACGGGAAATAGCTAATGCATGCTGGGCTGAATACCTAGGTGATGGGTTGATAGGTGCAGCAAACCACCATGACACACATTTACCTTTGTAACAAACCTGCACATCCTGCACATGTACCCTGGCACTTAAAGTGTAGATTTCAATAAACAGAGATGATCGAAAAAGGATATTACAAAAAGAGAGAACAGGAATAGAAATGAAGGTCAGAAATGAAGAACATAATTAGAGAAAGGCGTCTGTCTCCACTTTCCCTCTACATGTTTTATCATTCCCCTGATCTTAATCTACTTGACTCTTTCAATGCTTCTCCAAACTTTGCTTTACATTCGATTCTCTTTATTATTATTCTAATTAATGCTTTCAATACCCATCTCCACCTAGACTACTGTGACCATCTTCAAAATGGCCTCTTCCATTCATTTTCTCATCTTTGGATCAATCTGCTGCCTCATTTTACAGCTTAAAAAACAGGATTGGATTTCTCAGTGCCCACTGAATAAAGCCATAAATCTTTAATATATAATGTCCCAATATGTCATTCTAGGTTTTGGTTTTATAATTTCCCTTAATGCAGATACATGGAGGTCATGAAATAAGCAAAGAAATCAAGTAACAAAAAGACTGAGATCCAATTAAAAAGCCATGGATGGTTAAAGCATGGTATATGAGGATTTTCCAGCGGTCTGAGTACTCATGATATTGAAAAAGAATGAAAGCTACAGATTTTGGGAAGCTCAATTTTGTAAATATATGCACATATGCAGAGGAAATGTCCAACTGGAGGTAAACTATATGTTATAAATAATTATTTTTAGAAAACAGGACAGAGTCTCCCTCTGTCGCCCAGGCTGGAGTGCAGTGGCACGATCTCGGCTCACTGCAAGCTCCACCTCCCAGGTTCAGGCTTTTCTCCTGCCTCAGCCCCCACCAGTAGCTGGGACTACAGGCGCCCGCCACGACACCCGGCTAATTTTTTTTTTTTGGGATGGAGTCTCGCTCTGTCGCCCAGGCTGGACAGCAGTGGCGCGATCTCGCCTCACTGCAAGCTCTGCCTGCCAGGTTCAGGCCATTCTCCTGCCTCAGCCTCCGGAGTAGCTGGGACTACAGGCGCCCGCCACCATGCCCGGCTAATTTTTCTATATTTTTAGTAGCGGCAGGGTTTCACCGTGTTAGCCAGGATGGTCTCCATCTCCTGACTTCGTGATCCACCTGCCTCGTCCTCCCACAAAGCGCTGGGATTACAGGCATGAGCCATCACGCCCGGCCAAAAAACATTTTTTTTTTCTTTTTTGAGATGGAATCTGGCTCTGTCGCCCAGGCTGGAGTGCAGTGGCACAATCTCTGCTCACTGCAAGCTCCGCCTCCCGGGTTCATGCCATTCTCCTGCTTCAGCCTCTCAAGTAGCTGGGACTACAGGCGCCCGGCACCATGCCTGGCTAATTTTTTGTGTTTTTAGTAGAGACGGGGTTTCACCATGTTAGCCAGGATGGTCTCTATCTCCTGACCTCGTGATCCACACTCCTTGGCCTCCCAAAGTGCAGGGATTACAGGAGTGAGCCACTGCCCCCAGCCAAAAAACATTCTTAAATGGCATGATTCAAATGAATGCATGGCGGGGGGTAATGCCTCACATCTTACACACCTCTTTATTTTTGAAAGACCTTTCACGTGCATTTTTAAATTTGATCCTTAATATAACACTGTACTGTATTAGCACAATTTTACAGGACACGAAATAAATTTCAGACAAGGTGAGTAACTTCTCCAAGATTAAGTAATAAAGTGCTACTGTGTTTTTCCTTTCTGTTGGAGCACAAGAACATTAGAATTTTCACTAAAGAGGAGCTGTAAGTATATTAGTGGGAGTGGGAAATGGAAGTGTCATCTATTTTTTAAAAGGTGGCAGATCTGCAATATTTAGCGAGAAACGGGGAGAAGGAAAAGCCAAAGCAAATGAACTCATTTATTTAAAAACATTATCAGCATTACCCTGAAAATTATCAAAATTTTATTTGCTATATCAATATATTTTTGGAAGCATTTTATTGAAGCATTCTTGATAGAGTTTTAATGCATTTAATGCATGCTCTTTTTTTCAGGTGTCCAAAGAGAAGTGCGCTTTTTGCAATAGATCGATATTTCTCTAAGCCTGCTTCCCACACCAACTAATATCAGATTCACTACCATTTTTTGAGAATAGACTTCTAGCTCTTACTCCCAACAAAATTAATCACAGTTTTTGGGAACTAACCCAGGTATCTTCATTTTCAACCAGCATCTAACATTTGGCTAGTAAGTTGTGAGAATCAACAGATTTTACTTTTTTATTTTTATTTTTATTTTTATTCTTTTTTTTGAGACGGAGTCTCTGTCGCCCAGGGTGGAGTGCAGTGGCACCATCTCGGCTCCTTGCAAGCTCCGCCTCCCGGGTTCACGCCATTCTCTTGCCTCAGCCTCCCGAGTAGCTGGGATTACAGGCGTGCGCCACCACGCCCGGCTAATGTTTTGTACTTTTAGTAGAGAGGGGGTTTCAGCGTGTTAGCCAGGATGGTCTCCATCTCCTGACCTCATGATCCACCGGCCTCGGCCTCCCAAAATGCCTGGATTACAGGCGTGAACTGCCGGGCCCGGCCCTACTTTTTTTGATATGATATAGATGCAGGCAGAAATATCTAAATAGGGTTATAATCAACCCAAATCTTTTTTTTCAACTATCATAAATTACCACAAAAATTTTGTTCCATGTGAAAAGATTACCTAATGAATGAATAAGTAACTTGGAACTTTAAATAAAAAAAAAGGACAGACACTCATTCACACACGTAGGTAGAGGAGGTGCATTGCAGTAGAAGAATTTCTTTTCTAGATTAATGGTTGTAAATGTCCCCAATCAAATATTAGTTAATAAGGCAACATTGTCTTTTGAAAAATAATTTGAGAAATGACAATAATTTTGTTTCTGCTACTAATTTTTACCTCTGATTGCTAAATGATCTAACAACTACCCATTGTTCTCCCTGTGTTTGTTTTCTAGTGTAAATTTGGTCGACTTAATTATGGGTGATAATAGTAGCATTTTTGAGGGATGACAATCTTGTGCATTTCAATGCGTAATTATAAAAGCACTCTTGACAAATGAATTGATCATCTACACAAAATAGGCATGGGTGTAAAATGCAGATCAATCAAATGGAAGATCAATCATGTTAAGCAATATTTTCCAACAGTTCTTTTGAGAGATATTCAGAGAGACAACAAGGAAAGTAAGTTTTAAATAATCTTGTAGATGCTATATTTTAAAAGATACTAAGTACATTTTTTGTTTGTTTTTAACCACAAGATTTCTTAATGTAATGAACAGACCAATATGCAGTGAATTTCTTGGAGGCAACTGTATAGTTCACTGTTGAATGTATTTGGCAATGAGACATTTTTGCAGTTATCTTGTGGGACTAGGATAATGTGAGATGGATTCAGAAAATCTGAATTTAAGAGTATACAGCTCTGATGAACCACATTAACTTCTAGCTGATTTAAGATCTGTCTTTCTAGGAAAAAAATAAATTTTAGATGATTTGTATACTACAGGTAGTGTGGCCCATTGTAAAAGTTTAGAAACCTCCCCTTATCCTCCTTCTTCCCAAAAGCATATATAATTCTTTTGCCTTGAGAATGAATAGTGGTTTTTCATCACTTCAGACATGATTGAATAACCTATGAAGACCCAAATACAGTGGGAAAGACAGAAGAGAGTCCCAATTCATTGGTTATTGATTATAGCTCTGCTGATTTTGTGCCATCCCATCTTGGTCATTTTTATGGGTTCTAACATATTCCATCTGTTGAGCACCTATCTCTCTGTGTCTTTGAACTGACACTGAACACGTGGACTCTAATTAGTTCCTTTACAATTTCCTGGTAAGAGTATGCTCTTACCTGTTTATTTGAAATCTCAGGGCCTCTTGACAGCTCTTTACTATCTACATTGTTACACATAATTCAAAGATAGAGAAAACACAATGAACATTTAGATCAACTAACTCACACTACAAAAGAGGAAATACAACATATTACTTCTTTTCTACTCCTGCCTATGAGACTTTGCAATGTAATAATGATCCTTTGAAACCTCGCTGATTTCTACAGAGTCTCCAGACCTAAATTCTCCAAAGTGATGCCTTCAAACTACTGCTTAGGACATGGCCTGTCCCTGGAGGAGAGTGAGGTACCCCCCAATCCCTGCCACTCACATAGAAACGTTTATGGGAATAGGACTAAGCTAAAAATTTCATGAGGCAATAAAGTATTTCTGAGCCAGTGCTAGCATTGTTTCACATCTCTGTATTCCAAGACTTAGCTTTGCAGCTGTTGCCTGACACAGAGAAAGCCCTCAGTATCTTTGTGTTAGAGGAATAATCAGAAATATAGATAAATAAATTGAAAGCAACAGCTAGAGTACATTATACAATCAGAGCTAATTGTCAACAATACAAACTGTATACCTTGAAGGACATGGTCTAAAATTTATTTTTTTGAGGTAGAAAAAGGATTATCTTCTTTACTATATTTCCAAAAAGCATGATTCAACCCTCATCAATTTCTGTACCTGTGAATGTGCTTTGGCATTATACTTACACAGCATCAGATATTTTATACTCTGGATAATTAGTGGACAGTTTTGCACTTTTGATTTGATATTATACCATCAGTATTCAACAGTTACTTTAACCGCTACTGAAATATTTTAAATACACTGCATTTAATCATAGCAATTATCCTGTCTGCAGAAGTTTCCAGTGACAGAGAACTACCCTGTGATTGACAACCAATGATGAATAGTTCTTTTTTTTTTTGACACTAAGTTTGGCTAACAAGTAAATGAGGATTCTTCACATTTTCTTTGCTTTGCCTTGCCAAGTGTAAAAACTGTAAGTCCTCTGGCTGACATTTGACTTGGTGAAACTATAATTGTCTCATTGGTTGTGGCTCTGTTAGAGAAAAATTATACATATAATCAACTATCAGCTCAGATGAATTTCTCAGCTATATTGCTTACTTTTGTTTGTCACAGAATTAACAGGAAAATTTATTTTTCTCTTTAATCTCCCTTAGAACATAATAATTGAATCCATTTCCCACCACAAAACTCTTATCTCCTGCTTTGTTTTTTTTTATAAAGAGAAACTTTAGCACAAAATACATATGGCCCAAAGACATGTTGAAACATATACTGAATATACTCTACAAAATTTTAAATATATATGTGAAAAATTCTCATGAATATGTGACATAAAAGGTAAAATGAAAATTGACTTTTTGAAATATTAATCAGTTAAGAAATGGATATTAGGAAATAGTTCATTCTTTTTTGGATGCATATGCTAATGAGCCTTTAGGGAAGGTTATGGTGTGAAATCTAAGATTCAGGGATTCAGATGTTTCTCAGGGAATTCTGTGCAATTAAAAAACAACATTTAATGGGTGTGGTATAAAATTATCTTAAGTGATTCTATTCCAAGGGGAGGAAATCATATTTTTCTAACACTGAAACTGAGAGAAGTTTGGAGACAATTCCGAAAATAGGAAAACAATTTAGTTTCAGAAAATTAACGGCTGTAACACCAGAATACTAAACCTGGAGTTGCAAGTGTGTTATATAAGATGATCAGGCCCTAAGATGTCATTTTTCTTACCTTTGGTAGGATAGAAAAGGACTATGATGCCTTGTTTATTATGTTCTAGAATTCTTATTAGATAATTACATAGGTTGTATTATTTAATACTTCCTACAAGTCAAAGAGATATTACTTTATCTCTTATTTTACAGATTAGGGCACAATATTTGAATATTAGGTAATAATACCTAATGTTATAGTGCCAGGGAATGGTTGAACTTAAAGTCCAATCTGCATGCAAAGACAGTGTTCTTTCCATAAACTCTTCAATTATATAGTCTGTATAAGGGAACTCTCTCTTTTCGCTGAATGAATTAATCAATTTAGTTACTAGAGTAAAGCTGGTATAATTTAATTTCTTGAAGACCTTGGCTTAACACAGGAAAATAATAAAATAGAGTAAAAATCTTTTGAAATAACAATGATGTGTCTCTCAGGATAATAAAGGTAGGAAAACTTCAAGGTCCAATAGTAGATGGATGATTAAACAAATTATGCTATGTCCATATACAGGGTATACATATTTAAATCATTACTTTAGTTGTACAATATAAACTTTTCAATATGTCACCAGATGTTATAGTAAAACATTAAGGGAAAATAATTAATCCCAATGAAGGGAAATCTTAACCTAATATTTAATTCTTTATCACTTAATAAGATTTTGAGGAACACCTTTCTTATTTCTTTGTTCCTTTTAATTTAGAGTCACAGAGATTTTGTATAGCCAAGAAAAGAAAAAACCCAAGAGGTATTTATATATATATATATATATATATATATATATATATTTTTTTTTTTTTTTTTTTTTTTTTTTTTTTGAGACGGAATCACCCTCTGTCACCCAGGCTGGAGTGCAGTGGCACGATCTCGGCTCACTGCAAGCTCTGCCTCCCAGGTTCACGCCATTCTCCTGCCTCAGGCTCCCGAGTAGCTGGGCCTACAGGTGCCCGCCACCATGCCCGGCTAATTTTTTGTATTTTAAGTAGAGACGGAGTTTCACCATGTTAGCCAGGATGGTCTCGATCTCCTGACCTCGTGATCCGCCAGCCTCAACCTCCCAAAGTGCTGGGATTACAGGCGTGAGCCACCGTGCCCAGCCGAAGCCGGCAAATATTTCACATGTTCTAAAAGTTCTCACATTCGCAACAGTATTTAGAAAATGAATGGAAAACATTGACATAACAGTAACTCGTGTCTGCATTCATTAAATTTAAATTTTTTTTTTTTTTTTTTTTTTTTTGAGACAGAATTTCACTCTTTTTCCCCAGGCTGGAGTGCAATGGCGTGATCTCGGCTCACTGCAACCTCTGCCTCCCGGGTTCAAGCGATTCTCCTGCCTCAGCCTTCCAAGTAGCTGGCATTACAGACACCTGCCACCACGCCCAGCTAATTTTTTTTTTTTTTCTATTTTTAGTAGAGACGGGGTTTCACCATGTTGGCCAGGGTGGTCTCGATCTCTCGACCTCGTGATCTGCCCGCCTCGGCCTCCCAAATTGCTGGGATTACAGGCGTGAGCCACCCACCGCTCCCGGCCACGAAGTCTATATTCATTGTCTCTCACATACATTTTGCCCGTTAAAAATACATTTTGTGCAGTTTAAGCCCCAAGTGTCACAGAAGTACTGCAGTACTTGAAATTCCAAAGTGAGACATTTCAATCTTCTTTAAACTGGAAATAAGTCTTATACTTGTCACCTCTTGTAGTTTATACAGGTCTCTTTTGATCCTTTGGCAGTTACTTGCTGAATATTGAAAGGGGCTTTTTTGACAAATATAAAACAGGGTTTATGTGTGCATATTTATTTTTATAATTTTTATTTGTTGCTAGGTCCAAGAAGCCTTTTTCTCCCCTTGGCATTACTTTGATGCACCTGTTATGATCCTGCTGAAAGCTCTCTTGCTTCTTTGGAGCTCTGAGAGGAGCTTTGTACCTTTGACATTTTCACTAGCTTTTGGCTAGCTGCGGAGATTTCGGCTGCTGTGGTGCAGTACAGAGGCAGCCATGTATTGGGCTGCCAAGTCTCAAACTCTTGTTTAGCATGACAGCGAGAACCTCCAGACCTCACTAAAGAGAATCTGCAGAACAGAACTGTGTTCTTTCACAAGGTGGTTGGTGCCGAGGCTGGGTTGGTCTTTGACAGAGCAGAAGCCAGGATGCTCAGTATCGGAAGCATCCTCACACATGGTTTTCAGCTCAGGAGGTGGGGTTAGGGATGAATTTTGCCAATACTGGATATAATGGGGGATATTTAGAAAAGGTGCCAGGCATTGAACAGATTCAAATTTTCCCAGTATCCACTCTATTTTCTTTTTTTTTTTTTTTTTTTTTTGAGATGGAGTCTGGCTCTGTCGCCCAGGCTGGAGTACAATGGCGTGATCTCGGCTCACTGCAAGCTCCTCCTCCTGGGTTCACGCCATTCTCCTGCCTCGGCCTCCCGAGTAGCTGGGACCACAGGTGCCCGCCACCACCCCAGGCTAATTTTTTTTTTTTTTGTATTTTTAGTAGAGACCCCCGGCCTCCCAGTATCTACTCTTTTTGTGAAAGCAAGAAATTGTGAATTGCAAATAATCTAATTAGTTTAGAAAACCAAATAAGAAAATAAGCATAGCATTTTTTGGCCTGACGCGGTGGCTCACGCCTGTAATCCCAGCACTTTGGGAGGCCGAAGCGGGCGGATCACGAGGCTAGGAGATGGAGACCATCCTGGCTAACACGATGAAACCCCGTCTCTACTAAAAAATACAAAAAAAAAAAAAAAACCCAAAAAAATTAGCTGGGCATGGGGGCGGGCGCCTGTAGTCCCAGCTATTTAGAAGGCTGCGGCAGGAGAATGGCGTGAACCCGGGAGGCAGAACTTGCAGTGAGCCGAGATCACGCCACTGCACTCCAGTCTGGGCGACAGAGCGAGACTCTGTCTCAAAAAAAAGAAAAAGAAAAGAAAATATTTCTTAAAAATCCTCAAGTAGGCTGTAGCATTCAATGAATTATGTCATAAATTGAATGGAAAGAGAATCTGAGCATGTCTTGCAGAATAAGGAGTGAGAAAGAGACCTGCAACATCAGGCATGCTAGATAAAGAAAAATATCTTAGGCAGCAAAGAGGGCTTTGGGGCTCGAGGTAGAAAATTGAATGGTTAAGTTTAAGTGAGTGCTTCAGTAGCATTTTACATAAAAAATTCATCTGTTTTTCAAAGTAGTATACTGTGCTAAATGCTGTTTATATCTTCTTAGTTCTGTTGCCCTGCTTAATGATTACAGATAGAAATCCTTTGTAGGGACATGGATGAAGCTGGAAACCATCATTCTCAGCAAACTATCACAAGGACAAAAAACCAAACACCGCATGTTCTCACTCATAGGTGGGAATTGAACAATGAGAACACTTGGACACAGGGTGGGGAACATCACACACTGGGGCCTGTTGTGGGGTGGGGGGAGGGGGGAGGGATAGCATTAGGAGATATACCTAATGTAAATAACGAGTTAATGGGTGCAGCACACCAACATGGCACATGTATACATATGAAACAAACCTACACGTTGTGCACATGTACCCTAGAACTTAAAGTATAATAATAAAATATATATATAAATAAAACTAAATTAAATTTAAAAAAAGAAATTCAATCACTGTAGGAGCAGTCAGCTTTCACAAGGTGGCCACTGAATAACACGAATGGTATTTGCTCTTTGCAAATAAATAAGAAGGCATTGGATTTATATTGGTAATTTAGAGTAGCTTAGAAAGCCAACTGAAAAAAGGAAGAGAGGAAAAATGAAGGAAATAAGAAAGATGGGAGGAAGGAGGGAAAGAAAGCGAGTGGGCTATCTCAATAGAACAAACACGAGTACAACTGACAAACTATTTCAGTGAGTCTTGGAACATATGGGCAGTTTGAGGTTCTATTTAATGTGTCAAGAGCTACTGTGTTTTCAAGATATTTTAGTCAACTGGACTTAGTCATGATTCATACTCTCCACAGCATCATAAAAGTTTCAGTTTGTGCCAGGGAAGATAAACTATTTTGAAGTAAGTTTGAATTTCAATGCTACCTCTTCACCATGTCTGCATAGACACGACCTTATTGTAGTACAGGAATTTTGACACTTTCTTTGATTTTTGTCCATGCCATGCATCTCTCGAGTCCTACAGAATCAAACCATGTTCTACCATTCAAGAAGGGTTTCTTTTCTAGTTCATAAATATTTGGGTTTAGAGCAAAGGAATGGGAACATATATTTAGAAACAAGGCAATTCATTTGATGTTTATCTGATTGATGGCATAAAAAATAAAGGAGAGGTAAAGAGTGAAAGAATCAAATGTTTTACTTCAAAAGGTTATCATTAAAAATATGTTGTCCTTAAATTCTTAAAAATTCTATAATTTGAATGATGCTTCTCCAATATTGAACACTGATATTTTTAAGGAAACTCATAGGGCAAACTTGATGCTTAAGAATATTTAATTTATATTCTCGGTAACTGCCTACATTTTAGTTTTATGCGTGTTGCTTAAGATTTTCAAAACATCTAATCTGAGGCAAATATTGAAAATGAGATATGCTCTTTACAGTTGAATTATCTTTCAGGATACATTTTAATTTATTTTATTATCCAGATAATTGGAATCCTCTTAATACCCTAAAATGAAAGTAGTTTAAGAGTATGAATTGTCTTTTTTGTTACTTGCCATGTGATTTTAATTGGCAGTATTTCAATTTTACTTTTAGCATCTAATTATCTCCTTTTTTTCTATTTTTAAGTGGTTATTTGAATAACCTGCCATAGTCATGACTGTTAATTGACTAAGTAACAAGTCATAATTTTAGAATTGCATTCCAAACTTTTGCTAAGCAACAATTTTGTGCAAAGCTCTGTGCTACACACCAGAAGAAACATAAAACTTGATTAACGATCTTCATGTTTCTAACTATTTATAGTCACCGCTCTAAGAAAGACAAATATACACACAAAATTAGAAATTAGCCAAAATATTAAACTTTCGTAATGGAGATATAAGCATGTATTACAGATTCATGAGGGAGGGAGAATATGTTGGGTGAAATACCACATGAAAAGTGAGTCACTGGAATTTAGCCACAAAAGGAGTTGAGTTTGGTAGGTGAAGGGTGAGGGACACTACAGGAAGAGGGAGAAACATGAACACAGACACTGAAATATACAAAGGCGTGATATATGTATGGAATGGCAAATAAACTAGTATTCTCTGCGGTCTTGGGAAGCTTGGCAAAATGAGAGGAAAAATAAGATTTCCCACACCTTGTAATAGTCTTCGGATACTGCTTTAAAACAACTGAGAAATTACTTACAGTAAATGTGTATAACTGCAAAGCTCTTAAAAAGGGGGGTCACAGTGCCAGAAGACATCTTTTGGAAAAAAACTGTAGTGGTTGGATGAAGAGTAGGTGGCTGGCCCAGCAGATTGGAGGAAGGGAGATACATTTGGAGGTGTATGAAATGTTTCTAGGGAAGCATAAGCTTTCCTGATGCAATGTTAAAGGAAAGGGGGAAACAGCTGCCAAGGTAAAATGTAGCTCCTGTTGCCATGGCTTGATCACTAACTGGTGTAACAAATAAGGGAGCATATGAAGGATTAAAGATGAATGTGAACACGAAGTCTTCGAGGTTCAGTGGCTTCAGAGATAGTGATGCCTTTAACAGATAAAGAACACAGGATGATGATTAGGTCTGTGAAAAATACTGTTTTAGGCAGGGGAAAATAATATACATTTGAGGGTTTGGCATTTATCTGATATGAAGCCTCATGGTAGATGAGATTTTACCAGGATAGGAGGTAAAGGATAAGAGAATGAAACAGATGCTCCAGTAAAGTGCAGTGAGAAAGAATGAAAGGGATGTATGGAAAATGATATGAAAATCTTATTTTAGAGATTTTGTAAGAATAGAGTTTAAGGAAAAGCAGCGGTCATCAACAAATTTGGAAATTACATAAAGTCGAAGAAGGATGGAGATTGAAAAGAGGTTGACAGATTTGAAAAGCAGATCATCATGAGTTTGTTTTTAGCTTTGATTCCCTGGAAGCTGAGATTGGAATTCTTATGCATGTGTGCTCTCTGCAGAAACTTCTAATGTTACTCGGGAATCAAGACAGGCAGAGGAGCAGGCTCAGATGGAGATGAGGTTCAAACTGATTCCAGTGGGACCTCTAAAGTGTGAATTGCACCTGAGTCTTCTCTTGAGCTAAAGGCCTGGGCTGTAGAACCCTATGGCAAGTAGGCATTGGCTATGGACAAACTCTGGAGTGGCCAGTGAGTGGGAATATAAACCTCAAGAGGCAGTTCTCTGCATTCAAGGGTGATCATCCACTGAAGGGTGCAGAAGTGAATCAAAAAGTCCTGGAAATTTAACCATCACCTCTCTTTTGGAATAACCTTTGATGGTGTGTGGTTTTTGTTTTGTTTTGCTTTGTTTTTGTTTTTGTTTTTTTAGACAGAGTCTCACTCACTCTGTCACCCTGGCTGGAGTGCAGTGGTGCTATCTTGGCTCATTGCAACCTCCACCTCAGGGGTTCAAGCGATTCTCCTGCCTCTGCCTCCTTAGTAGTTGGGATTACAGGCACCTGCCACCATACCCGGCTAATTTTGTTGTGTGCATTTTTAAATTAATTTGAGTAAGAAAAAAATAAACTGTAATTTTCTGGAAACCCACGTCTTTTAATATTGAAAAGAGTTGTAATTAAATATTTCTGGGGAGAAGATTTTAAAAACACAGGACTTATTCATATAACCTAGCAAAATATGGAATTATCATTTTAGGGTAGCTCTAATAATTACTACACTGTGATCCTCCACAACAAAAGAATGCTACTAATAAGCTCATGGATTCCTCTTTTATACTATAACAATTAATGCCTTTAATTTTTGAACTCTGAGATTGTTTGTATTTTTGTTTTAAATATAGTGCAACTTTTTAATTTATTGGCTTCTTAGTGTCACATCTTGACACACAACTGTTAGATTTGCC
The DNA here is from genome assembly GCF_028885655.2 of Pongo abelii. Classification (NCBI taxonomy): domain Eukaryota; kingdom Metazoa; phylum Chordata; class Mammalia; order Primates; family Hominidae; genus Pongo; species Pongo abelii. The sequence goes on along the minus strand of NC_072001.2, from coordinate 20,037,104 downwards.
TTTAACCTAAAAATCAGTAAGATTTTTTTTAGTTGTTTAATCTTTTTCTATCCTTATTAAAATATAATTGACAAAACTACATATGTAACATTTACTGCTTAATGGCTTGATACACATATGTATTTCCATTGTGAAATGACTACAATAATCAAGTTAACTAACAAATCTACCACCTCATATATGTACCTTTTTGTTGTTGTTAAGAACACTTAAGATCTGCTCTCTTAGCAAGTTTGAAGTATACAATACAGTCTTATTAACTATAATCAACAGTTGTTTAGTCACTTAACCTTAATGAGTAAATATAGTTTGCCATAACCGGGAAGGCACAGACAAGGGCTTTTGGCCCTTCTTCCCCAACTTTGTTCCAGTGCGAGAGTTAAAGAAGAAAAGAACCATTCCCTCAATAGTGTACAAAGCGGTAATAAAAATGTTAAACAGTATTACCATGTCTGAGTGCCTTTCCTGTATTTTCTAACTTAACCTAATAATAACCCTTTTAAGTGTCATCATCATTCCTAAAGAGATAAAACTTGGTTAAAATTTAAGATTTGTCACTTACTGAATGATTTGAAAACAGTTCTTTAAATTATCTTAGCTTTCATTTTCTCATCAGTAAAATAGAGATAATAGTAGGTACCTCATAGGGGATTATTAGATCACACTTAAAATTGGATCATAGTTAATACTTTAACTGGGGCTTTAACCATTATCATTTACATCATCCCTATCCCATTATCTTTCCTTTTGGCAGAAAGGCATATAGTGAAATCTATGCAAATTAAATGTACATATGGGAAACCCTTTTTTGCAGAAGGCATTGTGGGGCTCCCTCTACATGATCTGAAAAGTACCTATATGGCTGTAAGACACTTGACATGTCAGCTAGTTTATACCCTGGCATGCCCATATGACCTACTAAATCAGACAAACACGCCAGGTTCTAATATACAGTCATATTCATTTTACAACTTTTCAATTAACATATAATCCTAAATTGCATGCTTTATGTTGAAGAAAAAAATAGCATCTAATATACCATCATAGTAACATATTAAATCTAGTTTAACCTGATTCTCCCAGTGTAACAATTTTGAGTTGCACATAAGGGTTTTACTGAAATTTTCATTCTTTTATTGGTCATGGATTAGTAACTTAGTATTTCCTTAGAATTGATGTAAGCATGTAAACTGAAGTTGATGATCAAGTGTACCTTTATAATAAGCTGAGCAGCTTTAGGCACCTAGATCTTTTGTGAAGTGCAAGTTCACCGAGAGAAGTAATTAGTAGTATGAGCAGGCTTCTCCATCATTGGCTTTTGAATGGCTCTTTACGAAGACAAAAGGAAGGAGGAACTCAGTGTAATTTCTACCTACTTGGATACGTCTGCAAGTATTGTCAATGGTTATTTCTCCTTCAAGCATTCTCCCATTTCCTTTCATCAAATTGGCCAATCTCATCTCAAATCCTCTATAAAAAATGTTGAAGTTACTCTAGGGTGAGATAACAGTTCTCAATGTTTATGGGAATTGAAGAGGTTTTGGGAAAATGGATAATATTAATGGGAAAAAATTAGATTGTTGGAGTGAAGATTAAGTTCAAAGAGAGAATGTATGCTTTATTATAATTTTCTGCAACTGAAATGGGTGTGAAAACATCGTTGATGATTAGTAGTAATTACTAGATGTAGTGAGTTTTGAAAGACTCCTTTAAGGATGGCCATTAAATAGGTTTCTGTATGTACCTTTATTATAATTATGTATATGTGTATATATATTTATATACACACAGATTAGAGAAATTATGGCCTTTACTGTAAGTACATCATAGAGTTTGATTGAAAAACAAATTCTGTCAAAGAGCAACGATGTAAAATTAGGCATAGTTTACTTCCTCTCAGCTGCTGAGTGTTACATTTCTGATTTAGAGGGGAGAAATGTTCTTTTTCCATAAGATTTGAGGTAATATTTCTACTTTGGTTCCAAATTTCTAACCTAAGAATAAGAAGTAATTAATATCAAAAGAATAATGAGAAACCTCATCCCTGGTTAAAATATATATTTAGTAAATATTACAGGAAAGAGATACAGGATTATTTAGAAATAGAATAATAAAACAAAACTTTCCTTATCCTTTTTGGTTGTATAATCAGAAATTACATCTCCTGGTTAAATGATCTCTGAGATTAGTTTCTAAAGTAAGATGTATTTTGACAGGAAATTTTAACTCATTTTATTTTCAAAATACATATAGTGACCATAAATCTAATTTTTGAAGAATATTCTTCATAGTCTTATAGTAGAAAATATACCCTTGAGTGCTGTACTCTCCATTGCTTTGGAAAACATAATTTTAGTTGAGCAAATTACTTTTAATAGTGAGGTATTGATGTGGCCCTTGGCTGTTATTATGTAATCATGCCATGTAATTTTCTGTTCTTTGGAAAGTGATGAAATCAGTTCACAGTGATGGAATGGGCTGCTTCTTTTCAGTCCTAAACTTTTCAAACACAAATCATAATTATTAATTGGAACTAATTCCAGACCATGTATTTAAATGCCAGTTTTCATGTGAATGCCAATTTTGTCCCTTATTCTCACCCTGAAAACATAACTTGCTCTACTCTATTAGGAAGAAAGCGCGAGGCTGTACTGTGTCTTCTCAGTTCGTATGTTGGATAAATCTGGCCAACAGTTTGTTTATTTAATTATTGATTGAAATAATATTTATTGGATGCTGTTGCACATCAAAAACTAGTAGTAGAAACTAGGAATTTAAAATGTAAGTGGGCTTAATCCTGTCCACAGAAGCCTATAGTAGTGAGGGAGAGTTGCAGTAAATGCAGTGGGAGAGACATACCTATGGGAATAGGCCTGGGAGGGGCTCCAGCCTAAAGGATGGTTTTCTGGCGGAGGTGGGCCTGTAAGAGTTAGAAGACCAGAAAGTGGAAATGGAGGAGAAAGAGAAAGTAGAAGGGAAGAAAGAAGAGGGTAGAAAAGAGGATGTTTTAAAGTGGTTCAGCTTCTTTCATAAGTGAGGTATATCTATTGTTAACTATATTTGGGAAATACAATATTTGAATTAATCTCTTAAACCATAGTAGCAAAGCTTTCCAATAGATTCTGAATAGCATCATCTTGCTTCTGAACCAGGGACATTCTGATGATTGATTCATTAGGAGTTCTATGGACTTGAAAGTCAATTGTTATGCAATAATTTACAAGTTAGGACAACTTTAGCTTTGTATAATGAGTAACTTTAAAAAAATCAGATATCCTGAAAATATATTGCATGCAGTATGGTTAATTCTACAACTTAATAATATAGATTGCTGGTATTTTATTTATCATCTTGAATCCCAGAATCCTTAAATGTAAACTGTTTTTAGAGGTGAGAGGGCAGATCTACAACTGCCATGGAAAAAATAGTTTTGGCTTATTGAAAGGAGGTGGTCAGCCCCTTTAGCTTATCCTAGTAGCTCTGCAACTCCTTCCTTCTACCTGTGTGCTGCAAACCTATGGCTCTTTTTCTGATGTAGTAAAGAATGCATTTGCTTCTGCTGGGTTTCCACATACATGCCTGTTTCAAAACCATGTAATTTTTGCACACTGCTACCTACCCTTTTAGTATGATGACATGATATATATTTCTACACTCAGAATTACCAGGGCTTTGTGTCTGACTTTCCAGGCTTGTTTATCCCAGACACTGCTCTATAGAGGCACCGTCCTTCCTCAGAAGGCTGCCTTGGAAAGAAAAATGAGTGAATTTCCATCCATTGCCTATAAACCACACATGGTTTAATAGCTCTATGCACATTTAAAAATATATTTTATACCTTGCAGTGTTTTTTTATATCTAGCCAAATTCTATATTCAGAGGTTTTTTTGGCCACACCTCAGTAAATAACATCATTAAAGCTTGTGTATTCTGTTTGAATTATTGGAGCTTTAGAGCCTTGCAGGCTTACTGCCCTTTAATGTATGCTCTTGAGTATCCATACAACACAGATTGAAAAGAGTTGCTTTAACTGAAAGAAATGCGAGTTTCTAATAGAACTTCAGGTACCTTCAAATGGCTATTGAGCTTTTGATCGAGGGAAACCTCCAAAAACTACATAATCTATACAAATCTTTTTATGCTTAATATCAGTTGTGGTACATTACGATGCCTGTATCAGAAGAGAGTGGTTATTTTTATTTTACTAACTCTGATATACACAAAATGATGTCATATGATCATGGAATATTAGAGCTATTATGGGACTAAGAAATAATTCACACCTTCGGTGTAAAGATGAGAAAAGTGAGGGAAAATATTGTAAAGGATATTGCTCGCTGTCTCACAGAGTAGAGGCGAAGATGAGTCAGGCATTGAGATTTCTTTATTCTCCCATCCAGTATATGAAACTGGCACTTAATTATAATCTTTTAAATGCTGATTACTTGTATCTTTCAACGGAGGTTTTTTGGATCAATAATGTTTGAAAGTTACAACACTATAGGCCGGGCGCGGTGGCTCATGCCTGTAATCCCAGCACTTTGGGAGGCCAAGGCGGGCAGATCACGAGGTCAGGAGATTGAGACCATCCTGGCCAACATGGTGAAACCCTGTTTCTACTAAAAATACAGAAATTAGTTGGACCTGGTGGTAGATGCCTGTAATCCCAGCTACTTGGGAGGCTGAGGCAGGAGAATGGCTTGAACCTGGGAGGTGGAGGTTGCAGTGAGCCAAGATCATGCCACTGCACTCCAGCCTGGTGACAGAGCAAGGCTGTATCTTAAAAAAAAAAGAAAGAAAGAAAGAAAGAAAGTTACAACACTAGTGTTTGATTGAGATACCATGACTCTCTCACCTTCAAAGGTTAGCGATGCTTAACCTTCGATAACCAACGATAATATCATTAATTGATGATAATTAGTATCATCAAATTTACAATAAAACCATCACTATATTTCTGACATCCATGCTTTTTGCCAAATCTGCCTGAAACCTATAGAACAACCCGGGGCTATTTTACCCCTCAGGTGACATTTGCTAATGTCTGGAGTCATTTCTGGTTGTCACAAGAAAGAGTTTTCTGGTTCAAACTGTCAATAATATCAAGGTTGATAAACCCACTAAAGGGATTTAATGCTGCCCTCTGCAACACTTATATGTAATAAAAGACATGTATCCTATACTAGTTGAAAAGAAGTCTGATCTTCCCTTTTCTATTGTATTTCAAACTTTTAGGGTTGTCTCTAGATTACATTATGTCATATTTTCATGAAGTGCTTCAAATATTCTCATCTATGTTTTATAGAACTTGATCCTCTTCCTTTTTGTTCAAAGGTCTATTTTAAGAAGTCTAACCTCACACGAATGCCAGTGCTTTTCCTTTGTGACTTTTCAAGCTTCATTTGTTAGATATGTCTCTAGATATATAGAAAAAAGTGTGATTGTTGTATTTTAGATTCCACCATTGATCTACACAAGAAAAAAATTGTTTTGTGTTTTTTGCATTTCCTGGTATTTATTTGTGTTTGGGGATCTATCCTTATTAACTATTAACAATTTCATGGGATGATGAATAGTAATTTTTTATATTGAAGAAATATTGAGTCCGGGAAATAGAAGCTAGACACATAACTGCCCCTTTGGAGTTGAGCCTTCTGCAGGATATTCATAAGTGAATTTACAAACAAGATGTGATATGATAAAGAATATGGAAGGCATTACAAATGGACATAAAAGGGCCTATAATCAAGGCTTGAGCAATCAGGTGAGGTCTGAGCTGACACCTGACAAGTACATGGAGGTAAATATTGTTTCTGGCAGAAAAAAACGTTTTGAACACATCTCATTTAGAGATGAGATACAGCCAGTGCCCCAGAGGTACTGAATACTGTAAACAATTGTAGCAGGATGATAGGTATTTGTGTATGTAAACAGACCTAAACATGGAAAAATACAGTAAAAATAAAATCCAAAAGGTAAAGAGAAAATACACCCACATAGGGAACTTCCCATGAGCGGAGCTTTCAGGACTGCAAGTTGCTCTAGGTGAGTCAGTAAGTAGTGAGTGAATTTGAAGACCGAAGACATTACTGTACACCACTGTAGACTTTATAAACACTGTACACTTAGGCTACACTAAATTTAGAAAACGTTTTCTTTCTTACGTAAAAAATTAACTTTAGCTCACTGTGACATTTTTACTTTACCAACATTGATTGTTTTAATTGTCCTTTATATTCTTACTTTAAAGCTTTTTTCTAATTTTAAAAAATTATTTTTTGTTTATATTTTTATATTATTTTGTTAAAAACTAGGACTCAAACACACACATTAGCCTAGGCAGACACACGGTCAGGATCGTCGATATCACCGTCTTTCACTTCCACATCTTATTCCATTGAAAAGTCATCAGGGCCAATGACATGTACGGAGCTTTCATCTCCCATGATAACAGGACCTTCTTTCCAAATACTTCCTGGAGATCCCAGGTGTCACTTTTTTAGAAATGTGTGCATGGTGGTTTACTTATTGTTTTTTTCTCTTATAGATTTGCTTATAAGCAAATAATGCATCATGAACATTTCTCTCTATTAAGGAAAATTTGTTGCTGTTGGTGTCCATGTTTTAAAACTTTTTATGGAGCTTGTTGAGCTCTGCAAAAGTTGCACCCATCACTGTGTATTTTCTTGGGAGTTCGTCTTCTCTTTTTAGGTTTATTTACATCAGCCTCACCATAAACATGTGAATAATGTTTGAGCTGTAATGATACTTCAGCTAGGACCTCAACAAGCAATAGGAATTTTTCAGTTCCAGTATAACTTTAAGGGACCCACTGTGGTATATGTGATCTGTCGTTAGCCAAACATTGTTATGTGGGGCATGCCTATACTTTTATGAGATAATGCAGAACTTGGAGAGCTTCATTTCAGATATTTTCATTATGAAACATTTGCTGAGTACCTACTCTAGGACAAGCACCATTCTAGGCTTCAGAACAACAGCACTGAACCAAACCACTGAAGCCTCTGCCATTGTGTAGTTTACATTCTAGAGTGGTAGTTTATTAGTATTATTCATCTATGTATGCAACTTTTCATTAAGAGTTTTCACCCTTGTATACGGTCAGAATGGTAAGTACAAGTGTTTTCATGGACTGAGCAATGTAACGATTGGTAAATTAATGGAATTTTTTTAAAATTATAGAAATAATAAGTTGATATTAAGCTAAAAGTTGTCTTTAAGAACTTTGATACTCAGTCTCTAACTTTTCAAGTTATTCTTTTGGGGTTTCTCTTTCTCATCTGGGGGTATAATGCTTGATGTGGGTGAGACTTTATGCTGGAAGAATTTTATTTCTTTTTTCATTTAAAATATCATAGTTGACATGGCAGATACACTGATCAGCAGCATTTAGAGAAGGGTAACGTTTTAAATCAGCATGGAAAATTAAGGTACATCTTAGAAAAGTGATTACTCTGCCCTTATACCAAGACACAAGAAGACTTTACACTGGCATTGCAGCATGGAGAGATTTACAACAGCTTTCATTGGTTTAGATGCGGCTAAAGAATTAACAGATGATTGGTTGGCATTCTCAAAATGGAAAATTTAACAAACTTCTAGAAAGGTAATCAAATTATTGTCTGTATATTCCTCACACCTCTGAATGATGAGTGTGCTTTCCAACATCAACATTCATGAAGCTGACTTTGAAATATTTAACTTAAAAGCATTTTACCCTTCTTTGAAACCTTATTTAAAATGCCCTGATATCAGCTTAGTCCTGTTAGAATAAAAAATAAAGTCATTCAAGAAATTTACACTAGAGATAACCGTTTCTAGGTCATAACGTTTTATTGGATACAATCAGAAAATGTGGTGTGGTTGGCAAACCCTACATTGGGTTTTGAAATTACTGTGCTACCAGTATGTTCCAGCCAATGAGAACCTTTCAGCCATCGGCTTTTATTGATTTGTATTCCTCAGAGTAACATAAATAGCTTTCCTTAAGTCTTCCAAGTTCACTATGGTTATTTTTTTCCTGAAATTTCTGCTGTTAGAAGGCTTATTTATTTATTTATTTATTATTTTTTGAGACAGAGTCTCACTCTGTTGCCCAGGCTGGACTGCAATGGCGCTATCTCGGCTCACTGCAAGCTCCGCCTCCTGGGTTCAAGCGATTCTCCTGCCTCAGCCTTCCGAGTAGCTGGGACTACAGGCGCCCGCCACCACCCCCAGCTAATTTTTGTATTTTTAGTAGAGACTGGGTTTCCCTGTGTTAGCCAGGATTGTCTCCATCTCCTGACTTTGTGATCCGGCTGCCTCGGCCTCCCAAGGTGCTGGGATTGCAGGTGTGAACCACCGCGTCCAGCCTAGAAGGTTTATTCATGCACTTACTCCGTGGCTTTCCAAGCCCTTCATGGTTTGAGCTTGGAATTGGTAGCAACGTTCTATGAGCAAGCAGGAAAAAAAGAGGTGCTATAACCAATTATTCTATAAATACTTATAGTATGGAGAGTTCTGCAATCACAACAATACATTTTAGCTTTTTCAGAACAAATAAAGATATTGAAAATTTCTTCCTTTTCTATTTTTAGTTTCTGTGGGTGCATAATAGGTATATATATTTATGGGGTATATGAGATATTTTGGCACAAGCATGCAATAGGTAATAATCACATCATGGGAAATTGGGTCTACATCCCCTCAAGCATTTATCATTTGTGTTACAAACAATCCAATTAAACTCTTAGTTATTTTAAAATATACAATTGAACGATTGGCTCTAGTCCCCCTGCTGAGCTATCAAATACTATAATAGGTCTTATTCTTTTTTTTTTTTTTTCCGAGACGGAGTCTCACTCTTTCGCCCAGGCTGGAGTGCGGTGGCGTGATCTCGGCTCATTGCAAGCTCCGCCTCCAGGGTTCACGCCATTCTCCTGCCTCAGCCTCCCAAGTAGCTAGGACTACAGGGGCCCACCACCACACTCAGCTAATTTATTTTTGTATTTTTAGTAGAGACGGAGTTTCACCCTGTTAGCCAGGATGGTCTCAATCTTCTGACCTTGTGATTCGCCTTCCTCAGCCTCCCAAAGTGCTGGGATTACAGGCGTGAGCCGTGGCACCCGGCCTGCCTTATTCATTCTTTCTAGTTGTGTTTTTTTTTTTTTGTATCCATTAACCATTTCCATTTCCTCTCTTCTTCCCCCTCCCCAGACTACCCTTCCTGTCCTCTAGTAACTATCCTTCCATTCTCTATTTCCATGAGCTCCATTGTTTTGATTTTAAAAGATACTGAACATTTCAACCAAGAAAGGCAAAAATAAGCAAGTACTCCCTCATCCAATCACACTAGAAATTAAATTCATTTTTAATAAACAACTGAAATATTTTTATTGCTTATTTTCACTTTTAAAATATATATGTGAAATCTAACCCGCAAATTTATACTGTTAATAGACATGTTTTCAACATTTGTTTAAAAATATGAGTTAAGTTTCTGGACTTACCATATGGTGGTTAAAATGAGAATTCGGCACTTTCAAGTCACACTTGATTTTTTTCTATTCTCTAAGATGTTAACTATTTTATTTTACCTGGAAATGTGAATAAATGTATTAAATAGCAATCTCATTGCATATACCAATTGATGGTAATTAAATTGAAGCATGTCTGTTACTATTTTTAAAAGATCCTCATTTGAATTTTTTTTTTTTTTTTTTTTTTGAGAAGTCTCACTCTGTCACCCAGGCTAGAGTGCAGTGGCGCGATCTCGGCTCACTGCCAGCTCCGCCTCCGGGGTTCACGCCATTCTCCTGCCTCAGCCTCCCCAGTAGCTGGGACTACAGGTCCCAGGCTAATTTTTTTGTGTGTGTATTGAGTACAGACAGTGTTTCATCGTGTTAGCCAGGATGGTCGCCATCTCCTGACTTGTGTTCCGCCCGCCTCAGCCTCCCAAAAGTGCTGGGATTACAAGTGTGAGCCACCGCGCCTGGTCTGTCTTATTCATTCTTTCTAATTTTTATTTTTTTTGTACCCGTTAACCATTCCCACTTCCTCTCCTCTTTCCCCTCCCCAAACCACCCTTCCTGTCCTCTGGTAACTATCCTTCCATTCTCTATTTCCATGAGCTCCATTGTTTTGATTTTTAAAAGATACTGAACATTTCAACCAAGAAAGGCAAAAATAAGCAAGTACTCCCTCATCCAATCACACTAGAAATTAAATTCATTTTTAAAAAACAACTGAAATATTTCAATTGCTTATTTTCACTCTTAAAAAATATATGTGAAATCTAACCCTCAAATTTATACTGTTAATAGACATGTTTTCAACATTTGTTTAAAAAATAGGAGTTTAGTTTCTAGACTTATGATGGTTAAAATGAGAATTCGGCACTTTCAAGTCACATTTGATTTTTTTTCTATTCCCTAAGATGTTAACTATTTTATGTTGCCTGGAAATGTGAATAAATGTATTAAATAGCAATCTCATTGCATATACAAATTGATGGTAATTAAATTGAAGCATCTCTGTTACTATTTTTGAAAGATACTCATTTGATTTTTTTTTTTTTTTTTTTTTTGAGAAGTCTCACTCTGTCACCCAGGCTAGAGTGCAGTGGCGCGATCTCGGCTCACTGCCAGCTCTGCCTCCGGGGTTCACGTCATTCTCCCAAGTACCTGGGACTATAGGCGCCCGCCACCATGCCTAATTTTTTTGTATTTTTAGTAGAGACGGGGTTTCACTATGTTAGCCAGGATGGTCTCGCTCTCTTGACCTCGTGATCCGCCCGCCTTGGCCTCCCAAAGTGCTGGGATTACAAGCGTGAGCCACCGCGCCCAGCCTTATTTAAATTTTTTAATCCTGTTTTCAAACTTTATAGTCTAAATTTTGGAAAATGCCACGGTGAAATTTGATAAAGACAATAGCTAGTAGATGTTGACAGACTTTATCTTCTATACCGGTGAGTTTTAACATGCTTTTCTAACTAGCTCCTAGTAACCATGGAATGAAATTATAGAACAGGTACAACTTCAAATTTCATTGGCTTTTCAGCTCTTAAGAGAATAGTCATATCTAAGCAATGAAATTTTGTTTAATCTACCTTAAAATATCTGTAAAATGTCTACTTTCCCACTAGCTATTACAACCATGGCAATCTACATTCAAACATGCATATAAAATGAGTCATCTTTTCCTGCCATTACAGAGTTATGGGAAATTAGTCCTAATGCCTATTTTATACGAAGCATTGTACTTTCCTACTGTGAAAAAATAGTGAAGTTCTAAATGGAAATGTGAATGAGAAGCAAAATTGGCAATATTCTCTAATAATATGAAATTAACATGTAGAATCAAATCCTTGATTAATGCAACCAAACAAGTTACTGCCAGGACGTAAGAAATAGAAAGCAGGCTGGTTTTTCATGATATAGTTGTCAAGTTTCATGGTATTTCAAAATGCCTTAACTCTGATGACGTCAATTCCGCTACTTCTAGATCTCTGATGCCGGCATGACCTATACCTTAAACATTATGATTTTCTTGGTCATTCAGTCTAGTACTGAGTTTTCAATTTTAGTTTTTTTATGTATTATGTATTGAGGGAAATTGTATATAAATGCATAGATTTTAGATATATAATTCAATGACAAATATATATAAATTCATGTAGCCAAAACCTAAATCAGGATATGCAATATTTCTACTTGCTAGAAAGTTCCCTTTGTCCACTTTCAGTCATTTCCCAGCTCCAATAGGCAACGTGATTTCTGAAGTCTATATCCATGTATTACTTTTGTCTGTTCTTGGACTTTGTATATTTTTTGTCTCACTATTATTGTTTAATATATATTCTTGAGGTCCTTTCATGTTGTGTGTATTGGTATCTCATTATTTTCATTGTTAAGTTCCATTGTTCATTGTTTTCATTGCTAAGTAGTATTCCATTGTGTAGATATACACATTTTTTAAAAATCTGGATTTTTTTGGATGAATATTTGATTTTTTTCAAAGTTTCTACTATCTTCAGTAATACTGCTATAAACAGGTATGTAAAAAGTCTTTTTGTGGTCATTCAATTGATCTTGTGTAAAGGCCTAGGAGTGAAATTGATAAATATGAAATATTTTTATGTTTAACTTTGTAAGAAACTGGATTAGTTTTCAAAAGTGTGTATTTTATTGTAGTCTTCCATTAGCAAATTATGAGAGGTTGAGTTGTTCACCATATGTTCATCATTTAGTGTTGTCATTTTTTTGCATTCCACAATTAGTAACTCTTTGTGGTTTCAATTTGTATTTACACACAATTAAAGATGTTAGGTGTATTTTCATGTGCATCTTGGCCATTTGTATATCTTTTTTTGAAGCATCTGTTCAAGTTAGACATTAGGATATCTTTTTCTTATTGATGTGTAGGATTTCTTTAGTAGTCAAGCTCTTTTTCAGGTATATATTTTTGAATATCTTATTCTAGTCTGTAGCTTGCTCTTTTATTTTCTTAATATTTATGATTATTTCTTTTTCATTTGTAAAGACACCTTGTGAATATAAATTTTTGTTCTCTATGTCCTAAGAAATATTTTTTTCTTGAAGATGGGGCAGATTTTCTCCTATGCTTTATATCAGAATCTTTATAGCTTTAGACTATACACCTAAATCTATTATATACCTGAAATTAATTTATGCATTATGATGTAGGGCTTAAGGTTTTTTTTTTTTTTGACTTAGGAAGTGGTTCCATCATTTGTTAGAAAGATTTTTCTTTCCAATTTGAATTGCCTTGGTGCCTTTGTTTAAATTGAATGATCAAATATGTATTTGTACATTTCTATTCTTCTCTACTAGTGTATTCATTTTCCCTCACACCAATGTTGCTTTGTCTTGTTCAGGATAGCTTTTGACAAGTATTCAACCAGGAATAATAATTTCTCCCAATTCATGCTTCATTATGGTTTTTATCTTTCTATTATAAGTCTTATGCATTTCTATATACATTTTTAAAAACAACCTATCAGTTTTTTCCAAACAGCAGATGGGATTTTGATTGAAATTTAATCTAATAACCAAATTGAAAATTGGCATCTTAACATGATTGAGTCTTCTAATTTATGAACATGGGTTTAGGTCATATATAATTTTTCTCAGAAATGCTTAGTAGTTTTCAGGATGGTATTATTGTATACATTTTATTATGTTTTAACGTTAGCAAGTACAATTTTAAAAGAAATATAATTTATTTTCACATTGGTCTTATGTCTTGTTTTATAAATTTCTTATGATTTTATACATAAGTGATTGTGTTGTCTGTGCATAAAGATTTCTATGGCTGTTTTTTTTCTTCCAAATTTTGTATTTCATTCTTTTTTGTTGCTTTTTTATTACTGGCTCAAACCTCAGTACAACGTTAAATAAAAGTTACAGGGGCATACATACTTGCCTTGTTCCCACTGTTAGGAAGAACACATTCAATATATAGTCATTAAGTATGACATTTGATGTATGATTATGTAGATGCTCCTCTCCAATATAAGAAAAGGTTTGCCTCTATTCTTGGTCTACTCTGACGTTTTATCAAGACTACTTATATAATTTTGTCAGTAGAATTTTGTACATCTATTCAGATCACTATATGGAACTGTCTTTTTAATGCTATTGATCAATTCAAATACATTGCTTAATTTTTGGATGTTAAAATAACTTTTTATTATCACAGTAAACCACAGTTAATCATTATATATTTCTTATATATTACTAGAATTGATTCGCTAATATGTATTTTTAAATTTTGCATCTGTGTTTATAAGTTATGGAGGCTTATTATTGTTTTTGGTAATGTCTTTACTAATTTTTCAAACGATGGTAATTTGATTACTTTATTTCCAATTTGCGTGTCCCCTTATTTCTTTCTTTTGACTGATTGCTCTAACTAGGACTTGCTTAGGACTTCTAGTACTATGTTGAATAGCAGTGATGAAAGTGGGCATCCTTTTCTTGTTCCAGGTCTTAGAGGAAAAGCTTTCAGTTTCCCCCCATTTAGTATGAAACTGAGTGTCTGTTCTATATGCTTTCATTATGTTGAGGTGTGTTCCTTCCATACAGTTTTTTCAAGGCTTGGATCATGTAGGGGTGTGGAATTTTATCAAATGCTTTTTTAGCATCAATTGAAATTATCATACAGTTTTTGTCCTTCATTCTATTGATATGATGTGATTTGATGTGAGATGATGATAATGATTTGCATATGTTTAACCATCCTTGCATCCCTGGGATAAATCCCACTTGGACATGATGAATGATCTTTTTAATGTGTTGTTGAATGCAGTTTGCTAGCATGTTGCCGAACATTTTTGCATCAATGTTCACCAGGGATATTGGCCTGTTGTTTTTTATTTATGTGTCTTTGGTTTTGGTATCAGAGTAATACTGTCCTTGTAGAATGAGTTTGGAAATAGTCCCTCCTCCTCTATTTTTCACAGTAATTTGAGTAGGATTGGTATTAGTTCTTTTAAAAATATTTGGTAAAATTCAGGAGTAAAGCCGTCGGGTCTTGGGCTTTTCTTTCCCGGGAAACTTTTTTTTTTTTTTTTTTTTTTTTTTTGAGAGGGAATCTCGGCACTGTGAGCCGAATCACAGTGGTGTGATTTCGGCTCACTGCAAGCCCCGCCTCCCGGGTTCACGCCATTCTCCTGCCTCAGCCTCCTGAGTAGCTGGGACTAGAGGCGCCCGCCACCACGCCCGGCTAATTTTTTTGTTTTGTTTTGTTTTGTATTTTTTAGTAGATACGGGGTTTGACCATGTTAGTCAGGATGGTCTCCATCTCCTGACCTCGTGATCTGCCCGCCTGGCCCTCCCAAAGTGCTGGGATTACAGGCGTGAGCCACCGCGCCCGGCCTTTCCTGGGAAAATTTTGTTTCCATCTCACTACTTATTGGTCTTTTCAGGTTTTGGATTTCTTCATGGTTCATTCTTGCTAGGCTGTATGTGTCTAGGAAAGTATCAATTTATTCTAGATTTTCTAATTTATTGGTCTGTAGTTGCTCATACTAGCCTCTAATGATCCTTAGAATTTCTACAGTATCAATGATAATGTTGTCCCCATTTTCATCTCTGATTTTATTTAGTTTTTTTGTTTGTTTGTTTGTTTTTTAGTGTGGCTACAGGTTAGTGGTTTGGTTTATCTTTTTTAAAAAATGCACTTTTCATTTTGTTCATATTTTGTATTTTTTCATTTCAATTTCATTAATTTCTGCACTTATCTTTATTCTTTCCTTTCTTCTATACTTATTTTGGGTCTGGTTTACTCTTGCTTTTCTAGTTCTTTAAGATGTATCGGCACCTCAGGCCCAGCAGAGCCAGGGCGGCTCCTGCCGGTAGCCTGCGTGCGGCCCGGCCAGCCACGCCCCGCGTCCATCTCGCCGTTCACTCCCCTGAGGCTGGCGCCGCCATGGGGCGCGGGGCCGGTGCTGCTCTGGGGCACTGGAGCCGCGCGGTGCTGGAGAAGCCACGCGCCGCTGGAGGGAAGCTGCCGGGGCGGGGGTCTGGGCGGCTCAGGGGGCGGCGCGGGCCTCGCGCGGCTCCTGGGGTTGTGGGCTCGGGCGCCTGGCTGCTGCAGGTGCCGGGCTCTTGCCTGGCCGGGCGCTCCTCGGCTCCCACGCACCGGGTTCCTGGGCGCTCCCATCGACACTGCCTGGGCGGGGATGAGGCCTGGCGGCGCGGGCCGGCGGCGCCTCCGGGAAGGATGGGCGGCTACGACCTGCGGCGCCTGGACTCTCGGAGCCCGGAAGCTCCTGGGGCTGGCGTACCCTGAGCGCCCGAGGCTGGCAGCTGCGGTTGGATTTCTCGCGATGTCCACTGTTATCTCCATGTCTGCCCCTTTCTTCCTGGGGAAGATCATGGATGTCATCTATACCAACCCCACTGTGTAGACTACAGCGACAACCTGACCCGCCTCTGCCTTGGCCTCAGTGGCGTGTTTCTGTGTGGTGCTGCCGCCAATGCCATTCGTGTCTACCTCATGCAAACTTCAGGTCAGCGCGTTGTGAAGAGGCTGAGAACTTCATTATTCGCCTCCATTCTGGGGCAGGAGGTTGCTTTCTTTGACAAGACTCGCGCAGGAGAATTGATTAACCGCCTCTCATCAGAAACTGCACTCCTGGGGCGCTCAGTGACTGAAAACCTCTCAGATGGGCTCAGGGCCAGGGCCGGGGCCGGGCTTCTGTAGGTATCAGTATGGATGTTTTTTGTCTCACCTAATCTGGCCACCTTTGTTTTGAGCGTGGTGCCTCCGGTGTCAATCATTGATGTAATTTATGAACGATATCTGCTGAAACTGAACAAAGTCACCCAGGATTCCCGGGCACAAGCCACTCAGCTAGCTGAGGAATGTATTGGAAATGTAAGAACTGTTGGAGGTTTTGGAAAAGAAATGACTGAAATAGAGAAATACGCCAGCAAAGTGGACCATGTGATGCAGTTAACAAAGAAAGAGGCATTCGCTCGGGCTGGCTTCTTTGGAGCAACTAGGCTGTCCGGAAACCTGATTGTGCTTTCTGTCCTGTAAAAAGGGAGGCTGCTGATGGGCAGTGCCCACATGACCATGGGTGAACTCTCTTCCTTCCTAATGTATGCTTTCTGGGTTGGAATAAGCATTGGAGTTCTGAGATCTTTCTACTTGGAGTTGATGAAAGGACTGGGTGCCGGGGGGCGCCTCTGGGAGCTCCTGGAGAGAGAGCCCAACCTGCCTTTTAACGAGGGGGGAGGGTTATCTTAAATGAGAAAACCTTCCAGGGTGCTTTGAAGTTTAAGAACGTGCATTTTGGCGATGCCGCTCGCCCAGAGGCGCCCATATTTCAGGATTTCAGCCTTTCCATTCCGTCAGGATCTATCACCGCACTGGTTCTGGCGGTGGCCCAAGTGGTTCTGGCAAATCAACAGTGCTTTCGCTCCTGCTGAGGTTGTAGGACCCTGCTTCTGGAACTATCAGTCTTGATGGCCATGACATCCGTCAGCTAAACCCAGTGTGGCTGAGATCCAAGATTGGGACAGTGAGACAGGAACCCATCTGGTAGACAACATGAGAGACTTTAATGCAAAACAGTGTTGCAGAAAAAAAAAACTTCAGAGACTGTATGAAATATGTAAACCATATATCAAGTTATTTGAAAAATACCTATTTTTTCCAAAGTGTGTAAAATATTGCTTTGAAATGTACCTGTTCTCAAGATCTTTTTATTCAGAGTTTTAATAATTGTAACTTTTTAAATGTTTATAGCACTGAAGTTATTTTCAGGTTTTGTATTTTGTTTTATTGTGGAATATTTTAATTAATATAGCATGGCATCTCATTTTCTTTTGCCTGCTGTTAAAGATGGAAGCTATTGTCAAATGACAACTTAAAAAATGGAAGTATAAATAAAAAGCCTGATTATTTTAGGCCAGTTTACCAGTCACTGTGTAATTCTTCTGGTAATAGTCTACCTACTTTAAGTCTAATTTTACTAGATAGAGTAATGGAAAATGAAAATTTAACCCTTTATTCCGATAATCTCATGAAGCAAACCTAACTAACATCAGCTGGAAAGAAGAGAACATTTATGTTGCCCGTCTCCTGTGTCTTCAAAGGTGTAAGAGTTGAAGACTACGTGTTCCTATGGGAACTATGTTTGAATATGTGCAATTTTCAACATTCTGGCACAAGAAAACCTGATAAGTTTTTAAAAGGGCAGGAGCTTATTTTTTGAACAGGAAAACCTATTAAATTCACATGTGTGTATGAGTACTTCTGGGAAGCAAGGGGTGAACTGCTAGGTATTATTGAGAATGAATGATTTTTGCATGTAAGTTGTTTGAAGGCATGTATTTTGAAAAAAAATCTGTTACAAATTTATAATTTCAAAACAAATTGAATCTTATGATACTTTTGGAATTTCATTAATAAGGCTAAAATCTGAGGAATATAACTAATTTTCAGCCTTAAGACATTTAAGTTTGGAAGTCCTTGCTATTCAACAGAATAACAAGAAAAATGTATCACTCTTCTGAAAAGATATTAATAAGCCCTTTTCTTTTATTTACGGTTATAGTTTTATTTACAGTCTCAAAATTCCTAAAGCAGTGCTGATAACCATTGAATTTGCCATATTTTGTATTCAGTGCTGTTAATGTGCTGTTGCCTCAGGAAAAATTGCTTTTTCTCCATTGATGAGGCTAGACCCTAAGAAGTAATTAAGTCAATGTAAATCAAATGGAAGTTTTGCCATGAACTAAGCATTTATTAGTTCCCTGATTAGACTGGAAGAAGAAACCGCTATTTCATGATAAGCATGGAATATTATATTTTATTCTTCGTAATTAATGAATAAAATTGAATGAATGAACGTAGTGTTTTCTGAATTAGTAAACAGTACATCTGTGACAATCATTTTAACAAGCTCTACTTGTGTTCTTTATAAAGTGTGATTTTCAGAAAGCAAACAAAACACAATTACAAGGTTGAATCTGAGGAAAATAATCCTTGTGCCATGGAGGTATTTACAAAATTGCATTTCATTGTTATGTTTTATTTTCTGATGCATGATGTTCAATTATATCTTTAGGTAATACTTTATATCATAGATTAAAATTTATAGTGAACTTTAAAAAAAGATGTATCATCAGGTTATTTGAGGTTTTTTACTTTTTTCATCTTGGAAATTATAGGTATAAATTTCCCTCTTACTACTGCTTTTTGCTGTATCCCATAGGTTTTGGTATGTTGTGTTGCCATTTTCATTTGCTTCAATAAATTTTTCAATTTCTTCTTAATTTCTTTGTTGAAATTGTAAGGATCATTAGAGGCTAGTATGAGCAACCATACGCCAGAAATTAGAAAACCTAGAATATATAGATACATATAGATACAGAAATATTCACATTATGAATTTGTTCTTAAATAACCTTTGGTAATTTGTCTCTTTAAAGAACTTTAAGCTGCCAAATTCATGAGTATGGAATTGTCCATAATAGTTATTATCATTTAAATATAGAGGTTCTGTAATGATATTTCTTCTTTTATCAGTCCTTTTTTCTTAGTCTTACTAGTATGTAACAACTTTATTGATCTTTTCAAAGGAATTTTCACTTTGTGAATTTACTATTTACTTTCAGTTTCATTTATTTCTTTCATTACCTCTGTTATTTTATTTTTTTCAAATCATGTTTTATTTTTTCATTGACTTTTAAACCTACGTATTTTTCCAATACAAGAATTTAAAGTAATAAATTACCCTCTCAATTTAACTCTACACCACAAATATGTAGCTGTTATTATCAAAATTTTGTTTTATTTTTTTAATTGGCACATAATAATTGTGCATATTTATGGGTACATAGTGATGTTTCAATACACATAGTGTATATATTGAATTACCCTGATGAGGTGATGGTAATTAGCATATCCATCATTGCAAACATTTACCATTTCTTTGTTTTGGGAACACTCAATATCCTTTGCTAACTGTTTGAAACTATATAATATATTATTGTTAACTATTGTCATACCATAGTGGTCTGGAGCATTAGAACTTATTCCTCCTATCTAGCTTTAATTTTGAATCTTTTAACAAATCTCTTCCTATCCCTCTCTTCCTCTTATACTTTCCAGCCTCTAGCATCCTCTGTTTTAACTTCTATAAGATCAAAATATTTTAGCTTCCACATATGAGTGAGAAGCTGTGATGTTTAACTTTCACTCACATAATACCCTCCATTTCTATGCATGTTGCTGTGAAGGACAGGATTTCCTTGTCTTTTATGGCCGAATAGTACTTCATTGTGTACTATTTCCCTCTCCTCCTTTTTCCCTCTCCTCCCCTCCCCTCCCCTCCCCTCCCCTCCTTGAGATGGAGTCTTGCTCTGGAGTGCAATGGTGTGATCTTGGCTCACTGTAACCTCTCCCTCCCGGATTCAAGTGATTCTTCCACCTCAGCCTCCCGAGTAGCTGGGGAGGTGCCACCATGCCCAGCTAATTTTTATATTTGTAGTAGAGATGGGGTTTCACCATGTTGGCCAGGCTAGTCTTGAACCCCTGACCTCCAGTGATCTGCCCATCTCGGCCTTCCAAAGTGCTGGGATTGCAGGTGTGAGCCACCGTGCCCGGCCTATATACCACATTTTCTTTAACCATTCATCTGTTGTTGGATCCTTAGGTTGATTCCATATCTTGGCTACTGTGAATAGTGCTGCAATAAACATCTAGGTGCAGATGTTTATTCAATATACTGTTTTCCTTATATTTTTTCTAAATTATCTTTTGATTTCTTTTATGAACTATGAGTTAGTTAAATAGTGTTTCATGTTATTTACAACTATTTGGGGGTTTCCTAGGTAACTCTTATGTCATCAATTTCAAATTAAATTTTATTGTGATCAGAGAATATATTCTATAAAATCTAAAACTTAAATTCATTTAAACTTACTCTTTGATTCAGCATTTGGCCTATGTTGGTGATGCTTTCAATACACGAGAAAACAATGTATATTCAGCATTTTAAGTGTAGTTTTTATAAATGTCAATAAGCTCAAGGTGATTTATAATGAAGTTGAAATGTTCTATAGCCATACGAATGGTTTGTCTTACTGTTCTATCAGTGATGAGCAAAGGGATGTTAAAATCTTTAATTATTACTGTCATTTATCCATTTCTCCCTTCAATTCTGCTTTTTCCTTCATGAATTATGAGGCTTTATTATTAAGTTGCTGTCCCTTTCATAATTCTGAAATGGGGGCATTTCATAATTATGAAATAACCAATTCATCAGAGGACAATTCCTGATATTATTGTCCTCTGATGAATTGGTTATTTCGTGATTATGAAATGCCCCCATTTTCTCTTATAATGCACCCTCTTTTCCAGTCTACATTGCATTTTGCTAATATAGCCACACAAGCTTCCTAATGCTTGCTGTGTATATGGTTTATCTTTTCTTATAGGTTTACTTTTCACCTATGTGTGTCTTTATGTTTAATATATGTCTCTGGTAGACAACATTAGTTGGGTCTTGTTCTTTTGTCTAATATGACAATCTCTACCTTGTAATTGGATAATTTAGTTCATAAATATGTTAAATGAAACGTGTTGCCACTTTTAAAAACTGTACAATCTCTTTCTTCTCTTCTCATATTTTTGTTTAATTGTATTTTAAGTATTCATTTTAAATTGCATAGATGAGTTAGTTGCAATGCTTTTGTATTGAGTTATTTGTATTACAATAATCATCAATTTATACTTAATCTAAATTTTACTTAGAGGTAATTTTTTACAACTTCATATATAATGTAAAAAACTGATGACATCCTTTTTCTATTTTTACATTCTCTCCAGTGATTGATAGTGTTGTCCACTTTGTCAAATCAAAACAAGGCAACATTTTCCTAAAAAGTGATCTGTGCTCCACCTATCCTATTCATTTGCACTTTTAGGGCAGAAAACTATTCTGCATGATACTATAATGGTATATGAATCTGCCCAAACTCATAGAATGTATGACAGCAAGCGTGGACCCTAATCTAAACTATGGACCTTGGTGATAAGGATGTGCCAATGCAGGTTCATCAGCGGTAAGTTATGTGCCACTCCAGAGGAGGATGACAGCAAGGGGTCAGGCTGTGCCTGTGTGGACACGATGATGTATGAGAAATCTTTGTCTCTTTCTTTCAATTTTGCTGTGAACTTACAGCTGCCCTAAAAATAAAGTCTATTTAAAAAACCCAAAACAACAACAACAACAAAAACTGATGACAGTAACATTTCCTTTATTCCTCTGTCTTTTGTGATTTTTTTAGTGTAAGTTTTTCTATGCACGTCATAAACCCCACAATAAAATGATATCTTTTTCAATTTAAATAGTCAGTTTCCTTCAATGAAATTGACAGATTAAAAAAAGCATTTCTTGTTACTTATATACTTATCATTTCTATGATTTTCATTTCCTCTAATTTGAAGTTTAGATTTGATGTTATTTCCCTTCAGGCCAAAAATTCTGATAGCATGTTTTGTAGTACAGATTTGCTGGTGACAAATTAGCCCATTTAATTTTTCTGAAAATGTCTTAATTTTACCTTCAACTTTGAAAGATACTTTAATAATATATAGAAACGAACCTGATGCTCTGTCATCTCCAAATACTTTAGTAGAGTGATTCTCAACCAGGAGGAGATTTGCCCTCCAGGAAACATCAGATAATATCTCAAGATATTTTTAGTTGTTCGCCTGGGGAAAGGTGTGAGGAAGATGCTACTGTCGTTTAGTTATTAAAGGCAAACCAAGTCGCTCAACATCCTACAACTCACAGGAAATGCCCACAACAAAGAATTATATGGCCCAAATGTCAAAAGCGATAGTGCCAAAGTTGAAAAACCCTGTTTTCATATATATTTTCTACAAACACAATTGTGTCTATATATGTATATACATATATATAATTCTATATATTACAAATCTATTACAGTAATATGTGTGTGCCCCCCCCCACAAACACACAATACATGCACAGTACAACTAACAAAACCAGAAAATTGATATTAATATATTGCTACATCTGATTTTCAAGCCCCCATTAAAATTTCACCAATAGTCAGCCGGGCACGGTGGTTCACACCTGTAATCCCAGCACTTTGGGAGGCCGAGGGGGATGGATCACGAGGTCAGGCAATCAAGACCATCCTGGCTAACACGGTGAAACACCGTCTCTACTAAAAATACAAAAAAAAAAAAAAAAATTAGCCGGGTGTAGTGGTGGGTGCCTGTAGTCCCAGCTACTCGGGAGGCTGAGGCAGGAGAATGGCATGAACCCAGGAGGCGGAGCTTGCAGTGAGCCCAGATCGCCCCACTGCACTACCGCCTGGGGGACAGAGGGAGACTCCGTCTCAAAAAAAAAAAAATTTCACCAATAGTCCCAATAATGTTTCATTGCAAAAGGATCAAGTTCCGCATCATGCATTGCCTTTCATTGTCATGTCTTTTTAATGTGCTTGTATCAAGAATAGATCTTTAAACCTAACTTGAGCAAGATTTCTGGCCCATATTTTCTTTCTTTTTTTCCTTTGCTTTGCCTCTCCTTCCTTTTCTCCTTTCCTTTCTCCTTCACTTTCCCCTTCCTTTTTCTCTTCCCTCTCCCCTTCCCTTCCCCCTCCCCTTCCTTCTCCTTTCCCCTTTCCCTTACTTTTTCCTTTTCCCTTGCTTCTTTTTCGAATGGCTCCCTTTAGGTTTTCTGAGGTTTCCTTGTGACTAGAGTCAGGCAATGCATTTTGGAAAGAATATCACAGAATTGATGCTGTGTTTTTTTCATTGCATCCTATCAGCTGGTACATGATTTCAGTTTGTCTCATTACTGACAATGCTTATTTTGACAGGTTGATAATGGTGGTATATACAAGGCTTCTATCTTCTTATTCTCTATTTCTAGATTCTGTTACTTTATTTTATGTTGCTTTTCCTAAAGGGTAATAGGAATTTTATCTGTTTCTTTGTTTTGTTTTTGTTTATTCCCCTACATATTTTTATTCCTTACTATACTTTTAGTACATAGTACCTAGTGCAAAACACTAATGTATGTTGAACACCAACATTTGTTGAACAAATGTCTGAAACTGAATCTGTCCTGCTACTACAAAATCATATATATATATGTTTTTTTCCCCTATAGGGATACCATCAGCTATGTAGTTGTCTAAGCCAAGACCTCCTGCTGGGACTGATTAAAGCCCATGCATCCTCATTATCCAGAGCCTGTGTTGCTCATCTAGAGCTATAGTCAGGCTAACCACTCCTTCTGGTTAATATCTGAGAGGAAAAATCATGCAGCAAGGAGATAACTGTGAGGGAACAAAAATGGCACAAACCCAGCCTGGATTTCTCTCTCCCCTTTTAAAGATTAATGAATGAAAAAAATTCATCATTAGATGTAGTTAGTTTCTATTACATAAAAAGGAAGCTGACGAAATATATAACTGAGTTATATACCTACATCCAATTGGTTCTATTTCTCTGGGGAAGTCTATTAAAGAAGTTATTGAGTATTGTTTACATGTACACTGACAAATATGTCTAAAGATTATGTCTGAACACCTATAAATTTCTATCAATGATTATATTTAGTTCATTCTTATTACACTGGATTCTAATTCTTATGAAGTTGATGTTTGGTAGAATTAATGATAAAAGGAGATTCTGTCCCCTATTGAAATTTGTGTGTAGTTACATGCCAGAGTTTTGAAGATTGAGGAAAAGGTTGAGCTTAAGTAATGTTATGGGCAAACTCAATGCTTGAATGTAAGATAGTACTTTACTTTGAAAGATTTGGAGGATTTCATAATGACTTTTACTTTTGCTAGTTATTGATACATTCACATGTAAATTAAGGTTTACTTAGGTAAGCTCAAGGAAATCATGCTTTTTCTCAGGCTTATTTTAAATCTGAATATTTTTACTGTCTTTGCTTTTACAAGAAAATATTCATCATTGTATTTTTTGTCTTAATTTTCAAAGTCAAATG
Source organism: Pongo abelii (assembly GCF_028885655.2). Lineage (NCBI taxonomy): Eukaryota > Metazoa > Chordata > Mammalia > Primates > Hominidae > Pongo > Pongo abelii. The sequence goes on along the minus strand of NC_072001.2, from coordinate 20,012,566 downwards.
TTAATTGTTTTTGTGGGATTACTTTGGCAAATATGGGAGATCCCCAAACAAATTTTAAACAGTTTTTTCAGCCGGGCGCGGTGGCTTAAGCCTGTAATCCCAGCACTTTGGGAGGCTGAGGCGGGCGGATCACGAGGTCAGGAGATCGAGACCATCCTGGCTAACAAGGTGAAACCCCACCTCTACTAAAAATACAAGAAAATTAGCTGGGCATGGGGTCGGGCACCTCTAGTCCCAGCTACTCCGGAGGCTGAGGCAGGAGAATGGCATGAACCCGGGAGGCGGAGCTTGCAGCGAGCCCAGATCGCGCCACTGCACTCCAGCCTGGGCGACAGAGCGAGACTCTGTCTCAAAAAAAAAAAAAAAAAAAAAACAAAGTTGTGTCTGTTCTCCTTTGTTTTCTACTTTCTCTTAAATAGAAATATATTTCTTTTACAAGTAAATACCATGAATTTAAAAAATAATAAATTATGACTTTCGTGAGGATCAGTTCTCCTAGACATTGGTTTAGCTAATGCCAGCTATTTGGTATAAAAATCTGTATCAGTGGAGAGGTGAAAAAGAGCTAAAGGAAGAATAAGAAAGACAACAGCATCTTTAAGAAGTTCCTCTTTTTTATTTTTTTATTTTTTGAGACGGAGTCTTGCTTTGTTCCCCAGGCTGGAGTGCAGTGGAACGATTTCTGCTCACTGCAAACTCCGCCTCCAGGGTTCACGCCATTCTCCTGCCTCAGTCTCCCGAGTAGCTGGGACTACAGGTGCCCGCCACCACGCCTGGCTAATTTTTTGTATTTTTAGTAGAGACGGGGTTTCACCGTGTTAGCCAGGATGGTCTTGATCTCCGGACCTCGTGATCCACCCGCCTCGGCCTCCCAAAGTACTGGGATTATAGGCATGAGCCACAGCGCCCGGCCAAGCAGGCTCTCTGAAAAGAAATCAGTTCTTGTTTTCTTACAAGTTATAACTTCACTACACTAAAGTCACATTTTTTAATAACTTAGGAATTTTCCGAAACTTCAAATACCCTATGGCCCAATGGTAAAACATCAGATGACATTTGCCCCTGATTTAAACCATTTTTCTTTTCCTCTTTCTTCATTTTTCTTATACTGTCTCCTCATTTCTTTTTCTCTCTTCCTATTTCTCTTTTTCTCTGTTTCTTCCTACCTCCCCTCGTGACTTTGTCTCCTCATCCCATCCCCGTGCTACTTAGATGCCACATCAATTTGACTAGCCTCAAATTTACAATGAATACTTTTTAAATTCATGCTTCTGAAACTTTTAAACGATGAAGAGGTGTAAATGTCTCAAATAATAATTTGCTTGATGGCTGAAATGAATGGCATTTCTCAAAAAGGCCAAGGGACTGAATACAGAAATTTAAACAATAACTTTCTGTTAGTGATATGGTTTGGATGTTTTGTCCCCTCCAAATCTCATGTTGAAATGCAACGTCCACTGTTGGAGGTGGGCCTAGTACAAGGTGTTTGTTTCCCAAGGGTGGATCCCCATGAATGGTTTTGTGCTGCCCTCCTGGTAATGAGTGAGTTCTTGCTCTATGAATTCACAAGAGATATTGTTGTTTAAAAGAGCCTGGCATCTCCCTTGCTCCCTCTCACCCCATGTAATACGCCAGCTCCACCTTTGCCTTAAGCCATGATTGTCAGCTTCCTGGGCCTCAGCCAAAGCTGAGCAGATACTGGTGCCATGTTTGTACAGCCTGCAAACCATCAGCCAAATACTCCTCTTTTCTTTATAAATTACCCTGTCTCAGGTATTCCTTTATAGCATTGAGATGGACTAATATAGTCAGTTTTGACAACATGAACCTTTCATATTAAAATTTAATTTCTAAATTCACTCATTTACTGTGATTGGTTTATAGCTTTTCTGTAATAATGACTTTTGCATGTGACTTTCTATGTGCTTTAAAAATTGATTCACTTTTTAGCTCTATTTTTGGAAACTACCAGCTTCCACTGTTGAGGTAAAAGTATCATCATTGAGGCTCTACTGCTGAGGTAGCTGTTATCTGATTTCCCTTCAGTTCTACTGCTGTCCCAGTGGAAAAAGGGAATCTTCACAACTTACATGACATGTTTGCCTGAACTCTAATCTTCCACATCTGCTGTAGAAAAGAGAGTAAAGTGGCAGTTCAGGGCAGTTTACCCATTTAGAAATGGTGTCTGCTCAATATTTTCCTCTGTGTCACTTACTAAAACATGTAAAAGAAATCATGGACATTAAAAGAAAGAGAGGTTTAATGTGATATTTTAATTCTAACAAAGATTTATGGGCATGTGAATCCTCAAAAGCACATACCCCCTTAGTGTTTTTCATATCACACATATCACATCAGACACATATCACACATATCAGGCACATGTCACACAGAACTTACTATAATTATCAGTTTTTGAAAAAATATTATCATTTGCTTTTTCTATATAAATAATTCTTGTTTTACATATGATTTTCAGTTCTGGGATACCCGCGTGGAACATGCAGGTTTGTTATATAGGTATACGTGTGCCATGGTGGTTTCTTATTTGTGTTTTTATCTTATGCCTTTGGCTAGAACTAGATTAGATAATAAAAACATGCATCAGTTTAAGATAGTTATTTTTAGTCATGGTAAGGACATATCTATAACTACTTTGTTAAATTTTATCAGTCACGCATGTTAAATATCATTAAATAAATATCTGAAATTGGGCTGCTGTACCCGAATACCATAGACTTGGTGGCTTATAAACAACAGAAAGGAATTTCTCACAGTTCACCAAGGTACTAGTCGGTTTGGTGTCTGGGAAAAACCTGTGTTCAAAGAAGGCTGCCCTTTCTCTATAACCTCAGTTGGGGAAGGAGCAAGGGAGTTCCAGGGGGCTGCTTTAGAAGGGTGCTAAACCCATTAATGAGGGCTCCTCTCTCATGACTTAATTACTTCCCAAAGCGCCACCTTCAAAAACCCTCAATTGGCGGTTAGCATTTCAACATGCGAATTTGAGAGGGATATAAACATTTAGTCTGTAGCAGTAAATTTACAATATAAATAAACAGCTTTATTGTTGTGTTGCCTTATATTAATATATATTTCCTAGTATCAAATCTTTGTATGCCAAATCACTGGGGTGGGTGATTTCTTAGTAAGTGTGGAATTCAGTTCCTTTTTCTTTTAAGAATATTTTAACTATGTTTATAAGAGACACTGTTTAGTAATTTTATTCTTTTTATATTCACTTCATCAAGAGTTGGTAATAGTTGTATTTGCTTTGTAAAATGAACTGAAAGGAAACCACTTTTTATAACTTTATCCGTATTTCGTAGTTTGGGGTCCATTTTACAAGGTTTTTTAAACAGATGCTTATTAAAAACACTGGTTATAGGGACTTTAATAAAAATTTTTAAAATAACGTTTTACTTCTCTTGCAAAAATTGATACATGCAACCTATTTACTATTGTTAAAATTAAGATTCATTTAAGCAGTACCTGTTTATTTTAGTGAAACGTATTTAATTTTCTAAGATAGTATTTTTTGTCTTTAAAACAATTGCTGCATGTTTTTGTTTTTTTCACTTTAAATTTTATATTTTCTGTTTTTGCTTTATCACATTTGCTGTATTTTTCTGTATTATGGGTGATTTGTTAAAGAATGAACTTGTGTATGTTTATAAATTGTTACTGTTTTTGTTTACAATTTATTGCCTTTTAATATGTAATTAGTATTCATTTTAATTTTGCTTGTATGCTTTGCTGTACCATTTTGAAATTCTTGAGTTAAATGCTTAACTATTTTTTATTTATAAAGTTTAAATATTAAATTAAATATGTCCCATGAGTTTAGTCATTTTAATATTCTCACTCATCAGACATTTTTTGGGAACACCATATGCCTTTTCATCAAGTCAGTTTCAAGAAAATGAAAATTTCTTTTTATATATGTATACTCAAAGCTTGGATAGAGAAAGTCTCCACTTCCTTAAGTTGGGGAAAAAGTGATTTCTTCCAGGCTATAGTCAAAAGAGATACAATTATAGTAACTTTTTGTGTTTGTGTGGGTTGTTTTTGTTTGTTTGTTTGAGATGGAGTTTGGATCTTGTTGCCCAGGCTGGAGTGTAGTGGCATGATCTCAGCTCACTGCAACCTCTGCCTCCTGGGTTCAAGCAATTCTCCTGCCTCAGTCTCTCCAGTAGCTGGGATCACAGGTGCCCGCCACCACACTGGGCTAATTTTTGTGTTTGTAGTAGAGATGGGGTTTTGCCATGCTGGCCAGGCTGGTCTGGAACTCCTGACCTCAGGTGATCTACCTGCCTTGACCTCCCAGAGTGCTCGGTTTACAGGCGTGAGCCACTGCAACCAGCCTATAGTAACTTTTTAAAATAGGTTGTGGTGGACAAAAGTTCGCAGAAATAATAAACAGAAAAATCAATTTATTAACACTTTATATTTTATTCTCTAAACAAAATGTTTCTCATTTTTTAAATTTAAATCATGATGGCCTGTAACAGATGAAGCATCTAAAAATTGAAATAAATATATAAATTTTTAACATAAAATATTTTAACATTTTTAGCACAAAAATTTTCAAGATTTTAATTTATATCTTTTTATTACTTTCCATATACTCTCTTGATACATTACCCATTATGTTGATTATTAACATACACTCAAGTCAAGATCTTTTATTATGTGAGGTCATCAGTCAATGATAACAGATATTGATGAAGTAGTCTCATCAGAAATTGAGCAACATTTTCATTCAAGACGATACATGGGCCTTGAAAACATATTCAATAATATTGAGTCTCAGTCTTCTCCTGCTGTTTTCTGAGTGTGCATTTAGACCTTCATACACCTATCTACCCACCCATTTATTAAATTTTCAGCATTTACTTTCTACTCCAAGGACCAGAACCATGTTTGTCTTGTTCACTGCTGTACTCCTAATGCAAGGACCTAGAACATAGTAGGAGCTCATTAAACTCTGAGGACTCAAAATAAGTGAATAGAAGTTGTAGTAGGAAGAATTCTAAGCCCCTATGACTTTCATTTCCTCCAGTTACTCTGCTGATACTTCACACGGCAAAGGAGTCTTGCAGATGTCACTAAGGCTAATAATCCGTCAGCCTTAAGACAGGGAGAGTATCTGGGTAAACCTAATCTAATCACACAAAAACTTAACAATCAGGGAGTTTTCTACAACTGAGAGTAGAATGGAAAGTCAGAGAGTTTCAAAGTACAAGAAGCATTTATAGCACCCTTACTGACTTTGAAGACGATTTGCGTCTTCTTTTGAGTTCAGTTTGAGATTATCTTTCTAATAATTGATTAGATTTTATTCCTGTAAAAAAATAATTTTAAAGGAATCTATTTTTAAATACTCTGAGGAGGGTGATACTATGGGTGCTGGTTGTCCTGTTTCAACTTTGTCTTAATTTCTAATGTAATTAAATTTTGAGTAGGTAATGTGACCTGTGTGGTTTTTATTTTAAAAAATATATTGAGGTTTTATATCATCTATTTTTAAATTTTTCAATGGAAACTTGAAAAAATACTGTTTCACATATTCTTGAATATATATATTAAAAATCTTTTTTTTTCTTGAGACAGTCTTTGCTATCAGTAAAGCTATCCTCAAAAAAATGGGAATTCCCTCCTCCAATTTTCTGAAAAAGTTTGTGTAGAATTTGTATTATCTGTTAGCTACATGTCTGTTAGAAATCACCACATCTGGTCCTGGAGATTGGTTTCCATGAAATTCAATTTCTTAGACACATCGCTAAGAGTATGTCCTTTGAGGAACTTGTCCATTTCATCTAAAAAGTCAAATTTGTCAGCATTAAGTTGTTCATTATGCTTATTTTCTAATATCTGTATACTCTGGGGTGACAAAAACTCCTCTATGCCTAATATTTTTATAATTTGTAATCTTTTTTTTCTTGACCAGTCTAGATAGAGATTTTAACAATTATATTGATCTTCTCAAAGAACCGGTTTTTATTTCCTTTGCTTTTTCTCTATTGTTTTTCCGTTTTCTATGTTATGGATTCTCCTCTACTCTTTCTTACTCCCTCCTTTTCTTCTGTTTACTTTGGTTTGTATCTGTCCTTCTTATTGTTTTCTAAGATGGACACTAAGGTCATAGTTCTGAGACCATTTTTCTTTTTTAAAATAGGCATTTCATGCCATAATTTTCCTTCTAAGGTCTGCCTTTGCTGGATCCCACACATTTTGGTACACAGTTTTCTTTTTCACTCTTCAAAATTATTTGTAATTTATTTCTGATTCATTCTTTGATCCATTGTATTTGGAAATGTTTTACTTTCCACATACTGGGGATTTTCTAGGGATCTGTTATTAATTTCTAATTTAATTTCCCTGTGGACAGAGAATATATTTTACAAAATTTGAATCCTTCTGATGCGTAAGATTTGTTTTATGGTCCAAATCATGATCTATATTGGTAGGTATTCCTCATGCACTTGAAAAGAATGTAAAATCTGTCCAGTGTTCTAAAAAATGTCAATTAGGTCAAGTTAGTTGATACAGTTGTTCAAATCTTATATCAATTTTTTAAACGTAGTTATTCTATCAATTATTGAAGGAAGGGTATTCAAATCTCTAGTTACAACTGTGGATTTGTCTATTTCTCCATGAAGTTTTATTTTAGTTTCATGTATCTGGAAGATCTATTATGAAGGGTGCAAAGGTTTAAGACATTATGTCGTCTTGATGAACTATCACCTGCATTGTCTGGATACTATTCTTTTAGTCCCTGTCAGTATTGTTTGCTATGAATTCTACTTTGTATGACATTAACACAGGCATTCCAGCTTTCTTTTGATGCACATTAGCATGGTATGTACCTCCTTGTCCTTTTGCTTTTAGCCTATTTATTTGTTTGTATTTAAAGTAGGACCCCTGAAGGCAGCGTATGGTTTGATCTTGCTCTCATATCCATTCTAACAACTTCTGACTTTTAACTGGGCTGTTTGAATCATTTATGTTTGATGTGATTATTAACATATTTGGCAGCTGGGGTGCGGTGGCTCACACCTATAATTACAGTGCTTTGGAAGACTGAGATAGGAGGACTGCTTGAGGCCAGGAGTTTGAGACTAGCCTGGGCAACACAGCAAGCCCCAACCTCTACAAAAAATAAAAATAAATTAGCTGGGTGTGGTAGCACGAACCTGTAGTTCTAGCTGTTCAAGAGGTGGAGATAGGAGGATTGCTTGAGCCCAGGAATTCAAGGCTGCAGCATAACCTAAGGTCGGGAGTTTTTGAGCAGCCTGACCAACAGGGAGAAACCCTGTCTGTACCAAAAAAAAAAAAAAAAAAAAAAAATTACAAAATTAGCCGGGCATGGTGGCTCATGCCTGCAATCTCAGCCACTTCCTAGGCTGAGGCAGGAGAACCACCCAAATCCTGGAGATGGAGGCCGTGGGGAGCCGAGACCGCGCCACTGCCCTCCAGCCTGGGCAACAAGAGTGAAACTCCGCCTCCAAAAAAAAAAAAAAGTGACCGGGTTTCATGATGTTGCCCAGGCCAGTCTGGAACTCCTAGGCTCATGAGATCCCCCACGCTCAGCCATCCAAAGTCCTGGGATCACAAGCGTGAGCCACCACTCCAGGTCGATCTATTCCTTTCTGATAAATAAAGTGGGCTGGTCGCAGTGGCTCACACCTGCAATCCCAGCACTCCGGGAGGCTGAGGCGGGCAGATCACCTGAGGTCGAGAGTTTCAGACCAGCCTAACCAACAGGGAGAAACCCCATCTGTACCAAAAACAAAACAAAACAAAACAAATACAAAATTAGTCAGGCATGGTGGATCATGCCTGTAATCCCAGCCATTCGGGAGGCTGAGGCAGGAGAACCACCCAAACCTGGAGGCGGAGGCTGTGGGGAGCCGAGACCAGTCACTGCCCTCCAGCCTGGGCAACAAGAGCGAAACTCCGCCTCCAAAAAAAAAAAAAGAAAGAAAAAGAAAAAAAAAAAAAAACCGGGTTCCACCATGTTGCCCGAGCCGGTCTGGAACTCCTAGACTCAAGCAATCCGCCACACTGAGCCGTCCAAAGTTCTGGGATCACAAGCGTGAGCCACCACACCAGGCCGATCTATTCCTTTCTGATTAATAAATTGGGCCGGGCGCGGTGGCTCACGCCTGCAATCCCAGCACCCTGGGAGGCCGAGGCGGGCGGATCACCTGAGGTCGGGAGTTTGAGACCAGCCCGACAAACATGGAGAAACCCCGTCTACACCAAAACAGTAACAACAAAAAAAAAACAAAAATACAAAATGAGCTGGGCATGGTGGCTCATGCCTGTAATCCCAGCCACTCGGGAGGCTGAGGTAGGAGAACCACCCAAACCCGGAGGTGGAGGCCACAGGGAGCCGAGACCGCGCCATTGCACTCCAGCCAGGCAACAAGGGCGAAACTCCGCCTCAAAAAAAAAAAAAAAAAAAAAAAGACCGGGTTTCACCATGTTGCCCCGGCCAGCCTGGAACTCCTAGGCTCAAGCGATTCCCCGCGCTGGGCCGTCCAAAGTCCTGGGATCACAAGCGTGAGCCACCACGCGAGGCCGATCTATTCCTTTCTGATTGATAAATTGGTCCTCGCGAGCTGGCTCATCCATGAAATCCCAGCACCCCCAGAGGCCTAGGCGGGCAGATAACCCGAGGTCAGGAGTTTGAGACCAGCCTGACGAAAATGGAGAAACCCCATCTCCACCGAAAAAAAAAAAAATACAAAATGAGCCGGGCACGGTGGCTCATGCCTGTAATCCCAGCCACTCGGGAGGCTGAGGCAGGAGAACCATCCAAACGCGGGAGGCGGAGGCCTCGGGGAGCCGAGACCTCGCCACTACACTCCAGCCTGGGCAACAAGAGCGAATCTCCGTCTCAAGAACAAAAAAAAAAAGTGGCCGGGTTTCACCATGTTGCCCAGGCCGGCCTGGAACTCCTAGGCTCAAGCGATCTGTTGCGCTTGGCCGTCCAAATTCTTGGGCTCACAAGCGTGAGCCACCACGCCAGGCCCATCTATTCCTTTCTGATTAATAAATTGGGCCTGGTGCGGTGGCTCACGCCTGCAATCCCAGCACCCCGGGAGGCCAAGGCGGACAGATAAACTGAGGTCCGGGGCTTGAGACCAGCCTAACCAACAGGGAGAAACCCCGTCTGTACCCTCCCCCCCAAAAAAATATTCAAAATGAGCCGGGCTTGGTGGCTTAGGCCTGCAATCCTAGCCACTCTGGAGGCTGAGGCAGAACCACCCAAACCCGGAGGCGGAGGCCGCGGGGAGCCGAGGCTGCGCCACCGCACTCCAGCCCGGCAACAAGAGCGAAACTCCGCCTCAAAAAAAAAAAAAAAAAAAAAGAAAAAGAAAAAAATTGACCGGGTTTCACCATGTTGCCCAGGCTGGTCTGGAACTCCTAGCTCCAGCGATCTGCCGCGCTTGGCCATCCAAATTCCTGGAATAAGAAGCGTGAGCCACCATGCCAGGACTATCTATCTATTCCTTTCTGATTAATAAAGTGGGCCGGGCGCGGTGGCTCACGCCTGCAATCTGAGCACCCCGGGAGGCCGAGATGGGCGGATAACCTGAGGTCGGGAGTTTGAGACCGGCCTAACCAACAGGAAGAAACCCCATCTGTAACCGACCCCCCCCCAAAAAAAATTAAAAATTAGCCGGGCATGGTGGCCCATGCCTGCAATCCCAGCCACTCAGGAGCCTGAGGCTGGAGAACCACCCAAACCCGGAGGCGGACACTGGGGGAGCCCAGACCAGGCCGCTGCACTTCAGCCTGGCAACAAGAGCAAAACTCCGCCTCAAAAAAAAAAAAAAAAAAAAGAGACCGGGTTTCACCATGTTGCCCAGGCCCGTCTGCAACTCCTAGGCTCAAGCGATCCGCCGCGCTTGGCCGTCCAAAGTCCTGGGATCACAAGCGTGAGCCACTACGCCAGGCCGATCTATTCTTTTATGATTAATAAATTGGGCTTTGCGCGCTGGCTCACGCCTGCAATCCCAGCAGCCCCGGAAGCCAAGGTGGGCGGATAACCTGAGGTCGGGAGTTTGAGACCAGCCTGACCAACAGGGAGAAACCCCCTCGCCCCCCACAAAAAAAATTACAAAATTAGCCGAGCATTGTGACTCATGCCTGCAATCTCAGCCACCTGGTAGGCTGAGGCAGGAGAACCACCCAAACCCAGGAGGCGGAGGCCTCGGGGAGCTGAGACCTCATCACTGCACTCCAGCCTGGGCAGCAAGAGCGAAATTCTGCCTCAAGAAAAAAAAAAAAAAAAAAAAAAAGACACTGGGTTTCACCATTTTGCCCAGGCCGGTCTGGAACTCCTAGGGCTCAAGCAATCCGCTGGGCTAGGCCATCCAAAGTCCTGTGATCACAAGCGTCAGCCACCACGCCAGGACAATCTATTCCTTTCTGATTAATAAATCAGGCCTGGCATGGTGGCTCACACCTGCAATCCCAGCACCCGGGGATGCCGAGGTGGGCAGATTACCTGAGGCCGGGAGTTTGAGACCAGCTCGACAAACATGGAGAAACCCCGTCTGCACAAAAAAAAAAAAAAATTACAAAATGAGCCGGGCATGGTGGCTCATGCCTGCAATCCCAGCCACTTGGGAAGCTGAGGCAGGAGAAACACCCAAACCTGGGAGGTGGAGGCCGTGGCGAGCCGAGACCATGCCACTGCACTCCAGCCTGGGCAACAAGAGCGAAACTCCGTCTCAAAAAAAAAAAAAAAAAGAGAGACCAGGTTTCACCATGTTGCCCATGTTTGGTCTGGAACTTCTAGGCTCAAGCGACTCTCCACGCTCGGCCGTCCAAAGTCCTGGGATCAAAAGTGGAGCCACCACGCCAGGCCGATCACGCCTGTAATCCCAGCACTTTGGGAGGCTGAGGTGGGTGGCTCACCTGAGGTCAGGAGTTGGAGACAAGCCTGGCCAATATGATGAAACACCATCTCTAATAAAAATACAGAAAAATTGGCCAGGTGTGGCGGTGGACACCTGTAATCCCAGCTACCCAGGAGGCTGAGGCAGGAGAATTGCTTGAACCTGGGAGGCAGAGGTTGCAGTGAGCCAAGACAGTGCCACTGCACTCCAGCCTGGGTGACAGAGTGAGACTCCATCTCAAAACAAAAAAATAAATAAAATAAATTGGGCCATGCATGCTGGCTCATGCCCGCAATTCCAGCACCTCCAGAGATCAAGGCAGGTGGATAACCTGAGTTCGGGAGTTTGAGACCAGCCTGAACAACAGGGAGAAAGCCCTTCTGTACCAAAAAAAAAAATCAGCTGGGCATGGTGGCTCATGCCTGCAATCCCAGCCACTCAGGAGGCTGAGGCAGGAAAACCACCCAAACCCAGGAGACAGGTTGTGGGGAGTCCAGACCGCACCACTGCACTCCAGCCTGGGCAACAAGAGCGAAACTCTGTCTCGAAAAAAAAACTAGGTTTCACCATGTTGCCCAGGCCGGTCTAGAACTCCTAGGCTCAAGTGATCCACCATGCTCAGCGGTACAAAGTCCTGGATCACAAGTGTGAGCCACCACACTAGGCCAATCTGTTCCTTTCTGATTAATAAATTAGGCTGGGCACAGTGGCTCACGCCTGCAATCCTGTAGTGGGATTTTTAAGGAATTAGAGAGACTGATGGGGTTTAGGAGGTTATTAATTATTTAGGTGCATCGGCCCAGTCGGATTAACATTTAAAGCACTGAGTTCTGAACAAAGAGTTATCTTTTAAGCCTTTTGTGGGGAGGGGGTAGATCTGTGCAGGGGGAAGCATATTATAGAAGTGAGAAACAAAGATAGTTGTTTAACTGAATCATGCATTATATTATTTTTTCCTTTTTTAGGAAAAATATGTTTTGTGACTTGAGTTTATTTGTTTAGTGACCCTGCAGTTGCACAGCTAGGGAATTAGAGTTTTTATAATGCCTGGGAAGGGAGGAGAGATAAGGCTCACTAGCCATAGAAAAACAGGTCGTTTTTTTAAAGGACTCCAGCTCTTTCCCTTTCTAAGGAGGAATTGGGTTTTTTTTTTTTTTTTTTACATATAACTGAGTTTTTGCTTACACATTTTTAAATTTATTTTAATTCTTGTTCCCATCCTAGCACCCTGAGAGGCCGAGGTGTGTGGATAACCTGAGGTCGAGAGTTTGAGACCAGCCCGATGAACATGGAGAAACCCCATCTCCACCAAAAAAAAAAAAAAATATATATATATATATGTATATATACATATACACATATATACATACACACACACAATTAGCCAGGCATGGTTGCTCACGCCTGCAATCCCAGCCACTTGGGAGGCTGAGGCAGGAATATTTTCTCCTTCCCTTAGACAAAAGACAGCATACACCATTGTGCACTTTATTTATTTTTTGACCTGGGGTGGGGTCTCACTCTGTCACTGAGGCTGGAGTACAGTGGTGTGATCTTGGCTCACTGAAACCTCTGCCTCGTAGACTCAAGCTGTCTTCCCACCTCAGCCTCCAGGGTAGCTGGAACCACAGGTGTGTGCCACCACACCCAGCTATTTTTTTTGTATTTTTGGTAGTGACTGGGTTTTGCCATGCTGCCCAGGCTGAGCTCTTGGGCTCAGGCAATCCACCTGCCTCAGCCTCCCAAAGTGTTTTCAAAGTGTTGGGAATTACAGGTGTGAGCCACTGCACCGGCCCATTTTGCACCTTTTTAAACTTATCTCAGAGATCACTTCGTATCTGTTTATAGAAATATTCTTCATCTTTTTTTAAATTAGTACTTTGTAGTGTGGATGTACCACTTTTTTTTTTTTTTTGAGACAGACGGAATCTTGCTCTGTCTCCCAGGCTGGAGTGCAGTGGCGCGATCTCGGCTCACTGCAAGCTCCACCCCCAGGTTCACACCATTCTCCTGCCTCAGCCTCCTGAGTAGCTGGGACTACAGGCGCCCGCCACCACGCCCAGCTAATTTTTTGTATTTTTAGTAGAGACGGGGTTTCACCATGTTAGCCAGGATGGTCTCCATCTCCTGACCTCGTGATCCGCCTGCCTCGGCCTCCCAAAGTGCTGGGATTACAGGCGTGAGCCACCACGCCCAGCCATACCACATTTTTACTCAGCTAGTTTTTAACTGACATTTGAGTGTTAGGCCTTCTTTTCTGACATTATTAGACTAAAATATGAAAAGGAAATCTTGCAAAAAATTTAAAAGAAAATCTACCTAACTGTCTTTGTGATCTTGTTGTAGGGAAACTTTTCTTAATGATTAGTATCCAGGATATGAAAAATAGCCTAGTAATGAAAAGGAAAACTTAAGACAAAATGGGCATAGGATGTGAAGAGTTACTTTACAGAGGAAGAAATTGGAACGGTCAGTAAACACGGGAAAAGATAATTGAATAGAAACTAGTGGATAAATGAAAGTTAAAATGAATGTTCTATCATCTTCAGATTGGTGAAAATGTAAGTCTGACAGAATTGCTGGCAGAGATATGGGCCAGTGGAAACTCAGCTAGGTAAAGTGGAGTGCAATTTTATACTCTCTATTGAAGTTGAAGACGCACATACCTCAGCCAAAAAATACATGTGTACAAAGAAATTTGGAAAAACTTTATCACAGTTATCACACATATGCAGTAACATAAGACGATGCAGAATGTAAGTTAACCAACAAGAGATTGGATAATTAAACTCACATCCATGTGGTGGAATATTATACAGCAATTAAAAATGAACATACTAGATTGAAAAGAATTAACATAGGTAAATCTCATAAAGAAAACTGAAAAAAAGCTGCAGAAGGATATGCACAATATAGTAACATACGTGAGTAGTTCATTTCCATATTTATGTTGTTTCAATGTTTTTTTAAAAAAAAGAGTTATCAGCTGGGTGCAATGGCTCACGCCTGTAATCCTAGCACTTTGGGAGGCTGAGGTGGGTGGATCACCTGAGGTCAGGAGTTTGAGACCAACCTGGCCAACATGGTGAAACCTCACTTCTACTAAAAATACAAAAATTAGCTGGGTGTGGTGGTGCACACCTGTAATCCCAGCTACTTGGTAGACTGAGGCAGGATAATCACTTGAACCTGGGAGGCGGAGGTTGCAGTGAGCTCAGATTGCACCACTACACTCCAGCCTGGGTGACAGAGCAAGACTCCATCACCAAAAAAAAAAGAGTTGTCACCATATATGTATTGTTTTCTTATATTCATTAGCATGTGGATATAGATATTATTAATACCGTAAATTATTTTGTTTAGTGGTCTAAAGATACACTTTTTGTCTGGATAAGTAAAATACAATTGTTTAAAAATATAAATCTTTATATTTCTTATGGATACATGATTATGTAGTAAAAAATATCTGTGGTGGTAACCCACCAGAGCCAGAGCATGATTGCTTCTGAGGCTAGAGGGAGGGCCGTGGGATTGGAGAGAGCTAGAACAGAGGCTTCAGCTGTGTCTAATTCATTGTTTCTTAAAAAGAATTTGGGCTTACAAGTTCAAATATTAAGATTTGATAACGTGAAATGGATTTTAAAAAATCACCCTACTTTATCTTTGAAATGTTCCATAATTTAAATAAAAGGATTGATATTATATATGTACTTGAGTTGCTATAATGTTTTACATTTTTCTTTGCTTCACTCTGAATTTTTCAATGATCTCTGGGGAAGCTTCAGTCATTTTCTCTCTGAGGGATTTGTGTGTGGTGGTGATAGTGATGGTATTAGGTATTATAGTCTTCCTACCACATGAGCAGATTTTACTCACACGCAGTGTGATTGGAAAGGAAAAGCACTGTAACATCTTACAGATATTCATGATTTTTTGTTGTTGGAAGTGAGGGACAGTTCTTATTTCAAACCTTATGTGCTTTTTTGGTGTTTACTTATAGTATTAGTAATGATAGAATGTACAAATCATTAATTTACATTTACTGAGTTTTGCCATCATTTGTAATTCTAAGGTTCCTTTTGTTGTTTAGAAATGTGTTTGAATATAAAAACACTGCGACAATGCATTCTTTCTTATTTCATCCTATTTCTCCTGAAAGTTTACATTTTTTTTTTGGCAGTCTGATTATGATGTACCTTGGTGTGATTTTACTTTGCTTCTTCTGCATAAGGCTCACTGAGCTTCTTAGACCTGGAATTACCAGTTTTCATGAATTTGAGGCGGCAGTGAGTCATGATCATGCCACTGCACTCCAGCCAGGGTGACAAAAGAAGACCCCAGCTCTAAAAAATGTGTGTGTGTGTTAGGTTTAAATCTGTATCTTGCTATTTATTTGTTCTTTGTTGTCATTTTCCTCTTGCTTTCTTCTGGATGAACTGATTATGTTTTATGACTTCACTTCAACTTTTGTTGGTTCATCAGATAAAACTCTTGGGTTATTTTAGTGATTGTTTTGGGGGTGTGTAGATTACATCTCTAACTTATCACAGTCTATTCTGAAGTCATATGCTACACCTGTATAAGAACTTCACAAGTCTACTTCCACTTCCTCCCCCAGTCTCTGTGTTACAATTAACTTCTGTGTAGGTTTTAAACACCTTAATTTATTTGTATTATGTCCTTGAAATATTCAATTATCTCTTTCAAAGATCTAGGAAAAACGTCACGACATTAATGTTTCTTCATGCCTTTGATAGACTGATGATTCCATCTGGTATAATTTTCCTTCTATTTAAAGATATTCTTTTAAGGTTTTGGTTGTGCAGGTCCGTGGTAATGAGTTCTTTCAGTTTTTGTTTATCTAAACAACTCTATTTCAATTTCATTCTTGAAAAAATATTTCTGCTGGGTAAAAAAAAAAATATGTCGACAATAATTTTTCCTTATAGAAAATCCACTGTCTTCTAGCTTGCATTGATTCCTAAAAGACATCTGTATCTATGCTTATCTTTCTTCCTGTATGGAACATGTTTAGTACCCCCACCCCTGCCCTCGCCCCCACCCTCGCCCTCGCCCCTGCCCCCGCCCCCGCCCCCGCCCCCGCCCTCGCCCTCGCCCTCACCCCATCTGCTTTTAAAATATTTTTCTCTTTATCTCTGGTCTTGATCCATTCACCTTAGTATAGTTTTCTTCATGTTTCTTTTGCTTAGGGTTTTTTAAACATCTTGAATCGTGGATTTATTGTTTTCAACAAATTTGGAAATTTTTTAGCCATTATTTCTTCAAAACCCCCCACGTTCCCCTCCTTTGGTGGCTCCGATAATGCATATATTAGGACATCTGAGGTTGTCCTACAGCTCACCTCTCTGATGTTCTGTTCATTTGTACAGTTTTCTTTCTGTTTCATTCTGGATAGTTTCTTTCATTATGTCTTCAAGTTCACTGATCTTTTTTTCCTGCAATGTCTAATCTGCCATTAATCCCATCCAATGTATTTTTCATCTTTAGAACTTTGATTTGGGCATTTAAATATCTTCTAGGCTTTACCTAACACATTCAAATTCTCTTCTAGCTTCTTGAAGATACGGCATATGGTTAAAATAACTATTTTTATAAAGTTCTTGTCTAGTAATTCTACCACTGATACCATTTCTGAGTCAGTTGCAACTGAAGATTTTTCTCCTCGTGTAAGTTGTATTTTCCTGCTCCCCCCTTGCAAGCTTGGTAATTTTTTATTGGATGCAGGAAATTGTGGAATTTACCTTATTGGGTGGTTCATGTTTGTATTCATAAAAATATCCTTCTACACACTGCTTTGAATGTGTCCCAGAGATTCTGGTATGTTGTGTCTTTGTTCTCATTGGTTTCAAAGAACATCATTATTTCCGCCTTCATTTCGTTATGTACCCAGTAGTCATTCAGGAGTAGGTTGTTCGGTTTCCATGTAGTTGAGCAGTTTTGAGTGAGTTTCTTAATCCTGAGTTCTAGTTCGATTGCACTGTGGTCTGAGAGACAGTTGGTTATAATTTCTGTTCTTTTACATTTGCTGAGGAGTGCTTTACTTCCAACTGTGTGGTCAATTTTGGAATAGGTGTGGTGTGGTGCTGAAAAGAATGTATATTCTGTTGATTTGGGGTGGAGAGTTCTGTAGATGTCTATTAGGTCCGCTTGGTGCAGAGCTGAGTTCAGTTCCTGGATATCCTTGTTAACTTTGTCTTGTTAATCTGTCTAATGTTGACAGTGGGGTGTTAAAGTCTCCCATTATTATTGTGTGGGAGTCTAAGTCTCTTTGTACGTCTCTAAGGACTTGCTTTATGCATCTGGGTGCTCCTGTATTGGGTGCATATATATTTAGGATAGATAGCTCTTCTTGTTGAATTGATCCCTTTACCATTATGTAATGGCCTTCTTTGTCTCTTTTGATCTTTGTTGGTTTAAAGTCTGTTTTATCAGAGACTAGGATTGCAACCCCTGCCTTTTTTTGTTTTCCATTTGCTTGGTAGATCTTCCTCAATCCCTTTATTTTGAGCCTATATGTGTCTCTGCACGTGAGCTCGGTTTCCTGAATACAGCACACTGATGGGTCTTGTGTCTTTATCCAGTTTGCCAGTCTGTGTCTTTTAATTGGAGCATTTAGCCCATTTACATTTATGGTTAATATTGTTATGTGTGAATTTGATCCTGTCATTATGATGTTAGCTGGTTATTTTGCTCGTTAGTTGATGTAGTTTCTTCCTAGCCTCGATGGTCTTTACAATTTGGCATGTTTTTGCAGTGGCTGGTACCGACTGTTCCTTTCCATGTTTAGTGCTTCCTTCAGGAGCTCTTTTAGGGCAGGCCTGGTGGTGACAAAATCTCTCAGCATTTGCTTGTCTGTAAAGTGTTTTATTTCTCCTTCACTTATGAAGCTTAGTTTGGCTGGATATGAAATTCTGGGTTGAAAATTCTTTTCTTTAAGATTGTTGAATATTGGCCCCCACCCTCTTCTGGCTTGTAGAGTTTCTGCCAAGAGATCCGCTGTTAGTCTGATGGGCTTCCCTTTGTGGGTAAGCTGACATTTGTCTCTGGCTGCCCTTAACATTTTTTCCTTCATTTCAACTTTGGTGAATCTGACAATTATGTGTCTTGGAGTTGCTCTTCTCGAGGAGTATCTTTGTGGCATTCTCTGTATTTCCTGAATCTGAATGTTGGCCTGCCTTGCTAGATTGGGGAAGTTCTCCTGGATAATATCCTGCAGAGTGTTTTCCAACTTGGTTCCATTCTCCCCATCACTTTCAGGTACACCAATCAGACATAGATTTGGTCTTTTCACATAGTCCCATATTTCTTGGTTCGTTTCTTTTTATTCTTTTTTCTCTAAACTTCTCTTCTTGCTTCATTTCATTCATTTGATCTTCCATCACTGATACCCTTTCTTCCAGTTGATCGAATCGGCTACTGAGGCTTGTGCATTCATCACGTAGTTCTCGTGCCATGGTTTTCAGCTCCATCAGGTCCTTTAAGGACTTATCTGCATTGGTTATTCTAGTTAGCCATTCGTCTAATTTTTTTTTTTTGAGGTTTTTAACTTCTTTGCTGTGGGTTCAACTTCCTCCTTTAGCTCGGAGTAGTTTGATCATCTGAACCCTGCTTCTCTCAACTCGTCAAAATCATTCTCTGTCCAGCTTTGTTCTATTGCTGGTGAGGAGCTGCGTCCCTTTGGAGGAGGAGAGGCACTCTGATTTTAGAGTTTCCAGGTTTTCTGCTCTGCTTTTCCCCCATCTTTGTGGTTTTATCTACCTTTGGTCTTTGATTGATGATGGTGACGTCCAGATGGGGTTTTGGTGTGGATGTCCATTCTGCACATTCAAAGCAGTGTGTAGAGGGAAGTTTATAGCACTAAATGCCCACAAGAGAAAGCAGGAAAGATCTAAAATTGACACCCTAACATCACAATTAAAAGAACTGGAGAAGCAAGAGCAAACACATTCAAAAGCTAGCAGAAGGCAAGAAATAACTAAGATCAGAGCAGAACTGAAGGAAATACAGACACAAAAAATCCTTCAAAAAATCAGTGAAGCCAGGAGCTGGTTTTTTAAAAACATCAACAAAATTCATAGACCACTAGCAAGACTAATAAAGAAGAAAAGAGAGAAGAATCAAATAGATGCAATAGAAAATGATAAAGGGAATATCACCACCGATCCCACAGAAATACAAACTACCATCAGAGAATACTATAAACACCTCTATGCAAATAAACTAGAAAATCTAGAAGAAATGGATAAATTCCTGGACATATACACCCTTCCAAGACTAAACCAGAAAGAAGTTGAATCTCTGAATAGACCAATAACAGGCTCTGAAATTCAGGCAATAATTAATAGCTTACCAACCAAAAAAAGTCCAGGACCAGATGGATTCACAGCCAAATTCTACCAGAGGTACAAAGAGGAGCTGGGACCATTCCTTCTGAAACTATTCCAATCAATAGAAAAAGAGGGAATCCTCCCTAACTCATTTTATGAGGCCAGCATCATCCTCATACCAAAGCCTGGCAGAGACACAACAAAAAAAGATAATTTTAGACCAATATCCCTGATGAACATCGATGCAAAAATCCTCAATAAAATACTGGCAAACCGAATCCAGCAACACATCAAAAAGCTTATCCACCATGATCAAGTGGGCTTCATCCCAGGGATGCAAGGCTGGTTCAACATATGCAAATCAACAAATGTAATCCAGCATATAAACAGAACCAAAGACAAAAACCACATGATTATCTCAATAGATGCAGGAAAGGCCTACTGACAAAACTCAATAACCCTTCATGCTAAAAACTCTCAATAAATTAGGTATTGATGGGACGTATCTCAAAATAATAGCTATCTATGACAAACCCACAGCCAATATCATACTGAATGGGCAAAAACTGGGAGCATTCCCTTTGAAAATTGGCACAAGACAGGGATGCCCTCTCTCACCACTCCTATTCAACATAGTGTTGGAAGTTCTGGCCAGGGCAATCAGGCAGGAGAAGGAAATAAAGGGTATTCAATTAGGAAAAGAGGAAGTCAAATTGTCCCTGTTTGCAGATGACATGACTGTATATCTAGAAAACCCCATTGTCTCAGCCCAGAATCTCCTTAAGCTGATAGGCAACTTCAGCAAAGTCTCAGGATACAAAATCAATGTGCAAAAATCACAAGCATTCTTATACACCAATGACAGACAAAACAGACAAACAGAGAGCCAAATCATGAGTGAACTCCCATTCACAGTTGCTTCAAAGAGAATAAAATACCTAGGAATCCAACTTACAAGGGATGTGAAGGACCTCTTCAAGGAGAACTACAAACCATTGCTCAATGAAATAAAAGATACAAATAAATGGAAGAACATTCCTTGCTCATGGGTAGGAAGAATCAATATTGTGAAAATGGCCACACTGCCCAAGGTAATTTATAGATTCAATGCCATCCCCATCAAGCTACCAATGACTTTCTTCACAGAATTGGAAAAAACTACTTTCAAGTTCATATGGAACCAAAAAAGAGCCTGCATTGCCAAGTCAATCCTAAGCCAAAAAGAATCAAGCTGGAGGCATCATGCTACCTGACTTCAAACTATACTACAAGACTACAGTAACCAAAACAGCATGGTACTGATACCAAAACAGAGGTATAGACCAAGGGAACAGAACAGAGCCCTCAGAAATAATGCCACATATCTACAACTATCTCATCTTTGAGAAACCTGACAAAAACAAGAAATGGGGAAATGATTCCCTATTTAATAAATGGTGCTGGGAAAACTGGCTAACCATATGTAGAAAGCTGAAACTGGATCCCTTCCTTACACCTTATACAAAAATTAATTCAAGATTAATTAAAGACTTAAATGTTAGACCTAAAACCATAAAAATCCTAGAATAAAACCTAGGCAATACCATTCAGGACATAGGCATGGGCAAGGACTTCATGTCTAAAACACCAAAAGCAATGGCAACAAAAGCCAAAACTGACAAATGGGATCTAATTAAACTAAAGAGCTTCTGCACAGCAAAAGAAACTACCATCAGAGTGAACACGCAACCTACAGAATGGGAGAAAATTTTTGCAATCTACTCATCTGACAAAGGGCTAATACCCAGAATCTACAATGAACTCAAACAAATTTACAAGAAAAAAACAAACAACCCCATCAACAAGTGGGCAAAGGATATGAACAGACACTTCTTAAAAGAAGACATTTATGCAGCCAAAAGACACATGAAAAAATGCTCATCATCACTGGTCATCAGAGAAATGCAAATCAAAACCACAATGAGATACCATCTCACACCAGTTAGAATGGCAATCATTAAAAAGTCAGGAAACAACAGGTGCTAGAAAGGATGTGGAGAAATAGGAACATTTTTACACTGTTGGTGGGACTGTAAACTAGTTCAACCCTTGTGGAAGTCAGTGTGGCGACTCCTCAGGGATCTAGAGCTAGAAATACCATTTGTCCCAGCCATCCCATTACTAGGTATATACCCAAAGGATTATAAAACATGCTGCTATAAAGACACATGCACACGTATGTTTATTGCGGCACCATTCACAATAGCAAAGACTTGGAACCAACCCAAATGTCCAACAATGATAGACTGGATTAAGAAAATGTGGCACATATACACCATGGAATACTATGCAGCCATAAAAAATGATGAGTTCATGTCCTTTGTAGGGACATAGATGAAGCTGGAAACAATCATTCTCAGCAAACTATTGCAAGGACAAAAAACCAAACACCGCATGTTCTCACTCACAGGTGGGAATTGAACAATGAGAACACATGGACACAGGAAGGGGAACATCACACACCGGGGACTGTTGTGGGGTTGGGGGAGGGGGAAGGGATAGCATTAGGAGATATACCTAACATTAAATGACGAGTTAATGGGTGTAGCACACCAACATGGCACAAGTATACATATGTAACAAACCCGCACGTTGTGCACATGTACCCTAAAACAAAGCATAATAAAAGAAATACAAAAATTAAAATATATATATATATATTCTTGAGCTTTGATCTCTGTGATAAGTTACTTATAAGTAGTTTAATCCTTTCGGGTCTTGCTTTTAAGCTTTGTTGCTGAGATGAGAGCAACAATTCGTCTGTCGCTAATTTTTCACCAATACTGGGTAACATCATTCTTAGTACTTTAATCATTGCCCTGTAAATTGAGGTTTTGGGAGCAGGCTCCATCTCCCTGCTGTGTGAGCTCTCGGGACTATTCCTTGTCATCCCTTTGGGTGGTCTGTTCCTCAACCTCACAGCTGTGAGTGCCATATTAGGCTCTGCAGGTCTCCGCAGTCCTCTCTGTGCAGCTCTCTCCGCTCTGGTACTCTGTAGACTCTGTATGTCTTGGCCTCCCTGGACTTCCAGTTCTGTCTCCTCTATAGTAAGGGAGTCTGCCAGGATCTGCCTGGTGTTCTCCTTCCTGTGTCACAGTCTGGAAACTTTCTACAGGAAATCCATTGGGCAATTTTTAGAACTTGCCTTGTTTTTTTTTATTTTTCATTTAAAAATTTTTTAATTTTTAATTTTTGTGGGTACTTAGTAGATGTATATATTTATAGAGTATATGAAACATTTTGATTCAGGCATACAATGTGTAGTAATCATATCAGGGTAAATGGGTTATCCATCACCTCAAGCATTTATCCTTTCCTGTGTTACAAACAATCCAATTATAATTTAGTTACTTTAAAATGTACAATAAGTTATTGTTGGATATAGTCACCTGTTGTGGTATCATACTTGATCTTATTCCTTCTATCTAACTATATTTTTGTACCATTAACCATCATCCCTTCGCACTCTCCTTGTTTCCCATGACTCACGGAACACTGTATTTTGTTGCCTGATATTCAGTGGCTTTGGGACCATTTCATCATTTCATTTCATTTCATTTCAATTTCATTTCATTATTTCATTTCATTTCTTTCGACAGGATCTCACTCTGTCACCCAGCCTGGAGTACAGTGGCACAATCTCACTTCACATTTCATCATTTCATTTCTTCATTCATTTATTTCATTTCATTTCATATGACAGGATCTCACTCAGGATCTCACTCTGTCACCCAGGCTGGAGTGCAGTGGCACAATCTCAGCTCACATTTCACCATTTATTTCATTTCATTTCATTTCATTTCATTTCATTTCATTATTTCATATGACAGGATCTCACTCTGTCACCCAGATTGGAGTGCAGTGGCACAATCTCAGCTCACAATTCATTCCATCATTTCATTTATTCATTTCATTTCATTATTTCATATGACAGGATCTCACTCTGTCACCCAGACTGGAGTGCAGTGGCACAATCTCAGCTCACATTTCATTTCATCATTTCATTTCATTTATTTCATTTCATTATTTCATTTCATTTCTTTCATTTCATATGACAGTATCTCACTCAGGATATCACTCTGTCACCCAGACTGGAGTGCAGTGGCACAATCTCAGCTCACATTTCATTTTATCATTTATTTCATTTCATTTCATTATTTCATATGACAGGATCTCACTCTGTCACCCAGGCTGGAGTGCAGTGGCACAATCTCAGCTCATATTTCATTTCATCATTTCATTTCTTCATAGTTCATCTCATTTCTTCATTCATATTTCATCTCATTTCATTTCATTATTTCATTTCATTTCATTTCTTTCATGTCATATGACAGTATCTCACTCAGGATCTCACTCTGTCACCCAGACTGGAGTGCAGTGGCACAACCTCAGCTCACATTTCATCATTTCATTTCATATGATAGGATCTCACTCTGTCACCCTGGCTGGAGTGCAGTGGCACAATCTCAGCTCACATTTCATTTCATTCATTTCATTTCATCATTTCATTTCATTTCATTTCATTTATTTCATTTCCTTCAACAGGATCTCACTCTGCCACCCAGGCTGGAGTGCAGTGGCACAATCTCAGTTCACATATCATTTCATTATTTCATTTCTTCATTTCATTCATTTTATGTCATTTCATATGACAGGATCTCACTCTGTCACCCAGGCTGGAATGCAGTGGCACAATCTCAGCTCACATTTCATTTCATCATTATTTCATTTCATTTCATTTCAATTTCATTTCATATGACAGGATCTCACTCTGTCACCCAGGCTGGAGTGCAGTGGCACAATCTCAGGTCACATTTCATTTCATTTATTTCATTTCATTATTTCATATGACAGGATCTCACTCTGTCACCCAGGCTGGAGTGCAGTGGCATAATCTCAGCTCACTGCAACCTCTACCTCCCGAGTAGCTGGGACTTCAGGTGTGCACCACCACATCTGGCTAATTGTTTTTCTATTTTTCATAGAGATGGGGTTTTGTCATGTTGCCCAGGCTGGTTTTGAACTCCTGAGTTCAAGCAATCTGCCCACCTCAGCTTCTCAAAGTGCTGGGATTACAGGCATGAGCCACCATGCCGGACCTGTTTAATACATTTTATATGGTGTTTTAGTTATTCCTAGCATAGGAAGGCCCCTATTACTCCAATCTGGCTGGTAGTTCCCATTAATTTTTTAATACTTGTGAGTTTGGTTCGTTTGTTTAAAAAATGGTGTTGAGTGTGTGTTCTTTCTTCCTCACCCCTGCCGTTTCCTCTGTATTTGCAGTTTTACTATCATGAGTGTTACACAAAATGCCAAATGTGATTCAGTGGATAATTTAAGGGAGAAGGACAAAAAAACACTTACTTAGTACTTGTCATCAAAAACACAGAGGTGACTTTTTTTTCCTCTCAACAGAGGAGTCATATGGGTAAGCCTTCATATTGTAACATAAAACTATTTCTGCCAAATGAGTCATTAACATTATTTAGTTTGAGCAGATTATTTTAAATGTTGCCTTGAAAAACAAAGCACCAATAGATTGTAGCAGCATTAAAACAAACAAAAACAAAGACAAATAGAATGTTGAAATAATTTTTTCACATCATCCCTTCTGTTGCCATGCCCCAACTTCCCATCTTCTGCCTCACCCCAAGAGTAAACTTCTCCTTCTGAAGACAGGGCAAGGCAGTGCTTTCCTTCCGAGTTTATAGCTACTTTCTTAATAAACACATGCTGAATGGATTCAAGCAATGTTGGGGTAGACACCGACTCTGTCCCTCCAATGCCTAGTCTGCCACCTGCAGCATACCCAGTGGCATACAGCTAAGAAAAGAAAAAGCAATAATAACATCAGTTTTTAATCTCCATATCCCCTAAATTTAGTAATTCATAAACCTAATCCATGCTTTAGACATTTTTACCACATAGAAATAAAATGTAAAGTTAAAAATCACAGGAATGTTTATGCCTTTATACATGCTCTATCAAAGTTCTAGAAATGAAATAAAAACATGACTATTAGAAATTCCAAATTCAGAAAACATATTGTGAAAATAAAGTCTCCCTGGAAGCTCTTCCATTTTTGTGTAGAATACCAACTACAATTAACACCAAGAAAAGCAAAAAACAATTTAATTATCTACTATATGCAAATCTGACAATAACAGCCACAAAAACATACCCATAAAAGAACACAAATACATTTTAATATTTCAGCAGGGCAGCATATGAACCACACAGGAAAAAACACCTCTTTTTTTTTTTTAATCTAAGTGGGATGTTTTAGGACACAAAACATCTATGATTAATTTTAAAGAACATGATTGATTTAAAAACATACACACACGCGATCAGACTGCCGTTTTCCAAATGAAGGCAAACATCCCTCCTGATAAAAACTTAAATGCTGTTCCATGCTGTTTTAGACATCTTTCAAAGGTGCTGCTGCACTGACATAATGTAAGGAAGCCACAAGGGCCAACGCAGGAAGTGAAACCCAAAGTCAGGTGGATAAACAAGCCCCACCCCTAAAGCCAGCTTCTGGTGGGGAGGGTGTGAGGCTCTGGGGTGCACAGGGTGCAGGGTAATGCAGCGTGCCTCCAAGGACTTCCTGTAGAAAGTGGGGCTCCAGGGGTTACCCCTCAGTGCCTGTGAATAAGAAGAACACCACAGAAAGCTGCCCTTCTCAGCCTCAGCACTGACAGGGAGACAGAGGCTTGTCCCTGAGAATTCATAACTACAACAGGAGTTGGCAAATTATGGCCCATGGGCCAAATCAGGCCCATCATTTGTTTCTGTAAATGAAGTTTTATGGGAACACAGCCACACCCACTCATTTATAATATGTCCAGGGCTGCTTTTGTAGTTGCAACAGAGACCATATGGCCCAAAGCTGAAAATACTATTGTGCCCTTTACAGAAAGTGCTTACCAACCCCACCCTAGAAAAAGGACAAAATAAAGATATTTTGAAACAAACAATCAGAATTAACCAAGGAAAGAATTTCACTAAAGTAAATTGAGAAAGATATGCTAAAGAAGGAGGAAATGATTTTATAAGATCTGAGAAGTAACAAATGATGGTAAGAAATGATAGTAAGCAAAGATATGCAACATTTGGCTAACTCCAAAAAAAACCCACGGTCCATATTAAAAGCACCAAAACAACAACAATAATGTCTACGGCAGAGGGGAACAGGTTAGAACCCAAACACTGGGTAACAAGGGGTCACTGATTGGGAGGAGGGGAGAAATACTAATTAACTTTAGGTTTTTAAGTACCTATGTTAAAATAACCAGAGAAACAATGAAAAGAAACAGAATTCTCCTGAGAATTGTCAAAGAGGGGCTATATTTCAAACTTTTTTTTTTTTTGAGACGGAGTCTCACTCTGTCATCCAGGCTGGAGTGCAGTGGCATGATCTCGGCTCACTGCAAGCTCCACCTCCCGGGTTCACACCATTCTCCTGCCTCAGCCTCCTGAGCAGCTGGGACTACAGACACCCGCCACCACGCCTGG
Organism: Pongo abelii; assembly: GCF_028885655.2. Taxonomy (NCBI): domain Eukaryota; kingdom Metazoa; phylum Chordata; class Mammalia; order Primates; family Hominidae; genus Pongo; species Pongo abelii. Next base: position 19,985,748 of record NC_072001.2, on the reverse strand, counting down.
CTAATTTTTTGTATTTTTAGTGGAGATTGGGTTTCACCGTGTTAGCCAGGCTGGTCTCAATCTCCTGACCTCTTGATCCGCCTGCCTCTGCCTCCCAAAGTGCTGGGATCACAGGCGTGAGTCAAGGCACCTGGCCCTCAAACCTTTTTATGAGGCTAGACCACTTCGACACCTGTGCTAGCAGTCCGCCTCTGACACGGTTCACAATGACCCCTGCTTCCAAATATGCATGCTCCTGTACACAGGCACACCCCATTTGACTGTGCCTTGCTTTACTGTACCTCGCAGATACTGTTTTTTATAAACCGAAGGTCTGTGTCAACCCTACACTGATCAAGTCTATCAGCGCCATTTTTCCACCAGCATGTGCTGACTTACTGTCTCCATGTCACGTTTTGATAATTCTTGCAATATTTTAAACTTTTTCATTATTATTTTATCTGTTATGATGATCTGTGATCAGTAATGTTTGATGTTACTGTTGTACTTGTTTTGAGGCATCAAAAACCACACCCATAGAAGACGGTGAACTTAAATGATAAATGTTGTGTATATTCTGATTGCTCCGCCAACCAGCATTCTCCCATCACTCTCCCTCTCCTCAGACCTCCCTATTGTGTCCCTGAGACACAACTTATTGAAATTAGGCCACTTAATAACCCTACAGTAGCCTCTAAGAGCTCAAGTGAAAGGAAGAGTTGCGTATTTCTCACTTAAGTCGAAAGCTAGAAATGATTAAGATTAGTGAGGAGGGCATGTTGAAAGCCAAGACAGGCTGAAAGCTAGGCCTCTTGCACCAGTTACCCAAGAAAAAGTTCTTGAAGCACAATTAAGTGCAACTCTAGTAAACACACAAATGATGAGAATGCAAAACAGTCTTATTGCTGATATAGAGAATGTTTGACCAGCATAGACAGAAGATCAAAACTGACACAACATTCCCTTAAGCCAAAGCCTAATCCAGAGCAAGGCTCTAACTCTTCAATTCCACGAAGGCTAAGAGAGGTGAGACAGCTGCAGAAGGAGTCTGAAGGTAGCAGAGATTGGTTCCTGAGGTTTAAGGAAAGATGCCATCTTCATAACATAAAAGTGCGAGGGAAAGTAGCAAGTGCTGATGTAGAAGCTGCAGCAAGTTACGCAGAAGATCTAGCCAAGATCAGTGATGAAGGTGGCTACACTAAACAACAGGCTTTCAATGTAGATGGAACAACCGTCTATCGGAAGAAGACACCAGCTAGGACTTTCATAGCTAGAGAGAAGTCAATGTTTGCCTTCAAAGCTTCAAATCTTTTGTTAGGGGCTAATGAAGCTGGTGACTCTATTAGTTGAACTCGTTGAAGTCAATGCTCATTGACCATTCTGAAAATCTTAGGGCCCTTAAGAATTATGTTAACTCCACTCTGGCTGTGCTCCAGAAATAGAACAAACCTGGATGGAAGTCAGCACATTTGTTTACAGCATGCTTCACTGAATATTTTAAGCCCACTATTGAGGCCTACTGCTCAGAAAAAAAGATTTCTTTCAAAATATTACTGCTCATTGACAATGTACCTGGTCACCCAAGAGCTCTGATGACCATGTACAGAGATTAAAGTTGTTTTCCTGCCTGCTAACACATCATCTTTTCTGCAGCTGCATGGATCAAAGAGTAATTTCAACTTTCAAATCTTGTTATTTAAGAAATACATTTCAGTCTCTACTAAAAAATACAAAAAATTAGCCAGATGTGGTGGCGGACACCTGTAGTCCCAGCTACTTGGGAGGCTGAGGCAGAAGAATGGCATGAACCTGGGAGGCAGAGCTTGTAGTGAGCAGAGATCACGCCACTGTACTCCAGCCTGGGTGACAGAGTGAGACTCCGTCTCAAAAAAAGAGAAAAAAACAAAGACATACATTTCATAAGGCTATAGCTGCCATAGACAGTGATTCTTCTAATGGATGTGGACAAACTAAATTGAAAACCTTCTGGAAAGCCATCACCATTATAAATGCCATTAAGTACATTTGTGATTCATGGGAGGAGGTGAAAATATCAACATTAACAGGGATTTGGAAGAAGTGGATTCCAACCCTCATGGATGACCTTGAGGGGTTCAAGACGAGTGGAAGAAGTGACCTCAGATGTGGTGGAAACAGCAAGAGAACTAGAATTAGAAGTGGAGCCTGAAGATGTGACTTAATAGACTATAGTATACACATACTTTTATACCCACTGGGAAACCAAGAAATTTGTGTTACTTGCTTTGTGAAGACACTTGCTTTATTGTGTTGGTTTAGAACCAAGCCTGCATACCTCCAAGTATGCCTACAGCTCCTGCTCCCTGAGTGTGGGCTGGACTTAATGACCTGCTTCTGATGAGCAGAATAGGGCAAGAACGATGGAGTGTGGTCACTTCTGTGATTCAGTTACACAGGACCGTGGCTCTGTCTCGCTCCACTCTCTCTTGCTGGTGCTCCCTCCTGCGCCTCCCTTGCTCTCGAAATAAATGGGGGGAAAAAGCAGCTAATGAAAAGTGAAAATGGGCCAGGTGCAGTGGCTCACACCTACAATCCCAGCATGCTGGGAGGCCGAGGCAGGCGGATGAATTGAGGTCAGGAGTTTCAGACCAGCTTGGCCGACATGGTGAAACTCCAACTCTACTAAAAATACAAAAATTGGCCCGGTGTGGTGGCAACCACCTGTAATTCCAGCAGCTCGAGAGGATGAGGCAGGAGAATTGCCTGAACCCGGGAGGCAGAGGCTGCAGTGAGCCAAGATCATGCCACTGTACTCCAGCCTGGGCAACAGAGCAAGACCCTGTCTCAGAAAATAAAATAAAATATTCATAGTCTTAATAATGGAAAATAAAAACATTTACTGAATGCCAAAAAATCTCCCTAAAAATCCCAATCAGTTGTGATCTACATAAAGAACAATTATGCTCTGCTTTCTAACCACAATTTTAAAGAACAAAAATATTCATCAAATGTGGGCCGGGTGCAGAGGCTCATGCCTGTAATCCCAACACTTTGGGAGGCCGTGGCAGGCAGATCATGAGGTCAGGAGTTCAAGACCAGCCTGGCCAATATGTTGAAACTCCGTCTCTGCTAAAAATACAAAAATTAGCTGGGCGTGGTGGAGGGCACCTGTAATCCTAGCTACTCAGGAGGCTAAGACAGAGAACTGCTTGAACCCGGGAGGCGGAGGTTGCAGTAAGCCAAGATCAGGCCACTGCACTCCAGCCTGAGCGACAGAGCAAGACTCCCTCTCGAGAGGAAAAACAAACAAACCGAAAATTCATCAAATGTAATAAATAAAACATATACTTTGGATTTTTCCATGTACTTAGCTTTTCTTAGAGCATCTTTTAGAATTACTGCTTCACAAAAAACACTTTGGGAAATGTTTTAATTTATTAACAAATACTGGAGGGCTAGGAAGAAGAGGTTAAAACTTTTTAACATATACACAATGAATTACGGATACGTGAAAAAAATACAAAATTAGCCAGGCGTGGTGGCACACACCGTAATCCCAGCTACTCAGGAGGCTCAGGCAGGAGAATCGCTTGAACCCGGGAGGCAAAGTTTGCAGAGGGCCGACAAGATCCTGCCATTGCACTCCAGCCTGGGTGACAAGAGCAAGACTCCATCTCAAAAAAAAAAGAAAAAGGATATATAGTAAGTTTGCACTTGGGCTACATGAAAATAATGTAAATGGCTCCTTCTCCCTGTGCATCCTTGATTCATAGGTTAAGATAACAGTAGCTGCTACATTAAGTCACGTCACTCAAAACAACTAAGCATTTTCTACATGAAGAAAGGCTGTTTTTCTAAAGGTGTTTAAACATGTTGAAGTTTTTTTAAAACTTGAGTTGTTCAATAAAAAGTACACTTCATAAATTCACATTTTAAAATAATTAGAACTACCTCATAGATGCACGGTACCTTCTAGGTTGCTAAAGCCCTCTTCATGTATCTGAGGGTGAAAAACACACGAACCAGTGCTTTAGGTGCCCTGTGAGACAGGCCCTGCTCAGCACAGAAGCGCAAGCTCACACAGCTTCCTGGAAGGCAAACTTGAAGTACCAGAATCAAGTTCTTTCAAGTGCTAATGCTGGTGCTCCGTTCTAGTGAAAAGCCAATTTCCTTTATCATACAGTAACTGAGCACAAGTTCACCTACTGGTTTCAGCTGATTCATTGGGCAAACGCGACACATCCGCATGTCAGAGAACTGCACGGTGATTTTGCCCTTCAGGGTGATGCGAGTCACGGTGCCTTCTCCAAACTCATCATGCACAACTTGGCCACCCAGGCGCAGGCGACCATCGATGCCTCCAATCACGGCCAGGACCGCCATGAGGCCCCCCACTTCAGGGTTCTCGGAGTTGGGGAAGTAGTCCTCTAACTGGGCCTAGTGCAGACCAAACTGCGAGCTCGACCAGGGACACTCACGGAGCTGCCCAATCCCTACAGGTTTACCGTTCAACTAAATTAATTCTGAGACCACAAACCCACCCCTTCTGAAGGCCTTCCCGCAAAGCTGTGGGTGATGGAGCGGAGCTGGGAGTTGATGTACTTGTTGATGAACCCATTCCACTGAGTCAGGGAGTGCAGCGTGTGCAGCAGTGCCACCACCTCCTCCACCAGTGTGCTGCTGTGGGTGGCAGTCAGCGAGGCCTGAGGGCGCACCCTGCGCCGCCTCAGCGTGGACTCTGAGGAGGAAACAAGGGGAGAAGCTGCTGCACCGCTCTTCACCAGGGCATAGGGAAGGGAGACGGCCACCCACCTCTGAGTGACGGCACTACGCCGTTCTTCATCAGGGCACAGGGAAGGGAGACGGCCACCCACCTCTGAGTGACGGCACTGTGCCGCTCTTCACCAGGGCACAGGGAAGGGAGACGGCCACCCACCTCTGAGTGACGGCACTACGCCGCTCTTCACCAGGGCACAGCGAAGGGAGTCAGCCACCCACCTCTGAGTGACGGCACTACGCCGTTCTTCATCAGGGCACAGGGAAGAGAAATGGCCACCCACCTCTCAGAGACGGCATGTCAGAGGAGCAGGTAGTGAGCAAGCTCCCCAAGAAGTCAAACAGCTTCTCCATGAGGCATTTCATGTCCCTCGCCCTTTCGGTCTTGTCCCATGACGGAAGGACTTCTTGCAACAAATGCACAGCTAAGATCTGATAAAAGAAAGTTTAAAACGACAAGCATTAAAAAAAAATCTGATTAGGAAACTACAGATTGTTATTTTCTCTTTTTCTTTTGTTTTTGAGACAGAGTCTCACGCTATCACCCGGGCTGGAGTGCAGTGGCATGGTCTCGGCTCACTACAACCTCCACCTCCCAGGTTCAAGCAATTCTCCTTGCTTCAGCTTCCTGAGTAGCTGGAATTACAGGCACCCACCACCAAACCCGGCTCATTTTTTTTGGATTTTTAGTAGAGACAGGATTTCACTGTGTTGGCCAGGCTGGTCTCAAACTCCTGACCTCATGATCTACCTGCCTCGGCCTCCCAAAGTGCTGGGATTACAGGCATGAGCCACTGCGCCCAGCCTCTCATTTTCTGTTCTCATAATGCAAGTAATCATGTGAAAATTTTGAGATTCATTACTTTACAGCCAAGTAATTACACTCAAGTTGAATAGTGATTAGGATTGTCAGGGATTTTAGAAAAAAGCAACACTACAGATGCATGTGTTTAATTAAAAAAGAATTATTTTTAGTTTAATTCTTAAGACAATTACACTACAGATTCTGTGAAGCAGATGAGTGAGTAGTTACAGGATTTACCACTTAAGAGAAAAGCAGGTAAACTAAAGGTTAGCAACTTACCAATTATCAAGGACCTCTGCCCCTTGCCTCCAGAAAATCTACCCTGTCAGTTCTAGACCCTTTCTGCACTCGTTACTGAATAAAGGCCCCTGAATCTGAGGGCAGGGAACTTCAGTACATGGAGGCCTCTCTCAGGGAACTGGTTTTGCCTGGCAGCACATTACCTGTCTCTGCAGCGAGGCGGCAGTGAAGGGTGCGTGCCCTTCCACGACCTTCATGAGCAGCGTGATCTGCTGCGGGGAGCTGAGGGTGCCGCACACCTGCGGCATGAGAGCGATGCTCCACACAAACCCCAGCGTGCACCAGCTCCGGTGTTGCTCCCTGTACACCAGCCTGTTTGGAGAAGCTGCAGGAGGGAAAATAGACATGCTTGGTAACAAGTCCCTAAAGACAAATCTCTAAAGATAAATCCTTATTTTTTTATCAACTTATTTTATTTTCTACAATAAGCTCCTTTAACATACATTGCAGTTTGTAAATTAATTCAAACTAATTCAAAGTGAGAAGTGGAAGAAAGCTTTTAAGTTAGTTCAAGAAACATTTCCGAATTTTTCTTTTTTTTTTTTTAGAGATGGGCTCTCACTATGTTGCCCAGGCTGTTCTAAAACTCCTGGGATCAAGTGTTTCTCCTGCCTTGCCCTGCCGAATAGCTGGGACTACAGGCATTTTTAAAACCTCCTAAGGATGTGTAGTAAAAGTAGTTAGGGAATTTTAGCTATGCATTGTTTCTAGGCAATAGGAAAATGATCTATAATTCAAATAGCAGTACTTTGCAACAGTGCATCTATTATATTTTTAATTTCATGTTTTAAATATCTCCACAATCTTACTTATATTTAATCTGCATCACTTACTTTTTTTGTATTTTCAGTAGAGAGTTTCCAATCCAAGTTTAATACATCTGCATTAACAAAATGAGTTTTTCACTAGGTTTACACCATTGGATTCCGGCACCAGTGGGCCCACCTCTGCTCTGCCTGGCTCCAGGACTCCACTACTCCCTGAATGGAGGCTGAGGCTTGGAGGCTGGGCCCCCCGAGGGACCCTGCCCACAGCCCCACAGGACCTGCTCTCCCTCCCCCCTCCCCCACCCTGCCCTCAGCTATCCAAGCTTATGAGGACACCTGCCTTCCTTCAGCACACTCACATGAGCTCACACACACACACTCTCACACCCTCATATGCATCCTCACACTCACACCCATACTAAGTTATTCAGACACACTCATGGGCACTCACACACCCATCCTCACACTCTCAGGTGCACTCACACCACTGTCGCAATCACTAAGACACACACAATCCCAGTCACACGTATGCACACACAACCTACGATGCAAGCTGACACACACTCCTATGCACTCTCACATACACTTACCCCTCCCAATGCATACAAAAACTCACATATGTACTCACGCTCCTAAACACTAGTCACAACTGATTACTCACCTACTCACACCTTTACCCACACACTTTCTCACTTTACACTCACACCTATACTGTTATAACCTCCCACTCACTGACATGAGCAAAATGCTCACATTCACTCACACGCATTCACAATAACGTCACTCGTGCTCACACTGACACAAGGCACTCATACACATTTACACAAATGCTTGCACTCAATCGCACACTTACACACTTGTGCTGCCACCCACTCATACTTCCTCACACTCACCAAGCCTGACTCACACTTCATCTCATTCGCACACCCAGTAATCCCCTCACACTCATGCCCCCCTCGTGCTCACCCTCACACACACACACTGGCTCAATGCACTGATGCTTTCACTCCCACTTCACCTGAATGTAGTCACCTGCCCACTCACATGCTCTCATGGACATACACACCACTCACATAAATGCACGCATACACACACCCACACAACCACATGCTACAAACACACCGTCACACTTGCAACACAAACGCTCAGCCACTTGCCCATCGACCGCTAACACACTCACTCTCATCAATATGTGTGGACTCTCCAGCACACCACTAATACACGCATGCTCTCACACACACTGGAGCACGCCCACATATCCACCCACACTCACATGTGCTCACTCTCAGTCACAGGCACACTCACCCCACTCCCTCAGCTCACATTTCTCATACTTACTCTCCACACACACAAACACTTTATGGATTAAACTGTGCCTGTCCCCCAACTTCACATACATTCGGAACCTCAGAATATGATCTTATTTAATGAGGTCTCTGTAGACGTCATTAAGGTAAGAATTTAGGTGACATCAAAAGAAACTCAATGAAAGAGTCCTTTCAGAGACAGAAAAGGACATGCAGAACACAGGGGCAGGGGCCATGTGAAGACGCAGGCAGAGACTGGCACAATGCGTCCCCACACCGAGGAAGCCTGGAGCTCCCAGAAGCTGGACGAAGTAAAGAAGGACCTTCCCCTAGAGCCTGTGGAGGGAGCATGGCCCTGCCCACACCTGAATTTGGGACTTCTGGTCTCCAGAACTCTGAGAGAACAAATTTGTTGTTTGAAGCCAGTGTTAGGCGTTGAATTCAGAATTGCAAAATTCGTATGTTGAAGCCTTAACCCCTACCATACCTTGGCAGGTGACCTTGTTTGGAAATAAGGTCACTGCAGATGTAATCAGTTTGATGAGGCTGAATGACGTCCTTATGAAAAGGGGAGATTTGGAGGCGACTCACACACAGGGAGAATGCCATGTGAAGATGACGGCAGAGATCGGGGTGTCACCTCTACAAGCCAAGGAACAGTAAAGAGACCAGCAAACACCAGAAGCTGGGGCAGAGCCCTGAAGCAGCTTCTCCCTCACAGCCCCAGAAGGAACCACCCTTGATCTCAGCCTTCCAGCCACCAGAACCATGAGAATTTCTACTGTGTAAGCCCCCAAGTTTGTAGTACTTTATAACAGCAGTGACAGGAAATGAATCCACACACATCCACACCCACCCACCCACACGCACACCCAGACACGACAAGCTTGCGGCCCCCAGCGCAGACTCCCTGGGCCCTCGATCTCTCATTCCATACATGTCTGTCGTTCCGCTTTCCACTAACATTTGCAGCAGTCCACATAAAGTCTTGGCAGCTTCGCTCTGCATGATCTCAGCATGAACTCCAGCAGACAGACAAAGAGACTGCAGTAAGTTAACAGTGCTGGTAAACATCATTGCAGTGGGGTGAATGTTCCTTTCAGTTTCTTCGGCTTCTAAAAAAAAAATCAAAATAACAAATGATATTGGGAGCCCCAGCCTCTTGGATGGTCTTACCAAGCCCAGCCATGTGAAGCTTCACATGTCTTTTAGGAACAGCTAAGAAATGTCACGAAACCTCCTCCCACAACCTGGATCTCCACAGATAGGATCTAGCTTTCTTGGTGCACCCCTAAATTCTCACCTCTGCTTCCCTAGAAGTGATAAAGTGCTGACTAACTCCACATTACATGAAGAGTTCAGAGTCAGGGACCGCAGAGAAAAGGTAAAGGCAGGTAGAAGGTGGGGTGTGCTCCGGCGGGGGCTCTCACTGGAGGAGGAGGTGATGGACTGAGACTGCAGGGCAATTCCACCAGGCCTCGGCTCACTCGCTCAGATGCAGGCTCAGCACCAACCACATGAGACTCACTGGTGGTGCAGCTGCCCCCACCTGGCCACCACATTCTCAAAGAGGGGCGGGTGCACACATGAGAGGGAAATGCAGAAAGTCAGTTCTAGCCAGATTGTTGGATCCCACAGCCACTCCACACACCTGCATCGGAGGTGCCTCGGAGCTTATTTAAATTGCAGGCTCCGAGGACAGAGCGCCAGCTGCAGGTGCGTCCTGACATCCCATTCTAAGGCCCAGATGGCAGTGGTGGCAGCCAGCACCTGCACAGTTTGTGGGCTGCCTTGGACTAAATGCCTTCCTGAGTCACCCACCAGAGTCGTCCTCTGTGTCCGAGTCCTCTGCTGAGGGCTGTGCAGCGACTGGCAGCTCTGCCACCTTGAGGTCATATTTTCCTTCTTTCCCCATCCTGTAGGAGTTGGTGCTGTCCGTGTCCCACTGGACTCTTATCCACCCATCCTCTCCCAGCTCACCAATCACTCGGCCTAGGCCTGGAGGAGGCCCATCCTGAGAAAGCCAAAGGAAAGATCAGTTAGGAGGGTGCGTGCCCCGCCCTGGTCCTTCCATGGCTCCCAGCAGACCTGCCACACAGATGTCGCCATATGCCACCATGTCTGTCAGGGGCTGTCCCCAGAAACAGATTTCACCTCTCCTACAAAATGTGTGCTTGCATCATTTTAAATTAAATGGCATAAAATAACGTGATCATGCTGCTTTACCAAGGAAGTCGGGGAAATCTCATCTCAATGAGGATCCTCTAAGTCAATGCAGAGACAAGGCTTTGCAGCAAGTCCTGACCCCTCAGTCCCTCACAGGCCTTGCAAGAGCAGAAATCTGAAACAAGCACCAGCACCTCCACATTCCCTTTGCTTCAGTTTCCCACGGGCTCCAGGGGGAAGCTCTGTCTCTCACTTCTGCAGGAGAAAGCTGTTTCTAGAATGGATGCTGCTGTCTCCAGACACTGCTATTTCTAAGATGACTGTGACAAAGCCGGGGCTTACCAGCATGGCTGAGAAAAGCTAGACAGACCACGGGAAGGTGAACACTGCCCTAACTTAGCTAGGGCTGTGGTAAGTGACTTCCACCTGGGGGCACCTGGCAGAGATTTAGAAGAGGCCTGCGATGAGGGAAAATGGAGACATGGCCACAGGCCCATGAAGTATATCCCTAACTACTGGGTTCAGGGCACTTCACAGCACATGCCATCAGCTCACAGGGGCAGCACATGGGCTTCCTGCCTCAGAGCCTTCACTACACCAACTTTCAGAATGAGATTTACTCTCTTGCTCACTCTCACTCTTGTTCCAGTGACCCATCAAACTGAGCCTCATGCCAGTGAGTTTCCTGAAAAGAGCTGCCTCTTTTTCCAGACTTGATTCTTCTCAGATGCCATACTTATGATTCCCTACTTGTGTTCACTCCCTTCAGCTGCTTGGGAACCAACACCTGTGTCATCGATCAACCGACACATCCTGGATTATTCCAATTTCCACCCACCAATATCATACACACCTGTGCAGAAGATAACTAATGTGTGGCTAATGTGTTCCCATCAAATCTCTGAGTACCTGATCGCCCCATTTCCAGTCCACACCTCTCATGACCCTCGTTCCAATCTTCATCATGGCAGCCAGTTCTGGCCCTGAAACAGGGAGCTGCACAGGAGCCGTTTCCTTCCTTGTTTCTTCCAAAACTGTGGCAGAAGCACCTTGAGCAGAAGCATTCATATCTTCCTCAACATTGTCACAACTGGGGCCTGACAGAGCGTCAAAAACAATAGCTGAGCCAACAAGTAGCTGCAATGTCCCCTGAATACACACAAAACATTTAAAAAGTACTAATGAAGATCATAATTTTGAAGAATCCATACTATATGCTTTATCAATTAATATAATACTATCAATATTTTACTGATGTAGGATAAAAAGAAGACAAACTGAAGAACGAAATACATAAATAGGCTAAGAAGATATAAAAGATATTAAAATGCTCAGTAAAGCTACTTTCTCTACTTCTAGGAGTTACTCCCCTGAAAAAGCAAAATAACTGAGTTAGAAAGATACTCATCACATTTTTTACTAATAGAAAAACAAAGATAACTACCTAAATATCTAACAGTGGGAAACTAACAAACTTTAATCATGGTTCTGTGCAGAAGACAGCTAACAGCTGGCCCGAGATACAACCTCAGACAGGATTGCTGCAGGCTAGCCCTCGGCTGGAGTCTGGATCTCAGGAGGACTCCCCAACTCCCTAGGTGGGAGGTGTGGTTTGCTGTGCCTGAACTGTCTGTACAAACAATGTGTTCTGTGCTGAAACCTGTTTTCCTTGTTCTGGAACTTGGTACGTGCCAGGCAGGGGGTACCTGTGTGATCAGCCCCGATGGAAACTCTGGGCCTGGAGTCTCTACCCAGCTTCCTGGCAGACAGCACTTGACACGGCTCAGTGCCAGGGCAGTTAAGCTCGTCCTGTGTGGATCCTGTGGAAGCTTGTACCTGCTTTCCTCTGGACTTTACCCATGTCCTTTTTCATGATTTTGCTCTGTGTCCCTTCACTGTAATAAACTATAGCCCTGGGTACAACTACATGCTGAGTCTTGTGAGTCCTCCTGGCCAACCATCAAACCTGGAGACCCCTGACAGTTGGTGCCCTGGGTGGCTACAGAGTCATCCATAGCATGAAACAGAAGCTGAGCTGCTGTCACCTGAGAGAAGTAAAACTTACCAATGGATTTGAAAATAGGAGGCTAACCCTAGGAGAGTAGGCTAGATTTTTAACCCCCCTTTTCCCACTTGCTAAACTGAGAGGGGGTGGGAGTGCGGTTCTGCTAACTCCCTTGATTTTAGTTTCTCCTCCAGGTGGGAGGGGAGAAGATCCAAACAGTCCCAAAGGTGGGCTTGGGTGGACCAAAAAATGTAAAAAGTTTGTGTTTCTCTCTCTTCCAAGAGAGCAAAAAAGGATATTCAGTTCCCAGGGCTGGAGCAAAACTTTAGATAAACTAGTGGAGGAAATAGCCTTTCCTTTAGCCTAGCCGCTACTTTAGGGCCCCCAGGAAGGGGCCCCAAGGAAGGGACAGGAGTTGCATTCCAGGTGGATCTCCCAGTATCCCCTGGGCAGCTATACTGTTAACTCTGTAAAGACTGAATTTATTGCTAAGGGCTTGAATACATTTGCAGCCAAAACTGGGAGGAATTTTTTATTTTACATAGCTTTATGTTTTGTGGCTGTTACATGTGGATGTATACATTAAGCTGGTATAAAATATTATATGCTTATAATTTCTTAAATGATAAGAAGGATACCCTGATCAGGGCAAGCTGCAAATATAGACAGATATTCATGAGACACAACCTCCTTGCTTTTTGCAGCCAGTGGGCCAGATGAAATTTAAACACATGAATACTATCAACAGAACAAGTCCCCATACTTAATGATTTGTGCTGTGATTTTCATTATTGGAACCTCCGGGGAAAAAGAAGACAACATAAAAAGGCCATTTCTCGATGGAGATATGCTTTTGTAATTTTTAAATGCAACTTTTCGTTGTTAATGAGGCCTCAAGAAATGAGATGTAACTCTTACTAGATGATTCTTTTCAGCTGTAATACACATATTAAAATATATATTTAACACAACATATAAATACATAAATTAAAAAATAATTATATATATATACACACACACAGAGAGAGAGAGAGAGAGACAGACAGACTGACAGACAGATAGATAGAAAGATTCCCCCTGCCCCCAAGACAGGATTTCACTCTGTCGCCCAGGCTGGAGCCCAGGCTGGAGTGCAGTGGCTTGATCTCCGCTCACTGCAACCTGTGCCTCCCTGGCTCAAGCAATCCTCCCACCTCAGCCTCCCAGGTAGCTGGGACCACAGGCACACACCACTATGCCCAGCTAATTTTCATATTTTTTGTAGAGACAGGGTTTCGCTATGTTGCCCAAGTTGGTCTCAAACTCCTGAACTCAAGCAATCCACCCACCTCAGCCTCCCAAAGTGCTAGGATTACAGCCTGGCCTGATACATATTTTTGAATGGATTAATGTGAACTCTAAGACTGATGTGATTAAAAGAGCTTGGGAAAACCTTGCTTTTTCACTGTGACTTTGACAACTGGCCCTGCAGCATCTCAGTTTTAGCCAAAGAACACCACCATAAACCCATCAGATCTAATAGACATATACAGAACATCTCACCAAAAAGAGCAGAATACACAGTCTTCTCAAATATACCACAGAACACTCTCTTAGACTGAACAGACCATATGTTAGGCCACAAAGTCTCAAATTTAAACAGACTAAAATCATACAAATTACCTCTCCAACCAAAAGGAAATGATGAGAAATTAATAACAAAAGGAAAAGTGGAAAATTCACAAGTATATGAAAATTAAACAACACACGGTAAACAATCAGTGGGTCAAAGAAGAAATCACAAGGGAAATTAGAAAATACTATGAGATGAATGAAAACACAACATACCAAAACTTCTGTGCTGCGCCAAAAGCAGGGCTAAAAGGGGCAATTATACTATAAAAGTCTGCATTTACAAAAGATGATCTCAAATCAATAATTCTACATCTGGAAGAACAATAAGAACACAATAAAAACCAAAGTTAGGCCAGGTGTGGTGCCTCACACCTGTAATCCCAGCATTTTTGGGAGGCTGAGGCAGGTGGATAACTTGAGCCCAGGAGGTTGAGGCTGCAGTGAGCCATGACTGCGCCACTGTACTTCAGCCTCAGGGACAAAGTAAGACCCTGTCTCAAAACAAAGACAAAAACAAAAACAAAAAAATACAAAGCAGAAAGAAGGAAATGATAGAGATTAGAACAGCCAAAAATTAAATAGAGAATAGAAAAATAATCTACAAAACCAAAAGTTTGGTTTCTGGCAAGAACAAAAAATCTGAAAAGCTTTTGGTAAATTAAGAAAAAAAGAGGCCAGGCAAGGTGGCTCACGCCTGTAATCCCAGCACTTTAGGAAGCTGAGGTGGGCGGATAACGAGGTCAAGAGATCGAGACCATCCTGGTCAACATGGTGAAACCCTGTCTCCACTAAAAATACAAAAAAATTAGCCGGGCATGGTGGCAGGCACCTGTAATCCCAGCTACTTGGGAGGCTGAGGCAGGAGAATCACTTGAACCCGGGAGGCGGTGGTTGCAGTGAGCTGAGACTGTGCCACTGCACTCCAGCCTGGCAACAGAGCGAGACTCCGTCTCAAAAAAAAAAAAGAAAAAAAGAGAAAAGATGCAAATAACATCAGAAATGTAAGTGGAGACACTACTACCAACATAAAAATAAAAAAGAGTATAAAAGAACATTGTGAACAACTGTATGCCAACAAATAAAATAGCCTAGATAAAATGGTCACATTCCTAGAAACATACATTACCCAAACTGACTCAAGAAGAAATAGAAAATCTGAATAGACCTGTAACAAGTAAAGAGACTGAATCGGTAATTAAAAATCTTTCAGGCCAGGCACGGTGGCTCAAGCCTGTAATCCCAGCACTTTGGGAGGCCGAGGCAGGTGGATCACGAGGTCAGGAGATGGAGACCATCCTGGCTAACACGGTGAAACCCTGTCTCTACCAAAAATACAAAAAATTGGCTGGGCATGGTGGCAGGCACCTGTAGTCCCAGCTACTCGGGAGGCTGAGGCAGGAGAATGGCGTGAACCTGGGAGGCAGAGCTTGCAGTGAGCTGAGATCGCACCACTGCAGTCCAGCCTGAGCAACAGTGTGAGACTCTGTCTCAAAAAAAAAAAAAAAAAAAAAAAAAAAAAACTTTTCAACAAAGAAAAGCTTAGCTGGTCAACTCTACCAAACATTTAAAGCAGAATTGACACCAATCCTCAAACTCTTCTAAAAATAGAATATATGGGAACACTACCTAGTTCATTCTATGAGGCCATTATTACCCTAACTGTAAAACAATAAAATATTGCTGAAAGAAATTAAAGAGGACAGAAATAAATGGAAAGACATTCCACATTCAGAGAATGGATGTTAACATTGTTAAGATGGCACTATTCTCCAAAACAATCTACAGATTCAATCCCTAGCAAAAATCCCAATGGTCTTTTTTGCAGATATGGAAAAGCCAGCCTTGAAGTCCATATGAAAATGCAAGGGACCCAAAGTAGCCAAAATAATCTTGAGAAAGAAAACACACTTCTCAATTTTAAAACAGTACAAAACTACAATGTTTAAAACAGTGTGGTACCTGCATAATTATCAACATATAGAATGTGATAATGTAATTGAGAGTCCAGAAATAAACCTAAATATCTACAGCCAACTGATTTTTGCCAAGGGTACCGAGAACTTCAGGGAAAGAACAGTCCTCAACAAGTGGTATTGAAACAATCAGATCATCCAAAGAAAAAGGCCGGACTCTTACCTCACACTGTGTAAAAGAAATTACCTAAAAATGGACCAAAGATCTAAATATAAGAGCTAAAACTATAAAACTTACAGAAAAAAACATGAGATGAGGATAATCTTCATCAACCTTGTATTTGGAAATGGCTTTTTCCATCTATCAAAAGCATAGACGACAAAAGAGAAACAGATAAATGGAACTTCATCAAAATAAAAAACTTCTCTATCAAAGGAAATACAATCCAGAGAACAGGAGAAAATACCCTCAAATTATATATCTGATAAAGGTCTACAGATCTGTGAAAGTCTAGTATACACAAAATTTTTAAAGAGTCTGAGGACTGGTGTTAATTCTTCTTTAAATATTTGGCACACTTATATAGTGCATTTATTGGTACAACAAGAAGATGATGACAAATAACCCTATTTAAAAAGGAGAAAGGGGCTGGGTTCAGCGGCTCACGCCTGTTATCCCAGCACTTTGGGAGGCCAAGGCAGGCAGATCACCTGAGGTCAGGAGTTCCAGACCAGCCCGGCCAACATGGCGAAACCCCATCTCTACCAAAAATACAAAAATTGGCCCGGTGTGGTGGTGTGTGACTGTAATCCCAGCTACTTGGGAGGCTGAGGCACGAGAAGCGCTTGAACCCAGGAGGCAGAGGTTGCAGTGAGCCGAGATCGTGCCACTGCCCTCCAGCCTGGGCGACAGAGTGAGACTCCGTCTCAAAAAAATAAAATAAAAAATAGAGAAAGGGACTTGAATAGACACTTCTCCAAAGAAGATATACAAATGGCCAACAAGCACAAACATGTAAAGAAGCTCAATGTCATTCGTCATTAGTGAAATGCAAATCAAAATCACAATGAGATACCACTTCACACCCACTAGGATGGCCTTAATCCAAAAAAAAAAAAAACAAAAAAAAAGAAAACCACAAAAAATAGTGTTGGCAGGGAAGTAGAGAAACTGGAATCCTGCAATCCTGCCCACTGGTGGTGGGAATGTAAAAATGATACGGCACTGTGGAAAAGTTTGGTAGTTTCTTAGTAAGTTACACACAGTTGTACCATATGACCCTGTAATTCCAGTCCTAGGTGTATAATCAAAAGAACTAGAAACAAGTGTTCAAACAAGTATTTGTATATAAATGTTCCTAGCAGCACTATTCACCAAAGTCAAAAGGCAAAACCAACCCAAATGTCCATCAACAGATAAATGAATAAACAAAATGTTATTACATATTCATACAATGAAATCTTTTTCAGCCATAAAAATAAAGTACTGATATATACCAAATGAAATAACCCAGACACAAAGGCCACAAACGGTATGATTCCATTTATATGAAATATCCAGGATATGCAAATCCATAGACAGAGAAAGCAGATTTGTGACTATCAGGGGCTGGAGAGCAGGGTGAGTCACGACTGATGGCTAAATGGGGTGCATTTATAGTGATGAAAAAGTTCTACAACTAGACAGTGGTGATGACTCTAGAAAATTGTGAATATATTTAATGCCGCTGAATTGCGATGTTAAAATGCTACACTTCCTGCTATTTGTGTCTTACCATAATTTACAAAAAGCTTAAAAAAAAAAAAAAAAAGAAATCAAAGCAAAATCTTGACGTTTTCCCAAAGGCTCTCAAGCCGGTGCAGACCTACCAATCAGGCGCAGTGCCGTCTGAGCGAGGGCCAGCGTGCTGGAATTGAGCAGGAGGTCGACGTTGTTTGTGCCGTGCTGCAGGGTGAGCATGCTGAGCATCACCAGGAGGAAGCGGGCTTGCGGGATGGTCCCCAGGCTCGGTCCTGACACGTTCTCATTGGTGATGGTTTGCAGGGGAACCGGCTGGATACCTAATAAGCATTGACACCCACTGACATTTCTTGTGATGGATACAAGAATAAACGTAACGCAGAAAGCACGGGCTATTACTTTAAACATCTGACTAATAAGCATTGACACCCACTGACATTTCTTGTGCGTGGATACAAGAATAAACATAATGCAGAAAGCACGGGTGATTACTCTAAACTTCTGACTATTTTTCAGTGGTTTCCACAGAGTGGGCAGCTCTGTCATGCTGCACGATGGGCCTACCCCCTGCATTCTATGCACAGGTCGTTCCATCTGTCTACAGGACTTAGCATGTTGCTCTCTGAATACCCTGGTGCCCTATTCCATTCCTTCCATTTCAAATATAAAAGTTATGCCTCACTTTTCCTCCACAAAACCAATCCAATCAACTCTCTGTAGATGCTCAAACTATACAGGAAATAAATATTAATATAGGACACAGACACTTTAGGATATGTGGTGATACACATAAAAATGTAAAAATGTAAAAATGTTACACTAGAGTACTTCAACATTGTGTCTCCTGCTAAATTTTAAAGTTTTGTTTAAAATCTGAGAAAGCTGACAGCAGCATAGATTATACAAGTACAAAGTACAAACACAGTCTTCTCAAAAGCAAAAATTGGCATTTGCAAGTTTCCACAACATATAATTAAAGGCAAACTATAAAATAACATTGATGCAACTGTTGACTCACCAAACTCTTTAAATTTGGCACTGGCATCCATCAAAACATTTCGAATGTTCTGAACAGCCCAAGCATACAGCTTGCCAAAGGTGACTGCCAGCAGCATCCGATTAAAAGGTGGGATCAAATCAACATCCTTTAAACAATCAGTAAGAGGTTCCCTTTCAAATAAAGATAAAGAATTTGACTCGGGACACTGCCAGACTTCTAACTGTTACAGAACAACATTTTGTTGCCACAGCTTCCTTAATTAAGAAAAAAATATGCTAACGTTTTACCCTATATCGATTCCCTCAGGAATAAGTCTTTGCCATCCACAAAACATCGCATACTGCACAGATGGAAGTAAGAAATTCTTGCTCACCAGTTTTAAAATTGTATCTATCCCTTCCAGGCGAATCTCTGCTCTCTCCAACTGCAAAATATCAATGCATACAGTTAAGTGTTATGTATATTACCCAATGCAGAGATGCATTTCTCATCAAATGTTACCTGTTTTAGTAGACACTTTCTCATTTTTTCCACATCCACCAGTTCCGCCTTAAGGGCAAATTCAGCAATTGTACTGAGGAGTGGAGACTGCGGATAAAGACCCTGCACATTCTGCTTCAACCACTTGTATTTGTGAACACCTGTAACAGTACTCAACAGCAGCTGCCATTTGTCCTAACAAAGGAAAACCATTTTCATCATTTGTCTACCCTATTTAATATTAAACTGTGCTCTAAAAGTTATTCAAGTAAAATATAAATAATGCTCATAGGTTTAAATTGGTTAAAATGTTAAATTTCATCATTAATACATGGTTTTAAAACTATGCTATAAATATAAGTGAATTTATAATCTCTATACTAATATATGTTGGAACAGGCTAGCTTGGCATACAAAGTTAAGTTATGGTTCATTTTAATGGCCACAGGGCCCAGCACTGTTTCTGGAACAAAGAATATATTTAAGGAATGAATGGTGAATAATTAATGATACAATCTAGTACCAAAAATAAAAGGAAACCCTTCTCCAGCTACAGCTCTGACCAAGACATCATAAGTCAAGTTCATGAAGCATCACTGGGGCCATATTTCTAACAATCGCCCGTCCCTCCCTCTGGATGCTCAGGTACAGAGGTACGAGACTGTGGATTCCTTTGCTATGTGCTATGATTCTATTCAGCCAACCTCAGAATCACAGAAAATACTGCACCTTGGGTGATTTAATTGCAATGGGTCTCTCGTCCACATTTATTGGACTGTGAGGCAAAATGCAAGCTTCTTCTAAATCACTCCATTTCCAATTTTTTCTTCATCATCTATAGATTCTGGCTTCTTAGGAACTGTGTTTTAAAACATCATTCACTATAAAAATCATATACTTAAATATTAATTTTGAATTAAGAAATACTTAGATTTACATGAAGGACAAATATTTCATTCAAATAAACATCTGAACAACATTATAAATTGCAATGCTCAACAACAAGAGTGAAATGATCACCCTGGCAGAACAAAAAGACAAAGTGAGAGTGCGACGAGGGGAGAAGCCCCGAAGCAGGGGAAGCCTGGCAGCCAGCAAGCTCTTCCTCAAGTGCCAGAGTGAACATTTGAGTCTTTCAGGCCATGCAGTCTGTTGCAAATACTCAACTCTGCTGCTGCAGCACAAAAAGTAACCACAGACAAAACAATAGGTGTGGCTGTGCTCCCGTAAAACTCTATTTATGGTGCTACAATTTTAGCTTCATGTAGTTTTCATGTGTCAAAAATAATATACTTCTTTTAATTGTTAAAAAACAAATTCAAACTGGAAAAAAAAAAAAAGGTCTTAGTCCATGGGCAACACAAAGCAAGCAAGAGGTGGAATTTGGCCCACAGTTCCTGGCTTGTCCACCCTGGTCCAGTTCAGTGGTTCTGTTAGTGTGTAACTGAATCAATTGAATTCACTGTGATATGTGGAATTTCCTCCCTATATTTTATCTCTTTTAAAATTTTTGGTCTAAATCTCCTCAGCATATAATATAAAAAATAAGCAACATGATAATACACCTGGGCAGTAAAGAGCTAACATAGCAGGCCGGGGTTGCTCAGACCCTGCAAATTCCCAAGGAAGGTCTGTCCCTTCATGATTGGTCCTTCTTCTAGGAGCTGAGCTCTGAGCCCTTGGAACACCCGGCCTGATAAGTTTTTTGGTATACCTGACACCCAGGACCTCGTGGCAGTGGTCTGGCCAGGTAGTTTATGTTAATGATGTGACTTGCGAGGGACCACTTGTTTTTGCACTGGGGCACTGGAGTCTGAGTAATTGAGGTCAGTCACATGGGCACTGCCTGCATATGTGACTGGCCCCCAACAAAAACTCTAGACTCGAGGCTCAGGTGCGCTGGCCCGGTTAACATTTCTTCACACATGATGTGACACACTTGCTGGGAGAGCTAAGCACATCCACGTGACGCCACTGGGGAGAGACACTAAAGCTTGGGCCTAGTTTCCTCTGGACTTCCCTCCATTCACCCTTCCCTTTGCTAATTTTAATCTGTACCATTCTTGCGGTAAAAAAAAAAAAAAAAAAACACAGCTGTGAGTTTAACAGCTCTTCTGGGTCCTTTTAGTGAATCATCAAGCCTGAGAGAAGGCTCAGGGATCCCTGACACAGCAACAGGAATATTAATCACTTAATCTTTTCAAGTTACTTAATTTCCAAAAAAAAGAAAACCAGCTTGAAACAGCACACAATAAATCTATAAACCCACAAGAAACTCTAAAAGTGACAGTGTGGGCTCAGCACCCACGGATATGAGATGGCAAATGGTGGAGTCTCTCTCCCTCATGCTGAGACAGCCTGTCACCTGGGCCCGGGCTGAGTTCCTGCGTGCCTGGGTTAAAGGAACTGCAGCAGTGTGACTGCTGTTACTTCCTGATCCAGAGCACCCCTCGGATTCAGACAGGCTGTTATGGTGTAGGGTTTGTTCAGGAACAATCAAATTAGGATGGCTTCTAACACACTTTAGTCTTTCATAAGCTTATTGTTCAAAACACCCATCAGAAACTCAGTAATTAATACTGTTCAATAAGCAGGTTTGTGAGTAAATCAGTATAAGTCTTAAGAATATGATCAGAGGCCAGGCGCGGTGGCTCACGCCTGTAATCCCAGCACTTTGGGAGGCCGAGGCAGGCAGATCACGAGGTCAGGAGATCAAGACCATCTTGGCCAACATGGTGAAACCCTGTCTCTACTAAAATACAAAAATTAGCCAGGCGTGGTGGCACGTGCCTGTAATCCCAGCTACTTGGAAGGCTGAGGCAGGGGAATCATTTGAACCCGTGAGGCGGAGGTTGCAGTGAGCTGAGATCGCGCCACTGCACTTCAGCCTGGCGATAGAGCAAGACTCCGTCTCAAAGAAAAAAAAAAGGATATAATCAGAAATTTCTGTAGTTTATTTATAATCACAAGTGACTAAATTCTAAGCATTTTTATTCAAATTTGGATTTAATGCAAAAAGATTTTTCTGTGCCCTTACACAGCTACTTCCAGGAAAATGTCAGTAACTCTTTTAGCTTCCCTTTATAATTCTCCATGTATCAGAATACTCAATATTTCCAAACAAAAAACATTTCTTTAGAAGAATGGCAATAAAGTTAAATGTTCCCATTATATCTCATTACCAGGATAACTAATAAAATAAAAACACTTCCTTGTTCCCATCAATTTAGTAAAGATTATTTACATTTTCAACATCAATTTACTAGTAATCAAATCATACCACACTCAATTCCTAAACTGCCTCATTGTCTGATCGCTTGGAAAAATAAGCGAGATTTCTGTATTTAATCATAACTATACATAAAAATGATGGCAGCAGGTAGAAATGTCACATGGAATTAACAGTAGAGAAACTTCACTCTGAAATCACAGGTCCAGCGCGGCAGGGTGAAGCACATGCTTTAATAGTATCTTCTGTCCTTTTACATTCTTACCTCTCTTTTTCCCTCATTCTCGAATTATCTTCTAAGCTATCCTCCTCCAACAGGGCAAAGAACTTAACGATTTAAACTTAGACATTATAGAGAGGTCATTACAAACACCAGGTCTCAGTTCATTAAAGAGGAATCTCAAACGTTCCATGACAGGAGCACAGACCTCCTTGTAAGAACGGCCCTGTTCTTGATGAGTCTGCAAAGTTAACCAGGAAAAGACAACTTTAACAACAAATATTTCAGCAACTGTCTGCAAAGCACAGAATAAAAAGAATTAAAATCTATCACCTTAATAAGCGAACATTTTGCTTGGCAGACAACTCTACAAACATCCACCACTGACTTAGGCAACGTTCTGTGCTTTACTTGCTCAATACCAAGTGCACCTGCATGAACTAAAGATAATGCCACATGACCTGCAAAAAGACATTTAAAAGAAGGGCAGGGAAGGAATGAATATGTACTGCAGGTTAGTCGAGGGATCTGCAGTGTAGCTAAAGTACACAGATATTGAGCTCCTTACCTAAATCTTCATGTTTCGAGAGGCAACATAACAGCAAGCGACCGACCTCTTCCACGGGATGCTCGGGGGGAAACATGATCAGTGTGGTCAAATGGCACTGCCTACAGTACCTTTCTATTTGACACAAAAAGTCCTGCAACAGAAACAGCTGGAGGTAACTTCAGGGCCACCCAGTGAGTCTTCACAAATTTTAAACATGCCACAGCTTCTGGTGCACTTGCAATCAGTAATGCTTCTGAAGCCTCGCTAGCATGTTAACACCATCAGGTTCTCACCTCAAAACCCTCCAAATAATACATGAAACAAAGTCTTGCTATGTTAACCAAAGAGCACATAAGTATTCCCATATCAAAGTCCCCAGATAAACAAAAGCACTGAGGTGGCAGTGGGGGCAGGCCTAGCTCACCTTCACGTTGTGATCCTGAATGTTATTGTCTGCAATGGCTTGCAGAAATGCCTGCGAATGGTCCCCCAGGGCCTGTCTGTGGGAGCAGGGTCGAGATTTGCTGGCAGGTGTGCCCACTGGGAGCTGCAGTGGTCCTCATCTTTCTCCTCGTTGTAGCTGTAGTGGATCTGGCTGGTCTGCAGGCCTCCAGAGAAGATGGATGACTGAAGCCATTCTAGAAAATGCACATGCAGACATGAAACAGAAACTCAAGTGCACAACTCAAAATAAATGCTAAAAAAAAAAAAAAATGCTCAACTAAACACTCAATTTAGAAGGTGAAATTCAGCATCATTCATATGAAAGAGCTCCACCTAACATGTTTACACAGCTTGACTTATAATTCCTCTATCTACGTGAACACACTTTCTGGTGATTCCACACACCTCAGGCATGGCATCAGAACTCAGGATCATAGTTCCAGTCCAACATTCTCTGGATACCTGTGCTCTGCCTGCAGCTGCCTGGTTCCACATATGCCACGTGAAGACTGAGTTGCACATTCTAACAGGGAGGGCAGCAAAGGGCACCACTGACACAATTAATCACAGGATTTCGAGTCTGAAACTATGTGCAACGGATGACTATGGGGGTACCAGGGAGACTGGAAGACAGACCACCGCTATTCTGAGGGTCAGTAAGGGACTTGTGGAAGCAACAACTGAGCTAAGATGAGGAATAAGACCCAGACGCTGAGTATCCAGGCAGGGAACAGCACCTCTGAAGGGTCTCTACAAAGAATTACATCCTCAGGGTAAGCTACGTATTCCTAGAGCCCTTATAAAGGAACAAAAAGGAGAAAATATTTAACAAACACACAATCTTTAATGAAGGATAGATCCTTGGAGATGGGAGGGCCGATGGACTGGAAAGGAGACCTGTGCGTGGTGCAAGGCACGGGATCGGCCAGTGCGAATGTTAATTACAACTGCTTATGGCAACTTGAGGGAGTGCACCACTACAGATCTCTAGTAACGATCTGTGTTATCAAATACTGCTCCAAATCCAAGCAATCAAAGCGGGCATGCACTTAGTGTTCTTTTACTGGACATTTAGATTTTAGAGCACTCAGGAGCATTCCCCAACCCACCACATTCGTTCTTCTGAAACACTAATCCAATGCCGACTCTCTCTGGCCCTCTCTCTTTAAGCACAGGACAGCCCCTCCTTACTGTTGCAAGATAAGCCTCTGAGCCTCCTGTGGATCGGACCCACCTGCCAGGGCCCATGGCACCCTCTGCCCTGGAGCTCGCCAGCCCTGCCCTCCTTGCCAATTTAAACAAAGCCCATCTTCTGGCAAGCAATGAGCCTTGAGGAGGAGGGAGGGAAGCAGACACCTCACAGGACACCACAGGCAGCCCAGCACTGCACAAAGGTCCACCCAACAGGGGGCTGTGTGGACACCAAGATCCTCCTTCCCCGCAAGCCTCTGCCACACCCACTCTCGCAAGCAGCAGGAAAGCCCTGCTCCTCTCAGCAGTGCCCTTGACACTCCTGTGTTTTCTGCCCAGAATGCTCCCTCACACAATTTCAGGACTGCTGCCAATGTGAAGCCTTTCTTCTCCCAGAATCACGTATGAACGTCTCCATTTCACCATTCACCACCTTGTAACGTGACCTGCTTAGAATGCTGGCTCATCAGACAAGCAGCAGCTGAAAGCAGAGGTGTGTCCTATCCATCACTGCATCCTGAACACCTCGCATGGTAACGGCACCAGAAAGCAGAGGCGTGTCCTATCCATCATTGCATCCTGAACACCTCGCATGGTAACAGCACCAGAAAGCAGAGGCGTGTCCTATCCATCACTGCATCCTGAACACCTCACATGGTAACGGCACCAGAAAGCAGAGGCATGTCCTATCCATCACTGCATCCTGTACACTTCGCATGGCAACGGCACCAGGCAACTGCTCAACAGAAGCTGCTCACACGGACGGACAGACAGACAGATGGGAAATGCACAACTACATGAAGGAAAATGTAAACCCATCTTAGGAGACAGGAAGAAGCTTATTATTTTAGGTGGTTACAAAGGCTGCCATCCTGAACTATAACTGACTTGAGCCTGGTCTGGTAAAAACGCAGTCCTCAAGTAGAATGCTGTTCCCTGAGAGGACAGCTGATCCACATTCTGTGCAATTTCTGGGCACGCAGGCAGAAAAAAGGCATGCTGAGCCCATCAGGCAGAGGCTGCAATACGTGAGAACACCACAGGGTAGACGGGTAGACATTCCTGCACACTTTTTAGCTTCCTCTGCAGCAACAGACCATGAGGGCAAATGACAGCCACTCACAGCTGTTTCTACCTGATTCAGTCTCACTATCCTTATTATTATTATTTTTATCATCATCAACTGTGTTGAATCCTCCTCTCTTTTTTTTTTATTGAGATGGAGTCTCGCTCTTGTCACCCAGGCTGGGGTGCAATGGCGCGATCTCGGCTCACTGCAACCTCCGTCTCCTGGGTTCAAGCAATTCTCCTACCTCAGCCTCCCGAGTAACTGGGATTACAGGCACCTGTCACCACGCCCAGCTAATTTTTGCATTTTTAGTAGACATGGGGTTTCACCACATTGGCCAGGCTGGTCGCAAACTCTTGACCTCAAGCAATCCACATGTCTCAGCCTCCCAAAGTGCTGGGATTACAGGCAGGAACCACTGTGCCTGGCCCTCTCCCATTCTTAATGGCACTTACAGTTCAAAAAAAATAATCTGCTGATCAGCAAAAAGCAAAAATTTTCTTACTGGCACATTCAATCTTGACAGGAGACAGCGGTGTGCTCATTGCTAAACAGGAAGCATGTAATCCGAGAAGCAGGCCCACATTCCTCTCTGTGTGTATCAGAGGTGAAGAGAGACTCCCCAGATCTGGTATGGTGACAACTTCTTGGTGAGGCTGGAAAAATAAATTCCATCATCAATCTAAGGAAACAGAATTAATTAAAAACATAAAACCAAAAGGACAGCTCTGTCCTGCAACTGTACCGCCATGTGAGCCCAGGGGTGCTCTGGGCATTCTGCCTCTCCATCGTGTAATGAGTTGATGCTGCTGTGCCCAAGTAACAGCAGATACCACATAAACCCACATGCCCAATAAAGCAGGCAGCAACCGCACAGCCCTACTGCAGAAAAACTAAAGCACAGATACGTGATTTGGCTAGAATATTCCTTAGGAATCAGTTTCCAAAGTGACTGTACACCACGCTTCAGAAAGTATAATGAATTGTTACATGCACAAAGAACACACTGGGCAACAAAACTATGACAAGTATTCGATGACAAGTATTAGTGGACTGTGACCACACATGTAGAGGAAATGAAATTTATTCTAACAAAAATCTGAAAAAAGCAAGAGTTCAACTTTTCCAGTCACAGAAGATATTTACAGCAAAGTTAATTCTCCCCTTCATAAAATGCTTTAAGCCCTGCCCTAATGGCATTTAATACATTTTATTACTTGTGGATACCTAGAAAGCTAATCCCAATATATAAATTCTATGTGTTTGTGAATACATAGTAAGGACAAATTTCTATTGTAAAGAATTACACTTGTACATAGTTCTTCCCAAAAAATACATACCTCAAGATAATAAGCCATTCCAAATTTCTACATAAGACCAAAGTTTAACCTCTTTTCTTGTGGAACACTGTCTATATTTCTCACAATTGATCATTTAAAAAACAATCTTTCAAGACCAGTACATCACAGATCTCAACAAGAATAAATGTAAATTCATTTATGACAAAACTTCTAAAGGATCTTTATATTTATCTCTAATGCCCCCCAACAGACTCAGATATCAGTACTTCTAGATCCAAATATTCCTATCACAAACACACAGAGGGTATCCCCTGCTATCCTCTGCATCACTCAAGGCATACAGCCTCACCTCCAAATATAGGCCAACACAAAACGCGTGCATGGATTCCCGAGTGTCTTCAAACTGCAAAGCAGCTTCCAAAGCTACCACTGGGTCTTCCCCTGCAAACTGAGCTGAAACAAAAAGGGAAAAAGCAACATAAGTTCAATTCAGCTTGCCTGGAGAGCTATAGGAGAAATAGTGAGTAGGAAATAAGTTAGGTGCTTAACTCAAAAGTGAGGGTTTCCAGAGTATAATGACCTCCCACTGTCTCCCAGGGTTGCCTGGGCCAACTCAGAACTTGAAATGAGTTCCAAGTATTAAAACAAAAATGCATAATGAAAGGAAATTCTTCAAATGTGCTCAATTTGTTGATAAGACAGACACCAAAGCCACCGATACATTAAAGTATGCGGGGGCTGGCACAAAACTAAAGAAATCATTTATAAGCCAAATACTCTGCTTAGAATGATACAGGCTGTTAACTTTTAACCAGGAAATAAGAAGTGTAATCTTACCAAGAATACTATTTCCTGTTAACGACTGTGTCTGGAAGTCCTTTATATCACACACTTTCCCGTCAATCACAGTCCAGAAGCCTCCATCTTTATTATGGTTCTCCAAATCAGCTTTGCGTATAAGTGTCACTTCCTCATTATTTCTACAGTTCTGACCTGTAAAAAATGACTCTGTATATACAGAAACCAGAATCAGTCCATCGATCAATCAATAGGTAAAATGAAAAGAACTGTGTGAAAGAACTACAGCAGAAATAAAAAAATCCACAATCACAATGGGAGAAATACATATCTAGCTCTGAAACTAATACCACACATACAAATTCTATTAAATATAGAATGCTTTAAAAAAAATCTAGGCAGCATGAGTATCAAATTGGGCCATGCCAGGCCACAGAGCAAATCTCAACAGATTTCAAAGAAATAAAGTTACAGAGCATGTGTGCTGACTACAATGCAGTTAAATTAGAAATAGGTTTTCAAAAATTCATTCAAAATAAAATAAAAATGACTGTATACACAGAAAATAAAAATATTCATCCACATATTTGAAAATTATAAAATACACTCATAAGTAACCCAAAATTCTAAGAAAAAATGACTATGAAAATTAGAAAATGTGTTCAATTAATAATCAAAATACTGCAGATCATAATTGGTGACATACAACTAAATGCATGCTTGAGGGCATTTATGCCTTTAAATGTGTATATTAGAGGGAAAAAGCTAAAAAAGAAAAGAAACACCAAATCAATAAAAGTCTATTAGTTCATAAAAATACTCAAAAAAAGAAAACCTGAGTGGTGGTCACCTATGCAAGTGCTAGGATACCAACTCAATATTATGAAAAATAGTTAAAGGGAGGTGGCAGTTCAAGAAGTCAAGCTTAGACTATGTCCTTCCTGTACACATTGTACCTCCTGCTAACCAGACAGCAGAGGGCAAGGTTGGTGGGGATTTTATAGAGGACACGCAACACATGAATTCCCTGGTCTAGCTTCACAGAACTAAAGCGGGAGCCACCAAGCACTACAGGCCTCCTGAGCCAACAGAAAGCATGCAGCATGACTCCAGACATAACACCGCCCTAATGAGCCTGAATTCAAATCCAACCAAACCTCTAGATCTAACCAGCAGATTAATGGAACTAACAGAAGAACATGTTGGTCTAGAATAAGAGAATGCAATCAACCAAATTCAGAAAATGTGAAGTTCTCCAAAATAACCAACCTGCTTCTTTGAAAAAGAAAACGGTATGATCAGAGACAGGGAGAGGAGGGCCTGGAGCCATGCTGTTTGGGGAAAGAGACTGGAAGCATATATTAAGCAATGCCAATATGCAGAACATGCTCAGGTCCTAATTCAAAATTACCATCTAAAAAAGGCATTTTTGAGATAGTCCAGGAAAATGTAACATGGACAGCATGTTAGATTAAGGAATCACTGTTAATCTTATAAAACAGGATAATGATATTGTAGGGTTTTTTTTTTTAAAATCCTTATCATTAAGAGGTAAAATGCCTTAAAATATTTTAAAGACAGAGTTATGCTTTAAAATAATCCAATCAGGCAGGTGCGGTGGCTCACACCTGTAATCCCAGCACTTTGGGAGGCCGAGGCGGGCAGATCATGAAGTCAGGAGATCGAGACCATCCTGGCTAACACAGTGAAACCCCATCTCGTACCACGCCGTATTACCTCATTTAACAGATATGATGAAGCAACTGAACAGGCTATTTTTCCATTTCCATTGCATTTCAACAGAGCCCACTAAAAAGTAGTATAAATGGCCCTTAAATACTAATATATTTTAAAACGCTCAAACTATATCGAAGTCACCACTTTCTGCCTTAGCAGGCAAAATCCCAAAAGCCCACACACAAGGCTGGGAGGCCAGCAGCCCTATCGGTGGTGAGAGAAATCAAGACGTACAGGAGCAATCTGGTGACAACCAGCCCACACTAGATGCATCCCCACCTGTGCATGTGCACAGGCACACATGCGTGCACACATGGAGGTCACATGTTCCAGGTCAGGCCTTGCAGAACTATTTGTGTTTTTTGTTATTGTTGTTGTTGTTGTTGTTTGAGATGGAGTTTCACTCTTTTTGCCCAGCCTGGAGTGCAGTGGCACGATCTCGGCTCACTGCAACCTCTGCCTCCCAGGTTCAAGCGATTCTCCTGCCTCACCCTCCCGAGTAGCTGGGATTACAGGCATGAGCCACCATGCCCCGCTAACTTTTGTATTTTTTAGTAGAGACGGGGTTTCTCCAAGTTGGCCCGGCTGATCTCAAACTCCCAACCTCAGGTGATCCACCCACCTTGGCCTCCCAAAGTGCTGGGATTACAGGCATGAGCCACCACACCCGACCCTCAGCACTATTTGTATAGCAACACTGTGGCAATAAGCCCAAGTGTCCACCAATAAGAGACTCACTAAAGAAAGATACATAAAAGACACATCCATACACTGAAGACTAAGCTGCTTTATAAACACAAAGAGCGACACTCTGATAAAATACTCCAGTATATATGGTTAGTAAAAAAAAACAAGCAACAGAAGTAATGCAACATGCTACCACTAGCGTACTCATTCCAGAGAACAAGGAGGTTACAGAGGAGACTGAAAAGTCAGAGGCAGCAGGTGGGAAATGGGTGGAAGGCGTGGGCGGGGAAGCGACAGCGTGTCTCTGCCTAGGTTTGATTTTTGAACCACGTGACTGTATTCCTTTTTTTTTTTTAATGACTGTAAAACAAAATAAATGCTCTTCATACTAGAAATAAAATGTTAGCAAAATCTGCATTCAAAACTAGGATTACTGTTCTACACTGACAAAGTTCACTACCATTAGCAAAAGCAGTTTTCTCATTGACATAATGAGATACAACAGCGTGCATGAGGTCCTCAGCGGGCCTGCACCCTACAGGTGCTCCACACGTGCAAATCACTACTATTACCATTACTATTACATAACAGATATAATATATAATTATACTGTGACTGCTATAACCAGCATTACATACTAACACAGCCCACGTTCAGAGTATGAAGAAGGCTGTGGAACCCCCTGCAGAAGGTGGGAGGGCCTGGGACTGTGGATAAAGGGGAGCTCTCTGGGACTGTGCCACCTGAACCTGGAACCTGGGCCCCCAGGTTGGGTCCCCAGGCCTGTGTGCCTCAGCTTGCTCATCATTCACTCTCAACACGGATAACACCTTCAACTGCAAACATGTTTAAAAACCACAGGCCAGCTCCCCCTACCAATATCAGAAAAAGCAAGTCTCCACACAGGCCCAGGATGAGAACCTACAAGTGGTACTAGCTACAAAACACATGGAGAACAGGGTTCTTCCACACACACCTTATGAGATGTTGGAGAGCTATACGGCAAAGGCAACTACAGGGTGTAGCCAGATGGTCTAAAAGGGCCGTGACAACAACCGCCATTTGTTGCAGATCAATGGCAAGCTCGTTGTCTTGTGGAAGGGTGAGGTACCTCAGGAAACTCTCACTGGGGCTCAGAGGGCCAGACAAAAGCTAGAAAGGAAAAGTCAACAAACATTCAGAAATAGTGGGAAAAATTAAAGTAACACAGTTAGCCTTTACCCACTCTTTATATGTTGGTATTGACTCATTTGACCCATCAAATGACAATGCTGATGATACAGTTATACTATACAGCTATGTATTTGTGCAGCATATAAACTGTGTAAATGTCTAAATTTGCAGTATACATGTACACAACATTGACTGTGCGTGTATACATTTATGATACCACAGGTAAGTTGAATCCACACAGATTACTAACATGAGCAAACCACCCTACAGGCCTAGGACCCCTGGAGAAAGGCAGAAGCACCTCTGTGGGAACCCAGCACAGCATCTCAAGCTGGCCTTGAAATCTAAAACCAAAACCTTTATTTTAATCTAAACATTGCCCACTCTGGAGAACGCCGACTTTCATTTGCAAATTAAATCATAGTTCTAATTCTTCTAAAGGCAGAAGAGTCCTATTATCATTAGCTTAAAGACTGCCAAATAATAGAAAAATTAAACCAAAGCATGATATTGAAATGCCTAAGACTTTCCCAAAAAGATGCAAAATCCAACTTGTACTTGACCTGTAAAGACCAGCAGTCCTGGAGGTTTAGGCCCAGGGCCCCACACGCCTGCTCCTCCCCCAGCTCGGCGTCCACACCTCTTAAGGGGGGAGCTGGAACTAAACAGAGTGACAGCTCAAGTGATATGCCCTTCACAGAGCCCAGTACATAGGAAGGACCAACAAAGCAGGCCGCTCTTTTCGTCATTCTTTTCTGGTATTGATTTAAAAGTGCGTGTTTCAAGCTTGGTTCTGTGCTGACAAGGAAGTCGGTGCTCACTGATCCGAGTCTTCTCCACAAACAAGTGACCTCCTATACCTGTCTAATCTGACTCACTGCTGTTACCACCAAACACACACATGCCAGAGAAAAACACTGCCAGGGACACACACGCTGGTCTTGCAAGAAAAATAAGTAGACTCAAGTGCCACCTACACACAAAGTTCCATCATGACACTCATGTACATGTCGCCGTTGGAGTGAGGCATATCCTTCCTGCAAATGATGCTCTGGAACCTTTGCAGCAAGGGCAAAAGTGGGGCACTGGTGCCCTGGGCAGAACGCTCACTGTCAGTCTCCCGTGCCCCGCTGTCCCACAGCTGAAGCAACAACAGGATGGCAGACAACATTTGGCTAAAGGAGAAAACATATTTATTCCTTGTAAAAACAGATTAACTTCTTTTCTTCATGGTTGATCAAAAGTAAAAGCAAACAGCTAGATAGAAGTGAAGCAATACTTGGGATATTAAAGGAATTGAAAGTAAAGCCGTGGTAATTAAATCACTGAATTGACACCGAGACTTTAGCATAAGACATTGCCTTCTGCTGATAGGAAAGACCAGTTAAGAAGCTCAAAGAGCACGTTTACATGGAACTTCTAGGATCTTAAATTCATGGAATAAAAATAATTAAATGAGAAAAACTGAAAGAAAAAAAAAAGAACAGTTCCCAGGCTAGAAAACTGAGCATAAAAGAGGAAGAGAAGAAAAGGTAAAGAGAGAGCGAGCTCTGGGACATGGTTCTCTGGTTACAGAGCACCACATCTGCTGCAGTCACACACGATTTAGTGAAATGCACACAACGCAACAGGTATTTGGACACAGAGGTGCTTCCCCAAAGCATTTCCAGTCTGCGGCAGCCCTCACCTCAACGTGCCTCTCTGCACAGCCAGCTCCAGCAGGATGGCCAGGGCCAAGTGCTGGTCCTGCAGGGGGATGCTTCTGGCCCTTTCGTGCCTGGTGTTCCATGAACATCCCTGAAATGAAAGCAGTGGATGCAGGAACAAAGCGACCTCCAGAAAGACAGTATGCTTACAATCACACTTAACATGTTTACTACACACTCCCTCCCAAGGAAGGATATATTTTTAATATTTAGAATCAAGTTTCTGAGACTTGCTACTCAAATTTTTCAGAGATTTTTAAAGTATACAATTAACTTACAGAAATGTATTTTATTTAAAGTGTTCATTCAGATACTATATTACAGTAGATGACATACTCCAAGTGTGTGAAGCATGAAATAATTTATCTCATTATCCAAAACATAAGCAGAAGAATAGCTATCTTTTCCAGTTTCAATGATGTGTAAGACTATACCAGTATCAACCTCCTCCTACAGAATTAGAGAACCAATTTCTAAAACCACCTGAGGATCTGGAGGCAAAATGTCTACACTAATTTCTATCTCTGATCAAAGATTATCTGGTTGCTTACTCCATACCCAGCTCTCCAGAATTGACTTGGCCCTATATACAGGTGCAGGAGTTTCATCTTTTTTCTCTTTGTCATCCAGATCTTCTTTCTTTGTTCCACTTGATTCGACACTATCATCTGCAGAATTAAAATTTTTTTAATCTGTAATCGCTTTTCAGAATGCCATACCATTAGTCTCTGCAAATGTCCCTCCCCAAAAAGTTACAACACACATCATTAACTGTATGTTTGACAACTTAAAAATAAAATACATCAATCATACCTCTAACAGATCCAGTATAATTTTCATAAACAAACCAATATATCGGCCAGGAGTGGTGGCTTATGCCTGTGTTCCCAGCACTCTAAGAGGCTGAGGCGGGTGGATCACGAGGTCAGAAGATGGAGACCATGTTGGTTAACACGATGAAACCCTGTCTCTACTAAAAATACAAAAAAATGGCCAGGTATGATGGTGGACGCCTATAGTTCCAGCTACTCGGGAGGCTGAGGCAGGACCATGGCGTGAACCTGGGAGGCAGAGCTTGCAGTGAGCTGAGATGGCACCACTGCACTCCAGCCTGGGCAACAGAGCAAGACTCTATCTGGAAAAAAAAAAAAAAAAAAGAAACCAATATATCAAATTATTTAAAGTGTGTCTTCCAAAATGATATTTCATTAACTTCCTAGTAGATTTCACAACTGAGAAACTTAGTTTTTGATATTTACCTACTTCAATTTCACACCAATTGCTTTTATCCAGTGAGTCCCAGTGCTTGCGTACCCATGGGAAAATGGAGGGTGTAGAAAAGGAGTACAATTCAAAAATCTTTTAACTCTTTACAAGGCCCTACTCCACTGCCAACCGGGAAGCACTGCTATGCAGGGGCACTGTCACTGATAGCATAATTCAAGAGCACTGGGACAAAAAGGAAAAGCTGAGAAAAATGACTTTAGGCCACTGAATGTAAAGTTTCAGTCAAAAACAACTGTCATAAAACTCCTTACATAGTAAGTGAAGAGAAGAGAGAAATAACCTTAACCTTGAAGTCTAAACACCTTCCATCACAGAAGGCTGTGACTAAACATCTAAACAACATAATTAGAAAAATGTATCTCAGTCGGTGAAAGACATGATATCCCATCCAGATTACAAATAATGAGTATCTAAAAATCTCTAAGGAAACAGGTCCTCTGTTTACAACATTTCTGACACCAAATGTATGGAATTTTGCACCAAGCAATTCTCCAGTTCTCTGCGACA
Organism: Pongo abelii; assembly: GCF_028885655.2. Classification (NCBI taxonomy): domain Eukaryota; kingdom Metazoa; phylum Chordata; class Mammalia; order Primates; family Hominidae; genus Pongo; species Pongo abelii. Next base: position 19,951,017 of record NC_072001.2, on the reverse strand, counting down.
CCCAGCTGTGTGTCCCACAGTGCAATTCAATTCTGAAACTAACTACCTAGAATTAGCACAGACCCCACAGGTTAATAACAGCAGAGAAAAGGTGAATGCTGAAAAAAATATCCAAAGAACTAATGGCTGAAAACTTCCTAGGTTTGGCAAATGACATAAACCTAGGCAGATTGAAGAATCTGTGCAAAGCCCACACAAGATATATCCTAAAGGAAGCCATGACGAGGCACATCATAATCAGCTGCTAAACACTAAGGACAAAACCTTTTGAAAAGTGCCACAGAAAGTAGATATAGAAGAATGTCTTGTGTGGCCTGAAATTAAGACCAAATATTATGTGCTGCCTTGAGATCGGTAAAATCAAGAAGGCCTCAATAGCCTAACCACAAGGTCTCCCTGGAGCTCTGCTCTCAGGTGTAAGATCCCAAAGCCAAACAACCTCCTTATCATGGAGACCCGACCCCAGCCTGCTCATCCCTGCCAGCCCAGAGATATTCAAACAAGCCAATCACATCTTCCCATGGGAAGCAAGGTCACCTCACCCTCCTGTTACTACAAAATATGTCTCCCACAGCCCCTGGTGGTTCACTCTGTTCCCAAGTGCAGCCCCCATGTGGCATGCGGTGTCCCCCACCCCCAGGGCTGTGAGCATGTGTGACTAATAAACCGCTATCTCATCTGTGCAATGTCGGTGTCCTATGTTCAGCCATCCCATATCCCTAGGGCAGGAATCTTCTAGGGTTATAAACAGAACTTTAATCAACCTCTCCTTGGTTATTTTACTGGTTCCATGATACAGCTTTTTCTGTGCAAAAGATCTGAACAGGAACTTCACAGAGGATACAAGAGTGGCAAAGAAGAACATGATATTCAGCATCGTTAGCCATTACGGAAGTGCAATTAAAACCGCAATGAGATCCCACTAGACTTGTTAGAATGGCTCAATTGAAAAACACTGATAACATCAAGTGCTAACAAAGACACAGAGCAACAGAAACGTGACAGATTGCCAGTGGGAATGCAAGCTAAAACAGCCTCCAGTTTACCAAGGTAGACACCTCATGTCACAGAATACAGAGTAGAACCCAGCCAGGAACACAGCTCAGGTGAGAACACAGGTGCTGGCTCTAAATGCCACACTCTGCCCTATGTGTGTGTGTGTGTGTGTGTGTGTGTGTTGTGTGTGTGTGGTCACTAACTACAGCCCACTGCCAAACCCAGCCCACAGCCTCTTTGTGTATGGTCTGAATGCAGAGAAAGTATTTTACTTTTGTTGTTGTTTTGAGACAGAGTCTTGGCTCACCACAACCTCTGCCTCCCAGGTTCAAGCGATTCTCCCAGGTTCAAGTGATTCTCGTGCCTCAGCCTCCGAAGAGCTGGGATTACAGGCATGCATCACCATGCCCGGCTAATTTTTTGTTTTTAGTAGAGATGGGGTTTCACCATGTTGGCCAGGCTGGTCTCGAACTCCTGACCTCAGGTGATCCGCCTGTCTCGGCCTCTAAAAGTGCTGGGATTACAGGTGTGAGCCACCATGCCCGGCCACCGTATTTTATATTTTTTAATAATTGAAAAACAATCAAAAGGAAAACAGTGTTTTGTGACTTGCAAACATTCTGAGGACTTCATCTTTTGTGTCCATAAATAAACTTTACAGAATGAACGTCCCCTGCCCGCTGACGCAGTATTGTCTGTGGCTACTTTGGCACTACAGCTGCAAGGTCCCATGGCTATGACAGAGACCATAGGGTCCATTGAGACCTTAAAATATTTACTATCTGGCCCTTTAGAGAAAGTAGGCCACCCCTACCCTACATCTGGCTATAAATTTTACACATTTGACAAATTCTGAGACCCTGTCTCAGAAAATAAGATAAAATATTCATAGTCTTAATAATGGAAAACAAAAACATTTATTGAATGTCAAAACATCTCCCTAACACCCCGAATCAGTTGGGATCTACATAAAGAACAATTACGCTCTGCTTTCTAACCATGATTTTTAAAAGAACAAAGGACAAAAAAATTCATGAAATGTGAGCCATCCATGGTGGCTCATGCCTGTAATCCCAGCGCTTTGGGAGGCCAAGGTGGGCAGATCATGAGGTCAGGAGTTCAAGACCAGCCTGACCAAGATGGTGAAACTCCGTCTTTATTAAAAATACAACAATTAGCTGGGCATGGTGGAGGGTGCCTATAATCCTAGCTACTCAGGAGGCTGAGGCAGAGAACTCCTTGAACCCAGGAGGCAGTGGTTGCAGTGAGCCAAAATCATGCCACTGCACTCCAGCCTGAGCGACAGAGCAAGACTCCCTCTGAAGAGGAAAAAACAAAAAAATTCATCAAATATAATGAATAAAACATATACTTTGGATTTTGCCATGTACTTAGCTTTTTTTCTTAGAGCACCTTTTAGAACTATTGTTTCACAGAAAACACTTTGGGAAATGTTTTAATTTATAAACAAATACTGGAGGGCTAGGAAGAAGAGGTTAAAACTTTTAAAAATATACAGAATGAATTACTGATACAATAAAAAAAAAAAAAGGTTGCTGATTCCTGTCTTGGAAGACACTGTCATGTGGACACTCTTAGCCTCAGCATCCACAGGTCCAGAAAGGGAAAATTTCAAGTCAGAGAGAATTCTCTCTATATATACCATTTATTTGGAACATTCAGCCCTCAAGATCCCAACATCATGACCTCAGTTTCAACACAAGTGTCCTTAGTCCTCATGTCACTGCTTTTGGTGCTGCCTGTTGTCAAGGCAGTGGAAGCCAGTGATGCAACTGCTCTCTCATTAAAAGGTGTGGTTCTCAGTATTACAGGCATTTGTACTTGCTTGTGGGTATATGCACAAAAGAAAAAACTGAACAGATGTGACTTTGAAGGGCCTAATGAATGAAACCTCACCCTGAAAACCTTTGTGCTACTGAAACTAAATGTAAGCTTTGGTGTCTGAAAGTTTCCAAGAATTAGTAAGTAGGAGAGTTTTACTTTCTGAGTTGTTTCCATGAAATGGGAACAAATTGGTACACAAATGGATTTTGCCCAGAATCCTAGGAAATCACCACTGTTCAGTTGTAATCACTGCCTCCTAAATCACCGAGTCTGTTCTCTGTATTTTATTAGACTTCTGTCATCTCCCAAGTTAATATTGTATTTAGATATCCAATAGTCAGCTAAAAAGGGAAACATTTATCTCTGGGAAGAAAAAAAATCATTTAGAAAAATGTATTCAGTGTATCTAATACTGAAATGGAGAAAAGACTTAATGTTAAAGGGAAAAAAAAACACTATAGACATTGACATAGAAAAGAGATTTAATGTTAAAAAAAAAACTTTATATTAACTGAGTAACACCTCCTGATGAGAAGTGCTATATTAAATATAAACCCAATATGTTGTTTAAAAAAAAAAAGATGAAAATCAAAAGCACTACGCAGAGTGAAAGAAGCCAGACACAGAAGAACCTGACTACATGATTCTATTTATGGAGTTCTAGAACAGGCACAATTTGTCAATGCTGGAGAAACATCAGGCCAGCTATTGCCTCTGGGAAGAAGGGGCAGGACACCAGAGAACTTTCTGAGCAAGAGTCATGATAAAGATGTGGGTTACACAGGTTACATTTGTCAAAACTTGTGAAATGGTAAACTCAAAATAGATGCGTTTCATTATATATAAATTTTACCTGAAAGTCAAAAACAAAGTTGAACTAGAATCAATTACATACATGAGTGTCTAAGGAGCTAGGTGAGACAAACAGTAGATGGACAGACAGCAGGATGTGGAGCCAAATACAGTGGCAGAACATGGAGGTGGGTCTGCAGCCACTCACTGTACACGTCAGTTATTGTGTGTGTGTGTATGAATGTTTTCAAACAAATATAAAAAATAAATTAAAAAAAAACACGGGTAACTCTGCTTGACACTGAAACTGAAAAGGGAGACTAATACTTTTTCCCATGGTTTGTTTTGTGTTTTTTGTTTTTTTTTTTTTGAGATGGAGTGTCACTCTGTCGCCCAGCCTGGAGTGCAGTAGCACAATCTCTGCTCACTGCAACCTCCACCTCCTGGCTTCAAGCAATTCTCCTGCCTTGCCCTCCCAAGTAGCTGGGATTACAGGCACCCACCACTATGCCTGGCTAATTTTTGTATTTTGTAGTAGAGACTGGGTTTCACCATGTTGGCCAGGCTTGTCTCAAACTCCCAACCTCAAATGATCTGCCCACCTCAGCCTTCCCAAAGTGCTAGAATTACAGGCATGATCCACCACACCTGGTCCCCATGTATTTTCAAGTGGACACCATTCCAATTCATTCCACAAAAGAAGAAGAAATACTTGCCGGGTGCGGTGGATCATGCCTGTAATCCCAGCACTTTGGGAGGCTGAGGCGGGTGGATCACGAGGTCAGGAGATCGAGACCATCCTGGCTAACACAGTGAAACCCCATCTCTACTAAAATACACAAAAAATTAGCCGGGTGTGGTGGCGGGCGCCTGTAGTTCCAGCTACTCAGGAGGCTGAGGCAGGAGAATGGCGTGAACCTGGGAGGCGGAACTTGAAGTGAGCCGAAATCGTGCCACTGCACTCCAGCCTGGGTGACAGAGCAAGACTCCATCTCAAAAAAAAAAAAAAAAAAAAAAAGAAGAAGAAATACTTTCTTCAGTCTAACGCTCTCCCAACTGAGCTATTTCAACTTAGAATAAATACTTTCTAAACTGGTAGCTTTATCCACATTGATGACTCTCAAGTAGGGGGACCAACAAACTTCAACAATGGTTCTCAACCAAGGATCTTTTCAGATTCAACAAGTTTAGGGTGTATACAAGCACTCATTTCTTTTAAACCTCAATGGGGACTCTGAAACACAGCCACTGTTATGAACAACCTAATGATAGTATTATTGAGCATTCAAAATTACAATGCTAAATAACATTGTTCAATGGCATTTCCTTGCAGGCCAAAGGCTTCCAAAAAGTGTTTAATGCACCCCCAAAGAACACCACAAATGCAGCAAGATGGTTTTGCAATAAAAATGCCTTCAAATCACATAAAACAATAAAATCCAGGCAGCTTGTATTAACTACCATTTTAGACAACAATCTCCAAAGTAAAAAGCAAAACTTCAAAGAGTTAAGCTCAAAGCACTTGTTCCTATAGCACATTACAAAATTTCTATAAAATGCATTTTATAATGGTCTTTACAAAATAAAAAACACTAGTTAAAGTCCCTTACCTTTTCTAGGAGGGAGCTCTCCATTCTGGGTTGATTCGGTTCCAGTGTATACAATTTCTCCATCTTTAACCATTTCATTCCACAGACCACACAGCCCATTTCTTGAGAATACAAGCTGGCAATGATAAACGAGATAAGCTTACAGAGTGCTCACACTCACATTGCAATTTTTAAAGAATGATATGGAAAAAAAATCTCAATCCCCCTTATGTATTCAATCATTCGGTAATAAAATCAATGATTTACTGAATTAATGACTTAATCATTTTACATTTCATGGAAGTCATTCAAGAAATATAAATGAAAAGGTGCATAATAGTGTAAATACTATGCTACCTCTTATGTAACATACAAGAAAAAAAACACATGGTCGGGCGAGGTGGCTCATGCTTGTAGTCCCAGCACTTTGGGAGGCTGAGCAGGGCACATCACCTGGGATCAGGAATTTGAGACCAGCCTGGCCAACATGGTGAAACCCCGTCCCAACTAAAAATATAAAAAAATTAGCTAGGCGTGGTGGCGGGTGCCTGTAATCCCAGCTACTCAGGAAGTTGAGGCAAGAGAATCACTTGAACCCAGGAGGCATAGGTTGCAGTGAGCTGAGATCGCGCCACTGCACTCAGCCTGAGTGACAAGAGCGAGACTCGGTCTCAAAAAAAAAAAAGAAAAAAGAAAAAAAAGACAGACACACAAACACACACACGTGCATGTGCTCTGAAAAGATAAACCAAAAGCAAGTACCAATGACTACCTTTGGGGAAATGGGGAGGGGACATGGACAAAGGCAGCAGGACCAGAAAAAGCAACAACATTGTGAGTATACTTTATAAGTCTTTACTTCTGAAACATACATGACTTTCATCCTCAAAAATTAAAATTAAATCATAAAAAAGCAAAACCTACAACTGGCAACAAGCAAATTAACCCATGCATATACAAAGAAAAGTAGGTCAAGGGACTTTTGAACTATATATCATTAATAGAATATACTATAATGAAAAATAAAATCTTTTATTTATTGGTATTGATAATATTGTCACAATTTTAGAACTACTTCATGTTGCACAATAAAGCAATGTAAATACAACAAAACATGTTTATGATAAAGTATTAAATGTTATTAGAAATTAAGACTTTAGGCTGGCCATGGTGGCTCACACCCGTAATCCCAGCATTTGGGAGGCCAAGGCAGGTAAATTACTTGAGGTCAGGAGTTCATGACCAGCCAGGCCAACATGGTGAAACCCCGTCTCTACTAAAAGTATAAAAAATTAGCCGGGTGTGCTGGTGCATGCCTGTAATCCCAGTCACTCGGGAGGCTGAAGCAGAAGACTAGCATGAACCCAGGAGGCAGAGGTTTCAGTGAGCCGAGATTATGTCACTGCACTCCAGCCTGGGTAAACAGAGTGAGACTCCATCTCAAAAAAAAAAAAAAAAAAAAAAAAATTAAGGTTTCCAGTGGAAAAGAGGAAAAAAATCATAGAAATTTTGAAAAACAAGTTAAATTGGAAAGCTATGAACTTTATTTTTGAATATATTTGCCTACTCTGTTTTTTGAAAGGACTAGAATCAAAGGCAATCGGACAGCACGCACCCAGATTTTGGTTTCTCAGAACCATTTCCCAATAAAAGATGCTAGGGCTCTTGGGAAAATAAATAGATTCAAGGGCTAGGGCAGACAAAGATGAGCCTGGAATATCTTGTTTCCTCAAAGAAAAAGCTGTTAATGTCCAGGTGCGGTTGCTCATGCCTATAATCCTAGCACTTTGGGAGGCTGAGGTGGGCAGATCACTTGAGGTCAGGAGTTCAAGACTAACCTAGCCAACATGGTGAAACCCTGCCTCTTCTAAAAATACAAAAAGTAGTTGGGCATGGTGGCAGGTGCCCATAATCCCAGCTACTCAGGAGGCTGAGGCAGGAGAAGAGCCTGAACCCAGGAGGTGGAAGTTGCAGTGAGCCGAGCCTATGCCACTGCACTCCAGCCTGGGTGACAGAGCAAGACTTTATCTCAAAAAAAAAAAAAAAAAAAAAAGCAGCTGCTCAAAGACTGATAGGGACTCCTGGCTAAATTTATAATAATTATAATATCTGTGAGCATCAAAATCAAAAACGCCTTTGCTTGCTAACATCTGTGAGTCAGAAAAGGCTTCCCACAACAGGAAAAGGGAGCATTTCAGACACTGGGGGAAGGCATCCATTCTGAAAACTGCATATGTGACAGAAGCTCCCTTGTCTGGCAAAAAAAAAAAAAAAAAAAAAAAAAAAAAAGCCATTTTTAATCAAAAGAGGCACAGATGTTTGCCCATCTTTTTTTTTTTTTTTAACTTCTGTGGATACACACTAGTTGTAAGTATATATACAAATGGGTTACATGAGCTATTTTCACACAGGCATACTATGCGTAATAATCACATCACAGTAAATGGAGTACTCAATACCTAAAGCATTTATCCGTTGCATTACAAATAATCCAATTATACTGTTATTTTTAAATGGACAATAAATTGACTGTAGTCACCGTGTAATGCTGTCAAGTACTAGATTTTATATATTCTATCTAACTCTTTTTTTTTTTTTTTTTGAGACGGATCTCGTTCTGGCACTAGGCTGGAGTGCAGTGGCACGACCTTGGCTCACTGCAACCTTTGCCTTCCGGGTTCAAGGGATTCTCCTGCCTCAGCCTCCCGAGTAGCTGGGACTACAGGCTCACACCACCACACCCAGCTAATTTTTGTATTTTTGGTAGAGATGGGGTTCACCATGTTGGCCAGGATGGTCTGGGTCTCCTGACCTCATGATCCACCTGCCTCGGCCTCCCAAAGAGCTGGGATCACAGGTGTAAACCACTGTGCCCAGCCCTATCTAACTCCATTTTTATACCCATTAACCATCTGCACTTCACCCCCACTTTATCCTTCCCAGTCTCTGATAACCATCATTCTACTCTATCTCCATGAGTTTAATTACTTTCATTTGCTTAGCTCCTACAAATAAGTGAGAACATGCAAAGTTTGTTTTTCTGGGTCTGGCTCATGACATTCTGTTCCTGACTTAGCATAATGACCTCCAGTTCTATCCATGTTGTTGCAAACGACAGTATCCCATTCTTTTTTGTGGCTAAATAGTACTCCATTGAGTATATATGCCACATTTTCTTCATCCATTCATCTGCTGGGAACACTTAGGTTGCTTCCAAATGTTGGCTATTGAGAATAGCGCTGCAGTAAACATGAGAGAGTACATATTTCTTCAACATACTGATATTCTTTCCTCTGGGTATATACCTACCAGCAGTGGGATTGCTGAATCATATGATAGTCCTATTTTTAGTTTTTTGAGGAACTTCCAAGCTAATCTCCATAATGGCTGTGCTAATTTACATTCCCACCAACAGTGCACAAGGGTTCCCTTTTCTCTATATTCTTGCCAGCATTTGTTCTTGTCTTTTGGATATAAGTCATTTTAATTAGGGAGAGACAATATCTCGTTGTAGTTTTGATTTGCATTTCTCTAACGATCAACCATGTTCAGCACCTGTTCATATTGCCTGTTTGTCATTTGTATATCTTCTTTTGAGAAATGTCTGTTCAAATATTTCACCCATTTTCATTGGATTATTAGATTTTTTTCCTACAGAGTTGCTTGAGCTAATTATATATTCTGGTTATTAATCCCTTGTCTGATGGATAGTTTGCAAACATTTTCTCCCATTCTGTGGGTTGTCTCTTCATTTTGTTGATTGTTTCCTTTGCTGTGCAGCTTTTTAACTCGATGTGATCCCACTTGTCCATTTTAGCTCTGGTTGCCTGTGTTTACGAAGTATTGCTCAAGAAATCATTACCCAGTGCAATGTCCTGGAGAGCCTCCCCAATGTTTTCTTTTAGCACTTTCATAGTCTGAAGTCTTAGGTTTAAGTCTTTACTCCATTTTGATGTGATTTCTGTATATGGTGAGAGATAGCAGTCCAGTTTCATTTTTCTGCATATGGGTGTCCCATTTTCCCAGCACCCTTTATCAATGAGACTATCCTTTCCCTCATATATCCTCCGGGCACCTCTGTCAAAGGTGAGTTCACTGTAGATGTATGGATCTGTCTCTGGGTTCTCTATTCTGTTCCATTGGTCTATGTGTCTGTTTTTATACCAGTACCATGCTGTTTTGGTATACCTTTCTAGTAAACTTTGCACTTGATCTAAGCCAAAAAAGACTAGGAAGTGATTGTAGTATAACTTTAAGTCAGGTAATGCAATTTCTCCAGTTTTGTTTTTTGCTCAGGATGGCTTTGGCTATTCTGTCTCTTTTGTGATTCCATGTAAATTTCAGGATTTTTTTTTCTATTTCTGTGAAGAATGTCATTGGTATTTTGAAAGGGATTACATTGAACGTGTAGATTGCTTTGGGTAGTACAGACATTTTAACAATATTGATTCTTCCAATCCATGAACACGGAGTATCTTTTCCTTTTTTGTGTGTCTCCTTCAATTTTCTGCATCAATGTTTTACAGTTTTCGTGGTAGAGATCTTTTCACTTCTTGGGTTAGGATTATTCCTACGTATTTTACTTTATTTGTAGCTATTATAAATGGAATGATTTTTCTTGATTTATTTTTCATATTGTTCACTGTTGACATATAGAAATGCTACTGATTTGGCCAGGCACAGTGGCTCATACCTGTAATCCCAGCACTTTGGGAGGCCGAGGCAGGCAGATCACCTGAGGTCAGGAGTTCAAGAGCAGCCTGGCCAATGTGGTGAAACCGTCTCTACTAAAAATACAAAAATTAGCCAGGCCTGATGGCAGGCGCCTGTAATCCCAGCTACTCAGGCGGCTAAGGCAGGAGGATCGCTTGAACCCAAGAGGCAGAGTTTGCAGTGAGCCGAGACTGCGCCATTGCTTTCCAGCCTGGGCCACAGAGTGAGACTCCATCTCAAAAAAAAAAAAAAAAAGAGAGAGAGAGAAATGCTACTGATTTTAGTATGTTAATTTAGTATCCTGTAATTTTACTGAATTTATCAGTTCTAATCATTTTTTAGTGGAGTTTTTAGGTTTTTCCAATTATAACAATCATCTGCAAACAAGAATAACTTGGCTTGTTCATTTCCAATTTGGATGCCCTTTATTTCTTCTTTTTTTTTTTTTTTTTTTTTTTTTTTTTTTCTGAGATGGAGTCTTGCTCTGTAGCCCAGTCTGGAATATAGCGGCACAATCTCAGCTCACTGCAATCTCCACCTCCGGGGTTCAAGTGATTTCCCTGCCTCAGCCTCCCAAGTAGCTGGGACAACAGACACCCGCCACCACGCCTAGCTAATTTTTATATTTTTAGTAGAGATAGCATATCACCATGTTGGCCAGTCTGGTCTCAAACTCCTGACCTCAAGTGATTCACTCACCTCAGCCTCCCAAAGGGCTGGGATTACAGGTGTGAGCCACTGCACGCGGCCTTTCTGTCTCTTATCTGACTCCTCTAGCAAGGGCTTCCAGTATTATACTGAATAATAGTGGTGACAGTGGGCATCCTTGTCTTGTTATGGATCTTAGAGGAAAGGCTTTCAGTTTTTCACCTTTCAGTATGATACTAGCTGTGCGTCAGTTGTATATGACTTTTATTGCGTTGAGGTGTGTTCCTTCTATAACCAGTTTTTTTCGAGTTTTTATCATGAAAGGATGTTGAATTTTATCAAATGCCTTTTCAGCATGAATTTAAATGATCATATGGTTTTTTATCCTTCATTCTACTGATATGATGTATCAAACTGATTGATTTGGATATGGTGAAACATCCTGGCATCCCTGGGATAAACCCCACTTTGGTCATGATGAATGATCTTTTAATGTGTTGTTGAATTCGGTTTGCAGGTATTTTCTTGGGTATTTCTGCATCAATGTTCATCTGGGATACTGGCCTGTTTTCTTTTTTTTGATTATGTTTTTGTCTGGTTTTGATATCAGGGTAACACTGGCCTTTTAGAATACGTTTGGAAGTATTCCCTCCTCCTCTATTTTTCAGAATAGTTTCACTAGGATTGGTAATAGTTCTTCTTTCAATGTTTGGTAAAATTCAGCAGTGAAGTTATTGGGTCCCGGGCTTTTCTTTGCTGGAAAACTTTATTATTACAGTTTCAATCTCACTACCTGCTACTGTTACGTTCAGGTTCTGGATTTCTTCATGGTTCAAACTTGGAAGGCTGGATGTGCCTGTGAAATTATCCATTTCTTTTTTTCTTTTTTTTTTTTTAGACACAGTCTCACTCTGTCACCCAGGCTGGAGTGCAGTAACATGATCTCAGCTCACTGCAAACTCCATCTCCCAGGCTCAAGTGATTCTCGTGCCTCAGCCTTCCAAGTGGCTGGAATTACAGGCATGCAACACCATGCCTGGTTAATTTTTGTATTTTTAGTAGAGATGGAGTTTCACCATGTTGGCCAGACTGGTCTCGAACTCCTGACCTCAAGTGATCCACCCGCCGCAGCCTCCCAAAGTGCTGTGATTACAGGCATGAGCCACCGCGCCCAGCCTGCAAACTTATGCATTTCTTCCAGGTTTTCCAAGTTATTGACATATAGCTGTTCACAGCCTCTAATGACCCTTTGAATTTCTGCAATATCAGTTGTAATACCTACTTTTTCACCTCTGATTTATTTGGGTCTTCTTTTTCTCTTAGCCTGCCTGAAGGCTTGTCAATTTCATTTATCTTTTAGAAAAACCAACTTTTCATTTCACTGATCTTTTGTATTATTTTCTTCATTTCAACTCCATTTTATTTCTGCTCTGATCTTTATTATTTCTGTCCTTCTAATTATGGGTTTGGTTAGCTCCTTCTTTTCTAGTTCTTTAAGATGTATCATTAGGTTATTTATTTGAAGTTTTTCTACTTTTTTCATTTTCCTCTTAGTACTGCTTTCACTATATCCTACAGGTTTCCTATGCTGTATTGCCATTGCCATTTGTTTCAAGAAATTGTTTAATTTCATTCTTAATTTCTTCACTGACCTGTTGGTCATTCAGGAGCATATTGTTTAATTCCCATGTGTTGGTGGAGTTTCCAAAATTCCTTGCTATTGATTTTTAGTTATAGTCCATTGTGATCAGAGAAGATACTTAACATAATTTTTTTAACTTATATATGGCAAAAGACAGGAATCTACCTTCATTCTTCTGCATATGAATATCAAGTTTTCCCAGCACCATTTATTGAAGAGTCTGTCTTTTCCCCAGTGTATGTTCTTGGTACCTTTGTTAAAAATGAGTTCACCGTAGATGTGCGGATTTGTTTCTGGATTCTCTATTCTGTTCTGTTGGTCTATGTGTTTGTTTTTATGCTAGTACTATGCTGTTCTGGTTACTATAGCTCTGTAGTATAATTTGAATTCAGGTAATCTGATTCCTCCAGTTTGTTTCTTTTTAATTACGAGAGCTTCGGCTATTATGGGTCTTTTGTGGTTCAACATGAATTTTAGCATTTTTTTTTTCTGTTTCTGTGAAGAATGTCATTGGTATTTCACTAGGGATTGCACTGAATTGGTAGATTGCTTTGGGTAGTATGGACATTTTAACAATATTGATTCTTCCAATCCATGAAGATGAAATATTTTTCCATTTTTTGTGTCCTCTTTAATGTCTTTCATCAGCGTTTTAGAGTTTTCATTACAGAGATCTTTGTAATGATCTTCTTTGGTTACTTCCTAGGCATTTAATTTCATGTGTGGCTACCGTAAATGGGATTACTTTTCTAATTTCTTTTTCATATTGTTTACTGTTGGCACATAGAAATGCTACTGATTTTTTATGTTGATTTTGTATACTGCAACTGTACTGAATTTATCAGATCTAATCATTTTCTTCTGGAGTCTTTAGGTTTTTCCAAATATAAGATCATATCATCTGCAAACAAGGATAATTTGACTTCTTCCTTTCCAATGTGAAGGCCTTTTATTTCTTTCTCTTGTCTGACTGCTCTAGCAAGAACTTCCAGTACTATGTTGAATAACGGTGGCCACACTGAGCATCCTTGTCATGTTCCAGATCTTAGAGGAAAGGCTTTCAGTTTTTCACCATTCAGTATGATACTAGCTGTGCGTCTGTCATATATGGCTTTTATTATGTTGAGATATGTTTCTTCCATAACCAGTTTTAAGAGGTTTTATCATGAAAGGATGTTGAATTTTATCAAATGCCTTTTCAGCATCAATTGAAATAATCACATGGTTTTTATCCTTCTGTTGACACGATGTATCGCACCGATTAATTTGCATATGCTGAACCATCCTTGTACCCCAGGGATAAACCCCACTTGGTCACGATGAATGATCTTTCTAATGTATTGCTGAATTTGGTTTGCTAGTATTTTGTTGAGGATATTTACATCAATATTCATCAGAGACACTGGCCTGTAGTATTCTTTCTTTGATGTGTCTTTGTCTGCTTTTAGTATCAAGGTTTGAATTTTTAATGACTTATTTTGTGGCCTAACATATGGTCTAACCTTGAGGATGATCCATGTGCTAAAGAGAACAATGTACATTCTGCAGCCATCAGATGAAATGTTCTAGAAATATCTATTAAATCCATTTGGTCTACAGTGCAGATTAAGTTTGATGTTTCTTTGTTAATTTTGTCTGGATGATCTGTCCAATGCTGAAAGTGGAGTGTTGAAGCCTCCGTCTATTAATGTATTAAGGCCTATCTCTCTCTTTAGATGTAATATTTGTTTTATGTATCTGGGTGATCTAGTGTTGAGTGCATATACACATATATTTATAATAGTTACAGCCTCTTGCTGAATTGGCCCCTTTATCATTACATAATGACTTTTTTGGTCTCCTTTTATAGTTTTGGTCTTGAAATCTATTTGGTCTGATATAACCACTATGCTTTTCTTTGATTTCCATTTGCCTCTCCCTTTTTCCATCCCCCTGCACCGTCCTGAAGAGGTGGTCTCCAATTTGAAGAAGCATGCAGCCAATGAACTGCCTGTAGGGAGGGGCAGCCTCCAAGGGCCCAGGGTTTCAGTCCCACAACCACAATGGATCCAATTCTACCAACGAGGACCTGAGCTCCAGGTGACAGTGTGCCCTAGCCAACATCTTGACTACAGTCTGTGAAACCTGAAGTAGAGGACAGAACTAAGCTATGGCCAGACTCCTGACCCACAGAAACTGTGAGAGTGTAAATGCTTGTTGTTACAAGCTGCCAAATTTGTGGTTGGTAACTTGTTCTGTAGCGACAGCAAGCAAGCCAGCATCCTTCAGTTTTTGTAGAAGGAACAGCTTTCTCTCAGCACTCTTATTTTTTCTGTTCACATCACTAACAGGATAACTGCCATAAACATACTTGAAACCAAAACATATGACTTTTGGTAAAAATATCAGCTGGTGGGGGAGAGGTAAACTCCTTCCTAAAAAGTGAGCCCTGGCCAGGTATAGTGACTAACATCTCTAATCCCAGCACCTTGGAAGACTGAGGCAAGAGAATCACTTGTGCCCAGGAGTTCAAAACCAATCTAGGCAACATAGCAAGACCCTGTCTCTACAAAAAAATTGTAAAATTAGCCAGAAGGCTGGGCATGGTGGCTCACACCTGTAATCCCAGCACTTGGGAGGCCAAGGCAGGTGAACTGTTTGAGCTCAGGAGTACAAAACCAGCCCTGGCAACATGGCAAAACCCCATCTCTACCAAAAATACAAAAAATTAGCCAGGGGTGGTGGCGCACGTGTACTCCCAGCTACTTGGAAGGCTGAGGTGGGAGAATTGCTTGAGATCAGGAGGTAGAGGCTGCAATGAGTTGAGATCACTCCACTGTACTCCAGCCTGGGCTGACCCTATCAAAAAAATTTTTTAATTTAAATTTAAAAAATTAAAATAATATAAAAAATAAAATTAAAAAGGAAGCCGAAAGCATTCAGGGCCCCTGAAGTTTAACCAGTGAATGGAAAGGTTTGACTCTTCTACTCATTCAGAGGAGGGCAGTGAATACGTGCACTGGGGTTCAGTCCAAACCCTACCACAGTGCACATGATAAGAGGCTAACAGTGGCCAGAACTCACAGCCCCATGTGGGCCGTGCTGCAGGAGTTACAGACTATCTTTAGGCACTCAAGGGAATATGACACTTGATCTGCGTCTTAAAGTGTTTCAGAAAACAGAAACAGAGAAGATGAATTAAGAAGCTATTACTGGCTGGGCGCGGTGGCTGACACCTGTAATCCCAGCACTTTGGGAGTCTGAAGCGGACGGATCATGAGGTCAGGAGATCAAGACCATCCTAGCTAACACGACAAAACCCCATCTCTACTAAAAATACAAAAAATTAGCTGAGTGTGGTGGCATGCGCCTATAGTCCCAGCTACGTGGGAGGCTGAGTCAAGGGAATTGCTTGATCTTGGGAGGCGGACATTGCGGTGAGCAGAGATCCCACCACTGCACTCCAGCCTGGGTGACACAGTGAGACAGCATCTCAAACAAAACAAAAAAGGCTATTACCAAGGGTCCAAAAAAGAAAGGATGAGAGTCGAAGTCAAGACAGGGAGGTACAGTCTTTAAGATTATTTCAGGCAGGGCATGGTGGCTCACATCTGTAATCCCAGCACTTTGGGAGGCCAAGGTGGGCAGACTGCTTGAGCCCCAGAGTTCGAGACCAGCCGGAGCAACATGGTGAAACCCAGTCTCTACAAAAAATACAAAAATTAACCAGGCGTGGTGGTACGCACCTGTAGTCTCACTACTCAGGGGACTGAGGTGGGAGGATCACCTGAGCCTGGGGAGTTTAAGGCTGCAGTGAGCCGTGACGGTGCCACTGCATTCCAGCCTGGGCAACAGAGTGAGACCCTGACTTAAAAAGAAACTATTTCAAATCACATCAGTTAAATCAAATGTGAAAGGGAAAATAAGGGAGGGAACAGAAGAGGAATGAGAATTAGTTCTGTTTTAACCACTAAGATTTGCACTAACTACTGAACATAAACATGGAGCTCCTCCCCACTCCACCAACCCTCAGTAAATATAGATCCAGATCTTAGCAGAGTGTTCAGGGCTAGAGACTCAAATCTGGGAGTAGTCAACAAATGGACTGTAGGTGATGTCCTGGAGAAGATGCCAACACCCAAGCAGAGAGGGGAGACCCCTGCCCAGCCCTGAAAGCACTCTGAGATCGCCCCAGACTGGCTGGGATCCACACACCAGTGTTCTGCGGTACAGCCTAGATTGAGAAACATTGGTGTTACAGAGGTACCATTTAAAAAATAAAAGCCAAAAGATGAAACATTTAAAGACTAAGCCAAGGAGGAAGCCCAGTTTACATGGAAACAAGAATAATTACCACCACCTTTCAATTATTACCTGGGAAGGAAGAGGATAGGCCAGACCTTGTCCTTCTGAGTGACAAGGAATTCTTTTTTGGAAGGTGGAGACTGGACTCCTGGAGGGACAAGCACTATGGAAGCCTCCTAGGAACTGATGACCAAAATAAATGGTAAGCACCATTCAAAAAACAATTTGGGCACCTTAAAGGTGGAACATTACTAAGGCAATAAAGCAAGCCTCACTGGAGGAAGTCTCCAGAGAGTTAGACTGTGAACAAGCAAAAGTGAAGCCCAGGAGAAGAGCTCTCCAGATGACACACAGTACAGGATCCTGACTGAGGAAGCAGCAGCCTGGGAACAACTGGAAGACAGCCATGGCACTGATAAGAACAGGGACTACAGGCAGGGCGTGGTGGCTCACGCCGTAATCCCAGAGATTTGGGAGGCCAAGACAGAAGAACTGCTTGAGTTCAAGAGTTCAAGAGCAGCCTGGGCAACATGGTAAGACCGTGTCTCTACAGAAATATAAAAATTAGCCAAGTACATGGCACACGCCTATAATCCCAGCTACTGGGGAGGCTACAGCAGGAGGGTCACCTGCACCCAGGTGTTTGACTCTGATCACACCACAGCACTCCAACCTGGGTGACAGACACCCTATTCATTAAAAAAAAAAAAAAAAAAGAAAGAAAGAAAGAAAGAAAAAGAAAAAAAAGAATGAGACTTTCCATTTGTAAAGTGAGAGTATTTATTTCTACAACTGTCTCCAATTAGCTTTTTATTAGTAGCTGACTTACCTAAACGTGCCCAGTAGGTTTTCAACTTTTGACTTTTTTGGTTCAGATCCCAGATGCTTCTAATTAGGTTATTTGGGCTGAGAACTCTTTTCCAATTTTTTCCAATCTCACATTCCTATCTCACACCTCTGAAATGACATGCCAAGTAAAGGCACTTTCATCATCAAAAGACCCCAGCAAAAGAGGCAGTAACAGGCTTACTTTTTGTAAGTTAGTAAACTGAAGCTCAGAGGTTCAATGACTTGACCAAAGGCCACACAACACTGAGGCTGTGAGAGGTGGGATTTGGGAAGAGGCCCAACTCCAAGGCTTATTCGCTTCCTACCAACACCATAACATGCACTCACACCTGCAGCATGGCAGCCAGGGCAAGCCTTCACGCTCCCATACGTAGGCCACCAATACTTTAATACCAATCAGGACTAGGCAAGCAAACCGTTAAGGCTTTTTTTTTTTTTTTTTTTTTTTTTTTTTGAGACGGAGTCTCGCTCTGTAGCCCAGGCTGGAGTGCAGTGGTGCCATCTTGGCTCACTGCAAGCTCCACCTCCTGGGTTCATGCCATTCTCCTGCCTCAGCCTCCCAAGTAGCTGGGACTACAGGCACCCGCCACCAGGCCTGGCTAATTTTTTGTGTATTTTTAGTAGAGTTGGGGTTTCACCGTGTTAGCCAGGATGGTCTTGATCTCTTGATCTCGTGATCTGCCCGCCTTGGCCTCCCAAAGTGCTGGGATTACAGGCGTAAGCCACCGCACCCAGCCCGTTAAGGCATTTATTAAAGTGCCTTCAGAACAATAGAGTCAGGCAGTAAAATCCAAAACTGAATAATATAACAAATGAATATCTGATTAATGTATAGGTTAGAAAATGTTTCTTTTTCATGTCCTTACAATTTGACAGGAAAGTAATATCTTCAAATATTTGCAGATGAGTAGAGGTATATGGCTTTTTTTCTGAAATCTACAGAAAAATACTAAACACCTACTGAACACAGGACAACATATGAAAAAATGTTAAGAACAGATTCCTGGAACAATTAGAAAGGTCAGACAGGAACATTAAGTACGTCGATTTGAAGACATCTGAGAAGCAGCAAGGGAGTGACGTCTTCCTATAGCCTAAGACCCACAAGAGGAAGAAAGAGGCCCAGAGAACCTAAGCAAGCAGGGATGAGACTGAGAAGCAAAACGGAGCTTCTGAGAGACTCCCAGGGCCCTCATATAAGAGAAAGAGGCCTGGAAGACCCCATGCTCTGAGCTGGAACCTCAAAGGGCCACACACCAGAAATATGGGCGAGTTAGAAGTAGACCAGCCTTCACAGAAAACCAGCCCAGTTCCGCATTCTCTCAATTTCCAGCAGGACTGCAGTGACCTAGGATTGCCTAGAACATCCTCTCTGGAGGAAGATATTGCTCCTCGATTTATTGCTACAATATTGCATATACAATATCTGGAAGTCAGGCAAAAATAATAATGACAAAGATACAAGACCGTATCATTTTAAAATGAAAAAAAAATAGAAGTCAATAGGACAGACCAAAAGTGGATCCTGAAAACAGAAATATAAAGACTTCTGTCACGCAAGAAGAGCCTGAGGAATGAACTGAAGTGTTGACACTCTGCTCAGCAGATGCCAGCTCGGGGCAATGGGGTGAGGGAAGTGGGAAAGCAAGACAAGATCAATGAAGCAATGGTATGTGGTATATGACTTCACAGTCAGCTAAGCGTGATTTTAGCCTACTCTATGTAGGAGCCATTCTTATTTCCTTTAATTTCCTAAAAAAAGAAAAATATATATTAAAAAAGAGTGATTTTATATTTTTCAATGGTTGAAACATACTCAAAAGAATCGTATGTCAGCCAAGCACAGTGGCTCACACTTGTAATCTCAGACTTTGGGAGGCCGAGATGGCTGGATCATGAGGTCAGGAGTTCAAGACCAGCCCAGCCAACATGGTGAAACCCCGTCTCTACTAAAAATACAAAAAAAAAATTAGCCGGACATGGATACATGCCTGTAATCCCAGCTACTCCGGAGTCTGAGGCAGGAGAATTGCTTAAACCCAGGAGGTGGAGGTTGCAGTGAGCCAAGATCGCGCCACTGCACTCCAGCCTTGGCAACAGAGCAAGACTCCCTCTCAGGAAAAAAAAAAAATCATATGTCAACACATGAAAATTATATGACATTCAAATTCTGGAATCCACAAAGTTTTCCTGGAATATAGCCACACACACGTTTGGCGGCTTCTCACAGGACAATGGCCAAGGTGAGTTGTTATAAAAGAGCACGTATGGTCCACATAAACATTTACTAGCTGGTGCTTTACAGAAAAAATGTGCTGACCCCTATGTTAGTGCCCCCTCTTCTCAATGAGCTGCAAATACAACCAACTGTTCAGCCAGCACATTCACTAGGCATATGTAGCTTTTCCAGAAGGTTTGCAAGAAGAAACTACACCATAAAATAGTCCAAGGAGGAAAGAAAAAGGGAGGAATAAAAACACTCAGTTCCCTCATGTCTCCTTGTAAAGTGGTGAATGTTCATACCACAGGGAATTCACACCCACACTCGCCACACCTTCCAGGCTGTGTCACTGACTCCTTGGTAGGCAGTCAGGAAGCCATACTCCAACTCTCTTGTGTGACATCACAGCGGAGACTGGAGCCGAAGGGCAGCTCACAGGCATGAGTCAACCAAGAGGGACACAGAGAGGCAGCTAAGGAATCTATGGGGTTGGACGAGGTTTATAAATACACTTTTAAAATAACTACCTTTAATAGGGTCAAGCAATTAAAAGATCCTATTAACAGCCAGGCACGGTTCACGCTTGCAATCCTAGTACTTTGGGAGGCCAAGGCAGGCGAATCATGAGGTCAGGAGTTCAAGACCAGCCTGGCCAATCTGGTGAAACCCCATCTCTACTAAAAATACAAAAAATAGCCAGGTGTGGTGGCAGGCACCTGCAGTCCCAGCTACTCAGGAGGCTGAGGCAGGAGAATTACTTGAACCCGGGAGGTGGAGGTTGCAGTGAGCCAAGATTGTGCCACTGCACTTCAGCCTGAGCAACAGAGCAAGACTCCTTCTCAAAAAAAAAAAAAAAAAAAAAGAAAAAAGATCATATTAACGATTCCAACACAGAAGTTTCAACTAGAAAAAAGCCACTTATTTCAAACTAAACATTTTAAAGGGATGTGTTTAATATAATTATACCTCAATAAAGTTGATATTTTTTAAAAATGGAAATTCTGGAGTAGAAAAATACAATAATAAAATTTAAAACTCAATGGATTTGATTAAAAACAGATTGGGAAGGCCTGTGCTTCCTCCACCTATAAAGGATTAATTTTGTAGAAATTACTTCCTTGCTATAATCAACTAGAAAACGGGACAGAATATACCAAAAAGCTGCTACCAAAAACTGGACAACAGAAAGCCCAGAGCTGGGATCCCTCAGAGAAGCAAAACACTGCCCAGAAGCAGCTTCCAGGCTGCAGCACAGGAAAGGGGAACCCAAATAGAGCCCAAAGAACTTGCTGAGCTCAGGAGACAGATCAGCTATACGTAGGCCAAATGACAAGAATACAGCAAGCTCCAGAGATGAGTCGAGGGGCCCCTTGAGTATCTGTCTGAGTACTGCTCTGAGCATAGGTTAAGAAAACTACAGAATACTGGGGAAAGAAGCACTAGAAAGTAATAAGCAGCATCACCATGATGCACAGTCTGGGAAAAGCCTGTGTTTCCACAAAGAAGGACAGAAAGATCTTCTCATACACCAAGCATCAGGTGGAGTCCTGAGAAGAGTATTGCCTTCGTAATATGGATAAATGAGCCCAAGGGTAAAGGCTGTGTGGATCAGCCCTAACAAACCTCAGAATCAAGCTTTGAAAACATCAAACTGACCCCATGTAACTTTCATGTATGGCAGAACAAAACTAAGGCTCTTTAAAAAAATAAAACAAAATCCTGCACAGAACATAAAATTAACGTCTAGCATTCAATCAAAAATTAGCAGGCATACAACCATGCTCCCATAACTAGGGCAATCAATCAATAGAAATGACAGAATCAATCAACAGAGATGGATCTAGAAGTGATCAGAGATTACGGAATTCACAGACAAGGACATTAAAACCTCTCTTACAGAAATGCTCCCTATGCTAATAGAAGGAAAGCATGAATGTTATAAAGAGTGAAACAGAAGATATAAAAAGGACTCAAATGGAATCTCTAGAAATGAAAATACAAAAGTGAAAATTGTGATGGATGATATTAACAGAAGAAACACTGCATAACAGTTACAACCATAATCTACAATGTCTAAGCACATAGCTATGCCATGCTCTCTCCCTTAACACTCATGCAGTCTAGGTTTAACAAATAACTGTTTCACGCCCATCATCAGTTGCAGGTTGATCTACAGTCATCCAGTTGTCCAAAGATCTTTCTCCACTCCATTCCTAAGGAAGGGCTCATGAGAACAATACTTCCAAAGTTACAGCTCATTGAGAAGTTTACATGTTTTTCATCTGAAAAGTTGGTTTTGCTACAACAAAAAATGCTTTACTCACATTTTCTTTTCTTGAGTGTCTTAAACAGGTTACTCAATTTCTTCTTCATAAAGAATTGTCATCTGCTGGGCTCAGTGGCTCACTGCTGTAATCCCAGCACTCTGGGAGGCCAAGGTGGGTGGACTGCCCGAGCTCAGGAGTTCAAGACCAGCCTGGGCAACATGGTGAAACCCTGTCTCTACTAAAAATATAAAAAATTATCTGGGTGTGGTGGTGCACGCCTGTAATTCCAACCACTTAGGAGGCTGAGGCACAAGAATGGCTTGAACCTGGGAGGTGGAGGTTGCAGTGCGCTGAGATAGTGCCACTGTACTCTAACCTGGGCAACAGAGTGAGACTCTGTCTCAAAAAAAAAAGGAATTGTCATCAAAGTCCTATGACTAAACCCTTTTCCTTAAAAAAAAAAACAAAAAAAAAAACTAGTATTACTAGTCTTTTCCAAGAACCAAAGTTAAAAGTTAGTTCTTTAAAACACCAGGCCAGGCACAGTGGCTCACGCCTGTAATCCCATCACTTTGGGAGGCTGAGGCAGACGGATCACGAGGTCAGGAGATCGAGACCATCCTGGCCAACATGGTGAAACCCTGTCTCTACTAAAAATACGAAACAAATTAGGCGGGTGTGGTGGAGTACACCAGTAGTCCCAGCTACTCAGGATGCTGAGGCAGGAGAATCGCTTGAACCCGGGAGGCGGAGGCTGCAGTGAGCCAAGATCACGCCACTGTACTGCAGCCTGGTTGACAGAGCCAGACTCTGTCTCAAACCAAAAAAAAAAAAGAAATTCTTCTAGTCCCTCCCGCACTTTCCATTAAACACATTTCAACTGTGTTATAGAAACACAAAGAGGAATCTAAGAGATATTTCATTAAACATTCTAGGATATTTCTGCTAGTTAACAATATGAAAGCTGGAGTTTTGAAGACTGCCTCAGTGAGCTCTTTTTTTGACTGCCTGATAGAGTTGGAGAAGCTCTGCCATCAAAACTGCTTGCAGCCTAACACTATAAGACAACTTAATATGAGCACAACAGAAAGGTTTGAAATTCTCATAAGCTGGAACATTTACACAAAATTTATAATGGATAAAGTTCATGTTGTAGGTTTTATTTTAAAAACGAAATATAAAAATACAGGAAAAGAGCTGATGTTATTATTATTACTACTATTATCTTAAGAGACATTGCCTCTTACTGTTGCCCAGGCTACAGTGCCCGGTGTGAGCAACAGCTCACTGTAGCCTCAACCTCTCTGGCTCAAGGGATCCTCCCACATCAGCTTAACAAGCAGCTGTGACTACAGACATACACCACCATCCCTAGCTAATGTTTTTTAAATTGTAGATAGAGACAGGGTCTCACTAAGTGCCAAGCCTGGTCTGGATGGAACACCTGGCCTCAACTGATCCTCTTATCTCAGCCTCCCAAAGCGCTGGCATTGCAGTTGTGGGCCACCATGATCGACTGACCTGATATTATTTTGAAAGCAGCCTATTTTTAAATCTTACAAGCAAATTGACCAACCTATGGGATTACAATTGCCACACGGCTAAATAAGCTAACATATTGCTAGATTTACTTGTTAGAAAATTTAATAATCATAGGTCATATGAAATATCATCTTCCCATGATACTCTTTGCTAGCACACCATGTCTGCTGCAGTGTGCTCAAATTTGGAATAATATTTCAAAAATGACACTAATCAATAAATGGCATTGGCAGACAAATGAAGAGTGGAAGACAGGAGTGGCATGGAGAAAACCTGGGGTGGATAAGAAGACAGGAATATGACCATGAAATTGGTCAGATGTGGATTTAGTTCCCTGATCTTGCTACCTTGTTCATCTTCACATTTCTTCTAAAAAACAGGAATACTATAGATAATAACCGAACTCTCTGTAATGCTTTCAAGAGATTACAGGTAGCATTCCTACTAAAAGTCCTAGTAGAGTAGATGTTCAATTTATGAATGTTTTATCTGTTTCAGGAAGCAGATTTTGGGCAAACCAGTTTGAAAACTTGTACCTCACTGGTCTGGCTTACACATGAAACAATTTTTGTGGTTAACGGACAAAGTGCTTCAAACTCACTACTGTATTACATTTTTTAAATCTCAAAAATACTCACCTCCACCAAAATCTTTTAATAAGATGTGGCACAAGATTCAGTTAGTCCATTCTCCAGGTGACCAGCTTCATAAGCACTACAAATAAGTGAAAACAACACCATTTACAGAGGAATGAAAAAAATAAACCCGTTACCTTATATGCCAAAGTCTGAATCATCAGCCGCCATGGATATACACTTTTGACTTCTTTTAGCAATTAAAAAAATCAACATGACCACAGTAAGGGGTTGAACAGAAACTTCAGGGGGAAAAGGAAGCAGATTTAAAAATGCTCCAACAGACCAGGCACAGTGGCTCACATCTGTAATCCTAGCACTTTGGGAGGCTGAGGCGGGTGGATCACCAGAGGTTGGGAGTTCAAGACCAGCCTGACCAACATGGAGAAACCCCGTCACTACTAAAAATACAAAGTTAACTGGGAATGATGGCACATGCCTGTAATCCCAGCTACTTGGGAGACTGAGGCAGGAGAATTGCTTGAACCCGGAGGGAGGAGGTTGCAGTGAGCCGAGATCACACCATTGCACTCCAGCCTGGGCAACGAGAGAGACTCCATCTCAAAAAAACAAAAAACAACAACAACAACAAAAAACTCCAACAGACCTGTGAACACCACAATAAAGACTGGCCAGAGATTTCCAACATATAGACTATATAGACCAGATACACAATGCTTTCTGTGACTGAAGTAGAGAAAGAGAAGGGATATGTACCCAGAGACCCACAGGTTCAATGTTATTGCACTCCACCCTGTACTTAAAATCCAACTTCCTGGCCAGGCATGGTGGCTCATGCCTGTAATCTCAGCACTTTGGGAGGCCAAGAGGGGGCAGATCATCTGAGGTCAGGAGTTTGAATCCAGCTTGGCCAACCATGGCCAACATGGTGAAACCCCGTTTCTACTAAAAATACAAAAATTAGCTAAGTGCAGTGGCACACGCCTGTAATCCCAGCTACTCGGGAGGCTGAGGCAGAATTGTTTGAACCCAGGAAGCGGAGGTTGCGTTGAGCCAAGATTGCGCCACTGTGCTCCAGCCTGGGAGACAGAGCAAGTCTCAAAAAAAAAAAAAAAAAAAAAAAAAAGAAAAATAATCCATCTTCCTACAATTGTATTCACAGCTATTAGATTTGACACAGACCTGTATACTTGGTGAACTGTACATTAAACAGTTCTGAAATACTGAATGGCATTCCAACTTAAAATGACTTCAGATTAATCCAAATTAAAGCAACATTAAAACTCAAAACAAATACTCAACATCAGGAGTCTAATCAAGGGCCAAACATTTGATTCACCCACTACTAATACTTGTACTTGTATGAATTAGTTCAACCCAAGCAAATGTCTTTTCCTACAAGAATGATAATATTCCTCATCATAACTGTAAAACAATTTAGTGGTCACAAAAAGTCAATACAATAAAGGCCCTTCTGTCCGGGCATGGTGGCTCACGACTGTAATCCCAGCATGTTGGGAGGGTGAGGCGGGTGGATCACCTGAGGTCGGGAGTTCGAGACCAGCCTGACTACCATGGAGAAACCCCGTCTCTACTAAAAATACAAAAAATTAGCCGGGCATGGTGGCACATCCCTGTAATCCCAGCTACTCGGGAGGCTGGGGTAGGAGAATCGCTTGAACCTGGGAGGCGGAGGTTGTGGTGAGCCAAGATCGCGCCATTGCATCCAGCCTGGGCAACAAGAGCAAAACTCCATTTCAAATAAATCAATAAATAAAAAATAAAGGCCATTCTTGCTGTAGAGCTCCTAATGTTTGGGACTAAAACAAAATAAAATACAGCTGTGAATTTCTCAATGCTCATTTTATCATATTAATAAATCATAAGACTGCAATTCTCCTCATCTTCAGTATATATCAGAAGTCTAACCATGTGAAGTAAAATGAATGGGCAAATGTTAGGTATCCAATTCAACAAAACGAGACTCCTAGACAAATCCACAAAATACATTTCCGTATTTTTTTTTAAATACCAATCATTTTATTTAGATAATAAATTAGTTCACTGTTTAACAGTTACCCAAAAACTGTGGAACAAAATAATTACAATGCTCCCCAAACTACAGTCAGAGAATAATGCAGGAAATATTCTCATTTCTATTCTGATCAATTTTATAAATTAAAATAAAAATTAACAGCACACACACACACACACCCACACCCATGCACACACACAAGAATCATACCATATGAATAAAAATCAAACTGTTCTGTTTAGAATGAAAAAGACCAAAGAACTTCTTAGAGGATGTGACTAAGTGTGACTTACTGTGTATGTATAGTCTAGTGTGGATATACATTCAGCCAGAGTACCCTTAAAGCACTACCAGAACAGATCATCTCTCATTCTGTTACTGATTAATCCACCTGCAGACAGGGTGGTGGTGTGCCTGGTAAACTAAAATGGAACTGAATCATGGCTTTAGCCTTATGACAAAATATACCTCAGGGTAACCAGGACTTCAACAATGAAGTAGACCAGGTCAGATGGCAAGACAGACTCCCAAACAGACAAGAAGGCACTTTTCTCCAGAGTTTGGTGCTAGCCATAACCAATAATTCTGATTTTCTCTTGCTCTGATCCCAAATTTAATGGCAATCCCCTCTCCCCCAAAGTAAAAATTCAACAGTGACAAAGAGTTATTAAGCATAATTAATACTTAAAAGAGATTAGGAGTCTGAGAGATGGTGAGGATAAATATCAGGGAATTTTTTTTTTTTTTGAGAGGAGCGTCTCGCTCTGTCGCCTAGACTGGAGTGCAGCGGCGTGACCTCGGCTCACTACAACCTCTGCCTCCCAGGTTCCAGCAATTCTCCTGTCTCAGCCTCCCAAGTAGCTGAGATTACAGGCAGACACCACGACACCTAGCTATATATATTTTTTGTATTATTAGTAGAGATGGGGTTCACCATGTTGGCCAGGCTGGTCTCCAACTCCTGACCTCAAGTGATCTGCCTGACTCGGCCTCCCAAAGTGTTGGGATTTACAGGTGTGAACCACCGCGCCCAGCCAATATCAGGAATTTTTTGGTAAATGGTGGTAAAACAACTGGACATCAACATGGGGGAGAACAAAACTCCGTCTCAAAAATTCAAAATGGAACAAACATCTATATGTGAAATCAGAACCAAAAAGCTCCTAAAAGAAAACACAGGAAGAACATCTTTGTGTCCATGGGGTACACAGAGATTTCATTGACTGATTGATTGACTGACTGAGACAGGGTCTTGCTCTGTCACCCAGGGTGGAGTGCAATAGCGCAATCATAGCTCACTGCAGCCTTGACCTCCAGGGCTCAAGACATCCTACCACTTCAGCCTTCCGAGTAGCTGGGACCAGACACACAACACCACACCCGTTTCCCGGAGTTTTTTGGCATTCTTTTTTGTTGTGTAGAGACAACGTCTCCTTTATTGCCCAGGCTTGTCTCAAACTCCTGAGCTTAAGCAATCCTACCGCCTCAGGTTCCCTGAGTACTGGGATGATAGGCTTGAGCCATCACACTAGATTTCTTGAATAAAACACAAAAAGTATGAATCACATAAAAAAATTGATACCCCGTCTCTACCAAAAAAATACAAAAAATTCTCTGGGGAGCCTGGGAGGCAGAGATTACAGTGAGCCAAAATTATGCCACTGCACTCCAGCCTGGGTGACAGAATCAGACCCTGTCTCAAAAAAAAAAAAACAAAAGGGCTACGACAACATGGCAATAGGATAGAATACACTAGTGATGTTTGAGAGAGTAGTTTAGCAGAAAACAGGTAAGAGGATTTGAACCCAGAAAAGAAATTATAACAAACACAAACTTAACCTTAAAAGCATTGAAACATTTTTTTCACTTGGAAAGGACATCTGAAACCAGTTTATACACATACATGGTCACACAACTGCAAAACAGCCTTTCCTGTAGGAAATCTCAGATCATGTATGCCTGCTGACACACACACTAATTTCTATATGTATGTACATCAATGTTATAACTACTACTCAAAATGTCATTTTTAAAATTCCTCATTTCCTGAGTTTATTTCTTTTAGAACTTACAAAAATAACATACCTTTTTAGAAAGGCCAAGGTCCCCCTTCTTGGGCATAAATCCAGGGTCTAAATCTTTGGATTCAAGAAGTTTCTTAGTTGGTTTTCTTTGACATTTACTTTCATAAAGTCCTGAAATGCATGTATCTTTACATTAAATGATTTAGAAACTGGGCACAAGTTAATTTTTTAAAAATCTGTATACCACACAAAATGAATGTCAATGTTTTTGATGTTTTCTCCATCATCTTACGGGAAGAGGCAGGAAGGTAATTTGATTATAAAATATTAGTAAACAAAACAAGTAAATAGTTCTCAATGCAAGCACATACTAATGTGAGGGATGTGTGTGTTGACTTTAAATCACAAAATAACTAAGGGAGAAATCAAAGTGACAGAACTATCTTTATAACAACTGATTTTTGGGAGGACAAAATAAGGAGAAAAGGAGTGAAACAGAGCTTGAATAATGGTCATAAATGGACCAAACTTACACTTTCTGCTCTGCCCCTAAGTAAATAAAATTCAATAGGAAAAAGATAATTCATAGGATCACTCAAGAATTATATAAAAGAGCTGACTTAATAAATCGAGTTTGGCACATAATAGGTACTGAAACAACAACTATCTTTACTATTCTTTCAAAAATCTTTTTTATTATACCCAACTAGTTTAAGCACAATTGGAATCATTTCTTTAAGGAACAACATCAAAAGCTCCTGTTGATAATGTAAAAAAGTTACATCCAAAATTTAAAGGGGTACAGAAAAGAGGATTCTTCCCATTCCTTGACTGCCTATAATATTCAATAGTTACAAGGTGAATTAGAGACAATGTGTTTAGATTCAACTCTCCCCAGGTGATATATAAAGAATGATCAAGTGAGAAGTAACTGGTAATTAACTTCGAATGAACTGGTAATTACTATGTGGTCAGGTATACAACATCATACATTAATACATTATGATCTCCATTTTATAGATGAGGAAACAAGTTCAGAGACTAAACAACTTCCCAAGTAACACAAGGACTGGTGGAGCCAGCACTTGAAGCACAGTGCTTATTCCACTAATGTGCGGTGCCCCTCTTGAAGCCCTGTTATCCTGGTTGTAATTTACACAGTGGCTGATCAACAATCATGAAGAGCAACACTGGAGCAAGGAGCATAGTTATCAAAAATATGTCTTCTTGATAGCGTGCCACAATTCATAGTTAGTAACTATATCTAATTAGCCATCATTGTAAGTATTTCCCAGGACAAAAGGGAGTAGTTTATTGTATATAGATACTATGTTGGCTTTACATCAAAACATACTAAAATCTCCTGCTTCCTCTAATCATACCTGCTCAAATACTGAGACCCCAACCCCACCTTACCTGGCATTTTAACCAGCAATTCCTCAGACTCAAGGGCAGGCCGTGGAGAGACTTCCGGAGCCACAGGTACAGACAAGGTCAGCTGCGGCAACTCAGCATGTCCACCTCCAAGTTCTGACTGAGCCAAGGGGCCTTCCAAAAACGGAACTTCCTTTTTTTTTTTGAGATGGAGTCTCGCTCTGTCACCCAGGCTGGAGTGCAGTCGCAGGATCTCGGCTCACTGCAACCTCTGTCTCCTAGGTTCATGCCATTCTCCTGCCTCAGCCTCCCGGGTAGTTGGGACTACAGGCACCTGCCAACACGCCCGGCTAATTTTTTGTATTTTTAGTAGAGATGGGGTTTCACCATGTTAGCCAGGATGGTCTCAATCTCCTCACCTCGTGATCCACCTGCCTCAGCCTCCCAAAGTGCTGGGATTACCAGCTTGAGCCACCATGCTTGGCCAACGGAACCTCCCTTTCAAGAACCGGAGGCTCTTCCTTGGTTGAAATCAAAGAATTCTCGTCCACCTGCTTGTTCTGAGCACTAGATCGACCTCGGGCTAGAAGGCTTTCCTCTTCACAGCGGGAACTTACCTAAGAACAAAAAATAAAAATAGAGTCCACAGGCCAAAATTGTTGCAATTTAAGTGTCAAAAAGAATAACGCCCTTTAAAAGGAATGAAATTCTGACAAAGGCTACAAAAAGTGGATGAACCTTGAAGACATTATGTATGCTAAGGGAAATTACTTAGACACAAAGAACAAATATCATATGATTTCAAGTATATGAGGTATCCAGAATAAGAAAATTCTTAAGATAGAACATAGAATGGCAATTGCCAGGGGCTGAGCAGAAAAGGGAGTTATTGGTTAATGGGTATTGACTTTTAGTTTGGAAAGATGAAAAAAATTATTGAGATGGATGGTGGAGATGGTTGCACAACAATGTAACTGTGCTTCATGCCACTGAACTGTACACATAAAAATCGATAAAACAGGCCCAGCGCTGTGGCTCACGCCTATAATCCGAGCACTATGGGAGGCCAAGGCGGGCAGATCACGAGGTCAGGAGATGGAGACTATCCTGGCTAACATGGTGAGACCCCATCTCTACTAAAAATGCAAAAAATTAGCCAGGCATGGTGGTGGGCACCTGTAGTCCCAGCTACTTGGGAGGCTGAGGCAGGAGAACAGTGTGAACCCGGGAGATGGAGCTTGCAGTGAGCCGAGATCATGCCACTGCACTGCAGCCTGGGCAACAGAGCGAGACTCTCTCTCCAAAAAAAAAAAAAGGGATAAAATAATAAAATGTTATATATATATATTTATATATATATATAGCATATATATAACATATATATACAAATATATAACTATATATAACATATATAAATATATATATAACATATCTATATATATAACATATATAACATATATAACATACAAATATATATAACATATACATATAACATATATAAATATATATAACATATACATATAACATATATATATAACATATAAATATATATATTTTGACCAAAATTAAATAAAGAAAACAATGAAGTTGACTGAGATACACTGAAGCTATAATATTGATAAGTCCACAACAGTAATTCAAAGGCAGGGGAAAAGACTGCTCTAATGTCTCCAATTAAAACAACTACTAATGAACTCCTTAATGTTACAATTGGTAATTAATGGGAAAGAAAGAAGCACTTATTCTGCCTTTCAAGTATTTCAGGACAATAATAGAGTCCAGTTAATGAAAGAGACTATCACTTAATAAAAATAGAGAAAATAATAAAACCTGAAAGTCTGCATTTTGTAATCTCTAATAAAATTATTAATATAGGTAAAGATCTTCAACTGGCATTTTCAAGAAACCATCAGGGAAGCTGGGCGTGGTGGCTCACACCTGTAACCCCAACACTCTGGGAGGCTGAGGCAGAAAGATCACTGGAGCCCAGGAATTCCAGACCAGCCAGGGCAACACAGTGGGACATTGCCACTACAAAAAACTTGTTGTTAAAAATTAGCCAGGTGTGGTAGTGTGCACCTGCGGTCCCAACTACTCAGGAGGCTGAGATGGAAGGATTGCTTAAACCCAGGAGGTCAAGGCTGCAGTGAACCGTGTTCATGTATCTCTGCACTCCAGCTTGGGCAAGACCCTGTCTCCATTTTAAAAAAAGAAAAAACAAACTGTCAGGGAATGGCTGATGGGAATAAAATATTCCTTTTTGTAACCCTCCATATGCAATATGTTACACATTATCATCTCTGGTATAGTCTAGCTAAAAATGTACAACTTCAATCTATCAAACTGATAGGTTTTATCTTCCACTTCACAGAGAACAGGAGATAGAGAAAATCTAAGTGACACCTATGGGGAAGCAATTACACAAATATAGAGAAGTAGATAACTTTACATGTCACTCTCTTAAAGACATGATCTTGATCAGGAAAAAGAGATTGCTCTGAATTCAAAGGGATTTGAGAACCATAACAACCAGTTACAATGAGTAGTCCTAGACTGAGACCTGGTATGAATAATCCAAAGGTAAAGGTTAGGGGATAACTGGTGAAATCTGAAAGGCAGTTGATGTCAGATAAACAGATCTTATATAAGATGTAAGTCTGTTAAATTGATTATAAAGGAAAATGTTCCATTTTTTAACTACATATTAACCTATGTAGGCGTAGAATGTCAAAATGTCTCTACTTCCAATACTTCATTTTAAAACAACTGAATTAAAAAATAAGACATATAAGATGTATTTATTTTTGAAATTAGGGTCAGATTATATATATTTCACTTTATATCCCATATTTTTACTTAAGATTAAATCATAACAATATTCCTAAGTCATTAAATACTCTTTGAAAGCAAAGAGGGAAAAATATATACATAAATATAATATGTAGACTCATTTATATATTTCCTGAATAACCACTAAATCCTAAGTACTGTGCTAGAAGCTGAGAATAAAAAACAAGATCCCAGTTAAGGAAATTACTGTTTCATGAAGCTGAAGTATGACACTGAAGATAAAATTGCAGTTTCCTAAGGACCAGTGAAAGTTTGCCGAAATTTTGCAACACACCTTGTGCACCTGCTCCTGTACCTTCTTTTGTTTTTTCTTAGGAGTAAATATTGTATCATATTCTTCTGTATATTCCAAAAGCCACTTGCTTGGCTTCCTAAGGCGTTTCTTCTCTGACCGCACAGCTAAAAGATGATAAACAAGTTCAATATTATAAAAGATGATAAACAACTTCAATATTAATCCAAAAGTTTCAGGAAAACCCACTGTTTTTATGAGACCATCTGGTACTCCCAAAAGTAACCAGATAGGAAACCACATAGTAAAATAGACTATGGCTTAAGATGCAAGAGGCACAAAATGGCTTATGTTTTCTCATATGCAAAAGGAACTGGGGGAGACAAAAGGACTTGTGTTACCTTATATACACATACAACAGAATATATATGGCCCATCCAATATTAAGGAATAGGTTAAATTTAAAGCCAGGTCTTATAGTCACTGACACCTGTACATATAAAGCTAATATATACCTAACAAAAATATAGCATCTAGATCAGGTAAACGGGTAAAATACATCTTGAGTTACAGGTTAAGTATGCCTTATCTGAAATGCTTGGGATCAGAAGTGATTCAGAATTTTTCATATTTTGGAATATTTGCATCTACATAATAAGTTATCTTGGGGATGGGACCCAAGTTGAAACACCAGACTCATTTACGTATTATATACATCTTTTATACACATAGCCTGAAGGTAATTTTACAAAACATTTATTTTCTACATTACACAAAGTTTGTGTACAGTGAACCGTAAGAAAGCAAAACTGTCATTATCTCAGCCACCCACGTGGAATATCTGTGGTTGTTTGGCATTACCATCATTCCTGCCTCTGAATTTATATGCTACTGATAGGCAAACATTTCCTTACACTTATTCACACATAAGTACTTAACAGTAAAAATGTGACATACCCTTAACACAGTGAGAAAGTAGTGTGTTCAGGGTAGCTACGCAGCACAGGAGCATCACTAGAATACTTGTACCGGCTGATAAAAAAACAGTAATAACAACGTCGGGCTTTGTGTCTCCATCTATGATGCTGTGTTTTGATTGTAAGGTTACTGTAAACTGTTTTATTTGATAAGGTAAGCAGAGGCCAGACCCAGTGGCTAACACCTGTCCCCAGTACTTTGGGAGGCCGAGGCAGGCAGATCACAAGGTCAGGAGATCGAGACCGTCCTGGATAACACGGTGAAACCCCATCTCTACTAAAAACACAAAAAATTAGCCAGGCATGGTGGCAGGCGCCTGTAGTCCCAGCTACTCCGGAGGCTGAGGCAGGAGAATGGTGTGAACCCGGGAGGCCGAGCTTGCAGTGAGCTGAGATCATGCCACTGCACTCCAGCCTGGGCGACAGAGCAAGACTGTGTCTCAAAAAAAAAAAAAAAAAGACTTTCTAATCATATTGTAAATGTGTAACAAGGGCCAAGTACTGTGTATTAAACTTAATAAATCAAAACAACAGGCCCTCTAAGACATAAATGGTGCTTCACTGTATGTTTATCTGCCTAACCCATCACAGGAACTCAATTCAGCATTAAAATGGTTTTAGATCAAAACACTAGAACTCATGTTTAGCAGTTATTAAATTACAATTATTAAGAAAAAAACTTGATTAGGTAAAGTCCTTTACTCCAAAAAGTTTCTCTAAATACATAAACACTAATATAAAAACAATTATTAAAACAACTTTGCCAGAATCTCAGGATTTCAGAAATATGAAAGTACTCATCTCTCACCTCTCCCATCCACTTAAAATGACAAAAACAGACCATTATAGCTAAATCAAAGGAAATGTTTAAAGAGAAACAAACCCAAAGAGTAACTACACCAATTCTTGACCCAATTCTCTGTGCTCTGTCTTATGTAACATTACACTATAAATAACAATCCCATCATCCACGACAGCTTTTTTTTTGGAAACAGTTTTGCTCTCATTGCCCAGGCTGGAGTGCAATGGCGTGATCTTGACTCACTGCAACCTCCGCCTCCTGGGTTCAAGCGATTCTCCTGCCTCAGCCTCCCGAGTAGCTGGGATTACAGGCATACACCACCACCCCTGGCTAATTTTGTATTTTTAGTAGAGATGGGGTCTCACCATGTTGGTCAGGCTGGTCTCCAACTCCTGATCTCAGGGGACCCACCCACCTCGGCCTCCCAAACTGCCGGGATTACAGGCGTGAGCCACTGCGCCCGGCCACACAACACAGTTCTAAACACTGGACTCTCATATCTACCAACACTCAATACCTGTTTAAAAAGAAAAAGAAAAATTAGGAAGGGGCAATAACATTTCAGTTTAAGTATCCATGATCAACTACTGCTTAACAGCCTACACGACTTTCGATGAACAGTCAAGGCAGATTACTTAATACTTAAAATGGTTAACCTTAGGGAGTAGGAAAATACACAGACACACACAAGATATTTCAAACACTTCTTTTTGCTGCTGATAAGGAGTTCCAAAAGTAGTTTTTCCAAGCCATTTCCAAATAAAAGTAGATTGGGTGTAAAGAATTGTCTATCGAAATATTAGTTAGTATTTATTTAATAATGTCCTGACAAGCTTGCAATTACCACGTTAAATAAAAAAATTAGGATCTAAGGCCAACACGCTTTCCTCATATTCTTGATGTGAAAATCTGAGCACTCCTCTCAATAAGGAGTTACAAATACAAAACAAACAGCTCAACTGAACTAACTCTTCTCTCTCCAGAAACACAAACACAAGACCTCATAAAATGACTGAGTTCCTAGCGGCCATAATTACTGCAACTTACTTCTCCAATTTTCCCCTCCACAGCTAACTAAACAGCTCAAAAACTATCAGTAACAAACAGCAGTCACCATGATATGGTTAGGAGTGTGGCAGATTTCTTAACCAGTAATAATAGGAAAAAAATTTTGCCTATTCATAGATCTCAAGTTTCGTGTACTTGCAAGAAACTAATTAAAAGGCAGCCGTGCACGATCTACAAAAACAGCCATAAAAACTGTTACATTTTAAGTTACAGGAAACAAACCTGCTCCTCTAATTCAGCAAGATACAACTGATCTCCCTTTACATACCCTAAAAAAAAAAAGCCTTACACAAGAAATTTAAACATGGAAGCAGAAACACACCAAGAAAAAGACATGTCAAACCTCACCTGTATGTCTGTTTTCAACCATTTGGAGTCAAGGCGAGCCTGGGCAGCCAAACAGAAAGATTCAGAGGGCATCTTTTCTCCAGCTTCCTCCCAGGTCTCAGGCCTGCAAGTAAACGTACATGTTGAAGACCTAACGCTTTTTAATAGTTTACAAAGACACTCCCGAACGGTTTAATGCAGAAAAGGAAAAAGAGAGAGACAGAACACAAAGGGGGGAGAGAAGAGCTGGGGAGGTGAGTGAAGGGGGGACAGGGAAAGAGGGAAGAGATGGAGGGAGAGGGAGGTGGGGAAGGGAAAGCCTCCTTCCAAGGTAGGCAGGGTGTGCCGAGTTTCTGCACCACGCTGACGAGACCTTGAGAATGGACGGTCACAGGAAGCCAAGTCACAATGTCATTCCCCTGCCCTCAAATCCAAAAGGTACACACACACGACAGGGAGCCCATCGTTTTAACGACAAATGACAGCAGCACGAATCTGCCGCTTTACCCCACAGCAGGGCACGTGCGTGAAACAAATCACTCAAAAGGATCGCCTGCAGAAAAACCCACAGCCACCACCACTTAAGAGATGGAGAGAGGCCGGAGGCTGCGCCGCGGGCGGTCGGCGCAGGCCGCGGTGCGGCCGCCGCGCCCACGCCCGCCTCCCGTGCTCCGCCGCCCGCCAGCCCCACGCCCGCACCGCCCCCGCCACCGGCCGCCCAGGTGCCCCAGGCCAGGACCTGAAGCGCAGGGCCCGGCCGCCTCGCCCCGCGGGCGTCCTGACGCAGCCTCCCAGGAGCCGCTTGCTCAGCCGGCGCCTGCGATCCCGGCGTCTGTCGCGGCCCGAGGGGCGGGCCGACGCGGGACAGCCGCCCTCCGCGTACGGCCAATCGCAACGAGGCTGCTCCGCGGGCGCAGCCAATGGGGAAGAGGAGCCCTTCGCTGCTCCTCCCGACTCTCCCGCTTCCAGCAATCCCGCTTATCTTCCTACTTGGAGCGCCCTGGCCGTGGCCAAGGCCCACAGCGGGAGCCGGAAGGCGGGATTTCCGCCGCACGCACGCACGCCCTCACTCCCACGGAGACTGCTTGGCCCGGAGCGCTCTTAATCACGCGGCTGCGGGTGGTCGCGCTCACACAAACTGGAGCTATCCAGGGCGCGGGTCGAGTGGCGAGACCAGCTCCCCTGGGTATGAGAACGGATCTTTGTCTGGTTGGCTGACTCGGGCCTGAGAGCTTCCTTCCTCTGTGTTGAACTGAATGCAGCAGAAGTCTTGAGCAGATTACATGGAGCAGCTGTAGAAGCACGGTGCAGGGAATCAAAGAAGGAAACAGATCTCCAGCGACCACAAAATAAAATTGAAGAAATATAAAACAATATAGGCCAGGCATAGTGGCTCACGTATGTAATTCTCAGCGCTTTGGGAGGCCGAAGCGGGAGGATCCCTCGAAGCCAGGAGTTGGAGGATCCCATGTTGCCAGACTAGGCAACATAGCAAGACTCCATCTCTAAAAAATAAAAATAAAAAAATTTAACAATTACCCAGGTGTGGTGGCACACACCTGTGATCCCAGCTGCTCGGGAGGCTGAGACAGGAGAATCGCCTGAGCCTGGGAGATCAATGCTACAGTGAACTGAGATCGTGCCACTGCACTCCAGCCCAGGCGACAGAGTAAGATCCTGCCTCTAAGAAAGAAAACTACTGGCCGGGAGTGGTGGCTCACGCCTGTAATCCCAGCACTTTGGGAGGCCGGAGCAGGTGGATCATTTGAGGTCAGGAGTTCAAAACCAGCCTGGCCAACATGGTGAGACCCCTCCTCTACTGAAAATACAAAGATTAGCGAGGTGTGGTGGCGCGCGCCTGTAATCCCAGCTACTTGGGAGGCTGAGGCAGGAGAATCGCTTGAACCCAGGAGGCAGAGGTTGCAGTGAGCCAAGATTGCACCACTGCACTCCAGCCTGGGGGACAGAGGCTGCGCCACTGCAGCCTTGACTTACCGTGTTCAGGTGGTTCTCCACCTCAGCCTTGCCAGTAGCTGGGACTGCAGGCACATGCAACCACGCCTGGCTAATTTTTGTATTTTTTGTAGACAGGGTTTTGCCATGTTGCCCAGGCTGGTCTCGAACTCCTGGGCTCGAGTGATCCGCCCGCCTCAGTCTCCCAAAATGCTGGGATTACGGGTGTGAGTCACTGAACTTGGCTAATAGTAATGAACTTTGAACAGAAGGAAAGATGTTATTATTTTCTTGGTTATGTTTTATCTATATTTTCTAATTTTTCTAAACATGTAAAGATAAAATTCTAAAAACTCAGTAAAACCTCAGAACAAAAAAGTTAGAGTATAAATATTTATTTTAGTTAACTTGTACAAATTTGGTTTCTGGAAAAAGAATGGAATAGATTTTCTGAGAAAAAAAATCCACCACTTTGGCCAGGCGTGGTGGTTTACGCCTGTAATCCCAGCACTTTGGGAGTCCAAGGCGGTGGATCACCTGAGGTCAGGAGTTCAAGACCAGCCTGACCAACATGAAGAAACCCGTGTGTCTACTAAAAATACAAAAATTAGCCAGACCTGAAGGCACGCACCTGTAATCCCAGCTACTCAGGAGGCTGAGGCTGGAGAATCCCTTGAACCCAGGAGGCAGAGGTTGCAGTGAGCTGAGATCGCACCATAACACTTTTTGCCTGGGTGACAAAAGCAAAACTCTGTCTCAAAAAAAGAAAGAAAGAAAGAAAAGCAGACTGGCTGAAAGGATTAAAGAACAAAATATGATCCACCAATGTGCTATCTACAAGATAAACATTTTAAATACAGAAACAGATTGAAAGTAAAAGGATACAAAGATACAATTAAAATAGTAACCAAAAAAGAGCTGAAGGGGCTGTACTAATATCAAATGTAATACACTTTAAATTAAAGCAGGGCTGGGCATGGTAGCTCACGCCTATAATCCCAGCACTTTGGAAGGTGGAGGCAGAGAGATACTTGAGCCCAGAAGGTAGAGATCAGCCTGAGCAACATGGCATAATCCCATCTCTACAAAAAAATTAGGCGGGCATGGTGGTACCCACCTGTGGTCCCAGCTATTTGGGAGGCTGAGGTGGGAGGATCATGTGAGCCAGAGAAGTTGAGGCCGCAGTGAGCTAAGACCGGGCCCCTGCACTCCACCCTGGGCAACAGAGCGAGACCCTGTCTGAAAATAAAAAAAAATAAAACACGGGGTTGAGAGACAAAAAAGGACATCCTTTTTTTTTTTTTTTTTTTTTTTTGAGATGGAGTTTTGCTCCTGTTGCCCAGGCTGGAGTGCAATCGTGTGATCTTGGCTCACTGCAACCTCCGCCTCCCGGGTTCAAGTGATTCTCGTGCCTCAGGCTCCTGAGTAGCTGGCATTACATGTGCCTGCCATCACGCCCAGCTAATTTTTGTATTTTGGTACAGATGGGGTTTCACCATGTTGGCCAGGCTGGTCTCGAACTCCTGACCTCACGTGAGCCACCATGCCAGCCGAAACCTTCATTTTAAAAAAGGCCGGGTCAGGCACCATGGCTCATGTCTGTAATCCCAGCACTTTGAGAGG
Source organism: Pongo abelii (assembly GCF_028885655.2). NCBI lineage: Eukaryota > Metazoa > Chordata > Mammalia > Primates > Hominidae > Pongo > Pongo abelii. The sequence continues at coordinate 19,911,768 of NC_072001.2, read as the reverse complement.
CCAACGCAGGCGGATCACCTTATGTCAGGAGTTCGAGACCAGACTGGCCAACATGGTGAAACCCCGTCTCTACCAAAAATATAAAAATTAGCTGGATGTGGTGGCATGCACCTGTAATCATAGCTACTCAGGAGGCTGAGGCAGGAGAATTGCTTGAATCTGGGAGGCGGAGGTTGCAGTGAGCCGAGACTGTGCTACCACACTGCAGCCAGAGTGACAAGAGTGAGATGCCATCTCAAAAAATAAATAAAGGCTGGGTGCCAGATGTGGTGCATAGGCCTAGTTTGTTCACTCCTGTACTTAAGATATAAAACTCTAAAGAACAGTGGGAGGAGGGAGCTTCCCTCTAGAGGCACAGGAGCAGGCAAGTTGGTCCCTGAGTAGTGACTTTATAATAACATGTTACACTGTGTTTTTTTGTTTTTGTTTTGTTTTTTGTTTGAGACGGAGTTTCGCTCTTGTTGCCCAGGCTGGAGCACAATGGCATGATCTCAGCTCACAACAACCTCCACCTCCCAGATTCAAGCAATTCTCCTGCCTCAGCCTCCCAAGTAGCTGGGATTTCAGTCATGCAACACCACGCCTGGCTAATTTTGTACTTTTAGTAGGGACGGGGTTTCTCCATGTTGGTCAGGCTGCTCCCGAACTCCTGACCTCAAGTGATCTGCCCGCCTCGGCCTCCCAAAGTGCTGGGATTAGAGGCGTGAGCCACCACTCCCGGCCTATTTTTTTTTTCTTTTTTAGACAGAGTCTGACTCCGTCACTCAGGCTGGAGTGCAGTAGCGCAATCTTGGTTCACGGTAACTTCTGCCTCCCAGGTTCAAGCGATTCTCCTGCCTCAGCCTCCCAAGTATCTGGGATTACAGGCATGCACCACCATATCTGACTAATTTTTGTATTTTTAGTAGAGATAGGGTTTCACCGTGTTGGCCAGGCTGGTCTCAAACTCCTGACCTCAAATAATCTGCCTGCCTCAGCCTCCCAAAGTGCTGGGATTATAGGCCTGACCCACCGGGCCTGGCCCTGTGTGTTGTTTTATGTACATTTCTATATATGTTATATTTCACAATAAACTAAATATTAAAACAAAGAATAACTGATAGCTATGCACAAAGGTATTTAAATTTCACCCTCACAAATAATTATTTATTTTTAAACAGGGTCTCACTCTGTTCCCCAGGCTGGAGTGCAGTGGCACCACCTTGGTTCACTGCAGCCTTGACCTCCCAGGCCCAAGTCGTCCTTCTACCTCAGCCTCCTGAGTAGCTGGGACTACAGGTGCGCTCCATCACACCCGCCTAATTTTTGTGTTTTTGGTAAAGATGGGGTTTCACCATGTGGGCCAGGCTGGTCTCAAACTTCTGGGATCAAGGAATCCACCAACCTTGGCTTTCCAAAGTGCTGGTATTACAGGCGTGAGCCACTGTACCCGGCCAAGAATTGTTTCTTCTCCTTACCTAGGTAGAGACCTCTGCAGAAATGCTGGGAGATCTTTGGAGAGGGGAGATTTTTCAAATAAAAAATTTAATACTTGGCCGGGCGTGGTGGCTCACCCGTGTAATCCCACCACTTTGGAAGGCCAAGGCGGATGGATCACGAAGTCAGGCGATCGAGACCATCCTGGCTAACACGGTGAAACCACATCTCTACTAAAAAAATATAAAAAGTTAGCCAGGCATCGTGGCGGGCGCCTGTAGTCCCACCTCCTCGGGAGGCTGAGGTAGGAGAATGGGGTGAATCTGGGAGGCAGAGCTTGCAGTGAGCTGACATCAGGCCACTGCACTCCAGCCTGGGCGACACGCCAAGACTCCGTCTCAAAAAAAAAAAAAAAAAATTTAATACTTTGGGATGCCAAGGCAGGTGGATCACGAGGTTAGGAGTTCAAGAACTGCCTGGCCAAGATGGTGAAAACCCGTCTCTACTAAAAATACAAAAATTAGCCGGGCTTGGTGGCAGGTGCCTGTAATCCCAGCTATTCAGGAGGCTGAGGCAGGAGTATCGCTTGAACCTGGGTGGCAGAGGTTGCAGTGAGCTGAGATAGTACCACTGCACTCCAGCCTGGGCAATAAGAGTCAGACTCTCTAAAAAAAAAAAAATTGATCTAGTTCTAAACCTTATTTTGAATCCACCCGTATTGCTCTGAAATACATTCATCTTTTCTGTGGCTAAAACCTTAAACCCTAGCCAGTAACTCCTATTGCACTTAAGGAAATCCAGTCTCCTTGCTGTGGCCCCTGAACAGGCTGCTGCTTGCCCATCATGGTGCCTCTAGTTTGTGTAAAATGCATATGTTATTTTATAATAAATCATACAAGGCTTTTTTAGTTCTAAAAGGCTATTATTCACTAGTTGCTGTGTGAATCAGTATTTCTGGGTGCATTAGAAATTATTAGAGTTGATGCCCAAGACTCATCTCCACCAGCACAGGGGAGGCATCTGCTTGTTTTATGGTCTGTGACTCTGGGCCTCCTTCTGCTGGGCTCAGTCCTGAGGTGGGTCTGACTCAGCTCAGAGCTGTGCACCCCAGCCGTCCTCCCCAACTTACATGAGTGCTCTTTAGGATGGAGCTGAACAGCGGCTTCTCAAAACCACTTGGCCCCATCACAGGCCCTGAGAACTGATTGGGTCACTCTGGTGGGCTCCCCAGCCCTAGCCAAGAAGGGTTTCTCTAGGGAGCCTGGCCCCCACTCATGAGACCTGGAGCCCCAAAGATCCTGACCAGGGGCCTGCCTCCTCCAGAGAGGGGCCACTCACCCCCACCAAGCTCCCTTCACAGAGACCCATCCAACAGAGCTGAGGAAAATCATGCCTCATAAATGAATAAATACATAAATAAGGATGCCGGGGACCTATGGATTTTGTAATTCCTGAAAGAGGGCAGAGTGGCTGGCTCACAGCAAGCGCAGTAGGAGATACTGCTCACTGGCCAGGCTGTGCTCTGTCTCTTTGCAGGGAGCCCTAGGGGACAAGAAAAGCCAGAGGAGACCAGCTTGCCTAGAAGGTACCTCTCCACCCCTTCTCTGGAGTTTCTGGGACATGAAGCCCACCCGAGGGACACGTGCCTCCTTGGGAGTTGTACCAGGCCTCCTTCCTGATCTGGCCATCCAGTGGTTTTCAGTGCCAGAAACAGATGAATAAAATAGGCCGTTTATTGGATGTTCTTCAGGAACATGCACACTTCTTTGGATATTTCCATCGGTTTATCTGTAGTTAAAGTTAAATGCTGTGTTATACCGAGTATTGGTGAAGATGTAGAGCTACAAGAACTGTCAAGCTGGCAGTAGCATAAAGTTGTATAAGCACATTGGAAACCTGTTTGGCAGCTTCTACTAAACCTATATCTATGCCTACCTTCAGAAATTCCATCCTAAGCATGTACACAAGAGAAATGAGTGTGTATGTCCACAAAAGGACATATAAAAATGCTCATTGCCATTTCTATTCATAAGAGCCCCAAATGAAAACAACCTAAATGTCCATCAACAGGAGAGTGAATAAGTGGTGATAGTCACATCATGGAATACTACACAGCCAAAAAAGAAAAATGAAGTGGTAGGAACGTTCAACGACATGGGTGAATAGAGGGAGCCAGGTATGAGAGACAGTGCACTGTACCAGCCCACTTAGATGAAGCGCAGGAAGGCAGAACTGATGATGATTGGTCAGAAGAGTAGTTTCCTTTGTGGGAAAGTTAGATCAGGAAGGAGCTCTCTGGGGTACTAGAAATCTGCCGTATCTTGGCTGGGTACAATGGCTCACGCCTGTAATCCCAGCACTTTGGGAGGCCTAGGCGAGAGGGTCACTTGAGCCCAGGAGTTAGAGACCAGCTTGGGCAACATAGCGAGATCCCATCTCTACAAAAAATTAAAAATTAGCATGGCATGCTGGTGTGCGCCTGTAGTCTCAGCTACTCAGGAGGCTGAGGCAGGAGGATTGCTTGAGCTCAAGAGTTTGAGGCTGCAATGAGCTATGATTGTGCCACTGCACTGCAGCCTGTCACTTCAGTGACTAAGTCAGACCAGTCACAAAAAAAAAAAGAAAGGAAAGGAAGAAAGAAAGGAAAAGAAAAGAAACGGCTGAGTGCACTGTTTCACATCTGTAATCCCAGCACTTTGGGAGGCCAAGGCAGCTGGATCACTTGAGGCTGGGAGTTTGAGACCAGCCTGGACAACATGGCAAAACCAAAAACACAAAAATTAGCCAGGCATGTTGGTACATGCCTGTAATCCCAGCTACTCAGGAGGCTGAGGCATGAAAAATCTCTTGAACTCGGCAGGCGGAGGTTGCAGTGAGCCAAGATCGCATCACTGCACTCCAGCCTCTGTGACAGAGTAAGCCTCTGTCTCAAAAAGGAAAAAAAAAAAAGAAATCTGCTATATCTTCACCTAGGTGAGGCTATCACATACATTGATATATATTGGAATATGTGTGTGTGTGTCTCAGTGTATATACCAAAATGCACATTAACAAAGATTCTGGCCGGGCGCTGTGGCTCATGCCTCTAATCCAAGCTCCTTGAGAGGCTGAGATGGGTGGACCACTAGGTCAGGAGTTCGAGAATAGCCTGGCCAATATGATGAAAGACCTCTCTGCTAAAAACACAAAAATTAGCCAGGCATGGTGGTGCGCTCCTGAAATCCCAGCTACTCAGGAGGCTGAGGCATAGGAATCGCTTGAACCAGGCAGGCTGGGGTGGCAGTGAGCCAAGATCAGGCCACTGCACTCCAGCCTGGGTGACAGAGTAAGACTCTATCTCAAAAAAAAAAAAAAAGTATATATATATATATATATATATATATATATATATATATATATTCCATTAGTAAACGTAGAATTACTGAATTATAAAAATCAGCATTTTGGCTGGATGCCATGGCTCACACCTATAATCCTAGGATGACACTTTGGGAGGCTGAGGAGGGCAGATCTCGAGGGCAGATCTCAAGGTCAGGAGATCGAGGCCATCTTGGCCAACATGGTGAAACCCTGTCTCCACTCAAAATACTAAAATTAGCTGGGTGGGGTGGTGCGTGCCTTTAATCCCAGCTACTCGGGAGGCTGAGACAGGAGAATCAATTGAACCCGGGAGGCAGAGGTTGCAGTGAGCCAAGATTGCACCACTGCACTCCAGCCTGCCAACAGGGTGAGACTCCATCTCAAAAAAAAAAAAAAAAAATCACCATTTTGTGGTATTTAATTAATTTATTGAGGCAAAGATGGCAATGGATGAAAATACCGTATTAGATGAGAGGATGATGGGGGATGTTTGCAGTGAAGGAGTCAGTTTCTCACCACCTGAATTATTTGAACTTAGCACCACTAAAAGTGGAGCAATCAGGTACACAGCGCCTCCAGACCTGATGCAATAGAAATCACTGACACCATCTATTTTTTTTTTTCTTTTTTGAGACAGAGTCTCGCTGTGTCACTGAGGCTGGAGTGCAGTGGCATGTTATCGGCTCACTGCAATCTCAACCTCCCTGGTATAAGTGCCTCAGGCTTCCGAGCAGCTGGGATTAGAGGAATCTGCCATCACACTCAGCTAATTTTTGTATTTTTAGTAGAAACGGGGTTTCACCATGTTGGCCAGGCTGGTCTCCAACTCCTGACCTCTAGTGATCCGCCTGCCTCAGCCTCCCAAAGTGCTGGGATTACAGGGGTGAGCCACCTCGCCCAGCCTATTTCATGTTTTAAATATTAAAAAGTAGAACCTGGCCGGATGTGGTGGCTCACACCTGTAGTCCTAGCACTTTGGGAGGCTGAAGTGGGAGGATTGCTTGAGCCCGGGAGTTCAAGACCAGCCTGGGCAACAGAGTAAGACTCCCTAGCAGGGAAAAAAAAAAAAAAAATTAGAAATTTTGTCTAGGATGCTGTTCAGAAGAATTAGAATAGCAGGTCTGAGACTACTGTCCTCAGAGAGGGCTGCTTGCAAAGCTGGCATCTGGGAACTTGGGTTTAGAGAGGTGTGTCACCATTCCCTACCTAATAAAAGTGGCTCACTGTGCCTAAACTGTTTGTACACACAACACAGTTTATGTTGCTTTCCTTTATTTTATTTATTTATTTATTCATCGAGACAGAGTCTCCTTCTGTCACCCAGGCTGGAGTGCAGTGGCATCAACTCAGCTCACAACAACCTCTGCATCCCAGGTTCAAGCGATTCTCCTGCCTCAGCCTCCTGAGTAGCTGAGATTACAGGCATACACCAACACACACAGCTAATTTTTGTATTTTTAGTAGAGATGGGTTTTCACCATGTTGGCTAGGCTGATGTCAAACTCCTGACCTCAAGTGATCCACCCGCCTTGGCCTCCCAAAGTGCTGGGATTACAGTCGTGAAGCACTGCGCCTGGCTGCCGCTTTCGTTTGGAATGCTGCTGTTCTTTAGAGTGAGACAAGGGTGAACACTGGTGAACACTGTCTGGGGCGGCCTGGTGGACAAGAAGGCATTGGCCCAGGCCCTGAAGGAGGGTCAGATCTGCGGCAAGGCCCTGGTCATGCATGAGTCAGAACCCTTTAGCTTTAGCCAGGGCCCCCGAAGGTTGCACCCAATCTCTTCTGCACCCCCCATGCTGCGTGGTACAGCGAGCAGGCATCCACCGAGATGCCAGAGGAGGCGGCGCAGGAGATCCGCAGAGCCGTATCCCAGACAGGCTGAAGAACTGTGTCAACAAGGACCATCTGACGGCCGCCACCCACTGCACCAGTGTGGACCCCGCCATCGTGCACCCTGAGCTCAACGGGGCCACCTTACAGGTACCCTCAGGGCGTGGTGGGAGTGGCTCCCACTGACATCCCAGCTGCTGTGAAAGGTATCCTGCACATCGCCGTGTCCCTATCCCACAGCCTGCCCCCTGTGGCCCACCCGCCCCACAGGGGCCCCTTCTCCTGGCCAAACTGTCAAGCCCCAGGCAGATAGAGACCACGCCAGTGACCAGTTGTAGCCCTGGAGGATCTCTCCAGCCCGGGCACCTGGGCAGAGGGCCTGGAAACCCTCGGACCAGATTGTGTGGAGGAGGCACCTGTGTGGCAGCCCTGGCACTGCAGAGACTGTCCGGGCTGTCAGGAGGTGGGAGGGGGCAGCGCTGGGCCTCGTGTCAGTTGTCGTCATCAGTCTTATGGGCACTCTGCCCTGTGTCCTTCGCCTTCCTCATTAAGCAGAAGTCAGTAGTTATTCTCCCACGAATGTTCTTGTCTGTGTACAGTTTTTAGAACATTACAAAGATCTGTTTGCTTAGCTGTCAACAAAAAGGAAACCTGAAGGAGCATTCGGAAGTCAATTTGAGGGTTTTTTTTTTTTTTATGTTGGAGCATGCCCCGGAATGAGGCAGTTGGCAAACTTCTCAGGACAATGAATCCTTCCCGTTTTTTTTTTATGCCACAGAGTGCATTGTTTTTTCTACCTGCTTGTCTTATTTTCAGAATAATTTAGAAAAACAAAACAAAGGCTGTTTTTCCTAATCTTGGCATGAACCCCCCCTTGTTCCAAATGAAGACAGCATCACGAAGCAGCTCCAAGACAAAAAGCTTGGGTGCTGCCCAGTTGCCCGCTGCCCATCGACTTCTGTCCTGGGGACACAGAGGGTGGCAGCATCCCTGATTGCACCAGTGCCATCCTGCTGACGTGGTAGGCTAGCAAGATTTTGGTTAAAATCATGTTTGTGATTGTAACCATCTGTATGAATTATTTTAAAGAAATAAAAATCTGAGAAAAACAAACAAAAAAAAGAGACAGACAGTGAGGCTACTAAGCAGGGTGGCCTCAGGCAGTGGCCTCACAGAACTGCCTGTAGACCTCTTAAGAGCGACTTGGCCACTGCAAGACAGGACACAGTCAGCTGGGTGGGCCAGGCCCAGGACAAGTTGAGGCTGAGACAATGGAACTTGCACCAGAGATCCAGAACCCTTGAAGGAGTGGACATCTCAGCCAACACCAGCATCCAGGGCTGAGTAGGCACAAGAGAAGACCCCACACAGTGTGGTCAGAGTGAGCTGGAGGACCTGAACTCAGGCCCCAATGCCGCTCCACCTCTGCCAACCTCACTCTGGTCTAGATCCATATTGAGCTCTTGGGCTGCGAGGTGTTACTATTTCACAGAGTAGACAGACAAAAGCAGTCCACTGTTGGCTGGGCACGGTGGCTTATGCCTGTAATCCCAGCACTTTGGTAGGCCGAGGCAGGCAGATCACCTGAGGTCAGGAGGTCAAGACTAGCCTGTCCAATATGGTGAAATCCTGGCCCTCTAAAGATACAAAAATTAGTTGGGGATGGTGGTGGGTGCCTGTAATCCCAGCTACTCAAGAGGCTGAGGTGGGAGAGTCACTTGAACCTGGGTGGAAGTTGCAGTGAGCCAAGAAGGCACCACCGCACTCCAGCCTAGGCCACAAGAGCGAGACTCCATCTCAAAACAAAAAACAGCAACAACAAAAATTCCACTGTCAAGACAGCAGCGTGACCACATGCTACATCTCTTTCTTCTATAGAACATCATTAGACATACTAAAATCAAAACAAAAAAAATGTATTTTGAGACAGAGTTTCGTTCTGTTGCCCAGGCTGGAGTGCAATGGCACGATCTTGGCTCACTGCAACCTCCACCTCACAGGTTCAAGCGATTCTCCTGTCTCAGTCGGCCGAGTAGCTGGGATTACAAAAAATACATATATTTTAAAGCAGAATAACAAATTCATAACTAAGCATGGCATGAAAGAGGGGACCCCCAGGGACTTGAAATGGTAATGTTTTTCTTAAAAAAAAAAAACAAAGAAAGTGTGCAAAACGGATGTCTTCCTGTCACTTCGCACAGCCTACTGTCATAGCACCCCAGCCCCAGACCCCAAACTTACTGTCCTGCTCGGGGACCCCCAGAACACACTGAACATTGAGGACACACCAAGTACTCTCCTATCCTCACCTCATTCCTGCAGTAAATGGCTAAAAGAATAACTCAGAAGAGAAGCCAAAAAGAAAATGCACACAGGGAACAGGAGAGGCGAGCAGAGGCCACAGCCTGGAGGCCTGGGCTGATACGCTGTGAAGACATGTCTCTGGGGGCTGCCTGCGGGGAGCAGTCTGCCATTCAAAACACACATAGACAAGCCTCTCCTAGCAGACAAGGGCAGAACCAGAAATTAACACATGTGGGGGAAGTTATACACCAGAAATAGACAGTAAAATCCGTGGAAGAACCAAGGGAATGGCGAAGCAGAATGTCACGAAAGGACTTTATAATGCACAGACCTTAGAGAAATAGAGAAGCAACTGAGACAAGAATCAATTTGAATCCTTGGAAATAAAAAATGTCATGACTGAAATTAACAATTTAGCAATTACTGAACTGACACCTGAACAGAACTTGTAAAGCGTTGTGTGTGTATGCCTGTATACACATGCTCACACATACATACAGAATGAAACTTCAGAATATCAAGGACAAAGAAAAAGAGAAAAAAAGTGCCAGGGAGAAAAGATGATGAATGATGCATATAACAATGAAAATCAGGCCAGTCTCAGTGGCTTCTGCCAGCACTTTGGGAGGCCGAGGCAGGTCAACTGCTTGAGCTTAGGAGTTCAAGACCAGCCTTGGCAACATAGCGAGACTTTGTCTATACTAAAAATAAAAAAATTAGGCTGGGCGTGGTGGCTCATGCCTGTAATCCCAGCACCTCGGGAGGCCAAGGCGGGGAGATTACGAGGTCAGGAGGCTAACACGGTGAAACACTATCTCTACTAAAAACACACACACAAAAAAAAATTAGCTAGGCAGTGTGGTGAGCACCTGTAGTCCCACCTACACAGGAGGCTGAGGCAGGAGAATGGCATGAACCCAGGAGGTGGAGCTTGCAGTGAGCCGAGATGGTGTCACTGCACTCCAGCCTGGGTGACAGAGCAAGACTCCATCTCAAAAAATACATAAAAATAAAATTAAAAAAATTAGCCAAATATGGTGGTTTGCACATGTAGCCCCAGGCTGAGGTGGGACAATCGCTTGAGCTCAGGAGTTTGAGGCTGTAGTGAGCTATGATCATGCCACTGTACTCCAGCCTAGGCAACAGAGTGAGACCTTGTTTCAAAAAAGACCCCAAAACCAAACAACAAAATAAAATCACAAAAATGAAAATATATCAGATTTCTTTTCATTTCTTAGCTGTATTCTGCATATGAAAGACACACATTAAAATTGCTGGTCCAGGCCAGGCGTGGGGGCTCACGCCTGTAATCCCAGCACTTTGGGAGGCTGAGGGAGGTGGATCACCTGATGTCAGGAGTAGGAGACTACCCTGGCCAACATGGTGAAACCTCGTCTCCACTAAAAATATGAAAATTAGCTGGGCATGGTGGTGGGAGCTTGTAATCCCAGCTACTCAGGTGGCTAAGGCAGGAGAATTGCTTGAACCCGGGAAGCAGAGGTTGCAGTGAGCCAAGATTGCACCACTGAACTCCAGCCTGGGCGACAGAGTGAGACTGTCTCAATAATAAATAAATAAATAAACAAACAAACAAATAAATAAATAAAATGCAGGTCCAGGTAGCACTCCCAGTGGTCCCACACATCTGTCCCTTATTTCAACAGTGTTAGGACAGACCTGAGCCCTCCCTCTCTTCCAGCCTCTCCTAACCTCCAATCTCCTCTCCAGTTACAAACTCCAGGACCATCTTCTCAGCCATCTCCTGCCTCCAGGACCAGCCAACCCCATTGTTGTTAGAAATAAGGTTAGCTCCTTATTGCAGAACAACCACGACCTCCCAGATTCGTCAGAATGATTCCACCAAGAAGGAAACTGTGGTCAGCTGCCTGGTCCATGTGTATCGGTGGGTCTCCAGAACTTACAATTCCCTGGGCTTCTATTTCAACCACAATGAGTGGCTCTGGAGGGCTTTGGCTGCTTCTTCCATGAGTTGGTTCAATAGAAGCACAAGGGCACAGTGTGTCTCTTGGAAGTGCAAAACCAGCTGCACCATCTTCCAACATGCACAGAAGCCATCTCTAGATGAGTGGGGAAAACCATGGATGCCATCAAAGCCACCATCGCCTGGAGAAGAATCTGAATCAGGCCCTTATGGATCTGCATGCCCTGGGTTCTGCCCACACAGACCTTCATCTCTGTGACTTTCAGGACAGCCATTTCCTAAATGGGAAGATGAAACTCTTCAAGATGACGGGCAACCACTGCAGTTACCTTTGCTGGCTGGCCAGCCCCCAGGCCCGCCTGCACCAGTCTCCTCTTTTCCAAAAGCCTACCCGCAAGCACAACCAGGGCCTCCAGAGCCCAGCAGCCCTTTGAGGGGCTCCTCTGCACCTCCTGGTATCAAGGCTTCTGCCTGACCCTCTCCCTCCAGCCAGTAGGCAGCTTTTTAACCACCCTCCAGCCTTCTCCCAAGCCTTGGACCAAAGGGGAAGAAAGTTTTTAAAGCAAAAAAAAAAAACAAAAACAAAAACAAAGAAAAATAGGATATGGAAAAATTGACAGTAATACAACAGAGAGCTCAGAAATAAATCCAAACGTATCTGGTCAACTGACTTTTGACAAGGGCATCAAGAGGACACAATGGAGAAAGAATAGTCACTTCTTGGCTGGGTGCAGTGGCTCATGCCTACAATCCCAGCAGTTTGGGGGGCCGAGGCAGGTGGATCACCTGAGGTCAGGAGTTTGAGACCAGCCTGGCTGACACGGTAATTACGTTTTTTATTTCCAAGAATTCAAATGGATTCTTGTCTCAGTTCCTAATTTCTCTAAGGTCTACACATTATAAAGTCCTTTCCTGACATTCTGCTATCACCATTCCCTTGGTTCTTCCATGGATTGTACTGTCTTTTTGTGGTGTATAATTTCCCACGTGTTAATTTCTGGTTCTGCGCTTGTCTGCTATGCTAACGTTGAAGCAAGGATGATAATAGAACCTCCCTAAAACTGATCCTGTCCTTGTCCAGGAGCTGAACCCACTTTTGTAAGATGAATGAAAGGCCACAAGATTAGGATTTGGGGTGGGGATCCTGAATTCTGTGAAAATACAGGCATAGTTTCTGTAATCCCTTACTGCTCAGGAGTCATGTGGCCAGAGGTCACAAGATTTGTGTCTTCCCCAATGACTCCTGTAGATAACATCACTCTTGTCTAAGATTGGCCTTTTGGGATGTTTTTCAGACTCACCCCACCTGGACTCAACCTGTGGCCTCTCATCCAGACATGGACTCAGTGCATGAGGACCATTTCCACACCCCTATGATTGCATCCCCAACCACTTGGGATAACATCATTAATTCTTTTGCGCGTGGAAATCCAGTTTTCCCAATACCATTGTAATTCCCCAGTGGGTTCTTCCTGCTTGCTGCACAGACAAAACCAGTTCACTGAGGCCATGGTATTGCAGTAAGGAGTTGAATTAACTCAATGCCAGCCACATGGAAGGACTGGAGTTATCACTGAAATCTGCCTCCCCAAAGGCTGAGATTAGGGTGTTTCAAGGCAAGTTTTGCGGGCAGGGAGGGGACTCAGGAATGGGTGCTCTTTAATGGTTAGGGCTTCTCTAAGTGTGTTCTGAATGGCAGACTGCACCCCGCAGGCAGCACCCAGAGACATCTCTTTGCAGCGTATCAGCCCAGGCCTCCAGACTGTGGCCTCTGCTCGCCTCTCCTGTTCCACATGTGGATTTTATTTTTGTTTTTGGCTTCACTTCTGATTTATTCATTTAGCCATTTACTGTGGGAGCGAGGTGAGGATAGGAGAGTACTTGGGGTGCCCTCAATGGCCAGTGTGGTCTGGGGTCCCCGAGCAGGACAGTGAGTTTGGGGTCTGGGGCTCAGGCGCTATGGCAGTAGGCTGTGCGAAGTGACAGGAAGACATCCACTGCACATATTTTCTTTGGTTTTAAAGAAAGATGTTACCATTTCATGTTATATTTGTTTTATGAGACAGAGTTTCATTCTGTCACCCAGGCTGGAGTGCAATGGTGCCATCTCAGCTCACTGCAACCTCCACATCCCAGGTTCAACTGATTCTCCTGCCTCAGTCTCCCGAGTAGTTGGGATTACAAAAAAAAGTACATTTTAAAGCAGAGTAACAAATTGATAACTAAGCATGGAGTGGAAAGAGGGGACCCCCAAGGACTGGAAATGGCAACAATAGACTATGAACTAAATTTCTCCCATGGTTGATTTGGCCTATGCCCAGGAATGAGCAAAGACAGCAGGCCTGTGAGACTGGAAGCAAGATGGAGTCAGCCATGCTAGACTTCTCTCACCGTCGTCATCTTTGCAAAGCTGGTCTCACCATTTATTGAAGTGAATTTTTTTTTTTCTTTTTTTGAGACAAAGTCTTGCTCTGTTGCCTAGGCTGGAGAACAATGGTGTGATCTCAGCTCACTACAATTTCTGCATCCCAGGTTCAAGAAATTCTCCTACCTCAGCCTCACTCTGCCTGGCTAATTTTTGTATTTTTAGTAGAAACGGGGTTTCATCATCTTGGGACTCACAACACACATCAGCCCATCTCCTCTCCTTCTTGGCAGGGATGGTCACGATCCTCATTTCCCAGTGAAAGAAACCAAAACTCCATTATAGGGTTTCACCATATTGGCCAGGCTGGTCTCAAATGCCTGACCGCAAGTGATCCAAGTGCCTCGGCCTCCCAAAGTGCTGGGATTACAAGTGTGAGCCACTGCACCCAGCCAATTAGGAGGAAATATCCAACATTTAGCCAGGTGCAGTGGCTCACTCCTTAATCCCAGCACTTTCAGAAGCTGAGGTGGGAGGATCACTTGAGCCCAGGAGTTTGAGTCCAGGCCGGCCAACATAGTGAGACTCTGTCTCAACAAAACATTTAAAAATTAGCCAGGCATGGTGGTGTGCGCCTGTAGTCACAGCTACTTGGGAGGCTGAGATGGGAGAGTGTTTCAGCCCAGAAGGTCAAGTAAGCTGTGATTGTGCCACTGTACTCCAGTCTGCATAACAGAGCAAGACCCTGTCTCAAAAAAAAAACCCAAAATATATAAATAATTGATACAACTCAAAACAAATAACCCAATTTTTTAAATGTTTTTAAAAAAGAACTTGAATAGACCTTTCCTTAAAGAAGATATAAAAATAGCAAGTGGGTATCTGAAAGGTGTTCTGCATTATAGATCATTAGGGAAATGCAAATCAAACCCACTGAGATACCCCCTCACACCCCTTATGACCATTATCAAAAAGTCAAAAGATAAATATTGGCAAGAGTGCGGAGAAATCGGAACTTTTGCATACTATGGATGAGAATACAGATTGATACAGCCAATTCTGGAAAAGTGTATGAAGATTTCTAGAGAAATTAAAAATAGAACCACCATATGACTCCGCAATCCCTCTTCTGGGCATACACTCAAAGGAAATGAAATCATTACTTTGTAAAGATACCTGTATTCTCATGTTCATTGCAGCCTTAATCACAATAGCCAAGATATGGAAACAATCTAAGTGTCCATCAATGGATAAATGGATAAAGAGACTGTGGCACGCATACACAATGGAATATTATTCAGCCCTAAAACAAACAAGGTCTTGCCATTTGCCGCAAGATGGATGAGGCTAGAGGACATCATGCTTAGTGAAATAAATCATACACAAAAAATCAAATATTGCATAAACCCATTTATATGTGGGATGTAAAAATGTAAATAAATAAATCTACAGAGATAGAGAGTAAAACATTGTCTACCAGGAGAGGTAGGAGAGGGGAGGAATTGGGGACATGGAGGACAAAGGATACAAAGTAGCAGGTATGAAGGATGAACAAGCCTAGAGATGTATGACATGAGGACTGCAGGGAACAAAATTGTTCTGTATGTGAAATTCATGCTCAATGAGTAGATTTCAACTGCTCTTGCCACAAAAGCAATAAGGAAATGGGGAACTATGTGAAATGATTGGTGTGTTAATTTCTTTCAGTATAGGAATCTTTTACAATCTATATATAACCTTTAACATCATGTTGTAAGCCTTAACTATACACAAGAAAATTTATTTTTAAAAAAGAAAAATTGACAGTCAAAGACTGACAAAGCAAAGACTAAGTAAATAAAAACAGGGGTAACTGGATTTATATCTGTTAAACAAAACAAAACAAAACAAAAAATGAGCCACCCACTGAGGCAAGTGCCTGCATCAATAGAGCTTTGTGGAGGCACAATTTGACAACAACCCCAGAAAAAACACAAGCCACAGAAACTACTGTAACCATGCTTTCCAAAGAGGGTTTTGGAACTCAGCATGTAAAGGGAGAAAGCAGGCAGGAGAGAAGAAAGGGAGGGGGAGCAGGCAGTGAAGGGGTGGTTACATTCTTAGGAAGCTCTAATTAGTGCTCTGTAAATCTTCTTTTACAAAGATAAGGTAAACATCTGAAAAGAGGGAGGAAAGAGTCAATTATGCAGCCATCTCAGGGTAGCCTGAAGAGTGACTGATCTCATTTTCTTGTTCTGTACCTGGGAAGATAAGCCTATAATCAACATTGTCAGTGTCAGATTGAATAGAACTCAGTTTTACGTCTTAAACTGAGGTTGCAGAGCCAGGGTTACAACTGGCATATGCTTATTTTATAGGGGGACATGGATCCTGAAATATTTAGGGGCTAGCAAGGAATGTCCCTGTGAACAGTTTGTAAGGGGGGCCATATGGAGAGGTACGTGGCCTTTGTGGTAGTGGGGACCTGGCTTATGTCTAATGCCATCACACAGGATTGTGAAATGGCAGCTATCTCTTTGGGGAGAAAGAATGGCAGTGTTGCATGACTAAGATCCCAAACTTATGTCTCCCTTAGCATAACAGGTTTGGCAGTTCCAAGACTTTATTTTCTTTTACATATTAAAAAAACTCTAATGAAAGAGCTATGTGAGAGATATAAAGAGGGTATTTCCAATGAAAAAAGGGTGCAACCAGCAGGGAGAAAAAGGAATTCTAAATGTGTTTATGCTTGGTAACTTAACCTTAAAACACACAGAACAAAGCTTAATAAACGAAAAAAAGAAATAAGTTGACGATCATTGTGGGAAACTTTAATATCTGTGTCTCAGCCACTGAAAAATAAACAAACATCAGTAAGGAAATAGAATCATTAAAGGATGCATTTAACACGCTCGATCTAATTGAGAGACGTGGTACACTACACTCAACATGCAGAATACATATCCTTTTCAAGTGCAGAAGCAATATTTATAAAAATTAACCATATTTTTGATCATTGAGAAGACACAAATTCCAAAGAGTTTTAGTTATAGAAATATTTAATCAGAGTGGAACTATAAGTTTGGAAATTAAGCAAAACATTTTCAGTATGGTAAAGGGATGAATAAAATCAAAGTTTGCTTTTCTGAAACACTAATAAAATTGATGGCCCCCAGCAAGACTGATTAAGAAAACGGACAAAAGGCAGAAACTCTAACTGCAGACCTTATAAATATTTAAAAAGAAAAATGAATAATAGAACAACTTTGAAATTTTATATAAAATGAACAAATTGATTTGGCAAACACAGGTTACCAAAATGAATATTCAAATATATGTAATTGAATCTGTAATTAAACACCTTATAAAGAAAACTACAGTCTCACATGGCTTAATAAGTGAATTCTTTCCAAATGCTTAAGGAAGAAATAGCACACATCTTACATCAACTCTGTCAGAAATAGGAGAAGAAACATTTCTCAAATTGTCTAAACAGCATAGCTTTAATACTTCATATTAAAACCTCACAAGTCTGGGCGCAGTGGCTCATGCCTGTAATCCCAGCACTTTGGGAGGCCGAGGAGGGTGGATCACGAGGTCAGGAGATTGAGACCATCCTGGCTAACAGGGTGAAACCCCGTCTCTACTAAAAAATACAATAAATTAGCCAGGCGTGGTGGTGGGCGTCTATAGTCCCAGCTGCTCAGGAGGCTGAAGCAGGAGAATGGTGTGAACCCGGAAGGCGGAGCTTGCAATGAGCCAAGATCATGCCACTGCATTCCAGCCTGGACAACAGGACGAGACTCCATGGCAAAAAAAAAAAAAAAAAAAAAAAAAAGAAGAAAAATTTAGACTCCACTTTCTCTTGTGAACGTTAAGTACAAAATTACCAAATGAAATATGAGCAAGCCCATCTCAACCACACATAATATGGTATTAATCACATAACACAACAAAGTTGATTTAATTCCAGAAGTGCAATGTTAAACATTCAAAAGCCAATCACTGTTAAGTTACCTTATCAACATAAAAAGATAAGAAAAAACATTGCTCAATCAAGAAAGAAAAAAGCAGTTGATAAAATTCAGTACCTATTCATAAATCTTAAAACCTGTCAACAGAGAGGAAGCAATATGTGAGCTAAACACTCCCCAAGCTGAGAATAGTGACATAACTTATTTGCAGCCAAAAGATGAAAACTGCAGGCCGGGCACGGTGGCTCACGCCTCTAATCCCAGCACTTTGGGAGGCAGAGGTGGGCAAATCACAAGTTCTGGAGGAGTTCAAAACCAGCCTGGCCAACATGGTGAAACCCTGTCTCTACTAAAAATAAAAAAAATGAGCTGGGCGTGGTGGCACATGCCTGTACTCCCAGCTATTAGGGAGGCTGAGGCAGAAGAATTGCTTGAACCGTGGAGGTGGACGCTGTGACAGTGAGCCGAGATTGTGCCACTGCACTCCAGCCTGGCAATAGAGCAAGACTGTGTTTCAAAAAAAAAAAAAAAAAAGAATGAAAATTGAATTGCAGTATAATCTTAAAATTTTTGAGAAATCTACGTTTTTCAGCTAAAAAGAGACAGACTCAGCCTTTTGACCTTTCTTCTTTCCCTCCTTGGAAGGCAATCCAAGGCCTGGAAAAACAGCAGCCACATTGTAACCAAAAGAATAAAAACATGGCTAAGAAAGTATCAGGAAACTGAAAAGAACCCCGGACTGCCTTCCTCTGCACGTTGTAAGTGACAAAAATGAAATCTATATTTCTTTAAGTCACTGAATCAGATTTATTCTTTCTGCGGCTACAAGTAGCCCTAAATGATGTATTAAATACTAAAATAAATACTAAAATACACACTAAAATACTAACATTTTGGTCTTGAACTGCTGATCTCAGGTGATACACCCATCTCAGCCTACCAAGGTGCTGGGTTTACAGGCATGAGCCATCACACCCACCTCAAAAGCTTTGTGTTTTTAAATATATTAGACATGTCTCTAGTTTCCAAAAAAAAAAAAAAAAAACCCTTAATAATGTAGGAAAATAAGAGAAACTTTTTCCAAAAAAGAGAAATTATTGTGATTATTTTACCTTATTGGAATGTTGGATAATATAGTCAGCTTTATTAATCATCAAGCATGCTGTAAATTTTCCATTATAATAGGATTTGTACCTCAATTAAGGTGATAAAGTTTTAAAGCTCAGAAAGTGAAAGCCAGCCCCACCCCTCTCCTAGAGTGGGTGGGGACAGCAGTTGCATGGGCGCCTTTCCTTGTGACATCACAGGACCTTCGTGACACGTGGCTGCTTGACCCCGCCTCCTTTCCCTTTCATCTTTCTCACTGACCAATGGGCTTGGAGCATTAAGGCCACACCCCTATTCTGCATTCTAGTGTGACCCTGGTGACGCCTCCTCTGGCTCAGTCACATAGCTGCGTGGTACGTGACTGGAGGCATATCACTGCCGTTGCCTGGATCACGCCAATGTGGCCCCAACCCCACCTCCCTCCCCTCCCCATGATGTCAGAGAAAAACCAACAGAGCAAATTGCCTGAGGCCAAGAGACAGGTAAAACGCATAGGATTGCGGGACCCCAACCCCAACCCAACCCCAGGCCCCCTCTGATGGCAGAACAGCTGTCAGAGTCCGTGTCACTCCAGAGGTACACCAGGCTGGGCCCCCCCAATGCCTCTGGGCTCCCTCAACCAAAATCTTGTGTCAGCCCCAACCCCTGCCCTCACCTGACTTTGAGCGGGTGACTCAAGGGACTCCCTGCTCTGTACTCTGCCCTCACCTCCTCTTGCCTGAAAACTGACCTCCCTGGGCCCTTCAGGTTCATGTTTCCAAGGAACTGGATGCCCCAGCACCTGCCCTCACCAGTCACCCCAGGGTGACTTTGGGCAGGTGACTCCTGGGGCTCCCCGCTCCATACTCTACCCTTGCCTACCACTGCCCCATGGCTGACCTCCTTGGGCTGTTTGGGCTCAGGTCTCCAAGAACCTGGGTCCCAACCCTGCGAACCCCAACCCAATCTCAAAGAGGCAACTTGGGCATAGCACTGATGTCACCCGTCCCCCACCACCCCACGGAGGAGTGGAATGTACTGACGGCACAGTCCCTCTAGGAACTGTCATTACTGCTGCAAGACTGGCCTTTGATCTTAGGACCCATCCCCTAAGTGTTCTCACCCTGTTTCTGGTTACGCTGGTTGCAGCACAAATTTCCATCTGGAAGGGGAGTGGGGACCATGTGACCTAGGATCAAGAAGTTTCAGGCTGCCTTACTCCCTTAACACAGAAGTTGACTGTTTGAAAAGCCTACACCTCCCTTGTGAACTCAAAATGTTGACAGTGTCTCTGGGTGGCAATGGGAGAACGGGTTTGGTTTGGTTTTCTCCCAGGCTTCTACTCTCCAGAGAGACTTCAACAGTTTTTCCTAAGTTCTCCACCTCATATTTGAATTCTCCATGGTTCTGGCACCAGAGTGCCCATCAGTTAGTGATCTTTGAAGTGAGATTTGCTCATCTTCTGTGGAAGAGACCTTGGGAAACTGAACTTGACAACTTGAATCTTCCTCATCTCATCTCAACCTGGGGTACTTTCAGTGCCACAGGATACATATGGGGCATCTTTCTGAAGCATCACTTTCCCTTGATTCTCTTGAGAGAGACAAAACATTAATGTTCTTAGGGATGACAGTCACACATATATTTCTAAGAGACTAGCAGACTTCTCTCCAAAATGAAGCTTGGGTTGTCCTCTTTCTGTTCAATTTCCAGATTTAACAGAAAGGCTGCCTTCTGCCCTGAGGATACATGACTTTTACTTTTCTACCTCTGCCTCTGGTTTTGGTCCCTGGCAGCTGCTGATTTGTGGCAAAATCCCAGAGCTCGGAGGCAGAAGAATGAGTTTTGGTTCCATTATTGCCTTTCTTTTAGCCATGGTATCAATCTCTCTCAGTCACTAAGTGATTGCAACAACACCTTGTACAGTTGTCGGTGGCATTAAATCAGATAGTCTATAAGAGTATTTTGTATAAACTGTAAAGTGACTGTAGGAGCTTGTAGTTCTCATGAGTATCACTGCTCCTCTTTTCCACAGTTTACAGATGATCATCAGTGGAACAGTGCTGGTGCTGGTACCGGAGCAACCGACAGCAAACAGAAGAAAATAAATAATGGCACTAACCCTGAGAAAACCACTTCTGGTGGTTACCATTCACCTGAGGATGTGAGTCTTGGCTGGCTGGTCTCCTGAGGACAAGGGGCACAAGGGGAAGTCGAGGGTAACTGTTGAGATTGTGGAAGGAAGAACTGCTGGGTACTGGTTAAGAATTCTGGGTTTGAATCCTACCCTCTCTCTCCATCTGCGAGGGACACGATTTATGGCAAATTGCTTGAGTTCTTTGGACCTCTCTTTTCACATCTGTAAAATAGGGGTGGTAATGTTTTACTTACATGTGTGAAGCTTAAATTAGATTTGTTGTTGTTGTTGTTGTTGTTGTGTTAATCTCTAGTCCAGGGCCTGCTGTAAACTCCTCTCCTCTTTGGGCTTCCATTTCCTGAGGAGGTAGAGTTAGAGTATTAGAGGTTTCTGTTTGCTCTGAGACTCTGGGATTTAAAGATTCACTAGAATGGAAACCTTGGGGCCAAGGGCTCCTGTCTGCCTTTTCCGTCCTATATCCCAGCTGGGAAGAACTGTCCCTGGCCCCTATGTGCTTGCTCAATGCTTGTTGAATGAACACATCTTTCTAAATCACAAGCTAGCAGAAGGGTGGGCTTTTCTCACATTCCATGTCTGAAGGTTTCTGTTACTGTCTTTTCTGGAGAATCTAGTTTCAGACTTTCAGTATTGTGGCTGTGGGCAAAAACCAATAAAGACCCAAATCCTTTTTCTTTGGGCATTAAGGAGAGTTGATCAGTTCGTGTTCCCATTGGGTCTAAGAACTTTGTCCTTAAAATCCATTCCTGACCCCTGCCTACCGCTTCCTGGCCTGGGGAATAGAATCGAGGGGCTACCCTCAGTCACCTTCCTTTGACTCTCCCCACAGAAACAACAGAACCGAGCTCAGCTGAAAGAAGTAACATGGTTTCTTTCTTTGCTCACGACATGACTGCTGGGTTTCGGGGGCACTCAGATGTAGAGGCCCCAGTCTCATCTCGCCTACTCCCAGTACGGGGAGGAAGGCTCACCTCCCAGATTCCACCCCATCCCCACAGGGTCCCTGATAACCTGGTCCCATGGGTGGGCCTGTCCTGGGGCAGTGGTGCCATTCTGGGGGCATGTCTCTTGCTGTGCCATCTCTGCCTCCCTCTAGTAAGAGCTCTGTCTTCCTCTTCCTATAGGAAAAGCAGGAAAGCCACCAATATCAGCAAGCCCTAAGGAGGCAGCTAGAGGTGAGTGGAGGGTGTGAAGTTCCCTCCTGTCATCTGGAGAAGGTTTCTTTGCTTCTCTTTCAGCACTTGCTTGTCTTTTCTCCCAAAGGCCCAGGATCATACCATACGAATCCTTATGTGTCAGAAAACTGAACTGGAGACAGCACTCTATTACAGCCAGGATGCTGCTAGGAAATTTGAAGGTGGGAATCTGGGCACCCCATCTTCCTTCAACCTGGCATTTTCACAGGCCTTTGGGCTGCATCTCAACCTCTCTCATTCCAGAAGAATCCAAGGATCTGGCAGGATGCCTGCATCATTCCTGGAACTTTGCAAGAGAGTTACAGCGGGCTCTTTCTGCTGTGTCCACACAGCACAAGAAGGCGGACAGGGTGAGTCCAACCACCTACCCGGTCCCCTGGGAGCCCAGCTTCACAGATGGAGGAATGAGCCTAAAGGTCCCTTCTGCAGGATGCAGTGTCCTGCCCAGAAGACAGCATGGGCCATTTCTTGCTGCTTTTGTATGTGGTTGTTAGAGGCAGGTTGGGGCTGGGTCAGCTGCTGTCAGTGAGTTGCGGGGCACTGTGGGGAGCAAGCACTGGACACAGAGCTCCGAGGCCAAGTGCCCACCCTGCCCATACTTGGCTGTGCCCTTGGTCAAATCCTTGGTGGGGATTAGGGTACTTGTACCATGAAGGTACAGAAGAGTATCTTTAGTATGTTACCATTTGTGTAGAGAGAGGGAACACATGTACGTGTGTGTGTGTGTCTCTGTGTGTGTACGTATTATGGTAATATACATAAAACATGTTTGTAAGGATTCATAAAAAACTCAGGCGAGAGGAACAGTATTGGGGGGAGATATTTCCCTTCTGTACCTTCTGAGGTTTGGACTATGCCAATGTATCGTTCTTTCAAAAATCAACAAAGGATTAATTTCCTCCTCCTTATCTGTGCCCCTACCCCCACCAAAAGAATGGGTTTAGAGAATCAGATATACCTGGGTGTTGAAATCCCAGCTCTAAGTGATCTTAGGCAAGCACTTAACCTTTAATACCCCATGTTTTTCATCTACACAATAGAGGTGATAATGATAACTGTCTCCTATGGTGGTGGTGAGGATTAAATGGGATTGTTAGCTTAGGGCCTGGTGAAGCACTCAATAAAGTTTCCAACAGTGGTAGTAATAATAGCAATAGCAGCATTACTGTAATAATGCTGTATACAGTAATAGTAAAATTTTCTCATCTCTCTGGGCCCCTGTTAGCCAGCAAACAATTCAGTCTTTTTCCCTGTCCCTTCCACCCTTACTGAGTTCTTTGAAAAACAAGTGAGAGCCAGGTGTGGTGGCACATGCCTGTAATCCCAGCTACATAGAAGGCTGAGGAGAAGAATCGCTTGAACCCGGGAGGCAGAGGTTGCCGTGGGGTGAGATTGCGCTATTGCACTCCAGCCTGGGCAACAAGAACGAAACTCCATCTCAAAAAAAAAAAAAAGAAAAAGAAAAAAAAATTATACCATGGACTTGGAAATGCCTTGAGAACATGTCAGGTGGGATTGAGAGGGAGCAAGTGTTACTGTGGAGTAGTCACTGTAGCTGTCATCACTGGTCGGTCAGCTGCTCCTCTGCCTGCTGTATCCTGACTTGACCTTTCTCTATTTGCAGTATATCAAGGAGTTAACAAAGGAGAGGGACGCTTTGAGTCTGGAGCTGTACAGGAACACGTAGGATAGGGGAAGGTGGGATGGGAGGTCTGAGAGCCCTTAGCGTGGGTGGTGTGCTGGGAGGTGGGGGGTACAGGTGAGCATGGCAGGGGGTCATACAGGTTTGCATGTGTGCACAGGGAAGCTCCAGTGCCGGCTGTGCCACTGACTCATGGGGTAGCCTCAGGCAACTCATGTCTTCTCTCTGGCCTGCCACCTGGGACTTTTAATTCCTGGGTCCCTTCTAGTGCCACGGTTCTGTGGTTGTGGAGCGAGGGTAGAGGGTCGATCACCAAAGCGGTCCTTTCTGTTCTTCGTTCATTCCTTTCTCTATTGCCTCCGGCCATAGCATAACCAATGAGGAGCTGAAGGAGAAAAATGCCGAACTACAAGAAAAACTTCGACTCGTAGAAACTGAAAAGTCTGAGATCCAGCTCCACATCAAGGAGCTAAAAAGGAAACTGGAGACGGGCAAAATCCTGCTGCCACAGGTGAGCAGCGGCAGCCCCGGGGGGTGTGGGAGCCCCATCCAGCTGGGACCATGGTCTAGGGATCATGCAGGGTATGGGGAGGCTCCAGCCAAGAGCTGGAAAATTTGGGTCCTTGTTCTGGTCCCGCCATAGAATCCTCTAGAGTGTGCTAAAAATCTACAAATTGGGACCATGCCTGGGAAATCAGAAAACCTCAGGGTTAGGGCTTAAAATTTCTTTTTAAAGAATCATAGACTAAAACCGTTATTTTATAGATTACATTTATATACCTAGCTTATGAGTCTATTTCCTTTTGAGGTTCAAACCAACACTTTGCAGGAGGAGAAGATGTGGAATCAGGAGGAGGAGCTACGGGATCAGAAGGAGAAGCTACGGAAGCAGGAGGAGAAGATGTGGAGACAGGAGCAGAGGCTGCGGAAGCAGGAGAAGGAGCTGCGCGAGCTGGAGGAGCAGATGCGGAAGCAGGAGGAGCAGATGTGGGAGCAGGATAAGCAGATGCGGAAGCAGGAGGAGCATATGTGCGACCTGGAGGGGCAGATGCGGAAGCAGGTGGAGGAGATGCAGAAGAAGGAGGAGCAGATGATGAAGCAGGAGGAACAGATGTGGGAGCAGGAGAAGCAGATGATGAAGCAGGAGGAGCATATGTGTGACCTGGAGGGGCAGATGCGGAAGCAGGAGGAGGAGATGCGGAAGCAGGAGGAGCAGATGATGAAGCAGGAGGAGCATATGCGCGACCTGGAGGGGCAGATGCGGAAGCAGGAGGAGCAGATGCGGAAGCAGGAGGAGGAGATGCGGAAGCAGGAGGAGCAGATGCGGAAGCAGGAGGAGCAGATGCGGGAGCAGGATAAGCAGATGCAGAAGCAGGAGGAACAGATGCAGGAGCAGGAGGAGGAGATGCGGAAGCAGGAGGAGCAGATGCAGGAGAAGGAGGAGCAGATGCGGAAGCAGGAGCAGATGCGGAAGCAGGAGGAGCAGATGTGTGAGCTGGAGGAGCAAATGCGGATGCAGGAGGAGCAGATGAGGGAGCAGGACGAGAGGCTGCGATTTAAGGAGGAGAGGCTGTGGGATCAGGATGAGAAGATGCAGGAGGAGGAGGAGAAGATGCGGGGGCAGGTGGAGGAGAAGATGCGGGGGCAGGTGGAGAAGATGCAGGAGAAGGAGAGGACGGGAGAGCAGAAGATGCAGGAGGAGCGGTGCTCAGAGCCCTGCCTCCCTCCCTCCGAAGATCTGTATGATACGAGCCACCCTGGCAGCGTGAAGCCTGCACGAGAGGCCACGGAGGGTTCTCCTGATGACAATTGCACTGCACAGCAGATCATGCAGCTGCTTGGTGGAAGGAAGAATGCCCAGGAGTGCCCAGTCTTAGGCAGCACCTCCTGCATCCCATTCTTCTACCGAGGAGACAAGAGAAAGATGAAGATCATCAGTATCTAAAAGCCGGCACTGTCAACAAGGCCTACAGAAGTGTAAGCCGCCACATGACCTTGTGAATATCGTCTGAGAACAAACTTGAAAAAAGAAAATTTATTTTAAATTGTGGCAAAATACTGGCTGGGCACGGTGGCCTGCACCTGTAATCACAGCACTTTGGGAGGCCTAGGCGGGGGGATCACCAATCCCAGCTACGTGGGAGGCTGAGGTTGCAGTGAGCCGAGATCACACCACTGCACTCCTCTCTGGCTGACAGAGTGAAACTCCCATCTCAAAAAAAAAAAAAAAAAAAAATTCTACTTGAGGACTCTAATATCTATGTATGTTTCTATTTTTTTTTTTTCTTGGTCTTTCTCGTTTAGTCTTGTGTTGTCTTGTCTTATGGCATGCCTAGTAAACTTTTATCTGCCTCCAGAGAGTATTGACTTTGACTTTATGGCACACAATCGGCGTTCAAGCAGATCACCTTCATCTAGTTTGGGACTAAGCTGGCTCAAAGCAGGTTTTAGTTTTTGTGACAGCTGGTCTATTTTTTATTCTTTTGGATTCTTAGGGGTGGCCCTTCCAGGATCCCCACCAAGGTCCCATCTCCTTACTGGGACCCAAATTCTCATTATGTCATTTCAGCCCTGTGAGAGTGCCAAACATTCAGCTAGGCTCTCCAGCCTCTTAACTATCACTTCATACTCAGTTTCTTAGCCTCTTAGCCCTCCACTGTTGACCAATCACCAAATGGGGGAAAGCACTACAGACTGTCAGGGTCACCTCCTAGGCCTGGTCACTCAAGTCCTGGCTGAGGTCTCCAATTACCTTCCAACAATTGTTTTTGATGGTGAGGGGGGACACATTTTTGTCCAGTTTTTCTAACTGTTCCTGTGGGGAGGCTAATCTATAACAAGCTATTCTGCCTTTAATGAATGTTGAAAACCCTTTTTTTTTTTTTGAGATGGAGTCTCGCTCTGTTGCCCAGGCTCTAGTGCAGTGGTGTAATCTCTGCTTACTGTAACCTCCGCCTCCTGGGTTCAAGCAATTCTCCTGCCTCAGCCTCCCAAGTAGCTGGGATTACACGCATGTGCCACCACCCCTGGCTAATTTTTATATTTTTAGTAGAGACAGGATTTCACTATGTTGTCCAGGCTGGTCTCGAGCTCCAGACTCCAGTGATCTACCCGACTCCGCCTCCCCAAGTGCTGGGATTACAGGCGTGTGCCACTGCATCCAGCCCATCTGTCTTTTTAAAAATGTTTCTGATTTGAGGTATAATTTATATTCCGTGAAATGCACAGATCTGGTTTACATTTTGATGACTTTTAACAAATGTATTACCCATGTAACCCACCTCCTTTGAAGATATGGAACATTTCTATCATCCAGAAAGTTCTCCTGTGCTTTCATCCTGTCTGGCACTCCCCCAGCAGCTGATGAACCTGCTGAGGACATTGGGTACAGGACTCTGGCCTCCCCAAAAGGGCTACTTTGACAAGACTGCTTGCCTTACCCGGCACTAAATCCCTGCCTGCTCTCTCAAAATTTCCATCTTTAAACTGCTTGTACCTATAACCCTCCCACATGAAATCCATAGATAAACCAGCCCACAGCCTAATATTTACTGTATACCCAAGCTTTCAGAAATACGACTCCCAGGAGTGGGGACTGATGGCTGCATCCCCTCCTCCTCCTGGAAGCCTCTACCAGCCTACAGAGCCCACAGAGTAGATCTCACCAGGCAGCTTGAGCCTGAAAGTGCTGCGGAGCCTCCTGCTGGTTCACCCTCACTATGGTGGCAGCTGCACGGGAGCAGCTGGGCTCACCCATTAAGCAAGAAGACGTTGGCTTGATACTGACACTCCAACCCCAGCCTGGGCAAGCCTGGCTGAAAGGACCCTTCCTTCTGGTCAGACTGTGGGGAGATGGGCCAGAGCATACACGCTCTACCGCCCTCCTCATGCTTCAGCTGTGCTTCCTTCTTAACAGAGGGAGCAGCTCATGGATTTGGCCAAAGTCTTCTTGAGGGCTGTAGGTTTGACAGGCTGGGTGTGTGGGGGCCACTGTGCTAGAGAGACAGACTGGTGTGTCAGAAGGCAGCCACCTGGCCAGAGGGGGGTCAACCCCCTTGGTAACCCCCTTCCCCCATCTGGACACAGAGCCCTGCACTCTCCACATGTGACTGCTCCCCTCAGAGCTGCCTCCAGAAGCGGGGTTCTAACCCTGTGGGTGGGGACATTGTGTTACTTTACAGTGGGCCATGGCTCCCTCTGATATCTCCAACTCAGAGGCAGTAGAGAGAAGATGAGAAATTCCCTGCACCTCTAGTCCTAGCTACTTGAGAGGCTGAGGGAAGAAGGTCACTTGAGCCCAGGAGTTCAAGGCTGCAATGAGCTATGATTACGTCAATGCATTCCAGCCTGAGCAACAGAGTGAGACCCAACCTCAAAAACAACAATAATAAACATAAAACTACCACATTACTGGCCAGGCATGGTGGCTCACACCTGTAATCCCAGCAATTTGGGAGGCTGAGGCGGGTGGATCACGAGGTCAGGAGATCGAGACCATCCTGGCTAACACGGTGAAACCATCTCTACTAAAAATACAAAAAAGTTAGCCAGGCATGGTGGGGGGCGCCTGTAGTCCCAGCTACTCTGGAGGCTGAGACAGGAAAATGGCGTGAACCTGAGAGGCGGAGCTTGCTGTGAGCTGAGATGGCGCCACTGCACTCAAGCCTGGGCAACAGAGCGAGACGCTGTCTCAAAAAAAATAAATAAACATGTAAGCATTCCACATTATAGACCAATTCCACTCCTAGGTATAGACACAAAGAATGAAAAGCAGACACTCAAGACACTTGTAAACCAATGTTCATAGCAGCATTACAACAGTCAAGAGACGAAAGCAACCTGATTGCCCACTGATGAAGGGATAACATGTGGCTTACATATATAATGGACTAGTATTGAGCCTTTAAAAGAAAATTCTGATGCATGTGGATGAACCCCAAATACCTAAGAAGTTCAATAACCCAGTCACAAAAGGACAAATACCGCATGACTCCCCTTATAGGAGACACCTTGAATAGTCAAATTCTGAGACAAAAGTAGAATGGTGGTTGCTTGGGGACACAAGGAGTTAGTGTTTCATGGATACGGAGTTTCAGTCAGAGAAAAGGCAAAAGTTGTAGAGATGGATGGTGGTGATGGCTGGGCAATAATGTGAATATACTTAATGCCAATGAACTGTACACATAAAAATGATTAAAACGGCAAGTTTTATGGTATGTATATTTTACCACAATATGTAAATTTTTTTAATTACGTTTTTTAAATTGTTATGAAAAAATACAAATAATCCATCCAAGTCATTTAGAAAAGGAGCATCAGATCAAGCTTTTCAAAGTGCCAAAACTCAGAAGATTACCTGGTTGCTTGCCCCATACCCAGCTGTCCAGAATTGACTTGGCCCTATATACAGGTGCAGGAGTTTCTTCTTCATCTTTTTTCTTTTTGTCATTCAGATCTTCTTTCTTTGTTCCACTTGGTTCGACACTATCATCTGCAGAATTAAAGATTTTTTAATCTGTAACTGCTTTTCAGAATGTCATACCGTTAGTCTCTGCAAATGTGCCTCCCCGAAAAGTTACAACACACATCGTTAACTGAATGGCATGCGGTGTCCCCCACCCCCAGGGCTGTGAGCATGTGTGACTAATAAACTGCTACTTCATCTGTCCAGTGTCAGCGTCCTATGTTCAGCCATCCCATATCCCTAGGGCAGGAATCTTCTAGGGTTATAAACAGAACTTTAATCAACCTCTCCTTTGTTATTTTACTGGTTCCATGATACAAGTTTTTCTGTGCAAAAGATCTGAACAGAAACTTCACAGAGGATACAAGAGTGGCAAAGAAGAACATGATATTCAGCATCGTTAGCCATTATGGAAGTGCAATTAAAACCACAACGAGATCCCACTAGACTTGTTAGAATGGCTCAACTAAAAAACACTGATAACACTAAGTGCTAACAAAGACACAGAGCAACAGAAACGTGACAGATTGCCAGTGGGAAGGCAAACTAAAACAGCCACTTTGGAAAACAGTTCAGCACATGACCCAACTTTCACACTACTAGGTCTTTATCCTAGGGAAATGGAAACTATATTCACACAAAATCTGTACAGAAATGCTCACAGCAGGATTACAATTGGGAAAGAAAAATGGAAACAACCACAAGGTCCTACAGTAGCAGAATGGATAAACACCATGTTGTACATGCACATAACCAGATGCTATTCAGCAATAAAAAGAACTATCAATACACAGAACAGCAGATAAACCTCAAACATATAACTGGGAGTAAATGAAGATGGTTTCAAAACGTTACTTAAAATATGGTTCCACTCACATGACATTCTCAAAAAGAATACCCTATACTGATGGAGAACAGATCAGTGGTTGCCAGCGTACGAGGCCAGGGAACACGTGATAAAAAGGAGCAGCACAAGAGAGCTTTCAGGGTGATGAAACTTCTCCATCCTGATGATGATGGGAGTTACATGAATCTACAGAATTCAAAATTTACTGAACTACATACCACAATAAAATAAATTTCATATAAGTTTTTTAGTTAAAAAAATGTTGGCTGGGTGCGGTGGCTCACACCTGTAATCCCAGCACTTTGGGAGTCTGAGGTGGGCAATTCACAAGGTCAGGAGTTCGAGACCAGCCTGGCCAACATGGTGAAACCCTGTCTCTACTAAAAACACAAAAATTACTCAGGCTTGGTGGCACATGCCTGTAATCCCAGGTACTTGGGAGGCTGAGGCATGAGAATGGCTTGAACCTGGAAGGCGGAGGTTGCAGTGAGCTGAGATCATGCCATTGCACTCCAGCCTGGACCACCGAGTGAGACTGCCTTTCAGAAAAAAAAAAAAAAAAAAAAAGGAAAATATCTAGGTCCAGGGAGGACAGCTGGAATAGTCTGGTGGAATCATGTCAGAGCAGGGAGCTGGGTCTGGAGGGCTGGAGTAGGGTGTGGCCCCACTCTAGGAAGGAACTAGGAAACGCATCCTGGGTGAAGCAAGAGCAGAGTCCCGTTCTGCAACAGGTGAGCATTTATCTTGATCTGAGAAACTACATGCACATTTAATAAGTCTCACTTAGCCTCTTATTTTCCTTAACAACATGGAAAATGAGAGAACAAACAATTCAGAAGGTTAAGACATGAAATACATTTAATTCAGAAATCATACACAGGAAGGTAGGAAATGAATGGGGGAAAAAAGCAGCTAATGGAAAGTGAAAATGGGCCGGATGCGGTGGCTCACGCCTGTAATTCCACCACGTTGGGAGGCCGAGGTGGGCGCATCACTTGAGGTCAGGAGTTTGAGACCGGCCTGGGCAACATGGTGAAACCTGATCTCTACTAAAAATATCAAAATTGGCCCAGCATGGTGGCAGCCACCTGTAATCCCAGCAGTTCGAGAGGCTGAGGCAGGAGAATTGCTTGAACCTGGGAGTCAGAGGTTGCAGTGAGCTGGCATCTTGCCACTGGACTCCAGCCTATACAACAGAGCAAGACTCCATCTCAAAAAAAAAAAAAAAAAAAAACAAAAAGTGAAAATAACCCAACATCTACTATGCAAAGCCTCTGGCCTAACAACAATACATTACCCTTTTAAATCTTTACAAACAACCTTGAAGGAGGCAGGCTTTGTTGTCTCCAGTTTACCAAGGTAGACACCTCGGATCACAGAATACAGAGTAGAACCCAGCCAGAAACACAGCTCAGGTGAGAACACAGGTGCTGGCTCTAAATGCCACACTCTGCCCTACGTGTGTGTGTGTGTGTGTGTGTGTGTGTGTGTGTGTGTGTGTGGTCACAAACCACAGCCCAGGGGCCAAACCCAGCCCACAGCCTCTTTGTGTATGGTCTGAAAGCAGAGAAAGTATTTTACTTTTGTTGTTCTTTTGAGACAGTCTTGGCTCACCACAACCTGTGCCTTCCAGGTTCAAGCGATTCTCCCAGGTTCAAGTGATTCTCGTGCCTCAGCCTCCGAGGAGCTGCGATTACAGGCGTGCATCACCATGGCCGACTAATTTTTTGTTTTGAGTGGAGATGGGGTTTCAGCATGTTGGCCGGGCTGGTCTTGAACTCCTGACCTCAGGTGATCCGCCTGCCTTGGCCTCTAAAAGTGCTGGGATTACAGGTGTGAGCCACCACGCCCGGCCACTGTATTTTATATTTTTTAATAATTGAAAAATAATCAAAAGAAAAACAGTATTTTGTGACTTGCAAACATTCTGAGGACTTCATCTTTTGGTGTCCATAAATCAACTTTACAGAATGAACGTCCCCTGCCCGCTGACGCAGTATTGTCTGTGGCTACTTTGGCACTACAGCTGCAAGGTCCCATGGCTATGACAGAGACCATAGGGTCCATTGAGACCTTAAAATATTTACTATCTCACCCTTTAAAGAAAGTAGGCCACCCCTACCCTACATCTGGCTATAAATTTTACACGTGAAAAAAATGCAACATTCTTAATTTTAAACTCAGTACACTGGAACATTGCTCATCTCCCTTCTTCAAGATGAAAAGCTTCGACAGTCACCAGGAAGCAGACAAGAACCCTAAGTACACCTGAAGAGTTATTCTCAGGAGCATAAATTACAACATTTTACAACAGCAAAAGCAGGATGAAGTCACTGGAGGGTATGAAAACAACCAAGAGTAATTAGCACCACCAGCTCCAAGACCACACCACATCAGCTTCAAAGTTGTCTACTCTTCCTTTCACTACTGTACACTTCAAAGTAGACACAGAGAAAATCGAACACATACTGCCCAGACACATTGCTTATGGAATGCTGGAGAGAAGGGAAGCGAGACGTCCCATTGGCCAGGTGTGGTGGCTCACGCCTGTAATCCCAGCACTTTGAGAGGCCAATGTGGGAGGATCACTTGCACCCAGGAGATCAAGACCAGCCTGGCCTACACAGCAAAACCCCATCTCTACTAAAAATACAAAATACGGCTAGGCGTGGTAGCTCACATCTGTAATCCTAGCACTTTGGGAGGCCGAGGTGAGAGGATCACTTGAGGTCAGGAGTTCCAGAGCAGCCTGGCCAACACAGTGATACCCCATCTCTACAAAAAA
Organism: Pongo abelii; assembly: GCF_028885655.2. NCBI lineage: Eukaryota > Metazoa > Chordata > Mammalia > Primates > Hominidae > Pongo > Pongo abelii. Next base: position 19,879,423 of record NC_072001.2, on the reverse strand, counting down.
TGTGGCTCATGCCTATAATCCCAGCACTTTGGGAGACTGAGGTGGGTGGATCACGAGGTCAGGAGTTCGAGACCAGCCTGACCAACATGGTGAAACCTCATCTCTACTAAAAATTCAAAAATTAGCTGGGCGTGCTGGCGTGCACCTGTAATCCCAGGTACTCAGGAGACTGAGGTGGGAGAATCACTTGAACCCAGGTGGAAGTTGCAGTGAGCCAAGAAGGCGCCACTGCACTCCAGCCTAGGCCACAAGAGCAAGACTCCGTCTCAAAACAGAAAACAGCAACAACAAAAATTCCACTGTCAAGACAGCAGCGTGACCACATGCTACATCTCTTTCTTCTATAGAACATCATTAGACATAGTAAAAAAAAAAACCAGTATTTTGAGACAGAGTTTCATTCTGTTGCCCAGGCTGGAGGGCAATGGCGTGATCTTGGCTCACTGCAACCTCCAGCTCCCAGGTTCAAGCGATTCTCCTGCCTCAGTCTCCCGAGTAGCTGGGATTACAAAAAAAAACCATATATTTTAAAGCAGAGTAACAAATTGATAACTAAGCGTGGAGTGGAAAGAAGGGACCACCGAGGACTGGAAATAGCAACGTTAGACTATGAACTAAATTTCTCCCATGGTTGATTTGGCCTATGCCCAGGAATGAGCAAAGACAGCAGGCCCGTGAGACTGGAAGAAAGATGGAGTCAGCCATGCTAGACTTCTCTCACCGTTATCATCTTTGCAAAGCTGGTCTCACCATTTATTGAAGTGAATTTTTTTTTTTTTGAGATGAAGTCTTGCTCTGTTGCCTAGGCTGGAGTACAATGGTGCAATCTCAGCTCACTGCAACCTCCACCTCCCAGGTTCAAGCAATTCTCCTGCCTCAGCCTCCCAAGTAGCTGGGATTATAGATGCCCACCACCATGCCTGGCTAATTTTTGTATTTTTAGTAGAAACGGCGTTTCACCATCTTGGGACTCACAATACACATCAGCCCATCGCCTCTCCTGCTTGGCAGGGATGGTCATGATCCTCATTTCCCAGTTAAAGAAACCAAAACTCCATTATGGGGTTTCACCATATTAGCCAGGGTTGTCTCCAACGCCTGACTGCAAGTGATCCAAGCGCCTCGGCCTCCCAAAGTGCTGGGATTACAAGTGTGAGCCACTGCACTCAGCCAATTAGGAGGAAATATCCAACATTTAGCCAGGTGCAGTGGCTCACTCCTTAATCCCAGCACTTTCAGAAGCTGAGGTGGGAGGATCACTTGAGCCCAGGAGTTTGAGTCCAGGCCTGGCAACATAGTGAGACCGTCTCAACACAACATTTAAAAATTAGCCAGGCATGGTGGTGTGCGTCTGTAGTCACAGCTACTTGGGAGGCTGAGATGGGAGAGCGTTTCAGCCCAGAAGGTCAAGTAAGCTGTGACTGTGCCACTGTACTCCAGTCTGCATAACAGAGCAAGACCCTGTCTCAAAAAAAATCCAAAATATATAAATAATTGATACAACTCGAAACAACCCAATTTTTAAAATGTTTAAAAAAAAAACTTGAAGAGACCTTTCTTTAAAGAAGACATGAAAATAGGAAGTGGGTATCTGAAAGGTGTTCCGCATTGCAGATCATTAGGGAAATGCAAATCAAACCCACTGAGATACCCCCTCACACCCCTTATGACCATTATCAAAAAGTCAAAAGATAAATGTTGGCAAGAGTGCGGAGAAATCGGAACTTTTGCATACTATGGATGAGAATGTAGATTGATACAGCCATTCTGGAAAAGAGTATGAAGATTTCTACAGAAATTAAAAATAGAACTACCATATGACTCAGCAATCCCTCTTCTGGGCATACAGCTAAAGGAAATGAAATCATTACTTTGTAAAGATACCTGTATTCTCATGTTCATTGCAGCCTTAATCACAATAGCCAAGATATGGAAACAATCTAAGTGTCCATCAATGGATAAATGGATAAAGAGTCTGTGGCACACATACACAATGGAATATTATTCAGCCAGGAAAACAAACAAGGTCTTGCCGTTTGCTGCAAGATAGATGAGGCTGGAGGATGTCATGCTTAGTGAAATAAAGTATACACAGAAAATCAAATATTGTATAAACTCATTTATATGTGGGATGTAAAAATGTAAATAAATAAACCTACAGGGATAGAGAGTAAAACATTGTCTACCAGGGGAGGTAGGAGAGGGGAGGAATTGGGGACATGGAGGTCAAAGGATACAAAGTAGCAGGTATGAAGGATGAACAAGTCTAGAGATGTAATGTATGACATGAGGACTGCAGGGAACAAAATTGTTCTGTATGTGAAATTCATGCTCAGTGAGTAGATTTCAACTGCTCTTGCCACAAAAGCAACAAGGAAATGGAGAACTATGTGAAATGATTGGTGTGTTAATTTCTTTCAGTATAGGAATCTTTTTACAATCTATATATAACCTGTAACATCATGTTGTAAGCCTTAACTATACACAAGAAAATTCATTTTTAAAAAAGAAAAATTGACAGTCAAAGACTGACAAAGCAAAGACTAAGTAAATAAAAACAGGGGTAACTGTATTTATATCTGTTAGTCAAAAAATGAGTGACTGACTGAGGCAAGTGCCTCCATCAATAGAGCTTTGTGGAGCCACAATTTGACGACACCCCCGGAAAAAACACACAAGCCACAGAAACGCCTGTGACCTGTGCTTTCCAAAGAGGGTTTTGGGAACTGAGCATGTAAGGGGAGAATGCAGGCAGGAGAGAAGAAAGGGAGGGGGAGCAGGCAGTGAAGGGGTGGTTACATTCTTAGGAAGCTCTAATTAGTGTTCAGTAAATCTTCATTTTACATAAGATAAGGTAAACATCTGAAAAGAGGGAGGAAAGATCAATTATGCAGCCATCTCAGGGTAGGTGGAAGAGTGATTGATCTCATGTTCTTGTTCTGTACCTGGGAAGGTAAGCCTGTAATCAACAATGTCAGTACCAGATTGAAAAGAACTCAGTTTTACGTCTTCAACTGAGGTTGCAGAGCCAGGGTTAAAATGGGCATATGCTTATTTTATAGGGGGACATGGATCCTGAAAGATTTAGGGGCTAGCAAGGAATGTCCCTGTGAACACTTTGTAAGGGGGGCCATATGGAGAGGTATGTGGCCTTTTGTGGCAGTGGGGACCTGGCTTATGTCTAATGCCATCACACAGGGTTGTGAAATGGCAGCTCTCTCTTTGGGGAGAAAGAATGGTAGTGTTGGATGACTCAGCTCCCAAACTTACGTCTCCCTTAGCATAACAGGTTTGGCAGTTCCAAGACTTTATTTTCTTTTACATATTAAAAAAAACTCTAATGAAAGAGCTATGTGAGAGATAAAGAGGGTATTTCCTAATGATAAAAGGGTGCAACCAGCAGGGAGAAAAAGGAATTCTAAATTTGTTTATGCCTGGTAACCTTAAAACACGCAGAACAAAGCTTAACAAACAAAAAAAGAAATAAGTTGACGATCATTGTAGGAAACTTTAATATCTGTGTCTCAGCCACTGAAAAATAAACAGACAAACGTCAGTAAGGAAATAGAATCGTTAAAGGATGCATTTAACATGCTGGACCTAATTGAGATACGTGGTACACTACACTCAACATGCAGAATACATATCCTTTTCAAGTGCAGAAGCAATATTTATAACAATTAATCATATTTACGATCATTGAGAGGACACAAATACAAAGAGTTTTAGTTATACAAATATTTAATCGCAGTGGAAGTATAAGTTTGGAAATTAAGCAAAACATTTTCAGTATGTTAAAGGGATGAATAAAATCAAAGTTTGCTTTTTTGAAACACTAATAAAACTGATGGCCCCCAGCAAGATTAAGAAAACAGACAAAAAGCACAAACTCCAACCACAGACCTTATAAGTATTAAAAAGATAAATAATAGAACAACTTTGAAATTTTAGATAATGAACAAATTGATTCAGCAAACACAGGTTACCAAAATGAATATTCATATATATGTAATTGAACCTGTAATTAAACACCTTATAAAGAAAACTATACAGTCTCACATGGCTTAATAAGTGAATTCTTTCCAAATGCTTAAGGAAGAAATAGCACACATCTTACATAAACTCTGTCAGAAACAGGAGAAGAAACATTTTCCAAATTGTCTAACCAGCATAGCTTTAATAATTCATATTAAAACCTCACAAGTCTGGGTGCGGTGGCTCACACCTGTAATCCCAGCACTTTGGGAGGCTGAGGCGGGTGGATCATGAGGTCAGGAGATCGAGACCATCCTGGCTAACATGGTGAAATCCCGTCTCTACTAAAAAATACAATAAATTAGCCAGGCGTGGTGGTGGGCGCCTGTAGTACAAGCTACTCGGGAGGCTGAAGCAGGAGAATGGCATGAACCTGGAAGGCGGAGCTTGCTATGAGCCGAGATCACTTCTCTTATTTAGTTCTCTTATTTCCATTGGTTAAAGACCAGAATGTGTAAAATATGCATTATCAGATTAGAAAAACAAAACAAATATCAGAAAAACGTTTTTCAAAATAGCATTTGCTAAAATCTATGAGAGAAACTTGCTCTAAAACGTCCTGTTTCAAAATTTTACTGTGTGTCCACCAAGTTCATTTTTCTGGCTGTGGACAGCAGGCCCACACCACGCCACAAACCCACCCCATGCCAGAGACCCACCATGGCCCCATGAACAGGCCAGCTGAGAGCTGCAGCCACTGCCCAGGGCTCCCTGCTCTGTCCTCGGCTTCCTGATCCAACCTGCCAGTGCTTTGCTTTCTCTAAGTGTAGAAACTAAAGCCAAGAGCCCAAGTTTACAAAAAGCACATTTTTATTAAATAGAGGTACAAAAGTGTTTCATTTTCTAATAAATCTCTTTCACAAATCACCTGCTTTTTTGCTCTTCTTGAGGTTTTTTTTTTTTTTTCTTTTTTGTGACGGAGTCTGGCTCTGTCACCCAGGCTGGAGTGCAGTGGCACAATCTCTGCTCACAGCAAGCTCCGCCTTCTGGGTTCCCGCCATTCTCCTGCCTCAGCCTCCCAAGTAGCTGGGACTACAGGCGCCCATCACCACGCCAAGCTAACTTTTGTATTTTTAGTAGAAATGGGATTTCATCGTGTTATCCAGGATGCTCTCGATCTCCTGATCTCGTGATCCACCTGCCTTGGCCTCCCAAAGTGCTGGGATTATAGGCATGAGCCACTGCACGCAGCCTGTGAAAAACTTCTGAGTATCATCATACCCTCCAACTTCTCCTCTCACCTATATTTAAAAGGGTCTGCTCTTTATCCTAACATCTATACTAGGTAATTTTCAGAATATTCCTTCAATCACCAAACACATTTTTGAGATTCTTGTGCTAGATTTCACTATCTTAATATGAAATCCAATCATCACCCATTAAAATACAATACAGGCCAGGCACAGTGGCTAACGCCTGTAATCCCAATACTTTCAGAGGCCAAGGCAGATGGATCACCTGAGGTCAGGAGTTTAAGAGCATCCTGACCCAATATGGTGAAATCCCATCCTACTAAAAATACAAAAATCAGCCAGGTGTGGTTGTGGACACCTATAGTCCCAGCTACTTGGGAGGCTGAGGAAGGAGAATTGCTTGAACCCAGGAGACGGTGGGTGCTGTGAGCCAAGATCGTGACATTGCAGTCCAGTCTGGGCAATACAGCAAGACTCCGACTCAAAAAAAAAAAAAAAAAAAAAAGAAAAAATTATTACGTAAATAAATAGGCTGGGCATGGTGGCTCAGGCCTGTAATCCCAACACTTTGGGAGGACAAGGTGGGCAGATGACCTGAGATCAGCAGTTCAAGACCAAGCTGACCAACATGAAGAAACCCCATCTCTATTGAAACTACAAAATTAGCCAGGCGTGGTGGCACACACCTGTAATCCCAGCGGCTCGAGAGGCTGAGGCAGGAGAATCACTTGAACCTGGGAGGTGGAGGTTGCAGTGAGCCAAGATCACGTCATTGCACTCCAGCCTGGGCAACAAGAGTGAAACCGTCTCAAAAAAACAAAAAAAGTAAATAAATACAATACAGTACAGCTACTACGATTTACCTAAGAAGCTGTTGTATGAGCTGAACCAGAGGCAAACACTGTTTGCCAGAAGGCTCACAGATCCCCGTATTAATAAGGTCTTTATCCAATGGAGTCCTGCTTCTATGAAATGTTGAGGCATTCGCTTCCTGTTCATCAATTTCTTTTTCCTTCTGTGCTTCTTTTTTGGCCTCAGTATCCTGTAATTCATAAACAGAAATTGTTTACAAGTGATCTCATTAGCAGGTGTGAAGGCACACAGGCTGGCTGAGCCCTGACCCCAATGCCAAGCTATCCCAGCCTCTGTGGCTAACGCACACACCTACCCACAGGCCCCCGCCTGCCCTGTTGGAAACCCTAACTCAGTTGTGCGGTTCCAAACAGTGTCTTCTTTTTACAGATCCAAGGTCCAGGCTGCCTCTGCTGATGCTTTCCAATCTCCTTCTGTGAAGTCCCTAAAATCCTTAACCCTGCTACTGGCTCTCACAAAACCCAATGTGATCTGCCCCACATACGCAGCATCTAGCTGCTTTGTAAGGACAAGAAGCAGCTGGAATTCTCACACACACTGGTTCAAATGTAAATGGCAAAGCCACTTGGGGAAACTATGAACACACACTGACCCCAGGACCTAACAAATTCCACTCCAAGTGTTTACCCAAAGGGAGAACATATGTCCACTAAAGTACTTGTACACAGCACAATCGTGGCAGCTCTACACGGCCAAAAACCAGAAAGCCTGGGCGTGGTGGCTCACCCTTGTAATCCCAACACTTTGGGAGGCCAAGATGGGGGGATCACTTGAGCCCAGGAGTTCGAGACCAGCCTCTGCAATACAGCGAAACCTTGTGTCTACAAAAAAATCAAAAAACTAGCTGGGCATGGAAACATGTCTGTGGTCCCTGCAACACAGGAGGCTGAGATGGGAGGATCATTCGAGCCTAGGAGGACAAGGCTGCAGTGAGCCAACATCAGGTCACTGCATCCAGCCTGGGTGACAGAGCAAGTCGCTGTCTCAAAAAAAAAAAGAAAACAAAAACCAAAAGCAATTAAATGCCCTTCAATAGGGGAATGAACAGTACTACACCTATAAAATGGAACACTTCCCAATAAGAAAAACGAAGTCACAATACACATAACAGTGTGGAGTGAATCTGAAAATCATTCTCCAAGGCAAAACAGGAAAGAGTGCATACTATACAGTTACATTGCTGCAACACTCAGAGCAGGCAAAATGAATCTAATCTCAGGGCAGGGGAGTATCCTGGCTGCAAGTGCCAAGGGCACAGGGATCTTTCCGGGTGATGGGAATGGTCTACATGAGGAACAGGTTACCTGTTAACTTCACTGAAACAGACAACCTGCAGTATTTCATCACAATTAAATCATAACTCAAAAAAATTTTAAATTAGCACATAAGGTCAGTCGCAGTGGCTCACGCCTGTAATCCCAGCACTTTGGGAGGTTGAGGCAGGCCAATCACAAGGTCAAGAGATCGAGACCATCGTGGCTAACACGGTGAAACCCCGTCTCTACTAAAAATACAAAAACTTAAGCGGACGTGGTGATGGGCGCCTGTAGTCCCAGCTACTTGGGAGGCTGAGGCAGGAGAATGGCGTGAACCCAGGAGGCGGACCTTGCGGAGAGCCGAGATCGTGCCACTGCGCTCCAGGCCGGGTGACAGAGTGAGACTCCATCTCAAAAATAAATAAATAAATAAATAAATAAGCACATAAAATAATTTTAATTTAAAAAATACTTGGATATGATAAAAGTTGAGTGTTTTACTGTGTTCTGTTATTCTTCACATGTGTGAGTGTGGTATTTCCGATCTCAGCGCACCACCAGGTCACGTGTGCCTCCAAGGCCATACCTGGATCTCCGCAGTAATGGCTGCGTGTAAGGCTGACTCCAACCCTCCAGCAGCCATCAAGCTGCCCACCAGAAGATCAATCATGAATCGACGACCTGGACTTATGTTCACTTCATTGCCTGAAACTGAAATAGAAAGTGTGTGGCAATTGGAGTGAAATGCCATCCCGTCCCAGCACCCTGACCCATGCCCTCTCCTGTTCCTTCCCCGAGCCCACCTGCGCAGGGCAGGAGAGCAGAGAGTGCCCGGGCCTGCTCCTCCGTGGTGGGCAGCAGCACGGACAGCCGCTCTGCAGCACGGCCTGGGCAGCCGACTGCACGATGCTCAGCACGTCCGCGCTCCTGGCCAGGGTTACCACTGTCTGGTTAGGAACACAAACAGAAAACCAAAATTAAAAGCAAGTAGATACCGTAACGTCAGACTACAGAATACAGAAAGACTTACCACAGGGAATCTAGAGTGGCCAAATGTTAAGAAATGTAATACTACTAACCAGAGACAATTCAGAGTATCAATCATTCCATTTCAACTCTCATTCTTAATAAATAAAATGCCCACACAGGAATGGCGGCAGCTGCTAACCAGCTGACAGCCCCCAGGCAAACAAGTCCAGTAACCACCAGGGCCTCTTCCCCAATGCCACTGAGCCCTACACCCACTGGATGACAGGGTGGGCGGCCTCATGAGGCCCACTGTACTCCTCATCTCTTCCTCCAGGGAAGCTGCCATGTGTGTCCTTGAGGGCCTATCCAGGGTGGCGAGAGCTCTACGTACCATTCTCAGTGACAGCCAGGGTTTGAGCGTCCCCACTCCCACACGCCACATTGGTGACCTTCAGTCCTTATTTAAGCCCAGCTACCAGCATCGGAGTGGCCTCATCTTCACTGGAGCCTTCAAACAGATAGGACAGAGGTTACTAAGTCCTGTAAGAGGCCACCTCCTGCTGCACGCTCCCACTCATGCAGAGCAGACATACCGTGGCCCAGCCGGCCGCAGTTCCCGTGGCCCCAGGTGTACAGCTCCCCCTCGGCAGTGATGGCCGCGCTGTAAGTGCTCCCGCAAGCGATGTGCACCATGTGCTTCCCGGCCTGCTTTCCAGAGAAGGCGGAGATCACCTTAGGCTCCTCCAGAGACCCTGGGGAGGATGGGAACAAACAGGAATGCCCTTCTTCTTGGTGTTTTTTCTTATTAGCAAAGGAAATTCAATATCCAAATTTAGACCATCACAGCATCAGGCCAGTTTCACCTTCCAGGTACTTTATAAAATAAGGAAGAGAGAATTCCAACACCTAACACCTCCATGACTTTTTGTTCAGTTGGAACCCGATGCCAAGCATGGTATCCAGTAGAAATATAAAAACAGTGTTTGTTAAAGACTCGTATGACAGGCCGGCCACAGTGGCTCCCACCTGTAATCCCAGCACTTTGGGAGGCCAAGGAGGGCAGATCACCTGAGGTCAGGACTTCGAGACCAGCCTGGCTAACATGGAGAAACCCTGTCTCTACTAAAAATAAAAAATTAGCTGGGCATGGTGGTGGGTGCCTGTAATCCCAGCTACTTGGGGGGCTGAGGCAGGAGAATCACTTGAACCCAGGAGGCAGAGGTTGCAGTGAGCTGAGATCGCCCCATTGCACTCCACCTTGGGCAACAAGAACAAAACTCCATCTCAAAAAAAAAAAAGAGACTTGTAAAGTCCATTGCAGCTTTATTCACAATGGCCCAAAACCATGGTCCATCTGCAACAGAAGGAATGAATTACCCATACACACAACAACATGGCGTGTTCTCAAGACATCTGCTAAGTGAAAGACGCCAGAAACAAAACACCATACACTGTATGGCTTTGTTTATATTAAATTATAGAAAAGGCAAAATAATAACAACAGAGAGCAGATCACAGGTTGTCAGGAACTAGAGGTAGGAAGTGGGGATCAAAAGGGTACAAAGACGGCCCTGGAAGCGACGGGAGCACCCCATGTCTTGATGGTGGTGACCCAACTGCGTGCACTTGTCAAAACCCACCCAACTCTACATCTGAAACTCATGCATCTGGTTGTATGGAAGCCTCATAAAGCTGACCGACATTTGTATGTATTTGTTAAATGAATATGGATGGAATGAACCCAGCACTCTGCAATCTACACTTTACAAATGAAAAGTATGAGGCAGTGGGGATTAGGGTAGAGAAGTCTTACTAGTTGAAGAAATTGCAAAGTTAGCTACTATGAACCTGACTTTCAAATAACTGATTTGTAACTACTTAATTTACTAATATTTACTAACACTTCATGTTAACTTTCACTAAATGCAAGTTACATACATGTGGTGTAAGGTCTAACATTAAGACCCAATATTACATGTTGCCTTGACATCTGGTATAAACCGGGAGGTTTTAATGGCCTCAGGGCAAGTTTTCCTGCCCCTGATGCCAAACAATTCTCATCACAGTGACCAGGCACAGGTACAGTTCCAGCTTATGCCTGAGGAGTAGGCCCCACTGCCCTGCCAGCCCAAGGAATTCTTAAAGCAATTATTAAAGTCTTTCTGCAGGAACCACAGCCACTCTCGTTACCACACAGCCTGCCTCTCGCAGCCCCTGGTTCTCTGTTCTATCCTGAGCGAAAGACTAAGAAACTTCCGTCCATCTCGTCTGCCCAGTGTCAGTACTGTGGGATGGAAATCCCTCCCACACTGACAAGGTGAAGAGGTGATTAAAACAATACATATAATGGAATTTTACCCATTTAATCCTAAGGCCACTGAAAATTATTCCTAACCTTACTATGGCTATCATATGAGATTTTCTCCACACTTACTTTACATAATGCTTCATGCTGCTATTTAAAATCTAGTTTCCCCTTTCCCTTTAATCTATGTGTTATGGGAAATTTCAAACACAAAAAGCAGAGAGAAGGCCTTTTCTGACCAGCTGGGTCCATCATGTGCATATGGCTTTCGAGAGTCCCCTTGACCAGGCACCCCTCTCCTGCCCTCTTCATTCCCAACACAGGAACCTGACACCCTCAGACAGGCCCTCCCCTCCTCCTCCTGCAATCCAAAGCCTGCTCTCCACTCAAAGCCAGGGTACACCTTAAAAAGACTTCTGCAATTAACTCCAGCCCACAGGCATTTTCTCTTCTTTCCACTATTTACTTAGCCTTTTAAATTTAATTCTCAATTACTATTCTATCTTCAAGGTAAACTCTTTAAGTTCCTTAAAAACAATTACTTAGGTTTTTTTGTAGTAGTTTCCCCACAAAAGGCACGCATTTACGGTAGCAAATTGGATTTACAAGCCTTTCTAGAATGAGGCACATCACCAAATAAGGTGATCTGGTTGTTCTGTTTGTTCATGCATGGAACTGTACCAGGGTGTATGTGTGGAGGGCTGGGGGATGACAAGCAGCATACAATTTGCAAGCCTTCAAATTATAAAGCAGCCTTCTGCCACCAAGAAAATAAGTGATCTCATTCTGACTTACAGTTTGAAAATAGGACATCAGAGGGAATGTCCTGAAAGGAATGAGTTGCTTCACTATTCTCAGACCTATTCGCACTCTGCTCCCTCTCTGTAACTGAAGGTCAATCACAGCCGGGAGAGCCTGCAACAGAGATATTTTTTATTCTTAAGAATTAGCCACGAGGCAGGGCCAGTATTAAAGACAGATAAACAGTAAAACTTTCTAAATTTCACTTCAACTAGGTTCCCAAACCACAGATGACAAGCTCCATGTGGTTCACCTGCCCAATTTACTTAGAGGGACTCAGGGGAGTAATCCCAACTGTGACCATTGCTCAACAAACACTGAGCAGCTATTATCTGCCAGGCACTGAAGTTGTAAAGACGATCAAAGGGCCTATCCTCAAGGACTCCACAACTAAGAGAATTAAAAATTCCAAAAATAACCTACTGATATTTTAAACACTTTTAAAGACCCTTATGATTTTCTGCTTATTCTCTTTGTGTGTGGGAGGGGAAGGGTTTGTTTTTTTTGTTTGTTTTTTTTTTGAGACAGTGTCTCGCTCTGTTTCCCAGGCTGGAGTGCAGTGACGTGATCATCGCTCACTGCTGTCTCAAATGCCTGGGCTGCAGTGATCTCCAACCTCAGCCACTCAAATCGACAGGACCACAGGCGCATACCACCACACCTAGCTAATTTTTTTGTTCTGCTTGTTCTCTCTAAATTTTAACAAACTCTTTTTTGTTTTTTGAGTCACAGTCTCGCACTGTCACCTGGGCTGGAGTGCGATGGCACCATCTCAGCTCACTGCAACCCCTGCTTCCCAGGTTCAAGTGATTCTCCTGCCTCAGCCTCCCGCATAGCTGGGATTACAGACGTGTACTGCCATGCCCAGCTAATTTTTTGTATTTTTAGTAGAGACGGGGTTTCACTATGTTGGCCAGGCTGGTCTGGAACTCTTCACTTCATGATCCACCCATCTCGGCCTCCCAAAGTGCTGGGATTACAGGAGTGGCGCCCGGCCAACAAATTCAATTTTCACAATTGATTTTACTAATATTTGTAATGTGAACTTTCATTAAACATAAAGCGTGTTAAAAGTGGAAAAAATACATCTCAAATAAAAGAAAATTATGAAATCGTTCCACCTTCTTAAATAATGTGGAAAACACATAACTAAAGAACAGGCAAAAATGGACTAGTATTCTAATAAAGAAAACCTAAACTAGGACCTGCTTTGCAAAATGATTATCAGTAGGCAACAAAATCACCAAAGTTAGCAAACTTTAAAAATCACAGCAACTTGGCCGAGCACGGTGGCTCACACCTGTAACCCCAGCACCTTGGGAGGCCGAGGTGGGAGGATCACCTGAAGTCAGGACTTTGAGAGCAGCCTGGTCAACATGGTGAAACCCCGTCTCTACAAAACACACCTGGACAACATGGTGAAACTCCGTCTCTACAAAAACACAAAAATGATTTTTTTGTATTTGCCGTGAGAGCGGGTGCCTGTAATCCCAGCTACTGGTGAGGCTGAGGCAGGAGAATCGCTTGAACCCGGGAGGTGGAGGTTGCAGTGAGCCAAGACTGCACCACTGCACTCCAGCTTGGGCGACAGGGTGACACTCCGTCTCAAAAAAAAAGAAAAGAAAAAATTGAAAAAATTACACCAACTGAAGTACATAGACACCATTAAACTTTTCACAGCATTTCTGACATTTCATTTTAACAAAGGCTTAGTTAAAGACATGTGGTAAGGGCCCACAATGAGGAACCAGGTCCAGAGATGTTAAGTAACTCGTCACACAGCTGAGGTAGCAGAAGCAGAAGCATAATCCAGGCCTCCTCATCTCTGCCAATCTCAGTCTTCTGCTGAAGAATTTAGAATCACTGTCTGTAGCAAGAAGACCAAATTGTGTAACCTAGTAACAAAGACCCTTCGCCATTTGTTCCAATCCTACCTATTATTATTATTATTTTTTTTAGACGGAGTCTCCCTCTTTCTCAGGGGCTGGAGTGCAGTGGCCCCATCTCGGCTCACTGCAAGCTCCACCTCCCGGGTTCACGCCATTCTCCTGCCTCAGCCTCCCGAGTAGCTGGGACTACAGGTGCCCACCACCACGCCCGGCCAATTCTTCATATTTTTACTAGAGACGTGGTTTCACCATGTTAGCCAGGTTGGTCTCCATCTCCTGACCTTGTGATCCACCCACCTCGGCCTCCCAAAGTACTGGGATTACAGGCGTGAGCCACCACGCCCGGCCTACATTTTATTTCCCATACCATATTTCACACATCCTGTGTTCTACCCCGGTCAGCACTCTGCTGCTATTCTAACTTGCTCCTACCTTTCTTCCTCCGTATTTGGTTGACACTAACTACCCGTCTGTTACGGTTACTTTGGTACTTAACTAGTATTGCCTTCACTGTGGCTCCCAGTGAACATGCGGCTTGCTTATATCATTTACTCAACCAACCAACATTTACTGAGCACGTACAATATTCTAGGAGCAGGGGTACAACAGCCCACATGGGGTTATCTCCTGCTAGAGGTAGGGCGAAATAATAAATGAAATAAAGACATTATTCTGGAAAAGTAGCAAATGTTATGGTAAAAAATAAAACATGTGCAGGGCACTGGGGAGTTGAGTTGGGGGATTCTATTTTAATGACCGTAGTTGGGAGGCCTTGCTGAGCAGGTAACACTTGAGCAGAAGCTTCCAAGAGCTTTTTGAAAAGAACAAAGGAGAGAGAAGCAAGTGCAGGGGCTCTGAGGTGTGAGCGGGTGTGCAGTTTCCTCAACAAAGGCCACTGTGGCTGACCTTGAGTGAGGGCAGGTTTGATGCATTCGCGTGAAAAAGCGAGTGTCGGCCGGGCGCGGTGGCTCACGTCTGTAATCCCAGCACTTTGGGAGGTCGAGGCGGGTGGATCATGAGGTCAGGAGTTCGAGACTAGCCTGACCAACATGGTGAAACCCCGTCTCTACTAAAAATAGAAAAGTTAGCCAGGCGTGGTGGCGGGCGCCTGTAATCCCAGCTACTCGGGAAGCTGAGGCAGGAAAATCACTTGAACCTGGGTGGCGGAGGGCGCAGTGAGCAGAGATCATGCCACTGCACTCCAGCCTGGGTGACAGAGCAAGCCTCTGTCTCAAAGAAAAAAAAATCAACAAAACAAAAACAAACAAAAAACAACTTTAGACCTCTTAGTTTTTTTATGAAATCTTTACTACTTGGTTTCCATTGCTATCTAAGTTAGCTTAGGCCTGGCTCAGTGGCTCACGCCTGTAATCCCCGCACTTTGGAGGCCAAGGTGGTTGGATCGTATGAGTCCAGGATTTGGAGACCAGCAGGTGTAACATGGTGAAACCCCGACTTTAAAAAAAACACAAAAATTAGCCACTGCACTCCAGCCTGGGTGACAGAGTGAGACTCTGTCGCAGATTAAAAGAAAAAAAAAAAAAACTTTGTGACACTGGGTTAAGCAAAACTTCTTAGCTATGACAGCAAATCACAGTCCATAAAAAGAACAAATTGATAAACTGGATCTCATAAAAATTAAGAACTATTAGTCTTACAAACACATCATTAATAAAAAGAAAATGTTGGCCAGGCACAGTGGCTCATGCCTGTAATCCCAGCACTTTGAGAGGCTAAGGCAAGTGGACCACCTGAGGTCGGGAGTTTGAGACCAGCCTGACCAACAGGAGAAACCCTGTCTCTCCTAAAAATACAAAAATTAGCCGGGCGTGGTGGCGTATGCCTGTAATCCCAGCTACTTGGGAGGCTGAGGCAGGAGAATCACATGAACCCAGCAGGCGGAGGTTGCAGTGAGCCAAGATTGTGCCATTGCACTCCAGCCTGGGCAACAGTGCGAGACTCCATCTCAAAAAAAAAAAAGAAAAAAGGAAAAAGAAAATGTGGCCAGAAGTTGTGTGTTGTACCTATAATCCCAACACTTTCAGGGGCTGAACAAGGAAGACTGCTTCATCCCAGGAGTTCAAAACCAGCCTGGTAATAAAGTAATAAAACCCTGTCTCTACAAAGAAATTTAAAAATTAGCCAGGCAGGTGGCAGGCACCTGTAGTCCCAGCTACTAAGGAGGCTGAGCCAGAAGGATCGCTTGAGCCTGCGAGGTTGAGGCAGCAGTGAGTCAGAGTTGTACCACCGTACTCCAGCCTAGGCGACAGAGAGAGACCCTGTCTCAAGGAAAAAAAAGAAAAATGGGAGGGGGAGGGGAGGGGCAGGGAGGGTACAAAGTGTCCAAAAACTTGAATGTTCTTAGCAGCTTTATTTATAATAACCAAAATGGGAAACAACCCAAATGTCTATCAACAGATGAATGGACCAACAACCAATTAAATCCATACAACAAACTACTACTCAGTGATAAAAAGAAATGAACTATCGATACATACAACAACCTTACTGAATCTCAAAATAATGCTGAGTGATGATTTCACAGGTGCATGCATATATACATACCAAAATTTATCAAATCATGCACCTGAAATATGTGCAATTTTTTGCACTTCAATTCTACCTTAATAGAGCTGTTTTACACACTCAAAATGATTTTTCTCTTGACCATGTAATATCCTCCCTTTAGGTACTGTCTTCCTTTCTGTTGAAGTCAAGTTTCTTCAAGAAGTTATGTATACGGCTATTCACTCACCCTTCAATCTAGTGTAATGAGACATCCTCTGGCAAAAACTGAAGCATTTTCTCACTGCCACATACAAAAGCCTCTCTTCACTCCGGAACTTCCTTAGTGTCTTTGCTGCATCTGCCCCTACAGATAACACCTGACTCCTGTGGCTTCAGAGATATTCACTAGCTCCTCCTCTCCTTCCAGTAACTCATTATAAGAGCCTATATGCCCAGGTAGTGTCACTGACCATTATCTTACCCTAATGACACATTTTCTTTGGGAAGTATGATCCATATGTGCGGCTTCAATGACTTACAGGCATAAGATCCATACCTCAGCCCTGATTTCTTCAGTTTACATGCTGTAATGTCTACATATCATGCTAAAAAAAAAAAAGAGAGAGAGAGAACACTTTCCAGCCTGGGCAACATAGTAAGACCCCCTTCTCAATAAAAGTAAAAAAATATTACCCAGGCATGGTGGCAAGTGGCTGTAGTCCCAGCTACTTGGGAAGCTGAGTTAGGAGGACTGCTTGAGCCCAGGAGCTCAAGACTACAATGAGCTCTGATCACGCCACTGCACTCCAACCTGGACAACAAGACCTCATCTCTTAAAAAAAAAAAAAAAAAAAAAGAACATTTTACTTAGCACAGCTTTATGAAGGGCTTTACCAGCAGGTCTCAGCTGACTATTCCTATTTTCTAACCCAATCTATTATCTTTTTACTTTTTTGGTACATATTTTTATTGATGTATGATGTACACACCATGAAGCACACACATCCTAAGAGTATAGTTGATGAAGTAAACATGCTCATGTAATCACTATGCAGATTAAGAAATATAAAACATTACCAGTAACCAAGAAGCCCTCTTAGTTACTGCTATGCCTCTTAACTAAAATATCCTAAACTCTAAACACATTGGCCTGTATTCTATATTCCCCAAATGTTTTACACACTTTCTTTACTGGACCTTCTGCCCTTCCCCTCCCGACACCATTTTCTCTTTCTCTCTTAAAGGTAAACACAGATCTCTTCCTCTATGGCATTAGCTCATCTTTGCTTACATTACACTCTAAATGTATCACCAACACAATGCTTTTTGCACTGTATTATGCCACCCACTTATTATTCACTTGGTAACTTTTCTGAAAGCAGTGACCCCACAGCACCATTTCTATATGTGTAACAACTAGCCCAGTGTTGCCACAGGAAAGTGTCTCCAATAAAATTCAGAGGGGAGGGGAGAGGGACAGGATTAGGAGATATACCTAATGTTAAATGAAGAGTTAATGGGTGCAGCACACCAACATGGCACATGTATACATATGTAACAAACCTACACGTTGTGCACATGTACCCTAAAACTTAAAGTATAATAAAAAAAAAGAAAAAAAAGGAAAACTTAAAATTCAAACTTTCTTTGGAGGAAGACCATTTGATATCTACTTTACCTGTGTGTGACATTCATTGCAGATAAATTTTCCTCTTGGCATCTCAGTCAATCCAAGGCACTCCAGGTGGAAAGCCCTGCAGCACTGAGCCTCACATAACAGCAGCTCACCTGATTTTTCACAATTCTGTTAAGAGAAAGAAAACATCTATCTGTTTTTCCATGTTTGAGAATGAAGAGTAAAACCAGTGTCAGTGGGTTAAAATAAACAAAGGTTAAAAGTGGCAGAAAATGAGGTGAGAAAGAGGCAAGGGCCTGTAGTTGTAGATTTTATTCTAGTTACAAAGGTGTACCACTGGAGAGCTTTGCCAAAGGAAAGCTAAAATCAGGTATTCATTTTTAAAAAGATTGTTCTGACTGCTACATGGAAAATGAGTTCAAGAGTAGAAAGGTCAGAAAAGAGCATAGAGATAAACCAGAAAGCTACTGAATGGTTCAAGCAACAGACACTGGCTAGCTAGACTTGGGCCATAAAGTTCCAAAAGAGCTCCCACCAAGGTCTGAACAGCCCTTTTGGGACACATCTAGAACCATCCCAGAGAGAGATCACTTTTCTGAAATAATCTCAGCTAAGATAGGGCCTCACTTAAGACAGGGGCTTAGGAAATAACAACAGGCATCTGTCATTATAAAACACTGTAAGATTTATGTATGTTTTTTTTTTTTCTGAGAGAGTCTTGCTCTATCGCCCAGGCTGGACTGCAATGGTGCAATCTCGGCTCACTGCAACCTCTGCTGACCAGGTTCAAGTGATTCTCCTGCCTCAGCCTCCCGAGTAGCTGGGATTACAGGCACGTGCCACCACGCCTGGCTAATTTTTGTATTTCTAGTAGAGAGGGGTTTCACCATGTTGGCCAGGCTGGTCTCGAACTCCTGACCTCATGATCTACCCACCTCAGCCTCCAAAAGTGCTGGAATTACAGGTGTGAGCCACTGCACCCAGCCTTGTACTACTATGAAAGGCAAACAAGGGGAAAGGTGACTAAATAAGTTTTAGCTTCAAGAACTCATAGAAACAGAATAGGTCTTGATCGCTTAAGAATTAAAGCTTAAATAAAAAACTAACTAGGACAGCTTTAGGGAGAAAGGTTAGAGAGGTAGGCTAGAATTGATAGGGGACCCCAGGGACTTTATCAACCTATAGTCTGAGCTATCCTCAAATGTCTGACTCCCCATTATCTACTATTCACATGTAAAAATTGAAAAATAGCATTATACATTGTACTTCGCATATTCAGAGTGCCAATAACATAAGTTTTTATATATAGTGAAAAAAAACTGACCTTCAGCACTTAAATAGGAAAATGTTCATTACAATGTGAATTAGAAACAACATTTTTGCATTAACTAAATGTTATAGACTAATTCTTCAACTGGGATAACCATGTAATTGATCTTTCAAACTGGGACACTTGAGTGAAAGGAAGTGCTATTAATAAATTATGACAGAACAAGGGACCTACACAAAGACCGATCCAGACAAGCCAGGACCACAGGGTCACCTTACCTTTAATCTTTTTATTAAATGATCTTTGCAAAATGTATTTACACTCTGACCTGTCTCACTAAGTAAATAATGGGCATAACTGTTTTTGATGATTAACACTGTTGTTTGGGATCTGGTCCAAGTATGTAATAGTGAAGATAACAGGCAAAGAAATTCAATTGAAATTATATTGGCCACGATAACATTTTCTGGTCTGAGTTTACTTTTTTAGAGATCTCAACTTATTTATCTATTACTATTTATAATTTATGAGATAGGGTCTCACTCGGTCACCCAGGTGGGAGTGCAGTGGCATGACCATGGCTCACTAAAGCCTCTACCTCCCCAGCTTCAGGTGATCCAATGACCTCAGTCTCCCAGTAGGGGAACTACAGGCATGCACTGTCATGCCTGGCTAATTTTTTTTTTTTTTTTTTTTTCCTTGTCAGGGTTTATTTCATCGGCTAACATTCATTCTCGACCTAGACAAAAACAATTAGATAATTATGACTTGCTTTTCCATCATCAACTCATTTTTTTTTGTATGAATAACCAAAAAATTTCTTCAACACTTTTTTTTTAAGAAGCTATAACTAAATAAAGCTTTAAACGATCCTGGGTGCAAGTTAAACAGCTCCAGTTCCCGAAAAGTTCACAGCCTTGTTTTGTGGGCAGTTCTGCTGTTCCTGGCTTCCCCCTCCAGGAGGGGACGTTTGCAGGTCTGGGGGTCCTGGTGACTAAGCTGTTAGCTCCACTGCCTGCCTGCTTCCATCCTTGCAGCCCTGGGAGGGCCCCGAGTGGACAGAGTCCTTACAATTTAGGAGATGCTGCTGGCAAAGGAACCATTGACCCAAAGCAGGTGGCCTGAATGGGAAGTGCCAGGCTGGACACTCGGGGGCTGAGGGCACTGCCAGCTGCCACCGCCTCTGGACACCTCAGCCCGGTGCTGGCCCGAGAGGAGACTGCTTTCCAAATGCAGTGAAGAGACCGAGACAAGACCCGTGCTTCCGTGTGAGTCGGGATGCGGGGCATAAGTTAACACATATTCCAATATGTACAAAACAACCTGCGCTCGGGCCCGCGCACCCAGGAAGCCCATGGTGAAGGTGAGGCCACCTCGAGCCAGGCCTCTGGCTGGGTGTCCACCTCCTGCTGGGAGGCCAAGGTGCCCCACGTGGCTTGTGCAAGACCTCACGATCCCCTTAACATGTTCCTCCACCTCCAAGGAGTGTATCCGCTCCAATGCTGAGTGTCCGAGCAGATTCCCATTGACCCTGACCTCCCTTTGAAAGAACCACACCACTAGATCCCCTTGGCACTTGCTTCCTTAGTGTGATGCATCCACCCAGGGAGGTGGCCCTGCGCGACGCTGGCACACTGTCCACCCTGCCCTGTTGACCATCCTGTCCTTCGACCCCAAAGTAAAATGGGGCCAGTGTAGGAGGCCTGAGGGTGGGGCCCTTATGCCAGACCTCCAGGGGTAGCAACCTCATCTGACCCCAGCTTCGCCTTCCTGTGCTGCAGAAGGCGCTTGCTCCCAAGCCCGTGGTGACCCATGTCTCCACCCCATGGTGGGGCAACTGTGGTGGCTGAGTGGAAGCTGGGAAAGGAGAGAGGACCCCCGCCAACCCCAGCCAATGCCTGGCTAATTTTTATATTTTTGGCAGAGACAGGGTTTTACCATGTTGCCCAGGCTGGTCTCAAATTCCTGGGCTCGAATGATCCACCCACCTCAGCCTCCCAAAGTGCTGAGATTAGTGCTGTGCTCGGCCTATGGTTTCAACTTAAAAAAGAACTAATATCCTCAAGTTTTTTGTTTATTTAAGTCTGTAATCTTGACCTCTTGGGCTACAGGTATGAGCCAATGCAGCTGGCTAATTTTAAAAAAAAGACAAACTTTTTAAAAATAGAGACAGGGGTCTCACTGTGTTGCCCAGGCTGGTTTAGAACTCCTGGCCTCAAGCAATCCTGCTGCCTCAGCTTCCAAAAGCACTGTGATTGTAGGTATGAGCCACTGCGCATTGCCTATCTTCAAGTTTTTATATACCAAATTTTAAGAATTACATAGGTACATCAAGACCATTAAAAAAAAAATTCAAATGGTCATTGACTCTACTCACAAAGACTTAAAGGCTCTTTAACAATAAAGTGGAATCCCCTATCTCACAGAGAGGCAATCCAGCACAATGGTTAAGACTCTAAACCAACCAAGTCCAACAGAGCTTAAAGGTTAAAAAAAAGGAGAGGGAGACTCCATATCCAGATGGCCAGGCTTCTCTCATGAATATAAGCAAGCTATTTATCCTGTCTGTAATTTAGTTTCCTCGTCTGCAAAATGGGGATAATCACAGAACTCTACTTATGAGATTATTACAATGACTAAATAATGTAATATTTATAAAGTGCTTGGAACAATACTTCATACATAGTAAATACTGGATAAATATTTATTAAATAAATAAAATATAGATGATAGGATTTCTAAAGTCACCACGTTAAAGGAAAAATATCTCAAAACTAAAATTACCCTTGAAAAGTTCCTTACAAACCCAAAGATTCTGACACCATGAGAAGTACTGGAGAATTATATTTGAATAAGCCACCAGAGATTCACATATTCCATCTCAGACTTGCTTCACAGCATATATTCCTTCATGGGCCTTAAGGGCAGGTGGTTCACCAACACTAAACTATTTCTCCAAGTATCTTTCTTTGTGGGAAGAAAAAAGGGTCAAATCCTTAAAGAAAGTGACTCTACTGGAATCATCCAAAAGCACTGTTATTCTACCAAGAAACTATCATAAAGAGATGGAGTGGGTTTCCCTTTAAAGATGAACATGCAATGAAAACACAAGTGGGCAAATATTTCTCTACCTGTCAAACATTCTCCTTGAGTGCAGCTCCTCCACCACGTTCACCCTGCATTGTGTTAGAGGCAGCCATCCCAGGATCGTGTTCTACACCTTCCTCAACAGTTTCCTTGGGGCTTGTGGCCGTCCTGTGAGGCATTAGTTCTCCCTTGCAAAGAAAAAACAATGTCCCACATCTGTATTATTGATGTCTCTTCCATTTGACCCCCTCCCTCTGGGCTATTTGTCTAGCCATTAAGCACTTACAGATGTTCAGCCAATCACTCGGGGGACTGCATGCAACGTTAGTTCTAACCCTGCTGTGATTGGGCGGGTAGTGGGCGCCTCATGCCCTGCCACTAACTGCTCTGAGGCTGTTTGTTCCACTGGAACTTTCTGAGCTGTTCCATTTTAAGGTTTCACTAAGGGAGAGAAAACATTCTTAAGTTTATTTGATTACTTATTTGTCCTTCCAAGGTCAGTGTTTCCTAAATAATGCCCCTCTTGGGCATTCTATTCAAATCGTCCTGGAAAGAAACATTCTGCATCATAATGTGTGATGCTGACCTGACTTCTAACTCTCTTTTAACCTGAGTTGGAAACCCAAAGATCATATCCATGATTGCACTGATGCTTTACAAGGAAATGGTTTTAAATCTTTTGTTTCCTGAAGGTCGATATTCATAAAAATTGTCCTAAGATTAAGTAGCTGATGGTCTCAAAAAATAAGCAAGTAAATCTTCCCGCTGATCACAGCAGTCTCAACTTTTTTTTTATTTAAATAGAGACAAGGTCTCATTGTATTTCCCAGGTTGGTCTTGAAACCCTGTTCTCAAATGATCATCCCACCTCAGCCTCCCAAAGAGCTGAGTGGCATGAGCCACAACACCCAGCCAGCAGTCTCAACTTTTTTCTTTTGAAACAGAATCTCACTCTGTCACCCAGGCTGGAGTGCAGTGGCATGATTTCGGCTCACTGCAACCTCTGCCTCATGGGTTCAAGCGATTCTTGTGCCTCTGCCTGATTAGCTGGAATTACAGGTGCACACCACCAGTCAGCTAATTTTTGTATTGCTAGTAGAGATGAGGTTTCACCACGTTGGCAAGGCTGGTCTTAAACTCTCAACCTCAAGTTATTTACCCGCCTCGACCTCCCAAAGTGTTGGGTTTACAGGCGTGAGCCACAGTGCCTGGCCAGTCTCAACTTTTATAGGGCAGTATCTAAGTTCCTTCAGGTCACATGTTGAGTTGATATTGTGCTCTCTGGTTTTACAAGTTTACTTAACGATGAAACACTCATATACTTGATTGGACACCTACAGCACAGGATGTGATGATCTTTTAAAAAGACCATATTGACAGTTGCAATACGTGCCTTGCCTTATTATTAGGATAAGGCTCTACTTTTCCTCCAGGATGCCTTGTGGCCATGAGCCACTTCGGTAGAATAGTGTTCTTAAGAAAACTCAAGGGAAACAGGGATGTGGCCTCTGGTGTGAAAAGTAGCTTCTCTTTAGAAGGTGAAGAGACCAGGAACTGAGTAATACCTCTGAGCATGGAATCTCTTTTGATGAGTCATCATTTTTCACTTTTTTGCATTGCATCTTGGCTGCAGCATGCCTCTGTCGTTTTCGCGTCCTTGGTTTGTCAAATATCTTGATAGTGCCTATGACAGGAAAATAGGTGCTATCTGCTGGCTAATAACACACATGTCCAAAAACTCTTATCCTATTATTAGAATAAAAACCAACCTTAAAACTCATTTAATTCTCCAGCTTTATGGATTAGGAAAATGGGGGAAATAAGAATTGAGACTAACTCATCATGACATAACTAGTTGGGAAATGGCTACATATATGTAACTTCTCCCTCATACAGATTAAATAGTAAGTGTATAGGTTATTACAGAAATTTTAATTTATGTGATTGAAATGACAAATCTTGTAGTTCCTCAAAGGAATTAAATCCTATAGATGAAGGGGAAATGCATTTTACTAGTCATGAAAAGATAGCACTCCCTAGGCTTCAAGATTGGAGACAGTAATATCAATCACTATATGATTTAAGGATTAAGGGCCGGGCACCGTGGCTCAAGCCTGTAATCCCAGCACTTTGGGAGGCTGAGGCCAGCAGATCACATGAGGCCAGGAATTCAAGACCAGCCTGACCAACATAGTGAAACCCCATCTCTACTAAAAATACAAAATTAGCCAGGCATGGTGGTGCATGCCTGTAATCCCAGCTACTCAGGAGGCTGAGGCAGGAGAATCACTTGAAACCAGGAGGTAGAGGTTGCAGTGAGCCAAGATCACGCCACCACACTCAGCCTGGGTAACAAGAGCGAAACTCCATCTCAAGAAGAAAAAAAAGAAAAAAAGGATTAAGATGGAGAGTTGAGGCCGGGCACAGTGGCTCACACCTGTAATCCCATCACTTTGTGGGGCTGAGGCAGGCAGATCACGAGGTCAGGAGATTGAGACCATCTGGCCAACATGGTGAAACCCTGTCTCTACTAAAAATACAAAACAAATTAGCCGGGCGTGGTGGAGTACACCGGTAGTCCCAGCTACTGAGGGGGCTGAGGCAGGAGAATCGCTTGAACCCAGAAGGCGGAGGCTACAGTGAGCTGAGATCGTGCCACTGTACTGCAGCCTGGTCGACAGAGCCAGACTCTGTCTCAAACCAAAAAAAAAAAAAAAAGAAATTCTTCTAGTCCCTCCTGCACTTTCCATTAAACACATTTCAATTGTGTTATAGAAACACAAAGAGGAACATAAGAGGTATTTCATAAAACATTCCAGGATATTTCTGCTAGTTAACAATATGAAAGTTGGAGTTTTGAAGACTGCCTCAGTGAGCTCTTTTTTTGACTGCCTGATTTGAGCTGGAGAAGCTCTGCCATCAAAACTGCTCACAGCCTAACACTATAAGACAACTTAATATGAGCATAACAGAAAGGTTTGAAATTCTCATAAGCTGGAACACTTACACAAAATTTATAATGGATAAAGTTCATGTTTTAGGTTTTATTTTAAAAATGAAATATAAAAGTATAGGAAAAGAGCTGATGTTATTATTATTACTACTATTATTTTAAGAGACATGGTCTCTCACTGTTGCCCAGGCTACAGTGCCTGCTGTGAGCAACAGCTCACTGTAGCCTTAACCTCTAGGACTCAAGGGATCCTCCCACATCAGCTTAACAAGCAGCTGTGACCACAGACAT
Source organism: Pongo abelii (assembly GCF_028885655.2). Lineage (NCBI taxonomy): Eukaryota > Metazoa > Chordata > Mammalia > Primates > Hominidae > Pongo > Pongo abelii. Next base: position 19,854,357 of record NC_072001.2, on the reverse strand, counting down.
ACACCACCATGCCTAGCTGAAGTTTTTTAAATTGTAGATAGAGACAGGGTCTCACTAAGTGCCAAGCCTGGTCTGGGGGGAACACCTGGCCTCAAGTGATCCTCTTATCTCAGCCTCCCAAAGCGCTGGCATTGCAGTTGTGGGCCACCATGATCGGCCTGATATTATTTTGAAAGCAGCCTATTTTTAAATCTTACAAGCAAATTGACCAACCTATGGGATTACAATTGCCACGTGGCTAAATAAGCTAACATATTGCTAGATTTACTTGTTAGAAAATTTAATAATCGTAGGTCACATGAAATATAATCTTGCCTCCATGATACTCTTTGCTGGCAGATCATGCCTGCTGCAGTGTGCTCAAATTTGGAATAACATTTCAAAAATGACACTAATCAATAAATGGCTTTGGCAGACAAATGAAGAGTGGAAGACAGAAGTGGCAAGGAGGAAACCTGGGGAGGATAAGAAGACAGGAGTATGACCATGAAATTGGTCAGGTGTGGATTTAGTTCCCTGACCTTGCTACCTTGTTCATCTTCACTTTTCTTCTATAAAACAGGAATACTATAGATAATAATCCAACTCTCTGTAATGCTTTAGAGAGATTACAGGTAGCATTCCTACTAAAAGTCCTGGTAGAGTAGATGTTCAATTTATGAATATTTTATCTGTTTCAGGAAGCAGATTTTGGGCAAACCAGTTTGAAAACTTGTACCTCACTGGTCTGGCTTACACATGAAACATTTTTTGTGGTTAAAGGACAAAGTGCTTCAAACTTACTACTGTATTACATTCTTTAAATCTCAAAAATACTCACCTCCACCAAAATCTGTTGAAAAAGATGTGGCACAAGATTCAGTTATTCCATTCTCCAGGTGACCAGCTTCTTAAGCACTACAAATAAGTGAAAACAACACCATTTACAGATGAATGAAAAAAATAAACCCTTTACCTTATATGCCAAAGTCTAAATTGTCAGCTGCTATGGATATACACTTTTGACTTGTTTTAGCAATTAAAAAAATCAACATGACCACAGTAAACGGTTAAACAGAAACTTCAGGGGGAAAAGGAATCAGATTTAAAAATGCTCCAACAGACTGGGCACGGTGGCTCACATCTGTAATCCTAGCACTTTGGGAGGCTGAGGCGGGTGGATCACCTGAGGTTGGGAGTTCAAGACCAGCCTGACCAACATGGAGAAACCCCGTCACTACTAAAAATGCAAAATTAACCGGGCATGATGGCACATGCCTGTAATCCCAGCTACTTGGGAGACTGAGGCAGGAGAATTGCTTGAACCCAGAGGGAGGAGGTTGCAGTGAGCCGAGATCACACCATTGCACTCCAGCCTGGGTAAGGAGAGAGACTCCATCTCAAAAAAACAGAAACAAAAACAAAAATTAAAAAAAAGCAACAACAAAAAAAACTCCAACAGACCTGTGAACACCACAATAAAGACTGGCCAGAGATTTCCAACATATAGACTATATAGACTAGATACACAATGCTTTCTGTGAATACACTATGCTTTCTGTGACTGAAGTGGAGAAAGAGAAGGGGTATGTACCCAGAGACCCACAGGTTCAATGTTATTGCACTGCACCCTGTACTTAAAATCCATCTTCCTGGCCAGGCACGGTGGCTCATGCCTGTAATCTCAGCACTTTGGGAGGCCAAGGGGGACAGATCATCTGAGGTCAGGAGTTTGAATCCAGCTTGGCCAACCATGGCCAACACGGTGAAACCCCGTTTCTACTAAAAATACAAAAATTAGCTAGGTGCGGGGGCACATGCCTGTAATCCCAGCTACTCAGGAGGCTGAGGCAGAATTGTTTGAGCCCAGGAGGTGGAGGTTGCATTGAGCCAAGATCGCATCACTGAGCTCCAGCCTGGAGACAGAGCAAGTCTCAAAAAAAAAAAAAAGAAAAGAAAAGAAAAATAATCCATCTTCCTACAATTGTGTTCACAGCTATTAGATTTGACACAGACCTGTTTACTTGGTGAACTGTACATTAAACAGTTCTGAAATACTGAATGGCATTCCAACTTAAAATGACTTCAGATTAATCCAAATTAAAGCAACATTAAAACTCAAAACAAATACTCAACATCAGGAGTCTAATCAAGGGCCATTTTATTCACCCACTACTAATACTTGTACTTGTATGAATTAGTTCCATCCCAAGCAAATGTCTTTTCCTACAAGAATGATAATATTCCTCATCATAACTGTAAAACAACATTTAGTGGTCACAAAAAGTCAATACAATAAAGGCCCTTCTGTCCAGGCATGGTGGCTCACGACTGTAATCCCTGCATGTTGGGAGGGTGAGGCGGGTGGATCACCTGAGGTCGGGAGTTCGAGACCAGCCTGACTACCATGGAGAAACCCCGTCTCTACTAAAAATACAAAAAATTAGCCGGGCATGGTGGCACATCCCTGTAATCCCAGCTACTCGGGAGGCTGGGGTAGGAGAATTGCTTGAACCTGGGAGGCGGAGGTTGTGGTGAGCCAAGATCACGCCATTGCATTCTGCCTGGGCAACAAGAGCAAAACTCCATTTCAAATAAATCAATAAATAAAAAATAAAGGCCATTCTTGCTGTAGAGTTCCTAATGTTTGGGACTAAAACAAGATAAAATACAGCTGTGAATTTCTCAATGCTCATTTTATCATATTAATAAATCATAAGACTGCAATTCTCCTCATGTTCAGTATATATCAGAAGTCTAACCAAGTGAAGTAAAATGAATGGGCAAATGTTAGGTATCCAATTCAACAAAACGAGACTCCTAGACAAATCCACAAAATACATTTCCGCAATTTTCTTTAAATACCAATCATTTCATTTAGATAACAAATTAGTTCATTCTTTAACAGTTACCCAAAAGCTGTGGAATAAAATAATTACAATGCTCCCCAAACTACAGTCAGAGAATAATGCAGGAAATATTCTCATTTCTATTCTGATCAATTTTATAAATTAAAATAAAAATTAACAGCACACACACACCCACCCACCCACGCACACACACAAGAATCATACCATATGAATAAAAATCAAACTGTTCTGTTTAGAATGAAAAAGACCAAAGAACTTCTTAGAGGATGTGACTAAGATTCCAGTGACTTACTGTGTAGATAAAGTCTAGTGTGGATATACATTCAGCCAGAGTACCCTTAAAGCACTACCAGAACAGATCATCTCTCATTCTGTTACTGATTAATCCACCTGCAGACAGGGTGGTGGTGTGCCTGGTAAACTAAAATGGAACTGAATCATGGCTTTAGCCTTATGACAAAATATACCTCAGGGTAACCAGGACTTCAACAATGAAGTAGACCAGGTCAGATGGCAAGACAGACTCCCAAACAGACAAGAAGGCACTTTTCTCCAGAGTTTGGTGCTAGCCATAACCAATCATTCTGATTTTCTCTTGCTCTGATCCCAAATTTAATGGCAATTCCCTCTCCCCAAAAGTAAAAAATTCAACAGTGACAAAGAGTTATTAAGCATGATTAATACTTAAAAGAGATTAGGCATCTGAGAGATGGTGAGGATAAATAGCAGGGAATTTTTTTTTTTTTTTGAGAGAGAGTCTGGCTCTGTCGCCTAGACTGGAGTGCAGTGGCATGACCTCGGCTTACTACAACCTCTGCCTCCCAGGTTCCAGCAATTCTCCTGTCTCAGCCTCCCGAGTAGCTGGGATTACAGGCAGACACCACGACACCCAGCTATTTTTTTTTTGTATTATTAGTAGAGATGGGGTTTCACCATGTTGGCCAGGCTGGTCTCCAACTCCTGACCTCAAGTGATCTGCCCGCCTCGGCCTCCCAAACTGCTGGGATTACAGGTGTGAGCCACCGCACCCAGACAATATCAGGGATTTTTTGGTAAATGGTGGTAAAACAACTGGACATCAATATGGGGGAGAACAAAACTCCGTCTCAAAAATTCAAGATGGAACAAAGATCTGTATGTGAAACCAGAACCAAAAAGCTCCTAAAAGAAAACACAGGAAGAACACATTTGTGTCCATGGTGTACACAAAGATTTCACTGATTGATTGACTGACTGAGACAGGGTCTTGCTCTGTCACCCAGGGTGGAGTGCAATAGTGCAATCATAGCTCACTGCAGCCTTGACCTCCAGGGCTCAAGACATCCTACCACTTCAGCCTTCTGAGTAGCTGGGACCAGACACGCAACACCACAGCCGTTTTCTGGTGTTTTTGGCATTGTGTTTTGTTTTGTAGAGACAAGGTCTCCTTTATTGCCCAGGCTGGTCTCAAACTCCTGAGCTTAAGCAATCCTACCGCCTCAGGTTCCCTAAGTCCCCGGATTATAGGCTTAAGCCATCACACTAGATTTCTTGAATAAAACACAAAAAGTATGAATCACACAAAAAAATTGATACCCCGTCTCTACCAAAAAAATACAAAAAATTCTCTGGGGAGCCTGGGAGGCAGAGATTACAGTGAGCCAAAATTATGCCACTGCACTCCAGCCTTGGTGACAGAATCAGACCCTGTCTCAAAAAAAAAAAAGAAAAATACAAAAGGGCTACAACGACATGGCAATAGGATAGAGCAGACTAGTGATGTTTGAGATAGTAGTTTAGTAGAAAACAGTTAAGAGGATTTGAACCCAGAAAAGAAATTATAACAAACACAAACTTAATCTTAAAAGCATTTAAAAATTTTTTTCATTGGTAAGGACACCTGAAACCAGTTTATACACATACATGGTTACACAACTGCAAAACAGCCTTTCCTGTAGGAAATCTCAGATCATGTATGCCTGCTGACACACACACTAATTTCTATATGTATGTACATCAATGTTATAACTACTACTCAAAATGTCATTTTAAAAATTCCTCATTTCCTGAGTTTATTTCTTTTAGAACTTACAAAAATAACATACCTTTTTAGAAAGGCCAAGGTCCCCCTTCTTGGGCATAAATCCAGGGTCTAAATCATTGGATTCAAGAAGTTTCTTAGTTGGTTTTCTTTGATGTTTACTTTCATAAAGTCCTGAAATGCATGTATCTTTATATTAAATGATTTAGAAACTGGGCACAAGTTAATTTTTTAAAAATCTGTATACCACACAAAGTGAATCTCAATGTTTTTGATGTTTTCTCTATCATCTTATGGGAAGAGGCAGGATGGTAATTTGATTATAAAATATTAGTAAACAAAACAAGTAAACAGTTCTCAATGCAAACACAAACTAATGTGAGGGATGTGTGTGTGTTGACTTTAAATCACAAAATAACTAAGGGAGAAATCAAAAGGACAGAACTATCTTTATGACAACTGATTTTTGGTGAGGACAAAATAAGGAGGAGTGAAATAGAGCTTGGATAATGGTCATAAATGGACCACGATTACAGTTTCTGCTCTGCCCCTAAGAAAATAAAATTCAATAGGTAAAAGATAATTCATAGGATCACTCAAGAATTATATAAAAGAGCTGACTTAATAAATCGAGTTTGGCACATAATAGGTACTGAAACAACAACTATCTTTACTATTCTCTCAAAAATCTTTTTAATTATACCCAACTAGTTTAAGCACAATTGGAATCATTTCTTTAAGGAATAACATCAAAAGCTCCTGTTGATGATGTAAAAAGTTACATCCAAAATTTAAAGGGGTACAGAAAAGAGGATTCTTCCCATTCCTTGACTGCCTATAATATTCAATAGTTACAAGGTGAATTAGAGACAATATGTTTAGATCCAACTCTCCCCAGGTGATATATAAAGAATGATCAAGTGAGAAGTAACTGGTAATTAACTTCTAATGAACTGGTAATTACTATGTTGTCAGGTATATAACATCATACATTAATACATTATGATCTCCATTTTATAGATGAGGAAACAAGTTCAGGGACTAAACAACTTCCCAAGTAACACAAGGACTGGTGGAGTCAGCACTTGAAGCACAGTGCTTATTCCACTAATGTGCGGTGCCCCTCTTGAAGCCCTGTTATTCTGGTTGTTAATTTACACAGTGGCTGATCAACAATCATGAAGAGCAACACTGGAGCAAGGAGCATAGTTATCAAAAATACGTCTCCTTGATAGCGTGCTACAATTCATAGTAACTATATCTAATTAGCCATCATTGTAACTATTTCCCAGGACAAAAGGGGGTAGTTTATTGTATATAGATACAATGTTGGCTTTACATCAAAACATACTAAAATCTCCTGCTTCCTCTAATCATATCTGCTCAAATACTGAGACCCCAACCACACCTTACCTGGTGTTTTAACTAGCAATTCCTCAGACTCAAGGGCAGGCCGTGGAGAGACTCCCGGAGCCACAGGTACAGACAAGGTCAGCTGTGGCAACTCAGCATGTCCACCTCCAAGTTCTGACTGAGCCAAGGGGCCCTCCAAAAATGGAACCTCCTTTTTTTTTTGAGACAGAGTCTTGCTGTGTCACCCAGGCTGGAGTGCAGTCATGGGATCCCCGCTCACTGCACACTCAGTCTTCCGGGTTCATGCCATTCTCCTGCCTCAGCCTCCCTAGTAGCAGGGACTACAGGCTCCTGCCACCATGCCCGGCTAATTTTTTGTATTTATAGTACAGACAGGATTTCACCATGTTAGCCAGGATGGTCTCCATCTCCTGACCTCGTGATCCACCCGCCTCGGCCTCCCAAAGTGCTGGGATTACAGGCGTGAGCCACTGCGCCTGGTCTACAGAGCCTCCCTTTCAAGAACTGGAAGCTCTTCCTTGGTTGAAATCAAAGAATTCTCGTCCACCTGCTTGTTCTGAGCACTAGATCGACCTCGGGCTAGAAGGCTTTCCTCTTCACAGCGGGAATTTACCTAAGAACAAAAAATAAAATTAGAGTCCACAGGCCAAAATTGTTGTAATTTAAGTGTCAAAAAGAATAACGCACTTTAAAAGGAATGAAATTCTGACAAAGGCTACAAAAAGTGGATGAACCTTGAAGACATTATGTATGCTAAGGGAAATTACTTAGACACAAAGAACAAATATCATATGATTTCAAGTATATGCGGTATCTAGAATAAGAAAATTCTTAAGACAGAACATAGAATGGCAATTGCCAGGGGTTGAGCAGAAAAGGGAGTTATTGGTTAATGGGTATTGACTTTTAGTTTGGAAAGATGAAAAAAATTATCGAGATGGATGGTGGAGATGGTTCCACAACAATGTAACTGTGCTTCATGCCACTGAACTGTACACTTACAAATGGATAAAACAGGCCCAGCGCTGTGGCTCATGCCTATAATCCGAGCACTTTGGGAGGCCGAGGCGGGCAGATCACGAGGTCAGGAGATCGAGACCATCCTGGCTAACACGGTGAAACCCCGTCTCTACTAAAAATGCAAAAAATTAGCCAGGCGTGCTGGCGGGTACCTGTAGTCCCAGCTACATGGGAGGCTGAGGCAGAAGGAGGTGTGAATCCGGGAGATGGAGCTTGCAGTGAGCCGAGATCATACCACTGCACTCCAGCCTGGGCGAGAGTGAGACTCTCTCTCAAAAAAAAAAAAAAAAGATAAAATAATAAAATGTTTTATATATATGTATATTTAACCAAAATTAAATAAAGAAAAAAATGAAGGTGACTGAGATACACTGAAGCTATAATATTGATAAGTCCACAACAATAATTCAAAGGCAGGGGAAAAAGACTGCTCTAATGTCTCCAATTAAAACAACTACTAATGAACTCCTTAATGTTACAATTGGTAATTAATGGGAAAGAAAGAAGCACTTATTCTGCCTTTCAAGTATTTCAGGACAATAATAGAGTCCAGTTAATGAAAGAGACTATCACTTAATAAAAATAGAGAAAATAATAAAATCTGAAAGTCTTCATTTTGTAACCTCTAATAAAATTATTAATATAGGTAAAGATCTTCAACTGGGGTTTTCAAAAAACCATCAAGGAAGCTGGGCATGGTAGCTCACACCTGTAATCCCAACACTCTGGGAGGCTCAGGCAGAAAGATCACTGGAGCCCAGGAATTCCAGACTAGCAAGGGCAACATAGTGGGATATCGCCTCTACAAAATACTTGTTGTTAAAAATTAGCCAGGTGTGGTAGTGTGCACCTGTGGTCCCAACTACTCAGGAGGCTGAGATGGAAGGATTGCTTAAACCCAGGAGGTCAAGGCTGCAGTGAACTGTGTTCATGCATCTCTGCACTCCAGCTTGGGCAAGACCCTGTCTCAATTTTAAAAAAGAAAAAACAAACTGTCGGGGAATGGCTGATGGGAATAAAATATTCCTTTTTTTTTAAACTCTCAATATGCAATGTATTACACATTATCATCTCTGATACAGTCTAGCTAAAAATGTTCAACTTCAATCTATCAAACTGTTAGGTTCTATCTTCCACTTCACAGAGAACAGGAGATAGAGAAAATCTAAGTGACACCTAAGAGAAAGCAATTACACAAATATAGAGAAGTAGATAACTTTACATGTCACTCTCTTATAGACATGATCCTGATCATGAAAAAAGGGGTTGTTCTGAATTCAAAGTGATTTGAGAACCATAACAACCAGTTACAATGAGTAGTCCTAGACTGAGTCCTGGTATGAATAATCCAAAGGTAAAGGTTAGGGGATAATTGGTGAAATCTGAAAGACAGCTGATGTCAGATAAACAGATCTTATATAAGATGTAAGTCTGTTAAATTGATTATAAAGGAAAATGTTCCATTTTTTAACTACATATTAACCTATGTAGGCGTAGAAGGTCAAAATGTCTCTAAATACTTCATTTTAAAAAAACTGAATTAAAAAATAAGACAAATAAGATGTATTTATTTTTGAAATTAGGATCAGACTATATATATTTCACTTTATACCCTATATTTTTACTTAAGATAAAATCACAACAATATTCCTAAGTCATTAAATACTCTTTGAAGACAAAGAGGAAAAAATATGTACATAAAGAAATATAATATGTAGACTCATTTATATATTTCCTGAATAACCACTAAATCCTAAGTACTGTGCTAGAAGCTGAGAATAAAAAACAAGATCCCAGTTACGGAAATTATTATTTCATGAAGTTAAAGTATGACACTGAAGATAAAATTGCAGTTTCCTAAGGACCAGTGAAAGTTTGCCGAAATTTTGCAACACACCTTGTGCACCTGCTCCTGTACCTTCTTTTGTTTTTTCTTAGGAGTAAATATCTGATCATATTCTTCTGTATATTCCAAAAGCCACTTGCTTGCCTTTCTAAGGCATTTCTTCTCTGACCGCACAGCTAAAAGATGATAAACAAGTTCAATATTAATCCAAAAGTTTCAGGAAAACCCACTCTTTTTATGAGACCATCTGGTACTCCCAAAAATAACCAGATGGGAAACCACATAGTAAAATAGACTATGGCTTAAGATGCAAGAGGCACAAAATGGCTTATGTTTTCTCATATGCAAAAGGAACTGGGGGAGACAAAAGGACTTGTGTTACCTTATATACACATACAACAGAATATATGGGGCCCATCCAGTATTAAGGAAAAGGTTAAATTTAAAGCCAGGTCTTATAGTCACTGACACCTGTACATATAAAGCTAATATACACCTAACAAAAATATAGCATCTAGATCAGGTAAATGGGTAAAATACATCTTGAATTACAGATTAAGTATGGCTTATCTGAAATGCTTGGGATCAGAAGTGATTCAGAATTTTTCATATTTTGGAATATTTGCATCTACATAATAAGTTATCTTGGGGATGGGACCCAAGTTGAAACACCAGACTCATTTATGTATTATATACATCTTTTATACACATAGCCTGAAGGTAATTTTACAAAATATTTATTTTCTACATTACACAAAGTTTGTGTACAGTGAACCGTAAGAAAGCAAAAGTGTCATTATCTCAGCCACCCATGTGAAATATCTGTGGTTGTTTGGCATTACCATCATTCCTGCCTCTGAATTTATATGCTACTGATAGGCAAACATTTCCTTACACTTATTCACACATAAGTACTTAACAGTAAAAATATGACATACCCTTAACACAGTGAGAAAGTAGTGTGTTCAGGGTAGCTACGCAGCACAGTACCATCACTAGAATAGTTGTATCAGCTGATAAAAAAACAGTAATAACAATGTCGGGCTTTGCGTCTCCATCTGTGATGCTGTGTTTTGATTAAAAGGTTACTGTATCCTGTTTTATTTTATAAGGTAAGCAGAGGCCGGGCGCGGTGGCTCACGCCTGTAATCCCAGCACTTTGGGAGGCCGAGGTGGGCAGATCACAAGGTCAGGAGATCGATACCGTCCTGCCTAACACGGTGAAACCCCGTCTCTACTAAAAACACAAAAAATTAGCCAGCCATGGTGGCGGGTGCCTGGAGTCCCACCTACTCCGGAGGCTGAGGCAGGAGAATGGTGTGAACCCGGGAGGCCGAGCTTGCAGTGAGCTGAGATCATGCCACTGCACTCCAGCCTGGGCGACAGAGCGAGACTGCGTCTCAAAAAAAAAAGACTTTCTAATCATATTGGAAATGTGTAACAAGGGCCAAGTACTGTGTATTAAACTTAATAAATCAAAACAACAGGCCCTCTAAGGCCAACACGGTGAAACCCCGTCTTTACTAAAAATACAAAAATTAGTCGGGCATGCATGGTGGCTCACACTTGTAATCCCAGCTACTCAGAAGGCTGAGGTGGAGAGAATCACTTGAATTCAGGAGGCGGAGCTTGCAGTGAGCCAAGATTGCACCACTGCAACCAGCCTGGGCGACAGAGCAAGACTGCGTCTCAAAAAAAAAGACTTTCTAATCATATTGGAAATGTGTAACAAGGAGCAAGTACTGTGTATTAAACTTAATAAATCAAAACAACAGGCCCTCTAAGACACAAATGTGCCTCCCTGGGTTATCTGCCTAACCCATCATAGGAACTCAATTCAGCATTAAACTGGTTTTAGATCAAGACACTAGAACTCATATTTAGCAGTTATTAAATTACAATTATTAAGAAAAAAACTTTATTAGGTAAAGTCCTTTACTCCAAAATGTTTCTCAAAATACATAGACACTAATATAAAAACAATTATTAAAACAACTTTGCCTGAATCTCAGGATTTCAGAAATATGAAAGTACTCATGTCTCACCTCTCCCATCCACTTAAAATGACAAAAACAGACCATTATAGTTAAATCAAAGGACATGTTTAAAGAGAAGCAAACCCAAAGAGTAACTACACCAATTCTTGACCCAATTCTCTGTGCTCTGTCTTGTGTAACATTACACTATGAATAACAATCCCATCATCCACAACAGCTTTTTTTTTTTTTTTTTTGAAACAGGTTTGCTCTCATTGCCCAGGCTGGAGTGCAATGGCGTGATCTTGACTCACTGCAACCTCTGCCTCCTGGGTTCAAGCGATTCTCCTGCCTCAGCCTCCCGAGTAGCTGGGATTACAGGCATACACCAGTATGCCTGGCTAATTTTGTATTTTTAATAGAGATGAGGTTTCACCATGTTGGTCAGGCTGGTCTCCAACTCCTGACCTCAGGGGATCCACCCACCTCGGCCTCCCAAACTGCCGGGATTACAGGCGTGAGCCACTGCGCCTGGCCACACAACACAGTTCTAAACACTGGACTCTCATATCTACCAACACTCAACACCTGTTTAAAAAGAAAAGGAAAAATTAGGAAGGGGCAATAACACTTCAGTGTAAGTATCCATGATCAACTACTGCTTAACAGCCTACACCACTTTTGATGAACAGTCAAGGCAGATTACTTAATACTTAAAATGGTTAACCTTAGGGAGTAGGAAAATACACAGACACACACAAAATATTTCAAACACTTCTTTTTGCTGCTAAGGAGTTCCAAAAGTAGTTTTTCCAAGCTATTTCCAAATAAAAGTAGATTAGGTGTAAAGAACTGTCTATCGAAATATTACTGTTATTTATTTAATAACGTCCTGACAAGCTTGCAATTATCTCATTAAATCAAAAAATTAGGACCTAAGGCCAACACTGTTTCCTCATATTCTTGATGTGAAAATCTGAGCACTCCTCTTAATAAGGAGTTACAAATACAAAACAAACAGCTCAACTGAACTAACTCCTCTCTCCAGAAACACAAACACAAGGCCTCATAATGAGTGAGTTCCTAGCGGCCATAATTACTGCAACTTACTTCTCCAATTTTCCCCTCCACAGTTAACTCAACAGCTCAAAAACTGTCAGTAACAACAGTCACCATGATATGGTTAGGAGTGTGGCAGATTTCTTAACCAGTAATAATAGGAAAAAAATTTTGCCTATTAATAGATCTCAAGTTTCGTGCACTTGCAAGAAACTAATTAAAAGGCAGCCGTGCACGATCTACAAAAACAGCCATAAAGACTGTTAACATTTTAAGTTAAAGGAAACAAACCTGCTCCTCAATATAGCAAGATACAACTGACTTCCCCTTACATACCCTAAAAAAAGCCTTACATGAGAAATTTAAACATGGGAGCAGAAACACACCAACAAAAACACATGTCAAACCCCACCTGTATATCTGTTTGCAACCATATGGAGTCAAGGCGAGCCTGGGCAGCCAAACAGAAAGATTCAGAGGGCATCTTTTCTCCAGCTTCCTCCCAGGTCTCAGGCCTGCAAGTAAGCATACATGTTGAAGACCTAACGCTTTATAATAGTTTACAAAGACACTCCCGAAAGGTTTAATGCAGAAAAGGAAAGAGAGAGAGAGAGAACAGAAAGGGGGGCGAGAAGAGCTGGGGAGGGGAGTGAAAGGGAGAGAGGGAAAGAGGGAAGAGATGGAGGGAGAGGGAGGTGGGGAAGGGAAAGCTTCCTTCCAAGGTAGGCAGGGTGTGCCGAGTTTCTGCACCATGCTGACAAGACCTTGAGAATGGACGGTCACAGGAAGCCAAGTCACAATGTCATCTCCCTGCCCTCAAATCCAAAAGGTACACACAAGCCCATCGTTTTAACGACAAATGACAGCAGCATGAATCTGCCGCTTTACCCTACAGCAGGGCGCGTGCGTGAAACAAATCACTCAAAAGGATCGCCTGCAGAAAAACCCACAGCTGCCACCACTTGAGAGATGGAGAGAGGCCCGAGGCTGCGCCGCCGGCGGTCGGCGCGTCCACGCCCGCCTCCCGGGCTCCGCCGCCCACCAGCCCCGCGCCCGCACCGCCCCCGCCACCGGCCGCCCAGGTGCCCCAGGCCAGGACCTGACGCGCAGGGCCCAGTGGCCTCGCCCCGCCGACGTGCGGACGCAGCCTCCCAGGAGCCGCTGGCTCAGCCGGCGCCAGCGAACCAGGAGCCTCTGGCGGCCCGAGGGGCGGGCCGACGCGGGACTGCCGCCCCCCTGCGTACGACCAATTGCAACGAGGCTGCTCCGCGGGCGCAGCCAATGGGGAAGAGGAGCCCTTCGCTGCTCCTCCCGACTCTCCCGCTTCCAGCAATCCCGCATATCTTCCTATTTGGAGCGCCCTGGCCGCGCCAAGGCCAACAGCGGGCGCCGGAAGGCGGGATTTCCGCACGCCAGCACTCCCACGGGAGACCGATTACGCGGCGGCAGGTGGTCGCGCTCACACAAACTGGAGCTATCCAGGGCGCGGGTCGAGTGGGGAGACCAGCTCCCCTGGGTATGAGAACAGATCTTTGTGAGGTCGGCTCGCTTGGGCCTGCAGAGCTTCCTCCTGTGTGTTCAACTGAACACAGCAAAAGTCTTGGGCGGATTACACGGAGCAGCTGTGGAAGCACTGCAGGGAATCCAAGAAGGAAACAGACCTCCAGCGACCACAAAACAAAATTGAAGAAATATAAAACAATATAGGCTGGGCATGCTGGCTCACGTCTGTAATTTTCAGCCTTTGGGAGGCCGAAGAGGGAGGATCCCTCGAAGTCAGGAGTTGGAGGATCCCATGTTGCCAGACTGGGCAACATAGCAAGACCCCATCTTTAAAAAATAAAAATAAAAAAATTTAACAATTGGCCAGGTGTGGTGGCACACACCTGTGATCCCAGCTGCTCGGGAGGCTGAGACAGGAGAATCGCCGGAGCCTGGGAAGTCAATGCTACAGTGAGCTGAGATCGTGCCACCGCACTCCAGCCTGGGAGTAAGATCCTGCCTCTAAGAAAGAAAAATACCGGCCGGGTGTGGTTTCTTATGCCTGTAATCCCAGCACTTTGGGAGGCCGCGGCAGGTGGATTATTTGAGGTCAGGAGTTCAAAACCAGCCTGGCCAACATGATGAGACCCGCTTCTCTACTAAAAATACGAAGATTAGCTGGGTGTGGTGGCGCGTGCCTGTAATCCCAGCTACTTGGGAGGCTGAGGCAGGAGAATCGCTTGAACCCGGGAGACGGAGGTTGCAGTGAGCCGAGATTGCACCACTGCACTCCAGCCTGGGGGACAGAGGCTGCACCACTGCAGCCTTGACTTACCGAGTTCAGGTGGTTCTCCACCTCAGCCTTGCCAGTAGCTGGGACTGCAGGCACATGCAACCACGCCTGGCTAATTTTTGTATTTTTTGTAGACAGGGTTTTGCCATGTTGCCGAGGCTGGTCTCGAATTCCTGGGCTCAAGTGATCCGCCCGCCTCAGTCTCCCAAAATGCTGGGCTTACAGGTGTGAGTCGCTGCACTCGGCTAATAGTAATGAACTTTGAACAGAAGGAAAGATGTTATTATTTTGTTGTTTATGTTTTATCTATATTTTCTAATTTTTCTAAACATGTAAAGATAAAATTCTAAAAACTCAATAAGACCTCAGAACAAAAAAATTAGAGTATAAATATTTATTTTAGTTAACTTGTACAAATTTGGTTTCTGGAAAAAGAATGGAATAGATTTCCTGAGAAAAAAAATCCACCACTTTGGCCGGGCGTGGTGGTTTACGCCTGTAATCCCAGCACTTTGGGAGGCCGAGGCAGTGGATCACCTGAGGTCAGGAGTTCAAGACCAGCCTGACCAACATGAAGAAACCCCTGTCTCTACTAAAATTACAAAATTAGCCAGGCCTGGTGGCACGCACCTGTAATCCCAGCTACTCAGGAGGCTGAGGCTGGAGAATCCCTTGAACCCAGGAGGCAGAGGTTGCAGTGAGCTGAGATCGCACCATAGCACTCTAGCCTGGGTAACAAAAGCAAAGCTCTGTCTCAAAAAAAAAGAAAGAAAGAAAAGCAGACTGGCTGAAAGGATTAAAAAACAAAATATGATCCACCAATGTGCTATCTACAAGATAAATATTTTAAATACAGAAACGGATTGAAAGTCAAAGGATACAAAGATACAATTAAAATAGTAACCAAAAAAGAGCTGAAGGGGCTGTACTAATATCAAATGTAATACACTTTAAATTAAAGCAGGGCTGGGCATGGTAGCTCACGCCTATAATCCCAGCACTTTGGAAGGTGGAGGCAGAGAGATACTTGAGCCCAGAAGGTGGAGATCAGCCTGAGCAACATGGCATAATCCCATCTCTACAAAAAATACAAAAATTAGGCGGGCATGGTGGTACCCACCTGTGGTCCCAGCTATTTGGGAGGCTGAGGTGGGAGGATCATGTGAGCCAGAGAAGTTGAGGCTGCAGTGAGCTAAGATCGGGCCCCTGCACTCCACTCTCGGCAACAGAGTGAGACCCCGTCTGAAAATAAAAAAAATCAAAAATGGGGTTGAGAGACAAAAAAGGACATCCTTTTTTTTTTTTTTTTTTTGAGATGGAGTTTTGCTCTTGTTGCCCAGGCTGGCGTGCAATCGTGCGATCTTGGCTCACTGCAACCTCCGCCTCCCAGGTTCAAGTGATTCTCGTGCCTCAGGCTCCTGAGTAGCTGGCATTACATGTGCCTGCCATCATGCCCAGCTAATTTTTGTATTTTGGTACAGATGGAGTTTCACCATGTTGGCCAGGCTGGTCTCGAACTCCTGAGCTCAGGTGATCCACCTGGCTTGGCCTCCCAAAGTGCTGGGATTACAGACGTGAGCCACCACGCCAGCCAAAAGCTTCATTTTAAAAAAGGCTGGGTCAGGCATCATGGCTCATGCCTGTAATCCCAGCACTTTGAGAGGCCAACGCAGGTGGATCACCTGACATGAGGAGTTCGAGACCAGACTGACCAACATAGTGAAACCCCGTCTCTACCAAAAATACAAAAATTAGCCGGGCATGATGGCCCGTACCTGTAATCACAGCTACTCAGGAGGCTGAGGCAGGAGAATTGCTTGAATCTGGGAGGCGGAGGTTGCAGTGAACTGAGATTGTGCTACCACACTGCAGCCTGGGTGACAGTGAGATGCCATCTCAAAAAAATAAAGGCTGGGTGCCAGATGTGATGCATAGGCCTAGTTTGTTGACTCCTGTGCTTAAGATATAAAACTCTAAAGAACAGTGGGAGGAGGGAGCTTCCCTCTAGAGGCACAGGAGTGGGCAAGTTGGTCCCTGAGCAGTGACTTTATAATAACATGTTACACTGTGTTTTTTGTTTTTGTTTTGTTTTTTGTTTGAGACGGAGTTTCGCTCTGGTTGCCCAGGCTGGAGTACAATGGCATGATCTCAGCTCACAACAACCTCCGCCTCCCAGATCAAGCGATTCTCCTGCCTCAGCCTCCCAAGTAGCTGGGATTTCAGTCATGCAACACCACGCCCAGCTAATTTTGTACTTTGAGTAGGGACAGGGTTTCTCCATGTTGGTCAGGCTGGTCTCGAACTCCTGACCTCAGGTGATCTGCCCGCCTCGGCCTCCCAAAGTGCTGGGATTACAGGCATGAGCCACCACACCCAGACTATTTTTTTTTTTTTTTAGACAGCATCTGACTCCGTTGCCCAGGCTGGAGTGCAGTGGCACCACCTTGGTTCACTGCAGCCTTGACCTCCCAGGCCCAAGCGGTCCTTCTACCTCAGCCTCCCGAGTAGCTGGGACTACAGGTGCACTCCACCACACACACCTAATTTTTGTATTTTTGGTAAAGATGGGGTTTCACCATGTTGGCCAGGCTGATCTTGAACTTCTGGGATCAAGGAATCCACCAACCTTGCTTTCCAAAGTGCTGGCATTACAGGCGTGAGCCACTGTACCCGGCCAAGAATTGTTTCTTCTCCTTACCTAGGTAGAGACCTCTGCAGAAACGCTGGGAGATCTTTGGAGAGAGGAGATTTTTCAAATAAAAAATTTAATACTTGGCCGGGCGTTGTGGCTCACCCCTGTAATCCCAGCATTTTGGGAGGCCGAGGCAGATGGATCACAAAGTCAGGAGATCAAGACCATCCTGGCTAACACGGTGAAACCCCATCTCTACTAAAAAATTACAAAAAATTAGCCGGGCATCGTGGCAGGCGCCTGTAGTCCCAGCTACTTGGGAGGCTGAGGCAGGAGAATGGCGTGAACCTGGGAGGCGGAGCTTGCATTGAGCAGACATCAGGCCACTGCACTCCAGCCTGGGTGACACAGCAAGACTGCATCTCAAAAAAAAAAAAAATTAATACTTTGGGAGGCCGAGGTGGGCAGATTGTGAGGTCAGGAGATCGAGACCATCCTGGCTAACACGGTGAAACCCCGTCTCTACTAAAAACACAAAAAATTAGCCAGGCATGGTGGCAGGCACCTGTAGTCCCAGCTACTCAGGAGGCTGAGGCAGGAGAATGGTGTGAACCCGGGAGGCAGAGCTTGCAGTGAGCCGAGATCGTGCCACTGCACTCCAGCCTGGGCGACAGAGCGAGACTCCTTCTTCAAAAAAAAAAGTAAGCAGAAACATCATCAGAAGCAGTTGAGAAGAATTCCAGGGAGTCCTCTCGGAATAAAGAGGCATTCTGAGGGATGGCTTTTTAAAGTGTTTCCTCTAAAGTCATCTGTCTCATTAACAATGAGTATTGTCTAGAATGATCTCGTTTTATTTATTTATTTATTTTCTGAGATGGGGTGTCGCTCTGTCACCCAGGCTGGGGTGCGGTGGTGTGATCTCGGCTCACTGCAACCTTCGCCTCCCAGGATCAAATGATTCTCCTGCCTCAGCCTCCCGAGTAGCTGAGATTACAGGCGCCTGCCACCAGGCCCAGCTAATTTTGTATTTTCAGTAGTGACAGGGTTTCACTGTGTTGGCCAGGCTGTTCTTGAACTCCTGACCTCAAGTGATCTGCCCGCCTTGGCCTCCCAAAGTGCTGGGATTACAGGCGTGAGACACTGTGCCCAGCCCAAGGCTCTCATTTTATAAACTGACATGATTTCTTTTTCTGTTATGAATGAACACTGTTCTGGTCCTTCAGTAAACCCGTCACATACATTAACCATGTCATCTATAGGTACTTTTTCTGCAGTGTTAATGTCGTCATTATCACAATCACCCTGATTCAGATCAATGTCAGCTCTATCACCATGGGTGAACGAAGAAACTGGAGCCTCTTTGTCGATATTAAAAGCTTTCTTGTTATCCGCTTCTTCCAGCTTACTGACAAACTGAAGGTATATTTTTTGCATATGTAAGGATGTTTCATATTTTTCTCACTTTCCTGAATAAACCATCAAAATCACCACCTTGTTCATTATCATCAGTGAATACAGTTGAAGGTCAGAAGTTGTGCCAGGCATGCAGAGCTGTACCTTTAGTCACTGTGTTGCAGGCACTGACAACTGCATATATGGCATCCTTCACTCCTTTTGAAACCCTTTCACACCCATACATCTATTCACAGCTGCGAGCGTATTGTTCAAGAAAGTGTTTTTATGTTTGCTCTTCATCAATCTAGGGATTCCCTGGTCACATGGCAGTGAAGTCACACTTCAGGGAAAGCACACAGCATAAACATTATTTTAGAGAAAATTGCAGCTGCAGGGTGAGCTGAAGAGTTTTAAGGAGGAACAGTCATCATCCAGTCCAGCTTCCCAGAAATAAGCACCAACTACTGCTACAAAATGTTTGTGAAACCAATCAGAAAAGATGTCCCTAGATATCCATGCCTTTCTGTTAGCATAATAATTAACTGGTAAGAAATTCATGCCTTTGGGGCAGGTGCGGTGGCTCAGGAGTTCGAGACCAGCCTGGCCAATATGGTGAAAGCCTGTCTCAAAAAAAAAAAAAAAAAAAAATCAGGAGATGCTTTATCACCACAAATCTTTTTTATTTTTATTTTTTATTTTTCATTTTTTTTGAGAGATTTTTTCACTCTTGTTGCCCAGGCTAGAGTACAATGACACGATCTCAGCTCACTGCAACCTCTGTCTCCCGGGTTCAACTGATTCTCCTGCCTCACCCTCCCGAGTAACTGGGATCACGGGCACGCGCCACCACGCCCAGCTAATTTTTGTATTTTTAGTAGAGACGGGGTTTCACCACATTGGCCAAGCTGGTCTCAAACTCCGGACCTCAGGTGATCTGCCTGCCTTGGCATCCCAAAGTGCTGGGATTGCAGGCATGGGCCACCATGCCTGGCCCTAGCACCACAAATGTTTAAAATGTTAATATCATGATTTTTCAGAAATTTCTGCAACCAGCCTGTTGAATATTCACAGTTCCTTTCAATTTTCAGTTCATCATGATATATCTTTATTTCATGATTAGTGCACAGTAAGTTGCATGTGTTCACTGCATTGCTGATGGAGCCACTCTCAATGCACAATGGAGATCTTCATTATTAGCTTCATGTGGTGTTTTTCTATATTTCATTAACTTCTGTTAATCACCTTCAGCACAGAACATCAACAGTTACCCTCCTGTTTCTTCATATCATACATGGTGGTCATTCTAACACCATACTCTTCTGTAAGATATTTCACACTTACACCACTGTCTAGTTTCTCCAAGAGCCTGACTTACTTTCTGCACTATACATAAACATAAATTCTTCCTCTTTTCTTATTACTCCTATCCATGGGGATATCTGCAGGCTTTCTGAAAAGTTCAACAAAAGATTTATACCACAAAGCAGGAAAAAAATTGTTTTTAATTTCAAAACACAATGAATAATGCAAGGAGGCTTTTGCCCCATGTGGGTTATTTTGGAAAACTTTCTGTTGGTGCATCCAGCCTGCACGTGTGCCATTTCATCACCTTTTATGGCTATAATTGCATGGGAAAACCCGGCCATGCACGTAAAAGATACATCTAAGCTGAAGGGAGCTGGAAGGATAGTTTTTCCCTGGGGGATGTTGAATAAACTGTGCTGTGTTCCTGTGTTCTGACTGACCCATTGCATGAGGTCAACTGTGGAATTTTCCACTTGTGGCATTATGTCAATATTCAAAAAGATTTTGATTTTGGAGCATTTTGGATTTTCAGATTAGGAATGCTCAACCTGCATTTTAAACAACATCTCTGTGGATTATGTAGGATATCAGAATGACATTTCAACAGAATATTATATAATCGGCACTACCACATGAATTTCAAAACCACTTTATAAACACTTCATCAATTTAGTGTCATATGGTTGTGTTATTGTCTCATGCTAAAAAACTGAGAACTGTACATCTAAACAGAATTATCAAAAAATATAACAGACATGGGAGGCCAAGGTGAGCAGATGGTTTGAGCCCAGAAGTTCAAGAACAGCCTGGGCAACAAAGTGAGACCATGCCTCTACTGAACATAAATAAATAGCTGCCTGTGGTGGCACACACCTGTGGTCCCAGCTACATGGGAGACTGAAGCAGGAGGATGGCTTCAGCCCAGGAGATAGGGGCTGCAGTGAGCCAAGACAGTGCCACCGCACTCAAGCCTGAATGACACAGCGAAACCCTATCTGTAAAAACAAAAGAATAATAATATATATAATTGATTATATGTCATTATCTCTATAAGATAAAAGTATATGTCATGTAGGCAAAATGCAGGAGAATAAGATTTAATATATATGCAATTGCTTTATGGATCAAAAGAAAAGAAAAAAATTGAAAGATTAAAAATGGAATTTTGGGTATGTCCTTTAAAAAATCTTGTTACAGGTCGGGCACAGTGGCTCATGCCTGAAATCTCAGCACTTTGGGAGGCCAAGGTGGGCAGATCACCTGAGGCCAGGAGTTTGAGACCAGCCTGGCCAATATGGAAAACCCCTATCTCTACTAAAAATACAAAAATTGTGTAGTGGCGCACACCTGTAGGCCCAGCTACTCAGGAGGGTGAGGTAGGAGAATTGCTTGAACCCCTCGAGATCATACCACTGAACTTCAGCCTCCATCTCAAAAAAAAAATAGCAATATCTTATCATGTTTTATGATCAAAATATCAAAGTATATATTTTTCTTCAAAGTAATGATGAAAACATCTAGGCAAAGTGGCCCACGCCTGTAATCCAAGTACTTTCGGAGGCACAGGCAGGAGGATTACTTGAGTCCAGGAGTTCAACACAAGCCTGGGGAACATGGCGAGACCCTGTCCCTACAAAAACTTAAAAAATTAGCCAGGTGTGGTGGGAAGCGCCTGTAGTCCCACCCAGCTATTTGGGAGGCTGAGGCGGGAGGATCACTTGAGCCCAGGAGTACGAGGCTGCAATGAGATAGGATTGTGCCACTGCACTCCAGCCTGGACAACAGAACAAAACCCTGTCTCAAAGTGGGGGCAGGGTGGTGACTTACACAAACCCATCAAATTAGTTAAGTTTTCTTTTTTTTTTTGGAGATGGAGTCTCACTCTGTCGCCCAGGCTGGAGTGCAGTGGTGCGATCTCGGCTCACCGCAAGCTCCACCTCCCGGGTTCACGCCATTCTCCTGCCTCAGCCTCCCGAGTAGCTGGGACTACAGGTGCCCGCCACTTTGCCCGGCTAATCTTTTTATATTTTTAGTAGAGACGGGGTTTCACTGTGTTAGCCAGGATGGTCTTGATCTCCTGACCTCGTGATCTGCCCGTCTCAGCCTCCCAAAGTGCTGGGATTACAGGCGTGAGCCACCGCGCCTGACAAATTAGTTAATTATTGAGGTGGCAAGGTCATAATTCCATCCCAACGTCTCTCAAAACACCCCATGAACACTGTTCATTAAAACAGGTCCCTATGCTGTCACATCATGCCCCTTAGCCCCCTCCATCACTACCCTCCTCACACAAATCGGATCTCAATCCTAGACAGTCTCCTTCCTTTGTCTTCTTCTTGGCAGGTTCCACAGGCTGTGTCTTGTTGCGTTTCCTCTTTTTTTTTTTTTTTGAGACGGAGTCTCACTCTGTCGCCCAGGCTGGAGTGTAATGGTGTGATCTTGGCTCACTGCAACATCCACCTCCTGGGTTCAAGTGATTCTTGTGCCTCAGTCTCCCAAGTAGCTGGGACTACAGGCACATGCCACCACACCTGGCTAATTTTTTGTATTTTTAGTAGAGACGGGGTTTCACCATGTTGGCCCAGCTGGTCTTAAACTCCTGACCTCAGGTGATCTGCTCGCCTCAGCCTCCCAAAGTGCTGAGATTATAGGCTTGAGCCACCACAACTGGCCGCGTTTCCTCTTATAATTGCTGTTTCCACTCTACCTTTGGGGTTTGCTTCTCTCACAGAGTAACTTCTCAGACTAGGTTTCAATCCTCCAGCTCTCTATTTCCTTGCAGCTCACAATGAAACCAGCAGATAGCACAAAAGACTGGAAATTAAAGTGAGAAATTCTGTACTGGGTACATCTATTAGGTGACAGAGACCTTATGGCTCGTAAAACGTAAAATATTTACTATCTGGCACTTTAAGAAAAGTTTACCAACTCTTTTCCTAAATAAAAAATAGAGTAACATACTGAGGCTGAGGCACGAGAATCGCTTGAACCCAGGAGGCGGAGGTTGTAGTGAGCCGAGGCAGCTCCACTGCACTCCAGCCTGGGTGACAGAGCAAGAGTCCATCTCAAAAAAATAAAAAATATATAAAAAGATGCATACATTGATTCTCCTTTTTGAGCTCCATCAGACTCAAGCCTTAGGCCCCCAGGGCCAGGGAGAAAGACTTCTTTCTAAAACCCAATCACCCAAAGGTGAAAGAAGCTAGAAAAATATCTTACCGCTCAAAAAATGAACAAAGTGTCAATGCATGAAAGGTTCAGTACGGAATCTTTTTGTGATTTCCAGTAACACAGGTGATTCTGCATACGGAGAACAAAATAGTAAGACTGGCTTCAGACCTTTTGGTTAGAGGTTCAAACACCCCACTGTCGCTGGCTAGTGAATAATCTGACAGGCATGTGGAGATGCAGCGTACCCTCCTCTCCAACCTCTTGGCACTGTCTTCTCAAAGAGTCACTGCTGCAAGTAAGGGACACACACAGGGTCAGGAAATGACAGCACCGGGGACCGGGGTCCTTGACGCTGGAGCACACACTTCATCACTGAGTGTTCCAGAGACTCACTGGGACACACACACGGTGACATGCTGCGCTCTAGTTGTTTTTCACATTGGAAAATTGAAGAAATGAACTTCTGGCTACCTCTTGGATTCATAAATCTATTTCCACCCCCTTAATGAACACACAGAACATAAGATGATGATGAGAAGCCCCTCAAATGGCACTTTCTGAAAGCCGCGCACACCCACGAGACAGGAAAGCAGCATTAGCCCAATGGGAACAGCAGCGGCACTCGCCAAGAGGTCATGGTTTTCACTGCCTTCTTTATGCTGTCGGATATTTCCCATGTTTTATACAACAAATACTGCTTTTATACTCAAGAAAAAAACATTTAGTTATCCAAATAAACGCTGGAAAAAATAGCAACCTTCAAAGCAGAGGACACAGTTGAACCCACACTCATCCTCTGAAAACACCACCTGGGAGGCCTGCGGCCCCGGGGGAGGAAGCTGGGGCTCAAGCCTGGTCGTCTCAGTGACCGCACGCAGGAGCCTTCCAGCCGCCCTTCTGGGTTAGCACGCTGCTATTCCTGGCACGCTTATTTTTATCTTTCACATCTATTTTATTCAAGAGCCAAAAATAGCCATTGAAATGTTTCCTTTTAACATTTCATCAGCTGTTTCTACCCATTTCCTCATAGCAATAAGTTCCTTTTAACAAAACCAATACAAACGTGTATATAATCTTCCCGCGCTAAATGCACCTGTGAGCCCAGGAGTCTGCTTTCTGGAGGGGCGCACTCGGCTGGAACACGGAATCAAATTGGAAGCCCCAGCTGGGCACTCCACTGTCACTCAAAGCCAGCTACCACTTCCGTCTCTGCACTTTTCTTTGGCTAAGTTCTAGAAACGGAAAGGGTTGACTTTGTGCCTTCCTAAACTGACTCCACTGGTGACCGTCTCTCCTTTCAACCAAACTATCATCCATGCCAATGAAATACGAACATGTTCAACAGCACACGGAGCACATGGGGCTGTGGCCTTTGGCCTCGCGAGGTCAAGTGGAGGCCGAGTGAATCTTCCAAAGGTCCGCCATGCCACATCTGGGGAATTCACTGCTTCTCCCCCATCAGCCAGGGCTGGAAGCTGGCCTCCATCCTGGGGTGGCCGGAGGCACTGCCTCTCAGACAGATCAGGACTCCAGATGCCAGCTCTCCTCTTTATCCCCACCACGTGGAAGGACCCAAACCCCTGGCCCTCACTCCCCATCCACTGCATCAACCCCCAGCGAAGGAAACCACCACTACCATTTGCATTCCCAGCCCTGACACGCGTGGTCCCCAGACTCAGCTGTAGATGCCTGCAAGGAAACATCACCAGGTAACGAGGCTAAGCACTGCAACCACCCCAGCCCAAGGCACAAGTCTGGCCACATTTCTCTCTCATCATCGCCATAGAAGTCAATGCAGAGAGGAAAGAAATGAAGGAGCTAATCCTCGAAGCCCAGGCTGAGTCACTGGACCCACAGGGTGGGTGGAAGTAGGAATTGCCAGGAGGAAGGCCCATCGGCAACTGCCCCGGCTGAGAAAAAGCACAGACTCCACGCTCCACACCCAGGACGCCTGCCGTGAGGCTTCAAGGCACAGAAGTGGACCCTCACGAGCAGTGTCAGGGAGACAAGGGTCAAATCTTCCCCATGTTCATGAGAAAATCTCTTTACTCCCTTTTCATCATTCAAGACAGACAGACACTAAAAGCCAAGGACGTGAACACTGCTTGGTAAAAAGGAAGAAAATATAGTGAAAACCACAGCATAGCAAATCTGCCAGGTGGCATAGGACAGTAATGAACGCCATTACGTTCCAGAAAAAACACATACAGGGAATGAACAGTGAAAGCTTCTAGGAAAGTTCTTAAACAGCTTTTGTAGCCGCCATGAATATTAACAATGAGATAACGATACGGCCAATTGCTAAGTTGTGTTGAAGCGCAGCTATAAGATAACCCTCAATGGCCACACCCCAGCCATCCTGAACACATCCATCCACAGCACAAAGGTATGCCTGGGGCCTGAGCAACAACACTGAGCAAAGGGACTCCCAAGGCCACTTACAGTGAGCACTTCTGTCGAGCCGCATGAGAACAGATTTTAAAAAAAAAGGCACAAAGTGAAAACACTGCAGAATTTAAGCCAACAACATTAAACGGAGTATCAATATCATAAAAACATCGATATGAGCAAAGTCAAGATTTTTATGGGTTTTGATTAGCAAATACTAATGGGTAGATGAAAATAGCTAAGTATTTCATAATCATAACACATTTGACTTTTAAAATCCAGGGAAGACAAAACGGTAACAAAAACGTAAATAGCACGAAAGATCACAGTGTATTGCCCCACTCCTCTTACCTGCCTTCTGTTTCCTCCAATTGATTGAAAACACAAGGAAAAAATCATTCAGAGGCTGGTTTGCAAGTTTGGACAGCTTTGATTTTTATCTTACAAAAATTTTGTCTTACTAAGACTTGCTGGGGGCCAAACTTAGACCACAATTTTCCCAGCACAGCTGATACATGATGGGGCAGGGGAGGCGAGGAGCCCCCTTGTGTCCATGCCTGAAGCTGGCTACCCAACCCGGCCCTCTGGGGACACCCAGCAGGGTCAACTATTTCAAGTTTCTAAGGACACAAATAAATTTTGTTCTTGTGTCCTTGAAACAATGTAATAGATGTAACATATAAAACCACCACCAGATGGCAGTATCATAAAAAAAAGCTACAGCTAGGCGGCGGTGTCACCCAATAAACCGCCACCGATGTCATATACCAGTCTACCACCAGATGGCAGTGTCACTCAGGAATTTATTGGCAGTGTCATATAAGAATCTGCCACCAGATGGCAGTGCCATACAAGAATTCATCACCAATGTCATATACCAATCCGCCACAAGATGGCAGTGCCATACAAGAAATAATCACGAATGACTTATGACTCCACCAGGAGATGGCAGTGTCTACACACGTAAGCAAATACTTCCCAGTCTAAGAAGTTTCGACCATTATAGCATCTGCCACGGAAAGCAAAGGAAAAAATAAAGAAATCAGAATGTGAAATTAAGTCAGCGCTTCTCTCTCCCACTCTGTCTCTCCTCTGTCCCAAAGTGGCCCCTGGGCCTTGTGCAGATTTTATGCCTAACTAGACTGACATTCTGGAATCTCAATCCCTTAAGGAGAAGGTGGTGGGAGAGAGGAGGGAGACTAAGAAAAAAGTCCTAATTGGATATTTCTTTTTTGACTGAACAGAATAAACATGGAGCAATCAACGTGTGGTTATAAAGAGGAACAAAGCTAATGAAGGATACCTGCATGTATGGACTTCAGAAATAATGTATCTGGGGATACCAAAGTGTGTTTGCAAACACAGGGGCAGACACCAAAATAGAGATGCCAAAAAGCCATGGGGCAGTCTGAGGACATGATGGCCTCTGGTTACGCACATAAGTGCCAACAGACTACTATTTTATAGAGTGATGAACCTATCTATTGATCCACCAATCCATCTATCTCTTGGGTAACAGAATGGTGGTGAATGGAGGGGGTCACAGAGATGACTGCATTCAAGGGTGGAAAAGGTGAGACTCAGTCCAGGAATGTGTTCAAGGTCACACAGCTAGAAGTGGACAGGGCAGGGAACAAAAGCTTGGTCTCCCAGGTGCTAGTTTGAAGCTGTTTCCACTACACCACACTGGTTCTGCTCTCTAGTTTTATTTCTATCCTTTGCCACATAAATACTCCATAGTACGTGACTAGGGTTTCTCAGCCTCAGCCCTCTTGACATTTGGGGCTGGACCATTCTCGAGGGGGAGGGGGTGCTGCCTTGTGCATGGTAGGGTGCTTAGCATCATCCCTGGCCTACACTCACCAGATGCCAGGAGCATCTCCCATCCCCTAGTTGTGACAACCAAAAATGTTTCCAGACATCGCCATGGGTTCCCCAGGGGCAGGAGGCAAAAACACCCCTGGCTGAGATCCACTATGCTACACAAATTATCTAGTGTTTGCCTCAATGGAACATTTAAAACATTTTTGCTGTGCAAATAAAAGTCAATTAAATGGGCTGAACTTCAGGAACGGGAGACCTTGTTCTTGATCCTCTTTAAAACCAAAGGAAGATAAAGTTGCCATGGGTGGCTCACAAAAGCACATGGGATCAATATTCCCTTCCATAGCAGTTTGGTCTTCCAAGCAAGCTACAAGCAGAAAGACCCCAGCTCCAAGGAGGAGCTGAACCAACACCATCTGAATGGATGAGGCTCCACAGAGCTCCATGTTTTTCCATTTGAAGAACCACCAGAGAAACCAATTCAGTAGAAATGACTGATACTTACAGGCATGTCTTTTGAAATTACACAATTATTTTCACTTCCACATTTGATAGAATTATGTTCTTGAAAACTATAAAAGATAAAGAGATGTCAAAGCAACAAAAGAAGTCGAGATTTCCACTAGCTACAAGCAGACACCTGTTGGCATAATGGTCTCAGATGGGCACACACTGACGGTTCCATCTCCGCATGCACGCTGTAAAGGTCACGAAGGCCCTGATCCATCTCTAGCAGCCTCTGAATGTGGAAGACTGTGTGGTTCTTACCCTAGTTTTCATCAATTAAGTATTTTTTAAAAACAAGCCAAATACCTAGGAAAGACATCTTTGTCTATTTCAGTGATCTTTCCCCAACACAGATCAGAAAGAGCAGGTGTGTGCTCTTCCCGATCACATCAATATTCCTAAATGTAGAGCTCACCATGGACCTGGAAAGCCAGCCGTCCTCACTCTGGACCCCACAGTTTCCTCCCTGAACATAACCCTCGCCCCGCAGGAGGCCGCATCCGCACTTACTTCCACACACAGGAGTGCCGGCTGGTGGGGGTCCTCGCTCGTGCAGCCCTTCCCCATCCCTGGGGACCCCGTGTGGCTGAAGGGCCGCCACGCCTGTTAAGTCTTCGTCCCCCAAAGCCGAGGCATGTGCCCACAGTCTGTCCAGGGCACCCAGGCCTGGTCCTCCCAGCTGTCCGCCAGCTGTGCCAGCAACGAGTCCCTCCAGGCAGGGAGGAAGGGTGTGTCCAGGGGCGAGCTTGGGGGTGACAGCGAGGACAGGGAGGAGCAGGAGGACAGTGATGCCAGGGACCGGGGCGTGTCCAGGGACCGCCTCTGCTTGTGGAAGCCCGAGGGTCCTGGGGGCTCTGAAAAGGGGGCATCTCGCCCCAGCAAGTCGAAGGGAATGAGGTCGAAGCGTAGAAGCTGGCCACCCTCAGCATCGGGCTTCTCCTACTGAGGGAGGCCATAGATGTCCGTGAAGCTGACCAAGCTCAGGGAGCCCTGGCTGGAGGCCAGAGACCCATGGCTGCTCTCTGAGGACACCGTCAGGGTGCTGGCACACAGGCTGGAATGAGAGAGCATGGCCATCTGAGATGGCAGGGCAGCCAGCCCTGCTCACCCTGTGAGCATGGAAAGGGTGACAGAGAGCAGTGGGCAACAGCAGAGACCCATGCCCAAGTCCCAGTCACAGTCCTGGCTGGAACACTTACTAGCCAGGTACACTTGCTTAAGCCATTCATCCCCTCTGGGCTCCCACGGGCTCACTGGGGCTGGGGTGAGAACAGTTCCCACCTCGGGCATTGTTAGGAGGAATATCTGAGAAAATGACACATGTAAGGCCCTTGACATTGCACTCTACAATATGGTCAGGGCTGAAGAATGTGCGCAGGGCCATTCTTGAGCAGCCAAATCTTACTAGCTTAAAAAATTCATATGCTTTTAAAAAAAAACTCAAAAGAAAAATGCGCATGTGTATAGATGTACACTTCTGAAACTGTTAATTAGGTTACAAAATCCTTGAATACATTTGACTTTAGGCCTCTTACTTACCCTGAAGCCAAATGTGGTTCTCTCCATATTCCTTGAGTCATACAGCAGTAGCATGTTACACATATAATGTATCCATTCTGTGTTAACAACATTTCAGGTCGAGCTCCAGCAGGAGAAAAACAAGCTACAAGAAACGAGTTCACGAACCAGTCATTGGAATGCTATGAACAAATACAGTTTTCTCTTTAAAAGTAACCTACCTTTTTAACTGGGACTGGAGGGAGGATGTTAAGTGGGTGCCTTCTTCCAGCTGCATAAGTAGACAATTGCTTTTTTCCTGCAGCAGAATCCTGTAGGTAAGAAAACAGTCGATTAGTACATTTCAAAGACAGGGAGAATATTTTCATAACAAGACATTCCACTATGAATTCCCTCTAGCTGAATCAGGTTGCAATGACCCCCCATTCTCAAAGCACTCAGCTCACAAGGGCCAAGATCACACATCCCTGGCACCCTGAGCAGGGCCTGCTACTCTGTGAAAGCGCCAGGCACAGTGCACGGGGGAGGGGGTGCGTGAGAAGAGGAGTGGGCACGGGGATGGGTCAATGTGTGGGTGGGTGGCTGGGTGGGTGAGCTACAGGTGGACAGATGGGCAGGCAGCTAGATGGGTGGGTGGCTGGATGGGTGGCTAGATGGGTGGATGGGTGGGTGGGTGGCTGGATGGGTGGCTGGGTGGCTAGATCGGTGGATGGGTGGGTGGGTGGCTGGGTGGGTGGATGAGTGGATGGGTGGGTAGGTGGCTGGATGGGTGGCTGGGTGGCTAGATCGGTGGATGGGTGGGTGGGTGGCTGGGTGGGTGGATGGGTGGGTGGGTGGCTGGATGGGTGGCTAGATCAGTGGATGGGTGGGTGGGTGGCTGTGTGGGTGGATGGGTGGCTGGATGTGTGGCTTGGTGGGTGGGTGGGTGGCTAGCTGGGTGGATGGCTGACTGGGTAGGTGGCTTGGTGGGTGGCTTCGTGGGTGGTTGGACGGGTGTCTGGGGATGGCTGCTTGGATGGATGGGAGGAGGGGTAAGTGAGCAGAAGGACAGATAACTAGCAGATGAGCTCAAATGCAGAGCACACAGTCATCTGTTCAAATTCCTTGGAACAAATCAGATTCCCTCATACTAGGCCACCTTCTAGATAAGAACAAATATCATTCTAAGATCTATGCAGTGAAAACATTAGAGGCAAATGAAACAAAATAGCTGCCGTTGCCATCTCCAGGTTACAGGGTTGGAGGTATTTTTGTTTTCCTTCCTTCTACTTTTTTCTACTTAGTAATTTTCTAGAATAAAATTTGTTCCTACTGCAATAAAGCCCACTGCCTAGAATTGAGCCTACCATGGATAGGCACTCAATAAACAGTTGTTGGACAACTCTATGAATAAATATGTACGCCTCTAAAAGGAAACACTCCTGGTTTACAAATGGAAATGACACTGTGACGTGTGGCCACAGTAGGCCCCTTTAATACCTTCCTCTTTCCACCAACAGGGAACGGGACATGCTGAAGGGGTTTGAAGAGCTTGGCTAGGTGGGAGTGAGAGGAAACCAGACACAGTGTGCAACAGCAGCCTGGGATTCAGAGAATCCCACCTGGCCGGTCACTCACAAGCTGTGTGGCCTTAGGCAAATGTCTCACCCTCTCTGAGCCCTTAGTTTCATTACCTGTAAAAATGGAGTCCACAATCTCCAGCTCAGGGAACTGATGCTGCATAGATAAAATAATGTACTGCAAATGACACGTGATCGACAAAGAGCTGCTATCACCCATAAAGGAAACAGATGTGCCACCAACTTAGGATAAGGAAGACAAACCAGTCTGAGTTTGTTTATGAGTTTCAACCACATGCCAGAAATTCTGATGAGCCTTTGTTTCTCTTGATGCAAACAAAATTCCAAATGGTGCCATGCAGAGGTCAGCTGGCGAGAGAGTACAAGCATCGTCCTACATGGAGCCACGACACAACCCACTTTCAAGTTCAATATCATATATTGAAACCAATGCTTTCCAAAGCATGATCCAAAGACCCCTGCGGATCCCTAAAACGCCTTCAAGGGTCCCATGAGTTCTCCTCCTTCCCAATGGCATTCAGTAGGCAGCTAGATGGTCTTCATGTGTTCTCTCAAAATGACCCCATCTCAACTGGCCAAATGCACCAAGGGCCAAAGCAGCTGCCTTCTAGCAAGCCAGATGCTAAAGAGATGGACAGCAAGGGCAAATAATACCACTCTTCTCACTATAGTTTTTTGTTTCAAAAAAGTTATCAGTCATAGAAATGTTACTAATATTAACACATAATAGGGTTTTTATTGTCTTTTTTTATTTGTTGAGATGGGGCCTTGCTCTGTTGTGCAGGCTGAAGTGCAGTGGTGTGATCAGAGCTCACTGCAACCTCCACCTCCCGGGCTCAAGCCATCTTCCCACCTCAGGCTCCCAAGTAGCTGGGACCACAGGCACGTGCCACCCCACCCAGCTAACTTTTGTATTTTTTGTAAAGAAGAGGTTTTGTCGTGTTGCCTAGGCCGGTCTCGAACTCCTGAACTAAAGTAATCCTCCTGCCTTGGCCTCCCAAAGTGCTGGGATTACAGGCGTGAGCCACTGTGCCTGGCCTATTGTTATCTTTAATAAATAAATATTTTAAAAATTCCCCAGGGCTAACTTCTAAATTAGTAAATACTGACAGATAAAAATCCACGTAAACACTGACAGGTCCCTGGGTGGGGAAAAATGAAAAACAAAACCAAACAGTTAGAAAAAAGAACTTTAAAAAAACCAATACAAACAAAAGCTCTTTGGAATCCACTGCATTTTAACATTGGAAGGAGGTTCTGAGACCAAAATATTTGAGAACACGTGTAATAAACTCTTGAGTAGAATGTTCTAAGATTCCACTTACCTATGATATTTTAATTTTTAAGGAAAATGTTTTGATAGCTTGTACAGATGAAAGTAATGTTTAAAAAGCAATTCTGGGGCCAGGCGTGGTGGCTCACACCTGTTATCCCAACACTTTGGGAGGCTGAGGTGGACGGATCACAAGGTCAGGAGATCGAGACCATCCTGGTTAACACAGTGAAACCTGTCTCTACCAAAAATACAAAAAATTAGCTGGGCGTGGTCATGCGTACCTGTAGTCCCAGCTACTTGGGAGGCTGAGGCAGGAGAAAGGCATGAACCTGGGAGTCGGAGCTTGCAGTGAACCGAGATCGCGCCACTGCACTCCAGCCTGGGTGACAGAGCGAGACTCTGTCTCAAAAAAAAAAAAAAGAAAAGAAAAAGCAATTCTGAAGTTCCACTGAGGGGCTTATAGAAAGGCACACTGCTTTGTATGCACTGCCTCATTCCTTACCGGTCTTTGGGTTGTATCCCTGCTTTTCAGATGAAGAAACTCATATAAAGTAGCTTGCCTCTGCTACACAAGTTCAAAGTTCGGTCAGGCTGGCTTGACCCTAAAGCCAAGGCACATTACCAACAAACAGACATTTCCTTTATTACTGAAAAACATTTCCCCAATTTTCTGTGATACTCACATCCTATCTGATGCTTATCAAGGGTGATATCCTCAAAAACCCCATCTTTTTCAGAAGATGGGGAGCTGAGAGTTTTCAAAGGGAGTTTAAAAGTGAGTTCAAAATACATCCCTCATTGGGCTTTGGAGCTGTAACTTGGAACCCACTCTCACAAGCACCAGGACACTATTAAGTCACAGAGGACCCCAGGGGCAGAGATGACACCAGCAGAGCGTATCCAGTGGCAAACAGTGACCAGCCCCAGGAAGCGATTTGTTGTAGGGAATTTACCCAAGCCTGGTCCAAGGCTATTAACTTTTTTCTTAATGCTTTTCAGAAATTCTAACCCAACCTGAATTCTATTAGCTCAAATCCCAAATTAATAGAATCTAAATTGAGTTCCTACTGAAAACTGGCTTCACTCTTGAGTGACAAGGTAGAATTTCCAACCCATTGCTAAATCCATCAGCACATTCCAGCTCTGTTTTCACACAGATGACATACAGATACACTCATATGTATGGCTCGGTTTTAGACTGCCTTTAGTCATGACTTATTTTCAGATTGTTTTATCTGTAGTGAAAAAAGTTTTAGATCAAATTCCCCCCTTCTATCCAATACAACACATTTGTCATTATACAAATAGGTGCATTTTGGAGTGTGCAAGAGACAGTGCATCTGGATACAAGATCACACACAAGTGCCCATGAGTGCCACATGTGCAGTCTAATTTTATGCTGGTTATTCTGAAAGTTGCAGATGACTAAAAATGTAACTTTCTTACCAAACAGGGGCCACGCTGGCAATAACTGAGACATCTAAAAACTGGCTGGAAAATAAACTGCTAGAATAAGAATCTTAGACATTTGCCTGACTTCTGTACTTATATTTTCAACAAAAAGAAAAGGGGTTACAGTTTCCTGGCAGAAAACTGGCCAGGGCCCAACTCCTAAAGCACATAGCCTTGTGTCTCCAATTCAAAGGAAACTAACTTCAAAGAATATTTACCACTGCTATGAAAAGTAGAAAAGTAAGCTAACAGATTAAGAAAATATAAAGTCTAATTTACTGTCTTCATTTACTTTACATAAAGTACTTTATTGTAAAGATGCCATTAAATTATGACAAAGGAAAACGTGACTTCAGGTTCAGCAGAACCAAATTTTTGCTTTTTGATAGATCTTTCATTTTATAATCACCCCTATAATAAAAGCAGTCATCCTTGGAAAGAGGATTTCTCAGGATGACAGGCATCTTGCAATAGAGACGTGGGGTTCTCTGTTGAACATCAGCATCTTGTATAAATGCCTGCCACACACTAACATGAGCAAGCTAAAATAACAAAGGATATCACAAGCATTGACACAAGCCTTCCGATAGATTATCTAGGTATGTGTCCTTCACCTCAAGCCTGCTCCCTCAGCCCAGGAGATGTGCGCCAGCTCCCTCCAGAGATGCCGGCTCTGAGCAGCTGGGAGGCCGCTGCACGTATCATCTGCCAGGGCGGGAGGCTTGAAGGAGGTGAGCATCTCTCTCTTTCTCCCCCCGGATGACACCCCAGCCCAGCAAACGCCTCCCATTTGCTGCTGATAACACTGCAGGTGAGACAGGAAGACTGGGCCCAGCTCTACAGCTGGCACAGCTCAGCCTTAAGGCGCCAACCTCACTCTGTCTGCACCTGGCCCACGCCAGTCTCCTAATGCTGCCAGCCTGTGCTGGGGGAAGCCTCCTACCATGTGGCCCCATACTTGCAAACTGCAAGCACCCCTCCATTGAAGGGAGGCGGCATGGAGAAATGGGCCCTGTGTGTACCGGCACAGAAGGCCCAGAGCTACAAGCGCCCCACCCCCATGAGATGTGCGTGCCAGTGCTTAGCACATGTGGATGTGCTTCTCCCACCAAGGTCATTTAGCAGCAGATTCAGGAAACACACTTGGGGCGATTAGGTCCTGGTCGAGGGCTCTGAGTCCCAGGACTCAGCACCTGGGCTGGTCTCATGTGAGGCCCCCATGAGTCAAAGCTGTTCTGGCTTTGCTGTCCCCACCCTTGAACCCAGGCATCGGGGCTAACACTGGCTCCATGGAGGGCTGCAGACTTGTACTCAGGGGCCACAGCACATGTGTGTGCTGGATTTCCACATATTGACAGCAGCCACAGTCAAAGGAGCGTGGGTGTGGGGCCCTGAGATGCAGGCGACATTTGTGGGGCCAAGTCCTCCCCCCTTCACAGAGAAGCAACAGCAACTCCCAGGTCCTCCTATGCAGAACACACATACAAGAATATCAGGGGTGGAACAGAAGGAAATGTTTAGCTGAAAACAAATGCAGCCGTGCAAGAGCACAGTAGAAAACTTCAGCTGCACAGTCCCTTTTACATTCAGATTCTCCTCGTGGTTGATTCCAGGTGAAGTGACAGGGCATGCCACCATCTCAGGCAAAATGAAATTCACCTGCCCAGGGCTCTGAGCTCAACTCTCCAGACACCACTGCTTCCCTGAGGCTGCCGTGAGCCCCTCGTGCCAAGCCACAGACTTGTCTCCTATGAAGATGACCCATGAACATCCAAGCATAAAGGACGCCAACAATACAGACACCCATTGTGAAACAGTAGGAGTAAGAGCATCTGAACAGATCCAATCATCCAAGCGTCTATTAGAGTCTCTGTGGAGCTGCTCATGTGAGCTCCGGGGGCGAGACTTTAACACATGGGGGAGGGGCTGCTCTCCAAAGCCCAGCTGATAGCCACAGAGAAACTGCTGTTAAGTGTGGAAGGCAGGCCCAGCCTTTGACACAATCTGCAATCTCACACAGCAAGTGGAAACCAGGACACACGGCACACGAGGAAAGGCTGAACAACCCAGTGGCACCGAATACCAAAGCCACCATGCTGGCTTTGCTTGTCCTGTGTGGTGAAGGAGCCTCGGGACAGATGCACGACAGGTGGCCAGCTTCCCAATGCCAGAGAAGAGTAGGCTCTCCTGGTTAGAAATCAAAGTTGGAGAGGAAAGCAGTAGGTGGATACCCACCATGCTCACCATGTCAGGAACAGGGAATTCTTCCCCCCATGCAACAGAGCTGCCCGGGCCGGAGTGGGACCACAGCCTGCTCAGGGCACTGTCCCACAAAGGCAGGTGAAAGCACCAAGCACAAACTTTGGGAAGGGTGGGGCATGGTGGGAGGTGGAGGTCACCCATCTTCCCTCACTCCTTCCCCCTTATCACCTCCTGCGTCAGAGCAGAGGCTCCAGAGACCCAGGGAGCAGAAGGCAGTGTCCCCCACCGCATGCCCCTCCTAGACCAGGGAACATCCAGGCAGGAGAAGCCCTGAGCGATCATCAGGAACACCCTTCAGCCACACACAAGCCACCCCGTGGAGTTTTTCCAGCAGGCTTTCCGCTGGAGGTCCTGTCCCCGCTGACCCATCTCTCCATGGCGCTTTGTGCGGAGGTGGCCCGTGCACATCGCAGCTCCTCCTCCAGGTGCTCCCCCTCCTCCTCCAGCAGGGCCACATCTCCCGCGGAGCGGCGCTGTGCAATGATGAGCTGAAGCTCCTGCCGCAGGGCCTCCTTCTCCTTGATGAGCTGCAGCCGGTCCTTGTCAGCCTCGGCCATGCCTGGCCGGGACACATTGTCAAGCTGGGCCAGCTGCTGCTGGATGTTGGCGACTTTGCAAGAGAGACAGGGAGGAAACAAGGACATCAGTGGACTGAAAACACCATCTTCACATCGTCTCCACGTTCCACACTGATTCTGTAAACTCCCTTTGCCAAATAAGTAGTGAAATGATTGCACCAAGTGACCCTTACACTTTAAAGGATTTGGAAACAATGTCCTAAAAAAATGGTGCAGAAATCTTTTCCTGAAGCTCCCTTAGCCTGAGATTCGAGATGACAATAACCCCATCGTGCCTGTTCCGAAGACCTGACAAAAAGGCCAGCAGCCCTCAACATGCCCATACTCTGGGCGGCTCAGACTCCTGGTTTCCTATATGAAACTGTCCCAGAGCAGGAGGGAGTCTGCTTGTTTCTTCTGCCCACCCTCATCAGTAGCTAAACAGCATGCTGGACCCCCAGAAGTGCTGCCGGCCTCCCGCCTCCTCAGCTGTGTCTAACCACTGTCAGCCACTTTAGCAAAGTAACAAAGGAGAAATGCACTCATCATCTGGCCTCCTGAAGGGAAGACCTTCGAAGCCCCATGCTCCATGTCTTTTGGTTCTGTGTGCTCCTTCCTGTGCCAGAGCCCCTGGCCATACATGAATTCAAAACACCTTGCAGAGAGCAAGTGGGCACTCAACAAAAGCTGAGTGTATTGAACAGTGAACAAACACGCCTGAAAATATGTGAGAGGATGAGGGGCAGCCCTGTGAGCGTGGATGCTGCTGAGAGATGACCTGGGTGGATGCAAAGCACAACAATCCTCAAGGTGGAAAAACAGAGGCTCCTATCAGTTTCCATGCCTCGAAATTTCCAAATGCTTGCTTGGCAAACAGACTGCATTACTTTTTGTGTCATGAGGTGCTGTTGAATGCAGATTAAGTGAAACAGATGTGGCCTGTATTTTTAAAGCATCCTTTAAAAGTAAGAGTAGAATGTTTTAAGCCCTTTAAGTAGGGTTAAAGAGGAGGGATATGTTTCCAGGGAGAAACTAGGAATGGCAAACTCAACCTGAACCCCATGCTGTGGAGGCCATAGTTTGGAATACTCTCCCAAAAACAAAATCCAAAGGCTTCTCTGAGATCACAAAGAGCTGTGAGAACAGGGAAGTGGCAGGCACACAGGGCCCTATATCCTCCGAGGGAGATGCAAGGCAGAGGTGCTCCTGAGACTGACTCCTCCTGTGCCCGTGGTCCATGGCACTAATCAAGGCTGGCTTCCCACCTGCTGGGTCTAGACCTCAGAAGCCTTCTCTACACTATGAGCAATGTGGACATCCCCAATTGACTAGCATTGCCACACACATTAAAACCTGCTACCCAGCCCTGAGCCAAGTCAGGCTCCACCTAAACTAGACACAAGCACAGGGACTCATGAGGATCGGGCATGACTCCTTCTCTAGCCACCAAACGAATCTGAAAGCCCACAGTTAAGGAAAGAAATGGGTACACAAGTTACAGTTTAAATGTATGCATTTTACTCAAGTCCACTTCAACAAGGTAAAGACACTAGTTGAATGTCAGTAGCTTTATTAGACAAGTTATTTTCAAACTTAAAACTAATTTCCGGAAAATGTGTGGGAAGATGGTGCCAAACCATGTCACCAGAAAAACTAATGACAGAGGCAGCTGAACAGGGCTAGGACTCCAACTGGGCTTAAGCATCCACCTACGTCTAATTAGTGTAATTAAAATTTGTGGCAGTCATATACCCAAAGCCCAAGGAAAATACACTCCAAGCAAACCCACAAATAAGTCAGTGCTAAATCAGACATTATACCCAATGACATTTCTGGAACATTCTACAGTAAACCAAGACAAGTTAAGAAATAAATATAAAAGATGGAGAACAATCAGCAAATCTGTGTCCTCATACTTTTTTTCATTTCCATTTATCTGATCCACAGGAAAGTCTACCTGAGCCCAGCTAAATTTTGCCTAACCATTTTGTACTCATGCTAATTATCATACATATAATATAAACAGAAGTATTTTACAAAGCACCCCTTTTGAGTTTTCTGAGCCTTAAATATGAAGAGATCAAGATTCCATTTGAGTCTGCCAGCTCTAGGTTAGCTGCTAGCCTACAAGGATTCAAGCTTTTGAAGGTGGCGGAAGATCCAATTCCAGATAATCATAACCTTTCCAGGAAAATCTCAAGTAATATGCACTATCAGAAAAAAAAGTGAGAAAAAAATGAATTATAGGAGGGAGGAGAGGCAAAGGGTGAGTTTCAAAAGGGCTGTCTGCTGCAGGCTTAAAGAAACAGAACAGCAGCCCAAATTAAACCATGTCCTGTCACTTCCCACAGCTGGCAGGAAAAATATGCAAGGTCATATGGCAAGGGACGACCTCTCCAACAGAAACAAAATCTGGATGAGGTTGACTTCTTGCAACCCATCTGGAAATGTTTTGGGTGTGCTGAATGCTAGGCAAACATTTCCATGCCTTCAAATTGTGGGGTTTAATAATAAAATTTCAAAACAATGCAACAATGCAAACAATCTCATCTTCATTTTAGAGCTATATGTGAATCTAGAAGAAACTGGAATATATTGGAAAGTTCAATTTCTCTCTTTGTCTCCATGTTCTAGGTGTGAACATTTGGGGCCTGCTTCAGCAAGGTCGAGAGAGGCACATCTGTCTGTCTGTCTGTCTGTACTGGAAGCCAAAAGCCCTAGGATTCCTTCAACAATCGATTGTTCTTATGTCCCCATGAGACAGACAAGATGGCTTTGCCTTTAAAACCATGTGATTGTCTACCTTGCTGTGGGCTGGAAACGAGACATCTGCCAGGAGTATCTTTAGTATATTAGGTTTACTTGAAGAAACACACTTCCTGCCTAAGGCTAAACACAGCTGTACTGAGTTTCAATGCACCTTCTTCTACATCCACGCCAAACAGCTGATCCACTGGTTGGAGCCTCGCTCCTGTGAGTGCTGTTGTTCCAATTTTGGGTATTAAAAGAAAAACAATTTCCAGAAAGGCTTTTCTTTGAAATATCATTTCAGTGAAATTAAATACATGGAAGTAAAGCGAGGTCATGGTTAAAGTTTGCAAAAAAATAAAAATAATAACTTTCCCAAGTTTTTTGTAAAGAGAACTAATAGCGGCTTAAAATTAGAGAGGATTTTTTTTTTTTCTGTGAGTCAACTATATTTTTCAGTGATTCTTATTTTTGAGGGGTAATGCATTTTATGGCCTATATAAAATCTCTCCCAAATGCCTTTAAAAGCCTTAAAATATATGTCCCCATGTCCTGATAGTGAAGAAAGCAAATGTTCAATCAAGCATGCAGTTTCTTATTTATTATGTGATTCCCAAATTCTATTCCCTGAGCAGGTCTAATGTAGACAGACATAAAATATGAATCATTTTTCCCTTATGATTTTTGCCCATACACTTTTCTGTTACAACCCAGGCACCATTAAACCATGCATTTATGCCACAGAAACTATTTAGACTCTCACAAAAAAATGTGTCCCGCCCCCCACCATCAAAAACAGTTGTTGGAAGGCAATTGAAGACCTCAGCCAGGACTTGAGTGATCAGGCCTAGGAAGTGACGCTGACAGTCTGTAGTGCTTTTCCCACATTTGATGATTGTTCAACAGTAGAGGTCTAAGAGGCTAAGAAACTGAGTGTGAAGTGATAGTTAAGAGGCTGGAGAGCCTAGCTGAATGTTTGGCACTCTCACAGGGCTGAAATGACCTAATGAGAATTTGGGTCCCAGGAAGGAGATGGGACCTTGGTGGGGACCCTGGAAGGGCCACCCCTAGGAGTCCAAATGAATAAAACATAGACCAGCTGTCATGAAACCTAAAACCTGCTTTGAACTAGCTTAGTCCCAAACCAGATGAAGGCGGTCTGCTCTTACTCCAATTGTGTGCCATAAAGTCAAAGTCACTACTCTCTGGAGGCAGATAAAAGTTTACTAGGCATGCCATAAGACAAGACAACACAGGACTAAACGAGAAAGACCAAGAAAAAAAACAATAGAAACGTACATAGATATTATAGTCCTCAGGTAGAAACTTTTTTTTTTTTTGAGGTGTAGTCTCACTCTGTCACCCAGACTGGAGTGCAGTGGTGTGATGTAGGTGCACTACAACCTCAGCCTCCCATGTAGCCGGGATTACAGGTGTGTGCAACCATGCCTGGCTAACTTTTTTAACGGGGTTTCATCATGTTGGCCAGGCTGGTCTTGAACTCCTGACTTAAGGTGATCCACCCACCTAGGCCTCCCAAAGTGCTGCGATTACAAGTGTGGGCGACCATGCCAGGTGAGTATTTTGCCACAATTTAAAATAAATTTTCTTTTTTTTCTTTTTTTCAAGTTTGTTCTCAGACTATATTCACAAAGTTCCATGGCGGCTTACACTTCTGTAGGCCTTGTTGACAGTGCCGGCTTTTAGATACTGATGATCTTCATCTTTTTCTTATCTCCTCGGTAGAAGAATGGGATGCAGGAGGTGCTGCCTAAGACTGGGCGCTCCTGGGCGTTCTTCCTTCCACCAAGCAGCTGCATCATCTGCTGTGCAGTGCGGTTGTCATGGGAATAACCCTTCCCGGCCTCTCGCGCAGGCTCCACGCTGCCAGGGTGGCTCCTATCAGAAAGGTCTTTGGAGGGAGGGAGGCAGGGCTCTGAGCACCGCTCCTCCTGCATCTTCTCCTCCTGCTCTCCCATCCTCTCCTTCTCCCGCATCTTCTCCTCCTGCTCTCCCATCCTCTCCTTCTCCCGCATCTTCTCCTCCTGCCCCCGCATCTTCTTCTCCTCCTCCCGCATCTTCTCCTCCTGCCCCCACATCTTCTCCTGCTTCTGCATCTCCTCTTCCTTCTCCCGCAGCTCCTTTTCCTGCTCCCGAAGCCTTTCCTCCTGTATCCACATCTTCTCCTCCTCCTCGCGCATCTTCTCATCCTGATCCCACAGCCTCTCCTTCAATCGCAGCCTCTCATCCTGCTCCCGCATCTGCTCCTCCAGCTCGTGCATCTGCTCCTCCTGCTTCCACATCTGCTCCTCCACCTCTCCCATCTGCTTCTCCTTCTTCCACATCTGCTTCTCCAGCTCACGCAGCTCCTTCTCCTGCTTCCGCATCTGCTCCTCCTGCTTCCTCATCTGCTCCTCCTGCTTCTGCATCTGCTCCTCCTGCTTCCAAATCTTCTCCTCCTTCTTCCGCATCTGCTCCTCCAGCTCGGGCC
This sequence comes from Pongo abelii, assembly GCF_028885655.2. Lineage (NCBI taxonomy): Eukaryota > Metazoa > Chordata > Mammalia > Primates > Hominidae > Pongo > Pongo abelii. The sequence continues at coordinate 19,812,832 of NC_072001.2, read as the reverse complement.
TCTGCTCTTCCTGCTTCCACGCCTGCTCCTCCTGCTTCTGCATCTGCTCCTCCTGCTTCCTCATCTGCTCCTCCTGCTTCCGCATCTGCTTCTCCAGCTCACGCAGCTCCTTCTCCTGCTTCCACAGCTGCACCTCCTGCTTCCTCATCTGCTCCTCCTGCTTCCGCATCTGCTCCTCCTGCTTCCTCATCTGCTCCTCCTGCTTCCTCATCTGCTCCTCCTGCTTCCGCATCTGCACCTCCTGCTTCCGCATCTGCACCTCCTGCTTCCGCATCTGCTCCTCCTGCTTCCTCATCTGCTCCTCCTGCTTCCGCATCTGCTCCTCCTGCTTCCTCATCTGCTCCTCCTGCTTCCGCATCTGCACCTCCTGCTTCCGCATCTGCACCTCCTGCTTCCGCATCTGCTCCTCCAGCTCATGCACCTCCTTCTCCTGCTTCTGCAGCTTCTCCTCCTGTCTCCACATCTTCTTCTCCTGCTCCCACGTCTTCTCCTCCTCCTCCCACATCTGCTTCTCCTGCTGCCACAGCCTCTCCTCCTGTCTCCACATCTTCTCCTCCTGCTCCCAAATCTTCTCTGCCTGCTCCCACATCTTCTCCTCCTGCTCCCTCATCTGCTGCTCCTGCTCCTTCATCTTCTTTTCCTGATCCTGCAGCTCCTTTTCCTGCTCCCACATCTGCTTCTGCTGCTCCCACAGCTCCTTTTCCTGTGCCCACAGCTTCTCTCCTGTCTCCGCATCTTTTCCTCCTGCTTCCGTATCTTCTCCTCCTGATCCTGTAGCTTCTCCTCCTGCTTCCGTATCTTCTCCTTCTGATCCTGTAGCTTCTCCTCCTGCCTCCACATCTTCTCCTCCTGCAAAGTGTTGGTTTGAACCTGAAAAGGAAATAGACTCATAAGCTAGCTATATAAATGTAATCTATAAAATAACAGTTTTCATCTTTGATTCTTTAAAAATAAATTTTAAGCCCTAACCCTGAGGTTCTGATTTCCCAGACAGGTCCCCACTTTGTAGATTTTTAGCACACTCTAGAGGATTCTATGGTGGGACCAGAACAAGGACCCAAATTTTCCAACTCTTGGCTGGACCCTCCCCATACCCTGCATGATCCCTAGACCATGGTCCCAGCTGGATGGGGCTCCCACAACCCTGAGGGCTGCAGTCTCTCACCTGTGGCAGCAGGATTTTGTCCTTCTCCAGCTTCCTTTTTAGCCCCTTGATGTGGAGCTGGATCTCAGACTTTTCAGATTCTACGAGTCGAGGTTTTTCTTGTAGTTTGGCATTTTTCTCCTTCAGCTCCTCATTGGTTATGCTATGGCCAGAGGCAGTAGAGAAAGGAATGAAAGAAGAACAGAAAGGACCGCTTTGGTGATCGACCCTCTACCCTCACCCCACAACCACAGAATCATGGCACTGGAAGGGACCCCAGGAATTAAAAGTCCCAGGTGGCAGGCCAGAGAGAGGACATGAGTTGCCTGAGGCTACCCCATGAGTCAGTGGCACAGGCGGCACTAGAGCTTCCCTGCACACACATGAAAACCTGTATGAGCCACTCACCATGCTCACCTGTACCCCCCATCTCCCAGCACACCACCCCCACTAAGGGCTCCCAGACCTCCCATCCCAACTTCCCCCATCCTACATGTTCCTATACAGCTCCAGACTCAAGGTGTCCCTCTCATTTGTTAACTCCTCGATGTACTGCAAATAGAGAAAGGTCAAGTCAGGATAGAGCAGGCAGAGGAGCAGCTGGCCGACCAGTAATGACAGCTACAGTGACTACTCCACAGTAACTCTTGCTCCCTCTCAATCACACCCGACATGTTCTCAAGACATTTCCAAGCCCATGGTCTCATTTGTTTTCCTTTCTTTCTTTCTTTTTTTTTTTTTTTGAGATGGAGTTTCTCTCTTGTTGCCCATGCTGGAGTGCACAGGTGCGATCTCACCTCATCGCAACCTCCGCCTCCTGGGTTCAAGTGATTCTTCTGCCTCAGCCTCCTAAGTAGCTGGGATTACAGGCATGCACCACCGCACCTGGCTCTCACTTGTGTTTCAAAGAACTCAGTAAGGGTGGAAGGGACACGGAAAGAGATTGAATTGATAGCTGGCTAACAGGGGCCCAGAGAGATCAGATAATATTGCTATTGCTATTACTCTTATTACTACCACTGTTGGAACCTTTATTGAGTGCTTCACCAGGCACTATGCTAACAATCCCATTTAATCCTCACAACCTCCATAGGAGATGGTTACCATTATTATCTCTATTGTGTAGATGAAAAACATGGGGTATTAGAGGTTAAGTGCTGCCTAAGATCACTTAGAGCTGGGATTTCAAAACCCAAGTATATCTGATTCTCTAAGCCCATTCTTTCACTGGGGGTAGGGACACAGATAAGGAGAAGGAAATTAATCCTTTGTTCATTTTTGAAAGAACGGTACATTGGCATAGTCCAAACCTCAGAAGGTACAGAAGAGAAATATCTCCCCCCAACACTGTTCCTATCTCCTGAGTTTTTACGAATCCTTACAAACATGTTTTATGTATATTACCATAATACATACACACACACATGTATGTGTGTTCCCTCTCTCTACACAAATGGTAACATACTAAAGATACTCTTCTGTACTTTCATGGTACAAGTACCCTAACCCCCACCTAGGATTTGACCAAGGGTGCAGCCAAGTATGGGCAGGGTGGGCACTTGGCCTCGGAGCTCTGTGTCCAGTGCTTGCTCCCCACAGCACCCCACAACTCACCCACAGCAGCTGACTCAGCCCTAACCTGTCTCTAACAACCACACACAAAAGCAGCAAGAAATGGCCCATGCTGTCTTCTGGGCAGGACACTGCATCCTGCAGAAGGGACCTTTAGGCTCATTCCTCTATCTGCAAAGCTGGGCTCCCATGGGACCGTGCAGGTGATTGGACTCACCCTGTCTGCCTTCTTGTGCTGTATGGACACAGAGGAGAGAGCCGTCTGTAACTCTCCTTCAAAGTGCCAGGAATGATGCAGGTGGTCTGCCAGATAATGGGACTCTCCTGGAATAAGAGAGGTTGAGATGCGGCCCAAAGGACTCCCCCAAAGGCCTGTGAAAGTGCGAGGTTGAGGGATGATGGGGTGCCCAGATTTCCACCTTCAAATTTCCCGGCAGCATCCTGGCTGTAATAGAGCACTGTCTCCAGTTCAATTTTCTGACACATAAGGATTTCTACGGTACGATCCTGGGCCTTTGGGAGAAAAGACAAGCAAGTGCTGAAAGAGAAGCAAAGAAACCTCATCCAGAGGACAGGAGGGAACTTCACCCCCTCCACTCACCTCTAGCTGCCTCCTTAGGGCTTGCTGGTGTTGATGGCTCGCCTTCTTTTCCTATAGGAAGAGGAAGAAAGAGCTCCTACTAGGGGGAGGCAGAGATCCACAGCAAGAGACATGCCCCCAGAATGGCCCCCTGCCCCAGGACAGGCCCACCCATGGGACCAGGTTATCAGGGACCCTGTGGGGATGGGGTGGAATCTGGGAGGTGAGCCTTCCTCCCCAGGCTGGGAGTAGGCGAGATGAGACTGGGGCCTCTACATCTGAGTGCCCCCCAAACCCAGCAGTCATGTCATGAGCAAAGAAAGAAACCATGTTACTTCTTTCAGCTGAGCTCGGTTCTGTTGTTTCTGTGAGGAGAGTCAAAGGAAGGTGACTGAGGGTGGCCCCCTCGACTCTATTCCTCAGGCCAGGAAGCGGTCGGCAGGGGTCAGGAATGGATTTTAAGGGCAAAGTTCTCAGACCCAATGGGAACATGAACTGGTCAACTCTCCTCAACTCCCAAAGAAGAAGGATTTGGGTCTTTGTTGGTTTTTGCCCACAGCCACGGAACTCAAAGTCTGAAACTAGATTCTCTTGAAAAGACAGTAACAGAAACCTTCGGAGATGGAGTGTGAGAAAAGCCCACCCTTCTGCCAGCTTGTGATTTAGAAAGGTGCATTCATTCAGCAAACGTTGAGCACATACGGGCCAGCGACAGCACCTCACAGCAGGGATAGAGGTCAGAAAAGGCAGAGAGGAGCCCTTAGCCCCGAGGTTTCCATTCTAGTGGGCCTTTAACTGTCGGGCTCTCAGAGCTAACAGAAACCTCTGATACTCTCTAACTCTACCTCAGGAAATGCAAGCCCAAGAAGGAGAGTTTACAGCCGGCCCTGGACTAGGGATTAACATAAAAACACAATGATAAATCTCATTTAAACTTCACAAATACAAGTAAAACAATACCACTCCTGTTTTACAGATGTGAAAAGAGAGGCCCAAAGAGCTCAAGCTATTTGCCCTAAATCATATCCCTAGGAGATGGAGAGGTAGGATTCAAACCCAGAACTCTTAACCAGTACCTGGCAGTTCTTCCACAATCTTAACAATTACCCTCCACCACCCCTTGGGCCCTCTGTCCCCAAGGAGCATGGCCAGCCAAGACTCACATCCTCAGGTGAGTGGCAACCATCAGAAGTGGTTGTCTCAGGGTTAGTGCCATTATTTATTTTCTTCTTTTTGGCGTCGCTTGCTCCTGCACCAACACTAGGGTTGGTCTGGGCATGATGGTCTCTCAACTGTGGAAAGGAAGAGCAGTGATACTCATGAGAACTACAAGATCCTACAGTCACATCCTGCTTTAGAGTTTATACTAAATACTCTTATAGCCCATCTGATTTAATGCCACCAACTGTAGGAAATGTTGTCACAATCACTTAGTGACTAAGAGAGATTGATACCATGGCTGAAAAAAAAGGCAGTAATGGAACTTAAACTCAGTTTTCTGACTCTGAGCTCTGGGATTTTGCCACAAATCAGCAGCTGCCAGGGACCAAAACCAGAGGCAGAGGTAGAAAAGCAAATATTAAGCAGGCAGGAACTGTACACTCTGTGGTTTAGAGTTATTCACCCTCACACGTCTGTTAGTGTTAAGAAGTACACCAGTACCTCTCAAACCTTTACATCAATGTATCCTCATGGCAGAAGGCAGCCTTTCTGTTAAATCCGGGAATTTAGCAGAAAGAGGACAACCCAAGCCTCATTTCAGAGAGAAGTCTTGTATACTCTTATAAATCTATGTGACTTTCATCCCTAAGTACATTAATGTTTCATCTCTCAATAGAATCAAGGGAAACTGATGCTTCAGAAAGATGCCCCATATTTATCCTGTGGCACTCAAAGTACCCCAGGTTGAGATGAGATGAGGAAGACTCAAGCTGTCAAGTCCAGTTTCCCAAGATCTGTTCCACAGAAGATAAGCAGATCTCACTCCAGAAACCAGTGACTGAGGGGCACACTCTGGTCCCAGAACAATGGAGAATTCAAATCTGAGGTGCAGAACTCAGAAAAAATGTTAAAGTCTCTCTGGAGAGTAGAAGCCTGGGAGAAAACCCAACCCAACCCATTCTCCCATTGCCACCCAGAGACACTGTCAACATGTGGAGCTCATGGGGGAGGTGTAGGCTTTTCACCCTGTCAACATCTGTGGTAAGGAAGTCAGGCAGCCTGAAACCTCTCTCTTCTAGGTCCCACGGTCCCCATTCCCCTTCCAGCTGGAAACCTGTGCTGCAACCAGAGGAAACAGAAGTGGGCAAGAACACTTAGGGGACTGGGTCCTAAGACCAAAGGCCGGTCTCATGGTAGTAATGACAGTTTGTAGAGGGACTGTGACATCACTACATTCCACTCCTTGGTGGAGTGGCGGGGGGGGGACATATGAGCGCAATGCCCAAGTTGCCACTTTGAGACTGGGGAGGGGGGTCAAAAATTGGGACTTAGGTCCTTGGAGATGTGACCCCAAAGAGCCCCGGGAGGTCAGGCTTGGGGTGGCAGGAGGTGAGGGCCAAGTAAGGAGCAAGGAGCCCCAGGAGTCACATCCCCAAAGTCACCCTGTGGCAACTGGTGAGGGCAGGTTCTGGGGCACCCAGGTCCTTGGAGATGTGAGCCCAAAGAGCCCAGGGAGGTCGGGTTTGGGGTAGCAGGAGGTAAGGGCAGAGTATGGAGTTGGAAGCCCCGGGAGTCACCTGCTCAAAGTCACCCTGGGGTGCCGGGCAGGGCAGGGGCAGGACTCATGTGGGGGTTGGGCTGACTGACAAGATTTTGGTGTGGGGATCCCAGAGGTACTGGGGGGGCCCAGCCCGGTGTGCCTCGGGAGTGTCACAGACTGGCATCAGCTCAGCTGTCAGAGGGGGCCTCAGCTTGGGTTGGGGTGCTTGTGCGTTTACCTTTTCCTTAGCCTCGGCCAATTTGTTCTGTCGGGTTTCTTTGGACATCGTGGGTTGGGTAGGGAGGTGGGGGTGGGTAGGGGGGTGGGGGTGGGTAGGGGGGTGGGGATGGGTAGGGGGTTGGGGGTGGGTAGGGGGGGTGGGGGTGGGTAGGGCGGTGGGGATGGGTAGATGAGTGGGGGTGTGTAGGGAGGTGGGGGTGTGTAGGGAGGTGGGGGTGGGTAGGGAGGTGGGGGTGGGTAGGGAGGTGTGGGTGTGTAGCGAGGTGGGGGTGTGTAGGGAGGTGGGAGTGCGTAGGGAGGTGGGGGTGGGTAGGGAGGTGGGGGTGAGTAGGGGGGAGGGGGTGGGTAGGGAGGTGGAGATGGTCAGGGAGGTGGGGGTGGGTAGGGAGGTGGGGGTGGGTAGGGAGGTGGGGGTGTGTAGGGAGATGGGGGTGGGTAGGGAGGTGGGGGTGTGTAGGGAGGTGGGGGTGTGTAGGGAGGTGGGGGTGTGTAGGGGGGTGGGGGTGGGTAGGGGGGTGGGGATGGGTAGGGGGGTGGGGGTGGGTAGGGAGGTGGGGGTGTGTAGGGAGGTGGGGGTGTGTAGGGAGGTGGGGGTGTGTAGGGAGGTGGGGGTGTGTAGGGAGGTGGGGGTGGGTAGGGAGGTGGGGGTGGGTAGGGAGGTGGGGGTGTGTAGGGAGGTGGGGATGGGTAGGGAGGTGGGGATGGGTAGGGAGGTGGGGGTGGGTAGGGAGGTGGGGGTGAGTAGGGGGGAGGGGATGGGTAGGGAGGTGGGGATGGTCAGGGAGGTGGGGTTGGGGCCACATCAGCACGATCCAGGTGAGGACAACTATACACCTCCAGTCACCTCTACGTCGCTGTGTGACTGAGCCAGAGGAGGCGTAACCAGGGCTGCACTAGAATGCAGAATAGGGGCGTGGCCTTAATGCTTGAAGCCCATTGGCCAATGAGAAAGATGAAAGGAAAAGGAGGTGTGGCCAGACAGCAGCGTGTCATGAAGGACCTGTGTTGTCACAAGGAAAGCTGCCCATGCAACTGCTGTCCCCATCCACTCCAGGAGAGGGGCAGGGCTGGCTTTCACTTGAAAAACTTTAAAACTTTATTACCTCAGTTGAGGTACAAATCCTATTAAAATGGAAATTTTATAGTGTGCTTGATGATTGATAAAGCAGACTTTAGTATCCAACATTCCAATAAGATAAAGTAATCACAATGTTTTCTCTTTTTTGGAAAAACTTTCTCTTATTCTCCTACATTAGTGTTAAGTTAAAAAAAAACAAAAAACAAGAAACATGTCTAATATCTTTAAAAACACAAAGCTTTTGAGCCCGGCGTGATGGCTCATGCCTGTAATCCCAGCACTTTGGGAGGCTGGGGTGGGTGGATCACCCGAATTCAGGAGTTCAAGACCAGACTGGCCAACATGATGAAACCCTGTCTCTACTAAAAATACAAAAGTAGCTGGGCATGGTGGCAGGTGCCTGTAATGCCAGCTACTTGGGAGGCTGAGGCAGGAGAATCCCTTGAACCTGTGAGGCAGAGGTTGCAGTGAGCCAAAATCATGCCACTGCACTTCAGCCTGGGCTACAGAATGAGACTCTGTCTCTAAATACATATGTACACACACACACACACACACACACACAAAGCTTTCCATTTAATAAGCACTCAAAGTTCTTTACAAGGTTAAAGCAAATACAGGACCCTTCTAAAGTAAGGCTAAATCCTAAGTGATGGGGGAGAGAAAAAGGACATAAATAACTCCCACTCTCATGAGGTTAATCACTAAATCCTATTTTTCTAGAATCACCTGGCCTCTAAGCTCTGAAAATGAAACTGAATTTCTCACTAGATACTTGGCTATGACTTGCAATCATGAAAACCAAGAATTGTGTTATGTCACTGTGTATTGCTTGTTACCTGGGATCAAGGGTTGACTTTTTCATGATTTGCTCCATTACCTGTGTGCTTCTTATCTCAGACCAAACTAAGCTTTTTTATAGAGTTCTACAATTTACAGTTAGTATGTAAGAGTGGCTCTCAAACATATAGTCTCTGGACCAGGAGCACCTGGGAACTTCTTATAAATGTAAATTCTCAGGCCCCACCCTAGACCTGATGAATCAGAAACTCTGGAGTAGGGCCCAGCAATCCATGCTGCAATAAGCTGTCCAGATGTTCAGGAACCTCTGCCATACAGCAGGTAGAAAAATGTGTTTCCTTCTATAGGTCCAAAGCCAGGGATACTATATGTTCTGTCTCAATATGAAACAATGACATGCAATTAAAAGACATAAATCTCCTTCCTATTTCCACCCTCCAGCCAGTGTGTTTTATTTTTATGAGTTCAATAAGAAAACGCGTGGCAATCAGAGATTTCATCTAAAAAATATATTTACAGGTATCAGTTCTCATCCAGCCTGATCTCATCCAATATCATTTCTAGCCTCTTACATCTAAAGTTTTAGAAAAGGATCTTCACATTATAAGACTCAGGCACACTAGGAATTCTATGATAAAAGACAACGTACATCTGAATGTCCAAACTTACTAGAGAAGAAAAGTGGAGTCATTGGCTATATTTTCAAATTGCATTCAACAGGAAATTAAAGTTTTGAATTTTTTTCACCTTCATCCTTCCAAGTTAATAGAATTAAACCAGAATACTCCATTCTTCCACAGCCTGTAGCCAGGCATACTTTTACTGTGTTACTTCTTGCTTTTCAATGGATATAAAGCAAAGTCCTGGTAGGCACATTTTGTATACTTGCAAAGGTGCAAAACTAAACAGTTCCCTCTATTGAATATTAAAACAAAAGTCCTGTAAACCTCAGATGGTGAGTGTAATACTTCAGCACTAGCACGAAAGCCTCAAATATAAAAAGATACCAAGAACCTCGCTAGCAAACACAAGTAAGCTCTTGGCCGGGAGCAGTAGTTCACGCCTCTACTCCCAGCATATTGGCAAGCCAAGGTGGGGTAAGTCAGGAGTTCAAGACCAGCCTGGGCAGCATAGCAAATTCACTTCTCTACAAAAAAATTTAAAAATTAGCTGGGCATGGCGGCACGCACCTGTAGGCCTAGAGCTACTTGGGAGGCTGAGGTGGGAAAATCGCTTGAGCCCAGGAGTTTGAGGCTGCAGTAGCTATGATCATGCCACTGTATTCCAGTTGGGGTGACAGAGTGTGATCTAGGTATTGCATTCTGTCCTGCTCCTGTTTCCACTAAAATCACTGTTAAAATATGTTCATTCAGCAGGATAAAAAATAAGTGAAATTTGATTTTGGTGCTTTGCTAGCAAAAAATAAATAAAGTGAAATGACAAATTACTTACTGGGAGAAGGTCTTTGTAACCTCATTGACAGGTAAAAGGTTTGTATCCTTAGCCTATAAGGAAATCTTTAAAATTACTCAGAAAAAAAAATGATTTCCAGCAGAAAATGGGCAATGGAGAAACCAGCACTTCCCACAAGAATAAAAATGGCCAATGAGCAAATGAAAAAGATTCAAAAGCACTAGAAATCAAAGAAATGTAATGAAAACAATGAGATTTTCTGCTTAAAGATCTGCAAAGATGACAAATGGAAGAGGGAACCTGGAGCTCTGTCCCTGCTGGTGGGAGCATAAACTGAACCAATTTTTCTACAGGATAATTTGAACATTTCTTTTAAAAATCCTAAAACAGTTTTATATTATTTTCCTCTAGGAATTCTACTTCTATGAATTCAGTGCAAAAATCCTTACTCGAGTCCATTAAAATCTATATACCAGGAAATTCACCGCTAGGGTGGCAACTATTCTCTTAACATACATCCAGCTACAGGCTGGGTATGGGGCCTCACGCCTGTAATCCCATCACTTTGGGAGGCCAAGGTGGGCAGATCATGAGGTTAGGAGATTGAGACAATCCTGGCTAACAGGTGAAACCCCGTCTCTACTAATAAAAGACAAAAAATTAGCCAGGCGTGGTGATGGGCACCTGTAGTCCCAGCTACTCGGGAGGCTGAGGCAGGAGAATGGCATGAACCTGGGAGGAGGAGCTTCCAGTGAGCCAAGATGGCACCACTGCACTTCAGCATGGGTGACACAGTTAGACTCTGTGTCAAAAAAAAAAAAAAATACATCCAACTATTAAAAATGGTGATGCCAAGATATATTTCCGCCATAGAAACATGCTTAAAATATAGGAATTGACAAAAGACCATATGTTATGATTCTACTTTTTAAAATGTTTATATGCATAAAAAGTGTAAAAAGCAACGAACTGGAATGTTTTGAGTGGCAAAATTAAAGATTTTTCTTTATATTTTGTCCTCCAAATTATTAGAAAAAAATGTGATTTCCTTTATAATCAGCGAGAAGTGTTATTTTCATTTATTTATATTTATATTTCTTTTCTTTTTCTTCTTTTTTCTCCTGTATGTATCCCATGTAGGCTAGAGAGCTTAAATTGCTGCCTCTTGAGGGAAATCAGCCCATTTTCAGGACGTGAAGTACAAAAAGCTGTCCCATCTTCCCTTTATTTTTTATTTTTACTTTACTGATTTGCTTATTTATGTTGAGATGGAGTCTCGCTCTGTTGCCCAGGCTGGAGTGCAGTGGTGCATCTCAGCTCACTGCAACCTCCATCTCCCGAGTTCAAGCAATTCCCCTGCCTCAGCCTCCCGAGTAGCTGGGGCTACAGGTGTGCACCACCATGCCCAGCTAATTTTTTTATTTTTAGTAGAGAGGGAGTTTTACCATCTTGGACAGGCTTGTCTTGAACTCCTGACCTCAACTGATCCATCTGCCTTGACCTCCCAAAATGCTGGGGTTACAGGCATGAGCCACTGTGCCTGGCCTGTCATATTATTTCTAAACATTTCAGTGACATTTCAATTAATTTAAATTTAATTCTTACTGACCTGATCTCTTATCCTCTGTTTAATGACATCTTCCAGTTGAAAGATGTTTCCTCTATAATCACAGGTGCTAAAGGAAATACAACATGTATTCATTAGGTAGATATCCACTAAACCACTGATGCTCACATCGTAGTCCTTAGACCCTCAGCATCAGCAACACGTGGGAACTTGTTAGACATGCAAATTCCTGGGCCAGCCCCACACCTCCTGAATCAGAAAGTGCAAAAGAGGGACAGCTATCTGTGCTTTAATAATCTTTGAGATTCTCCCTGAAGTTTGAAAACTACAGAACTAGAATACATATGGTAGTAAGTGCTCATACTTTATCCAGGTTACCTTCCCCTCTTTTCCATTCTCTTTTCCATTGAAATAAAATGAGAGCTCATTTGGACTTAATGGATATAAGAAAGAAGGAATGGAAAACACTTTAAAAAATAATAATAAACATTATTACAAACTAATATATGTGAGAGTACTTAGTTGAAACAAAAAGGAGTTTTAGTAAACTATTATTCTATATTTGAAAATCAAGGAGAAGTTTATGCAATTTAAAATGTTTACAAACTGCAGTGCAATCTACTACTTGTGAATGTCAGTGTATTAGGAAATGCGTCTACACAATCACAGAGTTATATTTCTTCACAAACTACGAAGAGCGAAATATGTTTTTGTACCTCTTGGTTTCAGTTAGGGACATATTTTGTGCAGTATTTATGTGATTGTGCCTATGCATGATGAATGAATGAATTTCAGTCATACATTGCCTAAATCATAACTTGATGATGCTTGGGAAAGACTCAACAGTTCAAACTTCATGAAGTTCTAATGTCTGTGTTTCAAAACACATCATATTATTAGGATGTAGGGAGATATGTATGTGTGCTCCCTGGGGTGGGGATTTCTAGTTACTAGGCCATCTCCATTTTTAGCATTTGGCATCCTCATGACAGGACTTAATGTCCTGTTCTTGCCTTTTATTTTCTGAACTTGCCGCTTTTGCATTCTTTGGGCTCAGTTTAAAGACAGTTACTTTAAGTCCATTTTAAACCCTCAGGCTAGAAATTTGACCACTGTTAATTAGCCACATTATTTGGTCTAATGTTTTTTCTTTATCATTCTGAAACTGGGTTTATCTAATACATTGATAAAGTATTTCAAAGGTACTTTTATCATTGAAATCACTTCACTTTTACCCTGATAAATGTCAATGACTAGGAATGACCTTTAGATAGTGTTTAGCATCTGTAACCAATCTGACAATAATGTGTTCATCAGGTGCTTATGGATTAAATCACACACTGGCATATTTAAGCTAAACGTCAGTCTGGAAAATAAATTTACTATATTAACTGAAATAGCACTCTTTGTGTAGGTATTTGTCATACATTTAAGAAAAAGCTAAAAACAATGGAAATCGTATGACAATAACTTAAGTCTTTCTTCAAAGTGTATGCAGTCTTTTGTGATACCACATTCAGCTGAGTATTTGTGCTCTTCCTCATTCAGTATAAGGCAGCTTTCAATTTGCTTAGAAGGCAACATTGGAAGGTTAGAGTTCATCAGAAACAGAATTTTAAAATGTGAGTTCCACTGAATACATTTTAATTTCTGTAGGAAGAATCAAAACACCTATTTAAAGATTGCAAATATAATAATCATTTTTAAAGTATTGGATTAAATCTGATAGGTTTTCCAGAAATGAACAAAAATCAGTTCTAATACCAAAGCTGATTTTTAGAAAATTTGAAAATGTAAATCTGCCCTATCCATAATATAGTTTCTCTAAAACTTTACCTTAAAGAGTCATTTTAAAACAATGTTAACTATTAAAAAATGTAACTGTTATCTTAATGTTCTGAAATAAGTTAAAACATTTTAAAATATGAATACTGTAGTATAAAAGAAAGAAACAGTGGGAAGGAAAACTAGAGAAAGAAATGCCAATTCTAGTCCAAAGCTTTATTTGCCAAGTTTTCTTGGAATGAATTTTTCCAATTTATGAATTCTTGTAAACAGAATGTATAATGGAAATACTGAAAGACTTTTGCCTCACGTGGCATTATTGACTGCTGGTGTGATGCTACTGTAATGTAATAAATTATTAAGTTGTTGCAAAGTGCTGTTTTTGCCTTAAAATTTTATTTTGCATGTCTTGAAAACTATAGTATTGAAGGTATTGATACCGTGCAAATGCTGGGCATGCTTGGCATGAGATAATCTGTTTCATTTTTACAAAATTGTAATGTAACTATGCAAGTGTTTATTAAAAGAACACAAAATAAAAAAGTTATGGGATAAAAAAGTTATGGGGTGGAAGTTACAGGATAAAAAATGTAAAAAAGTTGTGGCAAAAAAGTAGAAAAAAGTTTTATGAAAAGTTACAAAAAAAAGTTATGAAAAAGAAGTTATGGGATTTAAAAAAAAAGTTATGGGGGCCAGGTGCTGTGGCTCATGCCTGTAATCCTAGCACTCTGGGAGGCCAAGGCGGGCAGATCATGAGGTCGGGAAATTGAGATCATCCTGGCTAACATGGTGAAGCCCCATCTCTACTAAAAATACAAAAAAAAAAAAAATTAGCCAGGCGTGGTGGTGGGTGCCTGTAGTTCCAGCTACATGGGAGGCTGAGGCAGGAGAATGGCATGAACCCGGGAGGCAGAGCTTGCAGTGAGCCGAGATTGCACCACTGCACTCCAGCCTGGGCAACAGAGCGAGACTCCATCTCAAAAAAAAAAAAAAAGTCATGGAATGAAAATAAACATTAAAAGCAGGCCCCTATCAGCAAATCCTGGAGAAGTGGGGCTGGAGTCTCCACCACCACCATGTCCCTACCACCCCTTCCCAGTCACTCCTTTACAATTAGGGTAGCAAGACAAGACTTCTGTCTAATGGGGAAAGACAAACAGACCCTTTGCCACCTTGACCAGGGCTGAGTCCTTAAATTTCTGGATGATGATGATTGTTATTTAAGAGCCAGAGGCTGGTGGAGTTGGTTTGTTTGGAGGAGGCCTCGTGGTCTCCTTACTCTCACCATAGCAACTTTTCCCTCAGTGGGGGCTCCAATCTTCTTATTCAGAGAAGTAGCTGAGGTAGGACAGTGGGGCTAACTGTGGATCAAGTGAGGGCACGGGCTGCTGGGGTGACCCCCCTTCCCCAGTGTACATATTGTGTCTGTAACATTTTGTATATTCCAGAGAGTAGGGCTGCCCCTGTGTCCTACCTAGCAGAGGTTGGAGCTGGCACTTGAGAAGGAGGTTCTAATAATTATTTGTGGCTGGGAAACTTATTTATTGCTAGCATTGGACATAGGAAGGAGGCAGGGATGGGGTCGTGGCTTCCCAGTGGTGTGATCACAGATCACTGCAACTTCCAACTCTCAGGCTCAAGTGATCCTCCCGCCTCAGCCTCCCAGGTAGCTGGGAGTATAAGCATGCACTACTATGCCTGGCTAATTTTTAATTTTTTTGTAGAGAAAAGGTCTTGCTATGTTGCCTATGCTGGTCTTGAACTCCTGGCCTCAAGCGATTCTCCCATCTTGGCCTCCCAAAGCACTGGGATTACAGGCATGAGACATTGCTTCTGTCCATGAGGTTTTCTCTTTATTACTGTTTTGTTGTTGTTGTTTCATTTTGTTTCATTTTGTTTTTTGACAGAGTCTTGGTCTGTTGCCCAGGCTGGAGTGCAGTGGTGTGATCTTGGCTCACTGCAACCTCCACCCCCTGGTTCAAGCAATTCTCATGCCTCAGCCTCCCAAGTACCTGGGGTTACGGGCATGAGCCACTGCACCTGGCTAATTTTTGTAGTTTTAGTAGAAACAGAGTTTTGCCGTGTTGGCCAGATTGGTCTCCAACTCCTGCCTCAAGCAATCTGCCCTCTTCAGCCTCCCGAAGTGCTGGGATTACAGGGGTGAGCCACTGCTCCTGGCTAAGATCCCATCTCTATTTAAATAAAAAAAGAAAATTCAGAATATGTGGAATATAGAACACCAAAGGCCAAAGTTATTTACCTCTCTGGGGTAATCACTGTAAACAATTTGAAATATATCCTTTCAAGTTCATACTTGCTATGCATATACATACATATACACACATACGTTGATATATTCCCTCTTCCCTGCTGTCATGCTATTAGAGTCTTCTTTTTTTTTGTAGAAATTGGACCAACTCTATGTTCTTTGCTGGCCCAAATTTCTACTATTCAGTGATGTGTTGCGAAGATGTGTTTAAGTCAATTTATGCAGCTCTTCAATATCATTTTAAAAGGTTATGATATATGATCATATGATCATATGAAGGTATTACAATTTATTCCAACAGTTCCCTTTTGCACATTTAATAATTTCCATTGATTTGCCAGGGAGAACATTCTCATGTCATGGCTAAATCCTTTTGTACAGCCATCCTTAATTATTTCCTTAAGATAAACTTTTAAATAAAGTTGCTAGATTAGTCTCATTTCTTAAAAAGTTGATTTTTGACAAAATGGGAGAAAATTTTCGCAACCTACTCATCTGACAAAGGGCTAATATCCAGAATCTACAATGAACTCAAACAAATTTACAAGAAAAAAACAAACAACCCCATCAAAAAGTGAGTGAAGGATATGAACAGACACTTCTCAGAAGAAGACATTTATGCAGTCAAAAAACACATGAAAAAATGCTCATCATCACTGGCCATCAGAGAAATGCAAATCAAAACCTCAATGAGATACCATCTCACACCAGTTAGAATGGTGATCATTAAAAAGTCAGGAAACAACAGGTGCTGGAGAGGATGTGGAGAAATATGAACACTTTTACACTGTTCTTGGGACTGTAAACTAGTTCAACCCTTGTGGAAGTCAGTGTGGTGATTCCTCAGGGATCTAGAACTAGAAATACCATGTGACCCAGCCATCCCATTACTGGGTATATACCCAAAGGACTATAAATCATGCTGCTATAAAGACACATGCACACGTATGTTTATTGCGGCACTATTCACAATAGCAAAGACTTGGAACCAACCCAAATGTCTAACAATGATAGACTGGATTAAGAAAATGTGGCACATATATACCATGGGATACTATGCAGCCATAAAAAGGATGAGTTCATGTCCTTTGTAGGGACATGGATGAAACTGGAAACCATTATTCTCAGCAAACTATCGCAAGGACGAAAAACCAAACACCGCATGTTCTCACTCATAGGTGGGAATTGAACAATGAGAACACATGGACACATGAAGGGGAACATCACACACTGGGGCCTGTTGTGGGGTGGGGGGAGGGGGGAGAGATAGCCTGAGGAGATATGCCTAATGTAAATGACAAGTTAATGGGTGCAGCACACCAGCATGGCACATGTATACATATGTAACTAACCTGCACATTGTGCACATGTACCCTAAAACTTACAGTATAATAATAAAATTTTTTTAAAAAGTTTTTTTGTAGTTTATATGTAACACTGTAGTTTTATATGTACTTGCAAATAGCTATAGTACCAGTAAAAAATGTGATAAAATTAAACTCTTCCACGTATGCCAAAAATACTTTGATTTAGCACTTCATTAAGTGCATGATTACAGTCTCTAGATCTTTTGATTTACCTTTCTACCTTTACAATTTTCAGCCCAGATACTTAGAGGTCACATAGTAAATTAAGGTTTTCTTTCTTTAAATAATTTCCATCTTTCTAAATTTGGTGAGTCACAGTAAGTTATTTTTGGGTTGTTGAAATCTGTGGCTTTGTTCTAAATTTGAGCCCAGAAATCATGCCACTTACAAAATATGCTTTGTCTTCCAACATCAGAGTGTCTGGTAGAAGGTGACTGTTCTTGGAATTTAAAAAATCTTAACAGGACAAGAAAAGAATCTAGACACTTTTTCTGTTTCTGATAATATGGCTGAGTAGGTAGACATACTGGATAGTCCTTGCAAAGACATATTTGAACTTGCCAAAAAAAAAAAAAAAAAAAATCCAGAGTCTCTAAGAATGAAGATGAAGTGAAAATCAGAAGGGCTACTGAGAGAATAATGGGGAAGCAGCCCCAGTTACAAGGGACGTGTGCATGTGTTCAATAAAAAGTTTCAGACGTAAAAAATGTTGAGAAAAATAATATAATTGCCCTACAGATACACATCATCAACAATTTTTCATTCATGGCATGGACAGTTTTTTTATTTTTGTTATTTTTTGTTGTTGTTTGTTTGTTTTTAAAGGTGGGATTTTGCTATGGTTGCCCAGGCTGGAGTGCAGTGGCGTGATCTTGGCTCACTGCAAATTCTGCCTCCCAGGTTCAAGTTATTCTCCTGCCTCAGCCTCCCGAGTAGCTGGGATTACAGGCACCCGGCACCACATCTGGCTAACTGTTGTATTTTTAGTAGAGATGATGTTTCACCACGTTGGCCAGGCTGGTCTTGAACTCCTGACCTCAAGTGATCCACCTGCCTCAGTCTCCCAAAGTGCTGGGATTACAGGCATGAGTCACCACACCTGGCCACAGCCAGTTTTGTTTCATTTATATTCCCACTTCATTTATATACAGTCGTTCTTCTTCTGAATTATTTTGAAGTAAAATCTGTACATCATATCATTTTTTAATTACCTTATATGTATCTGTAGAAGACAAGGAATTTTTAAAAATAAATATATTCACAATGCCATTAAATACCAAAAAATTCGTATTCTGAAAATAGCCACAAATCCAGAGTTCACATTTTCTTGACTTCCTCATAGGTGATTTTTCTTCTAGGTTTTCTATTTAATCAGATAACTGTTTGCTCATATTTACATTCCTTACTGAACAATGTCTAAACTTAAACTGACATAAAACGCAGATGATCTTCTGACCAAATGCTTAGCCTAAGAAAAAACTTCAAACTGCAGGACGAGTCCCTCCAAATATAGAAAGGACCAGTATTTTAATAGGTATGTTAACTAAAATGTAGCAATGTAAGGAGCAGAGCAGGAAGAACCTTTAAGTCCTAAACTTAGAAGTCAATTTCCTAGTCAGTTTTCGCGGTCCTTCCACAACAACCTCTGGCATCTGTTTTCTCTACAATGAAGGTAACAATAGTAGCTATTTCAGAGCAGGAAAAGGCTTAGAGCAGTGCTACAAGAGGGTCGTGGCTATATAAAGTTTAGCTATTTGTATATTGTAGCAAACCAACTTTTTTTTTTGTCAATAATATATTTCTTTTGGAAAACTAGCAGCCTTCTGTTTGGGGACACCTGCAGTTCCACTAAGTGAGCATTGGTGTCTGCTAACCTTTGCCTCTATTTCTCTCAATATATTGTGAAGCTGTTCCTGGATTTAGCAATTTTGTATACTTTCTTTTTCTTTATTATTATTTTCCTTTCCCTTTTCCTGAGACACGGTGCCGCTCTATTGCCCAGTTTGGACTGCAGCAGCGCCATGATGGCTCACTGCCACCTCCACCCCCACCCCTCTCCGGCTCAAGCAATCCTCCTACATCAGCCTTCAGAGTGGCTGGGACTACCTGCGGGGTCCACCAGGCCTGGCTAATCTTTGTGATTTTTGTTTTGTTTTTCCGTTAAGGGTCTGGGTTTTGGGCCAGGCGCAGTGCCGCACGCCTGCCATCGCAACACCCCGGAAGGCCAAGGCCGGCGGATCACCCGAGGTTAGGAGCTGGAAACCAGCCCCACTAACATGGAGAAACCCCATCTCAACCAAAATAAATAAATAAATAAATAAGCCAGGCATGGTGGTTCACACCTGCAATCCCAGCCACTCAGGAGGCTGAAGCAGGAGAATCACCCTTCGCCCGGGAGGCGGAGGCCCGGGGAACCCAGATCAGGCCACTGCACTCCAGCCTGGGCAACAAGAGGGAAACTCCGCCTCAAAAACAAAACAAAACAAAAACGAACAAAACCAGGTTTCACCATGTTGCCCAGGCGGGTCTGGATCTCCTAGGCTCAAGCGATTTGCCATGCTCAGCCGTCCAAAGTCCTGGGATCACAAGCGTGAGCCATGACACCAGGCCGATCTATTCCTGTCTGATTAAAAATTGGGCCCGGCGCGGTGGTTCACGCCTGCGATCCTAGCACCCCGGGAGGCCGAGGCCAGCGGATAACCTGAGGTCAGATTGAGGCCAGCCTGACCAACATGGAGAAACTCCATCTCTACCAAAAAAAAAAAAAAATACAAAATACAAAATTAGCAGGGCATGGTGGCTCACGCCTGCAATCCCAGCCACTCCAGAGGCTGAGGCAGGAGAACCACCCAAACCTGGGAGGCCGAGGCTGCTGGGAGCCAGACCCTGCCACTGCACTGTAGCCTGGGCAACAAGAGCGAAACTCCCTCTCAAAAAAAAAAAAAAAAAAAAAGAGAGGGAGAGACTGGGTTTCAGCATGTTGCCCCAGCCGGCCTGGAACTCCTAGGCTCAAGCGATCGGCCACGCTGGGCCATCTGAAGTCCTGGGAATCACAAGGGTGAGCCGCCACACCAGGCGCATCTGTTCTTTTCTGATTAATAAATTGGGCCTGGCGCGGTGCCTCACTCCTGCAATCCCAGCACCCTGGGAGGCCGAGGCGGGCAGATCACCTGAGGTCGGGAGTTTGAGACCAGCGTGATCCACATGGAGAAACCCGTCTCTACCAAAAAAGAAAAAAAATAAAAAGCTGGGCATGGTGGCTCACGCCTGCAATCCCAGCACCCCGGGAGGCCGAAGCAGGCGGTTAACCTGAGGTCAGGAGTTTGAGATTGCCCTGAAGAAGGGAGAAACCCCGTCTGTACCAAAAAAAAAAAAAAAAAATTAGCCGGGCATGGTGGCTCACGCCTGCAATCCCAGCACCCCGGGAGGCCGAAGCAGGCGGTTAACCTGAGGTCAGGAGTTTGAGACTACCCTGATGAAGGGAGAAACCGCGTCTGTACAAAAAAAAAAAAAAAAAAATTAGCCAGGCATGGTGGCTCACACCTGCAATCCCAGCCGCTCCGGAGGCTGAGGCAGGAAAACGATCCAAACCCAAGAGGCAGAGGCCGCCGGGAGCTGAGACCGCACCACTGCACTCCAACCGGTCAACAAGAGTGAAACTGCCTCAGAAAAACAAAAAAGACCGGGTTTCACCATGTTGCCCCGGCCTGTCTGGAACTCCTAGGCTCAAGGGATTCCCCGCACTATTCCTTTCTGATTTATAAATTGGGCCTTGGGCGCTGGCTCAAGCCTGCAATCCCAGCACCTCCGGATGCCCAAGGCGGGTGGATAACCTGAGGTCGGGAGTTTGAGACCAGCCTTATGAACATGGAGAAACCCCATCTCCAACAACAACAACGAAAACAAACAAAAAACAAAATGAGCTGGGCATGGTGGCTTAGGCGTGCAATCCCAGCCACTCGGGGGGCTGTGTCAGGAGAACCACCCAAACCCGGGAGGCGGAGGCCGGTTGAGCCAAGACCTCACCACTGCACTCCAGCCTGGGCAACAAGAGCGAATCTCCGCCTCAAAACAAAAAAAAGTGACCGGGTTTCACCATGTTGCCCAGGCAAGTATGGAACTCCTAGGCTCAAGCGATCTGCCGCGCTCAGCCATCCAAATTCCTGGGATCACAAGCCTGAGCCACCATGCCAGGCCGATCTATTCCTTTCTGATTAATAAACTGGGCTGGGCGCGCTGGCGCACGCCTGCAATCCCAGCACCCCCGGAGGCCGAGGAGGCGGGCGGATAACCTGAGGTCAGGACTTTGAGACCAGCCTGATGAACATGGAGAAACCCTGTCTGTACCAACCAAAAAAAAAAAAAAAAAAAAAAAAAAAAAAAAAAAAAAAAAAAAAGAAGAGAGACCGGGTTTCACCATGTTGCCCAGGCCGGTGTAGAACTCCTAGGCTCAAGTGATCCCCCGCAATCCGCCGTCCGACGTCCTGGGATCACAAGCGTGAACCACCAGCCAGGCCGATCTATTCCTTTCTGATTAATCAGTTGGGCCTTGCGCGCTGGCTCACGCCTGCAATCCCAGCAGCCCCGGAAGCCAAGGCGGGCGGATAACCTGAGGTCCTGAGTTTGAGACCAGCCTGACCAACAGGGAGAAACCCTGTGTGTACCAAAAAAAAAAAAGAAAACGAAAAAGAAAAAAGAAAATTAGCCGGGCATGGTGGCTCACACCTGCAATCTCAGCCATTAGGGAGGTTGAGGCAGAAGAACCACCCAAACCCAAGAGGTGGAGGTGGCGGGGAGCCAAAACTGCACCACTGCACTCCAGCCTGGGCAACAAGAGCTAAACTCCGCCTCAAAAAAAAAAAAAAAAAAGAGACCAAGTTTCACCATGTTGCCCAGGCCTGTCTGGATCTCCTAGGCTCAAGCGATCTGCTGCGCTCCGCCATCCAAAGTCCCTGGATCACAAGCGTGAGCCACCACACCAGGCCCATCTATTCCTCTCTGATTAATAAAGTGGGCCGGGCGCGGTGGCTCACAGCTGCAATCCTGTAGCGGGATTTTTAAGGAATTAGATAGACTCATGGGGTTTAGGAGGACATTATTAATTATTTAGGTGCACTGGCCCAGTCGGATTAACATTTAAAGGATTGAGTACTGAACCAAGAGTTATCTTTCAAGCATTATGTGGGGTGAGGGGGCAGATCTGTGCAGGGGGAAGCATATTATAGAAGCAAGAAACAAAGATACTTATTTAATTGAAACATACATTATATTATTTTTTACCATTTAAGGAAAAATATGTTTTGTGACTTGAGTTTATTTGTTTAGTGACCTTGTAGTTGCACAGTTAGGGAATTAGTTGGGCATGGTGACTTACACTGCAATCCCAGCCATTCGGGGGGCTGTGGCAGGAGAACCACCCAAACCCAGGAGGCAGAGTTCCCGGAGCCGAGACCTCGCCACTGCATTCCAGCCTGGGCAACAAAAGCAGATCTCCCCCTTAAAAAAAAAAAATGTGACTGGGTTTCACCATGTTGTCCAGGCCGGTCTGGAACTCCTAGGCCCAACCGATCTGGCGCTTGATGTCTTTAACCTGTGATTGAAAGCATATTAAGATCTTGGGTGTATCAACAGTCCAGAGGTCAAGAAGGAAAATCCTGGGATGTGAAATATTCTGCAACAAGAAAAGCAATTGGAGAGGTGACCAAATTCACTGAAGCTGTTTTGCCCTCTTCTTTCTCCTCTCTCTGTCTCTTTCCTGGAAGTCCCCTAGTAAGAAGTAAAAGAGATAATGGCTTTGGAGTGCATGTTTTTCCTGGAATTGGAAGGAATTTTAACAAAGGAGCCTTTCACAAAGAAACCCCCCCACAACCCTGCTTTTCACTTGAAGTAGGACAAGATCGGTGCCCCCACCATCATTCTCCATGTGACCCCAGGTGGAGATGAGGGGTAGACGCTACTGATAAGCTCTTAGCAATTTCCCTATTTATGGACTCTGAAGCTCCTTAGCTTGACAACTGATGAATAAGTTTTCTTTTGTGGGATAAGAGTAGGTGAACTTTTCCCCCTGAATTCCCATCCTGGGGCCAGGGAAGAGAGCCTAGGATCCCTTCTCTTGGCCTTCACACTGTGGGAAAGAGTACCTAGAGTTAAAAGCCTGATAAATGCCCTCGAACAGCTTTGAAAATCACAAGGTCAGGAGATCAAGGCCAACCTGGCTAACACGGTGAAACCCCGTCTCTACTGAAAAAAAAAAAAAAAAAATTAGCGGGACATGGTGGCAGGTGCCTGTAGTCCCAGCTACTGGGGAGGCTGAGGCAGGAGAATGGTGTGAACCTGGGAGGCGGAGCTTACAGTGAGCCGAGATCATGCCACTGCACTCCAGCCTGGGTGACAGAGCAAGACTCCGTCTCAAAAAAAAAAAAAAAAAAAAAAGTGATTATTATATACTTTATTTCAAAGATGAAATGTATGACCATACAGCAAAATAAAATTGGGATAAAAAATAACCTGAAAATCAGGAAACAGGAGAAACAGTCTAAACATTTAGTTTTGTGGTCTTGCCTAATTATTTTTCTTATGGTCAATAAGGAATGATTTAAAATGACCTTATTCCTGAGCACCTGGAGACTTCTAAGAAGTTTTTAAGAATAATTTTATGTTGAAGAATCATACCACAAAATACTTCCAAGATATATGTGTTGTCATCCTAGTTACTATAAACCAGAGAAAAATGTTCTAATTACTCTTTTTAATGAATATGTACAAAAATGCTTCATTATAAATCTAGAATATAGGAATATGTTCAGTAATTGATTTTTGCAAAAAGTCTGTTATTATTTTTTTTCCCTAAAGCAGGGAGAGAACTGTAGCTTCATGATCTGAGATATCAGGTAAGGAAGTCCTCCCCTATTCTTTCTTAAGGGATAAGCTCTTTATATTCCTCTCTCCAGTCTCTCAGAGATAGCATCAAATAAATCCCCTATGCTCTGTTGGCTCCATCCTCGGGGGCAAGCGCTATTTCACATCTTACTCTTAAATCACTTTTGAGAAATAGACATAGCTTCCACCAAAAAGGAGCCCTCCCAACAGACCTCTAATAACACCAAAGGGTTTCCATGTGTGCGCCCTTAAGCGAACATACACAAATGAAATGAATCTATAGATTGATAATGAAGCCAGTTTTTATAAGTGAGACATGAATATCAGTCATATTAGACACACTCCTGCTGAGTACTGTAACAAATCTCATTTTTACCACATACAGGGATAGCTGTCCCATATATTCATAAAATATAAGAATTTTTTTCTTGATTAATAAACTTTTTTTTTTAGAGTAGTTTTAGGCTCACAGCAAAATTGAGTGGAAAGTAGAAGAGTTCCCATAAACTCCCTACTCCCCTTACACACACAGCTTCCCCCACTGTCAACATCCTGCACCAGAATGATGCATTTTTTATAATCAATGAACCTACACTGACACATCACTATCACCCAGGGTCCACAGTTTACATTAGGGTTCGATAAAATAATTTTTTACAAGTTAAATCCCCCAATAAACTTAACATTACTTCTCCGGGCCATACGTTTTTCTGCATCAGTACAATGGGATAAGAATATTTATTTGGAGCTGGGAGTGGTGGTGCATGCCTGTAGTCTCAGCTTCTCGGGAGGCTGAGGTAGGAGGATTGCTTAAGCCCAGGAGTTTGACACTGCAGTGAACCACGATTGTATCACTGCACTAAAGCCTGGGCAGCAGTGAGACCCTGTCTCAAACAAAATAGAACAAAGACAACAAAAAGGCAATATTTATTTGGAAGGTTTTGTGAGTATTATTTGGGATACATTATGAAAAGTGCTAGCACATTATGAATATTCAGTTATGGTTAGTTAACTTTATCATTAAGATCGTTATAACCTGTAGGAACTGACACTGCTACCCCAATCCTGTCTTTGAAGGAGCAAACCCATATGGGAGTAAAAATGACTGGCTCCCCTCCCTACCTTGAACCTGTCATCTGAGTCTACCTAATTATGAAACGAACAGGGTTTTAAGTTTTGAACCTATTCCCTGTCATGGTGGGTAGAAAATCAATCACTACACCCCTATTTATAGAACAATCAGAACAGAGGAAAAGACACGATTTTGAATTCCAGCCACACATTAATTGTGTGCCTTCAGGAAAATCACTTAAGCCTGTTAAAATTCATTTTATTCCACTGAATAATAATACATGAAAGCACTTTATATACTTGAATGAACTATGCTCATTTACAGGGTTCTGCGCGTGACATTGCATCCGTAAAACTGAGAAACCAACAAAGTGAGGGCAGAATGAAAAAAGAAAAAAACTTTCAGAATGTTCTTCCTTTCCTCAATGCCATGCAGTTTGTGCAGTCAGCTGATTGGCTGAAAATAGTCACTTTTGATGACTGATGCTTCCTGCTTATGTTTAGTTGGTTTAGGAAGCTCATTAGGGATGCTATCTTGGAGATGAGTCTGGTGGGTAGAATATCTGATGACTCTAAGGCAAATGTACTTCTTTCAGCTGGTAAATTAATTTCTCAATAGACTCAATTTGCTTTTTACCAACTGTCTGGCAATATCCGATATTTGCAATAGTCCTTCAAACACTTGCAATAAAATCTGGCTCACACATACAACCTGTTAGCGGTGAAAGAGAAACATTCATCACATTCAAAATTCTCCAAACATGAGAGCAGTTGAATGTGCTTTAAGACGGTATACATAATGATACATTTCTATTTTCCCCTTCCTCTTACAATCATTTACACAGATATATAAGAAGTAAATATGTGTTTAGAAAGTATTAGTCATCATAGATGTACCTCCAGTCATCTATTCAAATGTAATCATGGTAAAATATGCACTTGTACAATTTTATACTATCAATGAGTATAGGTAGGTGAAAATTAGTGTTGCCAGAAAAAATCCAAACCAGAAAACAGAAAGTATAGAAAAATTATACGTTATGTCATTGATAAACCATTTTAAAATAATATATCATGTGTAGAATAAAAAATTCCATGAATATATACATGCAAATTATACATATATGTGAATTTAATTTTGTTAAAAGGCAATTGGCATCTGCAATTTCATGCAGTCTAAGTGAAACCCATAAAGAAATGTGTATGAAATAGAAAAGCAACAAAGCTCATAACATTTTAAAATTAGAAGTCAGATTCAAAACCCATCATGATCTATTTTAAATTTCTCTCTATAACATATCAATGGAGACATAAAACACACCTTAATAACATGCCTCACTATTTCATTCACAGCATGACTTCCCTTTCCCCAATGCCCAAACCATGTTCCCATCTACACCCCACCCCACCCAACTCTCACCTCTTCCATTAGCATTATTACAAACATATTTTACAAATCTTATACCAAGCTTTTCCACTCTGTCTCTTTTAAATGTAGAAATATCTTGTATATAAACCTGAATACCACAAATCTTCACATTTATATTTTCTAAAGCAGTTAAACCTTTTTAGACAATTCTACCTAAAAAGCCAAATGCGCTTGACAATATGTCATGTTATGTTAAGTTGAGCAGATACAGAAGTCATTTCTGTCGGATTTCTTGTCGGTGTTTGCATTAAGTTGGAGCTTTCTGATCTCGGCTCTTGTTGTGCCAGTAATTTGAAACGTCACCTCTCTGTTGGCCTTTGGTTTATGCAATGCAGTCTGGCAATTAAAAGTCTCCGCTGGGCGCGGTGGCTCACGCCTGTAATCCCAGCACTTTGGGAGGCCGAGGCGGGTGGATCACGAGGTCAGGAGATGGAGACCATCCTGGCTAACACAGTGAAATCCAGTCTCTACTAAAAATACACAAATTAGCCCGGTGTGGCAGGCACCTGTAGTCCCAGCTACTCGTGAGGCTGAGGCAGGAGAATGGCATGAACCTGGGAGGCGCAGCTTGCAGTGAGCCGAGATCGCACCATTGCACTCCGGCCTGGGATACTGAGTGAGACTCCATCTCAAAAAAAAAAAAAGAAAAAAAAATGTCTCGTGAATTTGTACATAGAATATTGAAGTTAGAAGAGGCTTATCACTCTCTGGGCTCTAATACTGTCCAGAGGTTGTTTCTTGTTCCCATAAGAAAATCCTGTATGTCTCTCCATTACCATTCCTGATCCTTACCTCCAATTCAAAATGTGGCCAGTTCCACCTTCTAAGCCTTTATACCAAATTGACTGGGTAGGTTTATTATGAATCTGTGTCCTTGTCCAAACTCTACATTAGACCTCCCAGGAGAGTTCAAACTAAAAACTAATGAGTAAGTGCAATATTACAATTGAAACAGGGGAGCAAACATAATTTCAAGTAGGACTCATAATAACTCTGGGACCAAAAGAGGAAGAGTGCACGCCAAATGTTCTCAATTCTGAAATGGCCCTTGTGAAATATCTATGTGAAAACACTTCAAGGACCTGAAAAAAAAAAATGGTGAAAAAGCGAACAACCTTCCTTGCAAAACAACTCCAGAGTTAATGCCAGAGCTTTCTATCAAAACATCCATGCTAAGTTCACCGGAAAGATTCAGAAGATCAATGACAGGAGTAAGGGAAAAAACAAGGACATTTTGTGAGTAGGAATGTATAATGACCCTGCAGCAGGAGAACCAGAGAGGGGAAAAAAGGAAATGGAGGGTATAAGTAAATTAATTGCCTGTAACATGTTTAATGAAATAAGTAGACGTGTGATGCAAATTTCTTAATAGTCAAACATTATGCAACATATGATGCATAAGGATTGTACTATCTCAAATTTTTCTTAATGTGAGATTTTCTCAATGCCACTTTCATTTACCTACACACACACAAATGGCACAAATCACATGTACATATACTTCCACGAAAATACATATGTGGGAGGGAGAGAAAGAGGGAGGATAACTTTAATCATGATACATTGCCAATATAAGAACTCCCTTTTGGCCGGGCGCGGTGGCTCATGCCTGTAATCCCAGCACTTTGGGAGGCCGAGGAGAGCGGATCATGAGGTCAGGAGATGGAGACCATCCTGGCTAACACGGTGAAACCCCGTCTCTACTAAAATTACAAAAAAAAATGAGCCGGGCATGGTGGCGGGCGCCGGTAGTCCCAGCTACTCGGGAGGCTGAGGCAGGAGAATGGCGTGAACCCAGGAGGAGCTTGCGGTGAGCCGAGATGGCGCCACTGCACTCGAGCCTGGGTGACAGAGCAAGACTCCGTCCCCCCAAAAAAGAAAAAAAAAAAAGAACTCCCTTTTTAGAAAGATCTTTTATTCAACTTACCAAAATTTTAATTGCCAATGGAACAGAAACCAGCACAAATAAGAACTTGTAACTTACCCAGGTACAAGTGAACTTCTATGACTGAAATTCAGGGGCATTCTAAGCAAGAATAATTCAATAGTAACTAATCTCATTATTTTTCATTTTTATTAAGTCATATTTATTATTCGTAGTGTGATTTCTCATCAAGGAGTTACTTAACATGCCAAAAGCCTGCATCTCTTTAACTAGGTCTTTATGCATAGGGAATGTTTAAATATCCACAAAAGTAATACATACTAACCAGTTTTTTAGATTTTAACATATATATTTGAAGATATGTTTTCCCCAAATGTACAGTTCTTTGTGGCCTGGATTGCCTCAGGAAACTGCCTCTGCCTGTTGTGGGTATCATGGCAAGTAAGGGCACTGGTAATTTACTGCTGAGAAAATGCCTAGCCGTTTGCCTACTTATGCCATGTCATCTTCCCGACACTACAGAGCACGGTAACCTCATTTCCAAAATCAAAGACAGAACAAATCTGAACAGCTACTGTTCCTGAGGCAAACAAGTGAGTCAATTCCAAAACATGCCATGGACTCACTGAAGATGAATTTCAGACAATTCTTTTTTTTTTTTTTTTTTTTTGAGATGGAGTCTCGCTTTGTTGCCCAGGCTGGAGTGCAGTGGCGCGATCTCGGCTCACTGCAAGCTCCGCCTCCCGGGTTCACGCCATTCTCCTGCCTCAGCCTCCGGAGTGGCTGGGACTACAGGCGCCCACCACCACTCCCGGCTAATTTTTTTGTTTTTTTAGTAGAGACGGGGTTTCACCATGTTAGCCAGGATGGTCTCGATCTCCTGACATTGTTATCTGCCCGCCTCCGCCTCCCAAAGTGCTGGGAGTACAGGTGTGAGGCCCCGCGCCCGGCCGGATTTTAGACAATTCTACATCGTCTGTTGAATCTGTCGTCTGTTGAATCAGCTTTCTATTAACCACACACTATAGAAGTGAAACCAACCTGTACTACCAAGAGTGTATTAATTTTGCATGCATTTCCTAGTAAACAATGTAGACAGTATTAATTTTTATGTTGCCAAGGTAATAGTTTTGTCCTTCAACTCATCTGCCAAATTTTGCCTCACCTGGCTCACTCAGAAGGAACAGAATTGACAGTATTAACTAGTCTCAGTTATCTCCACTGACAGAAAAAAACGTCTATTTTCTACATGGACTGTGAGAATCAGCATTTTCTGTTATTAACTTAGATTTTTTTCTTGCCATTTCTCTTTATGATCCCAATGTATTGATGTATTTCTAACACTACAACAAGATTTGTGTCACTCAACTGCATGTGTTGTAATCATTGTCTTTTAACCATTTATCTCCATGAAACTGATGTCATTGAAAGATAGAAAAGAGAAACAAAAAGCACAGAAGGGAGAGAGAGAGGGAGGAAGATTTTAGTCATGATACAATGCCAATGTAAGGGCTCCTTTTAAGAAAGATTTTAAAAAATTTCTTCATCAAAATTTCCATTGCCTCCTTGAATGAAATGTGAAGGATTGCAAATTCCTTTAAAACTTGGTTTTGGCATGACTCTGGATTTCCTTCATTAGCCAGCTATGCAGAATTCATTTTCCAATGCTCTATTAAAAATAAAAGGCCTGGCACGGTGGCTCACGCTTGTAATCCCAGAACTTTGGGAGGCTGAGGTGGGTGGGTCACAAGGTCAGGAGATCGAGACCATCCTGGCTAACACTGTGAAACCCCGTCTCTACTAAAAATACAAAAAATTAGCCGGGTGTGGTGGCAGGCACCTGTAGCCCCAGCTACTCGGGAGGCTGAGGCAGGAGAAAGGTGTGAACCCAGGAGGCGGAGATTGCAGTGAGTCGAGATCGCACCACTGCACTCCAGCCTGGGCAACAGAGCAAGACTCCATCTCAAAAAAAAAAAAAAAAGAAAGAAAGAAAATAAAATAAAAATTAAAAAGTGAAGATTCCCTTAATGTTTCCCAGGCTATTAAAGCTTTCCTTCCAAAAGGAGCTCATTCTGATCCCATTTAGTACAACACCCTCGTGTATGCCAGATGGCACAGGCATCATAGCTTCACAAACGTCATTCTGATTCTCACCTTTAAAATGAAATTCCCTTAATCTACCTTTCTTTACATAAACAACAAAATTGTAGACAAAGATATGCCAAATTAAAAGCCTCTTTTGCTAAATATTCTAGAAATAATTTGAGAAAAATGGGCACAATTTGAGACCTTAGTTGTCTTGGAAAGCGGGTAGGTGGGTATTTGACTATGATTCAGGTTGCTATTTCTCCTGTTAACTATTTAAATGTGTGACCTTAAAAGAAAATCATTCAGTCTTGTTGAGACTAATCAATGTCTCATCCAAAAAAAATGAACTTAAAATTTCTCCTATGTGTCTTATAGCTCAAAAATGTTCAATTCTGTTTCAAGCCATTCTAACATTTGGTTTATAAATAGGTATTACATCGTCAAGGCTTACTGCAGGCCTCTGTGATCTGTATTTCAATTTCATTCCTTTTTAGGCTAGATGTAATTTTGGGATTTTAAAAATGGAATTATATGTTGTTATGGGTTGAACTGTGTTTTTCCCGAAAATATATGCAAATGCCCTAACCCCCAATACTTTAGAATGTGACCTTATATAGAAAGAGTCTTTACAGAGGTTATCTAGTTAAAATGGAGTCATTAGGGTGGGTACTAATCCAATATTACTAGTGTTCTTATAAAAAGGGGAAAATTGAACACAAGAGGAACATGCACAGAGGGAAGATGATATGCAGACACTATATGGAAGACTGGGCTGACACATCTGTAAACTCAGAAATACCAGTGATTTCCAACAAACCACCAGAACCTGGGAGAGATGAAAGAGACATGGACAGCCTCCCTCATATCCTTCTGGAGGAAACTACCTTGACTACATCTTCTTTTCAGACTTCTAGCTTCCCCAACTGTGACACAATAACTGTTAGTTGTTTTAAGCCACCCAGTTTGTGGTACCTTGGAGAGTAGCTCCTACAAATGAATACATTGTTATAGACTAAAAAGTGCATAAATCATAAGTGTACAATTTTTATAATCTTTCAATATGGACTGAGTCATGTGACTACCATAAACAAGAGCCCCTCAGAAGCCTCTTTCATGCCTCATTAATTTTCTTCTACCGAATATAACACTCTTCTGACTTCCTCTACAATAGATTCATTTTTCCT
The DNA here is from genome assembly GCF_028885655.2 of Pongo abelii. Classification (NCBI taxonomy): domain Eukaryota; kingdom Metazoa; phylum Chordata; class Mammalia; order Primates; family Hominidae; genus Pongo; species Pongo abelii. The sequence continues at coordinate 19,781,779 of NC_072001.2, read as the reverse complement.
GAGGAAATTTATATGAATGCAGGCATATTTGTGACACCACAGATGTAGCAGCAGTTCTTTAACTGCTGTATTTTATTCCACTCTATCAATGATCCATAAAATATTTTTACATTCTGCTCTTGGTGGACAATTGAACTGTTTTGAGTGTCTGCATATAAAAATAATATTGTAATGAAAGTCTTTTGGTGTAAAAAATTCCCAGTCGTATCTGTTGGGTATATACTTAAATGTGGAATGGTTGGGTCATAGATAGGTATCTGTAACACCAAACTGTGTTTTATTAATCTACTTATTTTTCTTTTAAATATTAATGTATAATTTACACATAACAGAGTGTACAGATCTTAAGTATACACCTTATTGAATTTTCACATAGCTTCATACACGTGGAACAACTCAGATAAAAAATATCTTACAGGCCAGGCACAGTGGCTCATGCCTGTAATTCCAGCACTTTGGGAGGCCGAGGCAGGTGGATCACCTGAGTTTAGAAGTTCAAGACCAGCTTGGCCAATGTGATGGAACCCCGTCTCTAGTAAAAATGCAAAAATTAGCTGGGTGTGGTGGCGGGCACCTGTAATCCCAGCTACTCGGGAGGCTGAGATAGAAGAATTACTTGAACCCAGGAGACGGAGGTTGCAGTGAGCCGAGATTGCGCCACTGCACTCCAGCCTGGGTGACAAGAGAGAGACTCCATCTCAAAAAAAAAAAAAAAAAAATCTTACAAATACCCCATAAACCTTCTTCTTGCCATCTCAGTCAATAACCACAACCCAAAAAAAGATAACTCCTATACTGACCTCTATTTATATAGATTCATTCCATTAATGAATTAATGTTACTAGGCTGTTAATGAGCTTCATAAAAATAGTATCATGCAGTATATATGCTCCTGCATATGGCTGATTTTATTCAACATTAGGTTTTAAACATTTATGAGATTCTTGTATATACCTATAGTTCATACCTTATAATTTTAATAGGGGTATTCCATTTTATGAATATATAACTTTTTGTGTTATTGGATGATTCATCTGTTTCTAATTTTGGGCTACTATAAATAATGCTAATTGAATATCTTATACATATCTTTTGTTAGACTGAAGTACTCATTGATCTTGAGTATATATACCCAGGAGTGGAATTGCTGGGTCAAAGGGTACACAAACATTTAACTGTAATAGATATTGCCAAAAGAATTTTCAAGATGGTTGTTCAGATTTACATTTACACAACAGTCTATAAGAGTGGTAGTTATTCCACATCTTCTGAAACAATCTTCTATATTAAAATTCTGGATTTAATCTTTAAAATCCTGGATTTAATATTTTTATATTTGTACTATCTTTTTTTATTCTTATTTCCTTTTTTTGGCTTTTATTTTATTTTATTTATTTATTTGAGACAGAGTCTCACTCTGTTGCCCCCGCTGGAGTGCAGTGGCGCCATCTCAGCTCACTGCAGCCTCTGCCTCTTGGGTTCAAGTGATTCTCCTGCCTCAGCCTCCTGAGTAGCTGAGATTACAGGCGTGTGCCACCATGCCTGGCTAATTTTTGTATTTTTAGTAGAGATGGGGTTTCATCATGTTGGTCAGGCTGCTCTGGAACTCTGACCTTGTGATCCACCCACCTCAGACTCCCAAAGTGCTGGGATTACAGTCAGGAGCCACTTCACCCAGCCTTTTTCCCATTTTTAGAATAATTATTTATTTTTCATTTTATTAAAATACTTGTAATTCCTTTTTAGTACTTTAGTTACCCTACAGAATATAATATTTATTCTAGACTATTGTGGACTATCTTAAGTACCTTGGTTATCCTAGAGGATATAATATTTATTCTCGACTATTGTGGACTACTATTTCTGAAGTATGTTCGTACTTTTTCCACTTCTCCAACAATATAAGGACCTTAGAACAGTTCAACACTATTTAGCTACTCCCACTCTTTGTCATATATTTTATTCAACATTTAAACTTTGTAAAAGACAAGTTAATTATATTTATCCTTACTTCTCAGGTTTATTTTCATGGTGAATGTTCCTTATAAATTACTTTTCTTTAATATCTTTCAGATTTTTGTATCAATGATTACTGGCTTCCTACAAAAAAATTAAAGTGTTCTTTCTTTTGTATTATTTCCTGAAAATACTTGTGTAAGACTAGTCCAATTAGTTCCTTAAGTTTTGGTAAGGAGTCACCAGGTAATCCACATGTGATTGGAATTTTGTGTGTGTGTGTGTAAAATGTGTTAATCATAAATATAGTTTCTATAATACATAGAGAACTTACTCAGATCTTTAGAACTTCTTGTGCCAATCTTTTAAGGCTTTTATTTCAGTTAATTTCATTGCTTCCTCTAATTGTATGCTTCTCTCTGGGGTAATTTTTTTCTTAGTCTGAAGAACTTTCCTTAGTATTTCTGTAGTTCAGTTCTCCTAGGCAAACATTCTCTCAACAATTACTTGTCTGAATATATTTTACTGCGCTTCACTTTTATGTGTTTTTTCACTGGTTATTACATTTTAGACTGGCAAATTTGCCCCTCAGCATGTTAAAATGCCATTTCATTGTCTCCAGCTTCTATTGTTTTTGTTGGAATACTTATTTTTGCTCTTTTACTTACTTTTGAGACTTTCATTTTGGTTCAGCAGCTTATAATCTGGATAGGTAAAGTTTTATTTGTATTATGTTTCTTAGGTTTTGTTAAGTTTCTTGCAAGTAGGTTGATATTCTTTATCAATTTTACAAAATTTTTGACCAACAGCTCTTCCAATATTGCTTCTTCTCCATTCTCTCTCACTTGTCTTTATGTCCAATTCAGTTATAGTAGATGTTTTGACTGTGCCTCATGTCTTTTTTGTTCTGCTTTTTTAAATCTCATCAGTTGAGATTATTTCTATAGATCAATTTATATTTCTATGAATCTCTTTTCAGGTTGTTTTACTACATTTATTCTAAAGTAAACCTATTCAGTGACATAAATTCAATTATTATGTTTCTGTTTGAGAATATCTGTGTGACTTTTTATAGATATTTAAATCTTTTCTGCAATCTCCATCATTTCATCCAGTTTGCCTACTTTTATTATATTAGCAATGGTCATTCTAAATTTGTCTGCTAAATTCTGAACTGTGAATCAGTGGAGCTGTGCTTATTGTGCACTTGTGTTTTGATTAATAAAATTTTTGCCACTTCACATATCTAGACATTTTTTGTATCATGCTGGACATTGTGTATAAAAGAATAATAAAGTATTCTGATAATAGTAGTTTTAGAATGTATTCCCACTTTTCTCTATTAAGCAGATAGTATTGGGAGAAAGTCATTACCAATATAATCAGATATTGGAGCAGTCAGGATTCAGTTTTAGTTTCAGTAAGACTGGCATCTTTGGCTTATCTCTGTTTCTGAAGTATGTTCCTTTTGAGCTTTTGATTGAGAGCTGGTTGGAACTACTCATTAGTCTCAAAAAATGCTGTTGGAGATTAAATTTTAATTTCAGGGGTATTGGGCCTAGCCCTTTACCAATTCACCCTATTCAGATTCAAAATCTTAGAAATGTGTTGAACAAGGGAGTTAGCCATGCTTTTGAGGCAGGCTGTCTTCTTTGCAATGAGTTTGTCTCCCAGTTGCTGTGATACTCTTGAAGATTTTATTCTGTCTTTTGAAATCTTATGGAATAACCCATCATTCTTGCATATAACACAATAATGCAATCAATATGCCTCAGGGAAAATATCTTTTGTGTGCCACTGCTTATTTTACCCCTAATCTATATCTGGGCCAGGCCCAATCCTCAGCCTTCACCCATAATTATAAAAGACACTCAGAGAAATGGTGAGTTCACATTGGAAGCTTCACTAATCTATGCATTTTTGTGGACCTATTTTGACCTATGCAACTTTCTTGGCATTCGCTTTAAGTGCTTTATGCCTAATCAAATGGCCTTTCTTCAATATTTTTTCCAAAGCATCTCAATATTTATAAAATTATACATCTCATGCAGTTTTTAAAGAACTAAAGAGATCCTTCAAACCTACATATAGAATAAAAAGTCATGTTATCTTTGTTTGCATGCTCATCTTGGGAAGGAATATACTACTCAAGATTACTTTTTTTTTTTTTTTGAGATGGGGTCTCACTCTGTCACCAGGCTGGAGTGCAGTGGCACGATCTCAGCTCACTGCAACCTCTGCCTCCTGGGTTCAAGAGATTCACCTGCCTCAGCCTCTTGAGTAGCTGGGATTACAGGCACATGCCACCACCACGTCCAACTATTTTTGTATTTTTAGTAGAGATGGGGTTTCACCATGTTGGCTAGGAAGGTCTCGATCTCCTGACCTCGTAATCTGCCTGTCTCAGCCTCCCAAAGTGATTGGATTACAGGCATGAACCACTGCGCCAGGATTACTTCTTAAATTAAAAGCATGCTGGAATTGGTTCAACAAGGATTTAAGACGGCTGTTCTAAACAGGTTTTGCTAATAATATTCCGAGTCGTCTGACACAGTAATGAAAGTAAAAAGTTCTTGTTGGTATAATAATGATTCTGAGATATTAGTAGTGTATATTATTGAGAAGCTGCCCTACAGGTATTTAGAAACCCTGGACAAGGAAGAGGCAGTAGATTTCAACCAACATATTCTGAGGAAGCAGCTTCAAATGTGACAGCATATCTTGTGTTTAGGTCACTTGGTCTAAGGTAACTCATGTGTAAATCATAAAGCTTTAGAGATGGTCTTGGGGAGAAATGTGTAATAACATAGGTGTCAGGAAAACTACTATGAACCACTCTGTATAAAAGGTGCTGGGAGAGTAATTTACTTTGGCCTGTAAGGCTCAGGTTAACAGAGGGAAGAACAGCAAACAAACCCTGAGAACCATATAGGAGTGAATGACAGACAGGGATACTAGCATCTATTATCAAAGGACCCAGAGGAAATGGGAAAGAATAGAGAAGAGCTGAGTAAGTCAGTGTTCAGTAGGTTTTAAAAGAAGGTAACTATCAAAGGAGAGGAATATTGATCTCACAAACATCCTTTCACCTGGAGAGTAAAGACGGCATCAGAAGGAGCACAGGCAAATGGAAATCTTGGTCCCTCTAGCATTGTCTTATTTCTTCACAAAGTAAAATTTTGTTGAAGACTCAAATCAGCCCAATAATTTCCTGGCCTGGTGTACATTGTGAAAGATAATATTTCACAGTGTTCTATGGGTGTATTTGTGCTTTTTTCTTTAAAAATACAAAAAAAAGTTTTTAATTTTCACATGAATAATTCATCATCATTATAAAATTTAAGCTAATATAGAAAACTTTGTGATTAAATAAAAACTTTACACATTTCAATGCTAAACATCCCTCATAGGGCTTTTATCCCTGTTTACCCACCATTTGTTCATGTCCCTGCACCAGGCATGTGCCCTTAGACAGTTGAAACCTACTTAGATGTATCTGCTATTCTAGACCTATATCTGGTGTTTAGATGCTTAGTTCGGCTCTTCTAATTCAAGGAATATTAATCTTTAATGCATTGAATCCTGAGTACCATTATGTAAGTTTCTGCTTCTTGAACCCTATTTAGGAGACCCCTATTTAGTTCTATCAGGAGAGAATTTAAACAACAAAAGGAACCTGGTGATGTTTTTAAATCATTGATTTTTTTAAACCCCATATAATTTCAATTCATACTAAAAAAGTTAATATTCTAATTTATACATTAAGTACCAGTATCTTTTGATACATATATACAAGAGGCAGCATGAAAACCAGTGTTTACTTTTGGTGCAAACTGGCTTCCTTTTAGGGCTGCTCTCACCTGCTTTCACTCATGCGTTCATCCAAGTGTTCGGTATCATACTGATTTTTAGCTGTTCCCTCCAGCTTTCCTAGAAGTATGCAATCACCGCTCCCTTCCATTATAATTCTTTCTCAATCAATACTACTTTTCCTTCTGAGTAACTTATCCTTTCTAACCATTAGGAAAAAAATACGACGAGCTGATTAAACCACTTAAGAGTTGAGTGGAAAGGCTTATTCCTCCAAAATTGCACTTAAATATTAATGGAGGAGACTGTGAATTCACAGCCATCTAAGCACCACGACGGCCTCCTCTTCTATATTGTACCCTGCATTTAAGCAGTTTTCATCACATACACACAAATGCACACGGATGCATACCCACACGCACACTCCAACTTTTCCTTTCCATTTCTATTGTTAGTATCCTACTTGTTTAAGGCAGTAACACCCCATATGTTTTAATGAGCTTTTTTTCTTTCTCTCTACTCAAATCCATTTTATGATGTAGACCAGGGATTGAGAAGCGTTTCCTGTCCAGGGACAGATAGTAAATATTTTTGGCTTTGCAGGTGGCACAGTCTCTGTCAAAGCCATAAGCATTATGTAATGAATGAGGATGGCTATATTCCAATAAAACTTTGTTTACATGAATGAGCTGCAGACTAGATTTGGCCCATCGGCAGTAGTTTGTTGAGGCTGGATCTACATAAACCCTACTGATCGCAGATTTTCTCACATTACTTATTACTTAAAAATAAAATCAATCATCTCATTTCTTCAACAAACTTAAATAATTTGTCCTAAGTGCAAGACATCTATTTAATTGTCCTGTGATTTCACTACAGAATAAGATGTTAAATTTAGGCTGACAATTGAGACACATTTTCCCATTGTCTTTTTCATATGCTTGCAATCTAGTGAAAATAAACTATTGACTTCTTTATATGTCTAATGAAATATTTTGATTCCTTTCTAATGTTAATCTCTATATGTTACTATCCAAAGTCCAACTCACATATACCTTTCCTCAAATGCTAATTGGATGAATTTCTCCATTAGGAAAAATTTCACAACATTCTACTTTGCACTATACCATTTTGAGGGCATCACCATTTTGAGGGTTCATCTCGGTGTCTAGTACAGATAACATAATGTCTTACACATCACAGATGCTCAGGAAGTAATTGTTAATGCTTAAATAAAACAACTCTGCCAATGGTTTTCCTACTGACTTGAACTAAAAATCTTGTTCATTTACCGCTTCTCCCTCTCCTTTTCTCCCTTTCCCCCTGCCTTTCTCTCTCCCATCTCTCTATCCTCCTCTCACCCCCATCATTGGTAGGTCCTATAAAATCTTACTTTATAGAATCTCACATTTATCTTTTACATCATTCACACTGCTACCATCCAAATTCAGATCTTTCATACCTCTTCATTGGACTATTAAAATAGTCGAATTCCTTTCTGTCATTATCTCCATGCGAAACCATCTTTATTATTTATCTATTTATATGTAACATATCACCCCCAAACTTAGCATTTTAAAACACACATTATTTCAATTTTTGTTGGTGGGAATCCACATGTGGATTAGCTGTGGCCTCTGACTCTCACTCTTTTAAAAGTCTGCAGTCACCTTAAGGCTGGACAGGGAATAATGTATTTGCAGACTCACTCACATAGTTGTTGGCTTTAGTTTTATGCCAGGTGTTGTGCTGTAAACTCCCTTGGTTCCTTGTCACGTGGGCCTCTCCACAAAGCATCACACAACATGGTAACTCTTTATCAAAGCAAGCAAGCGAGAGTGCAAGAGGGAATGCCAGCAAGAGTTGGGGATGGCTAGCAAGGGGCAAGACGTAGTTCCTTGTTGCCTAACCAAGGAAGTAACACAGCATTACTTTTGTTGAATTCTGTTTCTTAGCAGCAAGGCACCAGGTCTAGCTCATACTCAAGAAGGGGAGATAATACAAGATATCGGGAGGTGGAATCAGAAACATGGGAGCTGTGTCAGAAGCCACCCATCCCACCATTCCAGATAGTTATCACTTTCTTCTATCATGTTATTTTTCTCTCCTTAGAACACTTAAATGACCTAGAGTAGTGGTCTCTACAGTTTTTTTTTATCCTGCTCTTCACTCCCAGAGTATATTAGTTGATGCAGCAGTTAGTCTCTCTTCATTATCACCAAACTCACACACAACTCGTGCATGTGGTAGATGCTCTGTGTGTGCGTAAGTCTGACTCTTCAGAATCCATGTTATTGACATGTGGGTGACTATTTTTATCCGTGAGCCATTCAATTTCCACTTTCCTCATTCTCAATGGTCAAAAGTGTTGATTGCTTTCTACTCTCTACTTATTGTGAGCTGGCTTCTGTAACAATGTTCCTGCCTATACTTTTTTCCTTTTTGCAATGTCATTTTCTGCTTTCTTGTGTAATTTCAAGTAAAAAGAACTTTTTTAAAACAGTTTCTACTATGGGGTCCTCCTGAACAGTGTGACTTCTCTGCCCGAAACAGTTGTAACATCCAGCTCTTTTCAGTAATTTTTCCTAGTTGGAACTCAAAGAGCAACACAAGAGAACTAATTTTTTTTTTCATTCTGTCCAGAGTAAGATGGGAGGGCTGATAATTCTGGAAAACTATTGCAGGGATTGCTAAGATTTTATTGCATGAATACGTCTGTCTTTCTTCGGATGCCTTTTTTTTTTTAAAGCAAAAAGTTAACTGTAATAAGGATGGTTATTTATATTGTTTATTTATATATACCTTTGAGATTTCAATTTTGTTAAATGAATATTTATTAAGTCCTTATGCACTAGAAAACAGAGAAACAAAACTGAAAACAAAAACCTAAATTGCGAGGATTTTTCAGTACTACTGTAACTATATGCAAACTCAAAGCAGTTTTTTTGTGTTCAGTGGCGCTCTGAAATCCTCTTCTGGATACCTTGCCAAGTCCAGTATTGTGGAAGATGGCGTTATGGTCCAGATCACTGCAGAGAACATGGATTCCTTGAGGCAGGCACTGCTAGAGATGAGGGACTTCACCATCACCTGTGGGAAGGCAGACGCGAGGAACCCCAGGAGCACATCCACATCCAGTGAGTGGATGATGACAAAAACGTTAGCAAGGGTGTCCTAAGTCCTATAGATGGGAAGTAAATGGAGACTGTAACAAATGTGAAGATATTCCATGGATCAGAATATAAAGCAAATGGAAAAGTCATCAGATGGACAGAGGTGTTTTTCCTAGAAAACGGTTCCCAGGATCTCCTAGAAATCCTAGTGCTGGGATTACAAGAAAACGGTTACCAGCACAATTGCCTCGGTGATCCTACAGATCACAGTAGATCGAGCATGTTGCCAAGGCTTTTTGCCTTGCTCCTGAAGCTTCTGAAGGAAGATGGAATGACCAAACTGGGACTACGTGTGACACTTGCCTCAGATCAGGTTGGCTATCAAGCAGGGAGCCATGGCCAGCCCCCTTCCTCACAGTACATGAATGATTTGGACAGAGCCTTGGTGCCCGTGATCCATGGAGGGGCCTGCCAGCTCAGTGAGGGCCCTGTCGTCATGGAACTCATTTTTTATATTCTGGAAGCCAGGCGCTGTGCCTCATGCCTATAATCCCAGCACTCTGGGAGGCTGACGCGGGTGGATCACAAGGTCAGGAGATGGAGACCATCCTGACTAACACGGTGAAATCCCGTCTCTACTAAAAAATACAAAAAATTAGTTGGGCGTGGGGGCGGGCGCCTGCAGTCTCAGCTACTCGGGAGGCTGAGGCAGGAGAATGGCGCGAACCCGGGAGGTGGAGCTTGCAGTGAGCCGAGATTGCGCCACTGCACTCCAGCCTGGGCGACTGAACAAGACACCGTCAAAAAAAAAAAAAAAAAGTTAGATTAAGCTTTTGTTAACACTATTAAATGGGGCGGGGGAAGGGTGGGAGTGGGGGTTTGGGGGATGGGTGGGAAAGGGTGGTTGCGGGGACAGATGTTTCATAATTCTAAGTCTTCTATGCATTGTCCACCAAGAAGATCTGGGCAGCTTCTCTTCCTGCACAACAGTTATGCTATCCTTACAGCTAATCCCCTTCTGTTACTGTTTAGACAGTAATTCCGCTCCTCTCTCAAGATTTACTTAGGCTCATGTGCTCCGAAATGCTCAAATGGGCACAACCATCACCAAGGGTGGGATGGGAGAGCAGAGGGGAAATAAAATATGAAGCATCAGTTAAAAATAATAATACTAATAATTTGAAAAATGTTTAATGAAGACATAACTTTGTAGAAAAAGGTACACCTAAGTAAGGTTATTCAAAATTAAGAATATATTTGGTAATATATGCTTTGAATTAATTTTTGATGTTTCTTATATATATATTTAAAAAGCAAATGTATGACTTTTAATCATTTTTTATTCATAGGAAATGTATAGGGGTTCATAAATTTTGTCACTATACTTCTCTGACCTTATATATTCAGTTTTGTCCCCTTGTTTACAATCTAACTGAGCTGCAAAGGTGTAACCATTAACCAGTCAAAGTGAACATTAAAAGGTCAGTGCATTATATATTTTAGCTGCTTCCCAAAAAAATGTGTAAGGCATTCAAATTTTGGCACATTTTTGCAAGTCCAAACTTGTAAAATAAATCTGTGATGACATAAATGAGACTCTGGCTCCCTGTAAAATTTGTAAAAAACATGAGAAGAAAGTTCAATTCCCTGTCTTTCCCTTTTTATTATATTTTAAAGTCAGTCTCCAAAATTCTAGTAAGTTGATATAGGAAGTACTCCAGTTATCAATGCCATAACAATCTTATAAATATTTCCCAGGCTGCAAGTTTCAAAATAAGAACTTTCTTCCTATTTACAAATTAGCACATGGACATACTTTGGAATTATTTGTGGTTATGAAATAACTTTTTATTTTTGCAAATATTTGTATCAATAACTTCTTTCCTGCCTCAGCCTCCCAAAGTAACTGGAATTACAGGTGCCCACCACCAAAACCAAAGTGTGTTTATTTATTTTTTATTTTTTTTTTATGTAGAGACAGGGTTTCTACATGTTGGCCAGGCTGGTCTCAAACTCCTGACCTCAGGTGATCCTGTCTTTCTCGGTCTCCCAAAGTGCTAGGATTACAAGCATGAGCCACCCCACCCAGCCAGTGTCAATAACTTCTATCATGACAATTATCTATTTTGGCCATCAGTTATTTGTAAATAAGTGATAAGACATTTTGCCCTCATATCTATTTGTGATTAAAGGAAAACCAGTATCAAAGAATATTTATTTTCTGCATGATCAATGTGATTGGAATATATATAGTGTCTATATTCTTTGTGTTATTAGTGTGAAAAATAATAAGCAAATTGTGTGTTTTAAATCATTTGTAAAAATTGTTTTTGTTGCCCATATATTTTAACCATCCTGAAGAGAAGGCTAAAAAAGATTTTTGCCTCTTTTTTTTTGAAATGGAGTCTCGCTCTGTCACCCAGGATGGAGCACAGTAGCGCAATCTCGGATCACTGCAGCTCCGCCTCCCAGGTTCATGCCATTCTCCTGCCTCAGCCTCCTGAGTAGCTGGGACTACAGGTGCCCGCTGCCAGGCTAATTTTTTTGTATTTTTAGTAGAGGCGGGGTTTCACTGTGTTAGCCAGGATGGTCTTGATCTCCTGACCTCGTGATCCACCCTCCTCGGCCTCCCAAAGCACTGGGATTACAGGCGTTAGGCCACCGCGCCCGGCCAGGTTTTTGCCTTTTTAAGAACGAATGTAAGGAATAAAATTAGATGGCTAAAAATGTGGGGGTGGGGAGGGGAAGACTGGCCTATTGATTAGGAGAAGGCCAGGAGTAAAGTCTGCCGGTAACGTTAAAGATATGAAACCATAACCATTGTTACACAATTTTATCCACTGCATAACAGCAATGGATGCTGTTTCTGCGCTGAATGGAAGGTGAGGTCATAGCAAGAAAACTGCCTACAAGGCCTCGTTTACAGGGAAGTTTGGAGAAGCTGGAGAAACTCTGAGAAAAAGCATATATGATGGTTGGAATTAAACCATCTACAGAAAGTATGTTCTAAGGTGTTAGGATAAGCACCTAATTAAGCGCCAGCAGGCCCAAGCAAGCACAGGCATAATTGGAGCTACGTGTTCACACTGCGCTGTGACTGAGAAGAAGCTGAAGGCAGTATCTCTTCAGAAGTTTCAGGCATCCGGGCCTTTGAGAGGCCAAGAAGTCTGTGGCTGCTAAAAGCAAAAGGGCTAGCAGATTTTTAAAAATAAATAAATAAATAAATAAATAAAAATAAAAATGAAAACCATTGATTTTTAAAATCTAGAAAACGTCACTGCGAGCGCAAGGTAAATTGTCACTGCAAAGATAAAAGGCACCCTAATTTCCTAAGCTTCCTGTTCTCCACATACAATTTATTTTTTAAGATTTCTCGGCAAAAGTAATTACTGCTTGATCTGCATCTAAAACTATTGTAATTGCTGTATTTCTGTATACCATGTGATATGTGGAACATTGCTGCTGTCACTGGATGAATGTCACAGTCAGTAGATATGTGATTTGTTGCAAGTTGCTTCTAGCAAAGGCTGAAGTTTCTTTCTTCTCTGACCTTGATTATGATAACTGAATGAGGTAATTGGATGAAAATATCCTTACTTTCATTTCAACCTTAATTTTTTTCTTTAAAAATTTTATAAGCAAATACATTTGGCACTTTCCTCACCTTTCAGCAATGTTTTCAGGAAATACACACTTTTCACTGGGCCGTTATCCTATTTAAAAGGAGCCATGAATATCTTGTGAATGAGAGAAAAGGAGGTCAGGCACTAAGAAGATGTGATGACATTTGGAAGTCTGAAAGTGAATAGAATTGTCCTGACAGTCTAGCTAAGGAGAAGAGACCCACCACTCTGAGTACTCACAATGCCAACGTAGTGGCAGTTTTTCCAAAAATCACTATGGATGATAAGAACTGGGAAGACAAGCAGAAATCAAGAAGATTGAAAAGTTGCATATGACAACAGCTATGTGGGTCATACTTCCCCTATCGCTTCCGTTGCCTATAGCCTTTGCCCAAAGGATAAAGTCACATAAATATTCTTGAGAACATGATTTGTCCAGAAAAGGCTCAGTGAGACATAGCTGATAGTTAGATTTGACGGGTTAATTTAGCAATTACTTGTGTGACTTCTCATCAAAGAGCAGATGTGAGTTACAGCATCATCATAAATGATGGTGAACAGAGATGCAGACCTGAACCAGAACTTCCACCCAACCCCCACAAACGTGTCTCCCCACCGTGTGACTAAGCCCATTGTCTCTGGAACAACTGGTAGGAAAGTGTGAGTGGGATCATCAAATCAACTACAAGAAAATCGAACAAAGGATTCTGAAGAGTAGAACTGAGGTTACAACAGAAATGTATTCAATAATATGGAAAATAATTATGTCTATTTTTAAAAGGAAGAAATACTAGTTTTACTTGGACATATGTGGTTGAAGGAGAGGGGCTGTGGGCATCTCTATCCTCCTCTTGAATGACAAGGTATCAGTAACTGCTCAACAGAAGAACTAGTGGTCTTTTCAGAAACATTACTGTTGGGATTAAAAAGTATGCTAGTGGATAGGAAATAATATTACCACAATAATTTCAAGATGAATTGAAAAGGCAAACGTTGAAAGCTAAATTTCAAATTCATTTGAATATGAATTGATAGTTACATAATCTGGAGTGAGGCAGAGCCTGCATAGAGCTGGACACCATAAGGGAAAGGACTATAGATTAACTAGATAAAATTTCACATCTCAATTTTCCAAACAAAATTTTATCCTGTTTAGTAAACATCACTTAAACACAATTTTAACATTATAAATATATCTGCACATATACATGTACAAATGTGTTATTTATGTAGAAAGAGTTAGTTAAAACAGATCAACAGCAAAACATGCATTTTTGTACATAAGTGATTAACAAGGGAGGGTAATGTGTTTCTTTTTTCAAAAATAGTCACTAGCCTGGGCATGGGGGCTCACACCTATAATCCTAGCACTTTGGGCAGAAGTGCTTGTCAGCTTGGGCAACATAGTGAGACACCATCTCTACAAAATTTTTTTTTTTAAAAGCCAGGCATGGTGGCACACACCTGTAGTCCCAGCTACTCAGGAGGCTGAAGCAGGAGGATTACGTGAGCTGGAGGACCAGGCTGCAGTGATCAGTCATGCCACTGAATTCCAGCCTGGGTGACAGAGACTTCATCTCCAAAAACAAAAAATAGTCATTAAAAAGAAAGGCCCTGCTGCAAAAGAAGAAAGGCAGTGGATTTGTCATAGAGTCTAACTTTTATGAGGAGTTTACTTACTGCTGCTTTTAAAGGGTATCTTACAGGCTGTAAATTAGCAGATGGAATAATGACTTGTACTTCCCTCTTATAAATAATTAAAGCAGCTTATTTTTGTTCAGTGCTTCGACACCTGCATTTACCGTCTGATTAGACAACTTTTCTAGAATCTGCTATCTGCAAACCCTCTTCTGATATGCAGATCTACAACCTGTGAATATACACTCCTGATTATATCATGACCACTCCCAGTGGGCTCTGCTGGTGGCTTGTTTTGTATAAATATAGATCCAGTGCTTTTTCCTCTTTATTCTTTTTACTGAGCGCTCTTATACATAGATGGTTGTGCAGAGATACACACTGTCAATACAAAGATTTTCAGAATTTATTGGACAAAATGACACAAAACTAAAAATATCATTTACACATGAAATTCAAAGAAGGCATTATTTTTCCTTACAAAATTGTGGAAAAATTAATTCAGATAGTAACATAGAACTAGTTCTAAAACTAAAACGCTAGTGTGAATGTATATAGGAGATATGGTTTGACTGTGTCTCATCTTGATTTTTAGCTCCCACAATTCCCACATGTTGTGGCAGGGACACAGTGGGAGGTAACTGACTCATGGAGGTGAGTCTTTCTGATGCTGTTCCCATGAGAGTGAATGTCTCATGAGATCGGACGGTTTTATAAAGGGGAATTCCCCTGCACACATGCTCTCTCTTGCCTGCGACCATGTAAGATGTGACTTTGCTCCTCATTCACCTTCTGCCATGATTGGGAGGCCTCCCCAGCCATGTGGAACTGTGAGTCAATTAAACCTCTTTACTTTGTAAATTACCAGTCTTGGGTATGTCTTTATTAGCAGTGTGAGAACAGAGTAATACAATAGGCAAAACGAAGGTGTTTATTTTAAACCTGCTTTAAATTATTTCGTGGTTAAAGTATTTAAAACCTTTTCTATTTTTAGGAAAACAATGAGAAAGCTAAGCACAGGTCTAACTTGTTATTCAACTAAAAATTATTTTAAAAATATTTGAGTATAGACTTCTGGCACCAGCCAAGACAAAGCATGCTCACCAAGGCCTATTTTCCTTCTGATTGAAATTAAAACTCTGGACATAAAAAGCAACTACCAAGAACTCTTAAAAGTAAACAATAACAGATGGATTGAAAGCAAAATCAAAATACCAATAGTGACCTGTAACAGGGGTGGGTTTAATGGCTATTTTTTTTTTCTAACCCAGGTGTGCAAAATTTCTACTCTTTTTAGCTAGAGAACCAAGAATGAAGCCTCTGTAAAATGGAGCATATGTAGAGTGCTGGGAGCAAGCCCCCCAAAATCTGGCCATAAACAAAATCTCTGCAGCACTGTAACATGTTCATAATGGCCCTAAGACCCACGCTGGAAGGTTGTGAGTTTACGGGAATGAAGGCAAGGAACACCTGGCCCGCCCGGGGTGGAAAACCGCTTAAAGGCATTCTTAAGCCACACACAATAGCATGAGCGATCTGTGCCTTAAAGACGTGCTCCTGCTGCAGTTAACTAGCCCAACCTATTCCTTTAATTCGGCCCATCCCTTTGTTTCCGTAAGGGATACTTTTAGTTAATTTAATATCTATATAAACAATGCTAATGACTGGCTTGCTGTTAATAAATACGTGGGTAAATCTCTGTTCGGGGCTGAGCTCTGAAGGCTGTGAGAGCCCTGATTTCCCACTTCACACCTCTATATTTCTGTGTGTATGTCTTTAATTCCTCTAGCACCACTAGGTTAGGGTCTCGGCAAAGCGAAATAATTCTTTTGTTTTTCTCTTTCTTCCCCACCCAGCCTTGCCTGGAAGCCAGCTCTGGTTCTGAAGCTGTTGTCATGATACTAGTTGTGTAGTGGCAGCAATGCACAGGCACTGAGAACTTCAAGAGAGACAATCTTTCTCATCATTTCTCTTTAAAGAAAAAAAAAGGGGGTACAGACACTTATGAGAAAAGAAAAACACATGAAGACAAATATAAAAATACAATACTAAGATATCAAATCTAGCAATATTTAAAAACAATACTTTACAAACAAGTGATTTATACCATGAATGCAAGCCTGGTTCAACATTCAAAGCTCAACAGATATAAATTGCAACATTAGGTAGATGAAGAATAAATGTATCATATCAGCAGATGCAGCAAAAGCATTTGACAAAATTCAATAGCTATTCTTTATAAAAACTCTCAGCAAAATGAGAAAAGGGAACTTAACCTGATAGAGGCCATCTACAAAACAAACAAACAAACAAAAAACCAAAACTACCACTAAATTACACTTAATGGTGACTCTCCGACTGATTTAAAAACTGGGTCCAAGGCAAGAAGTCAGCTCTTTTACCACTTATATTCAACTTTATACTGACAGTGCTAGCCAGATCAGTAATGTAGGGAAAAAAATCAGTAACATCCACATCAGAAAGGAAGAATTAAACCTGTTTCTATTTTCAGACAACTTAACAGTCTATGTAAAACTATTCAAAATAACCTATTAAAATGCTCAATATGTGAGTTTAGTAACGTGGTTATACACAAACTCAATAAATAAAATCAATCATATTTCTATCTATTACCAAACATTTGGAAATAGAAACATACAAAAAATTATTTAGAATGACATAAAAATAAAGTGTTTATGTATAATTTTATAAAAATATGTGCACAATTGGTATTTTTTTCCTGAATATAAGCAATTTATTCTGATTATTGATAACATTCACATTCAAACCTATAAATCTGAGAAATCACTATTCCATATGCACAGGAGGCCACAGTCAGTAGTCTAATAGTGCTGCTTACCAGAGTAGAGCAAACTTCTTTCAGAATCAGGGAACAATTCTAGATCACCCATGGTGAGAAATAAGTGCTCTTCTGTTAGGCCAGCGACACATCCGATGGGTCTTGACATCCCACGTATGGGGTGGTGTATGAAACTCTCATGTCTACTTCCCTCCCCAGTTTTAAGAGTCACCGCGTCACATAAAAGCTGCAGCATCAGCCAGGCACGGTGGCTCACACCTGCAATCCCAACACCCTGGGAGGCCAAAGCAGGTGGATCATGAGGTCAGGAGTTCAAGACCAGCTTGGCCAACACGGTGAAACCCAGTCTCTACTAAATATACAAAAATTAGGTGGATGTGGTGGCACGTGCCTGTAATCCCAACTACTTGGGAGGCTGAGGCAGAGAATTGCTTGAACCCGGGAGGTGGAGGTTGCAGCGAGCCAAGATCATGCCACTGCACTCCAGCCTGGGCAACAGAGTGAGACTCCACCTCAAAAAAAAAAAAAAAAAAAAGCCCGGGTGCAGTTGCTCACGCCTGTAATCCCAGCACTTTGGGAGGCCGAGGCAGGTGGATCATGAGGTCAGGAGATTGAGACCACCCTGGCTAACATGGTGAAACCCCGTCTCTACTAAAAAATACAAAAAATTAGCTGTGCATGGTGGCGGGTGCCCGTAGTTCCAGCCACTCGAGAGGCTAAGGCAGGAGAATGGCATGAACCCGGGAGGTGGAGCTTGCAGTGAGCCAAGATTGCACCACTGCACTCCAGCCTGGGCGACAGAGCGAGACTCCATCTCTCAAAAAAAAAAAAAAAAAAAAAAATGCTGCAGCATCCCACAAAAGGCCCTGCTGATCTTCCGGAATGTTATGTGGCCCAACTACCAGCACCCTGTTAGTGTGCTTTTCAATAGGTCTTAGCCTCACCCACTTTATTCAAGCCTACAGTGGTGGATGCCTTTGTCAAACTTGAGCCTAACAGTCCCACTGGCCAGGGTCCTGCTCGTCGCTGTCCTCCTGAGTCAGCAGACACCCTCTTGATCCTCTGGAGTGCGGCCCTGATTCTCCTCTCAAGATCACTGTTGCATCTGTTGCTGGTTGGTTTGCTGCTGGGTTTTGGGCCAATATCAGGGTGAACTTTCTTCAGTTTGACCCCTTGCCTTATGGCAGCCAGAATGTGCTCATTGACTGAGGCACGGGGAGGACACACCACCAGCACTTCCACCTTCTGGAGAGGAGCTCTGCCGTGCCTCAAGGAGGCCAACGCTTCGTCCATAGATCCTGGACATGGAAAACTTACCAAGGAGTCACGTGGTCTCTCAGCAGGTGATTCGCACACTAGAGGAAGTGGCTGGTCATCTTTCACTGGAGTCCAGAAGCCTAAGTTCTGATGAGTTGCAGCTTGAGAGGATGAGGACAGAGCAGGCAGAGGAGGGGGTGGGGTGGTGGTGGTGGTGGAGGAGGAGGTGGTGGCAGTGACAGTTCCTCACTGGATTTGGAATGTGTTTGATCACCAACTGGAACAAAAAGCTGGACAGGGATATTTCCATGACAGTCGACACTTGGGGCTTATCACTTTACCAGCTTCCGATAGGGGAACACCTGTAGTTTTCCTAGAGGACGGGTGGATTACTGACACCACCTGGGAAGCTGGCAAGCACGTCTGCTGGGAAAGGTCACCTGGCAGGTTTGGAGCCACAGATTCTGAGCCAGAGGTGTTTCAGACAGATTGAGCTAGGCATTTCTGAAAATGAAAAACCATGGTGAGGAATCTGCCACAAGTGCAAACCCTCAAAATGCTACAACTTTCTAGAAATCTATAAACACATGCGTTTCTATGCACGGATGGTCTAATTCACAAAGTGGCTCCTTCCTGTTTGCACAGCCATCCTCGCTACCGAGTCCATTTCTCATGGGCTAAACGATAAGCATTTATATCCTCTGATCAAGTATTACCTTCTCTGTAGTAAAATGAAGACACGAAAGCATATGTATAGAGGAAAATAGTCATCAATTTTTAGTATGGAAAATTAGAAATGCTAAAATACAAATAATAGGATACTAGTTGAAAAAATGACAAATCTATTCAAAATATTAAGTAGTCATAAAAAGTCATAAATAGTACAACCCCTGAAACACCTGAAAAAATCAGATGATACAGTCAGTGTTCAATGAAAACCAGATATAAAATAGTATGTATTACAATTAAAAATGAGAAAAGTTCTATGAAAAATGCCAGCACAGTGGACATCTGAGTGGCAGCTATTACAGAGCCTGTGGATATTTATTTTCTCTAACTTTTAGGCTTAGAGTTAATTTCATAATTTAAAAAATGTAAATTGAAAAAGTTCTGGTCTTTCAGGTATTCATTTGATAAAGAAAAACCTAGCCCTACAAAGAGCTAATCTTGAGAGGAGGTCCCTAAAGAAGGCGCTGATTAGCCAATAAAACATAAAATGTAATACTATGAACTCATTAAAATGAACTAGCTCTATACATATTAACATGAATATATCTCAAAAACCTAAGTTAAAGACACTGGCAAAGGATGCATTCAATATGATCCTATTAATGCAAACCTAAAACAAACAAACACACACACACACACACACACACACACACACCATGCAATCCATGATTAACTCAAGGACTATTTCCATTTCCCTCACATTCTGCTCCTTTCAGGACAAATAGCAATGTCATGGCAACAAGCCCCCAAACTTCCCCGATGCAGACACAGCCATGCAGCTGCCGTCCTGCAGCCTTCTGTCAGAGAGCATGCCAGCAGAATTAGAATCCCAGAAACTGGGCCAGAGGGCTAAACTGCAGTGGTCATCCAGCTGATCTCCATCCAACTGATCAGGTCATCCCTGATGTTGGGGTTCCCTGAACCACTCAAGGATGCCCTCTGTGGCATCCCGGCTGCAGCATGTCACTGTGACTCTGAACTATTAAGTTTGCCTTTGTTTTTTTTGCAGAGACGGGGTCTCGCTTTGTTGCCCAGGCTGGTCTCAAACTCCTGGGTTCAAGCAATCTGCCTGCCTCAGCTTCCCAAAGTGCTGGGATTACAGACGTGAGCCACGGTGCCTGGCCAAGTTCTGCCTTATATTACACAGGCAGTCTGTCCACCCACGATAAATTAAATCCTTTACCTCGTGCAGCCCTTCAGATATTCAAAGAACTTCCTTGATCTCAACAGATATCATGTATCACAAGATTTTATTTCTAGTTTTCTCCCTCTCCTACTTCCTCCCTTCTAAATGTGCTCAAACTGGCTATGTCCCCTTCAAGGGTGGCACTTCTTGGTAAACACAGAACTCCCTTATTCTACACAGGATGCTGCTGTCCATACATCCCAAAAGCCCATGAGCTTTCATCACACAGATGGCTCATTAAGCTGAAGGAAATTGAATTCTCAAATTCTTTTACCCAAAACTTAAGCCACACAGACTTTCCTATCACCCCATGCAAGTGCATAGCTCCACATGGGCTTTTCTGCACTAGAAAACCAGTAATTTATCCAAATTTTGGGTGAACTTGTTAGCATTTAACTAATTGTTCCAGTTTCACTGGAGGCCTGATTAGGAGGCCTCCAGTTAGGAGGCCTGATTCTGTCATCTTAAATCTGCCTACCCCTCCCATTTTCGTATCACCCACACATGAAAAAGTAATCTCCTGTACTGCCAAACAATTCCTTGATCTGAGTGACAGCTGAGGAGATGGGCTGGCCGCCCTTGGATCCCTTCCTCCACACTAACTCCATTCTGTTCATCGAAACTCTGTGACGGCGACCCGCCAGTTCCTCTCCACCTCACTGGCTCTGCGTTCATCTGGTATTCATGCAGCTCCTTCAATTCATGCTTCCCGCTGCAGTTCAAACCCAAACCATCAGAATTTCTGTGGGTGGGGCTGGGCGTTAGTACTTAGAAGAAGCTCTCCAGGGAATCTGGATGTGCTGCCTACGCTGAGAAGCCATGTCTGGCTCTGGAGTAAGACCTGGCTTCAATGCCTGTTTAACCTTGAACTAAGTTGTGTAACCAACCATTCTGAACCTTGGTTACTCATTTGTAAAGTGGTGATGAAACTATCTCACAAGGCTGTTTCAAGAACTAAGAGTGAATGTGAAGTGCATAGCATGGTGCCTGGTATATGGAAGGCATCTGATACCTATTCCAGAATCTTTTCTGGGATAAAGTGGGTTGTTTCCTTTTTTGGGGCTACAATAAACTTGGGTCTTTGTGAAGAGGCTGGGGAATGAAAGCAGGTCTATGTTTTATAGTCGGTAAATTCAATGATATTCTTTAATAAGCCCCTATTTACTTTTTTTTTTTTTTTTGAGGCAGAAGAGTCTCACTCTGTTGTTCAGGCTGGAGGGCAGTGGCGCAAGCTTAGCTCACTGCAACCTCTGCCTCCCAGGCTCAAGTGATTCTTGTGCCTTAGCCTCCCAAGTAGCTGGGACTACAGGCATGCACCACCATGCCCGGCTAATTTTTGTATTTTTAGGAGAGCTCGGGTTTCACCATGTTGCCCAGTCTGGTCTCAAATTCATGGTCTCAAGCAATCCGCCTGCCTCAGCCTCTCAAAGTGCTGGAATTATAGGCGTGAGCCACCGTGCCGGACTCCCTATTTACATTATTTAAAAAAACCCATTTACCTTTAGATAAATGTTTGAGGTGATAGATATGCTAATTATCCTGATTTGATCATTCCACATTATATACCTGTATCAAAACATCACACTATACCTCATAAATATGTACAATTATGTGTCAATTAAAAATAAAAGCAAAAAATTATTTTTTGAATCTTCATAGCAGCTTTTTTTAATTAAACAAATTTATCTCTAATAATAAAGTCAAATAGAACAAAAATTACAGACTCAGGATCATTTTGTGGAGGAAATACAAATGTAGGCCTGGAACAGAGGACATAAAAAAATAACATTACCCTCTTAAGTATATACTTTAAAAAAAAAAAGAAAAAAGAAAGTTGTAGATATTAAAAAAAAAAACCACATTTTACTTTTAACTGGGCACTTTCACTACACTTATATCACAATGCTGCCTGGATAACATTTTAAAGAACTGTTTATTACAAATGAGAGGAAATGCCAGCTAAAGTCAAGGGAGTTGAACAGTTTTCAGTTTTCCCTGCCAATCTAAACCACCAGTGCCAGTTAGGACTACTCAGTGAGGAGTGCAGAGCAGGAACCCAAGTGTGTTGTGATGTCAAAAACAGCAGTTATTTTATGTCATGGGTTTTGAATCACTGATATTCTATTTTTGTTGTTGCTTTTTATTGATATACCAGAAATAATGTTATTTTTAAATGTTTCTTGTTCTGAATGACCTGTTCTTAATACTTTATACTTTCCTCTTTAGAGCAGTCTTCATTTATTTCCCCAGAAGTGTAGATGAGGTGATGGTTTATAGAACTTACCTCTTTAAATGCTCTCAATCGTTGGAGTGTTTGACATTCTTGGTTGATCCATTCTTTTTTCTTTTGCTCCTTTTTATCTTGTCTCTTTTCTGTATTTAAACAAATGTATATTTGTAAATTGCTCAACATTACAAAAAATGTCTTGGCATACAATAAAAATGTCTTGACAAAGAAAGAGGCTGTACCCCAACATTACCACCCCAAGGCTGCACCCAGACTGCAGGCCTGGAGGCGAGATGGCTGACAGCTGCAGGTCCAGGGCAACGCAACTCCAGTTTCCACAAGTCTAGGCCTGCATGTCATGCTACACAAACAAAACATTTTCCTTCAGAGGACACTCACCATCTGAATACTGTGATGCTGACGAGAATATCTTATGCTTTCTTCAGCCTGTTGCAATCTGAGCCGATGATTTTCTTTGCACTGATCCTGGTGGAATAATACAAATCACCTACATGGTTTTTAATATTACCCTGGTATAGCATAAAAGGTTAAAAGAAGAAAGCACTGCATTTGGGCATAGGGTAAGGCATTCATTAATATTAGTTCTGGCGCGGCCCAATGGTACTGTCTCCTTCAGAGTCTATGATGAGAGTTGCCTGGCTGCTTATGGAAATAATTTGTTCCCAGCAGAGTGCTTTAAGAGATGAAAACAATCCTCCAACCATGAGAGGACATACAGGCAGCCCCCATTCTTAAATGGGATGTGTCCCAACAATGTTTTAATGTGATTGTTTTAAACACATTTCCCCATAACATTATAAATACTAATTACATTTCCAAGCATACCTACAAACACAGAGCAATCTAAAAAAACCTGAAAAATTGTTATCACTGTTTCACCTGTGCTTAACCACTCACTATACCAATATATAATATGCTATATGTACATAAAATCCTTAATCTATGTAAAAAATAATACAGTAATACTCACAGATAATACTAACATTTATTGAGTAGGTTTTAGCTTCAATGACAAGTACTTTTCATGCCTTATGATACTTTATCTTCACATGAAATTTGTATTATTACCACTATTTTTTTTTTTTTCTTTTGAGACTGAGTTTTGCTCTTGTTGCCCAGGCTGGAGGAGTGCAATGGCGTGATCTTGGCTCACTGCAACCTCCGCCTCCTGGGTTCAAGCGATTCTCTTGCCTCAGCCTCCTGAATAGCTGGGATTACGGGTGCGTGCCCGGTCTGTCATCGTCTTTTAACAGAGGAGAAAACTGTGAGCCGAAAAGAGATTTAAGTAGTTTGCCTAATGTCACATGGCTACCTAAGTGGCCAGGCTGTGATCTGAACCCAAGTTAAGAGCTCACCTCAACTACCATTCTATGAACCGAGTGCCTTCCAAATTCCAACATTTCCAGAATCAGTGGAAAGAGCTCCTCTAAATGGGGTAAGGGGAGTGATTATATCTTGAGAGTGAAGGTTAATGCTCCAAGTCTGGATAAGAGAAGGCACAGGAGCATTTTATATACATATACATATACATATAACACTGCCAAGGAGGTGGAGGTATCTGTTCATCCACAGCACCATGGGAGTGCCAAAGGAGACTCCTCTTGGGGCTCATGGGTTTTCTGAAATGTGGAGCAAAGGGCAAATGCCTGTAGATCTTCAAATCCTCTGAATAACCGTTCCTAAATTCAGAAGTACAATTCTTAAACACGAACATGCAAAGAATATATTCTTCTAACAAAATTTTTTATTTTTATTTTTTATTAGAGACAGGGTCTTGTTCTATCACCCCAGCTAGAGTGCAGTGGTACAATCACAGCTCACTGAAGCCTCAACCTCCTGGCCTCAAGCGATCCTCCTGCCTCAGCCTCTTGAGTAGCTGGGACTATAGGTGCGCATCACAGAGATGAGGTCTCACTGTGTTGTCCCTGGTCTCGAACTTCTGGCCTTAAGTGATTCTCCCACCGCAACCTCCCAAAGTGCTGGGATTACAGGCATAAGCCACAGCACCTAGACAAGTTTTTTTTAAGTATTCGTATTTACATAGAAGAGTAATCAACATTTTTGTAAGCTACAAAAGTCACAATTTTCACGTTTTCTTAATTCTAACAAGAAAAGTATAGTAGGCTGGGCACAGTGGCTCATGCCTGTAATCCCAGCACTCTGGGAGGCTGAGGCAGGTGGATTGCTTGAGGTCAGGAATTCAAGACAAGTCTGACCAACATGGTGAAACCCCATCTCTACTAAAAATACAAAAATTAGCCAGGCGTGGTGGCAGGCGCCTGTAATCCCAGCTACGCAGGAGGCTAAGGCAGCAGACTCGCTTGAACCTGGGGAGGCAGAGGTTGCAGTGAGCCAAGATTGCACCACTGCACTCCAGCCTGGGAGACAGGGCAAGACTCCGTCTCAAAACAAAAAAAAGGGAGAAAAGTATAGTAAATATGAGTAAATACATATAAAAGTCTGTATAAAAATGATATATAGAAGCTTCCTTTTCTGTCGGAAACAAATTTCTTAGTGTTATCTTTTTATGTATTCATGGATTTTTAAAAATTAAGAAAAAAATCACCAAATACAAGATCTGAGGTGAGCTGAATATTATCTGTAATTGTTTTGTGTACTCAATAATTTACAGTAAAATATATTTAGAATTGTTATAGTTGGTTATTAGAAATAGAGTTTCTACCTATTGTAGTTTTTAAAGTACCCATGGTCCAGGGGCGGTGGCTCACACCTGCAATCCCAGGACTTTGGGAGGCCAAGTGGGCAGATCACTTGAGGTCAGGAGTTCAAGACCAGCCTAGCCAACATGGCGAAACCCCGTCTCTACAAAATATACAAAAATTAGCTGGGCGTGGTGGCACGTGCCTGTAAACCCAGCTACTTGGCAGGCTAACGCATGAGAACCGCTTGAACCTAGGAGGCGGAAGTTGTAGTGAGCCAAGATCGTGCCTCCGCACTCCAGCCTGGGTGACAGAGCAAGACTCTGTCTCAAAAAAATAAAAATAAAGTGCCTGTGTATGCAGTGGGCATTCAACAAATAGTTGTTGAATGAATAAATTAAAACCTTGAGATCTGCTAAATGCTTAAAACCCAAAAGAAAAAAATAATATTTTTAAGAAAAATATTTAAAATCATTTTAACTATAGCCATGGATAAGTGCATAAGCACACAAAAAATTAATCACTGTGTGGGTAAAAACCTTATTTCAATACCTCTTTATCCTTCATACAAGAATAAATCTCTGGAAGAGAAAAGAAAAGAAAGCCGCTCTGAGCGTACCTACCTTTCTACTCTGGAGAGAAGCTCTTTTGACACAGATCCTGCCCGTTTTAATAGACTCCAGCTGCTGGCACTGCCTTCTGAGTTCTTTCACTTCTGAATTCTTATCGTCCTACAGCCCCACCACAGTCAATGACTAAGTTCCTCTGGACTTTCACATGGATCATAATAGACAACTTCATCCTGTTTTTCCAAAAACGTATTAATGATTGTTTAAAACATATTTTATTATTTGTAAAACTGCACTGAATTTTTTTAAATGTAAGGAAAATAAAGATCACTTGTAATCCCACCACTGAGAATCGCTATTAACATATAAAAAATGTATGTGTATAAATGTAATATACATATACACATGTATATATACATGACTATACACATGTATGTAAGTAGCATGTGTGCATATACCTGTAAGTAGTATATGCATGTATACATACCTGTATAGACATACGTATATACACACACACACACACACACATACACATACTACTTACATAGCTACACATATCAATGGAGTTCTAAAAGAACATTTTCCATGGGATGGAAATAGATTTTTAGGCCAGGTGCGGTGGCTCACACCTGTAATCCCAGCACTTTGGGAGGCCAAGGCAGGTGGCACACCTGAGGCCAGAAGTTCAAGACCAGCCTGGCCAACATGGCAAAACCCCGTCTCTACTAAAAATACAAAAACTAATTGGGCACAGTGGCGTGTGCCTATAATCCCAGCTACTCAGGAGGCTGAGGCAGGAGAACAGCATGAACCTGGGAGGCAGAAGTTGCAGTGAGCCGAGATCGTGCCACTGCACTCCAGCCTGGGCAACAGAGCAAGACTCCATCTCCAAAAATAAAAAGAAATTAAAAAAGATAAATTTTAATGGCAGCATAGTATTCTCTAATTTAAGCAATCCATGTTGTTAGGCTGTTCCACTGTTCCATTATTCATTTCACTGTGATGAACATCTCTGTATAAATCTTTGTGTACACTTTTTATCACTTCCTTAGCAGATAAGTATTTAAGGATCTTGATACCCATTGCCACAATGCCCTCCAGAAAGGCAACTTATATTCTATCAGCAATATATTATTAAGATGCCTTAGTGATATTTAATCTTGATTTCATATTGATTTTTTAAAAGTCATGCTTACTGTAACAAATTCAAACCCTCCCAAAGTACATTAAATAAACAGTGAAATTCTATTGCTTCTTCCCCAAACCTTCTGAGTCATTCTCAGAGGAAAAACATTATGAACAATTTGGCATGCATCCTTCCAGATTAACTTCTTTTTTTAATGTAATTTTTTTCCTAAATATGTAAAATGCTTATAACCTGAAACTACTGAAAAAAATTCTGAATACTCAGGATTAAACTAAAAATTCAGGATCTATGTGAAGAAATTTATTAAACTTGGAGGAACTTTAGGAAAAAAGATTTAAATAAATGGAGAGAGACATACCATGTTCTTGGGTAGGAAGATTCAAAATTGCAAAGACCACTATTCTCCCCAAAGTAATCTCTAATTTGAAGCAAAATCACAATCAAAATTCCAACGAGTTTTTGTTTTGAACTTGATTCTGAATTTCATCTGGAAGAATAAAGGAGTGAAAATAGTCAGAAAACTTGTGAAGTAATGGGGGGGTACTTGCCTTACCAGACCCTAAAACGTGCCTCCAAGACAGTCATGAGAACAGCATGGAGCCAGCAGCAGAAGCCACTCACGAACCAATGGAGGAGAACAACTCAGAAACAGACCAAAGTCAATCTAATGTTTAACTGGAGAAATGTTAAACATTTAGGGAAAATGTTTTTAAAATCAGTGATTGGGACTGCTTAACAATTTGAGTGAAAGTTTCAGTTCCTACCACAATCAAAATAAATTCCACCTGGACTAAAGAATTAAATGTTTTAAAAAGTAACATCATAAACATACTAAAAGAAAACATAAGTATATATTGACATAATTTTGGGATAGGAGACTATTGCCAGACATAATACTAAAAGCAAAAGCCATAGGGGAAAAAATCGATAAACACGACTTCATAAAAATTAAATATTTCTGAAAGGCAAGAAAACGCAAATGACAAGGAGAGATTATTTGCAATATATGACAGACAATAGAGGATATTATTCTTAATGTCGAAAGGAAATATTCCAAAGAAAAACGGACAACGACTATGAATAGGCATTTCATAAAATAAGTACAAATGGCTTGTAAACATACAAAATTTTGTTCAATATTCACTCATAATTAAATAAATGAAAATTGGAAAATTGCCATTTTCTCTGTCAAGTAAGCAAAAATGCAAAAGAATGGTATGAGTCTGGGAAACATACACACTCATATTCTGCTGATGGGAGTGTCTTTTTTCTTTTTTTTTTTTGAGACAGAGTCTGCCATCTCAGCTCACTGCAATCTCGACCTCCCAGGTTCAAGCGATTCTCCCGCCTCAGCCTCCCAGGTAGCTGGGATTACAGGCGCCCACCACCACGCCCTGCTAATTTTTGTATTTTTAGTAGAGACAGGGTTTCACCACGTTGGTCAAGCTGGTCTTGAACTCCTGACCTCAAGTGATCTGCCCCCCTCAGCCTCCCAAAGTGCTGAGATTACAGGCGTGAGCCACCACACCCAGCCTGGGAGCGTCATTTTAAATGTACAACCTATCTAGAGGGCCACTACGTAGTATGAAATTTAGAAATCAGAAAATAATACGGAGGTGAGGAAAAATGTATCTCAGATGATTGTTGTATTATTACGTAGCAAAATGTAAAATATATATTGCCCTTGACCCAATAATTTCATCCTTAGATATTTACTCCAAGGAGATAATCTGTCGTATACTCAAAGACATGTGTAAAGGAAAGTTCACTACACTACTGTTCAAAACAGCAGAAATTTGGAAATCACGGTATATCCATATAATGGAATACTATGCAGCCATTAAAATTTTGATACTTTTATTATTTCTGAAATAGAAAGACAATTATTATGTATTAAATGAAAAAGAGACTATTATGCATTGTATGCCTGTGTCAAAATATCTCATGTAACCCATAAATATATATATCTACTATGCGCCCATAAAAATTAAAAAAATTTAAAAAAGATGTTACTGAACTGGTTATGTAGTTTTGGTTAAAAATTTATGCTTTTATATATCAGCATATTTTAAAATCTACAAAGTTATACAGCAAATTATTACCACTAAGTATCTCTCTTTTTTTTTTTCTTTTTTAGACGGAGTCTCGCTCTGTCTTCCAGGCTGGAGTGCGGTGGCACGATCTTGGCTCACTGAAACCTCCGCCTCCCGGGTTCAAGCCATTCTCCTGCCCCAGCCTCCCAAGTAGCTGGGATTACAGGCACGTGCCACCACACGGGACTTTGTATTTTTAGTAGAGACAGGGTTTAGTATTTTTGTATTTTTAGTAGAGACGGGGTTTCACCATGTTGGCCAGACTGGTCTGGAACTCCTGACCTCAAGTGATCTGCCCGCCTAGGCCTCCCAAAGTGCTGGGATTATAGGCGTGAGCCACTGTGCCCAGCCAACCATTAAGCATCTCTAGATGATGGGATTGGGATAATAATAATTTTTCTTTCTTTGTTTTGCTATGTGCTAACAATGAATATATTATTTGAATAATAAACCACTGAAGGAAAACTTTAGGAAATTTTCAGATGTTACAGTTTACAAAAAGTAATTGATAATATGGTCTGTATTTCCTTAAATTTATAAACATTGTAATCTATATACTTAAATATAAACTTTACCTTTTATAAGTCTTTTAAGAGAGTCCAACTGTGTAGTAAGCAGTATTTCTTCATTTTTTAATATCTCAAATTTAACTTCATATAGTTCTAACTGAATTTCATAAAATTGTATTTCTAATTCATCTACAACATTTATATTTTTTTCTTGTTCTGGAAGATCTTCCATCTTATTTTCATAAAAAAAAGAAAAATAAGTTAAAATAAATAGTATATTAAAAACAAACTTTAGAAGCATTCTAGCTATTTTCTATTCCTTGTTCAGTACTAAATATAAAAGAGCAAATAGGAAAGAAACACTTTTTCATTTCATCTAGTGATGCTAATACTTTATCTCATCCTTGAAACACAGAAAAACATTTAGGTTTTGAGAAACATAAATGGCAATGAGGTATTATTATGTATTGCCTATTGGTGTCCCCCCAAAATCATATGTTGACACTCTAACTCCCAATGTGATGTTATTTGGAGGTGAGTCCTTTGGAAGTAATTAGATTCAGATTATGTCAAAAGGATAGCACCCCCATCATGGGATTAGTGCCCTTATTAGAAGAGAAAGACAGGGATCACTTTCTTTCTCTCTAAACATACACACAGAAAAAAGGCTATATGAGCACTCAGTTAAGAAGGCAGCTGTCTACCAGACAGGAAGAGGATCCTCACCGGGCAGTGAATCTGCAGGCACCTTGATGTTGGACTTCCCAGCCTCCAGAACTGTGAGAAATACATGTCCGTTGTTTAAGTCACCCAATCTGTGATATTTAATCTTGTTATAGCAGCCTTAGCCAACTAAGACAGGTGTTTACAGTGTTTTCTGCTTTAAAGTCATAAGATTATAGGAAAAAAGTGTCTATGATCCTTCAGTGAAGTATCTCTTTGATTATTTTAAAGCTGTACTGAAAACATTGCTGGATTGATTTTCAAGTACAGTACCCACTTCAATACTGGGCTCAGTGTTACTATAAAGTGAATCCTACAATATGGTATTTTGAAACATCTTAACCAAAGGAAAACTTTATGTCTAACCTTCCATAGAAGACGGTGTTGGAATAAGTGAAGAAAAGAAGCTCCTTAATGATGCCTGGAAAGAAAAGTGCTATCTAAAAATAAAAGTGTGCTTTACCACATGGTCCCACTTATAAATGGGAGCTAAGTAGTGTGTATACACAGACAGTGTGGAATAATAGACACTGGAGACTCAGAAGAGTAAGTGGGTGGGACGGGGGATGAGAAATATTTAATGGGTACAATTACATTATATAGGTGATGATTACGCTAAAAGTGAAAACTTCACCACTACACAATATATCCATGGAACAAAACTGCACTTGTATCCTTTATTTATACAAAATTTTTAAAACATAAAAGTGGGGCTGGGCGCGGTGGCTCACGCCTGTAATCCCAGCACTTTGGGAGGCCGAGGTGGGCGGATCATGAGGTCAGGAGATCGAGACCATCCTGGCTAACATGGTGAAACCCCGTCTCTGCTAAAAATACAAAAAATTAGCCGGGCATGGTGGCGGGTGCCTGTAGTCCCAGCTATTCGGGAGGCTGAGGCAGGAGAATGGTGTGAACCCGGGAGGCGGAGCTTGCAATGAGCCGAGATTGCACCACTGCAGTCCTGCCTAGGCGAAAGAGCGAGACTCCGTCTCAAAAAATAAATAAAAAATAAAAAAAAATAAAAGTGTATTTTTAAAACAAAGTTATATTTATCTTTGTCTTACCTTTCCCTGAATTTCAGCTCTTTTGTGATTTAAACAACTCTTTCGCTCTCATGAGTTGCAGAGTCTCCTGAGCTAGCATTAGCTTAAGTTTTTCCAACCTGGGAATTGCTGTGGCCCAGGCAGCCTGGCCAAATCTCTTCACATCCTGTTCCATTTCTTTCTGCATTCCTGTTGGATTATAAAGATAAAATATAATTACACCTCATTAAAAAGGGAAACATTGATCATGAACTAATCCTTTTTTTATTGCCTCCATACTACCTACAGAACATCTTTTTTAAAAGAAATTTTGTTTTATTAACTTTTTTATTATTATAAAAATAATACGTGGTCATTAATATAAAATTTTAGGTACTCAATTTTTAAAAGGACAATAAGAAGTCATGATCTCACCTAGTTGAGGCAACTGCTTCTTATATTTTGGCACACTTGCTTCCATATCGTTTCTATGTCTAGCTAGACAGACAGGCTCATATGGATAGTTTGACCAAAAAACCAGGATCATCATTCTGCTTTATATCTTGTTGACTCTGCACAATATATCAGAAACTCTTGCCACTCATAAAAAAAAATCAAGAATCATGCTTAATAGCTATGTAGTTTTCTCTTTCATGAATGTACCATAACTTAACAAACTGACAGACATTAAGTTGTGTCCTACTTGGTGTTTTTATCAAAAATTATTTAAGACTGAAAAAAAGTCCTTCACCCAGCCCACAAGCCCCTGCACAGTCTGATCCCTGCCTGTCTTGCCAGCATTTTCCCTCATACCACATTGTCCTGCACTCTCTGCGATCCAGCCCCGCAGGTTTTCTGTAAGCTCCTATTTGCCAACTTCCCTCAAGCCAGGGGACCTTTGCCAGTGCTATTCCTTCTGCCTGGAACACTCCTCACTTTTTCTATTCTCTCAACTTCCATTTACCCTTCAGATATTGGGGCAAGCGCCACTTCTCAGAGGCCTTCAGTGACCACCCTGATCAAGCCCAATTTCTCTCTCACAGACCCTCAGAGCCCCATGTCTCTCTTCTTTGTGCCATTTATTGTCACTGCCATTTTCCGTGTGCTTCAGTGAATAGATAATTAAGATTTCTCTCTCTTCACCAGACTGTACAATGTCTCTTAATGCTTGACACTGAAATCTCGCCACTTAGAAAACACAGTGCCTAGTGCGTTAAGAGGGACTCAAATGGTATTTGAATAAAATGACAATCAATTACACGTATCTGCATATAGCATTTTTTAGATTATCACCTGCTAATGCTTTTACTGTCTCCTTAAAATAATTCACTGTGATATCTTGAATAGAGACGACAGCTGCTTCAGCCCATCTGGTCCATTCCTCAGCTTCTTTCTCCAGGGCAACTACCCTTCTAGGACCTAGGTCATCCTCATCCAAGGACTTCTACAGACAGAAGGGAAAATTATCTTAGTAAAAGCTAATAGTTATATAGAACCATTAGGAAATTGAAAGGAAATCGGTCACATGGATTAATTTAACTACACTACTACTCAATTAAATTTTCATTCATTCAGCAGTCCCTTACTGCATATGAATAAGGCTCTAAGCTGAGCACCACCTGGAAGACAAAAGGACACTCTGGGGCATAAAGGGGGGGAAAAAAACCTACTTTCACTTCATATGCCTAGAATAACTTTTTCTAGAGAGGAATGTTGTCAACTTATGCTTCTCTCTATTAATAATAATACACAATTGTTTAAATGAGTCATCTGTGTTGTCAAGCACTCAGCATAGGGCCTGGAACACAGCACTTAAGTGTTAGCTGTTGTTATCATTTCTTTCAGGGATATGTAATATAATCACCTGAAAGACAGTATCTGTATATTCATGCTTATAACATGTACTGGTATTGGACTGAATGTTTGGATCCCCCCAAAATGCGTATGTTGAAGCCTAAATCCCCAGTGTGATGGTATTTGAAGATGGGGCCTTTGGGAGGTAATTAGGTCATGAGGGTGGAACCCTCAAGAATGGGATGAATGCCCTTATAAAAAGAAGAGGAGACACAGGATCTCTCTCTCTGCTCTTCACCATGTGAAGACACAGCAAGACAGTCATCTACAAATTAAAAAACTGGCCATCACAAGACACTGGATCTGCCAGCACCTTGATCTTAGACTAACCAGCCTCCAGAACTGTGAGAAAAAAAGTTTTGTTGTTTATAAGCCCCTAATCTACGGTACTTTATTATAACAGCCTGAACTAAGACATGTACTGCTATGTCATCCAATATGCAATTTTTCTTCTACAAAGCATAAGAAATATGTACAAGTTAGCTGACAAGGAATTACAAATCAAAACCATAGTAAGATACCACTTCACACCCACTAGGATGGCTGTAACCAAAGAGACACACAATTACAAGTGTTGGTGATAATGTAGACAAATTGGAACCCTCATTTACTGCTTTTGGGAGTATAAAATGGTGCACCCACTTTGGAAAACCATCTGGCAGTCTTTCAAAAGGTTAAACATTGAGTAATCATAGGACCCAGCAATCCTACTTCTCAGTACGTACACAAGAGCAATGAAAACATATGTCTACACAGAAACTTACAAACATTCAAAGCAGAATTATTCATGATAGCCAGAAAGTGGAAACAACCCAAATGTCCATCAACTGATGAATAAAATGCAATATATTCATACAATGAATATTACTGAGCAATAAAAAGAAATGAAATCCTGATATTTGCTACAACATGGATTAGCCTTGCAAACACTGTGCTGAGTGAAAGGACCACATATTGAATAATGCTGTTGCTATGTCCAGAGCAGGGAAATCCACAGAGACAGAAAGCAGACTGGTGGTTGCCCAGGGTTGGGAGTGACTAATGGGTACAGAGTTTCTTTTGGGGGTGAAAATGTCCTGAGATTACATAGTAATGATCATTGTGCAACTTTCAATATACTAAAAATCACTGAATTGTACATCTTTTTATATATATTTTATATATATACATATATACGTATATATGTATTTTATATATATACATATATACGTATATGTATTTTATATATATACATATATAGTATATGTATTTTATATATATACATATATACGTATATGTATTTTATATATATACGTATATACGTATATGTATTTTATATATACGTATATACGTATATGTATTTTATATATACGTATATACGTATATGTATTTTATATATATACGTATATACGTATATGTGTTTTATATATATACGTATATATGTATATGTGTTTTATATATATATACGTATATACATAAAATCTGTGAATGGTATCTTAAAACAGCTGTTACTTAAAGAAAGGAAAAATACAGACCGGGTGCGGTGGCTCATGCCTGTAATCCCAGCACTTTGGGAGCCTGAGGCGGGCAGATCACCTGAGGTCAGGAGCTCGAGACCAGCCTGACCAACATGAAGAAACCCCGTCTCTACTAAAAAAATACGAAATCAGCCGGGCCGGGCATGGTGGCACATGCCTGTAATCCCAGCTACTCAGGAGGCTGAGGCAGGATAATCGCTTGAATCCAGGAGGCGGAGGTTGCAGTGAGCTGAGATCATGCCATTGCACTCCAGCCTGGGCAACAAGAGCGAAACTCAATGTCAAAAAAAAAAAAAAAAAAAGAAGAAGAAAGCAAAATATATGCAAGAAGTAGACTCTCCAAATAATAGACTTTCAAAATAATGAACAGAACAACTTTATCCACAGGTTAGAGTGGCATGAGTTTCACCTAAATGTGACACTATTTTTATAGTACAATCATCTGGCAGGGGTCATGAGATTATATGTGGAAAGATGGCCCAGTGCAGGGGGCAGAAATCAAGAGATCTCTTAGGTGTCTTCTGATTCCCGTTGTTGAGACCCAAGGCAAGCTATTTAACAACTCTGGACTCTAGATTCATTTGTAACACTGGAATAAGAATGCCTTTTCTGAATGGTGTCACAAAGTTGTTTGATGGCTCAATGAAGCAAGAGCAATAACTGTATTTACTAAAATTTAAGTTACTGAATTACAATCTAGGGTCCTGCTATTTAAATTTTCATCCTATTTTAAGAAATCTGCATGAGTCCTTAGAGGAAAACAGCTGAAGCAAATAAACATCACATCAAAAACAATTCATCAGGCTGGGCGCAGTGGCTCACGCTTGTAATCCCAGCACTTTGGGAGGCTGAGACGGGTGGCTCACTTGAGGTCAGGAGTTCGAGACCAGTCTGGCCGACATGGTGAAACCCCGTCTCTACTAAAAATACAAAAATTAGCAGGGCGTGGTGGTGCACACCTGTAATCCCAGCTACTCAGGAGGCTGAGGCAGAAGAGTCACTTGAACCTGGAGGAGGTTGCAGTGAGCCAAGATTGTGCCACTGCACTCTAACCTGGCTGACAAAAAGAGACCCTATCTCAAAAAAAAAAAAAAAAAAAAATTCATCGCCAGAAAAAACATTTAACTCTTTAAAATTTGTAGGAATCTTAAGCTATCAAGCTGACCTATGTAAATGTCTTCATTTTCTATCAATTTTAAATATAAATTCAATATTTAAACATAAGGGTGAACTAGGCATAGTGGCTTCACCTGTAATGCTACGCTTTGGGAGGCCGAGGTGGGCAGACTGCTTGAGCTCAGGAGTTAGAGACCAGCTTGAGCAACATGGCAAAACCTCATCTCTATCAATAAATAAGTAAATAAACATAAGAGTAAACCCAAACAAAGTACAGAGATCGAACATTAAGTGTAAATAAAGAAATAATATATGACAAATAGTAAATGTGATAAAATAAAAATTAAAAAAAATACCAAAATATCAAGCTTACATAAAGTTGCAACTTCTCGCATAGCCCTAAATGGCCGCAATAAGTACTGGAAGAACACGGTTGCCACGGTAACCAATTCCTGGTACGCTTCATCTTCCTCTTGGTAAACTTTCATTAATGCCACCATGGTGTTGGCTTTTCCGTGTCCTTGAATAACCTAGAGAGCAAATGTGAATAAAGCTCAAGTCAGGACAGTGTAATACATACCCAACAAACAAAACTAAACAAAGGAACCCTTCATGTTCTCAACTTTCAATACATCAATTTAAAATATTGATTAAATATGAAAATGTTATCATCCTCCATCAAAAATGTCCAATAAAACAAGAATTGTTACATAAATTATGATATATCCATGGCAGAATATTATTACTATAGTCATTCAGCACTGTGCTTCTGAAGATTGTTTAATAATATGGAGACTTTTGGCCAGGCACCGTGGCTCACGCCTGTAATTCCAGCACTTTGGGAGGCCGAGGCGGGTGGATCGCTTGAGGTCAGGACTTCGAGACCAGCCTGACCAACATGGAGAAACCCTGTCTGTACTAAAAATACAAAATTAGTTGGGCGTGGTGGCGCATGCCTGTAATCCCAGCTACTGGGGAGGCTGAGGCAGCAGAATCGCTGGAACCCGGGAGGCGGAGGTTGCGGTGAGCCGAGATAGTGCCATTGCACTCCAGCCTGGGCAACAAGAACGAAACTCCGTTTCAAAAAAAAAAAGAGACTTTTATAATTAAATGGAGAGGCAGAGTACAAAATTTAATCTCAACTATGCACTAAGTATGCAGCGAAAAGGACTCAAAAGAACACTTGAGATTGTGGATATTTTTTCATTTGACTTTTCTGACTGTAAAGGTTTTGTGAGGCTGTATTCCTTTTTAAAAGCTCATAAGGGCCAGGCGTGGTGGCTCACGCCTGTAACCCCAGCACTTTGGGAGGCCACAGCAGGCGGATCACGAGGTCAGGAGAACGAGACCATCCTGGCTAACACAGTGAAACCCTGTGTATACTAACAATACAAAAAAATAGCCGGGTGTGGTTGCAGGGGCCTGCAGTCCCAGCTACCGGGGAGGCTGAGGCAGGAGAATGGCGTGAACCCAGGGGACGGAGCTTGCAGTGAGCCGAGATGGCACCACTGCACTCCAGCCTGGGCGACAGTGCAAGACTCCGTCTCAAAAAAAAAAAAACACACACACACACACACACACACAAACCTCATAAAACATCACAGAGCTGTCTCCAAGTACTTTAGCATGTTGATTCTCTTAATGCCCCAGGTTAATATTCCCATGAAGTCCTTAGCAGTCAACTCATTTACAGAGCCTCAGCTATGGTTCCAGTCTCTGCTGGTTATTGCTTGTGCTGCAAGGCAGAAAACAAACTGAACAGTGTATGTAATCTAGGTGGACTGATTTGGTTGGAAATTATTTTACTCCCACAAGAGAAATAAAATCAAATAATATAGATGTTTTTCAACCAATACATTCTTAAATTCTTCTATTTCCATCCTTCTGCTTAAGGATAAAGTGATCTACTTTCAGCTGTATTTTTTATCCAGGTAATAATATTATTATTTTTTTTTAAGTGAAAGCCTCACTGAACAATATTAAAACACACACGCAAAAGT
The DNA here is from genome assembly GCF_028885655.2 of Pongo abelii. Lineage (NCBI taxonomy): Eukaryota > Metazoa > Chordata > Mammalia > Primates > Hominidae > Pongo > Pongo abelii. Next base: position 19,744,188 of record NC_072001.2, on the reverse strand, counting down.
AAACTTAAGGCAAGTGATACATTTCAGCCTTATTTCTCAAACTATTCAGAAAAATTCCAGAGTTAAAATATTCAGCTTCATTTTATATATCCTAGCAATGCTAGCAATTGGTCTAATTCTAGAATCAATTGCTTTTCTATTCCAAATATAAAGTAAATATTAAAATTTTATATTTGGACATGTTTTGAATTTTAGCTTCCCCCTCAACCCCTCATTTTTGAGTTCCAGATAAACATGTGAACTACACTAATGTGAACAGCTAGCTCAACAGAATGAACGACATTCATGCTATAGGACCCCAGAGTGAACTGAAATTTGGGAAAACTAACTTTTCTGATAGTAACTACAGTAAAATACATCATATAAATGTTCAATTTTAAGGAGAAACCACCTATCTCTGTGAGAAACCAAGTGTTTAAAAAACAAGTCTGATACAAAATGATACCATTTTTGAAACTCCCCTGTGGGTTCCTCATATCCTAAGGTGAAAATGAAGCTCAAAAGCTGACTGGCCTGAAACTCCCCTGTGGTTTCCTCATATTCTAAAGTGAAATCAACACGTTAAGTGGGTGTGTACACATTTACACATAAAGCTCACAGTACAAAAATGACCCCACTAACAAGCTCCTTTTATAAAACCATTTTAATTTAGAAAGCTTATTCTATATTTAGCTTAGGCTGAATTCTTTTCACCTCCCCTTCCTCAAAAGAATGCACAGAAAAATATCATTCAGGTTAATAAGAGCAGTGAGCTGAGACTCCAGCCTAGCTCTCCTTAGTAAACCGTGAGTGTGGATTTAGAAGGCATATTTTCTCCTAAACCCTTCTATGAACATGTACTTCCCCGTCCCCTTAGGTTCAGTAAGTTTACCACTCAAATAATTCCTCTCTCAAACTACCTCTTTCCAGCTTAAAAGGGCACTAATGCGGTTATTCTAAACTCATGAATAAAGTTCACTTTCTACCGGCTTTCCATTTGACCAAGTCTGTATTACTTAAAACAAAACACCCTATCTCCTAAAAGCCATTTCTTCCTTTAAACCATTTTATCCCACTTGCGACGTCTCCTCATACACAGATTTGGAATTGTTTACATGTAGTCCGTGTTATTCTTTCCTACATGGATGGGTTGTTTTGAGTTTTGCTTGCAGTATTTCTGGCATTTCCCGTTACAACATCCTGCTCTGCCTGCATCTTCAGGGCAAAGGTTGGGGGGCCTAGCCCAGCTCCCAGCTGCAAGTACACTAGGCTCTAACTTCGCTTGTCCTCTCTGCAGGCCCTCCCGGAGCTCCCCCCACCCCCCGGTTTCCCGCAGCGGTCCCGCGCAGGTGAGGGCACCGGGGAACCCTTGGCCTTCTCCGCCCGCCGGCGCCTCCCGTCACCCGTCAGCCAGGGCTCTCGGCGCCGGGGGAGCCTCCCACAGGGTCCCAGGTAACCCAAGCCCGGACTCGCGCCGGCGGCCCGGACTCACGCCGGCGGCCCGGACTCGCTTACCTGACGCAGCCGCGCGTCCGCCTCGACCCATCACGCGCGCAAGCCCCGCTCCCGGAACTCGCGCGGGCTCTCGCAGTCGGCCGCGCGGCCCTTAGCCGGGAAGAGCGCGTCGCGCACGGTGGCGCCGCCGCAGCCGTGGACCGCCGCGCCCAGGTAGCGCTCCAGCTGCCCGCAAAGCTCTTGCAGCGCCTCCTCGCAGGGGCCCGCGGGCGCCGGCCAGAGCAGCGCCCACAGCCCGAGCCCTAGACCCCAGGCCCCGCCTCGCATGTTCAGCTCCGGCGGCAGCCACAGGAAGCAGCGTTCCAGAGGCGGCCACAGCGCCGCTAGCTGCCGGCGCGCGCCGCGGAACTCCGCGGCCGAGAGCCGGCCGGCCCACCTGGGCGGGGACACGGCGGCCTCGGGCTTGGGCTCGAGCCCCAGCCGGGCCCCCTCGTGCCGCTGCCGCTGCTGCGCGGTTGCGGTCGTGACAAGTCACAGCGGACTTGCCCTCCGCGCCGTTCCAAGCCATCAGGAAGCGCAGCCGGTGCCTCTCGGGATCGGCGAAGAGGCCCTCCCGGACCGGCGCCGAGCCCTCCAGGCTGTCGGGCTGCTCGTCCTCCATGGCCGTAGGCGGCAGCGGCCCTAGGGCTTGGCGGGCGCGGGCCTGACCTCGTCGCACGGCCTGTCAGAGGACAGTCCCAGCTGAAGCATTTTTCGCTCCACAATTGGTGTTTTAACAATATGAATGAAAAAAAAAGAAAACCTCAGCTGTTTTGATAGAAATAACAAACATGCCTAGGAATCATCTTCCTTGAAGGGAGAGGAGGGTCTTGTTGAACTTGAAAAAACTAAATAAACAAAGTTGATACGTAAGGACACCCTTCTCTTTACTCTTACCTATTCTTCTCTTAACAACTTTAATTCATTTCTGACAGTCACCAACTGAAAAACGGTCCAACTTAAAAAAAAAAAAACTGATCATAAAGGTGAGAAAAATTGCGATGTGTTCTGTCCTAATCCAAGATATCTAAACCAATTTTACTGATAGAGAAAATATATTAAGTGAATGATGTAAATACATTAATATAGGTAACTCTTTGAAAGTAAAGTTTGCACATAATATGAAATACAAAGAGAATTACTGTAGTCTCGAAGGAGAAAACCCTTGATGGGGAGTGGTAGTGAAAAAGGTGTATGAGCAAGTCATCTGTTGCACGGTGATGGGAGGAGATTTTTATGCAGGCATTCAATATCAGAGTCAGAGGTTTTAATGATTTTTATTTTTTATCTTGAGAGTTAGAGACTAGAAGATCTAAAATAGGAAATTTTTGGCATATCCATAGATAGAATGGAAACTCTTGGCCAAAAATAACGTGCTCCAAGTCATGAAAAATAGCACACATGCACAATTAACTACGGAGTTACACAAGATGGTGCCTTTTCATTGGATTTTATTTGAACTCTTATTCTCTATCTTTTACGCTTTGTATCCTTTTAACTCTTCCACTTTTTCCTCATCCTATGAGGTACTTTAAACATTTTATTCAATAACTCGAGGCAATTTTTACAATTCTGTTCACATATAAAATTGTCATAAGCATGTTTTGTGAGTGAAAAATTCTAATTTGTAATGCATATCAAGTGAAAAGCCTCAGTTCAGCACTTGTCATATCCAAAATCTGTGTTATATAATAATGTAAAAGAAATATTTTCACACATGTAACTCAAATGAGATTCTTACTTACATTTTTCTTTTTCTTTTTTTTTTGAGACAGAGTCTCACTCTTGCCCAGGCTGGAGTACAATGGCGCAATCTCGGCTCACTGCAAGCTCTGCCTCGTGGGTTCATGCCATTCTCCTGCCTCAGCCTCCCAAGTAGCTGGGACTACAAGTGCCCACCACCACGCCCAGCTAAGTTTTTGTATTTTTAGTAGAGATGGGGTTTCACAGTGTTAGCCAGGATGGTATCGATCCCTGACCTCGTGATCCACTCACCTCGGCCTCCCAAAGTGCTGGGATTACAGGCCTGAGCCACCATGCCTGGCCTACGTTTTTCAAAATTTAACTCAATCTTTTATTTTTAAAAATGTGCATATACTGCCTGTTCAAGTACTTAATCTTTTTATTATTTGAAATTGGAGGTCCATCTTTTTAGATTGTTAGGGGGTCTTCACATATTTGAATGAGTTATTAAGTTGATACAACCATTTTGGAAAAATAACGATCATTATCTACTACATTTAAACACATAATTTATGACCAGCAGTTTCCACAGAAACACCTGGATGTTCATCAGGATAGAATGGATTGGAAAGCTCCGTATTTATTCAACAGGGTGCTACACAAAACACAAAGGAATGAATCACTGGTCCATAACATAAATAGATTTCACAAATGTAATTTTGAGTGAAATAAGCCAGAAAAAAATAAATACCGTATGCTTCCATTTATATGAAGACAAAGATAGGCAATATTAATCTATGGTAACATGTGAGAGTGACTTCTTTTCTCAGCATCAGCTGAGAGCCTGAAAAATATTTTTCTGGGGTGCTAAAAAAGTGCCAGATCTTAAAAATATTTGTACAAAAGATAATAATATTTGTTTTTTATATAAATAGGTACAAAATACAAATATGTACAAAAATATATTTATAAATATGTTAAACAAGATTACTATTTATAATTTATACTTCAATATAATTTTTTTCACTTTTGTTGACATTAGTAAACCATCACACTTAATAAACAGCCATTTGGAATGGTTCTTGATTTAGGTATTTCCTTGATTAAGTACCAAGTAGGAACATACCTTCATTCTAAAATATAAAGAATATGATTCCATGAAAGTTTCCATGAAAACTATCTTGCATTCTAAAATATTTTTAAAAGTACTTATTTTCAAAGTTCAGTTTCCTATTTTAAACAAAAGTTGAGCTAAATTACATATAAGCTAGTCCCCAAAATATTCAGTAAATATCAAATGAAGGTGTGAAAGTCAAAGATTTCAATTTTTTACTAGTTAATTTGTAGTGCTCTATTATTTTGCTTAATAAACAATTTTATGCTAGAAATAAGCAGATTTCTCTATTCACATTATCTTTAGCAAGAGCATTTAAATAAATACCATTGATTACTTGCAAAATACAGACTGTAGATTCAGAGCTCAAAACTAAAGCTCTGAGGATGTAATTCAATTAAAACAACCCATAGTTGTGAATTCACCTCACCAGTGCCCCTAAGACAATAAGCTCTTTCTCACATCAAAGTGAATTATTTTAATTCGCTTTGGATGTTAGGAATATCCTAACTCCTTTGTAATTAAAACAAAAACAAAACTTCTGATGCTCCTTTATACCTTAACAATCATGAGGTCTATAAAAATATGAACACAGAAGTTTGGGTCAGTTCAATGACTGAACTAAAACATTATTTCCCAACATGTCCATGTTTTACAAGATGATGGGGTTGTTATCTGTGATGTCATTGCAAAGATCTTGATGGTTCCAAAACACTCTAAGCATCACATAAGCCATGTTATACCTGTCGCCCCAAATTTACCAAACCATTTGGATTAAAACTCTCAGTAAGGACCTCTGAGGCACAAAGATCTATGAGTAACTCCTTAACCCCTTTTCTCTTACTCTTCAGGTACAATTTCAAATTTTCACCTTTCCCTTTCTGCACTGACCTTGGGAAAGTCACTTTATCTCTGTGATCTAATTTTCCACATCAAAAATGTATCTATACTTGGCATAGAGAGTTATAAGAATAAAATAATAACATATATGGGAGATTTCTGTGAATACCAATTGTACAGGTGGATTTTTAAATAATAGATTTAGGGCCGGGCGCAGTGGCTCACACCTGTAATACCATCACTTTGGAAGGCCGAAGCGGGTGGATCACCTGAGGTCAGGAGTTTGAGACCAGCCTGACCAACAAGGTGAAACACCGTCTCTACTAAAAATATAAAAATTAGCCAGGTGTGGTGGCGGGCACCTGTAGTCCCAGCTACTCAGGAGGGTGAGACAGGAGAATTGCTTGAACCCACAAGGCGGAGGTTGCAGTAGGCCGAGATCACGCCACTGCACTCCAGCCTGGGCGATGAAGTGAGACACCATGTAAAAAACAAACAAACAAACAAATAAATAAATAAAATATATTTAGGAAAACTATTATAAGAAAAAAATTGAAAGCATTAAGAACTCTATTATAGACTGAACAAAAAAAGGAGAATTGGTACCATAACTTGGTAAGTTTATTTTAATAAGCCCAATTTCTATTAGTCCCTCAGTGTTTCTTCTTGCTCCGTGAATGTATATTCCTTGCCTCTATCTTATCCCATTTTTTCTATTGTTAATGCACAGAGAGTTATCACAAGTTCTATTCTCAATGCCTATTGCATCAGGCAATAGATGACTCTGGTTCCCAACTCAGAAAAACCTCATTTTTAAGAAATGTTTGAGCTTTGACTTTGATCTCATTCAGAATATTTTGGTTCAAAAGTGGTTTTTTTGTTTTGTTTTGTTTTTTGAGACGGAGTCTCGCTTTGTTGCCCAGGCTGGAGTGCAATGGCGTGATCTCGGCTCACTGCAAGCTCCACTTCCCGGGTTCACACCATTCTCCTGCATCAGCCTCCCTAGTAGCTGGAACTACAGGCGCCCACCACCACGCCCAGCTAATTTTTCTTTGTATTTTTAGTAGAGATGGGGTTTCACCGTGTTAGCCAGGATGGTCTCAATCTCCTGATCTCGCGATCTGCCCGTCTCTGCATCCCACAGTGCTGGGATTACAGGCGTGAGCCACCACACCTGGCCCAAAAGTCTTATGTTTGTGTAAATAAGAAAAGCACCTTTGAAAACTACATCTACAAATGGGAATATGGAATAAAAAGGACAAACCAAAGGTTATGGAACAAAATAAAACATGAAGAAAGAGAAATAGAAACACAATATTACTATATACAATATAGTAATGTATTTTAAAATATGAAAAACGCTAGCAAAAACAGCAATATGTGAACAAAAGAATTGGAGTAAAATAATAGAATTTGAAGCAGCACAATCTGCTGAAAATATACAAAAGACAAATTAGGATATTTCTGAGCTCACTGTTTATAATATTAGAACATGTATATAAAAAGGAAAAGTCACTTTAAAATGTCTGGGGGCCAAGCAATATATAGTTTGTTACATTTTATTTACAAACAGTTTCTTTGACTAGGGAATCAATTTAAATTTTCTGTTTTGGAAGTAATATAAATATATATTTTAGACTTTTTGCTGAAAAGTTTCTTAAATATTTACAACTTTAGGATAATCAGTGTACATTTCAACATATAATGTCCTAAAAATCAAACAGCTACCAAACATTGAAGTTCTGCCTTATATAAATCATTTGCATAAAAACTGGTCATTAAAAACAGTATCTAATGAACATTTTGGCCCCAATATTAATTAAAACTCAAATGATAGCATTACGAGCTAAAGATTAATTTCAATGACATGTCATCAACCATTTTGACATAATCGACTTATAATAATCTAAAACTGACTATTTTTATGACATATTTGGCCTAAATGAAGAGAAAAAAGCTTTGACTCATTCTTAATTACTCTTTCTAACCAATTGATGGCCAATAACTGAAATCAATTTCAAACCGTTTTTTGTTATTTTAATCTTTTAAACATGTTTTACTTTCAGCGATTCATTTTCTAACATTCATAGCCAAAGCCCAGGCTCTACCCATCTTTGTCTACCTTAATGACTTTGTCAATTGTTGGCATACACTGGGTCTTAAAAACTTGTGTTTCTTCCGAATTAATGAAGTAGAATTGCTCTTATAGGGTTTCATATACCATTACCTCCAAAAGAGTACATTAGAAGTATTAGAAAATACTGATATTTATAAACAGATATTTATCTTACGATTCCAAGAGCTAGAGCTGTTTTATTTTCTGTAAAACTAAGAATAACTTCTTGATAACATAGCTTCACAAAAAGAAAATCCAACACATTTGCATAAATAATTCTCTGAAATAACTATGTGAGTTTGTGTCTTTTTATATACATGTAGGTATACATATACTTACACATACATATATATGTAACATAAAGGATATGAACACTAGGACTGTTTAATGTCTATTTGTCTTGGAAAGAAAAATATACTTAAAAATATTTCTCAATTGGAATTTGTAATCGTACCGACTTAATTGATAAACTTGGCGACTGCTTTTATGTTGTCTCCTTCCATAAATTTTTCAAAATACTAATTCAACAAAGAAAAAGCTCTAATGTTCATTGGAAATAATTTATAGACTTTTTTAGAGCAGAGAAAAATTAAGAAAAACTTTGAAATGGTCTCAAAAAATTACTAAATATTTTCAATGGAAAACTAAATGTTAGTTTAGCTGATTGTATGGGGTTTCTGAACCTTTCACTTTTTGTTTGTTTTACCTATTTCACAACTGTGTAAATTGCAAATAACTCCTGTCCATGAAAATGCAAATTATCCACTGTAGATATATTTGACCGTCACCCTATGGATATTGGCTAATTTTGCCTTTATTAAGCAAATTCATTTCAGCATGAATGTCTGCCTATATATTCTCTGCTCTTTGTATTCTCCTTTGAACCAGTCAAAACATCCTGTGGCACTCTTATTTATTAATCAGTTAAATAAAATCATGAACATATATCCATTTTACATTTGTAGGAGAACCATTATTTTTCTTTTCTTTAAAAAATTAATTATCCTTTGACATTGGGTTGACATTTTCTTAAGACATGCCATAAACAGAGGATATCAAGTTTCTCAAGGTCAGTTCTAGAGGAAAAAAAAATTCTTTATAAAAATTTAACCTCATGTGTAACAGTTTGCATTCCCATAGCAATGACATTTGATATACATTGTATATATTAATCTGGGAATGATGTAAGATTCTAAGTATAATTTTATCAGTGAACTCAACTACTTGATTACTTTCACTTATTTAAATATCTAGTTCAATGTTGTCCAGTGGCGTTGTGGATTTAGGTAATTTTACCAGGTAGCCGTTTCTACACTTTCTGTTTGCCCATGCAGAACATAACACATTTTATAAGTCAAAGTATAGGCATCTGGTGGCATAATTTTAATTTGTTATCAAAAGCCTGATCAAATTTGTCTAGAAAATAACTCATTATTTATTTTAGGACTGTATCACTATGTAATGAGATACAAATGTATGTAAGTGTAAGTGCCTAAGAGGCATGCAGAGAGCCTAAGATGTATGCAGTATGCCTAACAGGAATGCAGAGAGCCTAAGATGTGTGCAGTATGCCTAACAGGAATGCAGAGAGCTTCATTTTCATTGTCAGCTGCTCAGTTGTTTCTCAGGAAAGAAGTGTGGCCAACTGACACCATTTAAGAGATATATAGCAACAAGTTTAGAAAATTCTCATAAATGGGAGTGGCTAATGCATAGACAATAGCATTGACCTTTGATCCATATATATATATATTTAGATATATACCTCAAATACATTTGGATCAATTTAATCATGAGTACTATAAACTACAAATGAAAGTAAAAAAGCAAATCTGTTGGTGTTTTAGAAGAATGAAAGATTATTAACTCATGGCCTGTATGTATTTGGAATGAGAAGGACGTACACAGCTTTCTTTGGATGGGGTGGAATTGAAATTGTGATTTACAGTGACTAAAACCTGACTGCTTTCACATTTTTTTTTTCACTGTTGAGGGTGAAATTCTTGATTGATTGGTGCATTCGGAACTTTTTTTTTTTTGAGATGGAGTCTCGCTCTGTAGCCCAGGCTGGAGTGCAGTGGTGGGATCTCGGCTCACTGCAAACTCCACCTTCTAGGTTCACACCATCCTCCTGGCTCAGCCTCCCAAGTAGCTGGGACTACAGGTGGGCGCCCCCACGCCTGGCAAATTTTTTGTATTTTTAGTAGAGACGGGGTTTCACCATGTTAGCCAGGATGGCCAGGATGGTCTCGACCTCCTGACCCTGTGATCCACCTGCCTTGGCCTTCCAAAGTGCTGGGATTACAGGTGTGCGCCCACCTGAGCCACTGCATCTGGCCAGGAACTTTTGAAGGAAATTGACAAAATAGACAAAATAGACAAAATAAGTAAGGAAATTGACAAAATAGAGAATGACTCCTTATGTGACATGCAGAAAATATTTTGTGTCATTCGTGGTACATTTATCATATTTTCTATAGGTTTGTACTATGTTACTCCACTTCTTAGAATTCCAAGTAGTTCAAAGCCAACAGGGACTGGTATATAGCATATTTAACCTAAGCAACTCTAAAAGCTAATGAAACCAAGTATCTACAAACTCTAGCCATAACTACCATCAACATGAAGAATGTAATAGGCAAAATGTTTTACATGCTGAATATGCACTACTGAATTCTGTATATATTTTTTGCAGTTTTAATTTAAAAATATACTAGTTAGATATTTCATCTATACCCTGGTATAGTAATAAAAATTCAGATACTGCTCAATGAGGAAGCACATTTTCAAAGCAACAGACCTGAAAACTAGTATTTTATTTGATATTTTAAATGCTTATTTCATTTTCTGGTTAAAGATGTTTGTGGAGGTAAAATTTAAAATAGATAACTTTATGTTCTTCTATTATATAACATTGAAATTAAATTTATTATTAGTAAATGTAGAAAAGGTAAGTCTGAAGCATTGACCGAGAAGGATTTAGTAAATGGAGAATTTTGAGTATTAAACATCCCATTTTAACAAAAATATGCATAAAATATTCTTAGGATGATTTAATTAACCTTTTAATAAATACGAAAGACATTATGAAAAAATTAAAGAATACATCACATTGCAGAATCAAAATAATAAAAATCACTCAAATTCTACTGCTCAGAAATGAAAATAATTGCTAAACATTAGGTGGCAGTATTTCAGACATTCCTATATAAATATACTTAAATGAGGCCCAGAGCAGTGGCTCTCGCCTGTAATCCCAGCACTTTTGGAGGCCGAGGCGGGTGGATCAGGAGGTCAGGAGATGGAGATCATCCTGGCTAACACAGTGAAACCCCGTCTCTACTAAAAATACAAAAAAATTAGCTGGGCTTGGTGGCAGGCGCCTGTAGTCCCAGCTACTCGGGAGGCTGAGAGAGGATAACGGCATGAACCCCGGAGATCACGCCACTGCACTCCATCCTGGGCGAAAGAGCAAGACTCTGTCTCAAAATAAAAATATAAATAAATAAATTATACACACATGCATTCATTTATAAAATACATTTAATATTTTTAAATAAATAAAAGTCAGAATAAAACATTGATAAAATGACTATAGTTATTTGTATGAATATATGCATGTGTGTTTGTACAGATGCATTAAGAAATCTTAATCCTCAAAATGATGAACATTTTAGAAGAAATATTAAGAATAATAGTTTGGGATCTGTATCTATCTTTCTTTGTCTTTTTTTTTTGAGACGGAGACTCGCTCTGTCACCCAGGCTGGAGTGCAGTGGCACGATGTCAGCTCACTGCAAGCTCTGCGTCCCGGGTTCACACCGTTCTCCTGCCTCAGCCTCCCGGGTAGCTGGGACTACAGGCGTCCGCCACCACGCCCGGCTAATTTTTTGTATTTTTAGTAGAGACGGGGTTTCACCGTGTTAGCCAGGATGGTCTCGATCTCCTGACCTCGTGATCTGCCTGCCTCGGCCTCCCAGAGTGCTGGGATTAAAGGCTGAGCCACTGTGCCCTGCCCTGGGATCTGTATCTTTCTAAGTAGGTGATTCTGTATCTAATGAGAAAATTATCACTTAAAAATTCAAAATGTTTTTGTTTGTTGTTATTATTATTATTTGTATTACTTTTAAAGATGGGGTCTTCTTATGGTGCCCAGGCTAGTCTTGTTAATATTTTTATATTATCATGGTGTCTTAGGCAGCTCAAGCTGCCAGAACAGAATACCAGAGACTGGTGTTTTAAGCAGACATTTATTTCTCACAGTTTTGGAGGCTGGGAAATCCTCCACAAGGTGCCGGCAGATTCAGTCCCTGGTGAAAGCCCCCTTCCTAGACTACAGGCTCCTGCCTTCTGACTGTGCCTTCACATGGCACAAAATAGAGAAAGACAGAGAGCTGTGGTCTCACTCTCTCTTCCTGTAAGAACACTAATCCCATCATGGAGATGCACATGATCTTAACCTGACACACTTTTTTTGGATATTTTGAACTGATCAAATAATTCACATTGATTCAAACATATCACAGTTATTAAAACTCAGGCAAAAAATCAAGTTAGTTCATCAGTAATTGAGGCAGATAATTTTAAATCAAAATATAGCTACACAAAACATCGTTTGCTAATTATCTTAGACTTTAAAAGTAGTTAGAGGAAAAGAAAGCTCATCTCTCTATTACAGTATTAATGGGTTTCCCATCCTAGGTGTCTTAATCTATTTAAACAGCTATAACAAAATACCATAAATTGGTGGATTATAGGCAATAGAAATTTGTTGTTCACAGTTCTGGAGGGTGGGAAGTCCTAGATCAAACTGCCATAAGATTTGGTGAGGACCTGCTTCTTGATTCATGAATTGCCATCTCTTCCCTGCATCCTCACTTGGTGAAAGGGGCAGGAGTCTCTCTGGGGACTCTTTTATAAGTGCACTAATCCCATCCATGAGGGCTCTACCATCATGATCTAATCCCCTCCCTGTAAGGCCCCACCTGCAAATATCATCATATGGGTGTTACATTTCAACAGTTGAATTTTGGGGGGCACCATCATGCAGTCTACAGCACTGTGAAATCCCTAATATCGGGTTTTCTTTTTAATTTTTTTTTTTTTTTTTTTTTTGAGGAGTCTTGCTCTCTCCCCAGGCTGGAGTGCAGTGGCACGATCTCGGCTCACTGCAAGCTCTGCCTCCCGGGTTCACGCCATTCTCCTGCCCCAGCCTCTGGAGTAGCTGGGACTACAGGCGCCCGCCACCATGCCCGCTAATATTTTTTGTATTTTTAGTAGAGATCACGGCACCTGGCCCTTAGATGAATATTTGAATAAAAGTTGTATGTATGATGATAAAACAATAAGAAACTGAATTTTTGCAGAAAGTAAAAATAAAACTTGTCATTCTTTATATAGGCAAATCAGAGACTATACTTGAGGTTTTAGAAAAGACATCAGTATGTTCCATATAAAGTACGTACTGGGACCCCGTCAGTCTTTTTCACCATATAATATCAGTGTTTTTAATAGTACCTGGAATGGCTGGGCGTGGTGGCTTACGCCGTAATCCCAGCACTTTGGAAGGCCGAGGAGGGAGGATCACGAGGTCAGAAGATCGAAACCATCCTGGCTAATACGGTGAAACTCCGTCTCTACTAAAAATAACAAAAAAATTAGCCGGGCGTGGCGGCGGGCGCCTGTAGTCCCAGCTACTCTGGAGGCTGAGGCAGGAGAATGGCGTGAACCTGGCAGGCGGAGCTTGCAGTGAACGGACATCGTGCCACTGCACTCCAGCCTGGGTGACAGAGCGAGACTCCATCTCAAAAAAAAAAAAAAAAAAAAAAAGAAAGTACCTGGGACATGGGACATGATAAGAACTCAATGACTATTTATTGAATGAATTAATTGAACAAGTTTATGCAAGAAATTGACATAAAATGAAACATTGTCTTCTTATACCATAGAGTGTCTACAAAAACTAAGTTGATACAGAACCTGTATTCTAAAATGATTAAATTTGAGCCAAGTACATTTCTCTCTTAAGAATTTAGAAGTTTATAAAGAAATCAGGGCCTTGGAACTGAATCATTAATGGAAGATCTCAAAGGCAATATTCTTTTCATTGTAATTAATATTAAGTCATTAAAGTAATAACTAATATTTCGGTTCCTGAAAAAAATGATTAAATTGAACATCAAATAGTTTGCATTTATATCACACTGTACAATTTATATTTTTTATGCTGCTTTACTGTAAGATTTCATTGAACAAATGCATCTTATGATTTCAAGGTAAGGTATTGAAATATGCCTTTTTAAAATGTAATGCTATATTAGTGATTTTAAAATATGTAAAAAAATTGTGTGGGAAATACTAGAAATGTTATTTGAAATTAACCAATTCTGGGTTTGCTTTTTTTTTTTATTTTATTTTATTTGCCAAACTGAGAACAATAGCCTTTACACATTTTCTATTTTTCTGGACTTGATTCTTAGGAACTTTAATTTTGCACTTTTGCATTCCTCTACTAATGTTAATGTCTTGGCCAATGACATTTTTCTAGATAAATTCAAAAGCTTAACCTAAGTAATGTAATGGTGGCATTTATGAAATTGATTCCTGGTTCTCTCTTTAAATTATTTTTTATTGTTTATTTCTATGGCACCATTACACTATGCTATCACGTTGTTCTTGTTTTATTCCCTGTGTTTAAAAAGCTGTATCTTCTTTGCTGAATCTTAAAGGTCACTTTGAAGCCTGAAGACCATGACTGAAATACAGTGAAGATTAAAGATAAAAAGGAGAAAAAAGGTTAAATTATAAAACCTCTAATATCATTACTCATATATATGATATACACAGAGATGCATCACCTAGGTCCTCCCTGAGAGCTGTGTCAGTAGACAGGACTCAGCTGTGAGCCCCTTCAGACGTCACCTCAGCTGCAGAGCTTCCCCCTGCCTAAGGTCCTGATGTTCCCAGTTGCGGCGCATATCCAATGACTGATTGAGGTGAGGCAAGGAGGCAGGTGAAAGAGGTGGGGAGGGGACTTGGGGCCTATAAAGACTCAGTCATGTCATTGTAATGTGAGAGGATGCCAGTGGGCCATTTTATCTTCAAAGTCCCCTGGTGAGATGAGCCAAAGCTGTGGTCCAGGACTTTTTTTCAGCCCAGCTTTTTCCCTTTCCCCCAACCCAGCTTCCTTCTTCTCATTTTCACAGGTAGTAATCCAAGGGCACTCCCTAGTATATATCCCCATGTCCAAATCTGCTTACTAGAGAACACTGTATCATGAATGATACCATTCTTCAAAAATACGGGGTACTTTGAGTGAAAGGAGTGAAACGGTATGGAAGAACAGCTTTGGTAGAGTAGTTAGAATAGAAGCTACTCTACATTGGGTTGATGCATGAATGGGATATTAGGAAGTAAAGTGGCAAATTGAAAACTCCTTTCAAAAGAAGATAATTAGAAAAGGGTCAGCAAGATAGTAGTTGGGGCCTGGCTGTGATGGATCACGCCTGTAATCCCAGCACTTTGGGAGGCTGAGACGGGAGGATCACTTGAGGTCAGGATTTCAAGACCAGGCTGGTCAATGTAGCGAGACCCCATCTCTTTAAAAAAAATGTAGTTGGAAGCTAGAGAATAGCATAACAAAAAAGGTGATTTTAGAAGATAAAAGGGCCCACTGGAGATCTCTCACATTGGAATGACATTCTGAAATTACCCTCGTTTTGGTTATGTCATTCTACCTCAATCATTTTGCCTCAATCATGTTTACAGGCAAAATAAGAGATAGAGAAGTGGGAAGGGGTGAAGGCAGGGATATGAGACACAATAACAAATGGGGAAAGATAAAAGATATAATAAAAGGCATGAGCTAGATCAATTCTACAAGTGAAAAATTATATTTAGTTAAGAGGAAGGATCACTCATCACCCAATTATAGGTAAGTTTATAGGAGGGTGAGACTGGCTACATAAAGGTAGGTGATACTTTAAGTCCTTATTTTCATTAAAGAGAATATGTCATTTCCTGAAAATGAAAGATGTGGGTTTGAATAGACAGTTGGCAAAATTTGGTATTTATTTGAAATCAACATTTATTTGGGAAGATAATGTAGGGTAACTAATCCACTTAGATGATACTTATTAACTATAAACTATGTACCAGGTACTTCGCTATAATATAAAGGCAATGGAAAAACCCAGATTCAATCTTGATTTGACATCCTTAACATTTACAGTGTCGTGGTGGAAACTATGTAAAGAATCCAGTGTGATAGAAGGTGGTAGATGCGGAAACAGGAGGTTTAGAAAAAGCTCCAGGACACATTGCTGATACATCTAACTCAGGATCAGAGCATTAAAGAAAGCATCACACTCTCCCTCAATCTCTCTATTCTGTCTCTTGATCTAATCCTTTTAACAAAGTATCAAGATGGCCCTCAGCACTAAGGAGGAAGTGTTATTTGAAAGCATGTGTTTGAATAGTTGCATTTATCTAAACAGAATTTTTCACTCCTATGTGGATTTGGCTTGGAACTGGTGTATTCTGGCATTCCATGTTGTAAAGCACTTGAGGTGCTTAAGAGATATTTGGTTGGCCAGGTGCAGTGGCTCACACCTGTAATACCAGCACTTTGGGAGGCCGAGGTGGTTGGATCACCTGAGGTCAGGAGTTCGAGACCAGCCTGGCCAACATGGTGAAACCCCGTCTCTACTAAAAATACAAAACTTAGCTGGGCATGTTGGCAGGTGCCTGTAATCCTAGCTACTTGGGAGGCTGAGGCGGGATAATCGCTTGAACCTGGGAGGCAGAGGTTGCAGTGGGCCAAGATTGCACCACCGCACTCCAGCCTAGGGAACAGAGCAAGACTCCGTCTCAAAAGAAAAAAAAAAAAAAGGAGGAGAGATATTTGGTAAATAACTGAGGCAAAGGTGGAAGAAAATAGTGTTCTGCAGGAGATCAAATAATGTGTGAAGAGAAAATAAAAATTTTAAAGAACTAAAAGAATCAGGTATTGAAGTCAAAGGTGAGAGGGCCACTGGAATTCAAAAATACAATGTGAATAACTACAGAAGATGTCATCATTCCTGATGAGGCAATGAATGTGGGTGCCTAAATTAGAGTAGAAATACATGTTATTGAAGACAAGGAGAACAAAAGGTGTAAGGCCAGGGTGTTGAAGGTATTTTGCACAAATGCACTAACGTTACCCAGAGTGTTGGCAGGGGGAAAAACATCTGATGGCCTGTAGCCAGAGTTTTCCTTAAAAATGCAGATGTGTCCTCTTGGAAAATAGACATCTTTGAAAAAATGAAGGAAATTAGGGTCTCACGGCATGAATCTCATGGAGGTGGTGAAGGACTGATTTGAGAACAGCCATGCAGAGTTAGGACAATGCCAGCAACATCTGACCCATGTACATGAAGCTCCAGATAACCTAGGTGATTCTTTTAATGCAAAAGGCAACACAGTGTGAATTCCTGAGAGACTATTTATCTTTTATATTCCAGAGGTTGGAATGGAATAATTCACTCTTTTAAAAGGCTTGCTGGATATCCTCTATTTCAGGGCTCTCCAAACCCATACTAGTCCATGGCTGTTAGGAACTGGGCTGCACAGCAGGAGGTGAGTGGCGGCTGAGTGAGCGAAGCTTCAGTGTATTTACAGCTGCTCCTCATGGCTCGTGTTACCCCCTGAGCTCGTCCTCCTATCAGATCAGCAGCAGCGTTAGATTCTCATAGGAGCATGAACCCTGTTGTGAACTGAGGATGCAAGGGATCTAGGTTGTGTGCTCCTTATGAGAATCTAATGACTGATGATCTGTCACTATCTCCCATCGCCCCCAGGTGGGAACATCTAGTTGCAGGAAAACAAGCTCAGGGCTCCCAGGGATTCTACATTATGGTCAGTCGTATAACTATTTCATTATATGTTACAAAGTAATAATAATAGAAATAAAGTGCACAATAAATGTAATGGGATTGAATCATTCTGAAACCATCCCCACCACCACCAGGTCTCTGAAAAAAATTGTCTTCCACAAAACCAGTCCTTGATGCCAAAAAGGCTGGGGACCACTGCTCTATTTTTCTTCACTGCTTAGAGAATCTGTTCTTCCACTCATGATCTACAAGGACTGAATGTTTCAAACAGTTCAAGTGTTCAAAATATATTTTTTGTAAACTTGAGTTTTTAGAAATCATTCACAGTATCCATATTATATTTTATTTGCTGCAATGCCCTATACATTTCCCTTATAATGTTCTTGAATATACTTTTACAACTTCAGTAACTTTACCCTTTACTGAATCTCAATCTGTCTCTCAATTTCTCTCTGTCAGCAAATCTAAACAAAAGAGAAACATACCGACTTGTGCTATGGTCTAAATGTTTGTGTCTCTAAAATTCATGTGTTGAAACTCAATCTCCAATGCAATAGTATTAAGAGTGAAGGCTTTGGAATGTGACTGGCAGAGCCCTCATGAATGGGATTAGTGCCTTTATAAAAGAGGCCTCCAAAATCTCCCTAGCCCCTTCCACCAAGTAAGGACACACAGAAGTCACCATCTATGAAGTAGAGAGCAAGCTCTTGCCAGATACCAAATCTGCTAACACTTCAGTCTTAAACTCCCACCCTCCAGAATTGTGAGCAATAAGTTTCTGTTTTATAATTGTCTAAATTACCCTGTCTAAGGTGTTTTGTTATAGTAATGTGAATGGACTAAGACAACTTGAAAATGCAAGGTACCACACCAATAACAAGAAAAACATTCATGTTTTGTAACATTTATTTTATACCAAAGATATGCCAATTACTGTATAAAAATATATGCCAAATGTTGGGTAAAATACTTTACATAAATTATATTAATCCTGACAACAACCTGAAGGTGGATACTGTTGTCTCCATTTATAGATGAGGACGTGGGGCTTGAATTAAGTAACTTACCTCACATCTCATCATGCTAAATGGCAAAGCTGGGATTCAAACCCTGCTCAGTCAGACTCCCATCAGGCTGCTCTTAGCCTGGTTATATTTTGAAGAAAAGAAGTTCAGAAACTTATCCATAGACATGGCCAGGTAGGGCCAGAGTCCAGACTCAACTGACTCTCAGCCAAGACCAGCCTCAACTCTTCCATTTTACCTCTAGCCTGAACAGCTTAAACATTTTTTCTCTTGCCATCTTATTAGAATACATAATGCCTATAATGATGGGACCCACATGATATAGCATGACAACACTCTGGTTTAAAAAAACTGAAATGTAATTAAAAAAATATTTTAAGTTCTGGGATACATGTGCAGGACGTGCAGGTTTGTTACATAGGTAAACGTGTGCCATGGTGGTTTGCTACACCTATCAACCTATCACTTAGGTTTTAAGGCCCCCATGCACTAGCTATTTATCCTGATGCTCTCCCTGCCCCCAGCCTCCCGATAGGTCCCAGTGTGTTTTGTTCCCCTCCCTGTGTGCGTGTGTTCTCGTTATTCAGCTCCCACTTATAAGTGAGAACATGTGGTGTTTGGTTTTCTGTTCCTGTGTTAGTTTACTGGGGACAATGGCTTCCAGCTCCATCTATGTCCCTGCAAAGGGAACATGATCTTGTTCCTTTTTATGACTGCATAGTATTCCATGGTGTATAGGTACCACATTTTCTTTATCCAGTCTGTCATTGATGGGCATTTGGGTTGATTCCATGTCTGTGCTATTGTGAATAGTGAAGCAAAAAACAGATGCAATAGGAATGCTTTTACACTGTTGGTGGGAATGTAAATTAGTTCAGCCATTGTGGAAGACAGTGTGGCAATTCCTAAAAGACCTAGAACCAGAATTGCCATTTGACCCAGCAATCTCATTACTGGGTATATACCCAAAGAAATATAAGTCATTCTATTATAATGAAACATAATGTAAAAATACCTCGAGTCTATTTGTATTTTGGTAATATCTGAATAAAACATAAAATATTATGCACACATCTTTATATCCTTTTATCCATATCTCTCTTTCTTTAAATCATTTTGGTTAAAATTTGTTATCACCTCCTGACTCTCTATATATATTTTTTCTTTTCTGGAAGAAAGCTCACCTAAGCCTTATTCAAATGCATCTTCTCAATCTTTACCTACCACCCCTCCTGCCTTTTTGTTCCAGTTTCCTCTTATCATTGTACTGATGTGGAGATAACGAAAGAGAATATCACTGTCAGCCACCGGCAGTGCCTTTTCAGAGAAGAGCAATGGGGAGGAAATTGAGCAGACAAAGCCAGAATCCCCATTAGCACACAGAAAGAGGGAGCTCAGGATAACCACATACATTAATAATTCTTGTCCCCCAAAGGGAAGCTCTGTAAAATAAGTTGTATTACATCTGTACATAGCAGTACTTGAAATATAACTCTAGCTTAAGTATTTTAAGCATCTCCGTGATATGAACCTAAGGGAATAAACTCAATAAATCAATATTTATAAGCTCTGTTCACTTATTTCTTGTGGTTTCAGCCACTGATTTCAGAATATGCATGAAAAATATATTTCTTCTGAATATTTGATTTCATGATCCTAAGTAGACACATCTCTGTATTGGGTTTCAACAAGTCCACAAAAGTTAAATACCTACTTTTAGCCAGCTTTGATTTTCACAAGTTTAATTCTGACATTTAGTGATATACAATATGTAAAATAACCTGGCACTATATCTGTCATATCATAAGTACTTGGCAAACATTTCACTTTACTCTTTCTCATAATTGAATAATGGCTCAATAATAAAAGTCTGCAGGGAAAAATTTAACCTCTTATTTATCAATTACAAATAGTTTAAGACAGATAATTCCCCTTTCCTTGTTACCTTTAACGCTGAGTCATTAAAATTGTGAGCAATATATTTATTTTGAGGAAACTATTTTTTACTAAGTTTTTTTTTTTAGAATTTTATGAGTCTTCAAAATAACTAGAAAATCTTAAAGTGTCACCAAACAGAAGTGGACATTTAATAAACACCTCAACTTTAATACTTACAGAAAATCATTTGAAGGCTGTCACTCCTCTGGGTATTACAAATTTTAGCCTTGGTCAAATCGAATCACCAGGAGGCTACAAACTTGAACTACATTGCCTTAGTCTCCAACAGAATTTCTTTCCTTGAATTAAGTTTTCGGGCCATGCCCTACTCCTTTTAATAAAAGAACAATACAACAAATAGTCATATGAAATCCATTTTGTTGCCTAATACAAAAATATTGTTGAAGAGTATCATAGTTCAATGGCCCATATATATAAAATGTCTCAGCAAAGGCACTTATATCATAATTCAGTACTAGGAAATGATTTCCTTCAGGCAAGCTCCCTCTTAATTTTTTTTTTTTTTTTTTTTTTGAGACGGAGTCTCGCTCTGTTGCCCAGGCTGGAGTGCAGTGGCACCATCCTGGCTCACTGCAAGCTCCACCACCTGGGTTCACACCATTGTCCTGCCTCAGTCTCCTGAGTAGCTGGGACTACAGGCGCCCGCCACCACGCCTGGCTAATTTTTTGTATTTTTAGTAGAGACAGGGTTTCACCGTGTAAGCCAGGATGGTCTCGATATCCTGACCTCATAATCCTCCCGCCTTGGACTCCCACAGTGCTGGGATTACAGGCGTGAGTCACTGCGCCCAGCCCCTCCCCATTAATTAAGGTGAGAAATGCATAAATGATGATGGTAGTCATTGACGCATCAGTTACAAAAGAGTGAGGCCAGGTAATTGGATGACACCTGCACAGGGCTCTGGGGTCTCAAGGAAAATGACAGGTGTTTGTGTATTCCAAAAATGTGGACATGATGGCATAAGGCCCAATGAAGAAGGGGTAGATTATGAATGGTGTTATCTTGAACATAAGGAGACTGAGATAGTATAGTTTTTAAAATGGCAGCATGAAAAAAGGTGATTGCTAACCCCACCCCACCTTATGGTAAGTGTCTGAAGAATAATCTTTCTAGGGACTACTAGTGGGTATTCTTAAAGGAAAGAGGCAGCTTTCTGTTTGAGTAGGAAGGTATTAGAAGCAGTATATGAAGGAATAAAAATATAAAAGAGAAATATTGGAGCAAGAGTGGGAAGTATGGTTAAAGATAAGGAAATGGCAGAGCACTTTAGGGAAATATGGTGTGAGACAGAAAAGAGGCATTTTTGACTGATGAAAATACTAATCATGGCTAACACTTACTAGCATTTATCGTATGTCAAGCATTGTTCTAGGTACTTTACGTGTATTAACTGTTATGATTCTCACATTAACCCCAGAAGGTCAGGCCTATCACTTTACAGGAAGTTTAAGCAACTTCCGAAATATTAACACTTCTTCTGAATTGCTTCTTTGGTGACAGGAATAAGAGTCGCAGTAGCATCAACTTGCTAAAAAGTTTAAAATGATGCTCAGAATAAAGGTATTTTACTGCTTTTTGAGACTCATTGTAAAACGGCTTGAAACGTCTTTGCCCTGAATCTCTGCCAGAGGGAAATTGGATGAGTTGCTAAAGAATATGGAATTAATTATCCAAAAACACTTTAGATATTTCTCTTTGTATAGGGTATTGTAAATGGTCTTTAGCTAATTATAATTTAATATCTCACTTGTCTCTCTCATACATAGGTACATATGATATATACACGTGTATGTGTACAATTCAATACATCTATGTGTCTACGTAGCTACCTATGTATGCATGTATGTATGTATGGATCTGCCTATCTATTAATCTATCTCTATGTATCTACCTACCTATCTATATCTGTGTCTATCAAGGTCAGGAATGCTTGGCATTCTTCTAACATCTGTGGGGTATTTATGGATTAGGCTATGATGATAGATTTCCAGCTTCATTTCTTTTTAAAATCTTTTATTCTTCTTGCTCATTTTCCTTTTCCTGTGCCTAAAGGACAGTTTCTCCTCAATTTAGGACTTCTTCCTTTTGCTCTCTTATCCACTCATTTGCAGACTTTCTGTTCTCAGCCAGAACATCCCTTTTGTGCACTGTACAAGCTGTTGACACTGTCACAGTTGCCACTTGATCACTGCAGATAAAGGAGGAAGTAGCAATTCTGGAATGGGTGGCTTATCTCTTGGCTTTATAACTGGATACCTTCATCTGCCATTCAGTCACTCTTTTTTATTATGGAGACATATTTTCTGGGAAAATGCTACCATGAAGCAGGACCAATCTCCAGTTCAAGGTACCTCTTGATTTATTCATTCCAAAGCATCCCCTGTTAGGAATTAGGGCTCAGATCACAGGGTCATCTGCTCTGTAAGTAAAAGGCTGACAAAAAGTCTGTTACTTCACTGCTCTTTACATTAGGGTAATATTAACAATGGAAATCCAGTTCATTCAATAAAACAAGTGTCGATGAAGAGTCAAACTCGGTAAAATATTTTAAGGGACTTATTCTGAGCCAAATATGAGTGACCACGGCACATGACACAGCCGTAAGGAGATCCTGAGAACACGTGCCCAAGGTGGTCAGGGTGCAGGTTAGTTTTATACATTTTAGGGAGATATGAGACATCAATCAAATACATTTAAGAAAGACATTGGTTTGGTTCAGAAAGGCGGGACAATTCAAAGCAGGGATGGGTGGGCTTTCAGGCTATAGGTAAATTTAAACATTTTCCAATTGACAATTGGTTGAGTTTGTCTAAAAACCTGGGATCAAAGGAAAGGAAATGTTCAGGTTAAGCTAAAAGATTGTGGATACCAAGGTTCTTCTGAAGTCTTATAGTGGCTGCCCTTAGAGATAATAGATGACAAGTATTTCCTATTCAGACCTTTAAACAGTGCTAGACTTCTACTAATTTCTTCAGGATTGGGAAGGCTTGGAAGAAAAAGATCTAGCTATGTCAACAGAGAATCTTTACAGATGCGTATGTCCCCCAACAAAGGGCAGCTTTGCAGGACCATTTCAAAATATGGCAAAGAAATTTGCTTTTGGGGTAAATTCTTTTTACTTTCTTCTTTGTCACATAATGTTATGCCAGAGTCAGATTGCAAAGTAAGCCATGATATATAGGGTTAAATAAAATCCATCTGATGAGAATTTATGGTTAGTAAGGGATGACTCCCCAGACCCCTTAGATAGGAATTTGGGCAAAATAAAAAAATCAGAGCTTAGTCTTCACAAGTTATTGAAAAACAATGAGCTACCAATTTTATTTATTTATATTCTTTCAGTGGTCTTCAACAGGTGGCTCATGAATTCACATATTTGACAATTGTAATGTGAAATAAATTTAAGATATTTCAACAACAATCATATAGGAAAATATAGATAAATAAGAAACTATAAAAATTATACTTTCAAACCTTTCCTTCTCTAAGACACATGGTTTATCTGATCTCACACCGATATTGAACATACAACTTAATTTTTAAAATTAATTTTTCTCACTTTAGAAAACTGGCATCTTGAGGCCGGGCACAGTGGCTCACACCTGTAATCCCAGCTCTTTGGGAGGCCGAGGCAGGCGGATCACGAGATCAGGAGATCAAGACCATCCTGGCTAACACGTTGAAACCCCGTCTCTACTAAAAATACAAAAAATGAGCCAGGCGTGGTGGCGGGTGCCTGTAGTCCCACCTAATCAGGAGGCTGAGGCAGGAGAATCGCTTGAACCCAGGAGACAGAGGTTGCAGTGAGCCGAGATCATGCCATTGCACTCCAGCCTGGGCAACAACAGGGAAACTCCGTATTGAAGAAAAATAATAATAATGATAATAATAATCCATGGGTCAAAGAACAAGTCTCAAAAGAAATTAGAAAATACTTTGAACATAAATGAAAACGCATCAAAATTTGTGGGTTTAATTAAAGCACTGCTTAGAGGAAAATTTATAGCATCAAATCATTATATATTACAAAAAAGATAGGTCTAAATCAGCAATCTAAGTTTCCACCTTAAGAAACTAAAAAAGAGCAAAGTGAACACAAAACAAGCCAAAGGGACAAATGACAAGATAAAAGCAGAAAACCAATGAGATTGATAGCAAAAAAAAAAGCAAAAATTAATGAAACTTAAAGATTGTTCTTTGAAAAGATCAACAAAATTGAAAAACTCTAGCAAAACTGACAAAGAAAAAAACAGAAAAGACACAGATTATCAGTATCAGGAATGAATGAAGGGACATCACTGCAGGCCCCACAGAATTCAGATGATTAGCAAGAGAATGCTAAGGAAAACTTGACATGTAAAAATCAGACAACTTAGATGAAATAAAGCAATGTCTGAGTGCCACAAACCAGGAAAATCCTCCTAGAAACAAACAGGTCACCTCAATAGTTCTATATCTGTTAAATAAATTGAATTTGCAAAATCTTTTTTTTTTTTTTTTTGAGCCAGAGTCTCACTCTGTCACCCAGGCTGGAGTGCATTGGTGCAATCTCAGCTCTCTGCAATCTCCGCCTCCCAGGTTCAAGTGATTCTCCTGCCTTAGCCTCCTGAGTAGCTGGGATTACAGGTGCATGCCACCAAGCTCAACTAATTTTTTGTATTTTTAGTAGAAACGAGGTTTCAACATGTTAGCCAGGCTGGTCTCAAACTCCTGACCTCTGGTGATCCACCTGCCTTGGCCTCCCAACGTGCTGGGATTATAGGCGTGAGCCACCGTGCCCGGCGTAAAATCTTTTAGAAAGAAATCTCAGGTTCAGATGGATTCAAAAACATTTAAAGAAGAAATAACACTAATTCTACACAATCCCTTATAGAAAATGGAAAAGGAGGGAACACATGCCAATACTTCGTATAAGGTCAGCTTTCCCCTGACAGAAAGTCAGACGAGATAGTATAATACAAAGAAAGAAAACTGCAAACCAACATCCCTGATGAGCATCAACAGAAAAATCCTCAAAAACGTGTTACCAAGTCAAATTTAGCAATATAGAAACAGAATAGGGCTGGGCGCGGTGGCTCACGCCTATAATCATAGGAATTTGGGATGCCAAGGAGGGTGGATCACTTGAGGTCAGGAGTTGGAGACCAGGCTGGCCAACATGGTGAAACCCCATCTCTATTAAAAACAAACAAACAAACAAACAAACAAAATTAGCCAGGTGTGATGGTGCACACCTCTAATCCCAGCTACTCAGGAAGCTGAGGCAGGAGAATTGCTTGAACCCAGGATGCAGAGGTTGCAGAGAGCTGAGATTGCACCAATGCACTCCAGCCTGGGTGACAGAGTGAGATTCTGTCTCAAAAAAAAAAAAAAAAGAGTAGTAAATTGTGGCCAAGTGATCCCTATCCCAGTAACACAAGGCTTGGTCAGTATTTAAAAATCAGGCTGGTATAGTGTCTCACACCTGTAATCCCAGCACTTTGGGAGGCCAAGGCAGGCAGATCACTTGAGCTCAGGATTTCAAGACCAGCCTGGGCAACATAGTGAAACCCCATCTCTAAAAAAGAAAAAAAAAAAGTTTAAGAAAAAGAAAGTAAAAATCATCAATGTAACACACCACACTAACACACTAAAGAAGGAAAACTGCATGACCATTTCATTTGGATTAAAAGCATTTAACAAATTTTAACACCCATTCAGGATTTTTCAAAAGCTTCTAAAAGGGGGAATTAAGGCCGGGCACGGTGGCTTACACCTGTAATCTCAGCACTTTGGGAGGCCGAGGCAGGCAGATCACAAGGTCAGGAGATCGAGAGCATCCTGGCTAACACGGTGAAACCCCGTCTCTACTAAAAATACAGAAAGGTAGCTGAGCACGGTGGCAGGTGCCTGTGGTCCCAGCTACTCGGGAGGCTGAGGCAGGAGAATGGCGTGAACCCAGGAGGCGGAGTTTGCAGTGAGCCGTGATCACGCCAGCGCACGCCAGCCTGGGCATAGAACGAGACTCCGTCTCAAAAAAAAAAAAAAAAAAAAAAATTGGGGGGGAATTAAAGAAACTGCCTTAATCTGGTAATAAGGCACCTACATAAACATGCGCAGCTAACATCACAGTTGATGGTGAAAGACTGAACTGCTTTCCCCTACAGTCAGGAGCAAGGCAGGGCACCCACTATCACCTCTCCTATTCAGCTTCACACTACAAGTCCTGGCCAGGGCAATCAGGCCGGGAAAAATACATAAAAGGCAAGCAGACTGGAAAGGAAGAAATGAAACTGCCCCTCTATACAGATAGCATTTAATTGTCCATGAAGAAAACCCAAGGAAACTACAATGAAGCTCATAATAAATGAGTTTAGCACAACTGCAGGACACAAGAACAACAAACAAAACTCAGTGGTATTTCCTATATACTGGTAATGAACAACTGGAAACCAAAATCCTCCAAAATACCAAATCAAGCTCTATATTCAGTACCTGGGCAGGCCCACAGGTAACTCCCACTATGTGTTTGGCATCCAGTCCTGGCGATGCTGCAGGTTCTGGCTTGGTCATGCGCAAGGTGTCAAAGTGCTGGCACTGGTCATTGCTCCTCCAGCTGTGGACCTCGCTGTCCTCAGTCAGAGCCAGGCAGTGGGTGGAGCCTGCAGCCACATCAATCACCTTCTTCCCTACAAGGAAAGAGGGATGCAGATGCAGCTTCAAGCCTATGACCTGAATGGCCTAAAAAGATATTTCCACTAGGCCATTCAGGTCAGAAAGCTTTTAATATTAACTTCTTGAGGATAATCTGTTGCTTTAATATTAAGCACAATCATTTGCTTTGGGTGTGTTATTAAAACTCCTGTATTTTGTCAGCTACAATTTGTTAGGACCCACAGCCTACAAACATCATAATGCTGGGATACGAAAAGGATCTGTTCTTTTTTCTCCTCCTCATTCAGATTTTCATTCCGAAAGAAACAAGGTGCTTTTAATTAACCATTAGATCACATTCTCCCATCCCAGATACAACAATGCACAGCACACTCTTCACTGAGGAAGGCTTCCTAAGAAGAAATCTATTGTTCTCTCAGAGTTAGGAGATATCACTATTTAAAACGTTGTTTCTATTTAAACACTCAGCAAAATATTCTATTTTTCTTTCCTGGTAAATCTAACATGGCCAACACAAAGGGTATTTCACAGAAATGTCAACATATAAAATAATTCAGCTGAAAAAACACACTGCAGTAAGGGGAACAATTCTATCCTAGGAGCTTACCATAAGTTAACATCAGCAACAACAAAAGGTGTTTTCAACAGTAATTTAAATACCCTCAAAGTAAATGATTTCTGTATCTAATAATTATCATAGCTTTCCTATACTAATGGAGGGGAATATAAACAAGAAGGCAAGTGAAATTCAAATACCATTCAATGACACAGAGTAAACTTCTTACTCTGCAACTTATCTCAGAAGCCTAGAAAATAATAAATACCATATGGGCACACAAAACTCTTAGACATCAAGATATTAACATGCTTCAAAATAAAACTAATGGAGAAAGGAACTGGCAAGTCTTAGTTAAAAGTCCCACTTCCAAACCCACTTGGTAAAGAAGCAAACACACAAAGAATGTATATAGTAACCAGGACCTAACGAATTACAGCCCCCCATAGAACGCAGCCCAAAGCCTGCTTCTGTGAAGACACTGGTGTTGGAACACAGTCAGGTCCACCTGCTTCAAATACAATCTGGCCCTTTAAGAAAAAGGCTGCCCACCCTGAGAGAACCCTAAAGAGTCCATCTGATGTACCTACCTCTCACTGCCTTTTCCCTTCTTCCCTACTTTCTTGTCAACTTGCCTGCCCTTCGCCAGTTCTCGACTAGGATGAAGACTATCTCCCAACCACTAGGCCAGGTGGTACGGAAAATTCCAGTTTTACCTTAGAAAAATCCCTCCATCATCATAGTTTTGATGGCCCCCTCCCCAACTTCCTGCAGCATAACATCCCTAGTAAGAACACCATAGAAGAATCTCAGGGTCTTCTTGCGGAGGCTCCCATCCTCTCTGCCCGCGCTGGCAGCCCACATTGAAGGCGCCGGCACTCTTATCTACATACCTTGGCTTCCATCTGTTCCCTCCAACTACAATGCATGCTGGACACCTTTGCAACTGAGCAAGCAGGAATCACCCATCAAGGATGAGTTCACATGAGAGCATCCCAGGTGGAACCAATCCCACCTCCCCATGTGGCCCCACAGCACAACGCACACTCACGGTCCTCAGTGTGCCTGCAGTACAAGTACAGGTGACCTCACCACACAGAAGGAACCCTTACTGAGTCCAGCCTGCTGAGTGAGGAATGCGTGCCTGCCACAGAAAGTGCCAATGTTTGTAAAACTCAATGGGTTTAAATTAAATTTGGTAAGAGTAACTCAAAGTCATTTTTTAATAGAGACACACCCACTTTCCTCTTAGTATCAATACCTACACCAAGCTGGCAGTAAAAGTTTCTAATGACAGTCCATTCATGGAATGTGAGGTTAAGAACATTAAACCTGCAAACTTTAAAACATTACTAAAGAAACTGTCCTGAAGGGTTTTAAAAGTTTACATTTGCACTCACCTTGCAAGCCTTCTAAGAGTTTTGGATAACGAACATATTCCTCTGTTCTGTGTCCAAGTCTCTGGTTGTCACCTTTTCCCCATGAATAAACTTGGCCACTTTTCATCAAAGCAATGGAAAACTGACTTCCACAGCAGACTTTGACCACATCCAAGTCTTGAAGCTTTTCAATCAGCTTTGGGGTTTTGCAGCCATCACTACCACCTCTGCCCAATTTCCCATAGTCACCATCTCCCCAAGACCACACTTGCCATAAAAAATACAAATGCATTTAAATAACAACAACTCTGCATTTTAATGAAAAATTTTAAATGACTGAAAATAATATAATGAAAAATGCACACTAATCTAGACCACCCATGTGCATAGTTAACACTACAAGGGTGGCTACTGAGCAAATGAAATCTAGATGACACTTGAGGTTGATATAGAAACAATAAAGACAGGGAAAGCTGAGTTTTCTTTTTGTTTTCATTCCATGAAAAACAAAGTCCTGACTCTTACTAGCCTGGGCTCAATGTTCACTGCTTCACAGAACCAAAGGCCCACTGCCTCCGTAACACATAACTGGGGCCCGGCACACTGCAGACGCTTGCGGACCACCCTCCCATTTGCCTGCTGCTTCTGTTGCCACCGTGCGGACTGCTGGTCAACCGTACCACTGTATGTGTTCCCAACTGCATGTATCAGCATAGTTGATAAAATGCTCACATAGAGATGGTGGCAGCTGCGAACCATCTGACAGGCCCCAGGCAAACAAGCCCAGTAACCACCGGGGCCTCTCCACCAATGACACTGAGCCCCACACCCACTGGACGACAGGGTGGGCGGCTTCCTCCAGGGAAGCTGCCATGCGTGTCCTCGAGGGCCTGTCGAGGGTGGCGAGAGCTCTACGTACCGTTCTCAGTGACAGCCGGGGTTTGAGCGTCCCCACTCCCACACGCCACATCGATGACCTTCAGTCCTTTAAGCCCAGCTACCAGCATCGGAATGGCCTCGTCCTCACTGGAGCCTTCAAACAGATAGGACGGCCGTTTATTAAGTCCTGTAAGAGGCCACCTCCTGCTGCATGCTCCCACTCATGCAGACCAGATGTACCGTGGCCCAGCCGGCCGTAGTTCCCATGGCCCCAGGTGTGCAGCTCCCCCTCGGCAGTGACGGCTGCGCTGTAAGTGCTTCCGACAAGCGATGTGCACCACGTGCTTCCCGGCCTGCTTTCCAGAGAAGGCGGAGATCACCTTAGGCTCCTCCAGAGGCCTTGGGGAGGAAGGGAACAAACATGAACGCCTTTCTTCTTGGTGTTATTTCTTATTAGTGTTAGCAAAGGAAATTCACTATCCAAATTTAGACCATCACAGCATCAGGCCAGTTTCACCTTCCAGGTACCTAATAAAATAAGAAAGACAGAATTCAAACACCTAACACCTCTATGACTTTTTGTTCAGTTGGAACCCGATGCCAATCATGGTATCCAGTAGAAATATAAAAAGAGTGTTTGTTAAAGACTTGTACAATAGGCCGGGCATGGTGGCTCACGCCTATAATCCCAGCACTTTGGGTGGCCGAGGTGGGCGGATCACCTGAGGTCAGGAGTTTGAGACCAGCCTGGTTAACATGGTGAAACCCCATCTCTACTAAAAATACAAAATTAATTGGGCATGGTAGCGGGTGCCTGTAATCCCAGCTACTTGGAAGGCTGAGGCAGGAGAATCGCTTGAATCCAGGAGGTGGAGGTTGCAGTGAGCTGAGATCATGCCATTGCACTCCAACTTGGGAAACAAGAGCAAAACTCCATGTCAAAAAAAAAAAAAAAAAAAAAGGCTTGTACAATAAAGTCCATTGCAGCTTTATTCACAATGTCCCAAAACCATGGTCCATCTGCAACAGAAGGAATGACTTACCCACACACCCAACAACATGGCTGCATCTCAAGACATCATGCTAAGTGAAAGATGCCAGAAAGAAAACACCATACACTGTATGGCTTTGTTTATATTAAATTATGGAAAAGACAAAACCGTAACAACAGAGGGCAGATCAGAGGTTGTCAGGAACTGGAGGTAGGAACGGGCATCGACTCGAATCCCCGGAAGCGACGGGAGCGCCCCATGTCTTGATGGCAGTGACCCAACTGTGTGCACTTGTCAAAACCACCCAACTCTACATCTGAAACTGTCATCTGGCTGTATGGAAGCCTCATAAAGCTGACTAACATTTGTATGTATTTGTTAAATGAATGGGGATGGAATGAAGCCAGCACTCTGCAATCTATACTTTACAAATGAAAAGTATGATTTTTTTTGTAGAGACAAGGTGTTACTGTGTTGCACAGGCTGGTCTCCAACTCCTGGGCTCGTGATCCCCCCACCTTGGCCTCCCAAAGTGTTGGGATTACAAGCATGAGCCACCACGTCCAGGCTTTCTGGTTTTTAGCTGTGTAGAGCTGCTATGATTGTGCTGTGAACAAGTACTTTAGTGAACATATGTCGTCCCTTTGGGTAAACACTTGGAGTGGAATTTGTTAGGTTCTGGGGTCAGTGTGTGTTCATAGTTTCCCCAAGTGGCTCTGCCATTTACATTTGAACCAGGACTTTTGTGTGTGAGAATTCCAGCTCATTCTTGTCCTTACAGAGCAGCTAGATGCTGCGTGTGTGGGGCAGATCACATTGGGTTTTGTGAGAGCCAGTAGCAGGGTTAAGGATTTTAGGGACTTCACAGAAGGAGGCTGGAGAGCATCAGCAGAGGCAGCCTGGACCTTGATTCTGTAAAAAGAAGACACTGTTTGGAACCGCACAACTGAGTTAGGGTTTCCAACAGGGCAGGTGGGGGCCTGTGGGTAGGTGTGTGCGTTAGCCACAGAGGCTGGGATAGCTTGGCACTGGGGTCAGGGCTCAGCCAGCCCGTGTGTCTTCACACCTGGTAATGAGATCACTTGTAAACAATTTCTGTTTATGAATTACAGGATATTGAAGCCAAAAAAGAAGCACAGAAGGAAAAAGAAATTGATGAACAGGAAGCAAATGCCTCAACATTTCATAGAAGCAGGACTCCATTGGATAAAGACCTTATTAATACAGGGATCTGTGAGTCTTCTGGCAAACAGTGTTTGCCTCTGGTTCAGCTCATACAACAGCGTCTTAGGTAAATCGTATTAGCTGTATTGTATTGTGTTTTATTTATTTACTTTTTTTTGTATTTTTGAGACAGAGTTTCGCTCTTGTTGCCCAGGCCGGAGTGCGGTGGCGCGATCTTGACTCACCACAACCTCCACCTCCCAGGTTCAAGTAATTCTCCTTCCTCAGCCTCTCGAGCAGCTGGGATTACTGGCGTGCGCCACCACGCCCCACTAATTTTGTAGTTTTAGTAGAGATGGGGTTTCTTCATGTTGGTCAGGCTGGTCTTGAACTCCCGACCTCAGGTGATCCACCCACCTTGGCCTCCCAAAATGTTCGGATTACAGGCATTAGCCACCACGCCTGGCCTATTTATTTTACTTACTAACTTTTTTTTTTTTTTTTGTGACGTAGTCTCTCTCTATCGTCCAGGCTGGAGTGCAGTGTCAACGATCTTGGCTCACTGCAACCTCCACCTCCTGGGTTCAAGCTATTCTCCTGCCTCAGCCTCCCAAGTAGCTGGGACTAGAGGTGTCTGCAACCACACCTGACTCATTTTTGTGTTTTTAGTAGAGATGGGGTTTTACCATATTGGTCAGGCTGGTCTCAAACTCCTGACCTCAGGTGATCCACCTGCCTTGGCCTCTCCAGATGTTGGGATTACAGGCGTTAGCCACTGTGCCTGGCCTGTATTGAATTTTAATAGGTGATTATTGGTTTTCATATTAAGATAGTGAAATCCAGCACGAGGATCTCAAAACTTTGTTTGGTGATTGAAGGAATATTCTGAAAATTACCTAGTATAGATTTTAGGGTAAAGAGCAGACCCTTTTAAATATAGGTGAGAGGAGAAGTTGGAGGGCGAGGGCATGATGATGTTCAAAAGTTTTTCCAGAAGAGAAATTGGGTGTGCAGTAAACCTGTAAAAAGATTCTTGCTAATAAGCAGGTGGATGTAAATGAAAATCATCATGGAAGGTTATTTTTAAAACTGGTTGTATCATTGCCTCACTTCATATATTACAGAGTTATACATACTACTTTGTAACATAACTTTTCTTTTCAAAACCAAAGTCAATGTGAAAGAACGGTGAGCATTGTTTTGGAAGGCCCGACTAGGAGGAGGTGGGAAGAAGTCAGACTCAGCCTGTGAACAGAGACTAACTTTGGCAGAAGCCAAAACAGTCAGACAGTGTTGTCTAAAAATGATCATTCAAGAAGAGCAAAAAAACAAGGTGATTTGTGAGAGAGATTTATTAGAAAATGAAACACATTTGTACCTCTGTTTAATAAAAATCTGCTTTTTGTCACATCATGCTCCTGGTTTTTTGTTTCTACACATAGAGAAAGCAGAGCCCTGGCAGGTTGGATCAGGCAGCTGGGCACAGAGCAGGGAGCCCTGGGCAGTGGCTGCAGCTCTCAGCTGGCCTGTTCATGGGGGGCATGGTGCATCTGCGGCGTGTGGTGGGCCTGCGGCATGGGATGCGTCTGCGGCGTGGGATGGGCCTGTGTCATGGGGTGGGCCTGTGTCGTGGGGTGGGCCTGTGTCATGGGGTGGGCCTGTGGCATGGGGTGGGCCTGCGGCGTGCGGTGGGCCTGTGTCATGGGGTGCATCTGCAGTGTGCGGTGGGCCTGCGGCGTGCGGTGGGCCTGCTGTCCACAGCCAGAAAAACTAACTTAGTGGACACACAGTGAAATTTTGAAACAGGAAGTTTTAGAGCTAGTTTCTATCATGGAATTTAGCAAATGCTATTTTGCAAAATATTTTTCTGATGTTTGTTTTGTTTTTCTAATCTGATAATGCATATTTCACACATTCTGGCCTTTAAGCAATGGAAATTAGAGAACTAAACTTAATACAGTTTGTGTTAATGGAAAGAGCTGGAGATCTGTTCTCAGAAAATTTCAGTTGCAACAGCTTGTTCACATAGGTGAACTTCCAACACAGTAACTATAGCAGTAAGAATAAAAGCTGTGTTTACTTTCACAGAGTTCAGAAGACATGAGAAAATGGATGTTAAAAACCTTGTAATTAAAATGTAAAGTTACGTGCAAATTTTTAAAGTGAGCATTTTCCAGGAAGAGGTGATTTTCTAAGTTCTTGAATGCCTCTCCCTTTTGTGAGGAGGCTGCGTTGTGGGCTGTTGGTGTCTTTGGCAGGGGGTGAGTGCAGGGTTCCTGTTGTGGGTCCTTTGTTCTCACGAGGGCAGCGCCTGTTTCCCCATCTCCTGCCTGCCCAGACTGTTCCCGTGCGCAGAGAGACTGGCCTGTTTCAGCTGCAGCGGTGTAGCCTGCGTTGGCTAGTCTGGCCGGCACTCACACCGTTTGCTGATCAGCACTTGAAGTGTGTCCGTCGTAGCTGAGACACTGAATATTTCATCTAATTTTTATTAATTAAAATGCAGGTTTAAAAACTTGATTCCGTTATTAGAAAGCATTTAAGAATGTCACTTGGCCACATGAGTCTACTTTGTCAACTATATATTTTATGAGTCTAAGTGCAGATCAGATATTTTCAATGCAAATTTCACTGCAAATTGAAATGTGCTACATATGTAAGCTATGCTGATGGTTTTTGAGGACTTAATGTGAAATAACCTATGTAAAATATCTCAATCATTTTTCTTATATTTCATGTTGAAATGGTAATATTTTCAATCTGTTGGGATAAGTATGATACATTATTAAAATTATTTTTTATTTTTGAGATGGAGTCTTGCTCTGTTGCCCAGGCCAGAGTGCAGTGGTGCAATCTTGGCTCACTGCAACCTCCGCCTCTTGGGTTCAAGTAATTCTTCTTCTTCAGCCTCCCGAGCAGCTGGGACTATGGATGTACACCACCACACCTGGCTGATTTTTATATTTTTGTAGAGACAAGAGTTTCACCACGTTGGCCAGGCTGGTGTCGAACTCCTGATCTCAAGTAATCTGCCCACCTTGGCCTCCCAAAGTGCTGGGATTACAGGCATGAGCCACTGCACCCGGCCATTATTACAATTAATTTTGTGTGTGTGTGTGTGTGTGTGTGTGTGTGTTTACTTTTATTAATGTGACTAAGAACAATTTTTTTTCCCCCTGAGATGGAGACTCACTCTGTTGCCTGGACTGGAGTGCAGTGGCACAATCTCAGCTCACTGCAGCCTCTGCCCCCTGGGTTCAAATGATTCTTCTGCCTCAACCTCCTGAGTGGCTGGGACTACAGATGCATGCCACCATACCTGGCTAATTTGTGTATTTTTAGTAGAGATGGGGTTTCACGATGTTGGCCGGGATGGTCTTGAACTCCCAACCTCAGGTAATCTGCCCGCCTCAGCCTCCCAAAGTGTTGGGATTACAGGCATGAGCCACCGCACCTGGCCATGTTTATTAATACGACTAAGAACATTTTGAATTGCACCTGTGGCTCCACTGGTGTCCTGGGCAGGTGGCTCTGTGGTGTCCACACAGGTTGTCTGCTGTGTCTTCATCTTCGCTGCATGTGACTTTTTGGTTCCTGTGGCACGTGGAGTCCTGTATGGGACATTGGTTCTACAGTAGATTTATAATAAGGATGTACCTACTAAAAAATACAAAATAAAAAGAATAGAAACAAACATAGAAATAAGTATCACCTCACAAAAATTTTGGAAAGTAGAAAAAGGAAGATGCATTCACAGTTTTTTAGTAGCCGATATCCAGGCTGTCTTCATAAGCATGGATAACGTGTCCCTCTCCTGCATGGATAGACACCGTTTTCTCACCTTAAGTGTTTGTGATTGAAGGATTCTTGATGTGTTGACTTGGAGGATGCAGTTGTTGAGCAGTAGTTTATCTAAAGATTGTAAGAAACTTTTGGAAACATTTCATGTCCTTTTTTCCCTTGGAAAACGTGGGTTGAAGAAATCGCCGCTTGCCAAAAATAAGCCGTGAAACGGATTTCAGAGTAACTCTAGTTACATGCTGGTGAGGAGCCATGGAATACCATTTACAGTTGAAAATAGAGGGCTGTGAAGTTTTCATAAGTAGTGAACCCCGTCAGAATTACACATTTTGATTATGGCTCTAAATTTTATATTAAAGAAATAAAAATTTTATCGTATTTTATTACCGTCTTTTGCT
The DNA here is from genome assembly GCF_028885655.2 of Pongo abelii. Classification (NCBI taxonomy): domain Eukaryota; kingdom Metazoa; phylum Chordata; class Mammalia; order Primates; family Hominidae; genus Pongo; species Pongo abelii. The sequence continues at coordinate 19,708,282 of NC_072001.2, read as the reverse complement.
CCTTCAGGTATAGCATACATGCTAGATTCTAGACCTGTTTCTTGTGTTACAGTGGTGTTACCCAGGCAGGTTATCAGGTAGTGAAGGTGATGTCGAGTGGTGGTGGTGAGCCCAGTGAGGGCACATCATTGCTGTGTGTGATGAGGGCCTGTGGGTTGCTGTGGGATTCCCAAACCCTGGCTCCTCTGTCTCCTGCTTCTGTCCTTACTCACACTGCTGGTGGTTTTCTGGTGTGAGCCACGGGGGCAAGTGGGATTGACAAGCCTGCTGTCACATGAGGAACCTGAGTTAAAGTGGAGCTGAAAGCATGTCCTCGCTCTTGATGTTGTGCAGAGAACCACTTGTGCTTCTGGCCCAATGGGGCGGGTGGAACCAGGCCCTGGTTTGGCTCTCCTCCCCTCCATGTTCCCCTGTCCTGTCTGATTTGCTTTCACACTGATGTAAGAGTTACTTTCCCTCAGCCTCCCAAAGTGCTGGTATTACAGGCATTAGCCACTGCGCCCGGCCAGCATCCTTTCAAGTACTGGGGTATACACAAGCTCCCAGCTTCTAGCTAGGAGTCATTTGGTCCCTCTTTATCCCAAAGGACCTGCCACCATCATTGGTTCCCAAAGCCCAGCAGGGTCCAGGCTCTTCAGCCTCCAACCACTTTGCATTTCTTTTCTGCTTTTCGTTCATGGAGATAAAGATTAACATATTTTTCAGCCTGGGCATGTCTTTTTTATGTACTTTATTTTTTATTTTTATTTTTTTTGAGATGGAGTCTCACTCTGTCACCCAGGCTGGAATGCAGTGGCGGGATCTTGTTTCACTGCAACCTCTGCCTCGCGGGTTCAAGTGATTCTCCTGCCTCAGCCTCCTGAGTAGCTGGGACCACAGGTGTGCACCACTATGCCCAGCTAATTTTTATATTTTTAGTAGAGACAGGGTGTTGCCATATTGGCCAGGCTGGTCTCGAACTCCTGGCTTCAAGTGATCCTCCTACCTCAGCCTCCCAGAGTGCTGGGATTACAGGATTACAGGTGTGACCACCGCGTGCGGCCTTCATTTACTGTGTATATCTCATCTATTACTGCTGCAGTTTGCAGAAGAGAGGATGCCCTCAAACCTAACTTCTCCAGACCATCCCAAATGGGAAGTCTGCTCCACGTCAACAGTGTTGTTGCTTTTAAAGACTATACGTCAACATGCCAGATTATAGCAAAAGGATGTCGAGGGCGCAATAGGAAAGCAAGCCTGAGAGTCCTGGAGAGAAGGTGGCAGAGCTGCGTTTTGAAGGTGGTTCCTTCTTCAGACCCTGCCCTTCCTGCCTTGTTCCTCCAGTTGCGAGATTTGCTGTTGGAGCTCCTCCTTAGGCAAAGAGGTGAGGCTGGACTGAGAGGGAGATGGAGAAGCTGCCAGAGGTTCTTTTGGATCTAGAATCGAGACAGCAGTTCCAGCCAGGTCTGGAGGTGGGTGCTGTCACCCAGCCCCCAAGGGAATGGTACTGATTGAAGAATGTGGCAAGAACTCCCTGGCCGGGAGAGGGAGGTGCTCGCTCCTTTGAATCGCCTGAGCCCAGGCTGGAAGGCCCAAGGGGGAGGATGAGGCCAGCTCACTCCAGCTCCATCTCCTCCCTTTAACCCTGAGCTAGTCACCCTCCCAGACTCCAGTCCCTTTTCCTAAGTGCCCTCCCTGCAAAGTCTGCACGGAGCAGTGCTCCCTCGCGCCAGCTCGCCCCGCACTTTCTTGTCTTTCAGCAACCCCATGGGTTTGAACCTGAGATGATTCATGTTCCTAAAAGCCTCTTTGGGCTGAGGGAAGGCGTGGGTGGCTCTGCCAGTTTTGGAGTGGGGGCCGCCTCTTCTCAGAGCCGCTGCGAGGGCCAGGGCCACCCTCCCAGGCGGGTGTCTCTGGGCTGGGCAGCAGCTTTGTAGGCAGCCCGGGCCATCCCCACTGGTCTGGGAGGCTGGGGGTGCACCGGCTCCTGCTCCCGATAGAGCCAAGGCACCTTCCTTACCTGAGAGCTGACTTTCTTGAAGAGCGGGCACAGAGGAGCTGGTAACCTGGGTGGTGTAGGCGCCCAGGAGAAAATCTGCGGCTCAGTCTCAGGGAGAAGTCTCCACCAGCATAGCTGTTGTAGAGATGGGGAAACTGGGCTGAGAGGGAAGGGAGCTTGCCCAACTCACCAGCCCTGGAGTGTTTTGAGCTTTGGGGGTGGATTTCCCAGGAAATGTGTTTTATGGCACCACCGTCTCTGGTCACCCACCCTGAGGTGTGGCGGGCCTGGACAGCCAGCTTGACTGAGGGCCAGGCTGGTGAAGTCAAACGTACCACTCAGGAAGGAGACCCAGCCCTTCTCCAGACAGAGTTCAAATGTGAGGACTGCCTTCTTTGGGCCTCAAATTCCCCACATGAATTCCAAGGACCCCTCTAGCTCCTACACTCTGGGCCAAGGTTTCCTCTGAGCCCCAGTCAGCCTAGAGGACCTAGGATACATCTTCCTTGGACAGAGACCCACCATACGGGCAGCAGGAGGTAGGGGTGGGGGTAGGCAAGGTTCCTGTGGGGAGGTGGAGCTGTCATCAGAGATGGTGTCTGCAGACAGTGGGTGTATCGTGGCTCTGCTACTACTTGCTGGGTGGCCCCATGATGTTTCTTTCCCCACTCTGGACCTCAGTTTCCCTATCTGTTCTGTGGAGATAAGATGCCTGCCTGCATATTTGTGAACTGGGATGTGTGGGGGCCAGTTGCAGTGTTTCTTGGTGTGGTCCTGGGGCAGCCTGCACCACCCCATAGAGATTTCTGGGCCCCACCCTAGGCTCACAGGACCAGAATCTCTGGGAATGAAGCCTGGGAATTTGCATTTCCACAGGCATCTGGCTGATTCTGACATGATTGAAAAGCACTAATAGTATATAGCAAGCTCTTTATAAAAGGTAAATTCATAGCTGCCTTTTACTAAATATAAATCTCACCTTCCCTTCCTCAGTTAAGGACACACACCGCAGTTGAAAATCACTGTGCCTTTCCAGATGCAGAATCTGACCTTTCCGATGAGATTCTGTTAACTGTTGCTTTCTGTAGTTTGTATTCCAAAACAAGGGGAATATCTTTCCATTTTTTCAATATAAATGTTTAGGTCAGATACGCTTTTTCAAACTGGACACACACACTCACACAGTTTAGGATTTCAGCTATGGCTTCCTCTCAAATTATTAGCCTCTTTCTGCCAGGGAGCAGTTTTTCCCAGACAAGACCCTGGACACATGCTGGTGGGGCCCCTCCTCATCAGAATCACTAGATCACGACTGACTCCTAGAGGTGGCTTTTTCTGCTTAAGTGTCAGCCCATGGGCTGGGATGTGACCCCCAAAGTTGCAGCAGAAGCTTCCACCCATCTTGGGCACCCCCCTGCCATCTATGGGGAAAGGCCTGTCCCTTGTCTTCTGAGCCCAGCTGGCCTCACAGGCATTCAGCAGATTGGAAAGTCGAAGCATGTGCTGTACTTGGCTGGGCTCTCCTGCACCCCTTTTTGGGGTGAGGTGGAGTGCATCCAGCCCCCAGAATCCCTGCCGTTTATTCCCCCCCCATCCCCACCCCCATACACACTCACAAGTACAAACACAGGCGCAGTCACTGTCGCACACCACTCTGGACAGCACCATTTCCAGCCTCAGGGGGGCAGTTTCCTTACAGGGAAGTTAATGAGGCACTAAAGAAGGCTCGGGGACAGGGAGAAAATCTATCGAGAAGAGGCTCCTAGACCTGGTTCTGCCTCTGAATTGCTGGGGGTCCTTGAGAAAGTTGCTTTCCCTCTCTGGTCTCAGTTTCCTCAGGTGAGAAATGGGGGGCCGGCCAAATGGTCTAAGGTTCTGGGAACCTCTAAGTCAGAGCCTGTAGCTGGTGGTCAAGATGAGGGAGAGGCCCTCAGGCTCAGCCGAATGCCTGAGAGTCAGGACAGGCCCAAAGGTGAGCAACCTGAGCACATCAGGTGGGTTCAAAGCTGGTGCATGAGCCCCACAGCCTGCAGAGCAGCTCTGCACTCGGGAGCCCGCTCGCACCAGCCCAGTGGGACTTCAGAGATGTGGGGTCCAGCCTCTCCTACTGTTGCAGGGCTGGGGGCCGGGAGCTGCAGATTCTGACCCCACAGCTGCCTTAGACATGCCAGATGGGCTGGGGCAAGACACACCCCTCTCTATGAACTGAGCAGTCAGTCCAAATAGATACACTAAAGAAGGGCCGTGGGATGGACCCAGCTGTAGCCTGGGGCTACAGACTAGCTTCCAGGGTACTCAAGCAGCTGGCCTCTGGGGTAGCAGCCCCGGGTATGAGAGGCAGGACTCAGAATCTAGGCCAAGCCTCTACAGGAATCCCCTCTGGAGAGCCCGGGCACTCTGCAGGAGGGGCAGCAGGCAGCAGGTGCACCAGGAGCATGTTTCACAAGGTGCCCAATATTGCATCTGCTCAGATAGGCAGCGAGTTGGAAAGTGGATGCAGTAGGCAGGGTGGCGGCTGCTCCCCAGAGCCAGGAGTCCAGCCCAGCACCCACCTGAGTCTGCCTCAGTCCTGCTCAACTGGGTTATCTGTGCTCTTGGCCCTCTGGTCCCACCCACAGAGAGAGGGCTTTGGGGCGACTAGGTGAGCTGGTCCTTGTGGGAGGATGTAACTGACTCCTGAGCCTGGCGAGCCAGGCAGCCCCTCACCAGCGTCCCCACCCCCATGTCTCCAGCCCCCCTCATTCCCTGATCCTCCCATCTGCTCCCCTGACCCAGCGGTTTCCTCTGCTCACTCTCTTTTCCTGCTCCCAGGCTCGCCTGGTCACGTGTCCTTCACTCTCCTCTGAGTCTCCCTCTTTCCAAGCCGCCTCCACTCTACTTGACACACTCTCCCTTAAGACACCAGAGTACACAAGCGCAAGTCCCCGCACCTCACCTTTACTCCCAGACATGGGAGGGAGATGACATGAAGACCCAAACGCCCCTTGGCAAGAGATCTGGGGTATGCAGAGGGGCAGATCTGAGGCTGTGGAAGCTCCAGGGGCTCCCTGCGGGAGGCTGCATGTAAGCTGGCTATTGAATTTGGCTCTGAGCTGAGACCCCTCCTTGAAGCTCCAGACCAGGAGCCAGCTGCTAGCTCGACCCCTCCATTTGGTGCCTCAGAGAAACCTTGCACTCTGTAGGTCTAACTCTGAACCCAGAAAATCCCCCCATGTCGGCCCTGTCTCTTCATAGGGAAAGCACCACCTCAGACCCAGTTCTGCACCAAACCCACATTTGAGTCATGGGGCTCCTGCCCTGCACTGTGAGCACTCTGGATAAGCCAGTGCCGAGGGGCAAAGAGCTCTGAATGCCAAGCCAGAACATGAGATTCAACTCCACCTCCAGCTCTGAGAGCTGTGGGTGGGGAAGGGCCCTAGTCCAGCTTGCTGTAGAAAGAACAGTCTGCCACTGTACGGCACATGGATGGCAGGGGCAGAGTGCAGGTGGAGAGAATAGAAGGTGGGCAGGGCAGGGGAGGCAGGGACATGGCTTTAGCCGTGGAGATGGGAGGACAGACGGGACTTGGGGGCTACTTGGATGAACCAAGGGAGGAGTCAGGAAGAGACACCCAGTTTTGTATCAGATGTGTAGAGCGTGGGATGCTGTTCACTGATCGAGGGAGGGGGAGGAGGAAGAGGTATGGCATGGGGAGGAGGTAGCTGAGCTCTGTCATTAATGTCATTTGAAGTCCCCAGGGAAAGAAAGGCCCGCCAGCGCCTTCACTGCTTCAGCCAGCTCTCAGGGTGTCTGTGCTCCCTGGCCCTCTCAGCTCCTGCTTCATAGCTGTCAGCTGCAGTGGGGGACAGCTGCACAAGGGCCCAGCATGTCTGTGTGTTTACCCAGGGGACTGCCGCGTGGCCCATGCCGAGCAGAAACTGATGGACGACCTTCTGAACAAAACCCGTTACCACAACCTGATCCACCCAGCCACCAGCTCCTCACAGCTCATCTCCATCGAGACGGAGCTCTCCCTGGCCCAGTGCATCAGCGTGGTAGGTACAGAGGGTACCTGTGGCTCAGGCTCAGGTGAAGAGGCAGCTCATGCCCAAGCCCCAAGCAGTCAATGTCCAGAGGAATGAAATGACTAGAGTTGACTTAGACTGACCAGTACACGGTGGGGAGGCTGGAGGAGGGTCCATGAGGTTTATAGGTGTCCAGTATTTAATGAGGTCATGGTTTTGTTAACAAAGAAGAAATGAGGGTGGGGGCGGGATCACCACTGGCTAGGCAGCCAAGGGGCCTGCAGAGACTCTGCTCAGCTGAGTCTCCAGCATGACCATGAGCTTCTCCTCCTCATCCTCCCAGCCCCACCCTACTCTCTCCCCCAGCTTGCTCAACAGGTGTCCTTACAGGCTCCCTACTTGTTGGGGAAAATAAGAACCAGACTGGGGGAACTGACGGGTACAGAGGCCCAGGTGTAGGCGCAGGACCACAGGCAGTGCAGTGTCTACTGAGCCAGGTGGGTGAGGGTCTGGAGAGTGGGCATGGCTGCTGCAGGCATGGAAAGGAGGCGCAGATGGTGGCACTCCCAGGGCCCATTGTCAGGGTCTCCATATGTGGACGTGTGCAGAGGTGGGGGTGCTGAGGGAGGAGGGGCCAGGGAATTTCTCATCTTCTCTCTACTGCCTCTGAGTTGGAGATGTCAGAGGGAGCCATGGCCCACCGTAAAGTAACACAATGTCCGCACCCACAGGGTTAGAATCCCTCCCTTGGAAGCAGCTCTGAGGGGAACAGTCACATGTAGAGAGTGCAGGACGCTGTGTCCAGCCGGGGGAAGGAGGTCACCAAGGGGGTTGATCCTCCTCTGGCCAGATGGCTGCCTTCTGACACACCAGCCTCTCTCTCTAGCATGGTGGGCCCCACACACCCAGCCTGTGAAACCTACAGCCCTCAAGAAGGCTTTGGCCAAATTAATGAGTGGCTCCCTCTCCCAGGAGGAAGCACAGCTGAAGGATGCGGAGGGCAGTAGAGTTGTGTATGCTCTGCCCCCTCTCTCCAGAGTGGGACGGAAAGAAGGGGGCTTTCAGCCAGGCTGGCCCAGGCTGGGGTCTGAGTGTCACTGTCTACCTATTGGCTTCTGGCTTAATGGGTGAGCCCAGCTGCTCCTGTGCAGCTGCCGCCCTAGTGAGGGTGAACCAGCAGGCGAGTTCCATTTCTGAAAGCCTGGGAATACAGTCAATATTAGGCTGTGGGCTGCTGGGCCAGGAAGGGGAGTTTATTTTTCAGGGTTTGTTTATCTACTGAGTTGATGAGGGAGGGTTATAGGTACAACCAGCTAAAAGATGGAAATTTTGAGAGAGCAGGAAGGGATTTAGTGCTGGGTAAGCCTTCTCAAAGCGGCTCTTTTGGGGTGGCCAGAATCCAGTACCAATGTCCTCAGCATGTTCATCAGCTGCTGGGGGAGTGCCGGACAGGATGAAAGCACAGGAACACTTTCTGGATGATAGAAATACTCTGTATCTTCAAAGGAGGTAGGTTCCATGGGTAATGTTAAATGAGTTAAAACTCATCAAAATGTAAACCAGATCTGTGCATTTCACTGAATATAAATTATACCTCCAATTAAAAACATTTTTTTAAAAGACAGATGAGCTGGACGCAGTGGCTCACACTTGTAATCCCAGCACTTTGGGAGGCTGAGGCAGGTAGATCACCTGAGTCAGGAGCTCGAGACCAGCCTGGAAAACATGGTGAAATCCTGTCTCTATTAAAGGTATACAAAAAAATTAGCCAGGCATGGTGGCACACGCCTGTAATCCCAGCTACTCGGGAAGCTGAGGCAGGAGAATTGCTTGAACCCAGGAGGCAGAAGTTACAGTGAGCAGAGATCGTGCCACCGCACTAGCGCCTGGGCAACAGAGCGAGACTCCATCTCAAAAACAACAGAAAAAGGACAGATGAAGGTTTTCAACTTTCACTAAAGGCAGAGGAGCTTGTTACAGATTCACCTCCCCACAAGAGCAGTTAGAAAAACTGGACAAAAGTGTGCCCTGCCCCCAATCAAAAACAATTGTTGGAAGGTAACTGAAAACCTCAGCCAGAACTTGAGTGACCAGGCCTAGGAGGTGACCCTGACAGTCTGTGGTGCTTTTCCCACATTTGGTGATTGGTCAACAGTAGAGGGCTAAGAGGCTAAGAAACTGAGTATGAAGTAGTACTTAAGGGGCTGGAGAGCCTACCTGAATGTTTGGCACTCTCACAGGGCTGAAATGATCTAATGAGAATTTGGGTCCCAGGAAGGAGATGGGACCTCGGTGGGGACCCTGGAAGGGCCACCCCTGGGAGTCCAAATGAATAAAACATAGACCAGCCATCATAAAACCTAAAACTTGCTTTGAACCAGCTTAGTCTCAAACTAGATGAAGGCGATGTGCCCTTACTCAAGTTGTGTGCCATAAAGTCAAAGTCAATACTCTCTGGAGACAGAACAAAGTTTATTAGGAATGCCATAAGACAACACAAGACTAAACGAGAAAGACCAAGAAAAAACACAATAGAAACATACATGTAAGGAAGAAACTTTTTTTTTTTTTGAGACGGAGTCTCGCTCTGTCACCCAGGCTTGAGTGCAGTGGCACGATCTCAGCTCACTGCAACCTCTGCCTCGCAGGTTCAAGCGATTCTCCTGCCTCAGCCTCCCAAGTAGCTGGGATTACAGGCACGCGCCACCATGCCCGGCTAATTTTTGTATTGGCCAGGCTGGTCTTGAACCCCTGACCTCAGGTCATCCATTCACCTCGGTCTCCCAAGTTGCTGGGATTACAGGCGTGAGCCACCGCGCCTGGCCAGTATTTTGCCACAATTTAAAATAAATAAATGTTTTTTTTCAGGTTTGTGCTCAGACTCTCTTTTAAACAGTCACGTGGCGGCTTACTCTTCTCCAGGCCTTGCTGCCAGCTTTTACATGTTTATTGTTTTTGCGTTCTTGTCATCTGCTCGGTAGATGGCAGCTTCCAGGTGCTCCTAAGGGGCCGGGAAAGAGAGTGAGAAGGCACGGAGGTTGCCAGGTCATCCCGCTTGGGGCCCCGCCCTCATCACCTCCCTCAACCGGGTCTCCTGCAACTCTTGGTGGGCCACCTCGGCCACCGCTTCGCCCTGAGCTTCCTGCTGCTGCAGCTGGGCAGTGCCTCCTTCTCAGAGGCCAGCTGCTGATAGGTGGCCACACACTGCTGCAGGTGACCCAGGTAATGGTCTCACTGCTGCTGCAGACTCTGAGCCTCTTGGCTCTTTAGCTCCACCTGCAGGATAGGCGTCAGGGTAGGTAGTGGCTGGCTTCCAGATTCTGGGCCCATAAACAGGGTGGCGAAGGCACTGCGGGGCTCTGTCGCCTGCCCAGGCCCCTTGCCCTGGCCCCTTCCTCCAGGCCTAAATGACTGCCTCCCTTGCCTAGAGGCCCATGCCTCCCTCCCCAGCCTCAAATCTCACACCCTTCTTCCCACCATTTAAACTGTAGGCCACAGACTGGTGGAAAAGCAGAGGGAGCCAACCACCATCTGCTAAGTTGTGGTGAGGTCGTTCTGTATGATCTCCAGGGTTTCCACGCACCTTCGTCTGCTCCCCCCAGAGCTCGGCCTTCCGCCCCAGCTCCCCCAGCCTCTCCTCCAGCTCCTGCAGCCTCACCTCCAGTTCCTGCATCTTCTCCTCCTGGTGCCGCAGCCTCACTTCCTGCTCCCACATCTTCTCCTCCTGCCTCCGCATCTTCTCCTCCTGTTCCTGCATCATCTCCTCCTGCTCACGTATCTTCTCCTCCTGCTCCCGCATCATATCTTTCTGCTTCCGCACCTTCTCCTCCTGCCTCCACATCTTCTCCTCCTGCTCCCGTATCTTTTCCTCCTGCTTGCGCATCTTCTCCTTCTGCCTCCACATCTTCTCCTGCTCCCGTATCTTCTCCTCCTGCCTCCATATCTTCTCCTCCTGCTCCTGCCTCTTTTCCTCCTCCCGTATCTTCTCCTGCTCGTGCATCTTCTCCTCCTGCCTCCACATCTTCTCCTCCTGCTCGTGCATCTTCTCCTCCTGCTCCCGTATCTTCTCCTCCTGCCTCCCCATCTTCTCCTCCTGCTCCCATATCTTCTCCTCCTGCCTCCCCATCTTCTTCTCCTGCTCCCGTATCTTCTCCTCCTGCCTCCACATCTTCTCCTCCTGCTCCCGTATCTTCTCCTCCTGCTGGTGCGTCTTCTCCTTCTGCCTCCACATCTCCTCCTGCTCCCGTATCTTCTCCTCCTGCCTCCACATCTTCTCCTCCTGCTCCTGCCTCTTCTCCTCCTCCCGTATCTTCTCCTGCTCGTGCATCTTCTCCTCCTGCCTCCACATCTTCTCCTCCTGCTCCCGTATCTTCTCCTCCTGCTTGTGTATCTTCTCCTCCTGCCTCCACATCTTCTCCTCCTGCTCCTGCCTCTTCTCCTGCTCACGTATCTTCTCCTGCTCCTGCCTCTTCTCCTCCTCCTCCCGTATCTTTTCCTGCTCGTGTATCTTCTCCTCCAGCTCCCGTATCTTCTCCTCCTTCTCTCGCATCATCTCCTCCTGCCTCCGCATCTTCTCCTCCTGCTCCCGTATCTTCTCCTCCTGCTCTCGTATCTTCTCCTCCCGCTCCCGTATCTTCTCCTCCCTCTCCCGTATCTTCTCCTCCTGGCTCCACATCTTCTCCTCCTGTTGCTGGTTCAGGCGGTTCCACAACTCGTTCTCTTCCACCTGGGCTTGGAGCTTTGCTGACACACTCTGCAGCTCCTTACCCAGGTGGTCAGCCTCCGCCTGCAGCTGCTGCTGGAATAGTGAAAGTGTTGGTTTGAACCTCAGAAGGAAACAGACTCATGAGCTAGCCATATAAATGTAATCTATAGGACAGGCACGGGGGCTCACGCCTGTAATCCCAGCACTTTGGGAGGCCGAGGTGGGCGGATCACGAGGTCAGGAGATGGAGACCATCCTGGTTAACACGGTGAAACCCCGTCTCTACTAAAAATACAAAAAATTAGCCGGGTGTGGTGGTGGGCACCTGTAGTCCCAGCTACTTGGGAGGCTGAGGCAGGAGAATGGCGTGAACCCGGGGGACGGAGCTTGCAGTGAGCCAAGATTGCACCCCTGCACTCTGGCCTGGGCAAAAGAGTGAGACTCCAACTCATAATAAATAAATAAATAAATAAATAAATAAATGTAATCTATAAAATAATGGTTTTCATCCAATATCCTTTAAAAAAATATTTTAAGCACTAACTCTGAGATTCTGACTCCCCAGGCAGGGCCCCAATTTGTACATTTTTAGCACACTCTAGAGGATTCTATGGTGGGACCAGAACAGGGACCCAAATTTTCCAGCTCTTGGCTGGAGCCTCCCCATACCCTGCATGATCCCTAGACCAGCTGGGTGGGGCTGGTCCCACCCCCCCCCCCCGGTCCTAGCTGGGTGGGGCTCCCACAATCCCCGGGGCTGCAGCCGCTCACCTGTGGCAGCAGGAGCTTGGCCCTCTCCAGCTTTCTTTTTAGCTCCTTTACGTTGAGCTGGATCTCAGACTTTTCAGATTCTACAAGTCGAAGTTTTTCTTGTAGTTCAGCATTTTTCTCCTTCAGCTCCTCATCGGTTATGCTATGGCCAGAGGCAGCAGAGAAAGGAATGAATGAAGAACAGAAAGGACCGCTTTGGTGATCAACCCTCTACTTTCAACCCACAACCACAGAACCGTGGCATTGGTAGGGACCCCAGGAATTAAAAGTCCCAGGTGGCAGGCCAGAGAGAAGACATGAGTTGCCTGAGGCTACCCCATGAGTCAGTGGCACAGCCTGAACTAGAGCTTCCCTGTGCACACATGAAAACCTGTAGGAGCCTCTCCCCATGCTCACCTGTACCCCCCACCTCCCAGCACACCACCCACGCTAAGGGCCCCCAGACCTCCCATTCCACCTTCCCCCATCCTACGTGTTCCTGTACAGTTCCAGACTCAGGGTGTCCCTCTCCTTTGTTAACTCCTCGATGTACTGCAAATAGAGAAAGGTTAAGTCAAGACAGAGCAGGCAGAGGAGTAGCTGGATGACCAGGAACAACAGCTACTGTGACTACTCCACAGTAACACTCCCTCACTCTCAATCACACCTGACATGTTCTCAAGGCATTTCCAAGCCCATGGTCTCATTTGTTTTTTGTTTGTTTGTTTGTTTGTTTGTTTTGGCAGAGTTTCATTCTTGCTACCCTGACTGGAGTGCAATGGCGTAATCTCGGCTCACCACAACCTCCGCCTCCTGGGTCCAAGTGATTCTCCTGCCTCAGCTTCCCGAGTAGCTGGGATTACAGGCGTGTGCCACCACACCCGGCTAATTTTGTATTTTTAGTAGAGATGGAGTTTCTTCATCTTGGTCAGTCTAGTCTTGAACTCCTGACCTCAGGTGACCCACCCACCTCGGCCTCCCAAAGTGCTGGCATTACAGGCATGAGTGAGAGCACCCGGCCCTCATTTGTTTTTCAAAGAACTCAGTGAAGGTGGAAGGGACAGGGAAAGAGACTGAATTTAGGGCTGGCTAACAGGGGCCCAGAGAGATCAGATAATATTGCTATTGTTATTATTCTTATTACTACCACTGTTGGAACCTTTATTGAGTGCTTCACCAGGCACTATGCTAATAATCCCATTTAATCCTCATAACCTCCATAGGAGATGGTTACCATTATTATCTCTATTGTGTAGATGAAAAACATGTGGTATTAAAGGTTAAGTGCTGCCTAAGATCACCTACAGCTGGGATTTCAACACCCAGGTATATCTGATTCTCTAAGCCCATTCTTTCGCTGGAGGTAGGGGCACAGTTAAGAAGGAGGAAATTAATCCTTTGTTGAATTTTTGAAAGGATGATACGTTCGCATAGTCCAAAACTCAGAAAGTCCAGAAGGGAAATATCTCCCCCCCACACTGTGCCTCTATCCTGAGTTCTTTTTATGAATCCTTACAAACATGTTTTATGTATATTACCATAATACGTACACACACACACACATATATACCTGCTCCCTCTCTCCACACAAATAATAACATACTCAAGATACTCTTCTGCACCTTTATGGTACAAGTACCCTAACCACCACTTAGGACTTGGCCAAGGCCACAGCCAAGGATGGGCAGGGCGGGCACTTGGCCTCTGAGCTCTATGTCCAGTGCTCGCTCCCCACAGTGCTCCCCAACTCACCCGCAGCAGCCCACTCAGCCCCAGTCTGCCTCTAACAACCATACACAAAAGCAGCAAGAAATGGCAATGCTGCCTTCTGGGCAGGACACTCCATCCTACAGAAGGGAACTTTAGGCTCACTCCTCCATCTGCGAAGCTGGGCTCCCAGGGTATGGGGCAGTGGTTGGACTCACCTTATCCGCCTTCTTCTTCTGTGTAGTGACGGCAGAGAGAGCCTGCTCTAACTCTCCTGCAAACTTCCATGAATCATGCAGGCGGCCGATCAGATCCCTGGCCTCTCCTGGAATGAGACACATTCAGATGTGGCCCAAAGGACTCCCCCTAAAGGCCTGTCAAAGTGCCAGGTTCAAGGATGACGGGGTGCCAGATTCCCACCTTCCAACTGCTTGACAGCTTGCTGGCTGTAATAGAGTGCCGTCTGAAGCTCGGTTTTCTGACATGTAAGGATTCGTATGGTATGAACCTGGGCCTTTGGGAGAAAAGACAAGCAAATGCTGAAAGAGAGGCAAAGAAACATTCCCCAGAGGACAGGAGGGAACTTCACACCCTCCACTCACCTCTAGCTCCCTCCTTAGAGCTTCCTGATGTTGGTGGTTTGCCTTCTTTTCCTATAGAAAGAGGAAGACAGAGCTCTTGCTAGGAGGAGGCAGAGATGGCACAGCAAGAGACATGCCCCCAGAATGGCACCACTGCCCCAGGACAGGCCCACCCATGGGACCAGTTTATCAGGGACCCTGTGGGGATGGGGTGGAATAAGGGGGGTGAGCCTTCTTCCCCAGGCTAGGAGTGGGGGAGATGAGACTGGGGCCTCTACATCTGAGTGCCCCCAAACCCAGCGGTCATGTCGTGAGCAAACAAAGAAATTGGGTTACTTCTTCCAGCTGAGCTCGGTTCTGTTGTTTCTGTGGGGAGAGTCAAAGGAAGGTGACTGAGGGTGGCCCCCTCGACTCTATTCCCCAGGCCAGGAAGCAGTAGGCAGGAGTCAGGAATGGATTTAAAAGGCACAGTTCTCAGACCCAATGGGAACACAAACTGGTCAACTCTCCTCAACTCCCAAAGAAGAAGGATTTGGGTCTTTGTTGGTTTTTGCCCACAGCCATGGAACTCAAAGTCTGAAACTAGATTCTCTTGAAAAGACAGTAACAGAAACCTTCAGAGATGGAGTGTGAGAAAAGCCCACCCTTCTGCCAGCTTGTGATTTAGAAAGGTGCATTCATTCAGCAAACGTTGAGCACATACGGGCCAGGGACCGTTCCTCACAGTGGGGATAGAGGTCAGAAAAGGCAGACAGGAGTCCTTGGCCCTGAGGTTTCCATTCTAGTGGGCCTTTAACTGTCAGGCTCTCAGAGCTAACAGAAACCTCTGATACTCTCTAACTCTACCTCAGGAAATGCATGCCCAAGAAGGAGAGTTTACAGCAGGCCCTGGACTAGGGATTAACATAAAAACACAATGACAAATCTCATTTAAACTTCACAAATACAAGTAAAACGATACCACTCCTGTTTTACAGATGTGAAAAGAGAGGCCCAAAGAGCTCAAGCAATTTGCCCTAAATCATATCCCTAGCAGATGGAGAGGTAGGATTCAAATCCAGAATTCTTAACCAGTACCTGGCAGTTCTTCCACAATCTTAACAATTACCCTCCACCACCCCTTGGGCCCTCTGTCCCCAGGAGCCTGGCCAGCCAAGACTCACATCCTCAGGTGAGTGGCAACCATCAGAAGTGGTTGTCTCAGGGTTAGTGCCATTATTTATTTTCTTCTTTTTGGTGTCGCTTGCTCCTGCACCAACACTAGGGTTGGTCTGGGCATGATGGTCTCTCAACTGTGGAAAGGAAGAGCAGTGATACTCATGAGAACTACAAGCTCCTACAGTCACATCCTGCTTTACAGTTTATATTAAATACTCTTATAGGCCATCTGATTTAATGCCACCAACTGTAGGAAATGTTGTCACAATCACTTAGTGACTGAGAGAGATTGATACCATGGCTGAAAAAAAAGGCAGTAATGGAACTTAAACTCAGTTTTCTGACTCTGAGCTCTGGGATTTTGCCACAAATCAGCAGCTGCCAGGGACCAAAACCAGAGACAGAGGTAGAAAAGCAAATATTAAGTAGGCAGGAACTGTACACCCTCACACGTCTGTTAGTGTTAAGAAGTACACCAGTACCTCTCAAACCTTTACATCAATGTATCCTCATGGCAGAAGGCAGCCTTTCTGTTAAATCCAGGAATTTAGCAGAAAGAGGACAACCCAAGCCTCATTTCAGAGAGAAGTCTTGTATACTCTTATAAATCTATGTGACTTTCATCCCTAAGTACATTAATGTTTCATCTCTCAATAGAATCAAGGGAAACTGATGCTTCAGAAAGATGCCCCATATTTATCCTGTGGCACTCAAAGTACCCCAGGTTGAGATGAGATGAGGAAGACTCAAGCTGTCAAGTCCAGTTTCCCAAGATCTGTTCCACAGAAGATAAGCAGATCTCACTCCAGAAACCAGTGACTGAGGGGCACTCTGGTCCCAGAACAATGGAGAATTCAAATCTGAGGTGCAGAACTCAGAAAAAATGTTAAAGTCTCTCTGGAGAGTAGAAGCCTGGGAGAAAACCCAACCCAACCCGTTCTCCCATTGCCACCCAGAGACACTGTCAACATGTGGAGCTCATGGGGGAGGTGTAGGCTTTTCACACTGTCAATGTCTGTGGTAAGGAAGTCAGGCAGCCTGAAACCTCTCTCTTCTAGGTCCCACGGTCCCCATTCCCCTTCCAGCTGGAAACCTGTGCTGCAACCAGAGGAAACAGAAGTGGGCAAGAACACTTAGGGGACTGGGTCCTAAGACCAAAGGCCGGTCTTGTGGTAGTAATGACAGTTTGTAGAGGGACTGTGACATCACTACATTCCACTCCTCGGTGGAGTGGCGGGGGTGGGGGGGACACATGAGTGCAATGCCCAAGTTGCCGCTTTGAGACTGGGGAGGGGGGTCACAAAATTGGGACCCATGTCCTTGGAGACATGACCCCAAAGAGCCCCGGGAGGTCAGGCTTGGGGCGGCAGGAGGTGAGGGCCAAGTAAGGAGCAAGGAGCCCCAGGAGTCACATCCCCAAAGTCACCCTGTGGCAACTGGTGAGGGCAGGTTCTGGGGCACCCAGGTCCTTGGAGATGTGAGCCGAAAGAGCCCAGGGAGGTCAGGTTTGGGGTAGCAGGAGGTAAGGGCAGAGTATGGAGTTGGAAGCCCCGGGAGTCACCTGCTCAAAGTCACCCTGGGGTGCCGGGCAGGACAGGGGCAGGACTCATGTGGGGGTTGGGCTGACTGACAAGATTTTGGTGTGGGGATCCCAGAGGTACTGGGGGGGCCCAGCCCGGTATGCCTCGGGAGTGGCACAGACTGGCAGCAGTTCGGCTGTCAGAGGGAGCCTCAACTTGGGTTGGGGTGCTGGTGCGTTTACCTTTTCCTTGGCCTCAGCCAATTTGTTCTGTCGGGTTTCTTTGTACATGGTGGGTTGGGTAGGGAGGTGGGGGTGGGTAGGGGGGCGGGGATGGGTAGGGAGGTCGGGGTGGGTAGGGAGGTGGGGGTGTGTAGGGAGGTGGGGGTGGGTAGGGAGGTGGGGGTGGGTAGGGAGGTGGGGGTGTGTAGGGAGGTGGGGGTGGGTAGGGAGGTGGGGGTGTGTAGGGAGGTGGGGGTGGGTAGGGAGGTGGGGGTGGGTAGGGAGGTGGGGGTGGGTAGGGAGGTGGGGGTGGGTAGGGAGGTGGGGGTGTGTAGGGAGGTGGGGGTGGGTAGGGAGGTGGGGGTGTGTAGGGAGGTGGGGGTGTGTAGGGAGGTGGGGGTGGGTAGGGAGGTGGGGGTGGGTAGGGAGGAGGGGATTGTCAGGGAGGTGGGGTTGGGGCCACATCAGCATGATCCAGGTGAGGACAACTATACACCTCCAGTCACCTCTACGTCGCTGTGTGACTGAGCCAGAGGAGGCGTAACCAGGGCTGCACTAGAATGCAGAATAGGGGCGTGGCCTTAATGCTTGAAGCCCATTGGCCAATGAGAAAGATGAAAGGAAAAGGAGGTGTGGCCAGACAGCAGCCTGTCATGAAGGACCTGTGTTGTCACAAGGAAAGCTGCCCTTGCAACTGCTGTCCCCGCCCACTCCAGGAGAGGGGCGGGGCTGGCTTTCACTTGAAAAACTTTAAAACTTTATTACCTCAATTGAGGTACAAATCCTATTAAAATGGAAATTTTATAGTGTGCTTGATGATTGACAAAGCAGACTTTAGTATCCAACATTCCAATAAGATAAAGTAATCACAATGTTTTCTCTTTTTTAGAAAAACTTTCTCTTATTCTCCTACATTAGTGTTAAGTTTAAAAAAAAAAAAAAACAAGAAACATGTCTAATATCTTTAAAAACACAAAGCTTTTGAGCCAGGCGTGATGGCTCATGCCTGTAATCCCAGCACTTTGGGAGGCTGGGGTGGGTGGATCACCCGAATTCAGGAGTTCAAGACCAGACTGGCCAACATGATGAAACCTTGTCTCTACTAAAAATACAAAAGTAGCTGGGCATGGTGGCAGGTGCCTGTAATCCCAGCTACTTGGGAGGCTGAGGCAGGAGAATCCCTTGAACCTGTGAGGCAGAGGTTGCAGTGAGCCAAAATCATGCCACTGCACTTCAGCCTGGGTTACAGAATGAGACTCTGTCTCTAAATATATACATACACACACACACACACACACACACACACACACACACACACAAAGCTTTCTGTTTAATAAGCACTCAAAGTTCTTTACAGGGTTAAAGCAAATACAGGACCCTTCTAATGTAAGGCTAAATGGTAAGTGATGGGGGAGAGAAAAAGGACATAAATAACTCCCACTCTCATGAGGTTAATCACTAAATCCTATTTTTCTAGAATCACCTGGCCTCTAAGCCCTGAAAATGAAACTGAATTTCTCACTAGATACTTGGCTATGACTTGCAATCATGAAAACCAAGAATTGTGTTATGTCACTGTGTATTGCTTGTTACCTGGGATCAAGCGTTGACTTTTTCATGATTTGCTCCATTACCTGTGTGCTTCTTATCTCAGACCAAACTAAGCTTTTTTATAGAGTTCTACAATTTACAGTTAGTATGTAAGAGTGGCTCTCAAACATATAGTCTCTGGACCAGGAGCACCTGGGAACTTCTTATAAATGTAAATTCTCAGGCCCCACCCTAGATCTGATGAATCAGAAACTCTGGAGTAGGGCCCACCAATCCATGCTGCAATAAGCTGTCCAGGTGTTCAGGAACCTCTGCCATACAGCAGGTAGAAAAATGTGTTTCCTTCTATAGGTCCAAAGCCAGGGATACTATATGTTCTGTCTCGATATGAAACAATGACATGCAATTAAAAGACATAAATCTCCTTCCTATTTCCACCCTCCAGCCAGTGTGTTTTATTTTTATGAGTTCAATAAGAAAACGTGTGGCAATCAGAGATTTCATCTAAAAAATATATTTACAGGTATCAGTTCTCATCCAGCCTGATATCATCCAATATCATTTCTAGCCTCTTACATCTAAAGTTTTAGAAAAGGATCTTCACAATATAAGACTCCGGCGCACTAGGAATTCTATGATAAAAGACAACGTAGATCTGAATGTCCAAACTTACTAGAGAAGAAAAGTGGAGTCACTGGCTATATTTTCAAATTTCATTCAACAGGAAATTAAAGTTTTGAATTTTTTTCACCTTCATCCTTCCAAGTTAATAGAATTAAACCAGAATACTCCATTCTTCCACAGCCTGTAGCCAGGCATACTTTTACTGTGTTACTTCTTGCTTTTCAATGGATATAAAGCAAAGTCCTGGTAGGCACATTTTGTATACTTGCAAAGGTGCAAAACTAAACAGTTCCCTCTATTCAACATTAAAACAAAAGTCCTGTAAACCTCAGATGGTGAGTGTAATACTTCAGCACTAGCACGAAAGCCTCAAATATAAAAAGATACCAAGAATCTCACTAGCAAACACAAGTAAGCTCTTGGCCGGGAGCAGTAGTTCACGCCTCTACTCCCAGCATATTGGCAAGCCAAGGTGGGGTAAGTCAGGAGTTCAAGACCAGCCTGGGCAGCATAGTGAATTCATATCTCTACAAAGGAAATTTAAAAATTAGCTGGGCTTGGTGGCACACACCTGTAGTCCTAGAGCTACTTGGGCGGCTGAGGTGGGAAAATCACTTGAGCCCAGAAGTTTGAGGCTGCAGTAGCTATGATCATGCTACTGCACTCCAGTTAGGGTGACAGAGCAAGATCTAGTTATTACATTCTGTCCTGCTCCTGTTTCCACTAAAATCACTAAGTTAAAATGTGTTCATTCAGCAGGATAAAAATTAAGTGAAATTTGACTTTGGTGCTTTGCTAGCAAAAAATAAATAAATAAAGTGAAATGACAAATTACTTACTGGGAGAAGGTCTTTGTAACCTCAATGACAGATTAAAGGTTTGTATCCTTAGCCTATAAAGAAATCTTTAAAATTACTCAGAAAAAAAAATGAATGATTTCCAGCAGAAAATGGACAATGGAGAAACCGGCACCTCCCACAAGAATAAAGATGGCCAATAAGCAAATGAAAAAGATTCAAAAGCGCTAGAAATCAAAGAAAGGTAATGAAAACAATGAGATTTTCTGCTTAAAGATCAGTGAAGATGACAAATGGAAGGGGGAACCTGGAGCTCTGTCCCTGCTGGTGGGAGTATAAACCCAACCAATTTTCCTATAGGATGATTTCAACATTTCTTTTAAAAATCCTAAAACTGTTTTATACTATTTTCCTCTAGAAATTCTTCTATGAATTCAGTGTAAAAATCCTCACTCGAGTCCATTAAAATACATATAGAAGGAAATTCACCTCTGGGGTGGCAATCATTCACTTACCTTACACCCAGCGATTAAAAGTGATGATGCCAGGATATATTTCTCCCATAGAAACGTGCTTAAAATATAGTAAGTGACAAAAGACCATGTACTATGATTCTACTTTTTAAAATGTTTATAGCATAAAAATTGTGAAAAGCAACAAACCGGAATGTTTTGAGTGGCAAAATTAAAGATTTTTCTTTATATTTTGTCATCCAAATTATTACAAAAACAATGTGATTTCCTTTATAATCATGGAGAAGTGTTATTTTCATTTATTTATATTTACATTTCTTTTCTTTTTCTTCTTTTTTCTCCTGTATGTATCCCATGTAGGCTACAGAGCTTAAATCCCTGCCTCTTAAGAGAAATCAGCCCATTTTCGGGACATGCAGTACACAAAGCTGCCCCATCTTCCCTTTATTTTTATTTTTATCTTATTTATTTATTTTGAGATGGAGTCTCACTCTGTTGCCCAGGTTGGAGTGCAGTGGCGCATCTCAGCTCACTGCAACCTCCATATCCCGAGTTCAAGCGATTCCCCTGCCTCAGCCTCCTGAGTACCTGGGACTATAGGCATGCATCACCATGCCCAGCTAATTTTTGTATTTTTAGTAGAGAGGGAGTTTTACCATCTTGGACAGGCTGGTCTTGAACTCCTGACCTCAAGTGATCCATCTGCCTTGGCATCTCAAAGTGCTGGGATTACAGGCATGAGCCACTGTGTCTGGCCTGTCATATTATTTCTAAACTTTTGAGTGACATTTCAATTAAGTTAAATTTAATTCTTACTGACCTGATCTCTTATCCTCTGTTTAATGATATCTTCCAGTTGAAAGGTGTTTCCTCTGTAATCACAGGTGCAAAAGGAAATACAACATGTATTCATTAGGTGGATATCCACTAAACCACAGGTTCACGCATTGTATTCCTTAGACCCTCAGCATCAGCAACATGTGGGAACTTGTTAGACATGCAAATTCCTGGGCCAGCCCCACACCTCCTGAATCAGAAAGTGGGGAAGGACAGCTATCTGTGCTTTAATAAGCCTTGAGATGCTCCCTGAAGTTTGAAAACTACAGAACTAGAATACATATGGTAGTAAGTGCTCATACTTTATCCAAGGTACTAGGGACTCTTCCCCTCTTTTCCATTCTCTTTTCTGTAGAAATAAAATGAGAGCTCCTTTGGATTTAATGGGTATAAGAAAGAAGGCAATGAGATGACCAGGGTTTCAATTTAGAGTTCAAAATTTAATTGGTGGACAGTGACAGGATGCAAGCCTTCTAAACAGATTACTGCCAGAAAGCTGATTATAATCCATACATTAGATATCATTAGTGTATTGAAGTTAAAATTTTTGGGTGGATTAATGGCATTGTGATTATATAGGAGAATGTCCTGGTTCTTAGATGATATCTGCAAAAGTACTTAACAGTGAAATGCTCTGATACTGCCAACTTACTTTGAAATCATTCAGGGGGAAGAAGGGCACATATACAATCTTCCATACATGGAAGAGAGAAAACAAATATGACAAAACGTTAACTAGTGAATCCAGTTGAATAGCATACATATGTTCACTGCATGATTTTATCAACTTTTCTGTGTTTGCAAGTTTTTAAAATAAAAAGTTGAGGGAAAGAAACATCACCCCAAATCTTTCTATGAAATGGGACCATAGAAAAAGCAGAGAAGTGAACACTCTGCAGAAGAGCGCACCACACCCATCCGGACAGCATGGTCAAAGCGCAGCTCTCCTCCAGGAGGCTCTTCTCTGGTCTCTTCTGTGTTGTCACTTCCCCCACACGCAGCCAAGGCTTTTTTCTAACAACTCTTTTTCTAAAGATGTAATTTTTGTCATTCATCTAAGAAAGAGAAAAAAGAATTAGTATTCATTTAGAAAACAAAATTACACTTACATTTGTGAAAAAGCAAAAAATACTTTGAAAAATGGGGAAGCAAGAAATGTACTGTTCTACAATTCTGTTCTGTTCTTACCATCTTTTTATTCTGCCAATGACTTCCTATTCCTGCTGCCTATGGTGGGGTGAGCTGCAAATGATTTCTTTTCCTCATTGGTTTAAAATGTCATGTTTATAATATACTACACTCCCCCAGAAGCATTTGGGTTTATTTCTGGGTTCTCTTCTATTCAAGTGATTTATCTCTTCACAAACCACTATCAATTCTGATTATTAGAGCATCCTAAAGTTAATTGTTGTTTTTGTTTTTGTTTTAGTTTTTGAGGTACAGTCTCTCACTCTGTCGCCCAGGCTGGAGTGCAGTGGCGTGATCTCGGCTCACTGCAAGCTCCACCTCCTGGGTTCATGCCATTCTCCTGCCTCAGCCTCCTGAGTAGCTGGGACTACAGGCACCCGCCACCACGCCTGGCTAATTTTTAGTATTTTTAGTAGAGATGGGGTTTCACCGTGTTAGCCAGGATGGTCTCGTCTCGATCTCCTGACCTTGTGATCTGCCTGCCTCAGCCTCCCAAAGGGCTGGGATTACAGGCATGAGCCATCATTCCCGCCTATGTAATTCTTTGATTAGAATTAGTATTTGATGGAGGTTGACCCTTTTGACTCTAAACTCAAATTCCTATTATCTCTAACTTCTAAAAGACAACAATTATGACTTCAGTGTATAAATACCAGCTTTTTCAGCTATCTTACAGAATGCTCTTATTTTCCTAATGTCAATTCAGTTTATCCATTCAGTTTTCTCTCCAAACACTAATGTTTTCATTTTAGTATCCTTAATCTTTTTTTTTTTTTTTTTTTTGAGACAGAGTCTCACTCTGTTGCCCAGGTTGGAGTACAGCTGCACAATCTCAGCTCATTGCAACATCTGCCTCCCAGGCTCAAGCAGTCTCTCACCTCAGACTCCCAAGTAGCTGGGACCACAGGCACATATAACACACCCAGATAATTTTGTATTTTTTTTACAGAGAAGAGGTCTCACTATGTTGCCCAGGCTGGTCTCAAACTCCTGAGCTCAAGTGCTGGGAGCTCCTTAACTCCCAAAGTGCTGGGATTACAGGTGAGAACCACTGCTCCCAGCAGTTTTCCTAATCTCTTATCTTTATCTTTTGTAGCTGCACTGGCTTATTTGGTTATTAACTGTTAATGTTAATTAACAGCGGTAACAGTAATACTGGACATTTTGTCTTATTCCTGATCTTAAAGGGATGTTTTTAGAATTTCACCCATCATGCATGATGGCAGCTTTTGGATAGATGTATTTATAATCCACTAGGAGTAAACAAAAATTAGAAATAAATATTGAATTTTATCAAAGGTCTTTCTAACACATATGGATGGAACCGTGTATTCTCTCCTTAACATCTTGCCAGCAGGAATCATACCAGATCTTCCAATAGTGATTCAAGAGAATAACGCTCATGTGGTTGTGTGGCATAATTTTCCCACTGTGCTACGTTTGCATCACTAGTCATGAATGAGAGAGTGTGTGTGTTTTAATGCTCTGTTTGTCAGGTACCTTTGTCAGGTTTGGGTTTTCATGCTCTAACAGTTTCAAAAGAAAAAAGTTTGAAAGTTCTACTTTATTCTTTATATGTGGAAATTGCAATAAATTACTTGTGATTTACTGAAAACTTCACTTGAAGCTCTGATATAATTTCATAGCGAAACCAAACCTTTCTTTCTTTTTTCTGGGGGAGGGTGGGAGGAGCAGGATGGGAGGACACTAACTCATTGATACTTTATGTTTCTTTTTCTCCTTTAGAATTTATCTTCCAGGGACAATCTGACAATGATGAATTTAACTTAGATTCACAGATTTTAAAAATAATTCTTTTGATATTCTTGGTATCGTTTATTTGCTTATTCTCCAGCTCTGTTGCCCAGGCTGGAGTGCCATAGTCCAGTCATAGCTCACTGCAGCCTTGAACTCCTGGACTCAAGTGATCATCCCCTATCAGCCTCTCGAGTGGCAGAGACTATAGGCTCACGCTACCACACCCAGCTAATTTTTTACATTTTTAGTGGAGATGGGGTTTCACCATGTTGTCCAGGCTGGTCTCGAACTCCTGGGCTCAAGCAATCCTCCCTCCTCAGCCTCCCAAAGTGCTGGAATTACAAGTGTGAGCTACTGTGCCTGGCACAATTCTCATTTTTATTATAATAAAATTTTAAGATTGGATAAATAATATAGCCCAATTATTGGAGCCGGACTACATCTACTAAAATTAAATGAAATTTCACTTGTCTGAAATCATGACATACTTTGGAAGATATCTTTTTCATGGTATTAATTAAAATTATGACTATTTGGAACTCATCAAAATCTGTGGAGCACCTTAAAGACGTAGGCGGCCTCCTCCGGATCAGTCAAAACAGTTACAAGAAGAGGTTCTCAGGACAGCTTTGTCAGGAGAGATATGCTATGCATATAAAGACATAAGGGAGACAGAAAAGAAACAATCATTTTACACACAGGCCCCAAGTTGAAAGCTATAGGCTGGGTAATGCGGGCACTGATTTTTGCAAATCACATGCTTTCCATATGGCAACTCTATATACTGTGCTTTTGCATTAGAGAGTAGCAGCAAGATTTTCAGTTTTCTGTTTCTTTGTTTGTTTGAAGACAGGATCTTGCTCCACCACCCAGGCTGGAGAGAGTGATGTGATCATAGCTCACTGCAGCACTGAACTCCTGGGCTGAAGTGATCCTCCTGCCTCAGCTACCTGAGTAGCTGGACTACAGGCATACACCACCGTGTCCCACTAATTTTTGTATTTTTTGTAGAGACAAGGTCTCACTATGTTGCCCAGGCTGGTCTTGAACTCCTGAGCTCAAGCGATCCTCCTGCTTCAGACTACCAAAATGCTAGGATTACAGGTGTAAGCCACCACACCTGGCCTACATATTTGTTTTCAAAGGATGGTTACTAGTTACCACAAGAAAAATAGGGAAGGCTGGGGCACAGTGGCTCACACCTGTATCCTCAGCACTTTGGGAGGCCAAGGCAGGAGGATCACCTGAGGTCAGGAGTTCGAGACCAGCCTGGCCAACACGGTGAAACCCCGTGTCTTCTAAAAATACAAAAATTAGCCAGGCATGGTGGCATGCACCTCTAATCTCAGCTACTCAAGAGGCTGAAGGAGAATCACTTGAAACCAGGAGGCGGAGGCTGCAGTGAGCCAAGATCGTGCCATTGCACTCCAGCCTGGGTGATAGAGCAAGACTCCATCTCAAAAAAAAAAAAAAAAAGAAAAATAGAGAAGATTTGTTATTAGTCTGTGAGTTCCACAATCATGTCAACCATATTAAAAATTCCTCAAATTCCTAACTACCTTTTCCTGTCTTTTTTGAAAAGAGGATTTATCTTCATCAGAATTTTTCTTTACATTTAAAACACCTGCATCTTCAGTTGCCTCATCATCCGGTGAAGCAAAGGTCACTCTTTTCAAGCTTTCTTTACCTTGTTTACTGTCTTCACTTTCTTCCAGGTCATCGTCTCCATTCCTGCACTACCAAAACTCTTACAAAAAGAAATACACTGCTTTCCATTAGAAAAACAAAAGGAAACATATTTTCCCTTAATAAAGTTCTTCCTTTATATGCTTAATGCCACCAAATGCTCAGAACTTCCAAAATCATTTAGGTATGGAGGAAGAGAAGGTATCATTTAAGTGACATGCTATGTAAGAAACAGAACAAAAAGTGTCCAATATATAGAAAATAAATTATTCATCAATCTATAATACAAACCTCCTATCTCACAAAAATAACAGGATATTTTGGGCACAAAACCAAATCAAAGTTCCTGGTAAAAAAGGTTTGATTGCTACTGCCAGTAATATTTTTCTTCATTAAATGATCTCTAATGTCCCTTTAAATCCAGACTTTCCTCTGGCTATCTTGAGAATATCTGATAGGAGAGAATCTAACTTCTTAAAACAAACATATGTGAAAACCACAAGTACCAATACATGATTGGGCAATTCCAGCTAACAATGTAAAGGATGGTTCAAAATACATTTCAGAAATGCTTAGTTCTTCTGCTGCTTCTTCAGCAATTTCATCATCTTGTTTGAACCAGATCATCATCGTGATCACTTGCTATATCTTCATCACTTTCAACTGGATCAAAAAAATCTTTCTACTTCATATTTCTGGAACTTTTATCTGACAAAAATAAAAAGTTTTTAAAACTATTAACTAGGAATAGAAAAATACATCATTAACACATGCACATATATTTGTGTGTGTATACTGTATGTCTACATTACTTTCTAACTTAATAACACTACAAACCAAAAATAGTTATTAGGTGAAATTGGCAACTAAAAACATTACCATAAAACTGTTATAAGAACAACTGGAACACAAACTGAATGGAAGTACAGATTCATTTATAACTGATAAGATAGAGCACAACATTTCTTAGCTTCAAATCTTCTAACTACAATTACATCTCTCCTAGAAAAACAGAACAAAAGCTAATTTGAGGAGGAGGAAAGTGCTCTCTCCTCTCTCAAAACTTTACCTGAAGTTTTTTAGTTCCAAACAGTCCCCCTTCATCTTCATCAGAATCAGTATCTTCAGAAAAATCAGTATCTGCCACCTCATCATCATCTTTTCGTTCCTCTTCTTTTTCTCTGTTTTCTAAACAGGCCTCCATTTCAGAGAGTTGGAAGAATTTCTCATCTACTATGGACTTTTCTCTTGGTTTTCCATGTCCTTTGCTTTGCACCTTGCTCTGCTGTTCCAATTTGTTGATATCAAAGTCAAGATCAGAATCCTCATCACTGAGAACTGGGCTTTTCCTCAGATCGAATTTGCTTGAGTTTTTTGTTTTGTTTGGTTTTTTCGAGACAGAGTCTTGCTCTGTCACTCAGGCTGGAGTGCAGTGGCATGATCTCGGCTCACTGTAAGCTCTGCCTCCTGGGTTCACGCCATTCTCCTGTCTCAGCTTCCCAATTAGCTGCGACTACAGGTGCCCACCACCATGCCAGGCTAAATTTTTTTTGTATTTTTAGTAAAGATGGGGTTTCACCATGTTAGCCAGGATGGTCTCGATCTCCTGACCTCATGATCCACCCGACTCAGCCTCCCAAAGTGCTGGGATTACAGGTGTGAGCCACTGCACCTGGCCTCAGTTTCACCTTCTTTAACATGTAAGGGCATAAATAAATGTGAATGCCTAATCCAAATTCATTCCTCTCCAAAAAGCATCCAACTCTGGCCGGGCATTGTGGCTCATGTCTGTAATCCCAGTACTTTGGAAGGCCGAGGCGGGCAGATCATCTGAGGTAAGGAGTTCAAGACCAGCCTGACCAACATGGTGAAACCCCATCTCTACTAAAAATAAAAAATTAGCCAGGCGTGGTGGTGTGTCTGTAATCCCAGCTACTCAGGAGGCTGAGGAAGGAGAATCGCTTGAACCTAGCAGGCAGAGGTTGCAGTGAGCCTAGATCGCACCATTGCACTGCAGCCTGGGCAACAGAGCAAAACTCCATCTCAAAAAGAAAAAGCATCCAACTCTCTGAAAGTTGGTTTTGAAGGAGGCTTCTCTCCTACTCATACCCAGACCCTGCCCCTGAGGACCCCTCATCCCTAAAAGGTGAGGCATCCAATCATCTGGGAGGAAAAACAGCTTCAATTGCTGCCCAGCCCTACAACCCAGTTCTTTTAACTCTTTGTTCTGTGATCTTTGTCACTCCATCTCTTTAAAAGCTGTGTGCTGTGGGGTTTTTTTTCTTTGTTTTTATTTTTGTTTTTGTTTTTGACAGGATCTCGCCCTGCCACCCAGGCTGGAGTGCAGTTGTGTGATCTAGCTCACTGCAACCTCTGCCTCCTGGGCTCAAGCAATCTTCCCACCTCAGCCTCCTGAGTAGCTGGGACTATACGTGCATGCCACCACACCCAGCTAATTTTTGTATTTTTTATTGTAGAGATGGGGTCTCGCATGTTACCCAGGTTGGTCTCAAACTCCCGGGCTCAAGCAATCCTCCGGCCTTGGCCTCCCAAAGTGCTGCGATTATAGGCGGGGATTATGGCTGGCAAAAGCTGTGATCTTTATGGGTTGGGAAGAACATGAAGAAAATAGAGGCTTGCTTGGCTGGCTAGATCTTGGGAGATTTTGTTGCCATCCTAGGTCTTGGGCCTCTCTTACCTGGAGCTGCTGCAGATATTTCAGTCACAGCTCACAATCCTGATTTCAGCTCTCCCCTCCCCCATCACAAGACAACCGGGAGCATTATTAGAAAGCCTAAGCCTGACATTGTGATCTGTACCCCGTGCCTCCCCTGGGAGCCTCCACCCTCCACTGGCCTCTGTTTGTGACATTCACCTTGATGTCTGAGTGCCAAGTTCCTCCCTTTTGGTGTCCCGCAGCAACAAATCAGATGAATACCAAAAATTACATAATTCCTAGGAGCCAACCAGGGGAAAAGTGAAGACCAACCATCCAAGGAAAAAGGGTATAGATTATCTATCACCCCTGGTTCAAGTTAATTAAAGAAATGCAGGCTGATCATGGACTCAAATACAGCCTGATCCAGAAGTGTGGGGGAAAAAATGCCAGCTCCAGCAGCTTTGTCCTTAGACCCTGAGGTGGAAGCAAAGTTCACATCTACTGTCTCCATTCTGATGGAGGCCACCTGTGGTCGGCGGGTGCATTGGTTCGCTCTGCGCATGCATGAATATAGCCTCAAGATCTTCCCAGGCTTCCCACCCATCCTTCCTGCAGAGGTCACTATATGTTTGGATAGATTCCACGGTGTCGTGGGGCCACGTTTGCCAATGGGTGGGGTGGGGGGGCACCACCATGAAAAGGCTGTGCACTTGGGGCCCTCAGGGGTACCCCTGTCTCCATGAGCCTGCTTTGGCAGGACAGGCTGATCCTGCTGTGCTAAGCCTGGTCATCTCACTTCCACTCCTATTCTGGGCCAAGCACTTCTGGTGCCTCAGGCTCCTGCCCTGTGCCTGCCTGTGGGTGGTACGATTCTGAGGTCCACGTTGGGTTAGAGCAGTAGATCTCAGCCAGGAGACACTGTCACAACTAGGGAGAAGGTGCTGCTGGTATCTAGTGGGTCGAGACCAGAGATGCTACTAAACATGCTCCAGTGCATGGGACAGCCCTCAGAACAAAGGTCTATCTAGTCCCAAACATCAAAGAGAAGCCCTGGCTTAGGGGAAGGGGTGTCTTCCTGAGAGCACGGCTTTAGGCTTTCAGCCCCTCTAAGAATGAGGGTTCTTGCTTTTTTTCTCCATCTCTCATCGGCCCAGATGTAGGGGAGGGAAGAGTTACGCCAGGGTAGGATCCAAGTACTCCTGAACCTCTAAGCCAAATGTGGTTCTCCAAATAGCACAATTTCCCCTAAAAATGCAGTCTGAAATGGAATGGGTGAGAACCATGCTTCCTTCCATCTTCTAGTACGTTGGCTCTAAAACTCATCTTAAAAATATGACAAGGCATTCATTGTAGCACTGTTCATAACTGAAAAAGATTTTTTAAAACCCTAAATGTCCACTTATAAGGGCCAGATAAATTATGATGCATTCATGCAATGAAATTATATGCAGTTGTTGAAAGACTGAGGTAGCTC
Organism: Pongo abelii; assembly: GCF_028885655.2. Lineage (NCBI taxonomy): Eukaryota > Metazoa > Chordata > Mammalia > Primates > Hominidae > Pongo > Pongo abelii. The sequence continues at coordinate 19,678,611 of NC_072001.2, read as the reverse complement.
TAAATATAATGATATGAAACAATCTCCAAGACATATTATTAAGAATACCAAGGCCAGGCATGGTGGCTCACACCTGTAATCCCAGCACTTTGGGAGGCCCGGGTGAGAAGATGGCTTAAGCTCAGGAGTTTGAGACCAGCCTGGGCAACATAGTGAGATCACATCTCTACAAAAATAAAAAATGTAGCCAGACATGATGGTGCACAGCTATGGTCTCTGCTACTTGGGAGGCTGAGGTGGGAGGATCGTTTGGGTCCATGAGGTCAAGGCTGCAGTGAGCTATGATTGTGCCACTGTTCTCCAGCTTGGGTGACAGAGCAAGACCCTGTCTCAAGAAAGAAAGAGGATGTGGCCAGGCACGGTGACTCACGCCTGTAATCCCAGCACTTTGGGATTAGCCAGGTGTGGTGGTGGGTGCCTGTAATCCCAGCTACTCGGGAGGCTGAGGCAAGAGAATTGCTTGAACCTGGGAGGCAAAGGTTGCAGTTAGCCGAGGTCGTGCCATTGCACTTCAGCCTGGGCAATGAGTGAAAATCTATCTCAAAACAAAACAAAAACAAAAACAAAACAACAATGACAACAGCAACAAAAAAAGATTCTGTGTTTTAAAAAAAGAAAAGAAAAGAAAAAGAGTATCCATAATATATTATTACAGAAAAAAAATGAAGCTGAAAAAAATAAAAATAAAGAAAGTTGCAGAACAATGTGATTTGGGGGAAATTTGCATGCAAATGCAAATAAATTTGCAAAGAAAGAAGACTAGAAGGATACACGCAAAAGCATTCATACTGGCTACATCTGAAGAGTGGAAGTAGAGGTGGGAGCGGGAGTGCACTTTTGCTTTATGCAAGTCTATAATGCTTGATTTCTCTTTCAACAAATGTGTGTATTCCTTTTGTCATAAAAAGAAATTAATCGGCCAGGCACAGTGGCTCATGCCTGTAAACTCAGCACTTTGGGAGGCCGAGGTGGGAAGGTCACCTGAGGTCAGGAGTTTGAAATCTGTCTGGCCAACACGGTGAAACCCCATCTCTACTAAAAATACAAAATTAGCTGGGCATGGTGGCACGTGCCTGTAGTCCCAGCTACTCGGGAGGCTGAGGCAAGAGAATCATTTGAACCAGGGAGGTGGAGGTTGCAGTGAGCCAGGATTGTACCATTGCACTCCAGCCTGGGCAAAAAGAGCAAAACTCTCTCTCTCAAAAAAAAAAAAAAAAAAGGAAAGAAAGAAAGAAAACAATTAATAACAACTGCAACCTTAAAGCATGAGAAACCAGAGCAGGAATCACTAGGTCAGTTAGTCTTGGAGGACAACGATATACATTAAACACAGTGTTGGAGGGCCACTGTGGTGAGACGTGAGAATAATGAACAAATAGTGCCTGCGGCACTAAAGGCTCTGGCTGATTTAGAAGGCAATGGGATAAACTGAGTCAAACACAAAGCAGAAAAGAGGGAACTCCCTTCCATATGCAATTGATCTCAGGACATCATTGAGTGTACAGCCTGGCTGGAAGTCACCCCCATTGGGATAGACGTCAATGTGGCCCCTGGGCATGTAAATACCAGTGCTCAAGCTGAAGGAATGCATGTAGGTGTGGGGGACATCCACAAAATCTGCATCGTCTGGAGTGAGCCTCTTGTGGACGTCTGTCCCTTCAGAAAATTAGCCAGGGGTAGTGGCGGGCACCTGTATTCCCAGCTACTCGGGAGGCTGAGGCAGGAGAATGGCGTGAACCCAGCGGGCGGAGCTTGCAGAGAGCCGAGATCTCGCCACTGCACTCCAGCCTGGGTGAAAGAGTGAGACTCCGTCTCAAAAAAAAAAAAAAAATTCCTTCAGAGATAAAAATAATTTCTTATGTTTTTACCAGATTGTTGCAGCCTAGTCAAGCTGCTGTAACAAAATACATCAGCTGGGTGACTGGGTGGCTTATAAACGACAGAAATGTATTTCTCACAGTCCTGGGAGCTGGGAAATCCAAAATCAAGGCGCAGGCATGTACAGCATCTGGTGAGGGCCCATTTTCTCACAGATAATGCCTTCTCCCTGTGTCCTCATGAGGTGGAAGGAACAAAGGAGCTTTCCTGGGCCTATTTTATAAGTGCACTAATTATGTAAGAGGTTCTTTCACCTCCCAAAGACCTCACCTCCTAATACCATATCTATATGAGTTTTAGTACCTAATTTACACTTAATATGAAATTTGAGGGAGCACAAACATTCAGGCCATAGTATATATATCAATATCATTTTCTGTATCTTCTCTATTTAATATTTATAATCAGTATTGAACATCACAATGTCTCTCATTTCCATTTTCTTCTGTCTCAAATCTTCTTTATTGTGACATTTTTGATCATTTGTATTTGATTTTTTACTTCTCTTCAAATAATCCTATTTTCTTATATAAAAAGTTGGTTGCTCCATTCTCCCCTCATTAATTTTGTTTGTAACATACTAACCTTACTCAGTGCTGTAAGATAAACGCAGCTTTCTTAACTGGACCATCAAATAGGCTACCTCTTGTAAATAACTATAAAGCTGTTCATACAAGGTCTAAAACATAATTCAATTTGAAAAAAATTAAAAATAGGTATTAAATATCTATCCAAAAAAGAAAAGTATAACCTAATATTTTTATGAATTTTGAATCTAAAATTAAATGCTGGTCAATAATGAATTTTTTTATTGTGAAACAAAATATTTAATGAAGGTGTTTTACTGTGATATATATTATTTATAATTTGATAGCCCTTACTCTAGTAAAATGCACAGTGGATTAATAGTTCAGAAACCGAGGGATGTTTTCAGTTTCTGCTATTATTCAGCTATTTCACTTTGGGAGTCACCTACATCTCCAGGTCTAGTGCTTTTCCAGTGGCTTGAGTAGGAAGACAGCCTGGATTATGTCTTGGCACCCTCAAAAGCAATGAGACAATGAAGACTGTCAATGCAAATATAATATTTATCTGTTTATGGAATCCCTTTGTTATTTGATTTATATTTGGATATCTCACTTATACTAGAAATCAATAAAATAATGAACTGCCACTCTGAAGATTCAGAAATCAATCCTCTTTCTGACGAGTATAAAACTACTCCATGTAATCCATTTCGTGCTTCATTTTCTTTGTTTGCTTTTCAAATAGTTACAAAGCTTTCTACTAAGAAATGTTCTCTTTCACATCCCCTTGAAGTGGAGATGTTGAGTAAGTCTTTGAGATACCCAGGACTCTAATGGAATGGCAGCTGTTCGATATATTGTAGGGTTGGTTGAGTAATTAAATAAAACATTAATTTTTTTTTTTACATTTTATTTTACCTAGTACTGTTGCAGAAGTAGGGGGTGGTTATACAAAGAGACTTATGAGCCGGCCTCCTGCCTTTTAATCACTCACATTCTAATAGAAAGAACCCACAGATATTTAAGCATGCTTGAAAAATCATGGAAGACTCTGTGTAGAAGGCACTGTGTGAGTTATCCAAAAGCCAATTAGCATATAATCCATTTAAGACAGAATGGCCATTTCAGGAAGAGGCTATAGTGTAAGCATTGCACAAATGACTCAGGTGAGAATAACACCAGAAGACATATAAATAGCTTTGCATGTCAGGGGCATGGGGATAAGTAGGAGATATGATGAGAGGAGATGGAGGGAACAAATCATTAATGACATTTTATATCTTGCTAAAGTTATTGAATTTTATCCTGGGGATTTTAGGTGGAGAAGTGACCCTACCAGGAGTATGTCTGAAAAACATTCTTGTATCAGCAGCATGAAGGACAGTTCTGACAGGGATCTGAAGCAGGATGAATATTTAATAGATGAGAGAGATGCATAGAGCAGCAAAGACAGTGCACATTAGTGAGCCTTCAAAAATGTTTATTGAGTTGAAATGAATGGAAGACGTTTGTTGAAACTTTCCTTTCTCACGTCTTATTTTTAGAAAATGTCACTAATAGCTCTTCATTGGGTTGCTTCAAAGTTACTCAGCCGAACCCCAGTGAGGGTGTGAGATAGTTGGAGTCTGGGTGAACGACCCATGTCATCACAGGTGCTTCAAAAATGTCATCAAACATTCACCTACAGATGGCCCCGTTGTTCTGCATGGTCTTTACAGGTCCTGAGTCTTATGCTGCAGTCTGATGCACAAAATAGTATTCTGCTTTTTGCAATGAAATCAATATGCACCTTAATTATTCCCTTCATGTTTGGACAAAGGACATGTCAGCAGGGATTGCGCTGACTTTGGTTGTCATGCACACTCCTTGGTTACTAACTCTGTTTAAAGATTTTGTTTATTTTTGCGTCTGTGTCATTTTCAGAAAGTTTTGCCAATAAAATAAATCATTTAGAAGTTTCCTCAATAATTCTCAAAGGTAGGATATACCAAAGAAGAAGCTGCTTTCTGATAATTAAAAGCTGACTGCAACATTTTAATTTTTAAAACATTTTCACATTTTTATAAATGTGTCATCATAACACTGTCATATAAATAAAAAGAAATATAATTTTTCCCATGTTGGAAATGAATGGTTTAAAGATTGACTTTGGAGGAGTGGGTAAAAAAGTGCTTGGTTCGAAAGGAAAAAAAAATCTCACCACTAAATATCACTATTTCAATATCCATAGTACATTTATTGGTGGTAATATTTTGTTAGTTTGGCTTTGGCAATAAAAAATATTATACACATAAAATATTTTATCTTTTATATTCATATGTTTCCAAGCCTCATATTCTAAAAAGCCTAAAAACAATGACAAGCCCAGTAACACTGATGACCTTGGCAAGCAGAGTGTAGCCTCTTATGTAGCATTTTACATTAAAACAAATCAAGGACCCCAAATAAATGATTAAATCTGGATATGGTGCAAAAAATGTACAGAATTGGTCTGAAGCAACTTATTATCCTAAAAATGTAAGGAAGATTTCAAAAACTTCATATCAAAAACTCTCATGGTACAATTGGAAGAGGATTCTATTGTTAGGATGAGGCAATTTTAGTAGCAAAACAAGTGGAAGTTACTGAAAAATTGATTGACCTTAATTAGTGATAAAAAGTGATACTTTTTTTACTTAATAAAAATTCCTTAATCACATTTGGTGAATACTAGGTAACCAATGCATTCTGTAAACTGAGAAAGAAAGGGAAGAACTCTAGCATTCATCCTAATATTCTTATACAACTGCAACTAAATAATTGATGAAATATTTTTTAAATTAAGAATTCCAGCTGATAAAGAAAAAAAGATTAATAGAATTGTAGTATCAACATATTGCACCACGAATGAAATTGTAGACACAAAAAATTATTATCAATGGCTGCCCAAAATTACGAGAAATGCTGCAGAAGATTAGGCTAACACTTGAACCCACTGTCAATATTAGCATTTTTAAAAAATGGAAAGGAAAGTGTACACAGTATTTACATTATAGGAAATACAAATATTTCACTATAAATCCTATAAAATAATTCAATATATTTCTTTAATAATAAGAGAAGCAAGAAGTAGCAAGAGGGAGTTTGCTACCTGGGAAGGGAAGGTGTTAAATGACATGGGAAGTGAGGTGTGGTATGTCAACCAGCTGACAAAGTTCAAGACCCAAATATATCAGAAGGCTCTAGGTAGCAACAATGGATAAAAGGCTGTTCCATGAATAGGACATAGACTGAGACTAAGCATACATTTTGTGTGTGTATGTGTGCTCTGGGTTGTGATGGAGAAGTCTGGAAGTTCAAGATTTCGGCAGCATAGTTACTGAGGGAATAGATGAGCTATGGAGGCTGCCTACCTGAGATGTGTTAGGCCACATACATCCAAAAGCATAGAGATCTCAATCAAAATTAAAGCAATTTGTCTAAATTGGGGAGAAAAATAAGATTAGGTAATTGCCTCATAACTGTATATTTCAAGAGCAAAGTTTTGGAATCAGTTATATAGAATCAGTTTATGTATTTTTTTTATATATATATTTTATATATATATATATATATACACACACACAAACACACACATACGTATACATATAGTGGAGATATGTGTCTATAGAGGTATCTATCTATCTACCTATATTCAAGTTTGAAGATCTATATGTCCAAGTTCTAACATTATATAGCAGTATGTTCTTGGATTATTTACTTCATTTCACTGAGGATATTTCTCAGCTGTTTAAGGAGAACAAACTGTATATATCACAGTAGAGTTGTGATGGTTAAATAAGATATATAAAAATGAATATTAAAATATATGTCATATTTTAGATACTCAATATTTTCAATAGAGAATAGAAAGCTACTTATTTGCTTGTGCCGGGGAAAAATAAGAGGAAGAAAGATAGGGAAAACATACACTCTGAGAAATGATAGGGAAGACTTGAAAGGAATAACTTCAGTGTTACAGGAATGAAATTGGAGGCTCTTGGTTTATGGTTATCACTCCTTGGTTTATGGCAATAAAGGAACAATGTTGGAAACCAGAAATCCACATTGGATAACATAGATTTGGGGTCCGGGCAAGATACAACAACATGTGTATTGGTACAGAGTTTTCCAAATATATTGACGGCAACTGGGACGATGATTGTGCCCAGTGTTTCCCAATCTTCTTTTATTATCACTCCTCTCCCTACCAGGATCCCTTTTAGATGCTTTTACAAAATCACCACCATTCTCTCATGAAATTAAATTTTAACAATGAAGATCTTGTCCTATAGTGTTAAACTGCGGAGACCCAAAGTGTTGTAATTTTTGTTGTTGTTGTTGAGACAGAGTCTCAATCTGTCACCCAGGCTGGAGTGCAGTGGCACCATCTCCGCTCACTGCAAGCTCCACCTCCCAGGTTCATGCCATTCTCCTGCCTCAGCCTCCCGAGTAGCTGGGACTACAGGTGCCCGCCAGCACGACCGGCTAATTTTTTGTATTTTTAGTCGAGATGGGATTTCACCGTGTTAGCCAGGATGGTCTCCATCTCCTGACCTCGTGACTCGCCCGCCTCGGCCTCCCAAAGCGCTAGGATTACAGGCGTGAGCCACCGCGCCCGGCCCAAACTATTGTAATTCTAAAGAATATTTTCCCCCTCAAGAGCCAATCGTAACCGCATTGTGGACAATAACATCCTTTTGAGAATGCCTGACTCAGTCTAGCAAGATTTTAACCACGTAGGGTTCTTGAGAAGGAATGAAGACTGAGGAGATTAGAGAAGTAAGAAGTATCCAGATGTTAGGAAAACTGATGACTTAATATATATGAAGGGTTTGGGGTCTCCGTGGGTAAAGACTCAGTGTTAGAAGTGGAGGCATTTTTCAGGAAATAGAGAGTAACTTAGTTTAAAAACAAAGGAAGGCAGAAGCTCAAGATAGGGGGAAAAGTGTGAGAAGGCACCTTTACTATACTATGGAAGATGTGAATATAAGAGGGTAATACAAATTAATTTCTAGGAAGGGAAGGATGCTTTTGAATTGTTTATATTAATCTTACATTCTAGCTGTATAAATTCACATAGGATGTATATTTAGGTAATGATAATGCTGATGTGTTCATTTTCAAGATTTTCAAGGACTGCGTGGAATAGGATGCTGATATGGGCTGCCACATCGTAAACAAGCTGGATTATTCCTCCTTGCCAGTTTAAAACAACCCACTGGGTTTTCAGGGAACACAGTCAAATCTTAGGAAACAAAAAAATACATTTCTCTCCATGTGTACATTCATGAATATTTACTGTTTTATTCCACTGTCTTGATTCAGGTCATATAAATATAATTTAATTTTTAGCTTTTACCCTAAAATCATGAGAATTATTTGCATGTCAATCATTTTATAATCATAAAATATTTCAGAAATAGACTTAGCAAACAATCATAAACGACATTTATTTTTCTCATTGTAGCAGCAGTTACTTCCTGATCCTTTATTTTATATATTTTATAATGGCGTTATGATAGATTTTGATTTCTAGGCACATTTCCAGACTTTGTCAGTTCCTGATATTAACGAACAACTCATTGCACATGCTTTAGTATATTCTGAAATGACAATCTACTGAAGATAACAACTTAGATTGCATGTCTTTCCTTTTCGCTAGACAATTTTAGACTTTGGAATTTCTGAAAATGCAGCAGAAGTACTTAGATCCACAGGACAAAACCATACCTGGGCCTAGTTTGTACCCACTGCTAGAGGCCAAGGCTGTACAAATAAGCAATGTTTGGGGCTGGACCAATGTGACATGTTTACTGTGCAACGATGATGAATGCATGTTGTTTCAGTCAGGAGACAGAGATGCTCTCTAATCTTTTTTTTCTTAGCTTAAAAAAACCAAAGATGAAATTTGCTGAGGGATATGGGGAACGTAGGAGAGAAACCTCAAGAAGTTTCTCTTTTGATTATCAGATTTCATTCCATTCTAACAGTGGGGAGCAATTAGTCATAAAGAAAAAGACACAAGGGTGGTAATGACAGTTGAAAAGAGTAGCAACAATTAAAATTATCCATATGCAATAACTCTGTGTGTGTGCATGAATGGTTGTGCGTGTGTGTGTGTGCGCACGTCTGTGTGAGGGATAAAGAGTAATATGCTTATATGTGCTAATTGCATTATTGTGCATTTATGCATATTTTATAATTAATTATCAATCTCCAATGGGGTGGAGTGGCTAAAACAACCTGGTATCTACATTTTATTTCAGGAACATGACTGCTATTTCATAAAGAACATTTATTTCTTACATAATTTTACAAGAACGTTTAGTAGTCATAACAAATTCTGAGTGAAACCTGTCAGTTTGATTTAAATTGGAGCTAATGGAAGTTCTGTGTTTGTTACATAAGATAGCGATTGTTATTGCAGCAGGTTTCTGTCAAGAATTTATCCTTTTAAATTTTAACGATTATTTTTCTACATAGTGGTCATTTATTAATTTGCTGCCACCAATTTAATATTTCTAAAACAAATTTCAAAATTATATATATATTAATAATTTCAAATCGGTTACTACTAAACCTATTAGAGTAAAAGCATGTATCATCTATTGTAATGAATTAATTATAGCAGATATAGAAACATTTGGCTGTAGTCCTGTTCCCTTTAGTCCTCCTTTCTGGTCTAATTTGCCCTTAACGTTTTCTCTCTTTTTCCTTTCTGCCTTGATCCTCCACTTGCATCTATTTATCCTTCTTTTTCATCATCCTCTCGCCTCTTCAGTATTCACTACTATGCTTCTTTCCTTTTTCTTCTCATCACTATGTTGTTATTTCTTGCTTTGTGTACACTTTCTATTCCTCATACTTTTTTCCACTTCTATGTCACTTTTATTCAACACTGTCCGCTCTTTCTCCATTCTTGATGTTATTCCCTCATAAAATGGAAAGACCTTAGGCAAAGACAATGACTTTTAAAATTTGCATTTCCCATACTTTGCAAAATGTTTGGGGCATACATACTGGTAAATATTGACTAACATTTTCTAATAATGTATTGCTAAATTTGGGAGTAGGAAGTTTTAATATCTAATTCACGCCAGCACTGTGCAAGATACTAAGAAATTTATTATCATAAAACTGTAACATCATTTTGCTAACCACAAATTTATTCACTATATATCATATCTCCATAGTTTGAACACATTCCTGCTGCCAGATTTATTCATAACAAATGTATGTCTCCCTAGTTCAATTCAGCTGTTCTCTGAAAATTAATTCAGAAAAAAATTGGTTAGAATCTTGGCCTCTGATACATTCTTCTATCAAAAATATCAACCCCACTACTAGTAACTGCTACTTTTATATCTGCATTTTGACTTTGTACTTGCTGAGTGTCATTACTATCAGTCACAGAGCTGTGTTCTGTATATAGCAGTCTTGCTAAAGATTACTTTGTTTTGGGTTTATGCACCAAATAGGATTCATCTCCTACAAGGTTCTCAAACAAGAGCATATCGAGATAAAGAACAAAAATTTTAGACCAAGAGCGAAGCTGAAGTAAAAGCTTGATTGAAAAATATGCCTTAGGGTAATTTACACCTGTAATCCCACCATTTTGGAAGGTGGAGTGGGCAGATTACTTGAACCTAGGAGTACGAGACTAACCATGGCAAATGGTGAAACCCCATCTCTACAAAAAACACAAAAAATAATCAGGCATGGTGACACTAGCCTGTGGTCCCAGCCACTTGGGAGGCTGAGGTAAGAGGAGCACTTGAGCCCAGAAGATTGAGGCTTCAGTGAGCCTGAGCCATAATCCACCACTGCACTCCAGCCTGGGCAATGGAGTCAGAGCCTGTCTCAAAAATGAAAAAGTAAAATATGCCTTGGTAACAAAGTTAACACTAATATCCTACCTCCTAATGCAAAATGTAGACCTTTGAACTCACACATCCAGTTTTATCTGAAAAAAATAAGATAGCCATTTCTAGATCTTCATAGAAGTCCACAACCTTCATCCAGTTACTCAATTACAAAAAAACAAAAACAAAAAACAAACAAAAAACCACAAATAAAATAACACAGTGAAAGTCAAGATATGAGCAAGCACATGGTCACACTTCCTCTGCATGACAAATACTGGAGTAGCATAGTAGATAAAATCAGTCATCTCTAAGTTAGCCTTTTGATAGATTTCAAGAATGGCATCTGAAAAAGAAATTACTCCAAACATAACATATCCCAGAGAGGATATTTTAAAATCTGCATTCCAGCAGCTGTAACTGCCTGCTAAAACCAGAAGCTATAACTGAGCCTGTACTAATTAAGGAGAATTTGGCAGAAAAAAAAATATGTACTCTTTTTGAACGTGACCTAATCATTGAGATATGACATGCATGGGGACTTATGGGAAATTTGAATTAATCAGTAAGCTCATGGCATTTACTTGGTGGTATCAAGCAGGTTATTCCAGCAAGACATCAGTGATTCGATATCAAGGGCAGGAAATGGCTGGAGTTATATAGAAAAAAATAATGGAGACTAGTGAGGCTGATGACTCTTTGAATTGTAGAAACACAGAATTATAAAGATGTACTCTCTGATAACAGTGAGAAACTATCGAACGTTTCTGTGCCAAGATCCGTTTAAGGTTCTAGTTAGAAGGCAAAATCATGCAAGGGACACATTATCCAAACAGAAACATGGAGAACCAGAGCAAAGAAGAAACCTAGTTTTATAAAAAAATTGAAACTTGAGGTCAGAATGTAGGTATCAGGATAAAAAAAAAATGAAATGGGATGCACAATCACAACTGTGATAATAATTTTAATAATCTTTAAAATACTGGATTAGAATTACAAAAACACACCATGCTTAACGTTATTATAAACCAAAGAAATCAAATTTAACTGCTTATACATAGTAGCTAAATAATGTTCTTGTTGTGCAGAAAAGCAAAACTATAAAAGATTAATTCTGTCTTGAACAAAACAATCTGCTCTTTCCACAAGCCTACTGTATAACCTCTGTAGGGATCTACTGTCCATCGGCTTCCTTCCCCATATGTTCCCTAGAGTGTAGGAGTACGTTTGATGTGGTTACCCAGGGGATTTTATTTTTCATGTGGTCACATGAATCACCACACCTGCTTTAAACCCATTGCTACAATTTAAATGATCATGGTAGGAATGACACCTTCAGCTATCGTTTTTCTGTCACAACAGTCTGCCTTAACTTCCCTATATTGTGTCTTCCAGTCTTCTGGTCATCCACCCAAATCTACCCAAATTCCACTATGTCATCTGTTGCCTCCTTGACTGCTTTCTACGCTCTACATCCAGCTATTGTCTGTCACGATATTTTCTGGGTGTCATATTTCAGTGCTCATCTAGCTATTCAAATATTTTTTATTGCTGGTTCCACTGCCACATGAACCTTATTTTGGATTTTATTATGACCTCACAAAAAGGAGTCACTAATGAAAACTAATGAAAACACAATATATTTTCAATTTAATAAAATATTAATTTCTCAGAAAAAGCGTGTTTCCCTGGTTAGTATTTTTGAGTATTGGATTACGATGTATATAATATATATATTTATATGTGTTATGTATTACAGTTGACCCTTGAACAATGTGGGGATTAGGGGTGCTGATTTCCCACAAAGGCAAAAATCTGTGTATAATTTTTGTCTCCTGAAAAACTTAACTAATAGCCTACTGTTTACCAGAAGCCTTACCAGTAACATAAGCATTTGATGAACATATCTTTTAAATGTTATATGCATTATGTACTGTAGTAAATTAAGCTAAAAATATAAAATTATTATTATAAGAAAGATAAAATATATTTACTCTTTATGAAGTTGGTCACCATAATTTATTAATTCTTATTTTCTCATTGAGTAGGCTGAGGTGGAGGAAGGGGAGTGGTTGGTCTTGCTATCTCATGGGTAGCACAGGCAGATTTGTGGAGGCTATAGAAGGGAAATCAGGAGAAGCAGGCATAGTTGGCCCAACTTTGTGAAAATACATGATAATTTCTGACTTTTTTGCTTTTTAATTTCTCTAAAAATGTTCCTATACGGTAAAAATCTGTCTTCCATCATGTTTCAGTGCCATATCAAAGAAGGTTCCTTATAGTAAGAGAAGTCAAAAGCAGTCTTGAATAATTGGAAACCTTTTGACCGATTGTCAAAAGTCAACTTGTTTTCTGGCATTGCTTATTTTACATCTTCCCCATCATCATTGTCTGGCACGAGTTTAGAAACACTCATCTCTATCAAGTAATCTTCTGTTAATTCCTCTTGTGTGGTGTCTGTTAACTTTTGAATTTCTCCAAGACTCATATCTTGAAACCATTCATACTTCACCTTTTTTTGCTATATCCACAATCTCTTTTATTATGTCCTAGATTGGCTCTGCCAGAAATCCTGTGAAGTCAAGCACCATTTTCCGGATACGGTTTTCTCCAGCAGCAATTTATTGTTTCAACCTTGATGGTTTTCATTGCTTTTCTGTAACAATGATGGCAAATTTAACAGTGTAATTCTTCCAGATGTTCTATCAGGGTTCTCTTCCATAGAGTTGAAAATTATTTCCATAGAGCGCCATGCATAATGAGCCTTAAAAGTCCTTATGACCTTTCACCTGCATTAAAAACCTGTTCAGGCAGATACCTTTTCTTTTCAATTATTTTTTATGGCATCTGGGTACTCATCTGCTGCCTTTTGGTTGATAGGAGCTGCTTCTCCTGTTATGTAGACATTTTTAGGCCAAACTTTTTTTTCTAAAATTATCAAACCATCCTTTGCTGGCAATAAATTTTCCAGCTTTGATACTTCATCTTCCTTTTGATTTAAGTTCCATATAATGGTTAGTTTTTTCTTGAATTATATTAGAGTCTATTGGTATGTTTTCCTTATAACAATCCTATGCTAACATAAGAGCTGCATTTTTCTATACTAGCATAAGGGTATGAGATAAAAAATGTATTTCATGAAAAGTGCAAGGTTTCTGTACCTGCTAGCATACCTGCAGTTTTTTTTCTTACATTGACAATGGTGCTTACACTAGTTTCATTTATTTGAAATGATGGGCAACTGTAGCTGCAGACCTCAATCTTTGGTATGTACCAAGCAATTCGACTTTTTCTTGTAATGCCATGGCTTTTCCATGCTTCTGTGGAGCACTTCTAGCATCAATGGCGGCACTGCATATAGGTCCCCTGTGTTATTCAAAGTCTATGATATTGCACTAAACACAGTGAAAAATAACAGAAGAACTGTGAAAGAACACTTTTTACTTGAATACACAATTTACTGAAGAGATGAACTGTTCACTCGAAGTTGACTAGAGCCATGCCATGTTTTTAGTGGATGCCTGCAACACAAACTCACCAAAATAGCAACAGGAGGTGGCTACAAAATCATTACAGTAGTACAAAATGTACTATAATTTTATGCAATTATGTTTTAATACTGGATTTTTATGTTTGTTTTCGTTTCTCTTCATTGTGAATGGTGCCAGTGTATGGTCTGTAAGTTTTGTATAAATTTTGACATTTTATAATAAATTTGTGTGTATTTCATGATAGTAAATAATAAAATTGACTAGCATCTACATATATTTTATGCATTCATGAGCTACCTAACTTTTCATAAGTTGTATTGATAAATTATATTTTGTGCAGTTTGTCTGCAATTTTTTTCAAAATGTTGCAAATTTTCAAAACATTGTCCAGTATATTTATTGAAAAAATATGTATGTATAAGTGAAACTGTGCAGCTCAAACCCATGTTGTTCAAGGGTCAACTGTATTTATATACATTATGTATTTCCAATATATGTGTTTACATACATAAAACAATCAGGAATGTAAATATGATATCAGCATGCTTAATGTTTACTGACATTGAAAATCCTATTTCTAATCTTTCCAGCTACTTGTAAGAGAAATAAATTTAAGACTAAGTTAAATATTCTAAACCTCATATGGCAAAGCAAGATTTTCATTCCACTTCATCTCTTTTTCTGTTTCTGCTTGACTTTGAGGGGCGTAAAGACAAAGACTCCGTGAGCATGATTCATCAAGTTTTGCTATCAATGTGCTCAACATTTTAAATATTATATATATTTTTATGTATAGCAAGGACATTATATTGTATACATGATAAACATTTATTTATTTTTAAAAGCTCTACCTTAAAGAACCTCAAAGTTGAAATAGCACAGAGTGGGACTTAGTAGAAAACTGCTGTCAGTGCTCCAAGATGAAACCAAAATGGTGAAGTCCTCCAAAATGAAGCAGAATAATAACTGCTGTCAGTCTTCCAACTTTCATGAAGTCAAAACGGTGATGACGATTACAAGGACCTCAGAGTATTGAAGTTAGGAGTCTGGGTCAGGGCAGAGAAGATAAAAGACTAAAGCAAAGAAGACAGAAGAAGATAATGGAAGAAGGGGCTCTGGCCTGGCATCACCATCAAAGCTGGACAAACAGCATTTCATGGGAAAAGACGAGTATTTTTTTTCACCCTTTTCTGGAGTCTGGGAACATTGTGACCTTTTAGTAGTAAGAATGTATTTTTTCCTATAATGGGTTTATCTCTACACTCACTCAGACTATGCTGGCTTAACTACAGACTCAGGGATTTTTGCATCATTGGAAACAAAGTTCAAATTAAAGTTAGTGTAATAGCTATGTGCATAATGGATGTAATAATGATCCAAGAGTCTTATAAGAATATTCTCAGCATATTCAGGCTGAAAATGCAAGCAAAGCTGTGACCCTTACTTTTTTATGTTGAGTAAACAACATTGCCTCCAGTGCCTGGGAAGATTACAACTATAGATCTAAGCACAAAGAACACTGTTATGAATGTGAGGCACTTGTGAATTTCTACTATTAATACAAATTCAAAGAAAAATAAATAAAGACAGTATCTAAAATCAGCTTCCCAGTGCCAGTCTTAGAATTTTCAATACAAATATGCATCCTGTTATAGAATGATGGGTACCTGAAAAGTCCTGTAAATTTTTACATTCAAAGGAATTGTACCACGTATTATATTTAAGAGAGAGATTATTGAAATTTGAAAGTGAATTACTGTGCAAAATGAAGAATTTTATTTTAAAGTAAATATTCACTTGAGCTTAGTTAACATTTTTTTTTTGTCTAAAGATTGCGTTCTTTTTATTGCTGTAATGTTTTAAAGAAACTAAAAGATGCAGAATATTTTTAAAGTTAATTTTTATATACAGAACATGTTTCAAAAAGGGAAAGAGATTCCAAGTTTTAGGAAAGATGTAATAGAAATACTTCTCAGTGTTCTTCATGCTATGTACAGCTAAAATTGTAAAACAACATAAAAACGTGGAGAGAAGAAGGCAGACATGCTAAAGGCCTTGTGCCAGAAGAATTACATGAAGGTGAGTTCCACTGGGGTTTCTTTTCACTTCATTTTAACTGGACTGGATACTGGAGAAACTTACAACCTAGAAACAGCAAAGAGTCACACCAAGAAAAAAGAAAAGCTTGTCCTCTCTAGACAAAGGGCCAGGAAAGGAAGATCCTAGCAAGCAGTAAAATTTTTCAATAATGATACTTCTCTACTCCTACCCTAGCCATGAGAAAAACCTAAACCTGTGTCTCCATCTATACACACATCAGCAAAGCCTGAGTGGAAAGCGAATACTTCCAACTTTGCATGACTATAAGAGGTGCCTGTCCCACTCCTTCCTCAAGTAGTGTGAGAAGGGGGTTATTGGAAAACCAGAAATTTCACCAACGCCAAAAAATAACACCTTCTACCCCACCCCCCAACCTTGTAGTGCCTTCAGAGGCACTAGGTACCTGGACTTCTACCACCACCAGGAGGTAATGAGAAACTTCTGCTGCCCTCTGTGGTGGTGGTGTAGGAAGATTAGTGGAAAGGTGGGACTTTCATCCTCTTCAGTGGATGAAGAGGACATGGGGCCTCTGTGTTCTTTTTCTGCAACTTCTTATGCATGTACAATTACTTAAAAATGCAAAGCTTCAATACTAAAAGAAACACAAGGAGGAAGAAAACACATTTAATGGTTGCTCAAATTTGATTTCCAATCATCTATTTCGCTCACAAACGCATGGAGCAGTAGAATATAATAGAGACCACAGAAGCAAACCCAAACTTATATGGTCCAGTAACTTTTGACAAGGGCAATAAGAGGTTACAATAGGTAAAACATAGTCTCTTCAATACATGGTTCTGGGAAAACTGGATTTCCACATGGAAACAGTAAAATTGGACCCATTTATTATACAAAACACAAAAAAAGTTAAAATGGACAAAAGATCTAAATGTAACACCAGAAACCATAAAACGTTTAGATGAGAACACAGAGAAAAAGTTCCTTGTCAGCAGCCTTGGCAATGATTTTTTTTTGTTTGTGTTTTCGGATATCATATCAAAAGCTCAGGCTACATAAGCGTATTAGTCCGTTCTCACGCTGCTATGAAGGAATGCCCCAGACTGGGTAATTTACAACGGGAAGAGTTTTAATTGACTCAAAGTTCTGCAGGGCTGGGGAGACCTCGGCAAATTTACGATCATGGTGGAAGGGGAAGCAAACACATCCTCCTTCACATTGCAGCAGGAGAAAGAAGTGCTGAGCAGAGGGGGAGAAGCCCCTCATAAAACTATCAGATCTCATGAGAACTCACTCACTATCAGAAAAACAGCATGGGGGTAACCACCCCCATGATTCAATTACCTCCCACTGGGTCCCTCCCATGACATGTGGGGATTATGGGAACTACAATTCAAGATGGGATTTGGGTGGGGACGCAGCCAAACCATACCAATAAGCAATGCTATAAAAATAAAACATCAAATTCAAAAAGTTTCTTCAAAGCAAAGGAAACAACAAAATAAAATGGAAGCTAGGGATTTGGAAAATATTTGTCAACCACATATCTGAAAAAGGGTTAATACCTAAAATTTGTAAAGAATTCATGCAACTCAGAAAGACAAATACCCAATTAACAAATGGGCAAGGAGCCTAAAGAGACATTTCTCCAGAGAAGATATAAAAATGGCCAACAACTATATAATAAGCTGCTCGATATCATTAATCATCAGGGAGATGCATTCAAAACAACTATATGTTATCACCTCATCCTCTTTAGGATCAAAATATCAAGAGATAACAAACATTGGCAAAGGTATGAGGAAAAGGGATGCTTTGTATACTGTTGTATACTGAATGCAAATTATTATAGACATAATGGAAAACAGAATGGAAATTTTTAATTTAGTCTTAAAATAGGACTATCATTCATACCACCCCACTACTGGGTATATATCCAAAGAAAATGGTATCAGTATGCCAAAAGATGTTTACACTCCCATGTTAATTGCAACATTATTCACACTAGCTATGATATAGAATCAACATAATTGTTCATTAATAAATGAATACATAAAATGTGGTATATTTAATCAATGGAATATGATTCAACCTTTTTTTAAAAAAGAAAACCTCGTCATTTTTGACACATAGTGAACCTGAAAGACATTACATTAAGTTAAATAAACCAGGCACAGAAAGACAAAGACCACATGATCTTATTTATATTTGGAATCTAAAAAAGTTGAACTCATAGAATTAGATAATAGAATGATGGTGCCCAGGGGCTGCAGATGGGGGTGCGGATGAGTGTTGGTGTGATGTTAATCAAAGGATACAAAATTTCAGTTAGCTAGAAGGAGTAAGTTCAAGAGATGTTTTGTACAACATAGGTCTATAGTTAATAACAATGCCTTGAATTCTTGAAAATAGCTAAGAAAAGAGATGTTAAGTGTTCTTGCCACCAAAAGTATATGAGGTAATGTATATGTTACTTGGCTATATGTAGCAATTTTATAATGTAAACATACTACAAAACGTATTGTACATGATATATATAATTTTGTCAATTAAAAAATAGATGTTTATAAGTAAATAAGAAAAAGACTAAATCACATAAAATATATTAAACATGGCAATGTTTGGAATTATCATAGCTGCCTCACTATATATATTAATCTCCTCCTTTTTAAGAGGCCACATTAAATTTATTTCAAAAGAACATTGGCGATTTAAACCAAGCACATTTATAAAACTAGGACAATTAGTAGCAGGGAGATAACAATACATTTCTGGAAGATAGAAGGCAGATGGAAAGGTGGTAACTGATAATTCAGAGAAAAGTACCACAGCCTAAGTTTCTTATGGTAACTCAACATGTGAGGTAAAAGCCTTTCTCTGCTTTAGACACCCGAAATTCCCAGGTCTCAAAAATTCTGAGATAAATATTTGGGAAAAGGCAAATTTTAGGAATTTAAAACCATCCTTGAAAATGTAAAAACAATTTAGAATGGTGCTAAAGGCATACAATGCAATAGGAAGGTTTCAAGCAAGTAAGGATAGGACAAACATGAAATGGTAAACCTTGGGGGCAAAATTTCCTTCAAAATACCATTTTATTTCTTTTTCCACAGATAGGTTTTGAGAAAAAAGCAGATAAAAACTTGCACTCAGAGTTGAGACTGGAGAAATATATAATATAAATAAATATATAATATAAATAAATATATAATATAACGTGAATTTAAATTACTTGATAAAAATCAGGATTTTTCTTTTCAGTTTTTACTTCATATTTGTATTTATTTTGTATTTGTTGATGCTGTGTTGTTAGGAACATATACATTTAAGATTGTTATGCTTTCTTAATGAATTTACACCATTTATAGTTTGGAATATTTCTCCTTATCTCTAGAAATAGTATTTTATCTGAAGTCTACTTCAGACTTTGTTTTTCCATGGTATATCATTTTCCAACCTTCTAATTAATATATCCATAACAGCCTTTCTGTACTTGGTACAAACGCAGCCCCCTTCTACAACATGACCTTCCTTATAATTATTTCTTATGCCCTGTGAATTATTACAAGCTTTCTCCATCCTAGCTGGTGGAAACAAAATGTTTCCTAGCCCTCTGGAAGCTCCAGTTGGTTTGTTGTGTGCTTCAAGGTGTGTCTTTCCATTATTCTAGAGAGATTCCTCACACATGTGTACATCACTCTTTGGTCTGATTCAGGGAAATGCCTCAGCACATCCCTTGAGCTGTCACTCTCTCTGTATCAGCTTCTTCCTCTTAGTAACCCACCCAGCAGTCTAGCCATCTTTGCCTTCCTGAACTTAATGCCCTCATCTCCACATATAAGCAGAAGAACACTGCTCCTCCTGGGTTCTCCCTACTTGTTCTGAGGCCTGACAATGATTTTGAACTTACTCTGTTTTCCTTCTCTCAGGTATCACAGTCCTGTGCTACCTAATGTTCCTTGTCTTAAAATAAATCATTTTACATTTTTTGGGGGGAAGGTTCTAGTATTTAGCACGAGGGCAAATCTCATAAAAGTCAATCCTTCATGAAAGAAGGAGCTACCCAGTTATTTCTTAAACCATGAACAAATAGCCACAGATCAATAGTTATATGAAGAAAACCAGCATCTAGGAAGAAGAGAGGGAGGTCAATATATTTAGAAAGTTAAGGATAAAACAGAAGTAAATCAGTGCACAATGGATAATATTTAAGAAATTACTAATTTATTTTCTCAGTGTTATTGGAGAAGATACTGTATGTAAAAACATAGAAATGCCATAAAAAATAGAAACTATCATCTCTGAGAAATTAAAACTATGATTTTAAATACAAACTAATGTGAAATGAGAGTAGTACTAAAGGAAATTCTCTAAAAATATAAAAATATGAAAAGGTATGTAAAACAGAGAAAAAATAAGAAACAGAAAGGTCTATAGTGAAACAGCTACATGTTGTGCTGCAACAAGAAAGATTGTAACTACAAAACATAAGACAAAGATGCAACAGAATGTTGTGGTAGAGTCATGAACAAAATACAAAGTAAGTTAAAACATTATTAAAAATTGAAGTGAAAATAAAAACAACCCCAATTATAAATGACACTATGAATAACTCAAACATGATGATTTGGCATTTCAAAAGCAAATGTGAACCTAAAATGCTAATTGGCTTCCTATTTATGTATTTACAAGATCAAGATCACTAAAAATATTTTGCATCAGTTTACAGAAAAAAATGCTTACAATAAATGAATACACATTCATATGTTTATAATAGATATGGTACAGCTCAGAATAGGATGAAAATGAAGGCAAATGTTAGAACAATGTACAGTCCTCCCTTGGTATCCATAGGGAATTGGTTTCAGGACTCCTTTGGATACTAAGATCCATGGATGCTCAAGTTCCTTATATAAAATGACATAG
This sequence comes from Pongo abelii, assembly GCF_028885655.2. Lineage (NCBI taxonomy): Eukaryota > Metazoa > Chordata > Mammalia > Primates > Hominidae > Pongo > Pongo abelii. Next base: position 19,657,848 of record NC_072001.2, on the reverse strand, counting down.
TATTGGCTGGGTGCGGTGGCTCACGCCTGTAATCCCAGCACTTTGGGAGGCCGAGGCGGGTGGATCACGAGGTCAGGAGATCGAGATCATCCTCGCTAACACGGTGAAACCCCATCTCTACTAAAAATACAAAAAATTAGCCGGGCGTGGTAGCGGGTGCCTGTAGTCCCAGCTACTCGGGAGGCTGAGGCAGGAGAATGGCGTGAACCCGGGAGGCGGAGCTTACAGTGAACCGAGATCGCGCCACTGCACTCCAGTCTGGGTGACAGGGTGAGACTCCGTCTCAAAAACAAAAAAAATAAATAAATAAAATGACATAGTATTTTCATATAACCTACGTACATTCTCACATATGCGTTACATCATCTTTAGATTACTTATGATACCTACTTCAATATAAATGCATGTAAATAGCATACTGTATTTTTATCTGTATTTTTTACTGTATTGTTATTTTTTGTGTTTTTTAAAAAAATATTTTTGCTCTGTGGTTGGTTGAATTCACGGATGCAGAAGGTCATAGATACAAAGGGTCAAATATATACACGAATTTTTATTTTGTGTCGCGAGTGATTGAGAAATTCAGAGTAATACGGGAAACACTGAAATTAGATTGAAAATAGTTGTATTTTCTTTCTTTTTTTGCAGAGTTACATTTCATGTATTAAATTTTTATATGTTGGTCAACATAGCTTTGTTGGATTAATTTTGATTTTTAAAAAATATTGAAATATTCTCTGTCTTGATTAGTGATTGTAACAGCTTCATTGAGGTATAATAGATATATCAAAAAGCTGCACATATTTAATGTGTACAATGTGATGAGTTTGGACACTTGCATACACCCATGAAATCACCACCACAGGGATATAAACATCCATCACCTCCAAAAGCTTCCTCAGGCTCCTTTGTTTTCTTGATTGCTGTTGTTGTTTTGGTTTTGGGGTGTGTGTGTGTGTTGGTGTGTGTGTGTGTTGGTGTGTGCGTGTGTGTGTGTGTTTTAAGAACACAATATGAGTTCTACCTTCTCAAAAATTCTTTAAGTGCACAATAGAGCGTTGTTAACTTTGGATACTATGTTTTATGGAAGATGGCTAGTACTTATTCATCTTGCGTAACTGAAACTTCATACCCATTGAACAATAGCTCTGCATTTCTTTCTCTCAGCTCCTGGAAACCACCAATATACCCTCTGCTTCTATGAGTTTGATTATATTAGGTCTCATAAGTGAAATTATAAGCTTTTTGAGATTAGAAATATTAAGATTGATAAAAATATTATTTTCCAAATTCTTCCAGCTTACTCTCTCACATGCAAGCATTTTTCCTTATATGCAGTTGTTATGTTCTATAAATTCACAGACAACACTGAATTAACAAATGTTGAAGGCTTACTCCTGGAAGAAATACAGGCTTAGATTTCTGTGAGTCTCTGGTCACATTTTACCAAGCAATCAACACATATCCTAGTTTTATGTCTATTTCTATTTAAAGATATGTTATTTAATCTATGTTAAAATACAGATTTATTTATATGAACTCAGCCAACAGCACTATATAAATTATGTCTGAACAAAGCTTGGCTAATTCATAGATTTTCTTCCTAAGACATATCAGCTGTTTTCCCTCAGAAAAACCAAGCAGCACTTCAGCATTATCTTTGGGAGATATTTAAATAGTGAAATCACCAAGAGGAAGGACAAAGTTGTGAAAAATATGGCACCAATTAGATCATGAAAGGGCCATTTCTTTACAATATAGAGTTGAAACAAACAGCTTTGGCTCATTTAATTTTAGCTGGGAACCTGTGCACAATGTGAATGAAAGTTTTTGCCACTCACCACTTGTCCACAAATGACCACAAAAGTGCTGCTAGTGTTAATTTTGAGGTTATAAATAAATTTTATGAAGTAGACAAATTTCCACGGGATCCAAGATTAATGAGGATCAAATGATATTAAAAATTAAGAACAAATAAAACTTTTATTTTAAAAGTTTTAAACTTACAGAGGTTTTACACTTACAGAGTTATGAATGTAAAAATGAACAAAAATGGTTTGTATAGAGGACTGAATTCTCAAATTGGGAATAAATTGCAATAAATTGCAAAAAATTAAGAAGAAAACATTTGATGAAGATTGTTTTCTTTTTTTTTTTGAGACAGGGTCTTGCTCTGTTGCCCAGGCTGAGTGCCATGGTGCGACCCTAGCTCACTGCAGCCTCTGCCTCATGGGTTCAAGAAATTCTCATGCCTCAGCTTCCCAAGCAGCTGAGACAGGCTAATTTTTGTATTTTTAGTAGAGACGGGGTTTTGCCATTTTGTCCAGGCTAGTATCGAATTCCTGGCCTCAAGTGATCCACCCACCTCGGCTTCCAAAAGTGGTGGGATTACAGGTCTGAGCCACCATGCCCAACCCTGATTTATAATTTTGATTAGGGTAAATAAGATACTTTAAATTCTGTTTGAAGGAATTACTCATAAACTACAGATAGCATCCTCTTAAATATGAGGTTTTCCCTAACAGAAGAGTGCGTGCTTACACTTTCTTTTCACGATGAGGACATTTATCGCTCCATACAAAACTAAAAATATTTCATTTAGAAGATATCCAAAGGTGTAACTTATTTCATTAAGTGTATGATACCACATAACTGAATGAGGAATGAGGACCGTGATGGGCAAGATGAACCAATAGCTATTGGTCCAGTATATGGAAATTGAAGTTAATGGGAAAACATTGGTACAGAAAACTACCGACAATTTGGTACCTGTGTTATTTTACGTTCAAAAAGTACTTAAGAATTCTACGAAACAGTTTCTGCTCCACTAGAACTCAATTATATGTTAAATGAACTAAATGCCATTTCATTTACACAGAGGACTCTTTAATAATGATTAATGGAAATGTAATCAAATATGAGTTGAGACTCCAATGTGTTTCACAATAGAATATGAATGAGTTATATCGGTACTAACTAGACCCATTATCTGTCTCATGATGCTGATGAGGTCAAGTTTGAGGGTCTGATCCTTATACAGCACATCAAACAAAAAGACTATTATGTAGCATAACAGATGGCACCTTACAATCAGCTCTTCACCTTATAAATGTACCCATTTGCCACAATAGAACAAAATGATTATGAATAAGGAAAATCACTCAAATTGGCTAAAAATATGGTAGACAGTAGTTTTGTTTTGGAATGCAAAAAACAACAATTGGAAGACTTATTAATATGTAAGTTCTTAAGACTGATACATTAAATAAATTAATTTACTTTCATAAAAGGAAGAAGGAGATCTTTTGTTTCTCATTCTTCAGTACCACAACCACCTATTAACCAAAGTTTGGGTAACTGCATGACATTAGCAAATTAGGGAATAATTAGTAACGTACAATGTGTGTATTTCAATCCAGATAAAAATAAAATTTAATAATTTAAATATGCATTTTTGGTTTTTTTTTGTTTTTGTACACAAACACGACACACAAATTGAATAGCAAATATATGCTACTTATTTGTAAAAGGTACATTATTGTAAGCTTTTGCATGTTTTATTCATATTCTGTTAGTTTTTATATTTACTTTATATTAGTACAAATGACTATGTACCATGTTATTTTCTGAAACTCATGGAAATCTGAAATGTTTATAAATGTGTTCTTGCATTTTTTCCCTTAAATTAGTTGTGTTGTGCTGTCAGAGTCACTAATATATTTCCCTTACATTTTAATTCTAATACTGACTCTCCATTTATCTGTGTAATTATACTGAATTCCTAACATCCCAGCATTATTAAGGGAGCAAAAAAGCATAATTTATTTTCTTTATTACCTAGTGTTTTATGAATACCTTTTGCTTTGGTAAAAATATTTGACTCACTGCATAAATATTTTCCCTTTATGCTTGTAATTTATGTAGAGTAGAATATAAAATTGTTTATGATTAATATATGATTATAAAAACTAAATCAAACTACCACCTATTTTTTATTCATGAGCACATTGTGTATGCTGTGCCAGTGATTATGACAGTATTCAAGGTGATGCTTACACAACATCACAATGCCCCGTTGACATTTCTGCCACTATAAGACCAAAAAAAATCACTGTTAAATTTAGTTTAAAATCACTACTAAATTTAATTTGGCATTATACAAATTTTAGCATAGCGACATCTTTCATGTAGTTTTTAACTCAATTTCTCACCTTGTGGACCAATGCATGTACTGAGTTATTAAGGTCTCGTGTAAAGACACCTACTGAGAAAACTACCTGTTCTTCAATTGAACTATCTCAAAGAGATGACAGAAGAGACCGGGTTATTGGAACTCAAGCCTCTTATCGAAGAATGTGAGCAATGCATAGTGGATTTCAAGCCAAAGAGAAATTGTATTATTACTGTAATACCCACGTGAACTATACTTTCATGAGCACTTCCAGTTTGTAAAACCCTCTCCCTGTGCTAAGTATTCTTTTCAGCTTTATATCTTCCAACTGAGCCTACTACTAGACTTTGAAACACAGGTGTTTTAAAAGGTGTCATGTCAAGGAGTTCTAATCCAGCTGTGTTATAACATGTTACTTTTAAACATTTTAGCTTTGAATGTGTGTTGAGAGGATCTGAAAGATTATGTTAATATATTTTAAGGTGTTACATTCATCGTAAATTTTCTTAAAGAAGATATAATTAGAAAAAGTATGCTCTTGGGAATTACAGTTCATGAGGTATCAGAATTGGTTTTAAAATTTACACAATAGGTTTCCTATTTGAAAACCTACCAAGATAAATTTATTAGTTTGGCTTGTACAAAATAACAAAATACATAAGGCATATTAGCTCTTTCCAGCTATAAATGAATTGATTTAAATTCTATAAATCCTCATTTCTTTATTAGTAACTCATACCTTTAGGAGTTTTTAGAAAAAGTATTATGTCATGTCCATACCATATCTTTCTCTGTCCTTACATTTCACGACTTCAAGTACAGAGATTAAATTATTTTCCTTATTACCTCTTCCATCAGCTGATGCTGTAATCACTGACATAAGAAAGGGCTGTATATGGTTAACTGTCCTGCCCCAGATCCCACACCAAATAAAGACTGTGTGCATGGCATCCCATTTTAACTCAGTCTTACACATTTCCTTTAGCACCACATTAAAATCTTTTCACACATTGGAGCATTCTCTGTAGTTTGTTCCTAGTACTTATATATATCAGTGCTCACTTTATATATCTAAGCTTACCTCACAAAAAGTTTTTCTCTCATTTCTTCTCTTTATTCCCCTTTCTCTTCCATCTTATTTCACTTTTATCCCCCTATTCATTCCATTTATTAGCCAAACACAGACAAAAACAAGCAAACAAATAGAAAAAAAAGTTTAAGCAAGGGGTCAAAGTGAAGGTAAATGTGAGCATTTGGAAAAAAGAAAAATAAATGGAATCCTGTTTTGAGTTTTAATTAGACAGTTTTCAGTTAATTAAACTTTTAATGGCTTTAAATGCCAATTCGGTGTATTTACCCAATTCAGTAGTCACTTCCACTTATTTTCTCAGAAAATGTAAGTGGGTTTTCCAAATTCACAGGGGTGAGAAGTATGAAGAAACGGTCAGCATCAGAGAAAGGCCTGACAAGTAAAGGCCACCATGCTGCAGGCTTTCTATCTGATGTCACACCAAACAAAGCAGATGTGATTATGGAGCAGTCATGTGCCCAGTGGACCTATCATTCTCTCTCTCTGAAGTTACTGGTAGAGTTCTGTTCATGTTGCTTATTTTTAATTCTCATGCCATGGAGGACCTGTCTCAGGAACTCAAGTTTTTATTTGATCTTTGCTGATTTCTATTCATCTTGATCCATTGGTACAGTATCTAAAAGAATGCTCACATAATTTGAATTTGAAGATAGACACTTCTAAAATCACCAGCACACATCCAGTTTTTCCAGCGTGTCCACATACTTTTTGGCTCATCAAATATTTTGGTTAGGTAATGATGGAGAGCATATCCAGTGAGGAAAATGTTGGAAGCATGTGCTCACACCTCCGTATTTTTTTAAAAAGCCTTTCTTATTTTTTAATGGCTTTTATATTTAGAAAGGCTAGTTTAGGTTTTTCTGTTTATGCTTTACCCAGTTATCCCTTCAAAACCACACAGAATAAATACAGCGGTTTTGCATATGGCATTCCTATTAATACTCAGATCATCATACATTCATGTTCCAAACACTTTACTTGTCTATGCCACATCTTGTGCCTTTAGATATTTCTATGACATGATTTTCTTCACACTTGATCTTCCTGCTCACAGTTTTTTAGATCTTCATTAGTAAACATTTCTTTCCCATACAAAACCCTGAGCTGAATACTGTACATTGGATGTATCTTCTTCGTCAAAGATATAAAGATATTTCATTTAAAAATTTAACCTGAAACAAACACTAATATTGATGACTTTCAGGATTATATTGGGCTGCTCATTTTCCTCATCATCTTTCTTTTAAACAACCACTTCATCTTTTCCCTCCCTTTTATTCCTTTCTCTTCTTCAACTACTCTATTCCTAGGTAGGGCCAAATACAGCAGCATTATGTTAAGGATGGGGAAGACAGTGTTACAGAAGAGGTGACAGAGGAGTGGGAGGGAGATGACAAGAGTGCTGTGGGGACAGATTATTAGTGGTGTGTTTCGAGTAGTGTGGGAAAGTAATGAGTAGGATGGTGACCCAGGACATCATTTCAGAGCGAAAGCAGGGTGAGGCTTGTTTCTACAAGAGATGGACACACCAACATGAGGTGGATTAGGAAAGTGTCTCTGTGCAAAGAAGGGGGAAACAAAACGGAGGGCATGTTGTCAGAGTCCAGGCTGGGTAGAAAAGTGTTGTAGGTGAGAAATGATATGGCATTCAAGCATGGAAATCAGAGTCCAAGAGGGGCCTAGAAATGTGTGTGCAGCCTGGTGTGGGGTGTTAGAAGTTGAGCAGGATGAGAACATTCTGTTAGGGGACACTCAGGCTGGAAGTTCAAGTCAAACCAGCTCAAGAAGGGCTTTCTTGTAAACAATTGTCTGCACATTATGGGGAAATCTGGACAAGGGAGGGAGGATCTTTTTTTTTTTTCTTTTATTATTATTATTATTATTATCATTATTATACTTTAGGTTTTATGGTAATGATAGACTGGATTAAGAAAATGTGGCACATATACACCATGGAATACTATGCAGCCATAAAAAATGATGAGTTCACGTCCTTTGTAGGGACATGGATGAAACTGGAAATCATCATTCTCAGTAAACTATCGCAAGAACAAAAAACCAAACACCGCATATTCTCACTCATAGGTGGGAATTGAACAATGAGAACACATGGACACAGGAAGGGGAACATCACACTTCAGGGACTGTTGTGGGGTGGGGAGGGAGGATCTTGATGCAGGGGAAGAAGCATCAGTGCATCAAGAAAGGGACAGAGGTGATGAAAAGTCTGCATATTAAATATGTGTTTGTTATTTCTCTTATTTCTAATTCTGATCCAACCACACAAGTTTTTACCCTTCAAATTTGTAAATTCTTTCTTCAATTAAGAGAAAATCTGGCTCTCTATTCTTAATATCTTTACATATTTGAACATTCTGTGTGTGTATGTGAGTGTGTTTGTGTGTGTCTGTGACAGAGAGAAAAAAGAAAGAGAGAGAGAGAGTTTAGTATTTTGGGGCTAATACTGAGATTACTGGTAAACTAAATGATTTTTAATTACTGTGTATTGAAGTTTTATGACTACTTTTCTAACATTTTATGAAAAACTCTTCAAAGTGATACAATACTTACTAAATAATATGTATTTTTAATCTAAGTTTCTTAGAAACTAAATAATTTTATAACATAATGATTAAAGTTGCATCTACAAATGGCATGGTTACACTCCTTACTCAGTAATGTAGTATATAAATTTATAAACCAAATTAAATTCTTAATTTCAAATATAATAGCTAGAATAATAATAAAAGAAGATAGAGAAAACTTTTAGTAATGTGCTTTTGTGCATTTTAGTTTTTATTCAGTTTATGAAATATATATAATTTGCATATTTATTCAAATGCATTACATATAGTCTCATTTTTAAGACAGGCTACATTTTGAAAAGGACCTTATACCACAATTTAATATGAAATAATTACTTTTTGCAGTTAATATTTTCAACTGCACACCCATATATCTTGGTGTCATAGGCAGAGTAATGGTCCCTCAAAGATTTCCATATTCTAATGCTTGAAACCTACTAATATGTTACATTAAATGGCGAAGAGGAAATAAGGATATGTAGATGAAATTAAAGTTGCTAATCAGCTGACCTTAGCATGATTATATTCAGTCCAATGTAATCACAAGAGCACATAAAGGTGGAAGAGAGGACCAGAGATATGGCAGTATGAGAAGGACTTGGCTCAAAGCGACAGATTTTTGAAATGGAGGAAGGGGCCAAGAGCCAAGGAAACTATGTGGACTCTAGAAGCTGGAAGAGGCAGGGACCAAATTCTCCTTTCCAAGAATCTTCAGAATGAAATGCACCCTACTGACACCTTAAATCTATGTTGGGCTTCTGATCCACAGAACTCTAAGGTAATAAATTTGTGTTGTGTTAAGACACCATATTTGTGGCCATTCTTTATGGCTGCATTAAAAAATGAACACACTCGATTTTAAGAATTTTGTAACAATATCATATATATTACACTTAAGTTTTATATGATATTATTTGTATAGTTTATGTTGGCATAATATAATTTTAATGTAGAAGATGTATGCTATATGGATAAAATATTATCAACTACATTATGATGGTAATAACAAGTGATTTATTTTTTTACCCAAAACAGATTTTTCTCCAAGATTTTAGCAGCTTATGATTAAGAGGTAGATGAACGTTTACATGTTTCCCTAAACTTTCTAGAATATGCTAAAATAACTATTTTTCTCATTTGAGAAAACATTTTCTTATAAATGAATACACTGCTAATCTCTGCAATGTGTAATATGTAATGCTGGTATGGTAAATTAAGAAATATAACCAGTGAATCAGAAATCATTAGTTTTGAGGATTGTAGACATTAACAAAACAACAACAGAATTCATAAAATACTATATATCATCTTGAATGCTTTTCTTCATGCAAATAACTGTTAGGACTTTTAAATCAACATTTTATTAATGTAATCTCAATCACTGTGCTTTAGGCGTGGTGTTTGAAAAGTACATATTTATATGAAACTACTTTGGGACTGACTGATTTATTCTTTCCAAAGCCATTTGGTTAGAGGCCTCCCTTCCTTTCTATCTCCCCTCCTTCCTTTTTTCAATTTTATTTTTCTGTTATTTTTGTATACACAAGTACTTAAATTAAGTGCTAATGATTGATAAACAAAAGTGCATATAGTTATTGAAGAGCTTTATGATCCAATATAAAAACATGTTATATAAGATATTCAGAATTGTTGAAAATACTGGAAATGATAAATTATTTTACCAATATTAATAAACATAAAAAATAGCACAAGCTTATGGCATCAAATCCATACTGTAAACAAATATAAGACAAACAGTAAAAAGTCACCCCTTCTTCCACTTTTAATATCCATTCTCCAAGAAAAAAATGGTTTTAACTACATAAAATATTAGGTGTTATCACAGAATCCCATTTATAAGTAAATAGCCACTGGAAACTTTATTTCTTGAATTATCCACATGAAACAACTCCCACTGACTTCCCATAGTCACTGTGAGAGATAAAGAACACAACACGTTTTCCCTCTCACACTCCTTTGAGTATAATAAGGAATAGCATTATTTTGGTCTTAAAGACCCTGGTATCCTAGATTTGCGGTTTGTTGTAATGGCAGTTAAGTCCATTGTGTCCTTAGCATAAGGTAGCTGCATGTCTAAACTAAGAATAATTAATTCTTTTGATCCAGGAGCATGGTATGCCTTTCTACTTGTTTGTGTCCTCTTCAATTTAATATCATTAAAATGGACATACTGCAAAAAGCAATCTACAGATTCAATGCAATCCCTATCAAAACACCAATTATTTTTTACAGAAATGAAAAAAAAAATTCTAAAATTTGCATGTAACCAAGAAAGAGCCTGGCTAACCAAAGGAATACTGAGCAAAAACAGCAAAGCTGGAGGCATTGCACTATCTGACTTCAAAATATATTAGAAAGCCACGGGGAATAAGAAAACATGGTATCGGTATAAAAACAGACACATACACCAATGGAACACAATAGAGAATCTAGAAATAAATCCATATATTTACAGCCAACTGATCTTTGGCAAAGCTGTAAAGAATAAACACTGGGGAAAGGATACCTTCTTCAATAAATGGTGCTGGGAAAACTGGATAACCAGAAGAAGAATGAAACTGGACCTCTATCTCTCACCATATAGAAAAACCAGTTCAAGATGAATATAGGCCCAAAACTACTAAAAATATTAGAAGAAAACATAAGGAAAATTGTTCAGGACATTAGTCTAGGCAAAAGCTTTATGACTAAGACCTCAAAATCACAGGCTACAAAAATAGGCAAATAGTACTATATTAAAAACAAATGCTTCTGCAAAGCAAATGAAATAATCAACAGAGTGACAAGGCACCCTTTTGAATGGGAGAAAATATTTGTAAACTACTCATTTGGAAGGAGATTAATATCCATAAAATACAAGGAACTCAAACAAATCAGTGGTCAAAAACAAACCAATAATCCCATTAATAAATGGGCAAAGGGCGGCCGGGTGCAGTGGCTCACGCCTGTAATCCCAGCACTTTGGGAGGCCGAGGCGGGTGGATCTCCCGAGGTCAGGAGTTCAAGACCAGCCTGGCCAATATGGCGAAAACCTGTCTCTACTAAAACAAATGCAAAAATTAGCCGGGTGTGGTGGCCCGCTCCTGTAATCCCAGCTACTCAGGAGGCTGAGGCAGGAGAATCACTTGAATCCAGGAGGCAGAGGTTGCAGTGAGCCAAGATCATGCCACTGCACTCCAGACTGGGTGACAGAGCGAGACCCCAACTTGAAAAAAAAAAGAAATAGGGAAAGAGAACATTGAGAGCAGAACCACTAAAAATGTTAACATTCTGCAGCATCGGGGCCTGCCCTGGACTCCAAGCGTGGGGCCAACTGAGAAGACAACAGCAACGTCCCCAGTGGAAGGGAAGGTTCTAGACTACAAAGCACGTTCATGTGTGTTTATCCTAAAAATCTAGGAAATAGGCAGGGTGGATATGCCGGTACTTATTATACAGATGAGATAACTGAGGCACAGGGATATTATGGGATGGGTAGGATAGGTGCCCTGAGCATGTGGGGTAAGGGGGCAATCAGAATTCATGGCCCCCCATGAATTCATTACAGGCTGCCTAAGTAGCCTGGATTAGAGCCTCCTACTCTGTGTCTCAGTTTCCAAACCTGTTCAGTGAGGGATTGAGCAAGATGCTCTCACTAAGGGCTCCTATAGAAGCCTGGGTGCCATTCTCAATTCCTTTCTTCCCCACTTCCCACTCAATTTCTTCCAGTTCTTCCATCTTACCATCTCTGGAATCCACAGTGCCCACCATCTCCTGAACCACTGTTTCTGACCTGGAGGACTGCAGAGCCTCCTAATGGTATCCCTGCCCACAACAGTCCCTCCAGGGCCCTCACCACTTGGCACGTGGCACATACTCAGGTCACTTCCTGCTCGGATCCCTTCAGTGGCTTCTACCTGCTCAGGGTCAAGTCCAAATCCCTTCCCTTGGCCCCGCTCACATCTCTCCAGCCTTATCTCTAGACACTCTCCTTGCTTGCTCCACTCCAGCCAGCAGCGGGTCATCTTAAGGTCAGGACTCTGGTGAAAGGATTCAGAAGCCCAAATGCCAAATGTGAATGCAGAACTAAGAGCCTACTTCCGGTTCAACACACCAGTGGTGAGGCTGAAGTCCTGACCTCCTTCTGCCCAACTCCCACATCTGTCTCCCACTTGCTTCTGAATTTGGAAGGGGGGAAGAAGCCAGGCTATCACTTCAACACCTCCAGAATGAGAGCTGCTGAGCCTCCCTTGGGCCCACTCTACTCAGACGTTGACTCACCCACTGGCCAGAGCGGGCTCCTCCACCTGCCATGGATCCACCCACACCCCGGGTCAAAGGGGCCTAATGATGTTTCCTCAAGAATGCAATCCACTCCTAGGTGTACACCCGAAAGAATGGAAAACAGGGACTCAAGCAGATAAAAGTACACCGATGTTCATAGCAGCATTATTTAACAATAACCAAAGGACAACCCAAGTGTCCACCAACAGAAGGATGTATAAACAAAATGTAGCATATATGTACAAAGGAATATTACTCAGCCATCACAAGGAATGATGTTCTCTAGGAAACTTGAAAACATGATGATAAGTGAAAGAACCAAGTACAAATGGACAAATATTGTACGATTCCACTTACATGGGGCGCCTGAAAGAACAGAGGTTCCCAGGGGCTGGAAGTGGGGTACGGGAAGTTATTGCTTAGTGGGGATATTTTCCGTGTGGGATGATGAAAAAGCCCTGGAAATAGGTAAAGATCATGTTTGCACAATACTGTGAATGTGCTCGATGCTGCTAAAATTGCATGCTTTATTTTATTTATTTATTTTTTATAGAGACAGGGTCTCGCTCTGTCGCCCCAGCTGAAGTGCAATTGCGTGATCATAGCTCACTAAAGCCTTGAACTCCTTGACTCAAGCAATCCTCCTATCTCAGCCTCCCAGCTAGCTAGGCCTACAGATGCACACTACCATGCTCAGCTGATTTTTATTTTTTTGTAGAGATAGGTTCTTGCTATGTTGCCCAGGCTGGTCTGAAACTCCTGGACTCAAGCAATCCTCCTACCTTGCTTCCCAAAGTGCTGGGATTACAGGTGGTGTAATCCACGCTCAGCCTAATATCGCATACTTCAAAATGGTTACAATGGTAAATTCTCTGTGATGCATATTTTACCACAATTTAAAAATTAAATAAATAAAATATACCGATATAAAATTGACATGTGTAGCAGACATGTTTAATAAAAATAAGCAAATACTCTGGACAAAAAAGTGGGAAGAGGGGAGGTAGTTAAGCTGACAGCTAACCATTCCTCCCGAGGGCCTCCGCTGACAGGTCGGCCAGATGCAACGAGGCATGCTTAAAAAACAAGTCACCCAGAAGTCAGCTCCTGACCCAATGACATCAACGGGGAATCGCATCCATATCCTCTCCCTCTCGGGAACCGTGTGCCACGTGAACACCAGCCTCCAGTCGAAACCACCGATCTGGGGCTCCCCGGAGTTCCCCAGGTATTCAAAGGTGTTCCAGTCGATCACGTCAATCACTGGGCACAACACTGCCGACTCCTCTTCATGGATCCTGAAAGCACCCAAGACATCCATCCATCTCTTCTATGCAGACGGGCAGCAGGAAGACAATTGGGAAATTCAAGGGTGAATTCTTGTCTTCCTTCCAATAAAAGGGAGAAACACCTGAGAAAGGCCTGCTTCTCTTATTCCAGGTGTCTGTAGCCATGTCAGAGCCCTGGCAGGTGACCATCATGGGGGAGATCTGGGGGCCAGGGAGGGCTTTCAAACAAAAAGTCCCATGACTTTAATATGCTCTGATTCTATCCATGGACATTCTGACCAAACGCTCTATGATTTCAATCTCTCAGAAGTGCGAGAGGTTTAATCATAATGAAACATCTTAACATCAAGAAATATTTATCTCCTACGAACAAAGGTGCACCCAGATCAAAGGGTCAGCTTTGGAATTAGAATATAAATTCTAATCCTGCTATTTATTTGCTGTGTGACATTAGCCAAGTCACCTAACTTCAGAGCCTATTGCCTCAGTGGTAACACTGGAATTATAATATCCATTAGGAGGGTTAAATGTGAGGATTTCCTGGGAAAATGTTTTTAAGATGGCTGGCAGACAACCTGAAACTATTGCTATTTTTTTCTTTTGTTATTGTGAAATATTACACATAGTGAAAAATGCTATAATTTCCTTTTGCAGGTATCAGCCTGTGTGTTGGTTTCAACTGTTCTCTCCACAACATTATTACAAATCTGGCCATCCCTCAGCATTCTTCCAGGCCTTGTTTCTTTGCATTTGACACCACACTAGGAAAGATGGACTGAGACTAGACCATGTGTGAACACCAGATTTCCTTGAGTACATTTTGGGGGATGTTGTCTGGAATTTGAGACCTAAAAATCCTAAGAGTCCCACAACACAGGACAATGCAACAGAGATCAGCCAGACTTGTGCTTTCAGTGTCCTTAGAATGACACCAGAAAGTCAGAGGGGATATTAGAAATACCACTCAGGGAAATTGCACTGTTCTGGACAGGTTGCGTGAGACAGAGTCTCAGATCTGTGAGTTCCCCAAATTGAGGAAGTTGCATACTAGGTATCCACCAACATCCGCTTATTTAAAGAAATTGATGGCATTATTTAAAAGGTTGAAATGGCCAACATCAGACCTGCTGGGCAAGTTCCACCTGGCCCCTGTCAAAGGCCAGCTCCCCCAGGAACTGACAGCCTGTGATCAAGCTCGCTGGAACCACAGACAGCCTAATTTTTACAAGAAGGGGAAAACTAGGGGAATGCTGTACCAGCATTGGAGTACAGGACTCCCACTCCTGGCTGGAGAATGTGCAGGACCCATAGGGATGCTATTGGCATCTGGGCCAGAACCATTCCCACTGCACAGGGCTGATCTGCAGGATACTGGGCCTCCCTGATACACAAAATGCCAGGAGCCCTACCTGGTTGACATGACAACCAAGAATACCTTCCCACATTTCCAAAAGCCCCTGGATGGAAAGGGTTACCACTCCTGTCTGGGGCCACCTTAGGGAGAGTCCACAGTCTGATGTGTCCCAATGCTGGTGCACACCAAAGTCCCCTGGGGAGCAGAAGTCGAGGCCCCAGCCCCAAAAGTCAGATCCAAATGAGACCAGGCATTGGTGTGTTTAAAAAGCTCCCCAGATTGAACCCTCATACACCATTGGTGGGAATGTAAATTAGTACAAGCTCTATGGAGAACAGTTTGGAGGTTCCTCAAAAAACTAAAAATAGAGCTACCATATGATCCTGCAATTCTACTCCTAAGTACATATCCAATTACCGAAAATATATCTGCTCTCTCATGTTCGTTGCAGCACCATTCACAATAACCAAGATTGGGAAGCAACCTAAGTGTCCATTAACAGATGACTGGATAAATGATGTGTGGTACATATACTCACAATAGAGTACTATTCATCCGGTAAAAAGAATGAGATGCTGTCATTTGCAACAACATGGATGGAACTGGAGGTCATTGTTAGGTGAAATAAGCAAGGCACAGAAAGACAAACTTTGCATGTTTTCACTTATTTGTGGGAGCTAAAACTTAAACCAATTGAACTCATGGAGACAGAGAGCAGAAGGATGGTTACCAGAGGCTGGGAAGGGTAGTTGGTTGGATGGTTAATGGGTACAAAAAAAATAGAAAGAATGAATAAGACGTACTAGTTGCTAGCACTACAGAGTGACTATAGTAAAAAAAAAAAAAAATTAACTGTACATTTAAAAATAACTGGCTGGGCATGGTGGTTCATGCCTGTAATCCCAGCACTTTGGAAGGCTGAGACGGGCAAATCACTTGAGGTCAGGAGTTTGAGACCAGCCTGGCCAACATGGTGAAACCCCATCTCTACTAAAAATGCATCACTTCCTTGGTCCAGAGTGAGAAGACTGTGAGCCTCAGGATGGTTCTAACACAGGATTACCCACTCACCTGGCTGCAGTCCCTGTAATTCAGACCCATCTTTAGGGCTTTTCCTCGGATCCACAAGTCAGCTTCCTGTTTTCTCTTATACTCCTCCTGTCTCAGATCTTCTTAGTCTCTCTCTAAGCTCTACAGAAGTGTCTTCTTTGTTGTTTCCTTATATACTTTATATCTACCTATGAATTACCATCCCCTGAATGTTACGGCTTCTATGAAAGATAATGCAATAATGTTTGTAATCTAGTTATTTCTTAGGGACCACCACCACTCACTCTTGTCTGTGTTTAGCACAAAGAGTAAGGGGCAGAGTACTCATCAACTCAGGGGGAGGAGGAGTCAGTAGAGAAGGCATTCATGAAAAAAGGTTTACATCTCAGCAATTTCTAGGCACAAAAGACTTATGAAATTCTAATATTTTATTTTGACACAGTTCTTTTTTAGTATTTTGTTAGATACAAATACAGATTTTGAAAAATCATTTTATAATAATTATAGTATTTGCCAATCTGTTTAAACCACGTAAATTCTATGTATAAATAGGTGGAGAGGTAGTCATAATATTGAGGGGCACGTTGCATAGTATCTTGCATCATAGCTCACTATCTTTTACATAATATGCTTTAGTATGTTCAGTAAAAATTTTTAGTAAAGGGCTCAGAAATGATGATAGAGTAATACCAGTCACAGAATCAAGAAAGGCATCTAGTTTTATCTACAAAAGATTTTAGAAATAATCTTGTAACATATCCACTAAACTGAATGATGAACATTAGACCACTTTTTATTCCATTATAATCTTATTTTCTCTCATAACGCTATCCATTAAAGAACAGATTCTATTGTAAAAGCTTCTAAAAAAAGTATCAAATCTTCCTTTGTTCCATTCCAGCTGTGTTGCTCACCTGTTCTGTGCTTGCTAAAAGTAAAATGAGAAAATAAAATGACTATCTAAAGTGGTTTAACAAAAGACTGTATCATAGATCCTGTGAAATCCTTCCTGATTTAAATCTTTTGAGTGGCTGCATATCTTGAAATGGCAAATGAATTGGCCACAGAATGTGCACACTATTAAAGGTTTGTTCATGGAGTCTTTTTTTATTTTTTATTTTATTTATTTATTTATTTTTTGAGACAGAGTCTCGCTCTGTCGCCCAGTCTGGAGTGCAGTGTTGTGATCTTGGCTCACTGCAAGCTCCACCTCCCGGGTTCACACCATTCTCCTGCCTCAGCCTCCTGAGTAGCTGGGACTACAGGTGCCCACCACCACGCCCGGCTAATTTTTTGTATTTTTAGTAGAGACGGGGTTTCACCATGTTAGCCAGGATGGTCTCGATCTCCTGACCTCATGATCTGCCCGCCTCAGCCTCCCAAAGTGCTGGGATTACAGGCTTTAGCCACCGCACCCGGCCATGGAGTTTTATCACAGTGATCTGTGGGCATAACATAATCTATACAGTGTTCATTTTTCTCTGAGTTGGTCTAGGCATTCTTTTTCTTTTTTTTTTTTTTTTTTTTGAGACAGAGTCTCGCTCTGTTGCCCAGGCTGGAGTGCAGTGGCGTGATCTCGGCTCACTGCAAGCTCTGCCTCCAGGGTTCACACCATTCTCCTGCCTCAGCCTCCCGAGTAGCTGGGACTACAGGTGCCCGCCACCACGCCTGGCTAATTTTTTGTATATATATATATATTTTTTTCAGTAGAGACGGGGTTTCACCGTGTTAGCCAGGATGGTCTCTATCTCCTGACCTCGTGATTCACCCGCCTTGGCCTCCCAAAGAGCTGGGATTACAGGCTTGAGCCACTGCGCCCGGCCCATCTGGGCATTATTAAACCATTTATTCAAACACGATCTTTTCAGTTCTACCTTATAATTTTTATTTCTAAAGCGAAGTGAGCACAGACCAGGTACCTGTACCTGGGTAGTGGTTTTCTAGGATATAGTAAAATGCAGGAGACATTGAAAAGCAAATAGGTGCAGATGAATTGAAAACTCTTCCCTCCCCACATCGAAGCCTGGTTGAAGGTTGGCATTTGAACAGAAAACATCTTTATAGACATGAATGGGAAAAGTTAATGCTCAGAGTCCAGAAGTAAAATGCAACCACTCCTACTCACTGCTTCTAGAAATCACTTTATAATTGATCCTGAGGAATTCTTTCTCTCTCTCTCTCACTCTCCCTCCTCCCTCATGTCTTCCCTCTCCTAATTCTGGCTGAAACTGGCACCTAAGTCAAATGTAGCTAAGCAAACAGACTAGAGTCTCAGTATGAGACAGATAGATATGTATGCACAATACACATATATACTTACATGTATATATATATATACATACATATATATGTATTATTTTTCTCCTAATTCTACCCACAAAAGAAGCACTAATACCTTAAGAGCCATAAGCGAATTTTGTGCCCAGATGGTTTTTAATACCTGTCCCTACTGAAAGGAACAAGAGCCTCTTGGAGCAATGTCTGGTTCCAGGGCTGGGACAAAGAAAGTGCATGATGAAACTGGAACACCTTTTTGTGCCAGAAAGAAAGGGAGTGCTCAGGAAAACAACAGGGACACGTCAAAAAGAAATAGGCCATAGCTTCAAGGGATTCCCACTGACCAAATCCAGGGACAATTTGAGTACCAAAATAAATGAGGATTGCAATGGATTGTAACAATTACATAAAATAGGATGATTAAATAAAGTAGGAAAGTATTTGTTTATTATAATAAGCAAACAAACAGATACATGCATACATAAATGGATAAATAGGCAGAAGAGAAAAGAGAACATTTCTTTAAATTAGTATGCCAGCTGATACATGTGAAAGGAAGAGTCATGGAGTGGCCGGGTGGAGGGAGGTGGGGCGGGGAATACCATTTGCAACTATGGTGGTAGAGAATAATTTAGGCAAGAAGTATCAGGAGAATACTTATCTTTGGGAAGAGCTGGATGAGAAGCAGGCTGCTTGCATGTTCTCAAAGTATCTCCTCAGACTGCTATTCATTACAAGGAGAAAAGTACTAACTAAACAGTGAAGAATGCAAATGACACTTTGACCTTTTGCTGCAAAGTAACCTCACCAATAAGAGGCATGTAGATGTCTTGCATTTGGGGACTATGGTACCCCAAGAAGGACACCACATCACTGCTGCATTATTCCATTTGCAGCTGTATAACCGAGTCTAATCATGAGAACACATCAATCAAGCTCAAATGAAGAAACATTCTGTAAAATTACTAGCCTGAATTTTTCAAAACTCCCAATGCCTTGATAAAGAAAGGCAGAGAAATGCTGATAGAATAAAGAAGGTGAAAGAGATATAAAAACTAAATGCAGTATGTGATTCTAGACGTGGAATACGGACTACATAGATTAGATGAAAATATTACTTCAATGTTAAATTTCTTGAATTTTATTATCTTCAGATGCTTATTTGAGGATATTTAATTCAGTCTGGAGAGTTTTATTGCAGTTTATCTTTCTTCCTAGTTGGTTTGGGGGGAAGAATTTCTTCAGCTGAAATGTTTTGACTCATATTTTCTGTTTTCTACAGTAGCTTTTATATTGCAGTTTTTGTAGTTATGTTTTTTATTCTGTTCCCAGGTATCATAGAAATGGAGTTCCTAGTTCCAGAGCATCCTTTTCTATAAATAGAGTAAAATGCAGTTTATTTAATAAGAGATGTTGGTACTTTGGGCAGAAAGGGAGTGGTAGGCACGTGGTACTTCTCTTTCATCTGGACATATTCCTTAATTTTACTTCCTTTTTTTCCTTTCTGTGCCATGACTCCTGATCAATCAAATAGACAACTGAAATTATTTGCAGATCTGAAACGTTTTATTATTTCTGTTACCAGATTTGTAGCTCTTCAAAGCATGTTTAACCTGTGCACATAGTCTAATTTTCACTGCTGGTATTGACAGAAAAAAATATTTCAAAAATGGAAGCTGAGGTTTGTAATATAGTGTAGTTATATAATGGCAATGGCACTATTTCTGCTTTTCCTGTGCTTTGGGTCTACCTGAACAGTAGTGTGCACTTGCTGTGAATGGTAGAGCCCACCTACATTAGATTGATAATTTATTGTTGAAGTCAAAAAACTAGTGAAATTTTACTGAGTAGACTCTTGATCAGCAGGGTAGCAGATGTCTCCCAGAATATTTTCCTTCTCAAATTTACAGGGCTTCTACCTTTCATAGAAAACCATCCTCACCTGTGACTCATGTGACTTATCTTTAGGTATTGCCTCCTCTTGGCAATCTTTGGGACTACCTCAAAGCAGAATTAATCCTACCCTGCTTAGTGTTCCCTCGACTCTTCTTCTGTTACATGGTAGTCCACTGGTGTCTCAAAAGGTCTGTACATTATCAGACTGTGAGCTCCCTGCTCCCTCAACCAGATAGAGATTGAAGAGGACACCATCTCTTTCAACCTTTCAACTAAATTGTGTGAGGCCATTACAAATGGTCAATATTTGTAGGCCACTACATATGGGCTACTACTCACTTGTGTTTTAGCCCAGCCCTTGAGTTTGTAAAGTGCGTTGGGTTAAATTTGTAGTTACACAATTTAGCCGAGTGAAGCTTAAATGTTCTGTGTAGAGCAGTGGGAGAAATATGTTCTTGTTATTTTTGCTGTTCCTGAAACAAAAGAAACAGAAAAGGGAGAAAAGAGGTGAAGAATAAATAAGAAAGAGAAGTAGAAATGCAGTCTGCAACAGATGACGGCAGACTGAAGCTAGAATCCAGACCAGGCCAAGGAACTTTATGATTTTAAGGAGGATGGCTAACACACAACTTGAGGTGTTGGCAGTGCTACAGTGGTCAGTTGTATACATTTTTCTGGCCCTCAAAAACTTGAGTAAGTTCAGTTAAAACACACATAGCATGAGTAACAATTTTGATTTTATGAACACTAAGGAAAATGCTGTGTTTGTTACATGATAGGCCAAAATAATTAGAAAAAGAACCCTACACAGAACAGTTGCATAATTTTGAAACGAAGTTAAATCAGAGGAAGTGGGGGGGGGGGGGTAGGAGGAGAATGACCACAAAATTATAAGCCTACAGATAATTTGGAAAAATCCTGAGGAGGATTTTTAAGAAAGTGTTCAGTGAAAGCTTGGAGCAATCTCATCCAGTGTTTAAGAAAAAAGGATTTCCTTGCTGATTTCTATGATGTGTTTTTATTCATACACAGGTACAGCACCTATGTAGCACGTAATAGGCTATTTACTTAGATAGCAGGTGAGCCCAAATATAATACCTGTACTTTAGCTGTTATCTTTAGAAATAAACATCTAATAGGATCTATTTTGGCACTGCAATGGAAACTATCAAAATTGGAAAACTACTAAGTAAGTGTTCAACAATAGAGAAATGACTAAACAAATTACAGTATATTTGCTCTATTTTGTACATGTCACAATCATAAGATTGAAATCCATCTATATAAGCTGACATGTTAAGTTCCCTTACACATAATGCCATGTGACAAAAAAATATGTTGCCCTACTATACAACTGCCCTACTTATGCAAATGTTCAGAAAACTATGTATTAACAACAATTGCCCCCAGTTGAAGGATTTGATTGGAAGGAAAAAAAGCAGATCTTCATTTTCCTCTTCCTATCCTTTTATGTTACACAAAATTTTATCATGAGAATTTATATATATGCACACAATATTAATATATTTATATTAATAGTTATCTTATTAAGATATTAATATATTTATATATTAATATATTTATACCAATACTTATATAATTGATATATTATTAATATATTTATATTTATATAATTAATATATATAATTAATATATTAGTAATATAATTATTGTTACATTAATATTTTAACATATTAATACATACATTAATACATGTACACTATAAAACAGAACATCTGTTTTTGGAACATGGTTAGCTGAGCTAATTCAAAATGCTTTCTGTTACAATTAACATGGTGGAGAATTATAAAACTTGTGCATAGTGCTGGGAGTTCACAGAAAAGAAATGGAGATGGCAACCCATAGATATTGTGAAAAAATGGAAAGAGGTGAGAACCATATAAGGTAAACTTTGTTGGACTTATGACTCAAAATTGGCTCTCAAAAATATAGGTTTGGAAGTCTCCTTTTATTCAACTTTACTGCAGAATTTCAGAAGGTGACATTCACTAATTCTACTTGCACAGTTCAGCAAGTTTTGATAAAAGCATAGTTACATAGGCCCTACCACATTCAACCCTTAAAACAATCCCAGCCAGAAACTCCTCTGGTGCCCCTACATAGTCAATTCCTTTCTACCATGCCCAGCTTCTGTGCCCAGGCTGGAGTGCAGTGGCACGATCTCAGCTCACTGCAACCTCCGCCTCCAAGGTTCCAGCCATTCTCCTGCCTCAGCCTCCCAAGTAGCTGGGACTGCAGGTGCCCACCACCACGCCTGGCTAATTTTTGTATTTTTAGTAGGGACAGGGTTTCACCATGTTGGCCAGGCTGGTTTTGAACTCCTGACTGGGAATCTTTAAATGAATTTTTGTCCTTGTAGTTTTGTGTTTTCTAGAATTTCATATAAAGGAAATCATACGTGAAGAAGTAAGTAAAAATCTAACATTTTTATTAGCATAATGCATTTTAAAGTAAGTCTTGTCTTTATATGTATTAGTACTTCATTACTTTTTTTTTTTGGTTAAATAGTATTTCATTGCATGGATATGCCCCAATGAGTTTATTTATTTACCAATTAATGGACACTACAGTTGTTTTCAGTTTGGGGTTGTTCCATAGAAAATTGCTATAAACATTCATGTACAGATACTGTATAGACTTACATTTTTATTTTCCTTGGTAAAAACCTGGAAATGGAATTCCTCAGTCATACAATAAGTGCATGTATGAATTTATAACATAAAGTGCTAATCTGCTTTCCAAAGTGGCTATAGTAATTTACATTCTCATCAAAAACATATGAGCGTTGGGTTGTTCATCCTTACCAGAACATGGTTTTGTTATCTTATCTTTATTTTTATTTTAAATGTTCCAATAAATAGTGATATTTCCTTAAGATTTTAATTTGCATTCCCCTAATGATTAATAATGTTGATCATCTTTTTGTTTGTCATCACTATCATTGTTTTTTGGTGAAGTGTCTTTTCAAATATTTTACCTAATTTTTTTAACCAAATTGTTTGGCTTCTTGAGTTGTAAGAATTCTTTGTATATTCTGGATACAAATTCCTTATCTGATATATGATTCGCAAATATTTTCTCCCACTCTGTGGATTATCTTTTAATTTTCTTAATGGTGATTTTTAACAGCAGGAGTTCTTAATTTTTATAAAGTCCAATTTTTCTATTTTTAATTTTTATTATTTATCCCATTTTCTTGCCTTATCTAAGAAATCTCTTCCTAACCATGTTCATAAAGATTTTCTCAAATATTTTCTTCTAGAAGTTCTAGAGTTTTACATGTTACATTCAGGTCTCTGATCTATTTCAACTTAATATTTCTTATAACAAGAAAGGTGAAGATCAAGACTCATCTTTTTTCGTATGATCACCAAGTTAATCAAGCATCATTTGTAAAAAACTCTCTTCTTTCACCATTGAGAATCAATCATTGTAGAATACTAGTTGACTATATATGTGCAGATCCATGTTTAGACACTATATTCTGTTCCAAATTATTCTGTACATTTCTATACTTTATCTCAACGCAACCTTATCTTACTATAGCTTTATAGTGTGACTTTAAGTCAAACCGTATGAATCCTCCACATTTGTTCTTTTAAAATATTGTTTTAGTTATTCTCAAGGTTTGCATTTTCATATAAGTTTTCAAATCAGCTTGTCAATTCAACAAAAATACCCGATGGGATTTTGATAGGGACTGAATTGAATTTATAAATTAATTTTGGGTAGAATTGAGATTTAAATACTATTCAGTCTTTTATTCCATAAACATAGTGTATCTCTCCATTGCTTTATTTTTATGTTGATTTTTTATCAACGATCTTTAATTTCCAGCACACAAACCTTGCTTATATTTTACTAGATCTATTCTGAATAATTTCATGTTTTTGATATATTGCAAATGGTATTATGTTTTTTAATTTCAATTTTCAGTTATTTTTAGCTCATCTACAAGGGTGTGATTATACATATATAAACATATATATAATATAAACATATATTATATATATATGCTGACATGGCATTCTCTGACCATAGAACTTTCACGTTTAAATCAGTTTAGCATTTTTGTAGCCTTTTTGAGATTTTCTAAATAGCTAATTATAACATCTGTTAATAAAGACAGTTTTGTTTTTCCCAGTTTGCATGCCTCTATCTCTTTTTCTTCCCTTATGATTTTCACTAAGACCTCAGCCTAATGTTGAATAGAAATGGTGAGAAAAGACATCCTTACCTAGTTCTCAACCTTAGGGGGTACTCATCAGTCTTTCAAAATTTAGTATTATATTCACTGTAGGTTTTGTCAACTTGAAAGTGTTCCTTATCTTTCTGATTTGCTAAGATCTTTATAACTATAACTAACAAATGTTGAATTTTATCAAGTGCATTTCTGCATGTATTGAGATCCTCCAGGTGCTTGGATGTCAGCAGTGCTCCTGTTGCAGGGCCGGGCAATAAGATCTGTATGTGCTTTCAAGCAAAAAGCTGAATCTAAGCTGCCTACATAGGCCCAGGAATAAATGCAGCACCCTCAGTTGACAGGGACTAGAAAATTCCTCCTCTCCAGTTGGAGACATGACAAGGAATCTTGGTTCTGCTCTGATTCTGGACACCAAGCAGATAATCAAACCTCAAGCAGATTTTGAACTCTAATCTGAAATACAATGATAATAATAGAGTTCCTGATTTCAGACATTAACATCAAAGTTGTTTTTGAGTTCATTATAGAATCAAAGGCTAAAGGTTCTGAAGAGACATTTCTGCCACACAGGCCACATGATATCTTTAGTTGAGAATAATGGAAGCTAACTCTCCTAAACTCTTCTTACTGTATTGAAATTTAAGTAGAATATATGACAGAGTATATATTTTTTTCATTCATTCAACAGATATTTATGGAATGTGTCTGTTAGGGGTCCAAGCATTTTTCAGACTCTGATATGATGAAAGGAAAACATGAAAAACCATGTCTTGTTCCAAGGGGAGATTATTATTCTTATTTCCATGGTACTGCAGCCAAATGTGTTCATCTTATTAGAGTACATGTTGACTGAGTATAACATGATAGCCTCTCTTAGGATATACAGTGCTTTTATATCCTAAAATGTTTGTGAGACCTTTTCTAAATAATCACTAATAATCTAAAACATATACATATATGATTTTATATATATATATCTTCACTTCATTATTATTTTCAATAATAATATAAAAACTGGCTTTGTTCTTGGAAATTACTTTGCTTTGTAATGTTTCTGCATTTATTTATCCTCTATACACCTCTTACTAGATAGAATTATGCTGAGTTGCTACAAATGAAATAAGCCAACTTCTATACATTATTTGTTTTGTCAAATAACACCATGTTCAGTCGTTGCAATGTATCTATTCTTCTGGGGTTATTTTAAGATACATACTTCAGTTTATATTGATAGCACCATACTAATCATTTCATAAAAATATATGAAATTTAATTGCTGATATTCAATATTAGACATATTTTATGCTATTTTATCCACCAAAGTAAAGCCTCCTCTTAGTGCAAATCTGAGTAACCACCATTCCCCTCTGCTATCAAATATTTCCAAATTAATTACAGTTATTTCAATGTTTTTGCCCTATTTTGATTTGTTCAACTATTTAATTTCAAATTAAACTCATTTTACCTAAGTTACAAACTAAGTGGATGTCTAGATTTGTTGTTTCCAGATTTATTTCAGACATTAAGAAAGCTACATTCGGTCTTTAATATACTTAACAGAACAAAACTCAAGTTGTTCTTTTGCTAATTATTCTCTATATAGATTAAAACATTAATCCCTGTTAAAATCATGCTATTTAGTACTAAGTTTTGTTGGATGAAGGGAGGATCAAACTGGGGCATGTCATTTTTTTGACATCAGAGTTAACTGAGTGAGTGGCTCTGAATGGCTCATTAGGTGTAACTTTCCTCTAACACTGTTACATGCCAGCTTCCGGTAGGAGTGCCTTCTCATGGAGAGGGTGGTTATTCATCAGTCAAGAGGATTTAAGTGTGTATAATCACCAGCTAGCACATTCAGTATGCAACAGGCTTCCTTCTGCCTTCGTGTGTAATAGTGGTCTTTAAAGCTGGAGCTTTTGCTGAATGTTGTTGATATATTACAACAATATCCAGAAAATGCAACTCTATTTCCTCACTAATCCAAAGCGGACAATGGAATATTTCTAAATTAATAAGAACACTGAAAACCACAAACATTTAATTCCAAAATCTTGTTGCTGACATTAGGATACATGTAAAAATTTAATCCAAGTTCAACTTAATTGCTTCCAACAGTTTTTGTTTGGTTGCTGTGGAGTTTTATAGGAAATTCAGATAGCTATAGGTTTCCCGTATAAGTTCTCTTCAATAATTTGATTCTTGCCAATAATAAATCTGTCCATCATGGTAAGTGATGCTTTTGTTATTCACATTGCCTTATGTTTATTTCACACACAACTCTATTTGTATATCTCCACTGAAGTCCTTGGTAATTTTTGATTGTCCATTAAATTGTGTTTTAAAATTGGCATTGAGTTTCAAATCATACTGTCTAAACTGCCAGTGGTAAGACACTCACTGTTTATTTTAAAGCCTTGATAAGTATAATTCACTTTTCTGCTAAATGGACTCAGTTCCAAGTAGAATTACAAAGGATACCAAAATGTCTTTGAAATAAACTTTGTAGCAGAGAACAAAGTAAACAATCCTTGATAAGAATCAAGAAATTTACATTATCCTCCTGGCCAAGCAACCACCTGCCTATAATTTTGTAAAACAAAGTTGGCTTCATTGATGTCTCTCTCCTTGTCAGTAAAGTGAGAGAGAAATAATTGAATTCATTATTCTCCCTATCAGTAAATAGTTTATTACTTTTAAAACCTAATTTCCTTAAACTTTGAAACTATGACTTTATGATTATTGTCTTTAATTATTGGTAATACTTTGAATAATTTAAAAATGCTAGGCAAGGCATGTCCATTGTACTCATTTTATGCCTCAAAAATATTCACAGTTGATGGATTAGTCGTATTTAGGAAAACATGCATAGCTTTAAGTATAAAAATGCAATGTCGATTTGAGGGTTTTTTGTTGCTGTTTCTCGTCATAAGTTCACCTGTAAGATCTTACTTTCAATGTAGCATAGTATCATTGACTTTACTTATGTCTGTTATTTTTCATTTTTCACTGAGTATACAATATATCTAATTCTTCAGTGTCATTATTGATTATTATGTCAGGTAGCAATGCTGATCATTTAGGGTTTGGAATTTTTCAAAGCCTATAGCATTTTGAAGTCAATGCCGTAGGCTTTCAGGATAACAAATGAAACAGCAAAAGGACTCATTTTCCATTTGATGTCTTATAAATATAATTATATCAGGAAATTCCCTTTATCCATTATAGGATTCTGCCCTCAGAAATGTCTCTGTTTCCAGAGATTTTCAGAGCAAATGGCCTGCAAATGAAAATCTCACTTAATACAAACATGCTTCCAAATGTTTTAGACATGTTACCAATTTTAGTTCAAATTTAATATTTTAATAATTGTGTTATGAATACTAGTACTAAAGCATCAATTATACATCAGTATTAGGGTCTATGCTGGAAATACAGTGCACATATAGGCCAGATATTCTTGAAAAACCACATAATAGTAGAGCTTATGCTTGAATAGTTTAAGACCTTCTGGGAAAAATAAACCTGATAAATTAAAATTTGCATACATTTATGAAAGTCTCTAAGGAGATTTTGCCCATTAATAGACTTAAAAAAAGACAGCATACCTCTTGTATGAATAATAATTGGTGATGTACAGTGACATTTTTCTTTTAGGGTTTTCTAAGTTTTTTTAAAATTGTACTTTATGTTCTGGGATACATGTGCAGAACGTGGAGGTTTGTTACATAAGTATACGTGTACCATGGTGGTGTGCTGCATCTATTAACCCATCCCCTAAGTTTCCTCCCCTTGCCCTGATGTGTTGTTCCCCTCCCTGTGTCCATGTGTTCTTATTGTTCAACTCCCACTTATGAGTGAGAACATGCAGTGTCTGGTTTTCTGTTTCTGTGTTAGTTTGCTGAGAATGATGGCTTCCAGCTTCATCCATGTCCCTGCAAAGGACATGATCTCATTCCTTTTTATGGCTTCATAGTATTCCATGGTGTATATGTACCACATTTTCTTTATCCGGTCTATCATTGATGGACATTTGGGTTGTTGGTTCCATGACTTTGCTATTGTAAATAGTACTGCAATAAACATACATGTGCATGTGTCTTTACAGCAGAATGACTTATATTCATTTGGGTATATACCCAGTAATGGGATTGCTGGGTCAAATGGTATTTCTGGTTCCTAGATCCTTGAGGAATTGCCATACTGTCTTCCACAATGGTTGAACTGATTTATATTCCCCACCAACAGTGTAAAAGTATTCCTATTTCTCCACAACCTTGCCAGCATCTATTGTTTCTTGACTTTTTAATAATTGCAACTCTGACTGGTGTGAGATAGTGTCTCACTGTGGTTTTGATTTGCATTTCTCTAATGATCAGTGATGTTGAGCTTTTTTTCATGTGTTTGTTGGCTGTGTAAATATCTTCTCTTGAGAACTGTCTTTCAGTGAATTTTTATTTACCTTCCTTTAATTTCCAGAAACTTTTCCAGATTACTTCCCTGATTGTTTTGTTGATATGTTGCTTTACTGAGAGTAATATATATGTTTAGAGATATTTTTGTATGCATGTAATATTTCTTTCGATACTTAGACCATTTCTAATTTTATGATTTACTGATATTGACTCCCTCTAGCTCAACTGTGGTTATAGCCAATTAGAGTAATTCCAATCTCTTCCCATCAACATTCATCAACTACCTAAGGGTTATCTCATCTCAGCCTCCTTCACTTTTCCTGATGCTTGTTTTTCAAAGTTGATACCACTAGCTTGTTGCCAGTTTTACTTTTATTTTTTTCAACCTCCAGTTCCCTGGTTGTTTTGTTTGTTTTTGCTAATATTTCCACATATAAGTAAATCAAGGTCTATTTTTACTAAAACCATAACTTCTAAATTGAGGTAATGGATAACAGGAATGATTTCAGAATAATTAACTGGAATTAATATCTACAAACAATATCCATCATCTGAATTCATAGCTTCTTAGGCGTTCTATCATCTTAAAAAGTAACTGATTTGGTAAACATCTACAAAAAATCCTGCATTATACTTAATGATGTGGAACTGGAAGTGTTTTTGCTAGGTTTAGAAGCAAGTCTAGGATGCCCTCTCTTATAACTCCTATCCCACAATTTATTGGAAGAAATAGCTGATGTACTATGTGAAAAAGAAGGAAAATGTTTATAGATTGCAAAGGAATGAAATAAAATGTCTTCCTTTGTAGATGACATGGCTTGCCATGGAGAAAATTCCAAAGAAATGTTAAAAAATAAAAATACCACGAAGATCAATAAGGTCAATAGGATACAAAGTTAATATATAAAATAAATTTCTTTCCTATATTCCATAAACAAACATTTCAGAATTTTAAAAAAGAATGATGCAATCACAATAGCACCAAAAAACTTTCTCATTAGCACCAAAAAATGAATTACTTATGTATAAATATATAGAGAGTCTATATGTAGAAATCTACAGAACATGATAAAAGACTAAAAGAAGATCTAAATAAATGGAGAAATATTCCATATTCATGGACTGGAAGACTCAATATTGTTTGATGTCAACTAAATATATGGATTCAAAATAAAAGCAATAAAAAAATTGTATTTAATAGCTCTTAGCAAATTGATTCTAAAGTCTATGTTGAAAAGAAAAAGACCTAAAGTAGGCAAGACAATACTGAAGAGAAACAAATTTTGAAGACTCATGCTACCTGGTTTTAGTATTTAGTATAAAGCTACCATAATCAAGACAGCATGGTATTGGTTAAAATGAAATACACAGATCAGTGGAAGAGAAGAGACAGTCTAGAAGGAGCACACACAAATATAGTCAGCTATCTTTGAAAAAGGTGAAAAGACAACTCAATGGAGAAAGAATTATATTTTCAACAAATGATGCTGAAGCAGATACACATCTGTAGGAAAAAAAAGAACCTAGCAGCAAACCTTATACATGTTGCAATAATAACTCAGAACAGATCACAGATCTAACTGTACAATATAAAGCTATAAAAATTCTAGAATAAAATCCATGAGAAAAATCCACATGAACATGGGTTTGGTTATGCTTTTAGCTTGAATACCAAAAGCACAATTTGTGGAAGAAAAGTTTGATGTTGGACTTTATTCAAACTGAAAGTGCCTGTTCTGCGAAAGACAAGTTAAGAAAATGGAAACACAAGCCACAAACTGGGAAAAAATGTTTGCATAGCAAAAATCTGATAAAGAACTGGTATTCAGCATATACAAACACTTCTTAAAAGTCAACACTAAAATAACAAACATCCTAATTTAAAAATGGGCAAAAGATCTGAACAGACATCTTACCCAGGATGATATACAGATAACAAATAAGCACATGAAAATACACTCTAATAATCTGTCATTAAGGAATTGCAAATTAAAACAACAACCAGATATGCACTTATCAGAATGGCTAATATCCAAAAAACCGAAAATACCAATTGCTGATGATATGGAACAACAGGAAATCTCATTCCTTGCTGATAGTAATGTAAAATGATACAGTCACTTTGGAAAACACAGCGTGGCAGTTTCTAACAAAGGTAAACATAGTATTATCATTTGACCCAGCAGTCATGCTTCTGGGTATTTACTGAATGTTTTTTAAACACATGACCACACAAAAACCTGCAGGTAAATGTTTATAGTGGCTATATTCATAATAGCCAAATTTGGAATCAACCAAAATGTTCTTAATTAGGCAAATAAACACACTATTATACTTTGATGCAATGGAATATTATTCAACAATAAAAAGTAAGGAGCTATCAAACCATGTAAGCACATGGCTAAGCATTAAAGTACATATTGTTAAGTGAAATAAACCAGGTTGGGCCGGGTGCTCATGCCTGTAATCCCAGCACTTTGAGAGGCCAAGTCGTTTGGATCACGAGGTCAGGAGTTCGAGACCAGCCTGGCCAACATGGTGAAACCCCATCTCTACTAAAGATACCAAAAATTAGCTGGGCGTGGTGGCGTGTGCCTGTAATCCCAGCTACTCTGGAGGCTGAGGCAGAAGAATCGCTTGAACCTGGGAAGTGGAGGTTGCAGTGAGCCGAGATCACGCCATTGCACTCCAGCCTGGGCAAAAAGAGCAAAACTCCATCACACACATACACACACACACAAATAAAATAAAATAAAAATTATTTAGAGGTCAAGGGCATCCCTGGATAGAATGCAGAATGTGACAAAAGGATCTAACTACATTACAAGCTCTCCGAGGGTGGGGAGGATGGGAGTGCTGAAGTAAGGAAGTGCTAAAGCAAAGCAAAGCAAAACAAAACAAAACAAACAAAAATACCCCAAAATGCTCAGTGATGAGGATATGTCAGGGACAAAGAAACCAACTGAAGGAGTTCTCAACAAAAGCTATAGCAATTTGAGCAACAGAAAAAAATACAGTAGTATTGGATTATAACTCAAAGTATAAATAACTATGAATTCATACAAACAATAAATGATGTGTAAATAAATAAATGGGAAAAATGGATAAATATTCTGGTCAGAAGAAGTCCAAATAGCTTATGTGGATACTCTGCCCTCAGTGAGATAGGGCATAACTCCTTGTTTTTTAAGTATGGGCTGTGCATAAGGACCTCTTTCCAAAGACTGCCATATGTGAGAGTTAATATTGAGTGTCAACTTGATTGAATTGAAGGATGCAGGGTGTTGATTTCTATGTGTGTCTGTGGGGTGTTACCAAAGGAGATCAGCATTTGAGTCAGTGGGCCGGGGAAGGCGGACCCGCCCTTAATCTGGTGGGCACAGTCTAATCAACTGCCAGCGAATATAAAGCAGGCAGGGAAACATGAAAGGAGAGATGGGCCTAGCATCCCAGCCTACATCTTTCTCCCGGGCTGGATGCTTCCTGGCCTCGAACACTGGACTCCAAGTTCTTCAGGTTGGGGACTCAGACTGGCTCTCCTTGCTCCTCAGCTTGCAGACAGCCTGTTGAGGGACCTTGTGGTCACGTAAGCTAATACTTAATAAACTCCCCTTTATATATATGTATAGCTATCCTATTAGTTGTGTCCCTCTAAGAGAACCCTGATGAATACACCACATGAAAACTGAAAAAAAAAAAAAAAAAATCGAGTAACTTTGCAGTGGAGAAATTTGACAAACACTACCCCAGCCAAGTAATCAAAGTGAAAATCAACAGCGATATGCCTTGTTGATAATATGTCATTGAAATGGTGTGATGAAATGGCACTTCTCCACTGTGGTCTTCTCCAGAACACATGACGTCAGTCTAATCATGAGAGAAACATCAATCAAATCCCAGTTGAGGGTCATTCTACAAAATACCTAACAAGGACTTCTCAGAACTATCACGGTCATCAATAACATGAAGACTGGCAAAACTGTCACAGCCAAGAGGAGCCTATAGAGACATGACAAACAAATGGAATATATTATTGTGGTTGGGATCCTGGAACAGAAAGAGGATACTAGAGAAAAACTAAGGAAATCTGAATAAAGTGTGGGCTTTAGTTAATAATATATCAATATTGATTCATTAATTGTAAAAAATGTACCATATTAATGAGAAATGTTAATAATAGGAGAAATTTGATGTGGGCTGTATAGAAGTCTCTGTACTATCTTAGTAATTTTTTGGTAAATCTAAAACTATTTTAAAATTGGAAGCTTATTAAAAATAAATTTAAAATGTGATTGATAATTAAAGTAGTATAATTATGCAGCTGATGTTATAATTAAACTAGTAAGAATATAATTAGATTCATGTGTACTGATATGGAAGAAAGCCAAAGATACATTATGCTAAAAAAAGCAAATTGCAAAAACATCGATTGCTGTGACCCACTTTATGCAAAAATGTGAACACATACGTGTATACCCAAATAGTTGAAGAGTACACACTATAATATGGTTACTTTAAAGATAGCAGTAACATTGACGTGGTGGTAGAAAATGGGGTGAATGTGGGCATAGGCCTTTTTTTCTATACATTTCTCTTATTTGAATATTTTATAACAAACATGTATTTGTAGATACGTGTAAGTTATTTATGATTTAAAACGCTTTTCTTAGATATATTTTAACTTCTTTTTGCTACCAAGCCTGCCTTAATCCATTATTCCCTTTCATTAATGTAACATCAAGTGTCTTCTCCAATGCTTCTTTTTGCTAGGCACGTAAACAAGAATAAGTTTCTCCCAGGTTAAAGAGGAAAATAACAAAACAAAATAAAGCAAAAAGCTACCTTATGCCTTTCAGTTACCCTGTATTTTTTTTCTGCCAAATTTCCTGAAGGTGTTGTCTATGGTCATTATTTCTAGTTCCCTATGTAGTTTTCTCTGTCAGTTCACCACAGGCTGTCTTCTGCCTTTACCTCTCTACTCAGTCCAGTGTATGGCAACCTTCCTGACAGTGTGGTGGAGAGGGTAAAGCTCTGGGCAGATTTGGGCTCTGTGTCTGAGAATTTGCATATTTTATTTTACTTTCCTAATCTCAATTTCCTTATGTCTAAAATGAGGACAGTATCCTTCTTGCTAACTTCTAGTATAGAAACTGATACATAACATATTTTTAAAAATATTGATCAGATGATCTAAAAAGCAATCTCATCATAGCATCATGGCAAAGATGTAATCCCTCATCATCTTTCCTCTAGATTCTTGCGGTGGTCTACTAGTGTTATAGATGAACTAACCTCCCTAAAGAGTCTCAGTGTGTCTGCCCTCACAACCCTTCAAATCTCTGTCAACACAATATCCAGAGTGGGCCCACTGAAGCCTAAAATTGTGCATGTCTCCTCTCCTCAGAACCTTCCAGAGCTTACTATTGCAAAAGAATGTGTTTGTGTAGTGTTTGTATGGCATGTGTATATGTGTGTGTGAGAGAGAATGTGTATTTGTGGAGGTAATCCTAGGAATCAACAACACTGGAGTGGAAAAGTATGGCATGGAAGAAACGAAGCCAATAAAGTTTTGTTATCAAGCAGCGTACTGCTGTGGGCACCAGGTGCCTAGGCTCAGTAGGAAACTCAGAAGGATAGGGTGAATATGACCCAGAGGAGTTCCAACCAAGGTTCCAAGAAGCTGAGAATTTGGTCCACATTATCTGGCAGTTACTGGTTGATGGCTGCCTTGGGGAAGGATGTGGAAAGAATGCATTAGTTTCTAACATGCCCAATCTACTTTATCTTTAAGCCTGGCAAACTGCAGCAGCCAAAGAGAGTGCTCAGTTGAAGAGTTGTCAATAGGGAGCATACCCAAGAATGGTAAAAGCCAAGGAGATATGGATGGGTTGCTGACAGCATCTACTAAAATGTCTTTGTTTTCAAATATCTAATGTATTTGTATTTCCTTTCTAACCCTATGCATCATGTAAGGTTCTTTAGGAAACAGAAGGCATAGTCAAAGGGGATAATTAAAGAGAATTTAACAAAATGGCTATTTATAAATATGTAAGCAGTTTTCAAGAATTTCACAAGTTAGAAGAAGCTAGATGGACTAAAGCTATTTCCATTGTCTAAAGGAGCAAGGGTAAGGAACAGACAATTGAACCTATTAGATGTGGCCTTAAGTAACAGAAATCAGGCACTGCCAAGCTATGCCTCAGCAGGGAAGGATCCTGAGAAATCACAATCAGATTGATCTCTCCTCCAACCTCTGATCTGCTCTGTCTTTTGTTGGTCAAAGCAATACCAAGCCAGAGTATAGAAAGTGAAGCAGTACTTAGGAGTCAGTGGCCAGAGCTCAAACCTCACTGAAGTATGAGAAGTGGAACCAGAGGAGCAGGTGGAGAATATTCAGCATGACTAGGGCAGTGTAAGTTGCAAGAGAGCCTGATTTTTGTCCCTCTGTTTCCTGCACTATCCCCTACAAATAGAACAGTGCCTCATACATAGTCAGTACTAAATAGGTATTTGTTGAATGTTTCAGTCCATTCACAATACTTTTGCTATTCATTGTAAATTATTCCACGATTGCACTTCATTTAACTTTTGCCTTCCGAAAAGTATGAATTGATATCTCAATATTGTGAATGAATACCCTTAAAATGTTTAAGTGCGTCATCATAGGGGAGTGTCACAGCTTCTAATAATCATGATGTAAAGACTGTTTTTTTAAAAAAGTCATCTTCTCTTGTAACTCAATATTTTCATTTCCTCTTCTCAATGAAGCAATAAAAATGGTTTTCCTGAGTTGCCAGATAAAGTCTTTATTCAAAAACTGTTTGACTTCCATGAACCCAAAATAATTCCATTTGATAAAGTATATTTTATTAGTATTTACCATCACTTTTAAGGAAAGACATATGTAGGAGATTGCCTAGTGCTGATATTGGATGACCATATATCAGAAAAATATATATTAAATTACACTTGATCATTTATATATTTCTAACTTGAGAGAATATTTCTGTCAGTCAGTGATTCAGGATCCTGTATTTAATTAGCTGTTAAACATTTATTACAATTTTTGATTTTGTCATTTTTTATTATAATAGTTTTAACAAACATGATTCATTGAAAATAATATTCTCATCCCATATTAAAGATAGTTTTCTACTTTTATTTTTTCTACTCAACTCTTTTTACCTTATATTCATCAAAGAAAAGTAGAAGTAAATGTAGCCCCCCAAAATTGATTTCTACCTGGGCTCTGTGAATGTGACTTTATTTGAAAATAAGATATTTTCAAATATAATAAAGTTAAGATGAATTTACACTGGATTGCTAAAGATCTGAAATCCAGTATGACTGATGTTCTTATACGAAGAGGGAAATTTAGAGACGGACACAGGCACATAGAAGAGATGCGTGTATAGATGCAGACAGAGGTTGGAGTTAGGTTGCCACTGGCAAGAGTACCAAAGATTGATGGCAACCACCAAAAACTAGGGAAGAAGCATGAGCTCGATTTTCCTTCAGAGCCCTCAGAAGAAGCCAATCCTCTTCACACCTTCATTTCAAATGTTCAGACTCCAGAACCACAAGAGAATGAATATATCTGTTGTTTGAAGTCACCAAGTTTGTGGTGATTTGTTACAGCAGTCCAAAGAAATATATACAGAATAAAATAGAGTACCAGATCTGTTCTCATCCACTGACAAACATTTTTTGGAATATTAATTCTGGAAATGAAGAGTTGATTGCCACTTTTTTTTTTTTTTTTTTTTTTTTTTTTGAGATGGAGTCTCGCTCTTGTCGCCTAGGCTGGAGTGCAATGGCACAATCTTGGCTCACCGCAACCTCTGCCTCCTGGGTTCAAGTGATTCTCCTGCCTCAGCCTGCCAAGTAGCTGGGATTACATGCATGCTCCACCATGCCTGGCTAATTTTTGTATTTTTAGTAGAGATGGGGTTTCACCATGTTGGCCAGGCTGGTCTTGAACTCCTGACCTCCGGCGATCCACCCCGCTTCGGCCTCCTAAAGTGCTAGGATTACAGGTGTGAGCCACCGTACCCAGCCAATTGCCACTTTTGGAGTATCAAGAGTTGGCCTTTATTAGCAAGTATTTCTATCTGCCAGTTTGGGTTGAGCAAAATTAGAACTGACAACGGACCAGATGCTTCTATTACCAGTATTTCAACCTCCAGAGGATCTGGATAACAGTTTTCAAGTAACTCTCATAGTAGCCTAAGCTTACTTAAACTCTAAAATGAAAGAATAGAAGTAGACTCAGGATGCCAAAAAGTCATATACTTATCTGATTTAAACTCATCAAACTGAAATTTAAAATAAAAATTATCTTGAAAATCTGCTACATAGCAAACACTGTGTTAGGTTCTGGGAATACAACACTGAATAAGACAATTTCCCTGACTTCAAGGAATTTGAAGTATGACTGTAATATACAATGAAATATACAATGAAAAGGGAAACAGGAGGCTACAGAAATAAAATGAGGCATATCATGTTCAGCTATATGCTGAAGGCATTTACAAGTCATTGAGGAGTTTGAAGTTGGGAAGCAACAGGATAAAATTTGTTGTTTAGAAAACAGCACAGGGTAGAGTGGAGGGCAGTTTGGGCAGATGCAAGCCTGGAATGACTGGGAGATGAGCTAGGCCATTATAGCTGACATTTTGAGAAAAAGTTGAGGTGGCTTCACATAGAGAGTTAGCAATGAAAAAATGAAAGTGAAAAAATGGACGGAATAAAAGGATGTTTAAATGGTTAATCAGCAAAGTTTAGGGATTTAATTGGGGTAGAGATGGGAAGGAAAGAGAGTGGGAAGGGAAAGGCAGATTCCAGTTAGTGGAAGCTAGTGGCATCATGGTGCAGTTTTCTCCAGGCAGGAGGCCCAAGATGAAGGGCAGAGTCCAGATACACAATGGAGAGGCAGGTACAATGGGTGACATTCAAGGAAACAGATTTTCTGTTATTTACATTCAAGTTATTTTTATACGCACCCACTCACAAACACTTTTTTATTCTATCAAATGAATTTTAGCCTACTTCTTTCTATTTATGAACACATTTGATGGATTTGGCTCACTATTTAACTAAACTAAGTTCAGTCAACTTTCAAAAATAGCAAAAACAGTCCAAAGTGGGAGGATCACTTGAGGCCAGGAGTTTGAGACCAGCCTAGGCAATATAGTGAGACCCCCTGTTTCTACAAAAACAAAACAACAACAACAACAAAAAGTATCCATGCCTGGTGGCATGCATTTGTAATCCCAAATTACAAAGGCTGAGGACAGATGATGGCTCGAGCTCAAGTGTTCAAGGCTGCAGTGAGCTATGCTGTCACCACTGCAATGCAGCCTGGGTGACAGAGACCCTGTCTCAAAAAAAAAAAAAAGTTTTTGCTATTACACAGCTAGATATTTTCAAAACATAATTAAAAAATAAATGAAATAATTTGAGGTAATTGTAAAAGACATAATTTTAAGTAAAATTTAAAAATCTACATGAATATTCCTTGCTCTCATTAGATGGTGAATCTTTAACTGAACTTTGTAGGTGATGGCAAAGACAGGCTAATAATAAACATGATGACTTGAAGTAGTAACTCAATTTATTATTTTAAGGTATATTAAGTATGATAAATTTATTTAAACTAAAAGAAAAAGTCATATTTAATTTCTTGGAAATACTAAACAAATAAAAAGTACAAACATTATTCCAGAAATAAAACTGCAACCCTTTCATGATCTGACCTGAGGCCTCAACCTGGCTCTCAGTTCTAAAGTCTTTTCATTCTAAGTGTTTGCTCTAACACTGGATCCCTGTGTGTTTCACTCCAAATCCAGATCCCAGGGTGCAAGGATAAGACAAATCACATATAATCAAAAGGGAAAAACCAGTAACTATGACTAAATTAGAGAAACAACTGACATGCAAGAGCGTGAGTCAGAACTACTAGTTTTCTAGAAGGCTTTTTTTTCCTTAAATTCAAAAATTGAAGTATGGACAGGTGTATTCTGTGTCCTGCGAAGCTGTGGGGCAATTTTAAAGGCCATCCTTTCAGTAGCATCAACATTGGTAACCTACATGTAACCACATGCTCTGCACAATGAATACTTCAAATTTTCCAGGATGAGTGTGCAGAAAACAGGAAATGGATTCTTCACTCTGCAATTTTTTATTTCTAAGGTTACATTCTTTTAACTTTTCAGACTGCTACTACAGTCTATATCACATACTGAGTGTTTCCTAGAAAACTCATAAAGTTGAGATCATCTGAATTGCTTTTCTATTTTTCTACACACTGGTATGAATCATACTTCTCTAAGCAAATATGTTCCTTAATGTATTACTTTTCTTACTTTGAAAACTCTAAAACTACCTACTTTAATTTATAATATCACAGAACTTTACTCTGTGTTTATTATACATTTACCTCCATTCTATCATTTTTATTCTACATACAATCCTCATCAGATTGTCACTGTCTTTCTTATCATCTGTGTGGGTATTAGTCACGAGACTGGAA
The DNA here is from genome assembly GCF_028885655.2 of Pongo abelii. NCBI lineage: Eukaryota > Metazoa > Chordata > Mammalia > Primates > Hominidae > Pongo > Pongo abelii. The sequence continues at coordinate 19,618,681 of NC_072001.2, read as the reverse complement.
ACTTATTGGGGTAAAAATATCCCAATATTCGTAATTATATTGGCTAGCTTCCAGCATCATACATGACATAGGTATTTTATCTATTGTTTGAAATTGACAGCCTTATAAAACCATAAAATCACTCATTGGCTTGGCACTCTACATGGCAATATTTAACAATGACTATGAAGAGCAAGACACAATACAAAGTGTGTATTCAATCTTATAGAGAGCATTTGGGGACATCTATGTTGTTGCAAAATTTAGAGTTCTATTTATTTGGATTTGAGAATGATAATGTGACATGCATGCCGTTTTAAAGTCACACTGGTTCCAGCACTGGGCGGTACCACGTTTTGCCTCCCATGTTTCCAGATCAGGTTTTGCCACCAAATGAGTTCAAGTCATGTCAAGTTTTGTTGTGTAATACAATATTTAAAAATCTTCTAGTTTTAAGAGCTGGTATTTTGGTTTTACTGTTGTTGTTGCTGTTGTTTCAGGATTTTAAACTGTGGAACACATTGTCAGACAAACAGTGATCTGAAGAAGGAAGAGATAGGCATTACAGGAAAATGACATAAAGCGTAAGAAAACAGAGATGAGAGGAAAAAAAAGAGATACTTTAGAAAAGACCTGTAACCCAGAGAGCTGGGAGTGGAGATCTTGGGAAGCGGTCAAGTGCATTACAGCTGGAGCAAGGCATCAAGGTTGAATTATAGGAGATGTATGTTTTGCTCCTGTTTTCTTCCCTGCTTTATTGAGATATAATTGACAAATAAAAGTTGTATATGTTTAAGGTATACAACATAATGAGTTAATATGTTTATGTGTTGTGAAGTGATTACCACAATCAAGCTAATTAAAATGCCCATCACCTCACAGTTACTGGTTTTCTGTGTGTGGGGAGAACACTTGAGATCTACTCTCGGCAAATTTCAATTATACAACACAGTGTCATTAACTATAGTCACCATGCGTACATTACATCACTCGAACCTATTAATCTTATAACTGGAAGTTTATATCCTTTGGTCAATTTCTCCTCATTTTCCCAACTTCCTAGCCCCTGGCAAACATCATTCTACTCTCTGTCTCTGTGAATTCGACTTCTTTAGATTCCACATATAAGTGAGACCATACAGGATTTGTCTTTCTGTGTCTACTTTATTTCACCTAGCATAATATTCTCCAGGTTCATCCATGTTGTCACAAGTGGCAAGATTTCCTCCGTTTCATAGCTAATATTGTACTGTGTATATACCACATTTTCTTCATCCATTCATCTGTTGGCAGATACTTTAGTCTGTTTCCATATCTTGGCTATTATGAATAATACTGCAGTGAACATGGGAGTGAAGATATCTCTTCAAGATACTGATATATTTTCCTTTGCATATATACCAACAAGTGAGATTGCTGGATCATAAGGTAGTTCACTTTTTATTTACTTATTTATTTTTAAGGAACCTCCAATGGTTTTCCATAATGACCATACTCAATTAAATTCTCATCAGTAGCGTACAAAGATTCCTCTGTCTCCACACCCTTGCCAATGCTTGTTATTTCTTGTCTCTTTTTAAATAATAGGCATCCTGACGTGTGAAATGACAAATCCTTATGATTTTGATTTGAATTTCCATGATGGTTTGTGATGTTAAGCATTTTTTCACATACCTATTGGCCATTTTTATGTTTTCTTTAGAAGAATATCAGTCTTGTGCACATGTGCCCTAGAACTTAAAGTGTAATAATAAAAAAATAAAATAAAATAGAGAAAAATGTAATTCCAGTCCTTTGCCCATTTTTAACCAGGTTTTTCTTTTGCTATTGAGTTGTAGTTTCATATATAATTTGGATATTAACCCCTTAACAGACATCTGGTTTGCAAATATTTTCTTTCACTCCCTGGGTTGCCTTTTCATTTGGTTGACTTTTTTTTTTTTTTTGCCTCTTCCAGAGCAATTAAATACACTATTAGCTATGCTAGCCCTTATTTATTCATGACTCCCTATCTCTAGACAGAAAACTCTGAGGAACAACTGGTCCCTATATCCTCCCGCTTACTAGATGTGCATATTGTACAGACACTTCAAATTCAATTTGTCTAACCATATTCATCCATTAATTTAATAAGCCATTATTAGCCAATGTATAAGACATTGGAGGTTCAATGGTGAAAGTCATACCAATTGCATTTTTGGTGCAATTTCTTCAATAATGTCAGACATTACAAAATTACAAACTGAAGCATACTCTGATGGAAGGAATGAATGTCCTCCTCAGAGAGTATATACGAAGGTAGCTTTTCCACATCTGGTAGGGCTGATGTTCTCTGAGGAAGTGAAAGCTGATCTGGGATATGAGAGTGAAAAGGAAAGGAAGGAAGGCTACCAGAATGGGAACAAGCATGTGCAAAACCCCTGTGGTAAGGCAGAGTGGAAGGAATCAGAGAAAGTGAAAGAAACCCGTGTGGAAAGAAAGCCAAGGAACCACTGCTTGTATATAAAACCATCACTGTTAGCCCTCTAGAAGCCTTCTGTCTACTCTTCCAGTCACAGCCCCCTTTCTTCCACTGAAGGAATAGTAACTACACTGTTCAAATATTTATGGCAATAATTCCTTATTATATTTAGTTACCACTCTTAAGAATTTCCTTTTAAGTTTATATAAATGGAACCATAAAGCATATAGTCTTCGTGTATGATTTTACCTACAGTACAGTTTGTTTTCCAATTTGTTTATGTTCTTGAGTCACATATTTCATTCATTTTGGATGCTCGACAGGATTCTTTGTTTGAATATACAATAATTCATGAACCTAATGCTTTGACGATGAACAGTTTTGATGTTTCTGTGTTTCTAGTGATCAGAAATCATATATGATGAAACATCTAGGCACATATATGCACGTCATTTCTCTAGAATAAACAGCAAGAAGTATATACATGTATATATATATAAGAACATGAACATATGCAAACACAAGTTCATGCATAATACTAATATAAAATTATGTACTATTCTATCTCCTTTCACACATTTTCTGTTTTTGTCTCTCTTTTCATTATTGATGTTTTCTTCTTCCCTTTCTTGCATTTAATGATCTCTCTGCATCTTATCCATTGAATTCTTAATTTAGGCTATTTCACGTATTACATTTAGTTCTAGAATTTCTATTACTTTCTTTTCTGAAAAATCTGCCTGACAGATCTCTTAGTCTACACAATCTAACACAATTTTCTATTATGATGGAAATATTCTATAAATCAGTATTGCACAACACAGTATTAACCAACCACACATAGCTATTCAGCTCTTGACTAAAGAATTGAATTTTTATTTTTATTTATTTATAATTATTTCAAAGTTAACATCGGTAGCAACTTCTATATTAGATAGAAGGTCTTCTATGATTCTATTTTCACCATCCACTTACACTTAAAAGAAAAAAAAACGTAACTCACTCAGGGCAGGCAGGGTGGCTCATGCCTGCAGTCACAGCACTTTGGGAGGCCAAGGCAGGAAGGTTGCTTGACTCAGGAGTTTGAGACAAGCCTGGGCAACAAAGTAAAACCACATCTGTAGTAATAATAACAAATCATTAGCGGGGAGTATTGGCGTGCACCTATGCTCCCAGCTATTAGGGAGGCTGAGATGGGAGGATCACTTGAGCCCGAGACGTGAAGGCTGCAGTGAGACACATCATGCCACCGCACTCTGACCTGGGCAACAGAACAAGACCCTCTCTCAAAAAACACAAAAAACATAAAAACTACTATGCTCAATCGGAAAAATTTGAAAAAATAGACAATCATAATCAGTTAAGACTCAATGGTCAACATTCATATTTAGTGTATAAATTATATACACTAAATGAGATCGCATACATACCATCCATATCTACACATATGCATATAATATAAACAAAATAAATTTTGTAATGTTGGTGTATATATTTTATAGCCTATTTTTTCAAACAATATTTATAAAATAATTTTATGGCATTAAATAGTGTCTAAAATCATAGACTGTAATGATTATGTGAGATTTTACCCTTTGGTTCTATAATAATATTCTTGTATTACTCGACATTTAGCCTACAATTTTGACACTGCTGCTAACATGATTATTTCTAGTTGATTTCTTAGGATTATTGAGATGAAAGTAAGATTGCTGGAATAAAATATCCAAATATTAAAACATTTTTGGTATTTATTATCAAATTGATTTTCAGAAAAGTTATACCAGCTTAAATTGCCATCAGAGTAAGATAAGAATGCAGTGTGAATTTAAGTCCTGTTTCTCCTCTACCTTTTCCTATCTCCTCTTTTTCTGTATCACCATATGACATTTGTCATAGTCCTGTTCTTCTTCAATATCTTTGTTCCATAACCTCTGTTTTAAAGGTTCCCTCTCCCCATTCCATGTTCAGCTCTGTTTTTTTTTTTTTTTTTTTGAGACAGGGTCTCGCTCTGTCACCCAGGCTGGAGTGCAGTGGCCCGATCTTGGCTCACTGCAAGTTCCGCCTCCTGGGTTCACGCCATTCTCCTGCCTCAGCCTCCTGAGTAGCTGGGACTACAGGCACCCGCCGCCATGCTCGGCTAATTTTTTTGTATTTTTAGTAGAGACGGGGTTTCACCGTGTTAGCCAGGATGGTCTCAATCTCCTGACCTCGTGATCCGCCCACCTCGGCCTCCCAGCTCTCCTGTCTTCAATGCTAAATCTCACATCCATATTTCCAATTCGTCAGGTCTTCCAAGATCAAGTAACACTTTTCCAATATGTCTGCTTTATAAATGTGTGCTCATCCTTACTGACTCTCATCACCTCTAGACCTCAATTTTTAACATTATCTCTTCCCCCAGCCTATCCTAATAAGTCAGATCCCCATGTGTTCAGATTTTTCTTTTCTGTAAGCAATCCTACTGTCACTTAAGCACAAAACCCCCACTCTTTGCTCTTTTCCTTTATCTCACAAATGCCGACAGTCATCAAGAATGATGAAATTTTCATTTGCAGTATGAATCCAAGGCATGTCCTACCTTGCATACTGCTGCTTCCATGCTAGAACTGGCCTTTATCACCATGGCAATTTTCTTTTAAATACTGTTCCTGCATTTTGACTTTCCTTCCATTAATGTATTCTACTCAATGCTTCTAAACTAATCTACTCAATTTATCATTTTGAGGGTACCACTGTCTTCATCAAAAGTCTTCAATGTCCCCCTGTTGTCTTTTAAGCAACCCCAAGTTGTGTAATTTGTCATTTATCCATTTGTCCTGCCAGCCAGCCATTCAAAATTTATTGAGTGCCTACATGATTTTTTTTCCTTTGGAGAACTGCCATTCAGCTACTGGAGCTACTGGCCCTTGCTTAAAAAGGGTGTGAAGTGCCTGGGAGTTTATATCCCCTTGAGATTTTCACTAAACAGTGACTGAAAGATGCTGAATAAAGCCTCAAATCCATAGTCTGGATTATAATAGCTCTGAAGCTTAGTTTACACTCCAGTTTCCCTGCGGAATCAGGCTCAAGGCTGTTCTTGGGCTTTGCATGGTGATCACACTCTTGCCTGACTTCCTTGTCTTCCTTGCCCTACTTCACTAGTTGCCTTATTTATCTACCCTGGAGCCCTTCCTTAATAAATTATTTTTACGTGAATTCTTCTCTTAGGTCCTGCTTCTGGAAAATCCAAAGAAAACCACTTTTGTTAAGAACCAAAGACATGATCACTACTGCAAATGAACTCACGCTGAGTAGAAAAATAGACATGCAAGCCAGCAATTTAAATTTTAATATGCTATCTACCATAATAGTGGGATTTGCAAAGTCCTGTGAGATGAAGAAACAATAAATACCTATCTCAGGTAAGGGAAGTCGGACTGCAAGTCTTCACCTAAAGTAATATCTGATCTGAAATTCAGATAAGTTCTTTTTTTGGCAGAAATAATAGGTAAACTGGTTATAACAAATAGTGTGGGAAAAATTTAATGTTATAAGAACATGAAATTCTTCAGGAACTACAAATAACTCAACTTATTCTTATCAGAGACAATATGTGATACAAGAGAGGAGGAGGGAACTGATTCGAATAGGTGAGTAAGATGGTAGAAATGTGAATTCAAAACATTCTCTGAGTGTTGTAAAAAGAGCTCATCTAGTTTATCTGTCAAAGATGGCAAACAATATAGAGAACCCAGAAGGGCAATGCCTTCAATTATACAGTTGTAGCTGTTGCTCTGGCAGTATTGTGGAGGACTGCATGTGGAAGTTGCAAGTTAGGGCTAGTTTGGAGAAAAAATAATCAGAAATCAAATACCATGGTGAGCACAAAGGACTGAGAAGAGAGAGAATGTGATATATTAGAGGAAGAAATTGGTGGTAGTTGGTGATTGATTGGGTCTGTGGTAAGATTCTAGGCTTTGGATCACCCTGCCAGTCACCAAATCTGAGAGAATTTTCTTTTGACTTACTTTATCAAGATAGCAGTATTTTCCTTCCTTCTTCAGCTTCCTGTTCGATTGTTTTGCTAACTTTTGTACATTTTCCAAATTATCCATATTGACAATACATTATTCTTTTATTTGCAAAGTGGAGTAGGTGGTAAAAATGAAATCATAGCATATAGACAACTTACTAAAAATTATTGAGTTAATCAGAAAAAGTATGTTGATAATTAAAATACATGTGAAAAAAAGTCCAAGCTCAATCATAACTGTTTAAAAAATGTCAATTGAAACAGTACGAATATCAGATTAACAAAAATTTTAGTTGTAAAACATTCAATTTTAGCAAAGATAAAGGAAAGAAACATGCTAATGCACTACCTGTGAGAGTATAATAGGTCCAAATTTTTGAAGAGCCATTGCAAATATGTGGCAAATTAAAACACTCACTTCCTTTCATCCAACAATGGCACCACTAATAATTTACACTAAGAATCAATATAGATGAATATATACGAAGATGCTTATTACAGTATTATTTCTAACAGCAAAAAATCCACTAATATAAACTCATTAGCTACAGTATAAAATGACCATTCCATGGAATATTATGCAGACGTTATAAAGAATATGTTAATATAAATGTGGTCAATAAATATTGCATTACAAAAAGAAGAGTAGAAATTGAGTTTGTAGAGAATAATTTCATCACCACATAATGTGAATATATATATACTGAAAATTTCTGAAAGGATCCATCCAAAACTGCTAACATTATTTACCACTGGGGCTTGAAAATGATGGAGATTTGCTCTTGTCATTTACTTTTTTCCCCAAGAACAACAGTAATTTGGCCATAAAATTAATGAAAAGAAAGAGGCATTAACAAGATATTTGAGGGACAGTGTTTAGTTTTTACATGTTTGTGGAAGGAGGAGATGAGAAATTAAAACTTTATATAATTCTGTTGAAATAAAATAAAAATAAAATCCTTAGAGTCACAACTCTAAGAAAGGAAAAGTACTTACAGATAGGAAAATAGAGGCTAATCCCACATCCTGTAAGAGTCAAACCAAGGACTAGGATTCAGCTCTCCAGACCCTTGCCCCAGTGCTCTTTCTATGATCCTAAGCAATAGTATATCTATGCCTAGAAAAATCAAGCCAACTGAGCTGTAAAAGATCTCAGCCATTATTTATGTCTGCTCTGAATATACAGGATTGATTTTGAGTTCATAAATAAATAAGAAATGTTGAAGGGTTGTCCATGGGACACTAAATTCCACTGTATTCTGAACCAGAATTTCTTAATTCAGTACCATTGCTCTAAAAGGATGCTTTCTCAAGCACTGAAAAATATGGTCCCATTTATGTCCCTAATTTAAGGGAAGAGACATTTTGAATTGGAGGCAAATAATCTCTGTTGTAACACTTCAAAGCCAGGTCAGGAAGCTTATGCTAAATGCCTTGTGTGTACTTGTGATTTTTGTATTCTGACCTTGAATGTATTTCACACATAAGCTGACATGTCTCCAATAATTTTCCTGCTAAGTACAGTATAAATGAAATATTAGCACATATTATCTGGGCACCCCACCAACTGATCAGTTTGTTGCTATAAAGTGCAAATGCCCAATCATATAAAATTCCAAGCATTGCTCTGCTGAAAATGAGAAGGCATCACTAGAATGTGAGTGAAAAGAATATTATGTGCTTCCCTTTTCTATATGTTAGATTGCTTCACATTGCAAAAATAAGTTCACTCTGGGAGGCCGAGGCGGGCGGATCACAACGTCAAGAGATCAAGACCATCCTGGCCAACATGGTGAAACCCCATCTCTACTAAAAATACAAAAATTAGCTGGGCGTGGTGACGTACGCCTGTAGTCCTAGCTACTCCGGAGGCTGAGGCAGGAGAATCGCTTGAACCCGGGAGGCAGAGGTTGCAGTGAGCTGAGATCATAAAATAGGCTGCACTCCAGCCTGGCGACAGAGAGAGCCTCCATCTCAAAAAACTTAAAAAAATAAGATAAATAAAAAATAAAAAATAAGTTAAACAATATACTAACCAAAAACTTGTAAATTTCTTTATCCATCTACTTCTAGGAAATTACAAAGAATAAATTTCATTATTTTAGCATAACAGGGATGGATTTTCTTTTGTAATTTTCAATATATTAACAATATATTTTTTTCCTAGTGTTGTTTAGGATACTTCCTGTAATGCTTCATTCAAGTTATCGGTGAATTTTACTATGTATTGTAAATGATACATAGCCACCATATATAAACATTTGCTGAATTCAAGATTAGTAAGTTAAGAAACTGGGGTAAATAAAATGGAAACAAGACATCCGTGAATATTTAAAGATGTAATCTCGCAATTGCATGTTTCTGCTGGCTTTTCATCATATAATAAACCTTGTTTTTTCTTCTAATTAAAAAAATGCTATCAATAATAAAAATGCTAATTATACATAATCAATATTTGTATACATATAGCAATTCTTACAAATGTTCAAATTTCACTTTAGTAAATTGATGTGTAAATATACTTTGTAAGACAGACAATTTTTTTTCTATTTATAGGTATTTTATTTTTATGATATTGTAAATAATATGTATATATTTTTTACTTTTATTATACTTTAAGTTTTAGGGTACATGTGCACAACATGCAGGTTTGTTGCATATGTATACACATGCCATGTTGGTGTGCTGCACTCATCAACTCGTCATTTACATTAGGTATATCTCCTACTGCTATCCCTTTCCCCTCCCCCAAACCCACGACAGGCCCTGGTGTGTGATATTCCCCATCCAAGACAGACAATTTTATAAGAAGATTAACTTGAAGTTATAAGTGGACTAATGAATTAAAATTTCCATTTCCTATGCTGCAGAGCACTTTTAGTGCAATTTGGAGGGAGAACATCAGTGTTCAGCATATATAATTTATCATTTGACATTTGGACAAAAACTTTAAGTGTATAGAAGAATTACATATATTTCTTAAATTTCCAGTACTACACACGCTACCATAACGCAGGGTTTTACAAAGAGATTAGTGTAATTCAATGGTTAATCATATTTCAAAAAGGAGCTACACTGTGGACCTTATATTCCCCTCATAGTTGCTTCAGGAAGGGATCTCACTTGTCACTCCTTCTTGGCATTGAGTTCTATTCAGCTCTTAACTGAAAATAGGAAAAAATGCTACCCTATACTGAAGCATTTCAACACAATTGGAAACATTATGCATAATTTTCAATAGATGAGGATATACATTTACAAAGTATTCACAAAAAGATATTTTTGGCCAAAATTTGAATTTGTTGAAAGAAAGTACATCTCTGATCTACTTTTCTAGAACTTTCTGGGTTTCAACGTCTTTAACAGAGGTGTGTGTGTGTGTGTGTGTGTGTGTGTGTGCATGTGTGTGTCTGTGGGTGTATGGAAATGTACTCTGTTCATAAAAACGCCAGTGTTGGTGTTTCCAAAGTGAAGCTACTAAAAAACAGAGAATTGGTGTAATCTAGAGGGGAGAGGAATTGATAGTGCAGAGAGCACTTGGAAAATAAAACTATGGAAAAGAGGCCACAGCATGGACCAGAGGTAATTACCTGATCACTAAAAAAGAGAGAAGAGAAAGAAAAAGACACAGGAAAACAGGGTCAGAGAGGCAGAAAGTGAAAAATCTAACACTGTATTTGGCACTGCAGAGAGTAAAAGAATGAGAGGTTTTTCCCCTTTCTGTTCATGGGTTATGAAATTGAGGTTTTCCATATAATTAAGAAAGGATGGATCTTGGTGAAGGGCATATTGTCATCTATGAGAGAGCTGCAAGAAGTATAGGGAAGATTGGAGAAGACGGCTGACATTGCTGCTTTGGGGTAGTTGCTCTAAAACTTCTGCCATTCAGCCACGCGGAGGAGGTGAACAGGTATTTGGGGACATGTGTGACACTTGATCACATGTAACAATAATATCTATTACATGTAGAACAATTCATATCATAATTTATGTGTGGAGCAGGATGTAGCTCAACAACGAATGTTCAGAAACTTTACCTAAAAGCCAATTCATAAGTTATTCTAAAATTGTTGTTAACCTGGTGGGCATATTTTCTAGGGATTTCAAGTGAGCAAAAATTGTCAAGAAATAAAACCCGTCAGGAATAATGTCTGCTTGGCCTATGAATCGTAGACACACTTAAGAGGCATTTAACATTTTAGTTAGAGCTATAAATGATCTTTGCTTTAAAATTTAAAAATGTGTTTTCTTTAAACTTTGGTTTCATTTTCTTAGGCATTTCTTCAAATAATACATATGTGTGAATGTATGTGATTTTTAGACTATAAAATACTTTGAAATTGTTAGATAAATCTTTGCTAATAATACAGTTCGTTATGGAAGAATTTTGGGATTCCTTTTGCTCTCAGCATTGACTACTGTCATTGTAGAAGTTCTGACAATATGATGATTATATGAAGACTCTGAGTTCAAATGCATCATCCTAAGGCAATGCAAACATATTTTCATGTTCTTGTTTTATCATATTTATGTATAACAGAAATGGGAAGACTAAAAGATTTCATTATCACAATTTTGGAGGGCAGAGAAAATACCGACAATCTGCATTTCCAGGCGAAGTTTAAGCTATTTAGAAGCCAAACCTTCTCACTAGTCAGCTGGCAGATCACATTCAGCAAGAAAATGTTTCAGGTTTTTCATAGCTATGTTTAACTTTAAATAAGAGATTACATAATTAATGCTAAAATTGCCTGTCACTATTATATTCCTTAAGGTTTTCCATTCTTTCTTAGCTTAAGTCCTGATTTTTATTTTCATTGTTGTCATTGTTATTTTTCTTTTCATAGAAAAGTACTACTTAGCTCTATAATCTTTTGTTTGACATTAAGGGATAAATATTTCTGACAAAGCAAAAATATGCTTGAATAAGTTTGTGGTCTTCTGTAAAGGTTTAACCTTATGTAGTTGGATTTTTTACATTTTGGATAATAATAATGATTACATAAACTTTATCCAAAAATTGTTATAACTATTCAGATTAATTTTGAATCAATTAAAAAGTTTTAAAATAAATATTATTTGAAGTGTTTATCAGATCAGAAAACAAGTGAAAAAATTCATAGTTATACATCAATAATTGCTTATACTGTAAATGAAAACACTTGTTAATTTCTAGAAATTTATCACATATTTGATTCTACTTTCCAGGCAGTATTCCCACATTTTAAGTTTGTCTTCATTTTAATAAAACTGTATCCAGAAAAATAATAAAACTATAATCTGAATACACAAAAATTTCAAATAATGACTCCATATATGCTCAGGAAGTTTAATGTCTTGACTTTAATCATACCAAAGACTTCTTATACTAATATAATTTTGTATATATGCAAGGGTTTCACTTCTGTATGCAATCAAGAACTCAGCTAAGCTGTTTATCCTCTCCATGTTCTTCCAGAACATTCTGCCTTAAGGATCTAATTCATGGTTACTTCCTACTCCGTTTTTAAATTTCACCATGATTATGCATCTCATTTACATTTTATTTCCTGGGTCTTTCCTCCCCTCTCAAAAACTACCCAGAGAGCATGATAGCGGCCTTTTCTTGACTTCCACGCCTTACACACACACACACACACACACACAAACACTCTCTTAATTTCACAAATATGTGATAAGGGGGACAGTGTTGCTACATTTATATTATTCTTGACAAATGAAACTGGTCACCTGTTTGCTGTATATCATAGGCTTGGCCAACATCAGGCAGATGCTGCCCAGATGGCCTTTCTTCATCTAGAAACATGGAGCCATGGTGGCCACCTGACTTTCCTCACACCCTCAACCTAATTGTCCCCAGGTCCTAACCAGCAGTTGAATCCATTTCCTTTCCTTCATTTTCCTTTCTGCTATCCAGGCATTTGTCCTCTTGGAAAGCAAGATGAGGCCTTCCTACCTCATGCTTAATCTGCTCCAGTGGCATTAGCCTACACTCACTCCTCAAAGAGAACAGATCCTTCCTAACTCGGAATTTCACACAAGGCACGTACCCAGGAGTCCTCGCCACTCTATTCCATCCCATGTCTCCTCATATTCAATAGCCATAGGCTTTAGTCTAGAGGTGACACCTCTGGGACAATGTACCTGAAGCCCTAGACAAGGAGCTTTGTTATTTGCCATCACATATTCTATGTTTTTCTACATGACATTTATAGCAATAATTTTTGTTTAAATAATTTTTAATATTTTAGTCCCTCTCCTCAACATATACACTTCTAAAAATCAGTGTGTTGCTCACTACTGATTTCCAGCACCCAGCACAGCCCTTAGCATATGGTTGGAACTCACTGAATTTCAGCATTATAAAGAAATGAATTAAATGGATGTTGTACACATGTGTGAGGAGCCATGTGGAATGTAAACGGCAGCACACCTATGTGTAAAGTTGTCAGAATCAAGGAAATGGAGCTAAATTGGGAGCCAGAAAGCTAATCCATATGGATGTCGAGGAGATGAGGCTTGAGACACAGAGCAGTGAGCAATGTGAGGGATCCAAAGGCTAGGGAAGTCCCACAGGAACACAGGAGATGATTCAAAGAACCCTTGGTTGTCCTGAAACATTGCTTTTCTTCATGGGCTAGAGGACTTTCTTGGCAGAGGGCTGAAGACAAATGCGTGCAAAAGTGCTTTCTCTAAATGTCTCACCAGCTTATGTTTTGAATGTATAATTCCAGAACTATGTATCACCCATCTCTCTGTGCTGTTCAGTTCTTTTCGTCCTGCTAAATCTTTTCTGCATCTCTATTTAGATGATTTCTCATTCTTTCCATCTGAGACTGATGGTTATTTCCATGTGGGGATGTTACTAAGAAGACTATATAGGGTCTAGTTAGCAAAAACAGACCATAGAATTTTTTTTAAAGTCTGCCCAGCATTTAAGAAGATATCAACCTGTTCTCCAAGTGTCCAGTCCTATCTCGTGTCTACCAGCTTTTAGCCTTTTTCTTTTTCTAAGTATAAGCTCTCACTTTTCAAATTCTGTGTGACATTTTTAAGGCCACATACATGAACACATTTTCATGTATTCCATACTGCAGTCCTGAAGCAGTAACATGACTACCTGTTGCGGCAAAAAGGCTGCTCCTTGGTCTGATCTGCATCTTCCAGGAAACCTGCTTGGCGGTCTACAATGCATCAAATTTTCCCCTTAGTAAATCTCAGAAAAAGATCACCCATAAGCATACTACAGGGGTATTCTGAGGTTTGACTAGTATTTCAGAGTGCTGTAGATCCTAAGATAAAAGCAGTAAGAAAGTTGAAAAAATAGTATTATTTATTCAACAGACATGCTAGAAATCTCAGAGCTTCCCTAGTCCCTATTTTCTGTCCTATGCATGTAACATAAAACTCTGCAAAATCAGAACTGAGTTCTCTGTAAAGACATTCAGAAAGAAACAAGACCAGCCTCGAAGGGAAGGCCTTGTCATCCATGGTTTATTCTCCTTTTCTTGTTATGGCCGATGGCAGCACCTAGATTAGAGTAGGTGCTCAGCTATGGATTCACTGAAATAATGCTTTAAAAGTATACTAATAAAGAAGAAAAGAGAGAAGAATCAAATAGATGCAATAAAAAATGATAAAGGGGATATCACCACCTATCCCACAGGAATACAAACTACCATCAAAGAATATTATAAACACCTCTACGCAAATAAACTAGAAAATCTAGAAGAAATGGATAAATTCCTGGACACATACACCCTCCCAAGACTAAACCAAGAAGAAGTTGAATCCCTGAATAGACCAAAAATAGGTTCTGAAATTGAGGCTATAGTTAACAGCCTACCAACCAAAAAAAGTCCAGGACCAGAAGGATTCACAGCCAAATTCTACCAGAGGTACAAGGAGGAGCTGGTACTATTCCTTCTGGAACTATTCCAATCAATAGAAAAAGAAGGTATCCTCCCTAAATCATTTTATGAGGCCAGCATCATCCTGATACCAAAGCCTGGCAGAGACACAACAAAAAAAGAGAATTTTAGACCAATACCCTTGATGAACATTGATGCAAAAATCCTCAATAAAATACTGGCAAACCAAATCCAGCAGCACATCAAAAAGCTTATCCAGCATGATCAAGTGGGCTTCATCCCTGGGATGCAAGGCTGGTTCAACATATGCAAATCAATAAATGTAATCCAACATATAAACAGAACCAAAGACAAAAACCACATGATTATCTCAACAGAGGCAGAAAAGGCCTTTGACAAAATTCAACAGCCCTTCATGCTAAAAACTCTCCATAAATTAGGTATTGATGGGACGTATCTCAAAATAATAAGAGCTATTTATGACAAACCCACAGCCAATATTATACTGAATGAGCAAAAACTGGAAGCATTCCCTTTGAAAACTGGCACAAGACAGGCATGCCCTCTCTCACCACTCCTATTCAACACAGGAAGACTTGGTGCCCCACTGCTAGTGCCATCACCCAGTCCCAGCCCAGCCAGGGAGCCCAAGGGCCCCACTGCCAGTACTGCTAGAGCCCACCGAGGGCTGCCGGCACACAGCTACAAGCTCCAGCTTTATCTACTCACGCCCTGGACAATGCCCGGAGCCCCAGCAAGTTCCACGTGTCCTTGTCACCCCAGCCCTCCTGCCCCACAGATCCTAAGCTCAGGAGACCCTCTCCAGCCCAGCCTTTGGGGGAAGGCAGCCCCCACGGTAACCCAGGAATCAGCTCAGAGGGCAGGGCATCCTGGACTCCCCGGACTGGGAAACCCAGTTCCTGTCCCCCTGCGTAGTGGCCACACCTCTGAGAGGGGAGAAACCCCTGCCTCACCTCACCTGAGGGACCCTGACCCAGAGGCCTGAGAAAAAGCCACCTGCAGGCTCCTGGCACCTGCCAACCTGCACCTTAGGGAAACTTGTCCCACTTCAACCTGCAAAGCTCTCAGGTCATTATTTCTAAAACCACTGTCCTTTCTCAAAGAGGAAGAAAATAGAAAAAACAAAAAAAACCAAAAAAACAAAAACAGAAAGAGGCACAGGAGGTTGAAGACGCCAGAAGCAGTTTAGCCCAAAAACAAAGTGCCAGACGCAAGATGCCAAGTTTGGGGCGCTTCATCCACCGCATGCCTGTTTAGGAGCTGACTGCACTCAACCACAGATTTACGTCTGCTGCCCGCCAGGTCGTATCTGAAGAGATTTGAAGAAATAAGCCTTCCTTCTGCCAGTAAATACTAAGACTAGCAGGCCCCTCTAAGGCTCTGCTCTCCACTGGGGTATGGCGGGACAGGCCCCTCAGCAGGCGTTCCCCACACCCTTCCTCCGCGTCGGCCCCGAGAAAAGGAAGTTCGCCCCTCGCCTGGGCTTACCAAGGCCCGCCGCCCGGCTCATGGAGCCCTGCTTGGGGACCGGGGGCCTCGATGTTCTCCTTCACCATCTGCGGCCAGATCTCCCTCCAGCAGCCTTGCCAGGCAGTGCCTGGCGTGGAGAAGGGGCCCTGCCGAGGGGCAGGTCCGCGCCGTGCCCCCAACCCGGCGCCTGCAGCCCAGGGCAACAAGCTGTGGGGTTTTTAATTGAGAAGTTTTTCCCTCTGGGCCTTATTATACAGGGAAAGGGAAGGGGCGAAGATCCGGGCTCGGGTTCTCCCGGGGCAGCGAACCCAGAAGCGACCCCAAACTCAGCAGTCGCCACCCGGCACCGGGATTGAAGCCGGCGCCAAGCGGGGCAGCGGAACGCACCAGCGGCAGGGCCAGCCTGGCGAGACCCGAGCGGGCGGCCCCGCCAGCCAGCGCCACTTGCCCGCGCCGGGTGGCCCCTCGCCGCGGTGAGCCCCTCCCGGGATGCGAAAGCCATCGCCTGGTCCCCGCCGCACCCGCCCGCCCGTCGTGGGAGGAGGATGGGCCAGTCGAAGAGGCGTAGGGCCGCCGGGCTGCACCCCTAGATCCCAGCGGCGGCCTCCCCGCAGCCCCGCCGAGTCCGCAGGGCAGCGCTCGGGCGCTCCTGGTCTGCAGCTTCCGCGACGTCCCCCACGCGTCCGGGTCCCCGCGGCGCCGCGGGCGGCCCCAGGCTGCCGCCGCCAGCGAGTGAGGCAGCCAAGGTTCTCCAGCTTACCTGGCCAGGGCGCGGGGCTGCCCCGGTGCGCCGCCGTCCTCGCCGTGCCGCCGTCCCCGCCCCGCCGCCGCCGGCTTCGTCCGGTAGGCTGAGCTCCTGGAGAGCCCGCGACCAGCCGCACACCCGGTCGGCTAATTAGCCCGACAGCTGAATAGCGGCGGGGACCTACCGCGAGTGGAGTACGGAAAGCCCGCAGGGCACCGCTACCCGGCGCACGCGCACTGAGCTACATACCTGTGTAACAAACGTGCACGTTCTGCACCTGTATCCCGGAACTTGAAGCATCCTAACATGTGTGAAATGACATCTCATTATGATTTTGATTCGAATTTCCATGATGGTTTGTGATGTTAAGCATTTTTTCACGTACCTATTGGCCATTTTTTATGTTTTCTTTAGAAAAATGTCATTCTTGTGCACATGTACTCTAGAACTTAAAGTATAATAATGAAAATAAATAAATAAAATAAAAAAAGAAAAATGTCATTCCAGTCCTTTGCCCATTTTTAACCAGGTTTTTCTTTTGCTATTGAGTTGTAGTTTCATATATAATTTGGATATTAACCCCTTAACAGACATCTGGTTTGCAAATATTTTCTTTCACTCCCTGGGTTGCCTTTTCATTTGATTGAGTTTGTTTATTTTTTTTGTTTGTTTGTTTTTTTTTTTGCCTCTTCCAGAGCAGTTAAATACACTATTAGCTATGCCAGCCCTTATTTATTCATGACTCCCTATCTCTAGACAGAAAACTCCGAGGAACAACTGGTCCCTATATCCTCCGGCTTACTAGAGGTGCATGTTATACAGACTCTTTAAATTCAATTTGTCTAACCATATTCATCCATTAATTTAATAAGCCATTATTAGCCAATGTATAAGACATTGGAGGTTCAATAGTGAAAGTCATACCAATTGCATTTTTGGTGCAATTTCTTCAATAATGTCAGACATTACAAAATTACAAACTGAAGCATACTCTGATGGAAGGAATGAATGTCCTCCTCAGAGAGTATATACGAAGGTAGCTTTTCCACATCTGGTAGGGCTGATGTTCTCTGAGGAAGTGAAAGCTGATCTGGGATATGAGAGTGAAAAGGAAAGGAAGGAAGGCTACCAGAATGGGAACAAGCACGTGCAAAACCCCTGTGGTAAGGCAGAGTGGAAGGAATCAGAGAAAGTGAAAGAAACCCGTGTGGAAAGAAAGCCAAGGAACCACTGCTTCTATAGGAAACCATCACTGTTAGCCCTCTAGAAGCCTTCTGTCTGCTCTTCCAGTCACAGCCCCCTTTCTTCCACTGAAGGAATAGTAACTACACTGTTCAAATATTTATGGCAATAATTCCTTATTATATTTAGTTACCACTCTTAAGAATTTCCTTTTAAGTTTATATAAATGGAACCATAAAGCATATAGTCTTCGTGTATGATTTTACCTACAGTACATTTTGTTTTCCAATTTGTTTATGTTCTTGAGTCACATATTTCATTCATTTTGGATGCTCGACAGGATTCTTTGTTTTAATAAACAATAATTCATGAACCTAATGCTTTGACGATGAACAGTTATGATGTTTCTGTGTTTCTAGTGATCAGAAATCATATATGATGAAACATCTAGGCACACATATGCACGTCATTTCTCTAGAATAAACAGCAAGAAAGAACATGAACATATGCAAACACAAGTTCATGCATAATACTAATATAAAATTATGTACTATTCTATCTCCTTTCACACATTTTCTGTTTTTGTCTCTCTTTTCATTATTGATGTTTTCTTCTTCCCTTTCTTGCATTTAATGATCTCTCTGCATCTTATCCATTGAATTCTTAATTTAGGCTATTTCACGTATTACATTTAGTTCTAGAATTTCTATTACTTTCTTTTCTGAAAAATCTGCCTGACAGATCTCTTAGTCTACACAATCTAACACAATTTTCTATTATGATGGAAATATTCTATAAATCAGTATTGCACAACACAGTATTAACCAACCACACATAGCTATTCAGCTCTTGACTAAAGAATTGAATTTTTATTTTTATTTATTTATAATTATTTCAAAGTTAACATCGGTAGCAACTTCTATATTAGATAGAAGGTCTTCTATGATTCTATTTTCACCATCCACTTACACTTAAAAGAAAAAAAAAATGTAACTCACTCAGGGCAGGCAGGGTGGCTCATGCCTGCAGTCACAGCACTTTGGGAGGCCAAGGCAGGAAGGTTGCTTGACTCAGGAGTTTGAGACCAGCCTGGGCAACAAAGTAAAACCACATCTGTAGCAATAATAACAAATCATTAGTGGGGAGTATTGGCATGCTCCTATGCTCCCAGCTATTAGGGAGGCTGAGACGGGAGGATCACTTGAGCCCGAGACGTGAAGGCTGCAGTGAGACACATCATGCCACCGCACTCTGACCTGGGCAACAGAACAAGACCCTCTCTCAAAAAACACAAAAAACATAAAAACTACTATGCTCAATCGTAAAAATTTGAAAAAATAGACAATCATAATCAATTAAGACTCAATGGTCAACATTCATATTTAGTGTATAAATTATATACACTAAATGAGATCGCATACATACCATCCATATCTACACATATGCACATAATATAAACAAAATAAATTTTGTAATGTTGGTTTATATATTTTATAGCCTATTTTTTCAAACAATATTTATAAAATAATTTTATGGCATTAAATAGTGTCTAAAATCATAGACTGTAATGATTATGTGAGATTTTACCCTTTGGTTCTATAATAATATTCTCGTATTACTCGACATTTAGACTACGATTTTGACACTGTTGCTAACATGATTATTTCTAGTTGATTTCTTAGGATTATTGAGATGAAAGTAAGATTGCTGGAATAAAATATCCAAATATTAAAACATTTTTGGTATTTATTATCAAATTGATTTTCAGAAAAGTTATACCAGCTTAAATTGCCATTAGAGTAAGATAAGAATGCAGTGTGAATTTAAGTCCTGTTTCTCCTCTACCTTTTCCTATCTCCTCTTTTTCTGTATCACCATATGACATTTGTCATAGTCCTGTTCTTCTTCAATATCTTTGTTCCATAACCTCTGTTTTAAAGGTTCCCTCTCCCCATTCCATGTTCAGCTCTGTTTTTTTTTTTTTTTTTTTTTTTTGAGACAGGGTCTCGCTCTGTCACCCAGGCTGGAGTGCAGTGGCCCGATCTTGGCTCAATGCAAGTTCCGCCTCCCGGGTTCACGCCATTCTCCTGCCTCATCCTTCCGAGTAGCTGGGACTACAGGTGCCCGCCACCACGCCCGACTAATTTTTTTGTATTTTTAGTAGAGACGGGGTTTCACCATGTTAGCCAGGATGGTCTCAATCTCCTGACCTCATGATCTGCCCACCTCGACCTCCCAGCTCTCCTGTCTTAACTGTTAAATCTCACATCCATATTTCCAATCCATCATGTCTTCCAAGATCAAGTAACACTTTTCCAATATGTCTGCTTTGTATATGTGTGCTCGTCCCTAGTGACTCTCATCACATCTAGAGCTCAATTTTTAACATTATCTCTGCCCCCACCCTATCCTAATATCTCAACTCCCCATGTGTTCAGGTTTTCCTTTTCTGTAAGCAATCCTATTGTCACTTGAGCACAAAACCCCCACTCTTTGCTCTTTTCATTTATCTCACCAATGTGGACAGTCATCAAGAATGATGAAATTTTCATTTGCAGTATGAATCCAAGGCGTATCCTACTTTGCATACTGCTGCTTCCATGCTAGAATTGGCCTTTATCACCATGGCAATTTTCTTTTAAATGCTGTTCCTGCATTTCGACTTTCCTTCCATTAATCTATTCTACTCAATGCTTCTAAACTAATCTACTCAATTTATCATTTTGAGGGTACCACTGTCTTCATCAAAAGTCTTCAACATCCCCCTGTTGTCTTTGAAGCAACCCCAAGTTGTGTAATTTGTCATTTATCCATTTGTCCTGCCAGCCAGCCATTCAAAATTTATTGAGTGCCTACATGATTTTTTTTTCCTTTGGAGAACTGCCATTCAGCCACTGGAGCTACTAGCCCTTGCTTAAAAAGGGTGTGAAGTGCCTGGGAGTTTATATCCCCTTGAGATTTTCACTAACCAGTGACTGAAAGATACTGACTAAAGCCTCACATCCATAGTCTGGATTATAATAGCTCTGAAGCTTAGTTTACACTCCAGTTTCCCTGCGGAATCAGGCTCAAGGCTATTCTTGGGCTTTGCATGGTGATCACACTCTTGCCTGACTTCCTTGTCTTCCTTGCCCTACTTCACTAGTTGCCTTATTTATCTACCCTGGAGCCCTTCCTTAATAAATTATTTTTATGTGAACTCTTCTCTTAGGTTCTGCTTCTGGAAAATCCAAAGAAAACCACTTTTGTGAAGAACCAAAGACATGATCACTACTGTGAATGAATTCATGCTGAGTAGAAAAATAGACATGCAAGCCAGCAATTTAAATTTTAATATGCTATCTACCATAATAGTGAGATTTGCAAAGTCCTGTGAGATGAGGAAACAATAAATACCTATCTCAGGTAAGGGAAGTCGGACTGCAAGTCTTCACCTAAAGTAATATGTGATCTGAAATTCAGATAAGTTTTTTTTGGCAGAAATAATAGGTAAACCGGTTATAACAAATAGTGTGGGAAAAATTTAATGTTATAAGAACATGAAATTCTTCAGGAACTACAAATAACTCAACTTATTATTATCAGAGACAATATGTGATACAAGGGAGGGGGAGGGAACTGATTCAAATAGGTGAGTAAGATGGTAGAAATGTGAATTCAAAACATTCTCTGAGTGTTGTAAAAAGAGCTCATCTAGTTTATCTGTCAAAGATGGCAAACAATATAGAGAACCCAGAAGGGCAATGCCTTCAATTATACAGTTGTAGCTGTTGCTCTGGCAGTATTGTGGAGGACTGCATGTGGAAGTTGCAAGTTAGGGCTAGTTTGGAGAAAGAATAATCAGAAATCAAATACCATGGTGAGCACAAAGGGCTGAGAAGAGAGAGAATGTGATATATTAGAGGAAGAAATTGGTGGTAGTTGGTGATTGATTGGGTCTGTGGTAAGATTCTAGGCTTTAGATCACCCTGCCAGTCACCAAATCTGACAGAATTTTCTTTTGACTTACTTTATCAAGATAGCAGCAT
The DNA here is from genome assembly GCF_028885655.2 of Pongo abelii. Classification (NCBI taxonomy): domain Eukaryota; kingdom Metazoa; phylum Chordata; class Mammalia; order Primates; family Hominidae; genus Pongo; species Pongo abelii. The sequence goes on along the minus strand of NC_072001.2, from coordinate 19,596,909 downwards.
GTTCCTTCCTTCTTCAGCTTCCTGTTCGATTGTTTTGCTAACTTTTGTACATTTTCCAAATTATCCATATTGACAATACATTATTCTTTTATTTGCAAAGTGGAGTAGGTGGTAAAAATGAAATCATAGCACATAGACAACTTACTAAAAATTATTGAGTTAATCAGGAAAAGTATGCTGATAATTAAAATACATGTGAAAAAAAGTCCAAGCTCAATCATAACTGTTTAAAAAATGTCAATTGAAACAGTAAGAATATCAGATTAACAAAAATCTTAGTTGTAAAACATTCAATTTTAGCAAAGATAAAGGAAAGAAACATGCTAATGCACTACCTGTGAGAGTATAATAGGTCCAAATTTTTGAAGAGCCATTGCAAATATGTGGCAAATTAAAACACTCACTTCCTTTCATCCAACAATGGCACCACTAATAATTTACACTAAGAATCAATATAGATGAATATCTATGAAGATGCTTATTACAGTATTATTTATAACAGCAAAAAAGTCCACTAATATAAACTCATTAGCTACACCATAAAATGACCATTCCATGGAATATTATGCAGATGTTATAAAGAATATGTTAATATAAATGTGGTCAATAAATATTGCATTACAAAAAGAAGAGTAGAAATTGAGTTTGTAGAGAATAATTTCATCACCACATAATGTGAATATATATATACTGAAAATTTCTGAAAGGATCCATCCAAAACTGCTAACATTATTTACCACTGGGGCTTGAAAATGATGGAGATTTGCTCTTGTCATTTACTTTTTTCCCCAAGAACAACAGTAATTTGGCCATAAAATTAATGAAAAGAAAGAGGCATTAACAAGATAATTGAGGGACAGTGTTTAGTTTTTACATGTTTGTGGAAGGAGGAGATGAGAAATTAAAACTTTATATAATTCTGTTGAAATAAAATAAAAATAAAATCCTTAGAGTCACAACTCTAAGAAAGGAAAAGTACTTACACATAGGAAAATAGAAGCTAATCCCACATCCTGTAAGAGTCAAACAAGGACTAGGATTCAGCTCTCCAGACCCTTGCCCCAGTGCTCTTTCTATGATCCTAAGCAATAGTATATCTATGCCTAGAAAAATCAAGCCAACTGAGCTGTAAAAGATCTCAGCCATTATTTGTGTCTGCTCTGAATATACAGGATTGATTTTGAGTTCATAAATAAATAAGAAATGTTGAAGGGTTGTCCATGGGACACTAAATTCCACTGTATTCTGAACCAGAATTTCTTAATTCAGTACCATTGCTCTAAAAGGATGCTTTCTCAAGCACTGAAAAATATGGTTCCATTTATGTCCCTAATTTAAGGGAAGAGACATTTTGAATTGGAGGCAAATAATCTCTGTTGTAACACTTCAAAGTCAGGTCAGGAAGCTTATGCTAAATGCCTTGTGTGTACTTGTGATTTTTGTATTCTGACCTTGAATGTATTTCACACATAAGTTGACATGTCTCCAATAATTTTCCTGCTAAGTACAGTATAAATGAAATATTAGCACATATTATCTGGGCACCCCACCAACTGATCTGTTTGTTGCTATAAAGTGCAAATGCCCAATCATATAAAATTCCAAGCATTGCTCTGCTGAAAATGAAAAGGCATCACTAGAATGTGAGTGAAAAGAATATTATGTGCTTCCCTTTTCTATATGTTAGATTGCTTCACATTGCAAAAATAAGTTCACTCTGGGAGGCTAAGGCGGGCAGATCACAACGTCAAGAGATCGAGACCATCCTGGCCAACATGGTGAAACACTGTCTCTACTAAAAATACAAAAATTAGCTGGGCGTGGTGACGTACGCCTGTAGTCCTAGCTACTCGGGAGGCTGAGGCAGGAGAATCGCTTGAACCTGGGAGGCAGAGGTTGCAGTGAGCTGAGATCATAAATAGGCTGCACTCCAGCCTGGCGACAGAGAGAGCCTCCGTCTCAAAAAACTTAAAAAAATAAGATAAATAAAAAATAAAAAATAAGTTAAACAATATACTAACCAAAAACTTGTAAATTACCTTATCCATCTACTTCTAGGAAATTACAAAGAATAAATTTCATTATTTTAGCATAACAGGGATGGATTTTCTTTTGTAATTTTCAATATATTAACAATATATTTTTTTCCTAGTGTTGTTTAGGATACTTCCTGTAATGCTTCATTCAAGTTATCAGTGATTTTTACTATGTATTGTAAATGATACATAGCCACCATATATAAATATTTGCTGAATTCAAGATTACTAAGTTAAGAAACTGGGGTAAATAAAATGGAAACAAGACATCCGTGAATATTTAAGGATGTAATCTCACAATTGCATGTTTCTGCTGGCTTTTCATCATATAATAAACCTTGTTTTTTCTTCTAATTAAAAAAATGCTATCAATAATAAAAATGCTAATTATACATAATCAATATTTTTATACATATGGCAATTCTTACAAATGTTTGAATTTCAGTTTAGTAAATTGATGTGTAAATATACTTTGTAAGACAGACAATTTTTTTTCTATTTATAGGTATTTTATTTTTATGATATTGTAAATAATATGTATATACTTTTTACTTTTATTATACTTTAAGTTTTAGGGTACATGTGCACAACATGCAGGTTTGTTGCATATGTATACACACGCCATGTTGGTGTGCTGCACTCATCAACTCGTCATTTACATTAGGTATATCTCCTACTGCTATCCCTTTCCCCTCCCCCAAACCCACGACAGGCCCTGGCGTGTGATATTCCCCATCCAAGACAGACAATTTTATAAGAAGATTAACTTGAAGTTATAAGTGGACTAATGAATTAAAATTTCCATTTCCTATGCTGCAGAGCACTTTTAGTGCAATTTGGAGGGAGAACATCAGTGTTCAGCATTTATAATTTATCATTTGACATTTGGACAAAAACTCTAAGTGTATAGAAGAATTACATATATTTCTTAAATTTCCAGTACTACACATGCTACCATAATGCAGGGTTTTACAAAGAGATTAGTGTAATTCAATGGTTAATCATATTTCAAAAAGGAGCTACATTGTGGACCTTATATTCCCCTCATAGTTGCTTCAGGAAGGGATCTCACTTGTCACTCCTTCTTGGCATTGAGTTCTATTCAGGTCTTAACTGAAAATAGGAAAAAATGCTACCCTATACTGAAGCATTTCAACACAATTGGAAGCATTATGCATAATTTTCAATAGATGAGGATATACATTCACAAAGTATTCACAAAAAGATATTTTTGGCCAAAATTTGAATTTGTTGAAAGAAAGTACATCTCTGATCTACTTTTTTAGAACTCTCTGGGTTTCAAGGTCTTTAACAGAGGTGTGTGTGTGTGTGTGTGTGTGTGTGTGTGCATGTGTGTGTCTGTGGGTGTATGGAAATGTACTCTGTTCATAAAAATGCCAGTGTTGGTGTTTCCAAAGTGAAGCTACTTAAAAACAGAGAATTGGTGTAATCTAGAGGGGAGAGGAATTGATAGTGCAGAGAGCACTCGGAAAATAAAACTATGGAAAAGAGGCCACAGTATGGACCAGAGGTAATTACCTGATCACTAAAAAAGAGAGAAGAGAAAGAAAAAGACACAGGAGAACAGGGTCAGAGAGGCAGAAAGTGAAAAATCTAACAGTGTATTTGGCACTGCAGAGAGTAAAAGAATGAGAGGTTTTTCCCCTTTCTGTTCATGGGTTATGAAATTGAGGTTTTCCATATAATTAAGAAAGGATGGATCTTGGTGAAGGGCATATTGTCATCTTTGAGAGAGCTGCAAGAAATATAGGGAAGATTGGAGAAGACGGCTGACATTGCTGCTTTGGGATATTTGCTCTAAAACTTCTGCCATTCAGCCACACGGAGGAGGTGAACAGGTATTTGGGGACATGTGTGACACTTGATCACATGTAACAATAATATATATTACATGTAGAACAATTCATATCATAATTTATGTGTGGAGCAGGATGTAGCTCAACAACGAATGTTCAGAAACTTTACCTAAAAGCCAATTCATAAGTTAATCTAAATTGTTGTTAACCTGGTGGGCATATTTTCTAGGGATTTCAAGTGAGCAAAAATTGTCAAGAAATAAAAGCCATCAGGAATAATGTCTGCTTGGCCTATGAATCGTAGACACACTTAAGAGGCATTTAACATTTTAGTTAGAGCTATAAATGATCTTTGCTTTAAAATTTAAAAATGTGTTTTCTTTAAAGTTTGGTTTCATTTTCTTAGGCATTTCTTCAAATAATACATATGTGTGAATGTATGTGATTTTTAGACTATAAAATACTTTGAAATTCTTAGATAAATCTTTGCTAATAATACAGTTCATTATGGAAGAATTTTGGGGTTCCTTTTGCTCTCAGCATTGACTACTGTCATTGTAGAAGTTCTGACAATATGATGATTATATGAAGACTCTGAGTTCAAATGCATCATCCTAAAGCAATGCAAACATATTTTCATATTCTTGTTTTATCATATTTATGTATAACAGAAATGGGAAGACTAAAAGATTTCATTATCACAATTTTGGAGGGCAGAGAAAATACCGACAATCTGCATTTCCAGGCGAAGTTTCAGCTATTTAGAAGCCAAACCTTCTCACTAGTCAGCTGGCAGATCACATTCACTGAGAAAATGTTTCAGGTTTTTCATAGTTATGTTTAACTTTAAATAAGAGATTACATAATTAATGCTAAAATTGCCTGTCACTATTATATTCCTTAAGGTTTTCCATTCTTTCTTAGCTTAAGTCCTGATTTTTATTTTCATTGTTGTCATTGTTATTTTTCTTCTCATAGAAAAGTACTAATTAGCTCTATAATCTTTTGTTTGACATTAAGGGATAAATATTTTTGACAAAGCAAAAATACGCTTGAATAAGTTTGTGGTCTTCTGTAAAGGTTTAACCTTATGTAGTTGGATTTTTTACATTTTGGATAATAATAATCATTACATAAACTTTATCCAAAAATTGTTATAATTATTCAGATTAATTTTGAATCAATTAAAAAGTTTTAAAATAAATATTATTTGAAGTGTTTATCAGATCAGAAAACAAATGAAAAGATTCATGGTTATAGATCAATAATTGCTTATAGTGTAAATGAAAACATTTGTTAATTTCTAGAAATTTATCACATATTTGATTCTACTTTCCAGGCAGTATTCCCACATTTTAAGTTTGTCTTCATTTTAATAAAACTGTATCCAGAAAAATAATAAAACTATAATCTGAATACACAAAAATTTCAAATAATGACTCCATATATGCTCAGGAAGTTTAATGTCTTGACTTTAATCATACCAAAGACTTCTTATGCTAATATAATTTTGTATATATGCAAGGGTTTCACTTCTGTATGCAATCAAGAACTCAGCTAAGCTGTTTATCCTCTCCATGTTCTTCCAGAACATTCTGCCTTAAGGATCTAATTCATGGTTACTTCCTACTCTGTTTTTAAATTTCACCATGATTATGCATCTCATTCACATTTTATTTCCTGGGTCTTTCCTCCCCTTTCAAAAACTACCGAGAGAGCACGATAGCGGCCTTTTCTTGACTTCCACGCCTTACACACACACACACACACACACACACACACACTCTCTTACTTTCACAAATATGTGATAAGGGGAACAGTGTTGCTACATTTATATTATTCTTGACAAATGAAACTGGTCACCTGTTTGCTGTATATCATAGGCTTGGCCAACATCAGGCAGATGCTGCCCAGATGGCCTTTCTTCATCTAGAAACATGGAGTCATGATGGCCACCTCAGTTTCCTCACACCCTCAACCTAATTGTCCCCAGGTCCTAACCAGCAGTTGAATCCATTTCCTTTCCTTCATTTTCCTTTCTGCTATCCAGGCATTTGTCCTCTTGGAAAGCAAGATGAAGTCTTCCTACCTCATGCTTAATCTGCTCCAGTGGCATTAGCCTACACTCACTCCTCAAAGAGAACAGATCCTTCCTAACTCGGAATTTCACACAAGGCACATACCAAGGAGTCCTCGCCACTCTATTCCATCCCATGTCTCCTCATATTCAATAGCCATAGGCTTTAGTCTAGAGGTGACACCTCTGGGACAATGTACCTGAAGCCCTAGACAAGGAGCTTTGTTATTTGCCATCACATATTCTATGTTTTTCTACATGACATTTATAGCAATAATTTTTGATATTTTAGTCCCTCTCCTCAACATATACACTTCTAAAAATCAGTGTGTTGCTCACTACTGATTTCCAGCACCCAGCACAGCCCTTAGCATATGGTTGGAACTCACTGAATTTCAGCATTATAAAGAAATGAATTAAATGGATGTTGTACACATGTGTGAGGAGCCATGTGTAATGTAAATGGCAGCACACCTATGTGTGAAGTTGTCAGAATCAAGGAAATGGAGCTAAATTGGGAGCCAGAAAGCTAATCCATATGGATGTCAAGGAGATGAGGTTTGAGACACAGAGCAGTGAGCAATGTGAGGGATCCAAAGGCTAGGGAAGTCCCACAGGAACACAGGAGATGATTCAAAGAACCCTTGGTTGTCCTGAAACATTGCTTTTCTTCATGGGCTAGAGGACTTTCTTGGCAGAGGGCTGAAGACAAATGCGTGCAAAAGTGCTTTCTCTAAATGTCTCACTAGCTTATGTTTGAATGTGTAATTCAAGAACTATGTATCACCCATCTCTCTGTGCTGTTCAGTTCTTTTCATCCTGCTAAATCTTTTCTGCATCTCTATTTAGATGATTTCTCATTCTTTCCATCTGAGACTGATGGTTATTTCCATGTGGGGATGTTACTAAGAAGACTATATAGGGTCTAGTTAGCAACAACAGACCATAGAATTTTTTTTAAAGTCTGCCCAGCATTTAGGAAGATATCAGCCTGTTCTCTGTGTCCAGTCCTATCTCGTGTCTACCAGCTTTTAGCCTTTTTCTTTTTCTAGGGATAAGCTTTCGCTTTTCAAATTCTGTGCGACATTTTTAAGGCCACATACATGAACAGATTTTCATGTATTCCATCTTGCAGTCCTGAAGCAGTAACACGACTACCTGTTGTGGTAAAAAGGCTGCTCCTTGGTCTGATCTGCATCTTCCAGGGAACCTGCTTGGCGGTCTATGATCCATCAAATTTTCCCCTTAGTAAATCTGAAAAAAAGATCACCCATAAGCATAGTACAGGGGTATTCTGAGGTTTGACTAGTATTTCAGAGTGCTGTAGATCCTAAGATGAAAGCAGTAAGAAAGTTGAAAAAACAGTATTATTTATTCAACAGACATGCTAGAAATCTCAGAGCTTCCCTAGTTCCTATTTTCTGTCCTATGTATGTAACATAAAACTCTGCAAAATCAGAACTGAGTTCTCTGTAAAGACATTCAGAAAGAAACAACACCAGCCTTGAAGGGAAGGCCTTGTAATACATTGTTTATTCTCTTTTTCTTGTTATGGCCGATGGCAGCACCTAGATTAGAGTAGGTTCTCAGCCATGGATTCACTGAAATAATGCTTTAAAAATATACTAATAAAGAAGAAAAGAGAGAAGAATCAAATAGATGCAATAAAAAATGATAAAGGGGATATCACCACCAATCCCACAGAAATACAAACTATCGTCAGAGAATACTATGAACACCTCTATGCAAATAAACTAGAAAATCTAGTAGAAATGGATAAATTCCTGGACACATACACCCTCCCAAAACTAAACCAAGAAGTTGAATCCCTGAATAGACCAATAACAGGCTCTGAAATTGAGGCAATAGTTAATAGCCTACCAACCAAAAAAAGTCCAGGAAAAGATGGATTCACAGCCAAATTCTACCAGAGGTACAAGGAGGAGCTGGTACTATTCCTTCTGAAACTATTCCAGTCAATAGAAAAAGAGGGAATCCTCCCTAACTCATTTTATGAGGTCAGCATCACCTTGACACCAAAGCCTGGCAGAGACACAACAAAAAAAGAGAATTTTAGACCAATATCCTTGATGAACATTGATGCAAAAATCCTCAATAAAATACTGGCAAACCAAATCCAGCAGCACATCAAAAAGCTTATCCAGCATGATCAAGTGGGCTTCATCCCTGGGATGCAAGGCTGGTTCAACATATGCAAATCAATTAACGTAATCCAACATATAAACAGAACCAAAGACAAAAACCACATGATTATTTCAATAGATGCAGAAAAGGCCTTTGACAAAATTCAACAGCCCTTCATGCTAAAAACTGTCTATAAATTAGGTATTGATGGGATGTATCTCAAAATAATAAGAGCTATTTATGACAAACACACAGCCAATATTACACTGAATGAGCAAAAACTGGAAGCATTCCCTTTGAAAACTGGCACAACACAGGGATGCCCTCTCTCACCACTCCTATTCAACATAGTGTTGGAAGTTCTGGCCAGGGCAATCAGGCAGGAGAAAGAAATAAAGGGTATTCAATTAGAAAAAGAGAAAGTCAAATTGTCCCTGTTTGCAGATGACATGATTGTATATTTAGAAAACCCCATCGTCTCAGTCCGAAATCTCCTTAAGCTGATAAGCAACTTCAGCAAAGTCTCAGGATACAAAATCAATGTGTAGAAATCACAAGCATTCTTATACACCAATAACAGACAAACAGAGGGCCAAATCATGAGTGGACTCCCATTCACAATTGCTTCAAAGAGAATAAAAATACCCAGGAATACAACTTACAAGGGATGTGAAGGACCTCTTCAAGGAGAACTACAAACCACTGCTCAATGAAATAAAAGAGGATACAAACAAATGGAAGGACATTCCATGCTCATGGATAGGAAGAATCAATATCATGAAAATGGCCATACTGTTCAAGATAATTTATAGATCCAGTGCCATCACCATCAAGCTACCAAAGACTTCCTTCACAGAATTGGAAAAAACTGCTTTAAAGTTCATATGGAACCAAAAAAGAGCCCGCATTGCCAAGACAATCCTAAGCAAAAAGAACAAAGCTGGAGGCATCATGGTACCTGACTTCAAACTATACTACAAGGCTACAGTAACCAAAACAGCATGGTACTGGTACCAAAACAGAGATATAGACCAATGGAACCGAACAGAGCCCTCAGAAATAATACCACACATCTACAACCATCTGATCTTTGACAAGCCTGACAAAAACAAGCAATGGGGAAAGGATTCCCTATTTAATAAATGATCCTGGGGAAACTGGCTAGCCATATGGAGAAGGCTGAAACTGGATCTCTTCCTTGGACCTTATACAAAAATTAATTCAAGATGGATTAAAGACTTAAATGTTAGACCTAAAACCATAAAAACCCTAGAAGAAAACCTAGGCAATACCATTCAGGACATAGGCATGGGCAAGGACTTCATGTCTAAAACACCAAAAGCAATGGCAACACAAGCCAAAATTGACAAATGGGATCTAATTAAACTAAAGAGCTTTTGCACAGCAAAAGAAACTACCATCAGAGTAAACAGGCAACGTACAGAGTGAACAGGCAACCTACAGAATGGAAGGAAATTTTTGCAATCTGCTCATCTGGCAAAGGGCTAATGTCCAGAATTTACAAAGAACTCAAACAAACTTAGAAGAAAAAAACAAACAACCCCATCAAAAAGTGGATGGAGGATATGAACAGACACTTCTCAAAAGAAGACATTTATGCAGTCAAAAGACGCATGAAAAAATGCTCATCATCACTGGCCATCAGAGAAATGCAAATCAGAACCACAAATGAGACACCATCTCACACCAGTTAGAATGGCGATCATTAAAAAAATCAGGAAACAACAGGTGCTAGAGAGGATGTGGAGAAATAGGAACACTTTTACACTGTTGGTGGGACTGTAAACTAGTTCAACCATTGTGGAAGACAGTGTGGCTATTCCTCAAGGATCTAGAACTAGAAATACCATTTGACCCAGCCATCCCATTACTGGGTATATACCCAAAGGATTATAAATCATGCTGCTATAAAGACACATGCACACGTATGTTTATTGTGGCACTATTCACAATAGCAAAGACTTGGAACCAACCCAAATGTCCATCAATGATAGACTGGATTAAGAAAATGTGGCACATATACACCATGGAATACTATGCAGCCATAAAAAATGATGAGTTCATGTCCTTTGCAGGGATATGGATGAAGCTGGAAACCATCATTCTCAGCAAACTATCGCAAGGATAAAAAACCAAACACCGCATGTTCTCACTCTTAGGTGGGAATTGAACAATGAGGACACTTGGACACAGGAAGGGGAACATCAAACACTGGGGCCTGTTGTGGGGTGGGGGAAGGGGGGAGGGATAGCATTAGGAGATATGCCTAATGTAAATGACGAGTTAATGGGTGCAGCACAGCACATGGCACATGTATACATATGTAACAAACCTGCACGTTGTGCACATGTACCCTAGAACTTAAAGTATATAAAAAAAGTATACTAATTCACAGAAATCCTCCACACTTCCAATTACAATAAAACCATCTATTACTCTAAAATTTGTGAATATTAATCATTCTATCCTTCTAGCTTTTATTCTGCATTTGTGACCCCTTTGTACTATTTTTTCTGTTAGGATACAGTCAAGAAAACTGAAATCATGGTAATAAGTACTTTAAAGACGGAATTGGTTACCAGATGTTAGAAGGCTCTAGAAGTTCTTGAGCAGGAGTAATTATAGACATCAGTTTACCTTAAATGGGCAGAATTCAGATAGATAACAACAACAACAAAAAGAGACTGTGGAGGTTATTCATAGTGGGCTAATTTGTTTGGGAAAAATAAGTAGCTATAAGTCAGTATATTCTAGTATCTTTGAGACAACAAATATGGGAAATTATTTTTCTTTTCTTTTTTTTTCCCAGCAAGCGCTGTGTTTATTTTCCAAACAATTTTATTGAAATGTGCCAAGAGTACATGGGCAGCACAAATGTATGAACAGGAAAAAAAAATCACATGTACAACAATTTTTTAAAAGTGAAGGTTAATTTTGGGAGATATCAGTTCCCCTCTCCCTCCCCCTGCAGACTTCCAGCGTTTCCATTAAGGTTAAGCCTCTACGAACCTAGCATTAAAAAAAAAAAAAAAAAAAAAAAGGAATACAAGATCTTTTGCAAATAACAAAAACAAAAAACAAAAAATGGCATAAAGGACAGAGAAATGTCTTCCTGCTTAGATGGCACTCTTCCTAGGCACCTAATTAGGAGGCGTGCTGAGCGGTGGAGAAACACAACTTCAGAGTGTAAGGGTATGGACCATTGGGTTTTTCATCTGGTAATGGTTCAGGAAGCCCAGAGTCTCCAGGGCATCGCTCTTGGATTCCCACTCCAGCAGTCCAGAGGAGCTGCGCTCACTTTTGCTGAGAATACTTTCACAGAAGATGGCCATTTCACTCCAAGCTCATCGCAGATCTCAAAGAAGTTCTCCTCAGTCACCTCCAGTGGGGTGTTGAAGAAATGCAGCACGTTGCTGGGGTGCTGGATGCGGTTCTTGGCTGCCTGCTCTGGGGTGGAGAACCGATTGTTCTGGGATTCACTGAAGTCTTTGTAACTGCAAGACCCGTCTTCCAACCCGTATGACTGACCGGGCATGATGGCTGGCTGCTTGGAGACACAGACATTCAGCTTCTGCCCAAACATGAAGTTGTTGTTGAGGTGGGTAATGGCCCGGTCCACAGCGTAGCCATCAGCCATCTCCATCATGGTGGCCCCCGGCCTGCTTTTCATGAATTTCACCTTCTCCACATTGCCATACAAGCAGAAGACATTGATGACTCGGTCACAGTTCATCTTAAGATTGATCCAAGCCATAGACCACCAGCACAGGGCTGTGGGCTTGAGGGCCATCCTCGGGTGGTGGGGGAGGGGGTGGGGGCTGCCCATACTGGGGGCCGTAGCGACTTGGGCCCCGACGGTGAACCCCCACTGGTGGACCCATCCTTCTCCCTTCGTAGTGAGGGGTGGGGGGCCGTAGCCCTCATCATGGTAATGGCTGTGGTATCCACCGTGGGGCCCTCCATATTCTGCTGGGTGATCTCCCAGGAGAGGGTGCTGCCTCTGGCGTTTGTTGGGGTTGCTGCCAGGGTCACCTTGTCCACTGAGATTGGGGTTTGTGTAGTCCCAAGTATCCTGATCACTCTTGAACACATTCAAGCGTGTAGGCTTTGAGTATTCCATCTTCAGAGCACAACAGCCAGAATAGATATCAGCCCCATTGAGAGAGGCCTTGGCCCGCTGGGCACTTTGAACAGAGTCGAATTCCACCATCGCCTGAACTCCATTCTTCCTGAAAATGACAATTCTCTGGACAGGGCCACAAGGATTACAGATAGTGTAAAGAACATCCGTGGTGATCGAATAAATGGGGTTCAGGATGGTAAAGAGAAGCACACTGTTCACGCTCCGGGAGTCATCCGAGTCCCCGGGGCGGGAGATCTTCTGGATGGTAGAGTAGTTGACAAAAGTTGGGTAATCGGCAATGCATATTTGGTTGTCGGCTGTGTAGCTCACTGCGTTGCAAGCCCCCAACACATCTTCAAACTCCACCAGTGCTTGTCTCTTTTTAGGCATTACCACCACAGAGCTGATGGGTCCAAACTCCTGCAAGGCCTCCACAAGGTCAGTTTCCACCACACCCTCAATCAGGCCCCTGATGTGGACAACTGGGGAGGCAGGGGTTTTGTGCGGGTCATCGTAGTTCTTCCCGCCGCCGCCCGCCGCCCCGCCTCCTCCACCGCCACCGCCTCCACCACCGCCACCGCCACCGCCACCGCCTCCGTGCTGGTCGCCGGCGTTGCCAGTCTTGAGCCGCTTAGTGGTCCGGCCGCCCTCACTGCCGCCGCCCTGGTAGCGGCCACTGCCGCCTCCGCCGCCCGCCGCCGCCATCTTCACCGTCGCTCCGGACCGCCTCTGCTGCTCGTCCGGTTGCTGCCTCTGCTCCAGCCGCCGACGCCGCTTCTCCCGGGAAATTATTTTTCTAAGTTAGTTTGGTAAAGTTTAAAAGGGTTGTACTTTATCCTGTAGACAATTGAGAGTAGTTTTCTGTATTTAAGAAGGATAAATAAACTGTTCTGTGTGCAGGGCGGATTAGAAATGGAAGACATTGGAAGCAGAGAGAAGTTAAGGAAGAATGTTGACATTATCTTAAAGTGTTAAGAACCTGAATGAAACTCATTGCAAAATCATTGCCAGGGAATACATTGTAGGGCCATTGACTGACTCTAGTGGTGGATGACGACAACTCACAGAGAGAAATCTGACAATCCATGTTTAGCAGAGGGAGGGAAGCCAGAAATAGTTATTATTAAGTGCAAGACTTCAGTTTTGTTGGTTTTTTGTTTTTTACTCCCAGCAAGCTAAATTTGACAATAATGTAGCTCAATTTCTCCCAATCTCATTTTGTTAATCTCTATAATCTTGCCCCAGAAAAGCCCCAGCTCAGAAAATTCTGTATTCATTTGTCTTCATAAGATTGTAAAAATTTCAAAACTGTCTGTTTATGATAATTAGAGAAATACAAATCAAGACCACAATGAGATACCATCTTACACCAACCAGAATGACTATTACTAAAAAGTCAAAAAATAACAGATGCTGGCGAAGTTGTGAAGAAAAAGGGATGCTTATACACTGTTGGTGGGAGAGTAAATTAGTTCATCCATTGTGGAAGACAGTGTGGCAATTCCTCAAAAGCCTAAAGACAGAAATAGCATTTGACCCTGCAATCCCATTACTGGGTATATACTTAAAGGAATATAAATCATTCTATTATAAAGACACATGCATGCATATGTACACTGCAGCACTGTTCACAATAGCAAAGACATGGAATCAACTAAAATGGCACTCAGTGACACACTGGATCAAGAAAATGTGGTACATATACACCATGGAATACTACGCAACCATGAAAAAGAACAGAGATCATGTCTTTTGCAGGGAAATGGATGGAGCTGGAGGCTATTATCCTTAGCAAACTAACATAGGAACAGAAAAACACCGCATGTTCTCACTTGTAAGTGGGAGCTAAATGATGAGAACTCACATGGACACACAGAGGGGAACAACACACACTGGGGACTTTCAGAGAGAGGAGGCAGAGAGATGGGAGATCATCAGGGAAAATAACTAATGGGTGCTAGGCTTAATACCTGGATGATGAAAGAATCTGTACCACAAACCCCCATGACAAAAGTTTACCTGTGTAACAAACCTGCACTTGTACCCCTGAACCTAAAATAAAAGTTCAAAAAGGAAGCAAAAAACAAAAAAACTTTAAAGTAGCTCAATACGTTTTATATTAATGTCAACTTTAAATAATTTTTATGCACAATACGTTATGAAAATTCATTTACCTTTTTTAAAAAAAGAATGTGAAATTTTAGCAGAGTTTTCAACAACGTTATAGTTAACAAGAGAAAAGCATCCTGATGTTTTTCAAACTGGTGTTTCAATGAATTACTCTTTTTTTTTCTGAGAGGGGATCTCGCTCTGTTGCCCAGGCTGGAGTGCAGTGGCATGATCTCGGCTCACTGCAACCTCCACCTCCCAGGTTCAAGTGATTCTCCTGCCTCAGCCTTCCAGTACCAGAAGGCGTGCACCATGACACCTAGCTACATTTTGTATTTTTAGTAGAGACGGGGTTTCACCAGGTTGGCCAGGCTGGTCTCTAACTCCTGAGCTCCCAAACTGCTGGTAGTACATGCATGAGCCACCGTACCCAGCCAAAATGAACTACTCTTGTGTTCTATTCATTTGTTTTTCCTGCATTTTCATTTCATTTCACTTTGATGAACCAACAGAAATACCCGATGCAATACAGTGACAGCTTCAAAAGCTTCATGTTAACAAAGTTATCATTTCACAGTAGATAAAATAATATGTGAAAGTAATGAGAATTTAGGAATTCCTCTAAAATCAGAATTTAAAGACATACCACTTACCCTTTGTTAAAATAGCTTACAGCACAGAAGTCTTAGAAAATGGGCATTAGAGTGTCAGAAAGCTAGTCATGTTAAAAAAAACCTTTCAAATCAAGGCTAGCCACCTCATTAAATAATAAAATGAAGAAACTGCTTGTAAAACCAGTGTTCCATTTTCAATTTTAAAAAAATGTTGATAGTAAAATAACCATTAATTTAAAATATTTTTCTGCTCACTTCTAGAAGGTGACCTATTTAAGCCCCACTAAACCACTTAAGTGACCTACTTAAGCCCCACTAAAGCAAATAGCATATATTGGGATTGGATTACCAAAAGTATGCCTTCCATTTGATTGGCCATATACCTTTTTGTTTCATGCATGGATAATGGCTTTTCTCCTTCTTCAATAACCCAAAGGAAAAGCTGACATTCTAACCTGGAGCTGCACATTCAAGCTTTGACACATGCCTCTCGCTGGTTTCATCTAATGCTTATAATAAACCTGTAGAGTCAGCAACTTTAGAAAGATGGGTTGAAGAAGTGTCTTTGTCATACTTTGTATTTTTCTCTGAGGCACTTGGCAGAGTCACCTCTGGTGTTTCAAATGTGCTTGAAAGTTATCTGGCTGCCCTCTGAGAAGTTTGCATAAAACCTGCTTTACTCAAAAGCAGGCAAAATTAAGGTTTCTGTAACAAAACCATAGGCACTGCATTGAGATAGGACAAAGACCAAATATCCTGCTTCCATGTGGCAGAGAAATAATGAATAACTTGGTTCAAGAGCTCATGGAGTGGCATATCATCACGCCATTATTAATAGAGAACATTGCTAATTTCTAAAGGGGCTTAATGTCATGATTATTTTATCCTCTTCTTTCTGTTGAATTTTTAACATGTATGTCTACTGCAAAGTACACAAAGGAAATAAATTAGCACTAAAAAAAGGGCTTCTTCACAACCGCAAATTATATATATATTTCTTTCAGAACATCACTTTAGAGAGAAAATAGCAAAAATTCAGCATCATCACTTTTGTGACACTTCACTAACCAATCCAAATATAGAAAAAGAAAGAGAAATTGAGTACATTTGCATTCACTGTACATTTTTAGCTATTTGTGTAGAAGAAAAACAATTAGCTTATTTAAAAACCCTAAGGTGAGTACGCAGTTTTTAATTATTATCTTTGCTGTTGTGATTTGTATTTGTATTTTATTTATGTATAAACCCAGTATATAAACCTATGTCAAATACTTCTTTATTTTTGATACTAGTTCAAAATATTGGTGACTTTTTTAGATATGAATATCTCATATGTATCTTTTAGAAATTATCAGAGTTATAAAATAATATTTGGGAGGTAAGGAAGGCACTAGACATAAGAAACTTGTGTAGACAAATACTTTGTCACCAAAGTTGTATATTTAAAAGTCCCTATTCTTTGTCCCTTATCAATTCAAAATTAATTCATTAGAAAACAATTTTCCTCAACATTTAATCCCTAGTTGTTCATCTTTTTCACTAGTTGTATTGCATTACTCATTGCTTCATAGCTAAACTCTGTTTAAATCTGTTAACTGAAATGATTTTAAAAACCTTTTGGTGGAGCGCTGCGGAGGGCGCGTGCGGGCCGCCGCCGCCGCCGAACAAAGGAGCAGGGGCGCCCCCGCGGGGACCCGCCACCCACCTCCCGGGGCCGCACCGCGGCCTCCCGTCCACCGCCACCATGACCGCCAACGGCACAGCCGAGGCAGTGCAGATCCAGTTCGGCCTCATCAACTGCGGCAACAAGTACCTGACGGCCGAGGCATTCGGGTTCAAGGTTAACGCGTTGGCCAGCAGCCTGAAGAAGAAGCAGATCTGGACGCGGGAGCAGCACCCTGACGAGGCGGGCAGCGCGGCCGTGTGCCTGCGCAGCCACCTGGGCCGCTACCTGGCGGCGGACAAGGACGGCAACGTGACCTGCGAGCGCGAGGTGCCCGGTCCCGACTGCCGCTTCCTCATCGTGGTGCACGACGACGGCCGCTGGTCGCTGCAGTCCGAGGAGCACCGGCGCTACTTCGGAGGCACCGAGGACCGCCTGTCGTGCTTCGCGCAGACGGTGTCCCCCGCCGAGAAGCGGAGCGTGCACATCGCCATGCACCCTCAGGTCAACATCTACAGCGTCACCCGTAGGCGCTAGGCGCACCTGAGCGCGCGGCCGGCCGACGAGATCGCCGTGGACCGCGACGTGCCCTGGGGCATCGACTCGCTCATCATCCTCGCCTTCCAGGACCAGCGCTACAGCGTGCAGACCGCCGACCACCGCTTCCTGCGCCATGACGGGCGCCTGGTGACGAGCCCCGAGCCGGCCACTGGCTACACGCTGGAGTTCCGCTTCGGCAAGGTGGCCTTCCGCGACTGCGAGGGTCCTTACCTGGCGCCGTCGGGGCCCAGCAGCACGCTCAAGGCCGGCAAGGCCACCAAGGTGGGCAAGGACGAGCTCTTTGCCCTGGAGCAGAGCTGCGCCCAGGTCGTGCTGCAGGCGGCCAACGAGAGGAATGTGTCCACGCGCCAGGGTAGGGACCTGTCTGCCAATCAGGACGAGGAGACCGACCAGGAGACCTTCCAGCTGGAGATCGACCGCGACACCAAAAAGTGTGCCTTCCGTCCCCACACGGGCAAGTACTGGACGCTGACGGCCACTGGGGGCGTGCAGTCCACCGCCTCCACCCAGAATGCCAGCTGCTACTTCGACATTGAGCGGCGTGACCGGCGCATCACACTGCGGGCGTCCAATGGCAAGTTTGTGACAGCTAAGAAGAATGGGCAGCTGGCCGCCTTGGTGGAGACAGCAGGGGACTCAGAGCTCTTCTTCATGAAGCTCATCAACCGCCCCATCATCGTGTTCCGCGGGGAGCACGGCTTCATCGGCTGCCGCAAGGTCAGGGGCACCCTGGACGCCAACCGCTCCAGCTATGACGCCTTCCAGCTGGAGTTCAAGGATGGCGCCTACAACAGCAAAGCCTCCACAGGCAAATACCGGACGGTGGGCAGTGACTCCGCGGTCACCAGCAGCGGCGACCCTCCTGTGGACTTCTTCTTCGAGTTCTGCGACAACAAGGTGGCCGTCAAGGTGGGCGGGCGCTACCTGAAGGGCGACCACGCAGGAGTCCTGAAGGCCTCCGCGGAGACCGTGGACCGCGCCTGGCTCTGGCAGTACTAGGGCCCGCCCTTCCCCGCCCCTCCCCGCCCCTGCCCACGTGGCGGCTCCTTCCAACCCTCCCTGCTAACCCTTTCTCCTCCAGGTGGGCTCCCTGGGGCGGGAGGCAAGCCCCTTGCCTTTCAAACTGGAAACCCCAGAGAAAACGGTGCCCCCGCCTGTCGCCCCTATGGACTCCCCACTCTCCCCTCCGCCCGGGTTCCCTACTCCTCTCGGGTCAGCGGCTGCGGCCTGGCCCTGGGAGGGATTTCAGATGCCCCTGCTGCCCTCTTGTCTGCCATGGGGCGAGTCTGGCACCTCTTTCTTCTGACCTCAGAGGGCTCTGAGCCTTACTTCTCTGGAAGCGGCTAAGGGACGGTTGGGGGCTGGGAGCCCTGGGCGTGTAGTGTAACTGGAATCTCTTGCCCCTCCTGGCCACCTCCTCCCAGCCCCCCAGGAGCTGGGCACTTGTCCCAAGCCTGTCAGTGGCCCTCCCTGGTGCACTGTCCGGAAACCCCTGCTTGGGAAGGGAAGCCGTCGGGTGGGCTAGGACTGACCCTCGGTGTTTTTTTGGGTGGTGGCTGGAAACAGCCCCTCTCCCACGTGGCGGAGGCTCAGCCTGGCTCCCTTCTGTGGAGCGGCAGGGCGTGACAGCCACAGGGTCTGTCCGCTGCATGTTCTGCCAGGGTGGTGGTGGCAGGGGGTAGGGGTGTGGGGGCCATCTTCCTCCTGTCTCTTTCCTTTCACCCTAGCCTGACTGGAAACAGAAAATGACCAAATCAGTATTTTTTTAAATGAAATATTGTTGCTGGAGGCGTCCCAGGCAAGCCTGGCTGTAGTAGTGAGTGATCTGCGTGGGGCGTCTCAGCACCCTCCCCAGCGGGTGCATCTCAGCCCTCTCTTTCCGTCCTTCCCGTCCAGCCCCAGCCCTGGGCCTGGGCTGCGGGACGCCTAGGCCAGAGCCCCTACTGTGATTGGTGCTCCCTGGGCCTCCTGGGTGGATGAAGCCAGGCGTCACCCCCTCGGGGAGCCCTGGGGTGAGCCGCCGGGGCCCCCTGCTGCCAGCCTCCCTCGTCCCCGACATGCATCTCACTCTGGGTGTCTTGGTCTTTTATTTTTTGTAAGTGTTATTTGTATAACTCTAAACGCCCATGATAGTAGCTTCAAACTGGAAACAGTGAAATAAAATAACTCAGTCTGCAGCCTTCCCCCCACCAAAAAAACTTTTTGTCCATTTTTTACCTATTCCATTTGACATTGGTCTCATATGATATCATGATACAAAGGAAAATGACCCCACAATGATATGATTCATAATTCCACTATAAATTTCCTTGATGCTTTGAGAGTGTGATTTATTTTGCCCCCCTCCATTTTTTTTTAACTATAAAGCAAGTACATGTACAATAATGCAATTTTTTTTCCAACCCCAAATAAATAGAAACAGCTATAGGACTGAAGTTTCTAATATGAATCTTATAGTTTACTTAGCACATGCTTTAATAAAGTTTCCTCCTCAGGAAACTAGAATATTGTGTCTGGTGCAAGACTAGATGTTTTGTCAAAAACATATGTAATATTCATATAGCAGAGCTTTGGCTTTATGCCATGAACAAGCAGGAGGTGTTTTTGGAACTGTCCTATGGATTTTCACATGTTATTTACTGGAAATGACTGCTGCCATTCCCACATAGTCCTAAGTGTGAATATTTACCATATGTATGTGGCTTCAAGATTATTTTGTTGTTCACAAAATCACCTATGTCCTCCCATCAAAATACTGTCCTCATCTTAAAGTAAATGGCACTGTTTTATTCAATGATTTACATTTTGGAATCCTAACCAGATATTTTTTTCCTTAAATTTCAAGCACTGCATTACTTCCAAAGGCATGCTATGGGTATGTGGAAATTATATCAAACATGAGTAAATTCTGTTGACCAAGACTACAGAAATAACAATACCATCACATAAATATATGAATACAGACATTGATGGTTGGTGAAAATTACCTCCAAATGTCCAATGCCATGAGTATATTTTGAATAGCTAGTTTGATTTTTATTAATATTAT
This sequence comes from Pongo abelii, assembly GCF_028885655.2. Lineage (NCBI taxonomy): Eukaryota > Metazoa > Chordata > Mammalia > Primates > Hominidae > Pongo > Pongo abelii. The sequence goes on along the minus strand of NC_072001.2, from coordinate 19,576,694 downwards.
ATGAAGGTTATTTCTAAGCCTGCAGACATAATTTATGGAATATACTACTCAGATATTTGAGAATGTACTACTTCAATATTTGGATATATTTATTCCAAATATATCTCCACTGTGATTTTTTTAGGAGATACAATTGCCATCACAGAAAGATATTGCCGATTCCGATGAAATTTTTAATTAAGTAGAAAAATCAAAGAACGCAATTCTTTTTCAAGATTTCTTCAAATAAAGAAATAAGCAAAATTAGGCTGTGGTGTTGTGAATAACACCAAGAAGTATGGAGTCAGGCAAGCCTCAGGTTCTGTCACAGTTCTACTGTGAAGTAGATAATTCTAAAAGTGCGTTTCTGTGTCTTAGGTTTGTGGAGACCTACAGTAGCATTCCACAGACCAACACTGAGCCTACCCCACGACTATTCAACCTGCTCATTATTGGGTAGCTTTCATATAACCAGTTAGAAAGAAAACATCTATGAAAACTATTTACTAAAGAATTATATATTTTAATTAAGGGTACCGAACATGGTCAAGTTAGAGAACAATAGAGTAGAAACCTTCTATTCAAATATAATTGAGACCAGTTTTTTGATAGTTAATCTAAAAAGTGAGTTAAGGAGGAGGATCATTGGGTTAAAAAAAAAAAACCAGAAATGTAAATTATTTGGCCAATATTTTGATATAAGTCCAGGACCCTTTGATTATTACTCTATTAACTGGAGTTTCTATACATTGTCTTCTTTGTATAAATTATGATCATAACAAGTCAATCATAATTCTAAATTTTTACCTCTTTAAAGTAGAACAAAAAAAAGTAATTGAGGTGCAAAAACCTTTTAGCTTGTTAAAATTTTGCTATTCTGATTATTCTAATTTTATAATTTTTTCTTAAAATTTTTACATTGCTTAGCCCTCCTATGAATCAACTTAGCTTTTTCTAATCTTTTCAAGAGCCAAATATTTTTACATAAATAGTACCACTATATTATAATCACATCACTGATTTTATTTATGTCACAAAAGCCCAACTTGAATACAACCTAAATAAACTGTCTGGTAGATAAGTTAACATAATGCCAAGTTGAGGCAACAGACTTACATAGGCATAATAGAAAACACACTGTTATTTTACAGGGAGAATGTACAGTGTCAGTTCATTCAACAAGTTAGTTAAACACAACTCAACTAAAACAATGTCATTGAAATGTAGCAAATTCTGTTTTTGTTCCATGGACTTACAGCCAATGAGTCCTGAGAAAGAAGAGAGAATTTAAAGAGCTTCATTGGCAGGTGAATCTGTACTTGGCCTTTTAGCTTAGAGACTGCAGCTCAATATTAAAAGCAGGAGAATAGTGAGACATCTCATATAAAGAAAGAAATCAGAACAGACATGCAGGGGCAGAAGTAGCCATGGTCTGCGTCCTGGCTCAGGAGGACAGTATGTGTTGAAGAGCAAAGCCTAGAATGGGCTGATGCCTGTAACCTCACCCCATCCCATTGCTTTATCTACTCACACTGCTTGCCCAGAAAATCTGGTGCCCCACAGTGAGAACAGGAACTGGGCATCCCAGCTAATCTTCAGCTGGGTAGGTCTCATAGGGTTGTCAGATTTGAAAAAAATAACAATAGGCTTTGAAGAAAAAGACTTGGAGATGAAGCAGAATGCTCTTGCCAAAGCTTCCCTCAATTGAGATAACAGGAGCAAATTTATTTCCCAAATTAGTTATGGTATAATTTACCAGGTATCCAAATAAATTTGTTTAGAGACTAAGAGTTTTCCCCTGGAATAATGTCTGACTATAATTTTACATATAATTCTTTTATTCAACAAATGCTCAATGTATGTTTGTTTTATACCAAACACTTTTAAGGAATTAGGAATACCATTGTGAATAAAATAGACAGTCTCTACTAAATGCTTAGTTATGATGGGAGGCAAACAAATACATAAGAAAATAATTAAGAAATACAGTTTTATGCCTAATTATGTCAGATGATAGTAAGTACTGTGTCCCCAAAACACTTACTCATTTTCTCAAACTATTCTAAAACAGGGAAGGTGCATAAAGAGTGCTGGACATGGGACTGAAGATTCTGTTTTAAATATGGTTGCCAGGGAAATCCTCACTGTGTAAGAACATTCCATCAAGGACTTGAAGGAGATGAGGGAAGTCATCAAGAGGATGGGAAAAAGAACACTCCCAGTAATAGGACCAGCAAATGCAAAGACCAGAGGAGAAAGACATCTGCTTTGTTTAAGGGACAGCAAACAGGTCTCCCTGCTACAGCAGAGTAAATACAGTGGTAATGGTAGAAGAGATTTTAGTTGTAAGGCAAGAAGGGGACCAACCATGGAGAGTCTTAGATGTCATTGTGGAGATTTCTATTTTACTGGAGGTGAAATGGAAGCCACTGAAGGCACTTGAAATGGAGGCTGATATGGTTCACAGCTTTAATAGTCTGCTGTCTGCTGAGATAAGAATTGACTATAGGACAAAGGATAGATCTAGGTAGTGAGATGTTATTGCAATCACCTAGGAAAGAGACAGGATGATTTGAACTAGAGTGGTACTGGTAAGAGGTGGTCATATTTTGAAAATATTTTTGAAGTAGAGTTGACAGGATTTGGTGATGAATTTGACATGGGATGTGAGTCAAATTTCATAGCCAGAGCCAAACATCCCTATTTAATTACATTGAATATAATAGAAAAGGTGGAGGGAAATGGATCAGGAAAAGAAAGAATAGAAGTTTGGTGTGGGAAACAGTAAGGTGAAGAAACCAGTAGAGATGTTACATATCTAAATCTGAGTTCAGGAGCTTTGAATGCATAGAAAATTTGATCATTAGCATGGGGCTGGAATTTGAAGCCATGAGACTGGACAACATCATTTTAGTTTAGTGTATTTCCACAGATTATATTTCAAGCATCATGCTAGATACTTTAACGTTTGGCCATTTTAAAAGCCCCTTGGTAAATTTCACAGGAATGAGGATTTGACTGACCTGTTTTTCTCAGATGTCTGACCTCAGTAGGATGCATGATTTTACTATATTTAATTCCCTATAAAATTCCAAAATATCAAAATGAGACCTATATTTATTAGCAGGATTTTTCAGGTACAATATTCCTACTCAGATAGAACTATATCACTTAATTTCACAGAAATATCCTTCCCTGGGGTAATGATACTATTATATCACCAATCATGAAATCATGGTGACTTGCAGGCAACAATGGAGCTCACATTTTGATCTAAGCTAATTTGCATGACTTACTTAAATTATGAAAATACACACTTTTAGAGAGCAGAGAGATTTGGTTAATTCTGAATTATGTCAAAGTATCACTTAATAATTCTCAAGGGCCCAACTCTGGTGAAACAAGATGTTGCAGTGTATGTGTTTCCTATTCCCTTCCAACTTTTTTCATCATGATTCATCAGCGAATGCTATGAAGTCTAGAAATTTAATTAATGTATCTCAGGGCCACTGGACCATGCATTTACACAAATTGCTCTGTGAAGAAGGAGCACTCACTCTCTCTCTCTCTCTACCCGCCCCTGCCCTTTCTCCCCCTCTTTCTCTTTCAAGAGCAGAACATTTTAGTGACCTCCAGTTAACTGGCTGAACTAAGCAGCGATCTCTTAGGTAATAATGCACTGCTAACAAACCTCAGCATAGACTATAACGCTACCACTAAAGCTTCCGTTCATGTTGTTCTAGGGCTAATAAAATGGAAAATTGTATTCTAGCTCTGAGGAAATTTGAGATTGTCTCATATTTTCTCAGTTAAACCAGAAAATAATTAATTTTAGGGAAGGGACAAGAACTGCTGTGGCAGAGCCAGCCTGATAAATAATTTCTATTCATTCTCAATGTATTATCTGTTTTCTCCCTACAGGCTCCTTTTTGTTACTCTTATATCAAAATCCCACTTAATTTTCTTGCCATCACAACTCAAAAATCATACCTACAAAAGAGCTAAAGTTTTCATCTTTTTGCTTTTGCACAAACTCTATGCCGGCTATGAGAGTGTAAGCTTTATAGTTATATATAGATATTTTTATTTATAATCTTTCTTCTGCAAAAAAGGATTAAAGTGAAGCAAAAAGAACATGTAATAAGATGAATAATGAATAGAAAAACAAATTGCTTTTAAGACAAAGTAAAGGAACCTATAAAAGGGAGATGACTAGAACTATTTAGCAAGAAGAGACCTCATTCTTTCTATCAAATAGTGCAGTGTAATTTGCACAATGTACCCAACGGTAAATGAATACATATTTGTTGAGGATAGCATTAATAAATAACATGACCAATGAAAAACTATAACAAAAGATTTTTACTCTTCAGGAAGTAATTATTAGGTAGGTATTTTAAATTCTAACTTTAAAAGATAGAGGAAAAGATATATTGAGCTGGCCCATAAATGCAACGGGAAGACACAGAGTAACAATTACTGCAGGTGAATTTCAGCTCTCGGTCTATCTACCAACCAGTGTCACCAGGAACCTTCTTCAGACCCGTGTATCCAACTGCTTATTTATCTTTTGCACCTGGATATCCCTCAGCTACCTCCATTTAATTCATCTTCTTCCTCCAAACTGGTCAGCATCCAAGCAGATCCAGAGAACTGTGAGGAGCTATTCTAGTCTCTGCCTTCTCCCCTGTTGCTGATCCAGTTAAGAGGGCCAAAGAATATAGTTGAGAGGACACCAGCCCTGTATCTAGTAGCATTTAGTTTTAACCTCATCCCTTAACTTAAAATTGGCATGGCCTTCAGTAAGCGATTTAACTCCTCTGAATATCAATTGATAAAATTTTAAAAAAGTCCAAAATTCATTGTAGTGAGGATTAAAATATCATGTTTGGTACATCATGAGCTCTCAATAAACAACTGCAGTATTATTCAAATTGGTACACAGGCCTGTCACTTCTCCTTCCTTTCAGATTTCTTTTTCCTTCTGTTTTTGCCTCTGAATGCCCCAACCCAATCTCTCTTCCTTGATCATCTTTTTAGGAAATCCATCCCCACCCCACTCACCCCACCACTCCTCACACTCCTTTCTCTCCTACTCCGGCCTCCACCACAGCTGCTCCATTCCCGCTTGTAATCCAGCCTCTGCACCACTATCAGCGCTGCGGTTCTGAAATGCAAACCTCATCATGTTGCACCTTATAACATCTTTGACACCTACTTGTCTCCTGATAAATTCTCAGCCTCTTAGTTTTAGGTTGACCATGACCATTTGTGATCTGACCCTGTCCACTCTCCCTCCTGATTCTCATTTCTCTCACCAAATTCTCCACCCTTTGTACTGAACAACGTGGCTCTACTTTCATCTCTTCAAACTTATATTTTTTCCTTGATCCTTAACTTTGCTCACAATGGTCCTCCCATCTGGAATAGCATTTTCCCTGTGGGCCTGGAAAATTTGACTATTCCTTTGTGATGCAATTCAGTCTTCACTTCCCCGTGAGTGACCTTCTTAGGACAAACTGACAGTATCTTATATTGTAGTCCCACAGTCCATTAGGCAGTCTTCAAGTGTCCAATATGACAGTGCATGATATTAGTTGTTTATATGCCTATTTCTCCCACTGGCTTTGAGAAACTTGAGGGACTGTTGTAACCATTTGTATCCCCAGTGTGTAGCATAGCGTGCATCTATTTGTGTTTTGAATGAGTGAGTGAATTAATGAATGATGAGAAAGCAATGACCTATGTTTTGTCTCTACCAGTCTTACATGAGATTATAAATAGACTGATTCAGCTGAAGATTCCAGGTCCTATTCCTTTTGCAGTTGCTATTGTGTATGTTAGCAAAAAGCTTCATCCCTTCCAAAAATTTTTTCAGTGGTAGCAATAAATTCATTGTCTTCTGGGAGCAACATTGTGCTCTCTCTCTCTCTCTCTCTCTCTCTCTCTCCCTGATTTGCCTATTGCTACTTTGAAGAGTATGAGTTTATGACTTTATAATTTGTTACAGTGAATGTAATAGGAGCCCTTCTGTTTCTTCATAAGTGGTTATGAAAAAATATTCACACTTGCTTATGATTTTCTCTTACTGTTCTTAATGTAATGCTTCTAAATTAGATATACAAAAGTGCTCATCTAGAAGATAATGGAAGCATAAGCAAAACACAGAAAAAGGCTTACCAAGAATGAATTATAACTAACAAGCAAATGTTAGTTGTATTCCAATAGAATTACTGAATTAGTACATGATGGAACAAAAAATCTATAACAAGTTTAGATGCCAGTAATTTATTGGACACGGATTGTATACACTGTACCCACAAAATTCTATCAAACTGTTTCTATTTCAAGAAATTTTCAGTTTATTCATGTTCAATACAAAAGTTAATTATACATGAAATATAAACTGAATGGAAAACATTGGCATTGTTTTTCCTGGCTTTCTTGGAAGAATACGGGAGTAGGGTTAATATTGAAATGCAAGAGAAAGCTCTTCACTCCTCTCCTTGTTCCCAGGATAGGACAAAATACACACGGCCAAGAATGAGGAAATTAGGACAAAACCCAATGTAGTCAAGAGAGTTATGACCCTGAGGTGTGAGGTAAGATCTGGCCCTGGGAATGTTGACTGACACTGCAATATTTAGTATCTAGACTGGAATGATTAAATATGAAGTGGGTTAACCTGGAGTATTTAGAGATGGCGCTATTCCCAGAAAGATAAATGAGATCCAGTCCTAGGACAAAAGGACAAACATCATTGGTCGGAAAAAGAAAAAATGATTTAGAAAAAATGAGAAAGAGAAACAAAATGTAGAGGAGAAGAAGAAATCCCAAGGATGGAGACCAAAGGGTTTGCCAACAGTCTGTTCCTTGGGAATGTGAGTTACACAGCAACCTGGAAGATGATGCTACTTCCAAGCCCATGATTCTGTCTCCATGACTTAGGACACTAGTCACAAAGAAATAGAACACACCTTTCTCTTTCGAGATCTCATTGTCCGTTGAAGAACTGCTACTCATGGCCTGCAAGAGTGAAACTCACTGGTTCTAGGAATGAATGAAATTGGACTGGCTGGAGGCCTTTAATTATTATGTGGGCCTCAGAACTGATGAGGATTGATGTGGGTGTTATTTCAATAAAGTGTTATAAACAATTCATATATGAAAAATTTATTTTCTTAATTTACAGTTAAATACGCTAATATTGTATTTCAATGTTGTTATTCAAATTAAAGACCATGTCAGTTCTTAGACACAATCTCTCACTGTGTATTAATCTCAATAAGACATTGTAGTAACCACATATATATTTTTATATATATATAAAAATTAATAGATATTACTTTTTGAGCTATTTTATGTTTACAGGCAAAAATTAGTGAAAGTTAAAATGCCTGTCTGTAGACTCTCTCACGCCACCCCCATTTCTCCTATTTTTAACATCTTGTGGTATTTTTAACATTAGTATGTTACATTTGTTACAGGTGATGAGAAAATGTTGATAAATTATTTTTATCTAAAGTTCATAATTATATTAGGGTTCACTCTTTGTGGTGTCCATTTTATGGATTTTAACAGAGATGTACCCACCATGACAATGTTACACAAAATAATAGTTTCACTGCCCTAAAAATCCCCTGTGCGCTACCTAGTTATTCCTCCTTTCTTTCCTCCCCAGGAACCCCTGGAAATGACTGAACTTTTTACTGTCTCCACAGTTTTGCCTTTTTCAAAATGTCATATACTTGAAACCACATAGTGTGTAGGCTTTCATATTGGCTTCTTTCACTCAGTAATATGCATTTAAAGTTCTTCCATTCCTTTTTGTGGCTTGATAGCTCTTTTTTTTTATATAGAACTGATTAATATTCCATTGTATGGCTACACCATAGAGTGTTAGTCCATTTGCCTATTGAAAGGTACTTTGGTTGTTTCTGTCTTGGTAATTATGAATAACACTGGTATAAACATTTGTGTGTATGTTTTGTGTGGGCATAAGTTTTCAACTCATTTGGCAAATACCAAGAAGCACAGTTATGGAATCATAGGCTAAGAGTGTGCTTAGTGCCATAAAAAACTGCTAAACCGTCTTCCAAAGTGGATGTACCATTTTGCATCCCACCTAGCAATGAATAAGAGTTATTTCTGCTCATTGTTCTTACCAGCACTCAGTAGTGTTACTATTTTGGATTTTGGTCATTATAAGAGCTATGTAGTAGCATCTCATTGTTTTGGTTTGCAATTTTCTAATGACATATGATATTGAGTATCTTTTCATTGCTTATTTACCATTAGTAATATGTTGCCTGGGTGAGAGAGCAAGACTCCGTCTCAAAAATAAAAAAAAAAAAAAGAAAAAGAAAATGCAGAGTGCATAGCACATGGTAGATAGATACTGACACTGCACTGAGTCTCTTACACACATCGTCTCATTTTACTCTCACAAAACCCCAGGAGTTTGGTATCTTTATTTTAATTTTAAAGATGAGAAACTGAGGCTCAAAAATATTAGGGATATGTCCAAGGTAACACAATGAGTAATTTGTAGATCTGAAATGCAGACAGATCTCTCATTCTGAGCCAAGTGCTTCGACAGCACAGAAGGTAGAGAAACTGAAGTTCCCTGTGGAGTTGTGGGATGCTTGCTGAAGGTAGATCATTTGGTGTGGAAACCAAAACACAAATGTCATTAGCGGGAGTAAGGGAGGGAGGAGGAGGGAGGGGAGTAGAGGATTTCATTGCGGGCTGAAGGAAGAGCATGCTAAAGATGTTAATTTGTGAAAAAAAAACTTGGCAGTTTTAGTAATTTACTGTTGTGAGGAGAAATAAATTTAGAGTATGAATGGTGTGGCGGCAGATCATATGAGAGGTATAGTGAAAATTTACAGAATCTGCTGACCCCAACATCAACAAAATTAATGGGGCCCAACTCTGTACCTGCCATGACCAAGTTTTAAATTTTTCTGTAGATAGGCTGTTCCTTCCAAAGCTTAGAGATTAAGCATATATATATATATATATATACATATTTTTTTTTTTGAGACGGAGTCTCGATCTGTAGTCCCAGGCTAGAGTACAATGGCACGATCTTGGCTCCCTACAGCTTCTGCCTCCAGGGTTCAAGCGATTCTCCTGCACCAGCCTCCTGAGTAGCTGGGATTACAGGCACGTGCCACCATGCCTAGCTAATTTTTGTATTTTTAGTAGAGATGGGGTTTCATCATGTTGGTCAGGCTGGTCTTGAACTCCTGACCTTATGATCTGCCCGCCTCAGAATCCCAAAGTGCTGGAGTTACAGGCATGAGCCACTGTGCCTGGCTGCATTTATATGTTTTTAATTGAAGCCACTAGACCTCAGCATGTGGTCTAAACAAAGCCTGTTCTCCTAGTTCAGTCCATTTTCCATGATATCAGGTTCTCCAAAGGATGAACCCAAGAGGTTCCTGTTAGCTGAAGACGAAGTGAAAGGCTGACAATGACATGCAAATTTAGTAGAGCAAAGAATACGCATTTATAGTAGAATAATACATGAATTTTCTTCCTTTCTACCGTACAAAAAAAATAATGCTTACAATGCAGGTACATTAATTTTATATTAAAAATATTCTTAGGTTGACCTCTGATGTTTTGCTTTTGTACCTGCAGTAAGCCTTAAGGCATTTGGCATTCCCATTTTCACAAACCTAATTTAGTAGACTAAATGGCTATGCTAAGCATTTCACTTGCTTTCTATTATTCTTTGGCTGTAGACTATCACATAATGTGAGTGTTATTGATTTTATCCATGTTAATTTCTCCTACCACGTACTATAGCAAGCTATACCTTTAGCATTATTTTTTTTTAGGTTTTTGGCTTATAGGAAGGTATCTCCTAAACCATAAAACTTATCCCATATTATTTTCTTTTCTCACAATTTATTTATTGAGCTTTGCTGTATGTAGCTTTTTGAAGTAGATTTTATAGTTTAGAATTGTTGCTTTCCGTTTTTAATCTTTCACTCTTCATTTTTATTGAGTTATGAATTAACTATCTTTATTGTAGTGGTAAAACCATTTGTAATAGTCATAGTTTGATTGAGTGTACATAAATAAATAAAACCCCTACGTTAAACTGGGAAGTGACATCAGCCTTTTTTTATTTTTTCATTTAAATTCTGAAAATACATGGAGATGAGTGTCCTTCATTTCTACCTTAAGTGGGTTGTTACAACTGAAGGTAATAGGGGCAGTCAGTTAGCACAAATCAAATGGGCAGCTACACACAAAGAACATTTTAAAGATAAAACATGGGTATTTAGAAGGTTGCTTCCATATGTGCTATAAGTTATGTATGAGTATGGAGGAAAGAAGACAGTAACGACTACCTGGTAATCATTTGTGCTCTTACAAAGAAGGAGCAGTGGCTCCATAATGTCCCCAGAATGAGGCAGCAGTCTGTCACTGTAGCAAATGGTGAGAGGGCCCTTGAGCTAGCAGTCTGGGGCACATTCTACAACCCCTTTCCTTTGTGCTATAGATTCAACTTTCACATATGAGAAATACTAAAGGAATTTTCTCAGCATTCACATAAAAATAAGAATAAAGATAAAAAAGGAATATATCAACTCTTGTAATCACTAGAAACGTGTTGCTACAAAACAGATGAAAAAAGGAGTGAACATTTATACATTCCAACATAAATTGTAAGGGTGTAATATAACATAAAGAGACCATGAAGTGAAACGCAAGAGCATGGGGAAGAGATAGCCAGAAAGTGCAATAGAAACTGGCAGAATCCATGAAAGAAATAGGATTTAAAAACAAAATCATTGTAGAAAAACAGAAAACTAAATTGTAAAGAGAATGAGGGAGACTGAACCCCAAATAATGTAAGGGTTGTAAAGGGTGTAAGTGAGAAAAAAATATGTAATGAGTCCCCTCCCCTGTCCAAAAATCCAAAAACTGTGAAACATAGGATAGAATTAGAAAAAAGTTATTGCCTATATTAAGCCAAGATAGATCATCATAAGCACATACATTTACATTACCGTGTAGTATATGCTTATATATGTTTTTAGAATGTTCACCTCCAAGATATATCCCTGTATGGGACTAGGACTTTAAAGATTAAGAAAGCATTATTTGGGGGCTTAAGCAAAAATAGTCAACTTAGAGAAAAAGAAAATCATTTTGGCATCAGAGTTTTCCACAGCAAAAGTTAACACCAGAAAATGGGGGGAAATATTGAGAAAGAAGAGAAGGGAGAAGCCAATGGTTATCCTTATCCTTGCAAGATATCTATCAGCTATAAAGTGTACAGTTATAAGCACCCATAATTGCAGGGAACACTGTTTACAGAAAGTTCTTATTAAGAGATTTACCACAGGACAAACTTCAATCAACCTAGTTCTGAGTAGGTAAAATACTACCAGTAAGGCAAGAGGTAAGCACTCAATGCGTCATACATGGTGTAGAAAATGTAAAAAGATATTTTACTGATGATTCTGATAATGTACAAATGATTCAACTGTAACAACTAGGAGGAGAGAGGAAAAGAAAGGGGAAAGTAGGAATTAGCTCCCTGATTGCCTCATCTATAATAGTTGAGAGCAATGGGTTCATTTTAAATCTCAAAATTTGCCCATTGTTTAATGTATGAAAACATTAAGTGGCACAAAGGCAAATATTAAGAAATATCCTGCCGCAAAAATCAAATAGTTCAGGAGAAGTTGAGAAAGTGAAAACAGCATAGAGTCTAATGTAATTGCCACTCATTGTGGGGAACCATTAGGTATTATCTAAATAAATGGGGAAAAATATAAATGCAGGTAAAATTACAAAAATAACAAGAAAACTACATCTTTCTTATCAATAAAGATAAATTATCATTTAACAATAATTTTTAACAACAATATATTAAATATAAAATATTTAATAATAATAAAAAATACTAAATTTTACGATACATATACAAGAAATACACCAAAATCAAATAGAGCCAAATTTTTTTTAAATAAAATGGTCAACAAATACCAAACGGACAAATGCTAACAAATGAATTATCAACCTACTTTTATTCTGTCTTCTCCTTGCTTATTTTTTTAAATTCCTTTTTAAAATTTTGTTTAGATGCTTTAAAATTACTCTTTTCATATTATTTTCTCTAATAATTCTAACCTTCTGGTTCTGTTTCTCGACATTTCTGCTGTTTCTATCACAATATCTATTTTCCTTGAGTGTTTTCTTGGTGGTGGTGTTCTTTTCTGGTTTTTGTTTGTTTTGTTTGTTTGTTTTGGTTTTGATTGAAAGAAATAGAATAATGGAAGCTCACGCTACTGCAGGGTGCTTCTCCAGATTTTGCCTATCACTCATAATTCTACTTTCATTTACTTTTCAGATTCCTCAGTTAGTTGCTTATTGTACTTTTCATAGTTGTAGTTGTAATCAACATGTAAGATAGGCTACAGGGAGCTTATCCTGCCACAAAATACTGGAAATCCATCTGTTTTTTCTTAAAAAACGTCATTTTGAACTCGTAATTTGTAGGAAGGAATGCAGATTTAGAGGCATACATTTTCCATGACATGGAAAAATCATTTAACAATGTTAAGTCTCTATTTCAGCAAATACAGAAAAGATATGATTCACAGGACAAGAAAACTGACAGTTAACAACTTACATGGAAAGGCATTTCGACAAATAATATAATCCATCCTACTCCTAAGAGAGGAAAATTTATATTAATGAAACTTCTACCAGGTATCACTTTCACCTCAGTTAATCCACAAAAATTAAGTCAGCAACATTTTGTGATAAACCATATCCAAAAGAGTTGATTGATGAAATGTCATTAATAGAACAGCAGTTATCCATCATTCAGTAAAAATTCATCAATCACCCATACACCAAACTTAATTACATCTTATACTAAGCACATACACTACACTGAAAATTGTCAACTTCCGATGATCTAAAAATGTCTCTTCTATGACCATGTGATCACACTGAAATAAAGAATACAGAAAATTCATAGATGGTCAGTTAAAAAAAAGCTTCCGTGAAGCAATAAACTTCCCTTAAAAATGCCAAAATAATAACATAGACTGCATAATATAACACTCATTTTACTGACATAATCTGTTGAGGCATTTTGTTAATCAAATACTTTCTTTTGTATATACTTATGTCATACTAGAATTACACATTTTCTAATGAAATACAAAAGCATAAAAGAATCGTATTCATAAGTTGATTTTAATAATTGTCTCCAGTTCAATATTACAAACAAGTGTAATTATGGTACAAGTACAAAACAAATGGTGATTAAAGCATGTCAGAAAACAGATGTTCCTGCATACAGATGGACAATCCAATTAACACTTCTCAAATAGAAAACAGCTATTTACTCCTTACTAATGAATGATATAATTATTTATCATTAATGCAGCTTGGTTTTTTAATGTCTCCATGAAGAGCTTAAATGTAATTTTCCTAAAGATGCATTTGGGCCGGGCGCCGAGGCTCAGGCCTGTAATCCCAGCACTTTGGGAGGCCAAGGCAGGCAGATAACGAGGTCAGGAGATTAAGCCCATCCTGGCTATCATGGTGAAACCTCTTCTGTACTAAAAATACAAAAAAATTAGCTGGGTGTGGTGGCGGGCGCTTGTAGTCCCAGCTATTCGGGAGGCTGAGGCAGGAGAATGGCGGGAACCCAAGAGGCGGAGCTTGCAGTGAGCTGAGATCGCGCCACTGCACTCCAGCCTGGGCGACAGAGCGAGACGCCGTCTCAAAAAAATAAATATAAATAAATAAATAAATAAATAAGAAAAAAGATGTATTTGGATGGTTAATGTATTTTTAATGTATATCATCTATTGTACTTAAAAGATGATCAAATGTGCTGACTCACTCAGTGTCTATGTTTCAAATGCAGGACTTAAAGAACAATTTGCCATAAGCCACTAACTTATTGTTTTCTTTTAAATTATATATCTAACACGCATACGCACACACACACATACATATATATACAAAACATTAATAATGATGAAAATTTTGAGCATCATGAAGAATAGTATATATGTAATATATGTGGTTTTTTCACAAGAGTTTTCCAACTACTCTACTTTTTTTTTTAGTAGAATACATTAGATACTACAAAAGAAATGAAAACAAAATGATGTGGAATAACATGTAAACAATAGAAGGAAGTTTTTGAAGATTGTTACAACACAGCTTCCCTAGCTAATAATACCTGAGAAAACCTGCACATGTGGCATATCTGTGTCGCTACCTTTTAGCACATATAAAGGGTTTATTAATATTTCTTCATTGCGTTGATGGGATGAATATATAAAATAGTGTGTGTAAATACCTAGACCTTTGCTGGGTGTATAGTAAATATTGTGTTAAAATAGAACTCTTCTATCTTTCTACAGAAATACTTTATGCAGTGATTACTTCTGGCTGTGATACATAAAAACAGGAAAATCTCAATAGAGAAAAAATATGTGTTCATGATACATGATTTGGATTTTTCCAAAGAACGAAAACTATGAATTGGGTTGCAAGGATTTCCTGTTAAGACAACAGTAAGAATAAAGACATGGAGTAGAGGATACACACATTGAGTAGGCTTAACAGGCCTGAGCAAAAGATGCACATAATGAAATGTCACAAGAACATACTAGAAATTCCTCTAAGCCTGTTGTGAGAGCCAAAGAAAATACATCTGGATTTGACTGTTGATAATGAGGAACTTCTGAAAGGTTGACCTATAGAAGTTCTGAAAAAATGCTTCTAAACAAACCAGATTCCTTTGTCAAATAGATAAGGGAAATTATGAATATGTAATGCCACTTTAGAAATTTCAAATGCACATTAACAGAGCAACACCAAAAAGCAAACCCCATTTAACTTTGTTTAACCTAGATTTTATGAACTTATTTACTAAGCAACTCTCCCATCTGTATTTCCCTACTTGTAATACTTAGTAAGAATCACTATTTTGGTGTCGTTGGAATTTACTTAGAGAAATACAGACTAACCTCTGCTTTAAGAAGACAACTCTGGCAGAACTATCAAATGGAAAAAGGAGAGTTTAGATGCTAGGAGGCCATTATAATAGCTCACTTGAGAGCTAATCTGTGCATGACTCTGATGGGAGAAAATAAAATTGAGAAAAAGGCCTGCATTGGAGGCAACAATCCTTGGAATATGATTGACTGTAGAAAATAATGAATATGGAAGACCCAGAACAGACTTTAAAATGTTAAGCCCAAATGACTGTCCGATAGGTGGTATTGTAATGAAAATTGGAAACTCTGAAGGAAGAACAAGATTCTGAGGAAAAGACTAATTTTGTATGTGTTGAGCTTGAGGGCCTGCTTTGGAACTAATGGGCAGCTGAAGATTTCATTTCATGTCAAAGAAACTTAATTTAAAATCCAGCAAGTACTAAATTCAGAGCTAAATGTGAAGGACTGAAATATGAACTTGCCCACCATGTTAGAGAGGTTTATGAGAGCTCAATGCAGAAATGCCTCTGAAGTGGGAAAATCTATAATTTCTCTGAAGAAGCACTGTCTGTGCTCTGGAGGTCAGAAATTTCCTAGACTCATGCCCTCGTTAGAGCAGATCCAGAAGTCTTTTAGAAATGGAATTTTGGACATGCCCATATGTCCTCTGAGCCTGTCCTTTCTGTCAGAAGTCATGCAGAGACCCAAATGTCAAAAAGGGACACATTCTTTTGTTGATGCACAAGACTGTGGCATTCCAGTCTCTTTCTGAAAATACATTATTGGATTCTTTGCAGCCAAATTCTTAATAAATTTTGGTATTGGAGACTAATATTCCATGAAGAATTACCTGAAGCATGAGGAAATCATCCCTTTAGATCAGTGGATTTTTTGCTTTAATTTTTAAATTGACACATCATTGTACATATTTATAGGGTATAGGGTGATATTTTGATTAGATCAGTGTTTTATAGCATGTTATGTAAAGCTTCTGAGAAGAGTCAGGGAGCATCTTAGAAAGCAAAATGGAGTCTGTAAACAGACATGTAATGAAAACTCAGCAAATATTCACGCACTCCCAGATATTTCAGAGACTTCCAGTTATGTTGGGATCACGTGGAAAGATCTAAGAGACTCTGAGGTGAAATGCCATGAATCACTCTGGGGCTGAGGCAATAAAAAGCCCCTGCCTCATTCCCAAGTTCTCTCCTTTTCCGCTTCCAGTACTTTGAAGGTTACATGCAATGTGTGTCATAGGTTAAGGCTAGAGGAGTTTATTCTGACTGACATTGAACTTTATGGGAGCAACCAACAAACTTTGATTTGATTGAGCCATTGAGAATTCAAGCTTAGTATCTTCTTGTTGCTGCTGCTGTTTACCAACACAGTGGGATTTCTACAGGGCTCAAGAGGGCAGATAAATTCCATGTGAACCAGAATGTCTCCTGTTGGGCTTCTGTATAAATTGTGCTGATGAAAAATGTTAAGCAGATAAAAATTTTAGAAATTCATTGCTCCACACTGTATCAATGCTATTTTTGTCTCAGTTGAAGCCATCCTAAAATTATATATTTAGTTCATACTATCTTCAATAGAATTGTTTTTACCAACTTGCTTTTTGATGTTATAGATGAGCCTTTTGTAATTCTCAACTGAGTTCATACACAAATGTTATTGAGTCTATTGCCCACCATGTTAGAGAGGTTCATGAGAACTCAATGCAGAAATGCCTCTGAAGTGGGAAAATCTGTCATTTCTCTGAAGAAACTATTATAGTTTTAACAGAATGAATGATGGAAAATAATAATATAGAAAATCATATGAAGGAGTAAGAAAGATGGGGCACTATTAAAGGGATTATTTGATGGCAATAAGGATGAAAATGTGTCATTGAAATTCTTTAGGTTTCACATAGAAATCGCACCAGTTTATCCCGGCAGACATATTGTTTAGAAGTGTTTAAGAAAAGAAATCTCTGAATCATGCTTTACATTGTTTTAGGTCATGGGAACTAGTAAACATGTTTCACTATGCAGACTATTAGTCAACATTTAGATCATGCGTTTCAATATAGAATGTCAAATTGTGAGAGGAGAATGAATAAATCTAATTGTTACAGTCACTCAGCTGACATGCTGAAGTGCCTGGAAAATTTCTCACATGAATAATGGGTGAAGAGTCAAAGAATGATTCGTTTGGGGAAAAGAAGACCTGCCGGGTTTTGGAAAGGGTACGTGTATGCATTTAGTAGTGTTTAGGGTGGTAGCTCTATGGTCCTGGCCTTCACATATTTATTGGGCTGCCATGTATTAGGTGGAAACACAAAACTGTCATTACTTTGTAGGACAGAAAAGGCTGAATACTGACAATTTCATATGGTTCCACCTAATAGAATAGGAAACAGAGTTATCTCTGAATTGTTTATCTAAGGTAGAATTTGGGGAAGTACTTAGAATTTATAAAAATTAAATTTTAGACTAAAATATATAGATATATCTAGAGTTGTTCAAAAATGAAAATAGAGCTGAAATATCAAGTGCTATAATGGAGTTCATATAAGAATTCCATGCTTTGTATTTGAGGTTGGATATGTGCTTTTTCTTTATCCCTTTCATTTATATGGATCTAATCTTCTATAATGTTTAAAACATTTTGATAGAGATGTTCTTTGGTGTTCTTTTTTCTCTTGATTTAAAGATCTGCTTTACAACCAAACAGTAAGATTAAACAAAACAAAACAATGCCCACGGCTTCATGGTCACTCTACGCATTTAGAAAGGCCTCGTGCATGACCTATTATGGTCATCTGGAAAGTCTTTGTAATTTTTTATCAAAGGGCTCTACATTTTCACTTTGTACTGGGCCCTGAGAATTATGCACCCAATCCTCAATCCATGGTCTTCTTAAATTCACATGCGGATTAGAATTATAAAGGTACATTAATTCTAGGCCATCAAAGGCTAGCTTATAACTTTCAAATTACATTTGGGAATTGTTCTTATATAACAGCATTTATTGCTCCAAAGATCATTATGTAATAACTACTAAATAATCTATATGAATGTACATTTGGGAAACCATGAAAACTTTCTCAAAGAGCTCTGCTGTTTTAAGTAACAACCATAAAATATTTCCAAAGGCATAAATAAAAATAATTACAACAGAAAATCTGAGAGACAAAAACAAAATCTATGACAACATACCAATGCAATTTATTGAAAATAGATACACATGAAACAAAGAATAAAGAACAGCAGGAAAATGTGCCACTATTGTGGTTACAGCTTCGAGGCAACACATTAAAATGCCAACCAGACACAGGTGGCAACAGATGTATCTACCACCAAAAAATAAAGTTAAATTAAATCAAGTCAAAAATTTCACATGAAGTAACTGTTCAACGAAAATGAAAAAGAATAAAAATCACATCTGCTTACATGGCAATGAAACATGAAAGATTCTGCTAAAAGTTTATGTTGAAAATTAAGAGGGAGGTGATCTATGCACACTCATCCAAAAATAGAAAACAATGAATTAGTGGACCAATGCCAATGTTAATTTTGAAAACCTGAAAAAGAAGAAAATTAAGATATGGTTGATAGGTTCTCTACAATATAGCAAGAAAACTCTGCTGAAACTCTAAAGGATACAAAGTCTACTCAATTTAATAACAAATGGCACATTTCTTTTTCTTAAAAACATATGCATAATCTGTGAGTGCATTTTCTACTTTAGGGACCATTTGAATTAAAATCCCTAAGTTCTTATGAATGTTTTAGAAATATGTACAGTAAATGAATAAAGCCCATAGTTATTTAAGGATAACATTTAAAATTATTTACTAAATGTTTAATATTAAAATAATAGGACATGCCGTCCAGTCATAATCAAAAAAGCCAAGGTGATTATGGAGTATTGAGGCTGAAAAGAGCTAGATCTAAATCAACCTATTCTGGACTTCACTGTCAGTGAAAAGAATTGAGAGGAAAATTTTCAAAAAATACTTATACTTGTGAGATTGGTGATGAGAAACAATCTGTGAAATATTGCCATTTCTCTGGAGTAAAAATTTTAAATGATTGATTAGCACGATGTCCCTTTCTCTTCACACTTACATCTTTCTGATTTGCTCCTCACATCTCAGGCATGCTGAGGCTATAATGTCTTTCCATCTACCTTAGGTTTACTATTTTAAAATTGATTTTTGATGTTGTGAACATGAATTGTGTATAAATACAGGAGAATGGGGTGTGTATTTCTGAAAGTCCAGAGTTGTAGGGGCAAAGAAGAGATTTCTGGAGTCCCCTGTGTGCCTGCTTACAGAGGTTTCCTTCCTGATATTGTCAACTTCCAGAATTCTTGCTCTGGCTCCATTTTAAAGCCCTGACCACAGTTAAGTGTCTTTTCCTGACCCTCATTTATACTACCATGAAGCTCCTTTGTAACATGAAATGTGCAATGTGACCAATTGTTGGCTGTCCAGACAAACATATGTTAGGACTTTTCACTCTGGCTTCATGCTGAAACATCATTCACATTTAGTAAAGGAAGGGACACTCTGTTAAACTCACCACATTCTTTACTTTCTGGAGTCATACAGAGATATTCCACTAAGTCCTTTTGCTTGATCTCATAGAGACCATCCTATGAAAACTGAATTAATATGAAAGCAGGTAGAGTGAATATTCATTTAAGTCATTTACAACAACATCCAATAGTGTCTCCAAGTGGAACAGATATTTAGAGACCAGTTTGGCAGGAGATAGGATGGGAAAAAGAGTGGCTGATGCATGCTGAGAAGTAGTAGGAACAATCCAGTTTTTAAAATATCGTTCTTCTTGTTAAGAGTCTGTTTATCAGGTTAAACACAGTCAAGTGATCACTCAGTCGAGTCTAATAATTCAGTAACTGAGAACAGATGGAGAATACATGGATATGTGTCTGTGTGTACACTCACATGCAAAATCAGTTGCCCTGACTTTATCTTACTTACATCAATCAATCTATTTATTGATTTTGATAGGAAGAGTATGTATTTTAGATACCTCAAGAATATCTCCTGAAATACTTCCATATTCTTGCCATTTGAAGAATCTTTTTAAAGGAAGAAAAATAATTATTAGCAAAGAATCCACATTCCCAGTGGCTCCATTTTCATCTCCTTAATCCAGTGTTAAAATTCATGGCTTGGGAAAAGTGGGATGTTTACAATGCCTTTCTATGCCATTCATCTATACCATTAGTTTTAATAGCCTGTTCACTTGAACAATTTCTAAGTATGTGGTAAAAGAAACTAAACTAAAATAATAATGCATTATATTTGAAAACATCAGTATCCTGTACACAAAACTTCCATAAGTAGTTCTTCCTAGATTGAAACTAGAACTAATCCATTTCCAAAAAAATCTATATTTTTCTGAAGACAAAAAAAAATGTTGCTACAGATAATTGCCATGGGCTGCAAATATTCTAATTCATCCAATATTTCTCTCTTGTTGCATGTTGTATAGATAAATATAATGCATCAATATTAGGATAGCATATATTTTATTAAATGTTAATGCAGAATTCTAAATTTTCTAGCATTCACAGAAAAGCAAGCTGCTGATAATAAGTAGTATTTAAAGAGAAATCTTATCTACTACAATGAATTGAGAAATCCAGGATATTAAGACCACAAAAATGATTGTTTAGATGATTTAATTATAGCACAACAGGCTTTTCTGCTGATAGTTATAATTATGTTTTAATAACCCAATCTCAACAAACATAACTACAGTACAAATGATGAGCACAAAAATCCATCTCATTTGTAGCTCAGACTAGTATTTCAAATGTAATTTCTCTATTAGTAATTTAGTCTGATTTTTATAATTCGTTAGAATAAATCAATAACTGACTTAGAAATCACTTCTATGATTTTAAGTATTTTTCCCCAGAAACATTAACAATACCACAAGCATTAAAATGTTGAGAAATATTTGTATATGATGATGTCAGTGGATGTTCCTTTCCTCAGCTAATAAATTCTAGTATAAAGTTTTCAGATCTGTACACAAAAATGGATCATAAAAATATAATCATGGTAGAAACTATGTAGCAATTTTATGAATGTGGAGAAAGAGTTCAAATAGTACTTTTCTACTGTACTGTGTCCATGCAAAGCTTCATTCAAACAAACAAAAACAATACTGAATTCATTATGTTACAATCTTTCAGGACACTGCATTTGTTCACACTCTCCCCTATCTCCATCTCTAAGGGACAGATATAATTCCCCACTCCTTGACTTTGATCCTTGCTGTGTGACTTTGCTTAAGCCAAAGGGGTATCTCAGAGGATTTAAGGCAACAGAAGCCTGACATGTTTTTGCACAGGCAGGTTGCACTCCTGACTTTCGCCATAACAATAACATGCTTCAAGTACCCGGGAGGGCTGAGGAGGATAACAAATACATGGAACAGATCTGGACACCAGCTGCAACTTCAAGCCAATGCCAGCCAAGCCCAGCCTAGATCAGCTGAACTGTGTCTGACCAGAGGTGCACGAACAAGAAAGGCAACGCCGTGGACCTGGGCCAGATGGGCAGCTTCTACATCGGCCTGGGTTCCCGCCTCCACTGCAACATCTTCTCCTACGACTACTCCGGCTACGGTGCCAGTTCCGGCAGGCCCTCCGAGACCAACCTCTACGCCGACATGGACGCCGCCTGGCAGGCCCTGCGCACCGGGTGAGGGCGGCCCTGGGGGGAGCTCAGCCTGGGCACACCCGAGAGGGGACCAGGTCGGCGGCCGAGGGGAGGGCCGGGCTTCCCTGGGAGGAAAGTGGGCGGCCCTGCAGGAGGGGAGCCACAGTGGACGCATGCGGCCAGAGAGCCGGACAGGTGAGCTCAGGCGTGCGGGTGCAGCCTCCACACGGCTAAGGTGTGGCCAAGAGGTCCCCCCACACCCTGGCCTGTGGAGCCAGGCTCCCTGGGATCCCCTGGCCTGAGGACAGGAAGGGGCTGAGCTTGTCACAGGGGCGTGGACACCACGCGGCTGGAGGGGGTGGGTGGTGTCGGGGGGTCTGTGCACGTGTGGCTGGGAGCCCACGGGCCGAGGCAGCACTTGGGGCCAGGTGAGGCGAGGCTGCTGCATCGAGGTCCCGAGGCCTGGTCCATGAGGCCCTGTGGCTGTGGAGATCGGCCATCCCGGGGCAGGGCCTGCAGGTTCAGGTGCAGACCCCCAGCACACACCCGAGGTCTGGGCCAGCCTCGATTCCAGATCCAGCCCTCCTAATCATCCAGGTCCCCAGCCCTGCGCTTGCTTGGGCCCTTCTCTCGTGTTTGAGCACCGCCCGGGCCAGTGCTGCTCTGGACCAGAAGACCCGCGTGGGCCTCTGGAGGCCTTTCTTGCTCGCCACCCACTGGGGCTGTCTCGTCCTGGCCCTGCCCTGCCCAGCCCAGCCCAGTGGTCTGACCCGCTCCTGCAGGGGCCAGGCGCAGCTCTGAGAAGTCAGAGACCCTGGGGAGGTAGGATCCTCATTGCCTTGGCGATATCCCAGGCAGTCCCTGCTGTGGGCCTGGGAGCTGGGTCCCCTGCACCACCATGGCTCTGGGGGGCTCCCGGCAGTGTGGGGCGCTGAAACCAAGCACCACTTCATGCAGCTTCCTCGGCCCCCTTCTGTCTCTACTTCCCGGGGCACCGGCAGAGTCACATCCACCATGGCCAGCTCTGAGCTCTGTCTGCTCGGCCTTCTGTCCTGCTGCCGCTTTGTCCTGCAGGAACCTCGGCCCAGAGCCGTGAGGGGGAGGCCAGATCGCACGCAGGGCCTCCACTGAGGATGTGTCTTGTTTGATTGTCTGAGTGGTGACAACCAGGTGGCAGCTGGGGCTCCTGCCTGGAGCAGGTGACAGGGCTGGGCTGGCTCAGCACACTACTGGCCTTGGCTGCCAGGGAGCAGGCCAGGGAGGCTGAGGCAGAGCTGGGGCCACAGGCACAAGCCAGGCAGCATCCTTTGGGCCATGGGTGAGCAGTGAGCTATGGAGTGCTGCCAGGAGGCTGGGATTCCAGGCCAAGGAGGGGGACAGCCCTGCTGGTGGAGTCCGAATGCCAGGCAGACGGGACGCACACCTGCCCATGCTCCTGCCTCGCAGGAGGGCATCTGCCTAGGATCAGAGCCTGGAGCATGTGGGAGAGTTCTGGGGTCGCGGCATCGACTGGGTGGCAGGTGGGTCCCGCGTGGTTGGGACTGGGCACGAAGAGGCCTTGGGACTGGTGCTGGATCAGCTGGGCCAGGGGCCGCACACCAGTGACCTGGGGGTGGGGGTGGCCCTGGGTGGGAGCTGGTGGTGCTGAGGTGGCCAAGGACTTGTCCACTCCCAAGAGAAGGCGCTGGTGGGAGGAGGTGCTGCCCCCGCAGCCGCCATCCTCGATGCTGACCTGGGTTGGGCTGGCACCTCATTGGGCATGGGACTCCGAGAGTCCAAAATTGGGTGGAGACATCTGGGGACACAGCTGCCTGAATTCCTCATGGCCAAGGGGGTGGGCAAGGGCTGCAGGGAGGAAGAGTGTACCCTGCCCCGGCCAGTGTACCAGGAACGGCTTTCTAACCTGGACAGGAAGGCGTGAAGCATTCAGGATGTGGGGGGGCACACAGTTCCCAGTGTGCGCCCAGGAGTGACCAGGAGAAGGAGAGGCGCCAGGGCTTCCCCTACCCTAGCCCGAGGGGGACTCCCTAGCCAGCATCCAGCAGATCCTGGCTAGGAAACGCCAGTGAACCAAAGCGCCAGGGAACAGGACCAGGCCGCCGGCTCCGCCCACCGCTGCGGTGTTGGGGGACTGGGGGTGGCCCTTTGGACTGGTGTGGAGCCTGGGACTGACCCACTGACTTGGCTGAGCGGGGAGACTGGAGAGTCGCATCCGGAGTTGGGCCCGGGGACGCCCGCTGGCGGGAGGGGTGCGCGCGAGTCGGAGGCCGCGGCTGACCCTGCTCCGGTGCCGCCAGGTACCGCATCAGCCCGGACAGCATCATCCTGTACCGGCAGAGCATCGGCACAGCGCCCACGGTGGACCTGGCCTCGCGCTACGAGTCCGCCGCGGTGGTGCTGCACTCGCCGCTCACCTTGGACCTGAGCGTCGCCTTCCTGACACCAAGAAGACCTACTGCTTCGACGCCTTCCCCAAGTGAGCAGGCTGGGGCGGGGACACGGGCGGTGACGGGGATGGGGTCGGGGACGGGGGCGGCGCCCGGGCCGGGCGAGGTCTCACCCGCCCCACGCCCCTCCCGCAGAATCCAGAAGGTGTCCGAGATCACGTCGCCCGTGCTCATCATCCACGGCACGAAAGACGAGGTGATCGACTTCTCGCACGGGCTGGCGCTCTACCAGCGCTGGCCCAAGGCGGTGGAGCCGCTGTGGGTGGAGAGCGCCAGGCACAAAGACATCCAGCTCTACAGCCAGTACCCGGAGCGCCTGCGCCGCTTCATCTCCCAGGAGCTGCCCAGCCAGAGCGCCTAGCGGCCACCGGGGCCCAACCGGCCGGACCTCAGCAATGAGGCGGCCCCCGGACCTCATCCCGCACCGGCCTCCCAGGGGCTGCATGTGGACCCCCGGGGGGCCCTGGGGACCCCGCCCCGACCCAGGGGCCGTGGACGATGTACAGGCAAGAGAGCTACGCACTCCTTTCCTTTCGGAAGTAAGAAGAAAAATCGTGAAAACGGAAATTAAAGATTTAAATTTTTTTAAAAAAACACAATGTTTATTAATATACCCCAAAGTTTTTTTTTTTTTTTTTGAGACGGAGTCTCACTCTGTCGCCCAGGCTGGAGTGCAGTGGCGCGATCTCAGCTTACTGCAGCCTCCATCTCCCAGGTTCAAGCGATTCTCCTGTCTCAGCCTCCCGAGTAGCTGGGACTACGGGCGCGTGCCACCATGCCCGGCTAATTTTTTGTATTTTTAGTAGTTATGGGGTTTCACCGTGTTAGCCAGGATGGTCTCAATTTCCCAACCTCGTGATCCGCCCGCCTCGGCCTCCCAAAGTGCTGGGATTACAGGCGTGAGCCCACCGTGCCCGGCCGTTTTGCACAGATTTTTTTAATGCAAAATCATGGTGGCAATGGGTAATGGCTACCAAGGTGCCCTCGTTCAACAATCCTCTTATTCAGTCATCACATCTACTATGTGTAAGCCATAATATCTTCTAAAATGAATTATAACTATATTCTAATTGTTATTTCACTAAGTAATCTCTGCTAGTTTAGTCTCTATTTCATCTCAACGGAATGCCTTCTGAGTTCCCATAATTGTGACTAATTCTCTGAGACGACATCAGAAATATCACTATAAACTATGAAACCTACAAAGGGGATTCCTCTTTTTCCTTTTTATTATAAAGATGCTTTTTTGTTTGTTTTCTGCAAGCAAGCATGGTCTTAATCAATTTTGTATGCCCATACCTAGGAGAGCCCCTGATTGATAATAAGACCTCAATAAGATTTGTTGAATAAAGTGCAAATATGATTTTCAGCTTTCCCTCACCACTTTCTTCAAAACAGACTAGTTCATAACTGAAACAGGCATTGTTTCTAGAAAACAGTCACTCCAACTGATCCCCTCGTTTAATCATTTTTGTACTCCCTAAATCTGTCATAATACCTGGCCCATAGTGGGTAAGTAATCAATATTTGTTCACTGAACTAATAGAAGGATGAGTGAATGAAACAATACAGGCATTTTAAATTATAATTCAAGATTGAAAGCATATTACTTGTCATTTGAGTGATTTTAAACAGTTAAGTATATGATAATTAGGAAGATTTACTTTCCTGCTTCATTTAAATTTTAAATATAGTGATCAAGGTAACTATGATTTTCATTCATTTATTCAATAAATGTATATTTAATATTTTTTATCTCACATGATAGATTGATACTGGTCAAAGACATTACAATGGTATTATACATAAAGATTTGTTTTAAATTTATAATATCTTGAAATTTTTCTCTTGTTAATCCACAAAGTATATTTATAGGTTGGGAAATAAACTTTTTAAAATGTTAGATAATGATATTTTTATTTTCTATTTTATCTTATTATTATTATTTTTGACACAAGATGTCACTATGTCACCCATGCTGGAATGCAGTGACATAATCATGGCTCACCAC